>NW_027131781.1:9017500-10367500 GCF_026122565.2 Emydura macquarii macquarii
AAAAGAAAAATCAGCCTTTGCCCTCAGTTTCAGTCATTAATGGCCTTTAATTCCTGACTGCATTAAGCTTGGTGAAGTTGGGTCCCTTATTATATGTTGAAATGTAAAGTTGCTTGAACGGAGTCTGCAGAATCGACTTAGTTCAAAGGAAACATGGCTGGCATGAGACTGCGCGCTGCCCTTGTTCAGAGGTAGGATCTAATTTTGAAGACACTTAGTAGTGGAATTGCTGTTTGGGGTGGAGACAGACTTTTTCATTCTGTGTCTGGACAGCACCTAGCACAAAGGTCTCCTAAGTGCTACCACAATATATATAATAAATAATAATAATAGTATGCAAAAAGTATGTGCCCAATTACGTGCCTGATTGGCATGTGCAATGATCACAGCCACATCATTAATATTATTTCTATTGCAGTAGTTCCTAGTGGTGCTTCCCCAAAACGTTTGCAATCTAAGTATATGGCAAGACAAGAGATGGATTTAACAACCTGAAGAGCATACTTATGATCATAAACTGCCATGTGTATGTGCGACATGGTGATGGTGCATGCAAAAAATGGTCGCCTACCTATAATTGTTGTTCTCTGAGGTGTGAGGCAGACGTGTGTTCTACTTAGGTATGTGTGCATCCAGTGCACGGGAGCTTTGCCTAGCAGAATCTGTAGAGGCGGTGCTCATGCTTTGCCTAGCAGAACCCGTAGGGGTAGTGCTCACGGCCTGCAGCCCATACTGAACATGAGAAGTACAGACTCAGATGCAGAGGGGACAGAAGGTGGGTCGTGGAATACATATCTGCATCCCGTCTCAAAGAACAACAGTCACAGGTAGGTAACCACTTTTTCTTCTTAGATGTGGTTCTGTATTCGACTTACGTGACTCACAAGCAGTACTCGTAGGAGGTGAGCTCAGAATCTCTTTAAAGAAGGACTGCAGGATCACCTTCTGAAAGTTCTGGATGCAGAAATAACAGCATAGTGATTTGTTAAAGTGTGCACAGAATACCAAGCGGCAGCCCTGCAAGTGTACAATATAGGAATGTCACTTAGAAGTGCTGCCAACGTCACTTGGGTTCCTGTGAAATGAGACTGCACCCTTTGAAGAGGTATAGCCTGGGCTACTTCGTATGCTGTCAGGATACAGGAAGTTATCTACTGGAGATCATCTGTGAAGAAACTGCTTGACCCTTCATTGGATCTGCATATGAAACAAACAAACAAACAAGATGAGAGTCAGAAAGGTTGGTCCTATCCAGATAAAAATCTAAACATTGCTTGACATCCAATGTGTGAAGACATTGTTCCTCTGAGGTTGAATGTGACTTAGGAAAGAACACTGGTAAATATATAGCTTGGTTCAAGTGAAATTGGGAACTCACTATGGATAAAACACTTTATGGTGCACCTGCAGGGTTACTTTGTCTTTAGAAAATTGCATATAAAGGGGGCTCAGACATCAAAGCCTTCAACTCATCTCCTATCCTTGCAAACATTATTGCTACAAAGAAGGCAGTTTTCTGGTACAGACGGGAGAAAGAACTTGCCAAAAGCTCTAATGGAGGTACTGTAGGAGCCGCTAAGACAGTATTATGTTCTCACAAAGGAACCGGCTCTAACCAGTGGGTGGAGATGAGCAACTCCTTTCAAGAACCTTACTGCCATGAAGTTTGAAGACAGACTTTCCATAGATGGGTGGATAAAATGCTGAAATTGCCACCAGATGGAGACTCTCAATGAATTAAGTGCAAAACCAGAAGACAGAAAGTGTAACAGGTGTTCAAGATGTCAAACCTAGTTTTGGTTTGGCTTCCCAGGCTAACGACCATATTGAGAACCACTTTCACTTGGCAGAATAGGCTGATTTGATGGAAGGCTTCCTACTATTAAGCAAGATTTACTGGGCCGCCTCCGAACATTGCTTCTCTTCCTCAACTATCTATGAGGCATCCACGCTGAGATGCAAGGAGCTGAGTGCTGGATGCTGAGTCAGGATGAAGAGGAAAGGATATGGGAGTCTGAACTGATAATGTGAGGAGGTTGGAGAACCAGCATTGTCTCAGCCACATAGAGCAATGAGAATGAGCTTGGCATGGTTCAATTTCTGCTTGAGAATGACCTGCAGGATGATTGGAAATGGAAAATAAGAGCACAGGAGTGCCGATTCCCAGCTCTGGTGAAAAGCATCAGTCAAAGAGCCTGGACTGAGATCCCTGAAGAGCAAAACAGATGGTGTTTCTTTTTGTCTCTTGTGAGCAGATCGATCATCAAACTGCAAAAATGGATCAAAGAATGCTGGGCTTCAGAGACCACTTGTGATTCAGGGAGAAATTTCTGCTGAGGTGATCTGAAGGGAGTCAGACGAGGTCCTCAGTGCTGAATAAGGCCTCATGGCCTGCTCGAGAAGACGCTGCTTCAGCCAAAAGTCTCTCGTCACCTGAGTCCTCTTTGTGAGCAACTTGCAGATGGAGCACTGGTCTTTCATGTGTTCTTCACCAAGGCACAACAAGCACCTCGTGTGGCCATCACTACTGGGGATGCCCCCCGAGCCGCACACAACAGACAATGCTTGACTCCTGGCGTGGGCATCACACAGGTCAGCCAGCTACTCTAACTAATGCTATACTAACTCTAAACTTAACCTAAGGTACTGCTAACTACTATGTACACAACAAAACATGCTCAGAAAACGGAGACCAAAGCATGAGGTGAAAAGACCACACAGAGTTCTGAGTCCACGCAGGGCTGGTGAGAAGGAACTGAGAGGGTTGGGATGACACTGCCCTTATATGGTCAGGGGAGGGGCGTGGTCTGCAGGGCGTGTATGCTGCCCCTATGGCTACTACTAGGCAAAGTCCTCCATCTCCAGTGCACTGGGTGTGCACACGCCTAAGTAGAATACATGGCTGCATCTACCTCGAAGAAGAATTACAAATAGAAATTAGGCATGCAGCAGCAAAGGAATGTCACACGTCTAACTTTTTTCAAAATGCTGTTTAGCTCCTAAAGCACATGAGTCAGTGATGATGGCTGAACCTCAGCAAACATTTGGAACTCTAGCTCGGGTCACAGAGACATCTAAAGATTCACTTATCCAGATCCCTTGCATCTATCCCATTGGGCTGGGAATGTCGTGATTGACTTGGAAATCTCCCTGCCACTTGCAGTCACATCTGGAAATCCCACAAGCACAGAACTAGAAACAAAAAAGGTTGTTATTATTGTTCATTATTACCCGTTAGCACTGGCAGGGTTTAGAAGTGCCACAAGCCTTAAGCCTGAGGTTTGGTTCCTGCAATGCTCATGAAAATTGCAAGAACCGAGGTCCAATTTGTGCAAGCTGCAGTTAGTACAGTCTCCTTAACTGAGAACAGTTCCAATGATGGGGCAAGCTTGGTCCCTGACCCAGTAAAGCACTTAATGATATGCATAATATTTAGCACATGCTTTGTTGGATCAGGACCAGGATGACCGGGGCCTTTCTGTCTATAAATCTAGGCTATCCAGCTTCAGTTCCTTTTCATCAGTGTTTGCAATCCAGGTTGTCATCAGTTCTTTCCTAAGCAGATCCCTGAGACAATTCCCTGCGTTTGAACAAAACGTCAGAGTGTTTCCAAAAGCAAGAAAGATTGTTACCATTTGTAAAGGATTCCACCCTGCTGTAGTTTATTTGAGCATGATTCATCCTCCATTTCCAGCCACGCACAACAGCTGGCTCAGAACTGGCTCTGGTAAGCAGCATCTGTGTAGAAACTTATGGCACTTTCAGCCCATCTGTGGCATGACCACTTGTATTATATCTTCACAGTTGTATTGCAGATGTTTTGAAGTATAGGTGGGCACTTAGGGGACCCTCTTCTCTCTCTCCACACTCTCTCTCTCTCTCTCTCTCTCTCTGTGCTAATTTAATAAGAATGACAAAAAACCCCAAATCAACAACAACAAAAAACCAAATGAACCCTGTTCTGCTTCCTCGTCCCAGTCAGTTTGCCTCCCCTGTGTGAGATCAAACAGAGCAGGCAGCCAGGGAGAATAGAAATCAAGGGAGAAGTTGGTTGCAGAGACTCTAAGGAAACTCTGGTGAGAACCATAAAACTTCACCTATCTGCTGCTAGTCAGGAGTCAGCTGGTTAGCTGAATGAGTTGCCCAGCAGGCTGCAGTTGGTAGTCGCCTTGTGGGATGGGCTGATGCTGAACTGTACAGGTACCTAAAAACCCCTGCTAGGACTGTAGACTTTTTTCTTTCTAGGACCAACATCATCCTCTTTGTCAAATCTTGGGAGTTTTAGTCAGAGGAGTTTCCATGGGATTATACCATCAAATGGAGGAACATTGCCCCCTGAAGAACAAATAAGAGGCATTGACTGCCCTACCTCAGGAGCCCCTGCTCCCCCAAATTCTTCCAAAGATGACTGCAGTGAGAGGAAGGGGAAACCACATGAGTTTATTCCAATGAATGGAGATCAGCATTATATTATGATGCATATTCTCGACTGCTTTCTGGGGACGTTATTCCATGGTGGGCGGACACAAGCCCTCTTGGCCATGCCCCTTTTCCATGTGAAAAGCCCTGTGGTTAAAGGAGTTTCATGTAACTGGTGGAAAGTAGCAGCATGTGTGTGGAGTTACCAACAGTTTAGATCAGATCCGATTATTAGAATTTCAAAATATATGAATCTTTGATGAAGAATGGAAACAAACTTCCAGGAAATTTTAAAGCAGATCTCCCCCCCACCCCTTCCCATTTTTCAAATCTACTCATCTTTTGAGGTCAGAGTCACATTGTCTAGTCAAAAGCCCATTGCTATGGATCCATCTCCTGACTCCAGATTTTTACAAAAGGCAACTTTCAAAAGTCTTCATTACTGTGAAACATTTCACATTCCATGTGGAACCTTCAGTCCTTTAATAAAAGCCTCAGTGAGACGGAGCATATGCCCAAGCGGTACAGAACGTGCAGAGCAACTGGAACTGGGTTTTGTTTATTGTCATGTACTCAGCACAGCAACATTTGTGCAGTTCTGAACTGCAGATAAAAAAGAAAAAAAACCCACCTCTTAATTAGTTACAGGCTGATTGTGACTCTTTAGTGCCACCTGTTGGTCAGCAGAATATAAGTCACACAAGGATTGGAGCCTCTCATTTGATCTGAATGTAGGGAGGGAAAACACAAAGGCAGATATTCCGTGTTTGATATAAAATAACACCCTACAATATTTGTGTTTTTCTGATTTGCCAGTACCACTTTTTATAAAATGGTATGTACATTACAATGGGTGTCAATAGTGCTGGGTTTTGAATGGATTTTGATTTAGAATCCTAATACCTGCTGTATGGTCTTTGATAAAGCTCTCGGGCATTTTAGAGAATAAAATACAGCAGCACTTTTCAAACATGAACACAAATTATTAAAGGGGAAGGACATTATGCTATGATGCTTGTTTTGTTACTCTCCCTCAGGCCTTGTCTATTACTTTTCTTTTAGATTCATAGACCCTTAAAGCCAGAAGGGACCATTGGGAGAATCTAGTCTGACCTTTGCATAAAACAGGCCAGAGAATTTCTCCCAGTCATTCAGCTCATAACTTTTGGTTGTGCTAGAACATATTTTTTGGAAAACACATCCAACCTAAATTTAAAGATTTCAATTGATGACTAACCCACCAGCTCAATAGGTAAACTGTTACAAAACTGAACATACCCTCCTGGTAAACTAAACATGCTTTATTTCTAGCCAGAGTTCATCTAGCCTCAACTGGATTTTGTTAGACCTCGTCTTGTTAGATTGTGACTTCTAAGCTGGAACTTCGTCCTCCTATTTGTCTTGAGATTGTCTTGAGATTGTGGTTACTAATATAATACAATTAGGAAAAATACTAATAAAATGAGCACAAAGTATTTCTGACATACTTTAAAGTGTTATTTACAGGAGGTCCTGTCCTGCCACCCTTGCTCATGCTAAGTAGTTCCATAGGCCCCGATCCAATAAAGACTTATGCAAGTGCTTAACTTTATGCATGTGAGTATTCCCACTGAATTCCGTAGGAGAAGGTACTACTTGATATACAAAATAAAATCACTGACACTAGCACTGTTTTGCCTCCTCTAAATGATCTTTCTTATTTTTGCTTCTTTTTGGCATATTATGCGACTATATTGTTATTCATTAAATTCTCAGATTGCGCTATTTTTTTTAACAGCTCTTAGGGCAGAGGGACTTACTCTTAATTGGTACCATCTGGAATCGAGAAAGACATGAACATGAAGAGATGGAAGTCCTTGCACTTTTACACATTTGCAAAACTTGTTCCATTTGTATGGAATATCTGCATTGATTTGTGAAGTTGATTTCTCATTATTCATTTTTTTTGGGTGGGGGGAGGGGGATTGTTTTGCTTTAGGAAAGAGATGACCTAAACTTTGCTAGCAGCCCTGGAAAATAATCATTTGGAACCAGAAAGTTATATGATTCAGGCTGTTAGCAAACTAGGCCGTTTTATGCAAATTGAATATCTTTATTCCCAGTTTTTTCTGATCCTGCACCACTTGTTCAGCATTTCTTCATTCTCCAGCACTGGTTTCCATAGCTGCATGCAATCACACTCTCACACAGATGCCATTCTGTGTTCAAAGCACTGAATGCTACAGGGCATATTAGTGTTTTTATGCTTTAGATCTATCTTTATGTAACTTGAGAGCTCATTAATAGATACCATTTTGTGTGATTAAAAAAACAACAACCTGGTACATGAGAATCTTTGAACAGGAGAATGAATTGCAAGTAAAATGACTTTCTTCTCATTATGCAGATTGCAGTCTAGGGATGAGATGGGACCAGAGTTGACTGGCCAAGGTATCTGCAGTTAGTGTCATGAAGGTAATAATCCCCTGACTAGGGCTGCATGCAAAATATGAATTCAGCCCCCCCCTCCCCCCCCCCAAAAAAACCCCAAAAAACAAAAAACAAAAACAAAAACAAAAACAAACAAACCTTCACACACCACTCACATTTGCAGGGTGAAGGTTTTCATATTTTGTTTTCACAATAGTGGATCCAATTTAGTGTAAAACCCTATGAGATTAATTTTACAGGCTTTAAAAAAAAATGAAACCTCTTCTCTCTTAACAAGTGAAATGCTTGAGATCTGATCAAGGTAGTCAAAAACTAGGGTGCTGGGCTCAACATAAAAACCTAGTCAGAGCAGATTGGAATTAAAAAAAACCGAGAGTCCTCTAGCACTTTAAAGACTAACAAATTTAATTTCTGCAGGCATAAGCTTTCGTGGGCTGCAACCCACTTCGTCAGATGCAAGAATTAGAAATTAGATAGGGGGTATATATATATACATCCAAGGGTAAGGAACAACAATGGGAAGGGTAGGTGTTAGCAAAGTCCATTCAGTTAGAGTAGATGAGGCCTATTCACAACCATTGATTAGAAGGTGAGAATGTGTGGACAGTGACAATTCTTGTAATGAGATAACCATTCCAAGTCTCTATTCAGACCCAGTTTGATTGTGTCAAGTTTGCATATGAGTTCCAGCTCTGCAGTTTCTTGCTGTAGTCTGTTTTTGAAGATTTTTTGTAGAAGTATGGCAACTTTCAAGTCAGCTACAGAGTGTCATGGGAGATTGAAGTGCTCTCCGACTGGTTTATGGATGTTACCATTTTTTATGTCTGATTTGTGTCCATTTATTCTTTTGCGTAGTGACAGTCCGGTTTGGCCAATGTACATGGCAGAGAGGCATTGCTGGTACATGATGGCATAAATTACATTAGTAGATGTGCAGGTGAATGAGCTCCTGATGGTGTGGCTGATGTGAAGGTGTCACTAGAGTCGATGTGTGGGCAGAGCTGGCAATGGAGTTTGTTGCAGGGATAGGTTCCTGGGTTAGTGTTCTTGTTGTATGGTGTACGGTTGCTGGTGAGTATTTGCTTCAGGTTGGGGGGCTGTCTGTAAGCAAGGATATGTCTGCCTCCCACAGCTTGAGCGAGTGAGGGATCATCTGCTAGGATAGGTTGTAGATCCTTAATTATGTCTTGGAGAGATTTTAGCTGGGGGCTGTAGGTGATGGCCAGTGGTGTACTGTTGTTTTCTTTGTTGGGTCTGTCCTGTAGTAGGTGACTTCTGGGTACCCATCTGGCTCTGTCAATTTGTTTCTTCACCTCTCCAGGTGGGTATTTTAGTTTTAAGAATGTTTTATGGAGATCCTGTAGGTGTTTGTCTCTGTCTGAGGGATCAGAGCAAATCCGGTTGTATCTTAGGGCTTGACTATAGACAATGGATCGTGTAATGTGTCCAGGGTGGAAGCTGGAGGCATGAAGGTATGTATTGTGGTCAGTTGGTTTTCGGTATAGGGTGGTAATAATGTGATCATCCTTTATTTGTATTGTAGTGTCCAGGAAGTGGATTTCTTGTGTGGACTGGTCCAGGCTGAGGTTGATGGTGGGGTGGAAATTACTGAAATCCCAGTGGAATTCTTCGAGGGACTCTTTCCTGTGGGTCCAGATGATGACAATGTCATCAATGTAGCGTAGGTAAAGAAAAGGTGCTTGGGGATGAGTTTTGAGGAAGCGATGTTCTAGGTCAGCCATAAAAATGTTGGCATACTGTGGGTGCCCATAGCTGTGCCACTGACTTGAAGGTATAGATTGCCTCCAAATCTGAAGTAGTTGTGGGTCAGGACAAAGTCACAAAGTTCAGCTACCAGGTGTGCCATATCATCATCAGGGAAAATGTTCCCAAATGGCTTGTAGTCCATCTTTGTGTGGAATGTTGGTGTAGAGAGCTTCTACATCCACAGTGGCTAGGATGGTGTTTTCTGGGAAATCACCGATGGATTGTAGTTTTCTCAGGAAGTCAGTGGTATCACGAAGATAGCTAGGAGTGCTGGTGGCATAGGGCCTGAGGAGAGAGTCCACATAGCCTGACAGTCCTGCAGTGAGAGTGCCAATGCCTGAGATGATGGGGAGTCCAGGATTCCCAGGTTTGTGGATCTTGGGTAGTAGATAGAATAACCCTGGTCTGGGTTCAGGGGGTGTGTCTGTGTAGATCTGTTCCTGTGTTTCTTTAGGGAGTTAGCTGACGTTTCATGTTGGTGAAGAGCTGTTTTCACATGGGAACAGAATTTGGAAATTTCACATGTGAAACTGCCATTCCATGAAAACTACTCAGAAAGCAAGATTATGGGACTGCACAGCCTGCCCTCTCTTCTGGGGGTGGAGTCTCTCTCTGTCTGGACAAGGTGAGGGGTAATTTCATCCCTACCAAGTAGGAGGAGAGAAGCCTTTTTGTGGCCATCGCTTCTGACTTTACAAACAGCATCCTACATAATAATGTCACATCATCATCTAATCACAGCTCAGTCTCTGTTAGCTGTCATCAATTCCCCCCAAATAAAAGCTTGGCTCCTCTGCCAGTGCATCCTGCAATCCCTTAAAATGAAACCACCCACCATTATATTAAAGTCTCACTTCTGGGACCGTAAATACACAGTGAAAATCATAACCATGAAAAGCAGTAACCAAAACCAAACTCACAATAAGGAGTCAAAATGTCCAGCGCTGCAGTGCGATAACGGCAAGAAAAACACTCAGGTACTTTAATTCAGTAATAAAACAATTACTTTGTGTACTGAAATTATTCAGTTCACAAGGGAACCCTCGAAAGGAGGGAGGCAAGGATGGAAAGTGATAGAGAAGTGATAGAGAAAAAAACTAAAATACTAAAGAAATATTTGGTGGATCAGTGCAGCATATAATGCGGAAGTGAAAACTGAAGACCGATGCAAGATATCTTATTTGCCTGTAAATGCTGCAATGATCTTCTAGGTGGCATGACTGAGCAGAGCAAGGGATGCCTCCAGAAACAGCCAAACACACCCACTTTAGGTACCCAAGTTTCTAATTAACATCTTTCAGAAACAAAACATAATCAATCTCAGGCAGGATATGAATCTGCAGACAGTGCAGTTTCCAAAGTGGCAGTGATGTAAAATCTGGCGCATAATCCACCCAATGCTCACTGACAAATCTTTCAGAAATGGTCGAGCAGGCACATTTGTCATTTCTTAATCCTTGATTTTGTATTAAAGGTATGTGACTTGGTTAGCAATGCAGCCCAGAATGGGCCAGAGCAGTGAAAGTGCACGCAATCCACACAATGTGCCTAGATTCCAAAACAATAACCCAGTGTATTTCCCCAATCTTTGATTTCCCCCCTTCTTTGTGTTAAAAATATCTGCTGATTATGTGAGACTATAACAGTGAATCGTGACCGATGTATGTAAATCCTTGCACGGTGAGCAGAGAAGATAGACAAATACTCCGCAATTACTGCCCTGCTCCACTTTTTACTGTGTGCTGCTTACTCAAACGCAATACTGAGCTCGGGCAACTTACCACCGAGGTCAGCAGAAACCCTCAGTAAATGCAGAAGACTTAAGACCAGCTGTTTACACCGCCACCCAGAAGCACACATGGGCCAGATTCTCATTTCCGCGTGGTGCGAAGTGTTCAGATTCTGGCAGTAGCTGGCCAGTGGAGAATTCCTCTGGTGTCCGAGAACTCCCTGCTGGCATAAAGGGGATCTGCCGGAGGGGGAGAGGAGTATGGCAGGGGCATGGTAAATGGGACTACTGCTTTACGCAGAGCAATCAACTAGTCTGTGGCATGTGAGAGGTTGTACTGCAGCAGCCCGAAAGCTTCCCTCACTGGGGTGCAGAATCAGGGACCTGATTGGTGTCCCTCCCCCAGCGCAGGGTACAGTTTGAGTACTGGGGAGAACTGAGCTTGGAGTGACTGGGCTGTCAGTTCCCTGTACTAATCTCACTATTAGAGACAAACTGAATTATAAGAACACTCTGAGACACTGGACCAGATTCACTTAACAGCCGTGCCAGGTATCTGTAACCCCAGGTGTATCGCAGGCCAACGCAACCTCAGAAGCAGGCAGTGCTGGCTGGCTGAGGGGCACGGCCTGGGTGCTCCAGAAATGTGCTGATTCAGCCCTTGTGAAGCCTTAGAAAGAAAGCAGAGCTGCCTTCCCACAGTGGGATCGCCTATGGGGCACAGCTACCTTCCTGTTCTCAAGGGGGGGCGAAGCCCCACCTGCACCAACGGGGGAGAATCAACCGGATTAGCTCTTAAAACACTCATCGGTTGCCAGAAATTTTGCATCCTTTAGGCCTGGCCAGTTTCTTGGGTTGCAGGGAAGGTGCCACGGTGCCGCTAAAGAGGAAAGGCTTGTGGCAGTAAGGGGACCAGAGAGGACAATGCTTCCATCCATCCATTGATATGGCCCTCATCACTGTAGCCTGGGAGTGAAAACTGCCCAGAAAGCAAAGTTATGGGACTGCCCAGCCTGGCCCTTGCTCTGGGGGTGGATTCTCTCTCTCTGGGGTAGGGGACGTGTGTACCGAGTAGCATGTGATGAGCCTTTTTGTGGCCATCTCTTCTGGCTTTGCGAGCAGCATGTTGCCTGATAATATCACCGCATCATCATCTAATCACAGCTCAGCCTCTGCTAGCTGTTCAGTGCTTTCCTCTGAGGCAATGTACCTGAGCACCCGTCCCTCATACAATTAGCTGCATGCCTGCAGTTAGCACATATAGCCCCAAACAGACAAGATGCATCGAATTGGTGGAAGAGGCAACTGGAGGTGAATGGAAGGGTAGGACAATTATAGGTACAGGTGATCACATAGACTAGCTATGTTGCATCTAACAGGTATGAAGCCACCCAAAGTATTTCAATAATCAACCAGAGATATTCACTCTATTGGTAATCCATATCCATGTCATATAAGACTTTGTTCACTCAGAGATGCTCACATTCTTTTCACTAACCACAGACATTTAAAAATACTAACAAACATCTAGAACATTTCTCAAAAGCATTTTTATACTGCACTCTCAAAAGAATGCAGGAGATTTATTTTTAAAAAGTTTATCCCCCACTCCCCAGAGCCCACCTCCTCCCCAGAAATCAGGCTATTTTCTGCCAGGGAGCTTTTGTGTTTCACTGCAATATTACGATTTGTCGAAATTGTTTGATGTTGATGGGAAACATAATAATATCAGTTGCCCAGGGAGAGGGATTTGTATATACAGAGGGAATTTAACCTCAAACATTCAGTTCACCTGTTCATGTGTGATTTATATCGCCCCAGGCTCTTAGGCAGACTGAATGTTGACACCCTTTGAAGTTGAAAGAGGCCCCATGACTGGTCTTTAGAGAGCCTTATGATGTCTCTATCAGCCTGTCAATGGAAAACCAGGCAGTACAGCTAGGCTCCCTAAAGATTTCAAGGCCTTGTAGGCAGGGGAATGGTGCAAACATTTTATTTTCACCTAGCATTTGAGAGGCCAAGTATGAGCTGCTGGTCTAATTGACTGGTTACAGACTAGTATGCTATGCTCTGCATCTCCCAAGATCTGAATGACAGGATGTAGGCAGCGTCGGAGAAAGTTTCATTTAATAGTTACACACACAGGTGTGACAGAGCTGTTCAAATTGTGGCAGATTTGTAGGATTTGGTAACCAGTGGCCAAGACTGCAAAGTGCAAACTAATCCGTCCTTATCTGGAATGAATAAGCCCTTGTGTTTTAAAGTCAGAGACTTGATCAGAGAGGGTAGAGCTGGGTGTGGAATTGGGGGATTGGATAATTAGTGGATGAGAAAAATGAACACTGATTTTACAGGGTTTTTTTTGCACTTTCTGGTGTGTGTGTGTGTGTGTGTGTGGGAAATTAGCATTGCCAGGAGTCTTCATTAGTTGTAGTAGGATCATGTATCCATGGTCTTCCAGCCACTAGAGGGTGATATAGACCTGAACAGGCTGACATTCTAGCCAGAAAAAGTCAGTGCTGCAACATATAGAGCAACCAATGATACATTGTGCATCTCTATCATGTGAGCATTTAGTTTACACTCACTTTAGCAAAAAGAGGCAGGTGGCAGAGTGAAAAGGTAGTTTATCCTTCCTATGATAGTCAACTTCCCATGTAATGCATTGAGTAACACTCTGGAGGACAGGATTAAAATTCAATACAATGCTGATAGGTTGGGGAAATGAGTTGAAAGCAATCAAATGTGATATAATAAAGACAGCTTAAGGTGCTTTACATAGAATTAAGGAATGCTGGCAAGGCAGAGTAGGATCTGAGGATTACAGGGGATTATAAACTGAAGATGCATCAACAATATGATGCTACGACAAAAGAGGCAAATGTACATTGAGTTACATTAAAAAATACAGCGTGCAGAAATCAAGTGAGGTAATTATTTAATTTTGGACACTATGTGTCCAAAAAGGTGGATCCCCATGGGAGAGGAACGAAAACGATCAAAGATTTTGAAAATTATGACCTCAGGGAAGCTGGTACATTTCATTTGTCAAGGAAGAGACAGAAAAATGTACATACGTAAAGGGTGTTATGGAAGGCAGGGCTCAAGTATCCTTCCTAGCCAAAGAGGACAAAAGAAACGAAGCTGCAAATAATTAGACTGGAGAAAGTAAAATTTGGATAAATACCAGGAAAAACTTTCTAATCATAAGAACAACTGGGCAATAGAACAAAGCAACCATAGGAAGGGATGTCACTGGAGATATTCAAGACTAGACAACACATGCCATCATCTACTGTAAGGATAATGAAATCAGTCTTGCTACAGTGCAAGGGGTAACCCATCAGGGAACAAATCTATAATTCTCTCACAGGCTGCAAAGTTCCAGTCAGGAAATTGTTGCACCTCCAGTGCCCAGCCTGCTAAACCTTCACTACGTTAATTTTAATATAGGACGGAGATAAGAATTATGACATTCGGTGAGAGGAGAGAAAACGAGATGAAAATGATGGGCCAGATTATGTCTGTCAATTCACTGGCTGCGCTGTGGAGCTGCATTGTCTCAGTCGGAGCTGCAAGAGGCACTGGCAGGAAATCCCAGCGGCTGCTCCACGCTTTGCGTGGATGCAGCACATACACTTCCTCACCCAGGAACAGCTCCATGGTCTAGTGTGGAGCATGAGCACAGACACGGGGCCACACTTACCTCCCTGCCCCTTTAGAAAGTCTAGTGCAGGCAGTGGAACCAGCCTTGTGCTCCCTGAGTGAAAGGACTGGATTGTGTGAAGGCACAAAGGACATGGGCAGAGTGGCTAGACGGGGTATGTTTGCTTCAGTGAAATGGTGAAGGTTAAATTGTGACTGCTGATTTTCTAGAGAGAAAGAGGGAAATGGTAGACAGGGCTCTACAGTCATTTAAAAATGAGTTTGTTTTGTCTGAGGCCTAATTGCATCTCTTCGTAAGAAACCATAAAATCAAGAGTCTTTAGCATCACTGGGGAGAATGAAAGCTATCGGGCCTGTCCTCTGCATTTAATAGGATGTCAAAATCCAAAGCACAGTCACTGATTTTTGACTGAGGTTAGAGAAGAAAAGCTGAACTAATTAGGCCTTTTGTGAGTATCCCTCTCCTCCTATTAGCTATAGACTTGCAAATCGTAACATATTGGGATTCTCAAATTCACAGATCGATGCTGCTTCCCAGACAGGGAGGTTACTTTTTCATGTTGATGAGATACAGGCTCCACTTCAACTATGTCACTATTAGTGAGGATAGTTCTCTGATAAAGCTATTGTGTATTCTTTCTTCTCCATCCCAATGAGATGGGAAAATAGAACAAGAGCTTCAGGATGTGAAGACCCAATCCTGAGAGGTGCAGGGCACCTTCTGGAAAGTGCAGAACACCCTCAACTCTTCATCCTCTGCATCTTCCAGCAAGTCCTCAACATCTGTCAGGATCAAGCCCTAAGCAATTTGATAAGGCAGCAGCTTTTAGAAAGGTTTAAGTGCATTTTCTGTTAAATATTTATTCGCCCTCTAGATACAAGGAATCCCACGCTGAAAACAACAGACACCTTGGTCTTCAGCTCAAGCGCAGAAGTATGGAGACTAGAAGTATGGAGACTGAGGACCTTTTTGCTTCAGAACCACATTCATCTTCCATTTTTCCTAAATGAGGATCTTTCTTTACTGCTATCAGTATAAATCTTATATGTAAATTATAATGTTGGGTTGGACTAAATGACATTTTTTTAACAGGATTACAGGACTCAAAGGTCTTTTTGTCCCTAATCTCTATGGGCAAGATACCCTTTTTATATGTCACACACTGGTGGACAACATAAGCACATACCTTTAAGCACATCTGATCCAATAGGAGAAAGCAGCACATGTCTAAGTTAGCAAATGAATTACATGTGGGGTTCTAGTCTTGGTTCTGCTGTTTCTCATGATCAGAACGTGTGCCACATGGTTATACAGCAGCCTCACACTGTCCCATGGAAGTTAATATGAAGGTTTTCTTGGCAAAATCCTATTAGGAATGAACTTCAGAAGTTACAAGCTCCATTTTTTTTTTTAAAACATTGCCAGCTTCACTTTCATAATCAGTTGCCCTGGTACCTGGTAGCACAACCGACTGCCCTTTACATATTTACAGATTGTATATATTCATACCGTGTTCTGTTAGGGCTTCCTGCACTTAAGTTAAGCTTGGGGAGGAATCTATTCCACTGAGGAGAGAAAGATCAAACATTGTATATAGAAAACTGCCGGTACAAAGCATTTTAACGCTCCCCCACTTTTTCTTAAATGTACCCTGTTTCCGTTAGCAGAAGGTTCACTGTCTTCTGATTTAAATTCCAGGGGCAGAGCAAGGTGGACTCGGGTGGTTTTCACCCTTCCTTGCTTGCCTTATTATTATGTATTGATAGTACAAAAGATACTATCCCTGACTCAAAGTCTAAATTAGATAATACAGTTCAGAATCGTAATGCACCAACTGAGCAGATGACCCCCAAAATAGTGAATTATTTAGGGGATCGCCCTTGGAAAGTCTTAAAGCAGGAATGCACAATCCACTAGTTTGCAGGAACAGGGAGGTTGTTCCTAGTAGAAGGGACAGCATGGAAAGATAACTGTGGGAGAAGGCTATAAAAGGAGATATTAGGAGGGATGGTTGGGCAGACCAAAGGATGCTCAAGAGGGAGTTGGGAGACATGAGGACTCCTGACTTCTTTTGGCAAGAGCTAAAATACTGCATGATTAGGATGGACATTTCGTTGGAGATTAATTGCCACATAATCCAATGATTCAGGGAAACATCCTTAGTTAGCACTTAATTGCATGCTTAACTTTAAGTGCTGGTTCAGTCCCACTGAAGCTAAGAATGTTTTTCTAAATAGGGATGTGCTTAAATGCTTTTCTGAATGGGGGCCACTAGTTAAACGCTGTCAGCCCTTTTTGAAAGCTCTGAATTTGTGCTTCTTGGATTGATCACCAAGAACCAAATTATAAATAATCTTTTAAATATGTTGTGTCCCCCTCCCCATTCCCAGCCAACTCTTTTTCCTAGTGAAGGCAGTCAGTGGATTTCTCTACATTCAGCACAAAATGCATCTCAGATGTACTGTACTTGACACAGCTTGTCAGGAGGTACAGGAATCCCATGCAATGACACCAAGTTGCAGTCTGTTCAAGCCTTTGGCTTTGACCGAGGCCACGCTGGACAAGAATGACACTTGCAATTAAATTGTAGCCATTTACCACAGTGGCATATGGGGTTACTTATTAGGCAACATGAATTTAGTGTAAAAAGTTACAAAACTGCAATTAGGCTGAAAACAACCAGGTTCTTTTTTTTTTTTTAACCTTTCGCCTTCTCCTCTAGAGCTACGATCCCTTCCCTACGTACACAGAGCAACATCCAAATTAATGAGTCAGATAATGCACAGGATGTAACAAAGTAACCCAGACCTAGCCTTCCATGCAATATAAATCCTAATTTGTTTCTAGAACTGATTTCCGCCTCACACCTCAATTTCAAGAATTTACCACCCCCTAGAGTCTCCCTCCTGGAACAAAATAATGCACCTAAAATAAATAAAAGGTTGGCAAATCCAGGTTAGATTATGGCACAGATTCCTCAACTACAAAAACAAAAGGCCGAGCAGAACAAAGGGATTTGCATTCTAAGTGATGCAAAAGCAGCCAGCAGTGTTTTAATGTTCTGTTTGGTCTGTGATGTCTTCATCAGGCACTCAAAGCAAGTGTCTCTGGCAGCAGCAGGTCCCTGTGAGCCTGTCAGATTCCGTTTCCATGGTATTCCTTCAGGCAGCACCATAGGCAGACAGCGCTGAAACGGACCCCTGCAACCTGTTTTGAACAGTGTCTCTGATGTAGGGCCCCAGAGCGGGCATCAAACTAGCAACAAGCAGCAAGGAAAATAACAATTTTGCTTTTCGCAGGTGTCAGAACTCCAAACAAAAGACTGTTTATAAAAGATGCCGCATCCCCTTTTTTGTCCGTGTTAGCAGTCTAAAGTCATTTGGTCAGTCGTCAAGTTAAGAAAGGGGTTTTGGAAGCAATAGGAACCCCCTCAGGAGGAATTCTAATTGTTTTCCTCTTGAATTTTTTAGACTCGCTTAATGGGTTTGGTCAGACTGTTCTTCTAATCACCGAGCTAATGGACATTAATGGTATTTTAATTATTCCATTAAAAATCAGAAGCAGGACTGTTTTCTTAAAAGAGCTACAACTTTTTATATAGAGCAACAGTAGCATGCTTAAACTGTTATTCAGCATTAATGAATAACTTCGTGTTTAAACAAAAAAAAACAGAAAATTTCCAAAAGTATCTGAGGCCCATCATTTAGCAATAGTTCAAATGTTGAGAAAAAGGCATCCATGGTCTTTGCAAGTGTATTGAGCTGGATGTGGTAATAAAATCAGAACATACCTTAATTTGATCAACAGTGGACGTCAGGATACCTGGCCTCTATTCCCAACTCTTCATCTGACTTAGTGTGTGACCTTGATTAAGGTCACTGAGCTCTGTGCCTCAGTTTCACCATCAGTAAAATGGGGGTGATGATACTTCCCACCTTTTTAAGGCATTTTGGGATTTGTGGCTGAAAATGCTACAGTATTACCATTGTTATTGTGATTGCTATTATTACCTAGGTATCTAAGCACTAGTAATGTACCTTAATATAGAGCTGACAACTGAACTTAAGGCTTTGGCCTGCGCAACCAGAAGTGTTCTGGAGTTGGTTAGAATGCCTGCAACAAAGTGCCCCTGCCCCTTTTGCACATCCCAAAAATCATTGGTAATCTTTTGCTGTATCCTACATTACTAGGTGCCTTCCATATGCACTCTGAGTGAAAGTTGTTAAAGCAGGGCTTTGCACAATATGTTCATTCCAGTAATTGAATGGTTAATTATTTCACAGGGTATAGACTGAAGTCCATGGGAATTGTGGTTTTCCTATTGCTTAAGAGTGCCAGGGAGCAGTTAAAGGTGATTCACTGTTGCAATTAACATTCTAACCTGACCCTGTGTATTTAAACAAACATTCAGCAGATAGATCTACGTAGAATAACAACTTGAGAGCTGCTAGTGTGAGGGCTTTAAAACTGACTAGACTGATGTATGCTCATGACAATTTTTTGGACTTCAGTTGATATATTAAATAAAAGTTTATCATTTTGGTAAAGAAATACAAGTGAATGATGCTTTAATACATGATGCAGCACTTTAGGATCAGAACCGAGCTAGGCACAGTCATGTTGATGTATAAGCACAGTGATTATGCATCTTGATTTTACTATAACACTCCCAGTTTTTCATATGATGTTCCCAGGTCCTAGAAATTTACATAGGGACAGCTGAAATGCCCTACTTGTTCATGACATGAATCCAAACTTCTCTTTTTTTTCCCCTACCTAACTACAAAATGTTTGTTCAAGATGTATTACTGTTCAGAGTAGCATTTGCTCTGTGTGTATCAGGAACAAACAGTACGGTGGCACAAACGTTCTGTGTGATGAAGAGCACTTGGAGTAAAGAGGAAAGCTGAATGAATTGTAGACTATCAGAGATGTTTCTTTTTGATTGAAATGAAGGTTAATGAAACTTGTTCTGGCTCTTATGATGAAAAAAATCCTCCACTCAGAGAAATATGCCCGTATCAGTGTTGAGTCTGAAGCTAGCAGTAGTAGCACCTGCCTATTTTTTATTTCTTTAAAAAAATACTTTTTATCTTGTGTGATTATTTCATGATCCAGGCTTTGATTTTTGAAGATATGGTCCCCTTAGATATAAGTCGTGTGGTTATGAGCCAGCATGGATGAAACATAAATGAATTCATTGAAGTAATTTGTCCAAAGTCCTGATGAGGAGCACAGAGGGGGGATCAGTCCAGGGCATTATAGGTGCAATTGGGAACAGTTAGATCAATGCTGAAGGCTTTTGAAAATCCCACCCTATATGATTAGCTACATGGTCTTCGTGGGAGGAAGGGAAGGAGGTGAGAGAGGTGTGGTCGTGGCCCTATGTTGCTGCTTTGACAGGTCCATCCCTGCTTCTTCTAGAATTTATTACTGTTAGCTCCTATCGATAAACATTTGCTTCAGTTGTAACAGGAGGTGCTATTTAAGGGCACTCTATACATGAAAATTATACCGGATTAAGGTAGGGTATGAATTTAAAGGGAATATCTATTCTGGAATCTAACTCCGTTTTATTGTGGAATAAGAGTGCCTTTTCCGTTTATGCAGGAATGGAGATGTTTCAGCTAATCAAAGTACCGTTACTAGTTTACAATGAATTCAACTGGCTGCAGGGGGGTGTGTCTAATTTGCATAATCACCACATATCTCAATAGCTCTTACACTGCTTTTGTACTCAGGAACTGTGTCAGTTTGCTACTTATTTATGGACAAGGGTGTTCTTTAGATGAAGCAGTAAGGCCTTGTGCTTTTGATGCCAAAGATCTCAGCGTCTAACCTTGGTAATGGCTACTGTGTATACATGAGGCCCAAACCCTTCAATTTGACTGGATGATGGTCAGTTTTAGTCAATAAGTAACAACACCTTGATTAGCCATGTCCCTGCACTCTGGTTGGTTACTACGGGAAGAAGTGCCCCTCAACTTGACTACAACAGTCATGGCCCCTTCAACTTGTGACCTCCCCACTCCCAGTTACCTCCTCAACATCATCATGAAACGTGCATAGTCTACTAAGGACCGTTGCACCAGCCAGAGTGACCATGATTGATGGAGTCACAAAAGAATCGTATAGTGAAGATGCCATATCTGGCTCAATCCTGCAAATCCATGTATCTCTGGGGAAGCCTCATAGGCGGCACCAGGTAGGGACAGGGCATGCACCCCCCTTCGTGCATCACTGGAGAGTTTGAGAACAGTGTGCTGGAGTGTTTTTGTCCATTTGGGCAACATGTCTGAAGAGCATGCAACGCAGCTTTTGAATATAATGGGTAACTGAAGGAAGGCCAGATTTTTGTGATATTTCATACAGAGTCAAACCACTTTAAGCCCAGGATTTGGCACTGACAGAGCATAAGGAATGCCTGTCTCTGTAAGAGCGTCCAGGTTTCTGACCGGTATAGCAATACAGGTAGTAGACAGGTCTGATAGATCTTGAACTTTGTCTCAGTGCATAGACATTTTTTCATCCGTAAATGAGACCTGGACTTCATGCAGGAAGCTGAGAAACCTATTCATTGAAGAATGTCCGGTTTGCTGCAACTGTTTGAACTCTTCTTGCAGCCTAGGTAGATGAACTTGTCAGTGCTCTCCACGGTAGTGGACCCCACTTGCACCAGGGGTGTGGTGGTCCAGCTCCAAGGTTCTGGACGTTGGTCTTCTGCCATGAGATGTTGAATCCCAAAGCACAGGTGTCACCTTGGAGAGCGGTGTTGAAATTCTTTGATTTCTCCACAAGCAAGGCAGTGTCATTGGTGTAGCCTGGGTTGGTGAACACTTCGTGACCGACCCTGATTCTGACATGTGGAGCAGAAAGTCCCAATGTCTAGTCAATAACTCGACAGATTAGTGCTCAGGTGAGAATACATCCCTGCCTCACAGAAATGCGGTGAAAACTGTGAACCAATGAATACTCTTACACCAGTACTGGTGTGAAGCTCGTGCTCCAGATCTAGCAGAACATTTGGAACACCAGCTTCTTTCAGCGCGAGCCAAAGTGTTGATCTGTTGATGGACTCGAAAGCTGCTTGGATGTCAACATAGACCACTTAAAGCAGATGGTTAAATTCTCAGTACAGCTCAGGCAAAAGCCAGAGGGTAAGGACAGCATCCCTCCTTGACCACTTTGCAGTGAAACCTGATTGCTGTGAGCAATGATCTCTGTTAAAGAGTGGCTGCAGCCTACCATGCAGAATGTGAGCAAAGACCTTTCTAGGGACCAGTAACAATAAGTGTGCAAGCATTCACCCTTGTACAGGGAAAATATGATGCCATCTTTCTGTTGTGCTGATACTTTGCCTGATGCCCACATGTTTAAGGACAGTTGATGCGGACCGATGTTCACTGGTTCCAAGGCACCTTTGACCAACTCGAATGGAATACCATCTGGTCCAGCAGAATGTCCATTCCGGAACTTTTGGATGGCCTTTCCTACTTCCTCGAGTGATGGCGGATCAGTGTGAATCCCTCGGATTTGCAGTTGGGCAGTTTGCCAGGTTACGTAGCTAGACAGCTGTCAGCAGGTCTGTGGTTCAGCATGCTTTCAAGATGTGTTTTTCCTTCTCAACCCCACATAATTTAGATGAAAAAGAAATTTACTCTGCAGCCCTAACTTAGGCAAAAATCTTTACTCCCTTCAGGACCAGGCCCAACACGCTTTGCTAAGTGTCAGCAGAAATTTTGGGTTGGGCCTGCAGTTTCACCAACCGGACTTTTGCTTTAAAAAGCTACTCACTCCATCCCTACAGGGCTGTTTCCATGAACAAAGTGATCCGAGCCATGCCACTGACTCACACCAAAACTACAACAGCTACATCTGTTAGTTCTTCTTTCAGTTAAGGATCTGTGGCTTTGTTATTGGTGCAGCCTGAAACAGAATGAGCACAAGCTCTGGGAAGAGAAGAGGGTAAGGATGGAAACAGAAACAATCACTGGGACACCACCGGCACCAGCAGGAACAAAAATGTTGGTTTGCCACTTCTGAGTGCAACAGAGCATATGGACAGACTGGGACTGTTGTCAACAACCCAGAATGGGGTAGCTTTGTTCTGGCAAACTCAATTTTTGTCTCTATTACCGAAAAATAGTTGCATGCTGGAAGCTCTGCAAGTTGCTAGGGAAAGATCCTTTAATATGCTGGCGATTGAGAAGTAAGCTGTAGCTAGTGCTGAGATTAAATAATGACTTTCTTCTTCTGAGTCACCCAGAATGTGACATGCCCGTGTGTGCTCCATGCTTAGGATGCACCTCTAGTGCTGCGTGATGCTACTTCCTTTGTGCTTTTTTATCTTTTACCCAGCTGTATGTTATAAATTTAAAAGTCTCAAAAGATTTATGAAATGATAAATTCCTGTCTACTGTACCAGACATAGAAAGACATCAGATTGCTTTGGGCATGTAGAGACACCACTCTGTTAGCCTAAATAATACAACAACAACGATGACGATGATGATGATGATGATGATGACGACGATGCTTTTTTCATGTATAAAGCTGCTCATCAAAGCATCTGAAAGGGAAGAGATCCACAGGAGGGCAAGCTCATAGAACAATTAATAAACCGGGGTGGGACGCAGGGATGTTATCTGGTCCCCAGCAAACAAGAGGTTAACAAGCTTCTCTCTCCTCTCCCCTTCCACAGCTGTTCAGAAGAAGGGCTGCTTGAGAGACAGAAGGAAGGAAATGTCTTGGGGAGAAGGCAAACCTCCTTTATCCAAGCTCTGATGCTGAACCCTTGGTAAGGGATATTTGATGGTTCCTCTTTTGGGGCTGCTGTCGTGTTCTGAGGTGCATTTATGTGGGTTTTCTCCTGATAAATAGACCTGACTGCTAGTTGTTGTGCTCACTGTCTGTTCACTCATCTCACCACCTTACAAAACGTCTATTTCTGTTTCCTTCCTCTCCTTTCCACTGAAGCATGCTAGGGGCACTGAGTGACAAGGCAATAGTTTGTCTGGTTCCAGGAAGCCATTTTGCGGTTAATATTCATGGACACCGAATACTTTGAAACCACACTCTTTTAGGGCACCAACTGGCTGATTACTCAATTGCCACATGTTTCTTGGTCCTTGCAGTACAGTGCTGAGATGTATTAGTAGAGCTGTGTGGGTAACTTGGAACAAACAAACAGGCTATCAGCTAATGCACATAGATAAATGGAGAGAGGGTCCTAAGTCAGCTGCTAGTAAATGGGGGAATCGGAAGAAACTTTCCCCGTAGACAGGCTATTATGTAACTGCCTGTTGCAGGGTCTCTGCATCCTTCTCTGAACCTGCTGGTATTGGCCACCATCGGACACAGGATATAGGACTGGTTTGATCCAGTCTGGCAATTTCCATGGGACTTAATCTAGATTTAGTCCTGGAAGATGGAGAATCAGTTACAAGTAGTGGGAAGAAGGCAGTGCTATGAATTGTGACTTTTACATATGACTGAGAGTGACTCCAGCCTGTATGGATTTATGTTTGTACAGCATGAGCCAGATTTTCAAGAGAGTTTAGTTCACAACATACACCCAACATGCTGAGCTCTTTTGGAAACAGGGCTGCTTGTTTTGATGCTTTGGTGGATTGCACTCACCTTTTGAGTCCCCCTTGTCATCTGATTGGGGTGTTGCCATTCTCTTCAGCTACCATTGCCCCCTGTAGGCTGCCTGGCAGCAGGTCTTCTGTAACTCAGCCCTCTGGCTGGGTCACACAGTACAAAACCGGTTCCAAACTCAGAAAATAGGTCTTTGTTCTTCAAGGCCATTTATAAACAAAATAGTTTCTTACGTATTATGGGTTAAATTCCTTCTCTAGGACTGAATCAGCAGGGTTCCTACTTAGTCCCTGCCACTGATTGTGGTCAGTAATAGGCCCTGGTCTAGCCTGGTTCCTCTAGTTGCAACCCAAGGAGCATCCCTCCTCATTCTTCTGGCTTCAGCTAGGGACTGACTTAGTGACAGCAGGCTGCTCCCTTTATTTTGGCCTCCTGGGCCTTGATTGGCTGTTGCTAGTCCCCAGCCTTTCTGGCTGCTGGAGGACCAGATCTCGCTGGTTTCCAAAATGGCTGGTCTTTTCTTCACAGATAACTGTTTCCTGGGGCAAGGTGCAGCAGAGCATCAGGCGTTCAGAAGGGGGGCCACAAAAGCCTGCTACATTCCATCACAGATGCCTAAATGGGAGTTGAGCTCTTTTGAAAATCTGGCCCCCGTTATGGGTTCTCCATTTTTTTTTTTTTTTTTTTTAATTCTGGCCCATATGTCTGTTCACAGCAAGGCCCTACATAGAAGGTGGGAATATCAGAAGGAACCCTAAATAGGCCTGGTGAAGACCAAAATAGTTTGAACAGCATCTAAGTGAGTGTTGGGGATGTGTGGAAGAATGACTCTGTAGTGCTGTTGAGAGTCCAATACAGGGCTCGCACAGTGCTGAAGGATAGCCTCTCTGTTCCCCCATCACCCACAACTGTTTGAGGGCAAAATTACTCCACTGATTCCAGTTAAAGATTGAATTAAATCTGTGAGCCACCCTTAGGGCTTTATGATTCACTTACAGCCCCAGAGGAGATCCTATCTTTCAGGGGACAATGAACAAACATCAGTGCACCATATTTGGTTGCCATTGGTTGCCACAGGTTCTTAAAGAATGGCAGGTGGTATGTTGTGATTTATTAGTTGATCTGAGTCTCTAACTTTAGCTTACTTCCATTTCTCATGATTTTCCACCATAGTTTCCCCTGCTGGGTTTATAACACATGCAAGAAGTTCAGAAGATTCTATATTTTTTCGCCACAATAGGATCACCATTTGCAGTGAATAAGTCATGTTCCTTTCCAACACCAACGAATGTACAAGCATGTAGGGGGAGACAGAAATAATTCCTAAATTGCCTCCGTCAGTATGGCAAGGCAATATGATGTTCCATTTTCACTAGGGTGACTGCTGTGACACGTTTTGGTATCTGATGCTGATGAAATATGGCAATGGCACAAGATTATTTTCAAGATAGATGGTGTCATGATACCTTCCACTGCCCCTAACTCAGCAGTGGCCTCAAGTCATCATTGGAGATGAATGTGTAAGATTTGGATTTTGAAAACTCCCATACTGCTTATGTTAAAGTAGAGTCTCCTTTAGCTGTTAGCAATAGAGAGCCTATGACATACACATTTGAACTATTCTGATTCCATCCACTGGAGGTCAGTCATATGCAAACTACCAGTTCATTTCCTCTATTAAGGGATGTCCTCTTTCTTACATCTCTCATTGTTCTGCCCATTAATGCTCTCTAAGACATATACATTCAATGTTATATTGTTCCTTTTGGGATAGGTTATTGGAGCTCTTCACACTCACTGCCAACATTAGAGGAGGGACAGAGCTTTTCATTCTATGCATTATCATTTGTATCTTCTGTTATCTGGAAACCACTATGATATTTTTAAAGGCTTATCAGAGGGAGCAGGCTTGGCAGGTTCAGAGTAATTGGGGTTTTATTTTTTAAATGTATCTACACTACAAACAACCATTACAGTGCTTTTCTTAGGAGCAAGGCTGGAATTTCAGCTTCTCGGATTTAAAAAGTTCCCTTTCACTAACATTCACACTCTTCCTTCATTATCTTGTGCTAGACGCTACACTCCTCCTGACTGCATGTTATCACCTTCAATAGAACAGCTGTGTCATTGCTAAGGGGTGTTAATCTTCCACTATCTAACACCTTATTGAGAGCTAGAGTCAAGGTGGCCCTAGTCTTTTCTGACTTCAGTGAATTTGACTTCTCAAAACATTCCTTTTTAGCCTCAGATTCATTTTGTACCAAGATGCTTCCTGCAATAGTCTGAGCTGGGGACTTAACTACCCCAAATGACAACCCATCACTGTGCACAATAGCAGCCATTCACTCGTGGGCTGCTGCCGCAGAGCTGGGAAGTTGCTGCTTTATATTAGCTCCATAGGTTATAACCAGGCGAAGGTAGTTTACATTTGTCAAGAAACAATAAACCGCAGCCAATCGATAAGCAGCCCGGAGCCCAGAATAGAAACGACTCAGTCAGGTGGGGCGGTCAGCTTTAATTTTGGTTTAGTGGTTGTGAAAGGTGTCCTGGAGGCTGGTTTTCTATTTAATTAATCAAGAAAATAGAAGCAGCACTGGCAGTGTCAGCGCAAGTTTCTATTACAGTCACTCCCCTTCACAACGTGTCTCTACCCTGACCCGAACGGGTCACTTCGAGGGGCGTAGTTCATCCTCCTTGAGTAATAATAGTAAGGATTAAAAAAAAAAAACCCAACCTCTGCAAGAGTTTTGTAAGCAACTTAAAACCTCCTGATGCAGTGCATAAAGCAGACTCTAACTAATAGGTTAAGAAGCAACTTCCACTATGGCAGATTATTCTGTGACTACCTACTGCAGCATTTCTTCCACAGCTTCTGAAGCAGCTGATACAGCCCAAGATCAGATACTGGATTAGATGGAGCACCGGACTGATTCAGCAGGGGAACTCCTATGTTCCATGACCCACTGAGGTCTTGGCTTTTCTGCTGTGAAAGCCAACGAGGGTGTTGACTGGAATGGCAGCTTTCATGTTGTGGTGCACAAGCCTTTACAAATGAATTAAGACAGTGACCTCTTGTGTTCTGAAAGAAAAGTCCTGGGTTACGGGTTACGTAAGAAGCACTGAGTAAGCACACGCACTGAACTGTGTTGTGGGGAGAGCTAAAATAGATGAACAAACTCTACAGATCTTGCCAGGGTGCCATCATTTTCTTGGTAGTTTGAAGGCCTGAAACTGGATTTGAGGCCTTGCCCTTCACTCATCAAAAACCCAAAGGAAATAAAGAGAAACCACTGAAATGCATGGAAATCCAGAGTTTGGCAGACACAGGCGCCAGGAGAGTGACTGAAAGGAAAAGAAATGGACAGAAACAGACCACCAATAAACTGGATGGGCTAAAGGCAAGCTCAGACACCAAGCTAAATGTCAGATTGTGGCATTTATCCTCTGGCCTATGTAGGAGCTAGTGGGAAGCCACCCCATGGACTGCTCAGGGAATGGGTTTTGCTTCTAACATATACAATCCCTCCCCAAGTTACCCACTGTGCAGGAGGGCTGGGAAGGCTCTACCTTCCTTTTATCTGGGGCAAAGTGGTAGACTGAGGCTATGGCCCTGTCTCCTTCCTTACCCCGCTTGCCACTTTTGGTTGTGTGCTGCCAGGGGAAAGACTCCTTATGGTGCCCATCCTCTAAGCTTCTGCTGTCAGCAACCAAATCTCAGTAAAATGGCTTTAACGGTAATTAACAGCAGATCTACAATGTAAGCACACAGAACTGAAGAGGATTCTTCAAAACCAGTTCTGTTGACAAAACCGGTTCACTCCTGGAAACTGTTCTCTTGCCAAGCTGACAAACTCAAACAAGGGCTTTCAGGACGAGACTGTGTTACATGGTATAGTAGTTTGAGCACAGGCTAAACTCCTGGCTTCTAGTGCTGCCTCTGACAGGACTTCACTCAACTTCACTGTGCTTCAGTTTTCCCCATTGTGAAATGGAGATAATGAATCAATCATGTTTACTGCGGTAATGTCTGGGGCCCTGCTGAGATTGGGATCCCATTGCGCTAGGCACAGTACAAACCTTCTAGGGGCCTCGCTTGGAACACTGGACTTGATCCACCCTTATCCTGCAATGAGCTCTCTTTCATTATCAGTAAGTGACGTGGCAGGCAGGCAGTGGTAGGAGGGAGATCTTTAAAAGGTCAGTGTCACATGCTGGGGCTCCAGAATTTGTGTGGAAGTACCTTAGCCCTGGCTTGCATTCCCCAGCCCACACCAGAGTAGGTAGATCTCCTCCTGAAACTGACCTGATGACCCTCTTTCTCCAGTTCCACTTATCATACTACAGGCTTGATGTTTGCCAATCTGACAAAAAAACCCTTGTTTTTTTGCCCCAGTCCACCAAGCTATTCTTTGTGGGCTGAGGCCCCACAGGATGGTTTGCAAGATCAGGGCCTTAGTGAAGTTGTAGCTTGCTGTCTGGGAGCGTTTCACGCTGTGTTTGTACCCTGCGTTCATTTGGATGCTTTCATAAATCGCAAACAATTCCTTTTCCAGTCCCAGGAGATGGGGTGTGTGTGGAAACGATCAGAAATGTGGCTGAATACTTGGTTTAGTGTCAAATGGGAGGGAAATGTACTTCAGTCTAGTAATAGGTTTGCTTTGGTCTGCTTTGGCCAACTACCTGCCCTAAATATTGCAAACTCATAGCTGTAAAGTTAAGAGAAATCTGAACATTATTTAGAGGAAAGATAAGGTCACAGTGACCTAACCCTTTCAGAGCTGAATTAGTCTCTTTGGAGAACCAGTTCTCTTTCACTCTCAGATAAATGTTCTCGCAGGTACATTCATGTAGAGCAATGCCATCCAGTGGTTGCTCAGATTCATCACAAACCCAACGGCTTGCTCCTCAGGGACAATTCAAGAGTCTAAATGTTTCTGGACCTGTTTTCAGTTACAGTGCTTCTCAGACATTAAAAGATTATGGATGTGGCCAGGCTGCATTGCTTCCTGTGTGTTTGTTCTTTTACATGCAAGCCTGAGGTGCATTTTAAACAGAATCCAGAAAAAAAAAAAAAAAAAAAAAGGTGCTATGTAGGCATATTAAACTGCAGTTTGCTTTTGGGGATAAATCATATTTTATACATAGAATTCAGATATGCAGGGTGGTGGGGACTGGATTTTGCCTGTGAAAGTAGCAATCACATGGACAAGCATCTCAAATTATGTAGACGTTTATTTGATACAGAGTATGCAGCTGCTTGGTGAAATTTGCTCACTAGCAGTGACACAGAAGATATAAGGATTGTTTGTTGGGACCTTTCCCTTTCCTTTACTGCACATTGAGTAAGAGACGGATGCACAAGGGAAAGAAGAAGCATGGTCTGAGTAAATCCTTCACCCCAATGTAACTTTTAAAAGGGGAAGGTATTGGCAGCTAGTCCAGTGGTTTAGTGGTAGCACATGCATGAGACCAGGATTTGCAGATGTCTTCAGGTGTTAAGCCTGACTTGATTCACCCCTGCTCTTCCATTCATGGTTTTCTTCTGAGCATTTGGTTTGTAACCCGGGTGAATACCTCCTGTGACTAGGTTGAGACCTTCAGACTCATGTCACTTGTGAACCACAAATCACATACCGAATGCCAGTCTCTAGAAGTAAAGGCCTATAATACTAGACATCCTGGGCTTTATTCTCATTTATGCGACGCCCCCTTTGCACTGCTCTGGCAGTGTAAATGAGAATCTGGCCTATTCTCCGGAGAAGGCATCCAGAATTTCACTAAAGCTGCCATTCACCCATGAGCTCAGCACATCTCTGTACATGGTGCGATATATTTCAGACATGCATGTCATCCTTGTCCTGTAGTACAAATTCCAATCAGCTGCGACAAAGCCCAGTGGGTACTTCTGACAACAGGTGTCTCATTAAACATCTCTCAACCTCACAGGCATGCTCATTGACAAGAACCAAACTCACACTCAATCACAGCTTAATCACAGCCAAACTCTATTAACAAGTCATGCTAATTACCAACTTCTAACAATTTCTCAGGTTCAGAGGCAAAATATCCTTTCTTTATAGATGAAAACCAGCTTGTGATACTCCAGAGCTGGCCATAATTGGGTTCTTTAAAATACAACAAAACCAAAACAAAAAATCCAGACATACCCCTTGTGATGATGGTCCTTAAAGTACAGTTGTACAACGAGATGTTTTGTTTGTTTTAATTTTGTATATACTATGTTGCCCACAAGGGTCCAATTAGCTTGTTACAGATGCTTGTATCAGTTTTATCCTCTTATCTTATCTTGTCTTTTTTTTTTAAAGAGGAGGGTAACTTGTAGCATAGATTGCTGGCCTGCGGGCATCCAGAGATCAACAGCTAGCTGTCTGTGATACCAACCCTCCTGTGAAACAGACAGTCCTTATCCAGAGAATTCATAATGCAAAGGCTAAAATGAATGTGTGTATGGGTGTGTATGTGTGTGTGTGGGGGGGGGGATTGCACTTGATTTTGGATTATTGTGGAATAATCAGGTATGTCCAAAAATGGCCTGAAGGTGACAATTCTGCCCTGGCTAACAATAACTAGGAATGCTTAGTTTGTTGCTAGATACTGCACATTATAATGCTGAGTTTATTTTAACAGCTTGAAGTGCTGCCACAGCATAAATTATAACTATTGGCACTTTACATTGAAACATACATGATAGCCTTTATCCATGTCTTTCTGTGCATGTGTGTGTCTGAAGTTTTACATAAATCTGGCTGCTTTTTCCATTTTGTGGCTATATTGAGTATTCGGGTGCTTGCGAACTCACTTGTGTAATCAATGTGGATACAAAAGGGTACATATAATAACATGAAGAGGCTGACTTGGGCTGACAGCAAGAAGGTTCATAGTTAACAACAGTGCTTCATCTTTAGCTCACGCTGATGTTGGAGGGAAGAAAAAGCACAGGAGACAGATTTAAGGGCTAACTTTAGATTTCCTAGGTTTCTCAGTGTAATGTAATTTAAGGGAAGGGCTTTATCGTATTGGTCTATAAGGCAACTATCACAGAGAGAGATCCAGATGCCAATTATTTAACTGCTGTTTCTTTCCATTTTTAAAAGGAAATTAACTCTTCCATGGAAGAGTGTAAGCCAGGTAGTGCTGATCCAAGAAACCAAGAGGACACCTTCTGCTGCTTTCATCTGATAGGTTTGTGCCTGCAGTTTTTAACCACTTGAGGCGATAGCTGAATTCCTTTAGAGACTAAAACACTGACAGTCTTGAGTGATGCTCATAGGGCCACATCGCTCATCGTATGGCAGGTGCACCATTGTAGGACACATCTAAACTCTCCTATCTTTACCTTCAGCTCAGGGGACCTGTACACCTGGTGCAGAGTCAGCTTTGTGCTGTCTCTGCAGGAGACCCCAGGACCGTGGCCAGGGCAGTCATGTGCTCTGAAAATTCCTCACTGGCACAGTGAGTCCCATAGGAGCTATGGTATAAGGAGCACAGGCTGAGCTGCTCCAGCCTGCACCACAGGTTGGCTCAGCCCACACAGCCAGGGATCAGAAAAGCACAGAGCTGTTTACCATCAGTTCCTGTGGCAGCCCTATCGTGCCTGATCCTTCTCTTGCTTACACCAGTGCAGATCACGAGTGACCCAGCTGAAATGTGAAAGCAGTGTAAGGAGAGGAGAATCAGGCCCTTCCCGTGTTATTAAGTGGGCAGAGCAGAATGGGATGCCTAGTATACACCTATTTTAGAAACATGCCCATTGAGTGAGGCATGTAAAATAAAGACCTTTTTATGGCCCCCATTAAAGTCAACGAGAAAGATTCCCATTGGCTGCAGCGTGAACGGGATCCGGCACCAAATTGTCTTCGACCCCAGTAAAGTCGTGGATTCGATTAACTTTCATAAACACTTTAAACACAAACCAACCAACCAACAAAACAGCCCTGATACAGTTCTCCAGAGTTCTGAGCCCAGCTGGGCTGAGAGTTGTTTTAGTTTGGTTTAATGATATGTGGTGGTTGGTGGGGCCAGTATGTTGGAGTCTCTGGAACAGCTGAAGACTTTGACGTCTATTGTAGAGCACTCAAAGCAAAACTCATGGGAATTTTAGGCTTTTTTTTGCATGGGATTCAGAGTAAAGGTGGACAAAAACGTCAGCATCTTCCACCAGTTGGAAATGAGCTTGCACTGGTGCAGGCTCTAGCACAGTCCAGGCACAGGTATTTTTAGAACTGTCACTAGCTCTGCTCAGAGCAGCCATGCCAGTGCTGAAAAAATGGATAGCAGTAGGCAAGACTTATTAAACTGTTGAACAGTTTCCAAGGGAAGTAGTGGAATCATCACTGCTCTACTTGTTTTCAACTGCACCGGACTAGAGAAGAGTCTAGGGGACAATCCTATACTACCATCAGGATGAATTGAAAAAGCGGTTTTCTATCTCTGATTTCTAGGAGCCTGGGAAAATCATTTTAAATGAATGAACGCAGGAGCTGCAAAGTTCAGATCTGGACCCAGATTTAATTATTATTATTAAACTGTTTATTATAGTTGTACCTAGGAACTAACCAAGATTTGGGTCCCATTGGATTAGGCATTATACAAACACAGAGTAGTAGACAGTCTGCACTGAAGAATTTACAGTCTAAATAGACAAGACAGACAAAGGATAGAGGAAAGGGATAAAACACTCACACAGAGTGAACAAAGTAAGGGTCGCAAATTTCATGCCACTTCCACAATTTTGGGGAGCAGGGGTTGGGGTTTAGATCCTGGATCTAATCTTCCCCAAAGTTCTAGGCTGTTCTGATTTGGATTTTGGATCAGGCCCACCTCTGATTTACCTGTTGCAAAACAATGGTGCATTTGTGGAACCAGTTGAAAATGTGGTGAATTTTTATGTCTGGTCACTATGGGGGTTTACAATACCTAACACAATGAGGCTCCAATCCCTGATAGTGGACTCTAAATGCTACCACAATACAATTTTACAGAATAATTACACAAATATTCATGAAATATGTCATCAGGGACATGAAAATGGGAAACTTTGCCCAAGAAGAAACCTCAAACCAGAACAAAGCAAGCTTTTTCTTCACTTCTGCCAGCTGAAATTTGGATGAATAGGATGGCAGGTGCAGAATCAGGCTCTGCAGATTTGCTCTGGTTTCCATGTGCCTTTGGTCTAGTCTGAGCCTGAGAATACAAGAAACCTGCTGTTGATATAATCTCATCTCTTGCAGATTACAACGCAGAGAAAATGCTTTTAGGCAAAGACCAGCTACAACCTTTGCTAGTTCTGAGCCTCTCTTTGGAGTGGGGAATTTTTCCTTGTCGATTTTTATTGCTACTGAAGTTTTAAAAAATCAAGTGTTCTTGTTCTGTGGAGCATTTGCTCTTGATTGGAATATGAAATTCTGCACCAAACTCCTCCAGCATGGAAATCTGTCAGGTAAATAGAAATCACCTTGTAAAAGCCCCTAAACAGCTCTGTTTTATATTTTAATTGAGGAACAGAACATTTTAAGTACTTTTATTGGGTGGCGCCTGCTGAATGACAGATGTCTGCTGTGGAGTAATGCTGTGCACACTTTCATAAAACAGGGCAATTCCTTGCTTAAAACAATTAAAGGCTTGATTGAATAACAATGAGTTCTGTGCATGTATCTCATTTCTGCACTTGTTTGTACACCAGAATCAGGCTGTAGTCTTTCAGAGGATTGCATACACGGGTTGCTTTGTTCAAAGACCAAATGATGCCCATGGGCACAACTGGAAATTTCCCTTTGATTTTTCACAAAGTCAGAGATACGGTGACACCAGGCTAAGCTGTTAGACTTGCTAACGCCATCAGGAGTCTGTTTTCTTTTTTTAACTTCATAAGTAAGTCTTCCAATTTGTCAAGAGCCAGAGATTTTAACATGAATGCTAGTGCTTAGCACCTGAGAAAGATTCTCACCATCCTCCAGGCTATTTATCTATCTACTTTCTAGGGCCCCTCTTACTGTAATATCTGAGCACCTCACATACATCAGTGCATTTATCCTCATGACAGCCCGGTGAAGCGGGAAATACTATTATCTCTAGTTTATACATGGGGAACTTTGGCACGGAAAGAACAAATGGTTTGCCCCATGGGATTCTGGGGCAGATCTGGGAAGAGAATCCAGATCTCCTGAGTCCCAAATGAGTCAGAGAGAAGCTCCCACTCAGCTACTGCACATCACACTGAGTGACCTGCTTATTTTTTTTAAAAAAATCAAACACCAAAAAAACCTGATGGTACAATGTGGACCTATCTTTTTATTCTCTGATTCCTCTGGCAAAACTCTCACTAACACAAATGGGAGTTTTGACCGAGTAAGGACCTTCAAGATTTGGCCCCACAGAAATTAGCAAAACCTAATCTAAAACAATGCCCAGATATAAAACCGTGAAAACAACAAAACAAACACAGCAGAGGGAACCTGAGGCGTGGCAAAACAAACTCCCTTCACTCAGAGGAGTTTAAACCACAGTGGAGAAACATCCAAATGTGGGATTGCAGAAGACAAAATGTGCTGCAGGAAAATCTCCAAGGATTCACCCCAGTTTGCAGGAGGTGTAAATCAATGCAAGATTAAATGAGCTTGAACAAGACAAAACACGTCCCAGCCAAGAAGAAATGCACCAAATACTCACACACAAGATGGAGCTTGATCCCAGTGGGCTAGATGGAATCTAATCAATCCCCTATGACTGAATCTTGTTAGGAGCAGCAAGGATTCCTGATAGAGGAAGCCATGAACAGATATAGAAATGAAACAAGAGGCAAATGAAAAGTAAGGGTCAGTTAAAGAACTAAACCAAGTGAAAAGAATAAGCAAAAGGATCAAATGGAAAGCCGGTGCTCTCCTCACTCCTACACAGAAAGGTACTAACTAATGATAATTAGAATGTCTGCTACCAAAAACTGTCACTGCAGTTTCAACACTATACAGTATTTTTCGCCTCCTTGCATAATGTGTTGTCCAGTGCTTTTAAACAGCTGCCATGTTCCATCCCAGAGGTGGCTGCATTTCAATGCTGGCGGGAGTGATTCCAAAATAGCTTTCATTTGTACAGCAGGCTGGGAAGAGAAGCTATAAGGAAAGTGAATGTAAGTAAGGAGCTGTTACTAATGTGTAAGGGACTATTATTATTTAAGTCAGTCTTTGTATCCATGGTGTTTTTCATGGGTCTTAAGTGGTTCATACTAAAAATGTAATATTGTGTTTCCTGAAAGTTAAAATAGCTAAGGGGAGATTGCTTCCTGCCATAGAAAAAACAGTGGGATGAGAGGAAATTTTCAGAGATTTCTTATTTATTCCATGGGAGGTGGGGAGGGATTCTATCTTGCAGAAAAGGCAGTGGGGTCAGGACTCCCCCCTGCAGTACAGGCAATGAGGTCAGGCAGAGGAACAATTAGTTCTAGCCATCAAATTTCAAATCCTTTTGGTCTTCAGAGCAAACTCCCTGAGCATCTTCTTTGCTGGAGTAGCCAGGAGAGATGCGACCCTACCCAACGTCTAGTGTTCATGTCCAGCAGAAATCAGAAAAGGAAGGAAGTCTGGGTAATAAGATAGATTGACTCCAACCACAGTAATTGGATACATGTCAAGACAGCCACCCGTCCTCCTAGAGGCGGCTTGAGTCCCTTGCTTAGGTGCTAACACCCACTGTGGTCTCATTCACAACTACTCCAATTTTTGTCAACGCAGTTTGGAGCAGCTGGGAAGATAACCCCCTCCCATCCATACCAGGTGCAATCAGACTGGTTAATCGATGCTTATTAATGATTATTAATTACTTGTATGGTGTCATCACTCAATAATAACCCCATGGAGCTCTTAGACACCTGGAATAAAACCATACAGTTTGGCCACGGACATTTGGTGTTATGGATCACCATTGCCGAATTGTATTTGTTGCTGCTGTTGTTGTCATAGGCGTGCATGGTGTTTAGAAATAAAACAGACTGAGTCCCAAAACAAATAGAAGCTTGCGGGTCAATTTCATCCATGGTGTAAGTCCATTGACTTCACTGACTTACCCCAAGGACATATTTGGCCCTGATTTGAGTTCCTGCCCTGGAAAATTTACAGTCAAGCGGCCTGATCCTGCAGATACTTGTGCCCAGGAGTAACTGAAAACTTTGTATTTGCAGGATGGATCAAGCTCTAAGTTTGGACTAGAACAAAGGGAGAAGATGACAATGTAGGCAGGGCCCAAAATCTCCTTGAAGAAGTGAGATTTGAGGAGGGGTCTGAAGGCATAACAGACAGCATCAAGAAGAAAGGTGAAGGCATAATGAAAGAGAGCATTCTGGCCCTGATTCAGGAAAGCCCTTAAGCACGTGTTTTAGCTTTAAGAATGTGCATAAGTCCCATTGACTTCTCATAGGAACTGCTTCTGTGGGAAGCAGAAATAAAAGATGTCAGGATCCAGTAGTGCAAACACTTCCCGTGGGGCACTGACATCGGTGGGAGCGCTATGTAGTCAACACTCTGCCTGGCAGAATGAGTTTTGCATGATCTAGCCATTAAGCTAGATGGCCACTGACCTCCTTCACGAGAAAGGCTGAGCTCCGCAGAGATGCAGAGGCAGCTCACAAAGCATGCCATCGATGACTGCATTAGTCAGTCTGCTACGGACCAAAGAACATTTTGGGATAACAACTTTCTACTTGTATGTGACAAATTAATCTGGCTAGACTGTCAAATTGTCCCAACGCATTCCTCTTGAGTGCCAGGATACCCTGCCAACATTATTTCCAGGCATCTGGGGTGAAGGAACCTGCTCATTTCCCCAGAAGGCAAGAAAGAAACCCTCCCTTTCTCCTACCATCCCTGCTCCCAAAAGAAAAGAAAAAAATATTTCCAGCTGGTTGCAAAAGATTTTTGAAAAATAGCATGGCAGTGGAGGAGTTTTGGTGTTGCTATTTTCTGAAGAAAACAGCTGGAATACATGGAGGGTCTGATACTGATCTCACATTGGTAAACTGTAACTCCATGGACTGTGGTGGAGTTACTCCTGATGTGGGCTGGTATGAGTGAGATGAGAATCAGACTCCCAGGATTGCCTTTCCAAAGAGCTGAAACAATCTCCTATAGGCCACAACTTGGTTAGTTTTGTTCTGACCATCTTAAAAAAAAAAAAAAAAGACATTTGCTCTTTTCTGAAAATGGCATTTTCCAATGTGTGAAAAATGAGAATGGAATCACCCGTGTGAAAACAAGAGAGCCCAGAGTGTGAACAAATATCAGTCTTTGCAAAATGCTTTGTCCAGCTCTGACTTTACCTACATGGAGCCACTCCTCGTGACTGGTAGTATTGGTTTATAAATCTCTTATTCTCATTGCCAAGTATTCTTGATTTCATTTCTTCTACATGTTTAATAATAACAACAGCATCCATACATACGGCACCAGAAATCTACGTGGTGCTTCACAACCATTACCCCGATCTTGCACCTGGTTAACTTTAGCCAGCGTGAGTAGTGCTGTCAATAGACCCTAGACTGACGCATGGAGAAGTAGAGGTCCGAGCCTGCACATAGTCATGATGTAAGCAGGGGGACAATTCATGTGTGTTCGCAATCATGGGTGCCCAAGGCCTGATTCAAAGCCCATGGAAGTCAACAGGAGTCTTTCAACTGAGTTTGGATTCTGCTATCCCTATATTTCAACAATTCAATGAACCTTTAGGGGCATCACAATTACCCTAGTCTTTCTCTCCCTCTTCCCCTTGTTCTGTTCAGGGTCTTACACAACTCCCATCACCATGGAATCTGGCTAGCTGAACAAAAAGAAAAGAATCAGCTGAATCCCTTGGTGAGCTCAGACTGCTCAACATACTGGTGCACTGTGCCAAAGACACGCCTTGGCAAAACTTGTCTCTGGACCAAATCCAGCCTCATGCTGTAATTCCAGCGGAATTGATGGAAGGACCCAGGGATGCATTTGGTCCTGTATATTTCACATCAGGTAACTGGAGCTGGATAAACGGCTGCAATGTTTTGGGCATGGAGGGAGAAAAGGTGGGAGTATGTGACCAATGACCTTAATTAGAGGAGATAAAAATGTTGAAACATGATGCCTAAGAAAACCAGTGCAGGCTTCTATTGTCAAGTCTTTCCACAGGGATGGCTTTGTGAAGAGGTCAAGGGTTTTTTATATACATTAAGTAAACAGCAGCCTGCGCATTCAGAGTCTGGACTGGATTTGAGCAGCTCTGTGTCCTTCAGGATCAGAACTGACTCTTATGTACTTAAGATTTGATACCCGCCCACATAGTTATTTGAGATTTGCCGGGAAATAGAGGGGAGATTCAAAGTAATAAAGTCTGCTTGTCCAACTTTGCTTCTTGTCATATACAGTTGATTTGATCCTGGAATTGTTTTTGATTCACCCTGTAATGTGCCAGCAATAGGACATTCCATAAAGACTCAGCATGGCTGGTGTTTCTGTAACATAAGACAATCCTGATGGTAATGGACGAATGAACATTTCCTGCAGAAATTAAGTTAGCTAAATGAAGCGGTTAGAGTGTTTGTCAATTCTAGATTCCAGTAAATAACACAACTTATTTACATGCTAGTTTGAAGCATATCAAGTCAAGGTAAAATAGTAGATGGAAAAATGGCTCATCTTTACATTTGCAACTAAATATTCTGAGGGGTGATACAAGTGACTAGGCACTCAGCCACATAGCTTTTCTTCCTTGGGATTTAGGAGAACCTTCAGACATTCCCTGGATTACCCCATTAAAGATCCTTCAGTTCTGCCCTCATTAGAATCAGTAGCAAAACTCTCATTTCATGGCCGCAGGCTTGTTTCCTGTGTAACTGTTCTTATAATAAATATTATATTGTACCTAGATCATGTAATCCACCCGAGGAGCTCAGATTAATTAATCTTTGCAATGCCCTTCACTGGCAGTGTCAATCACTCTTTTACAGATAGGGAAACTGAGGTACAGCAAGATTGTCCATGTTCACACAGGCAGAGCTAGTACCAGAACTCCATCTTCTTCTTGTTAAAACTTGGAGGCTCAACTGCCTCTACTGCCATGAGATGAGAGATGGTTCCTAAGGACCTACTCGGAAGCCCATTGTGGACATTGGGAAACTTCCCACTGATGTCAATGGATTTTACATCAGGACCCCAAATATTTAGACTGAGATCTTCAAAGGATCCTAAGGGAATGAGGCGTGGGAGCTGAGTACTCCTTTAGGTGATGTCTACACTGTGGGCGCTGTAACTATGCCATTGCAGTGCTTTAATCTAGACCCTTCCTACACTGATGGAAGGGTTTTTTCTGTCACTGTAGTTAATCCATCTCCACGAATGACAGCATTCTTCTGTCAACGTAGCTGTGTCTACACTGGGGCTTATGGCCCCATACCTACGGTGCTCATGAGTGTGAATTTTTCACACCCCACAGAGTGCCAGAGCTGTGTTGATCTAAAATTTAAGTGTAGACCAGGCCTTAGACTCCTTTCAAAACCCAGCCTTAGAGTTTTCTATATAGACCTTAAACTACAGTCTGCCTTTCCCTGTCTGGCTCTGACAGGAAAAAGAAAAAAAAAAAAGTCAGCTGATTCCAAAATGCTCTCTTACTAGAACTCTGCATTTGAAATATTTCTCTTTGATAAAAGGGGAATGCAATTGCAGATGCTATTAAATATTACCGTTAAGCCAAAATAGCAATGGATTAAAATAACAATCTGCTGCAACTACGATAGAACCCTGGAAAAAGAAAGATTGAGAGACTCTATCTTATTAGCTTAGGGTTTTCTAAAGTACTTGCCTGTATTGTTAGATCTCAAAATATGTGTATATTCTCTGTGTGTGGTGTCTCTCTCTCTCCTCTCTCTCTGTATAAATATATATACACACATAGACATACACCATATATATATTCGTATCATATCAATATGTATGGCAAAATAGGATTGCAGTGCTCTAACATGTGATCAGGTCCCAATTATGGCTCCTTCTGGATGATATCAGTATGCAATGGAGGCGCTCACTTTTTTTTTCTTGCCAGAGGCAAATGAATACATTATCTAGCAGCCAGGCGTGGGGCAAAATGGATCTGTAACTCTGGGGTGATTTGGATTCCACACTCGCGCGGGGGTGTGAGCCAGCCTCAGAAGTCATTTTCACTGACGCTGACACATGAGGCATCCCTCAGAGACCTGTCTATCAAACTGCAACATGCTATGCAGAAAAATTAGATTACTCATGCTACAATAAAAGGGGAAGGTGACAATAAAGAAAAAAATAGCACTTTAAAAATCACCGATATTTACAAAATAAATTATAAAGGAAAAGTGTCCTATATTTTCCCTCTTTTTTTTTTTTTTTTTAACCTCCTTTCAGATGGGAACTCCTAGAAACATCATATTAATATAGATGCAATTTTTTTTATAAGTGCTGAATAAAGGCACCCTTTTATCATTAGTGTCATATTACTGTACTCATAAGATAACCTCCTAAATATACATTATGGGTCTGCTCCTGGTGCAGTCAATGGCAAAACTCCCATTGACTTCAATGGGGGCAGGATCGGATGCTGTATCTCTGTGAATTGCAAATGGATTGTTCATGTGTCAGATTGGTAACTAGGCAAAGTTCAGCGTGCTCGGTTCAAAGAATGCTGCATGAGGCTCAGGGCATTTCACTCGCAGTGTTTGCAGTTACTTGGGTCTACAAAAGTGTTAAAGTGGTCTAATACAAAATCCATAAGATAAACATTAAGCAGCTATGTGAGAACTCTGTCCAATAAAATCTATTTCTTTGAAGAAAAAAAAAACCCAAAGTAGTAAAACATACTTAGTAAAGAAAAGAAAAGGCTATGTGGGGCTTAGCACAATCCCATAAATCAGAATGTAGAACAGCTTCAGGAAGGGAGATTTAAAAGAAATCTGCAGAAGCAAAAAAACCCACAACCTTTGCAAACCTTTGGTTGGAAATAGATCTGGACAACGGCTGGGGTTAGAGCATTTCAGACAGCACTGCAGGGCTGGTTTTACATCAGATAATGGAAAGGTTTGGATGAGTTCAGATTTTTCCTCTCTAGTAATAACATGCCTGTATCAGGGCTTCTGCTGGAGTCACTCCTTGAGGAACTCCTCGGAAATATTCTGGAATGCTAATTTAGATTTTTAACTCAGCTCTACCAGAGTTACTTTATAGCTACACGAAGCCGAGCTGCAATTTCTTTCTGAACCACTGTTATAATTAATTCATAAAGAAAATCTGAAGGTTACAGTATATTAGACTGGTTCATGAATGCTTATCATGCAAAAGTTACAAACATTTTCCACTGGGTTTACTTTCCCCCCTTAATTCCTGAGTTTCTCTATTCATAATCTTCCTTCTGCCTATCAGACTTACTTTTGGTCCTGACCTGAGACAAACTTTTCTGCAGTCCTGCAAAGGTACATGTTCTCACTGAGGTCAATGCAGCAACTGACATGAGCAAAAGCATATTCATGTCAAAAGAGGTGTGTAAGATTGAGTCCTGTCACAGATTATTCAGAAGTACATTTGTGGTATGTTCAGGCATATTTTGCCATCAAAAATATACCCTTTACATCTGCCTATAAATATGATTTTATTCATAAGATTTTCAAAACTGGCTTGTAAATTTCAGTCTGCCAATTTTTGGATGCCTAAATTAGATACCCAAGTGTTTTAAAATGACCCCTCCCCCCCCCCCAAAAAAAAAAAAAAAAAAAAAAAAAAAATGGAAGCACCGACAATTGGCAGCAATTTTTAAAATTTTTCACACGGAGTAACTGAGATCAGAATATGGTCCTTTATCTCAATAGGGTCTCAAAGATTCAGTCAGTATTTAGCACATCCCTTTAAATGCTAGGATTTATGTTATTCAGCTCTGCATTATATCAGTTTAAATATAGAGTAGCTCCATAGAAATTACTGGATAATAGGCATTTCCTAAGAGTCTGATTGGAGAATTTTTATGACTGCCTGTCTCTGAAAGAAAATGAATGTGGCTTAAGACAACTTGTTTTTCAAACTAGGTTGCAGAATGGGAATCAGCAAGAATAACTGCCCAACAACAGAAAATATTTTAAAAGCCCTGTCAGGGGTTCCATTTCCTGCAGCCACCTGTCACCTAAAATACATCTAATCGATCACAGATGCTGAATACCAACCTGCTAACCCTGTGGCTTTAAGAGAAAAGATTTCACTTTGTAAATGCATTCTTAGATTTCCTTAATTTTTCCTAAACTAAACTTTCAGCACTTATTTTCCACTTAAACTTAATGAGTTAAATCAACTCAACATTTCTCTTTGCTGACCCAACCGTTCTGTTTAGCTGCCTCTCCACCTTCTCCTTAAGAAGTTAGAAGACCTCAGCTTTTTTTAAACCATAAGCGCATTTTTGTTCCATGTGCTTTTCACTCATGTGTTATGGATTATAATCCCCAGCATGAACAGCTTTCAGGGCTCACTATTAAATGTGAGATTGAGAACATTTATATTGTTCACTCTAGAGTACTCATGAGCAAAAAAATCTGTGGGTTGGTTTTTTTCTTAATCAATGGGGTTATTTTTGCTAAAGCTAAAGATATTCTGAATATCCAGATTTCCTAAAACATTGTCTAATCATTTTAAGCTGTTCTCATTCTGGAATGCATTCTGAGCCAAATTCTCGAGGGGCAGAATTACATTAACGTCAGGGGAGGAGTGAAGCATTTTCGGGCGAGTGCGTGTATGCACGCATGCATGTGCCAGTGAGAAGGGAGAGAGCTCTTCAGATGACACCAGTTAGAATTTTTAAAAATGCCATGAAATCATCTATATAGAGACAGAGGGGTAGCCGTGTTTAGCAAAACAGCGAGAATCCCGTGGCACTTTAAAGACTAATAAATTTATTTGCATGCATCCAACGAAGTGGATTTCTGCCCACGAAAGCTTATGCCCAAATAAATTTGTTAGTCTTTAAGGTGCCACAGGACTCTTGCTGGTTTTTTATATAGAAACAGTTTATCTAAAGGTCTCAGGACCAGACCTTCAAATGCTCAGCACTTACAACGGGGCCCAATTTTTTCAAAGTGGTCAGCATCCAGCAGCTCCCGCTGTGACACTTATGGCCCAATTTTCAAAGGTGCTCAGGACCCATGGTGCTCATACTGTGGGTCTCCAGTGCCCGGGGGCCAATTCTTGCATTTGTGTCCCCCTCCCCCCACTTGGCGGCTGTGGCGGCAGGCAGCAGCGCCCCACCGGGGGGAGGGGAGGGATCTTTGGGCCCATTTCCCACTCTCCCTCAATTCTCCCCCCCCCCACCACTGTGGGAGCAGCTGGTGCATCTGGGAGCGGGAGTGAAATCAAAATCTCACCACTCAGTGCTTCTCTCACTGTTGAACATTCTACGTTTCAGCTGAATTGTTGTTATCAATTCTGATGAGATGCATGTAACTCCCATTGCCCCCAAAGAACACATCCATGCAAAGATCCTCAGCACTGAAAGGGACAAAGTAGTTTATGTCTGAAATCTGACCAGCCAAAAAGCATAGAATCTGGTGGGGGGAATCTACTGGATATAATCAAAATCTCTATTAGTTTTCACTACACAATCCCAGAGAAACAAAACACACTTTTAGGGCCTGATCCGGCACAAACTCATGTCAATTAAAAGAGTCCCACTTCAATGGATGGTGGATCAGGGTCTTTATGCACAACTTGTCTAAGGACTGTTAAGGTGTGTCTGTGGGCAGGGCAGAAAACTGTGTACAGCTTAGTTATGGTCTAATAGAAGCTCATGGACTCAATTAGCATTTGTGGAAGGCATCATTCTACCTTAGTTTATGTAGGCTGACTGGGAGCGGGAGCTCGCGGGGGTAGGAAGCAGACTGGATTTTATTAGTCTTTTCTCATCTTTAAGAGATTCCCAAACAGATCAGGTTTCAGTTTCTCCCTCTGCTTTTGTGTCAACCTTTGGTTCTGTTTTTGCTGGAGGATAAGTTTCGTTACGTTATTAAGCAGCACAAGTGGTTCCAGTTGTGGAAGAGCCACTATGAGCTGCCATGAATGATTAGACCTGAATTTCCAAACTTTCCAGGATCACAACCTCTTCTTTCAGTGCCTTAATTCAGCACTTTTTCTGGTGCACTCCACGTTTTACCAACCACAACCGTAATGGTCGATTTCAGGGAATACAAGCTACTTTAGGGAACTTTATTCTCTGCCTGCCATAACACATAAAGAGCTCTGCTCTCCCATCAATATTTAGGAAGCTGACACTAATGGGAAATAAGTGGGACAATATCCCATCTACTGGTTGGGAGACCAGACCCAATAACATACTTATACGAAGCTATCTATCTGCAGTGTAATATGTGGAGGCTCCAATTTCAAACATGGACACCTTGAGATGGGTGCCTAAAACCTTTTGCCGTGGTGTTCCATTAATAACAGAGAGGTGCCTGAACCAATAATCCCGATGCAGCACTCTCATGGCTTGAGGATGCTTGGATCTGGATTCAAAGTTTGCCTCTTAGACTGAGTTATCTATAATTCTTATTAGTAATAGGGCTTGGCATCAAAGTCAGTTGGGCTCCGTATGGGTGCAGCCGTCTGCCTACACACAGGAAGTTGTAGGATCTTTCATATGAGGAATAGAGCTTTCTATAGACTGATTAATAAAGTCTTACCCTTCTCACAGGGGAGGTTGTAAGTATGATAATACTGATTTTACAGAATGGCAAGCCGAAACAGACAAATGTAACTCACTATGGTCCCAAAACAAGTAAGCAGACCTGTGAGAATAACGATTTTTCAGTGCCGTGGTTGAACTGAAAATTAAAAAAAAAAAAAAAAAGTTTCAGGTCAAACAAAAAGTTCCTTTAGATTCTGAGGGTTCTTTTCCCCCTTTAATGTCTTAAAAATAAAATTGAAGTAAGATTCCAAAAGTTGTTTTGAAAATGTTTCATTTCTAAAATATTGAACTAAAACCTTTTGACTTTTGGGGGGGATTTTTCTGTTGTTGTTTTTGCCGAAAACAATTGGGCAAGTTTGAAGCAAGTTTGTGACGTGTTACGGGTGACCCGAGCCTGCAGTTCTCAGCTAAAAAAACTCTCACCAACCTCCACACTAAGGGAGTCTGACTGTCATGCCTGGGCTCTAACCACAATCCTCTCTTCAAGCAAACAGAAATGCCATGGAAGGTATGGAGGAGTGTGTTTGCTTGTATGTGGCAGTGACTTTGGACCGTATGCCATTGGACCGTATGCCGGGTTTTGCATGCCCATTGACTTCTTTGGGGTTGCACTAGCGCAGGGCAGAATTTGTCCCATAGGCCCTGATCCTGAAACTTCTTGCCCAGGGACAGACTTGCACAGAGCCCCATCTGGGCTCCACGTGGGTTCAACTGTCTGCCAACACACAGGAAGTTTCAGGGTCAGGGCCACAGGCTGTAATTCTATCATCCTGCGCAGAGTGGACACTTTTAGTAGCCCTAGTGCAACCGGTGGCAGCAGCAGCTGGATATGAGTGAGCAACTGGACTTACGGCCTTTGCTCTTTGGATTAATACATTTACCATTAAATCTACTGAAAATCCAGACTTTTCACTGACAGATCATACTCTCTCCTGGGAGGAACGGATGGAGTTTAGTTTTTAAATGAGATTCACCTGAGACTAGTCAGTGAAATGTCATCTATAAGAGAATGAAAAAAAAAAGGGGGGGGGGAGGGAAAGAATGTAAAAAGAAATCTTTGTAGCTAGGACTACCTGACTCTTGCGCAGTAGGAGACACATGAATACCGTTTCATGTCATGGAGATGTAGTTAAAATGCAGACTGCATGTCCTTGTTCTCAGAATTTGAGAGGTGTGGTTTGTGCATGTGGACAAGCCATCGTCTCTGTCTTTGATCTATCACTTGATGTAGAGAAAGGCTTTTATGTGTTGTTCCCATATAATGGATAATTTAGTCTGTGCCATTACAAAAAAAAGTATTACACTTTTGGTACATATGCTTCAATGATTCTTGAAAGTACACGGAAATATTTTATGTTCTTCACGTACACTTCAAGTTAAAAAAATACAGGATTTTTTTTGTTTACCATCCAGTACCCTTGTTCTTTTTAGGCAAATTTAAAATGTATTTTAAAGGACCACTCGCAGGTTAAAGACATATATTTAAAAAGAGTGTGTAACTAATACTTTTTTTAAATCTGAAAGAACTGCTGAGGAGCTGATTTACTGGTGTTTATTTCCCTTTAGCTGTACACTCCATTTGGACTTCTGCCTGTATCCCATTTGTTAATAAAACTATTTTAAAATTATCAGTAAGAAAAGATAATAAATACATGTGTAGATTTTTCCTAGATTAGGTATATTTAGAAATGGATTTTCAAATGAGGATGAAATACTCCACTATCTTTTTCAGATAGCTTTGACAAATTCAATGTATCCTTGTCAGGCATGAAAGGGTTAAGAGATGTGTTGGAACCCTGAGACTGGTCTGTTACAAGGAAAAGCAATCACATGTATTTTTCTGCTCTTGCCCAAGGAACAATGAACCAGAAAAGGAAGACGGGCCCCTGAGACCTAAGGGGATAAGGAGCCAGTGCACAGAGGTTCCTGGCCGAACTGAGGCAAAGGAAGAGAGAGAGATGAGTGAGAGTCATAGCTAAGGAACTCGGACGCTTTATACCCAACTATCGATTGTACCATGAAAATATATATCTTAGGCACTGTGTCCAAAGGAGAATCTGAGCTTGCTCTTTATGGGTAAGAGATGATTACAGTACTGTAAGGGTCTGAGTGAGTTTGCGAGCTGACCAGAGAACAAAATGATGTGAAAGAAAATTGAGTGGTGTTGAGAAGCGTGTGGAATGTGTCAGAGTGATAGGAGAAGCTTAGACATTGGAAGGGCAGGAACATGGAAGTGAGACAGCAGGTACAGCATTCACTTTAGAATTAGCAGGGAAAGAGAGATCTTTTATCAAAGCATCAAGCCCAAAATCTTGCTCCTTTTAGTTTACAAATGTGCATGTCATATTCTGGATAGATAGTTGTGGAAATATGGGTAACCCTGTGCCCTTTGCTCGTTGCTGTGGGTTGCACTATATTATCCCATGTGATGTTTTCATGGATACAACACTGTAGCATAAAGACACAATTATCCTGACGCAGCACCCCAGCAACTCAACATGCTTATATTATCCTAAGCAAAACAATTGGTTATTTCCCAAAAATACTGTCCAAAGCACAGTTTTGGAGCCAGGAGCATTGGACTGCAAATCTGATGGTGAATTCTGCTGTCTCAGTTTCCCCATTTCTAACATGGGGGTAATAATAATTAAACTTACCGACATCAGAGGGGTCTTGATGACAAAATGTTTGCAAAGTGCTTTGAACACAAAAATCATCTAATCATTTCATTTGATATTTCTCTTTTTCAGCATCAGGACCCCAGTAATGCACAGACAGCATTTCTGTTTGCTTACATCATGGAGCAATTGCATCAGGTTGGTTTGATTCGAAGCATCTCTTTAAAACCACTTTGGTCATAAATGGGGCAGAGGCACCCTGTACAATATGACAAAAGGTTATTTTTTGCCCCAGTGACAAGAAATGTGTACTTTATTACTGCTGTCTTAAATATTTTGGGCAGAAAAACAGATATTTCTGGTGCCTTATGAATATTAAGGGCATTCTATAAACAGATGTCCAACTGGTCATTTACACACACAGTTCTCATGATAGTGTAATCTACACTAGCCCAGCGTGTACTGTGTTCGCCTCTAATGATTGCACCACAGCAGAGCGTGAAAGCCTGCTTCAACTAGCCAACGGAATTACTCCTTTTGCTCAAGTAGCAGAGACCCGTGATTTCAGTTCTGCCGATTTCAGATTCAAATCCAATTTAGGACTCATTAGTGGAGGGTTGGTACAATTGCACCTACAAAGTATGTTCAAACTAGACACGTGCAGTTGTGTGTGTGCATGCCTTTGTAAAAATGAGATGTGCTTGTATGCCTTGGATAGCCAGTGGAGTTACTAGCACGATATTATCATACAGAGTTTCAAAATACATGTCTTTGTTCAATGTATTACACAGCTAATCACTTTCCCACACATTGCATGTATTAAACTTACTCTTCACCAGTGCCAGGATTGGGCCCACTGGAGTAGTAATGCTATTTGACCAAGACTTTACTGTAACCAATCCACGGAACTTAAAAAAGATGAAAGGCCTCAAAAGACATGATGCATTGGACTGTGAGCTAGCAGCCAGGGTTTCTTCTGCACACATCTTGCTGGTTATATTTAAGGTCTACAGCCTCTAAGTGGCACCTTGCTGAGTGATTGAACACTTGCTAGAATCTGTTCTACCTTTTATTTTAATGAGTTCTTACAGAGCTCCCAGTTTCCAAACCCTTAGCTTTCAATAGTTCTACTTGGATGTCAGACAGCCTTCATCAGAAACCCTACAGCATTCGAGCGAGATGGCCAAGTGCTGCAGAATCTCTTTTGAAACCGCAGTGATTTGGATTGTCACTGTACAGTACTGCAGTGTGCTTCTTGTAAGGGATGCCACTTTCTCACCAGTCAAAATGAGCAGCAGGCAAAATGAATTAAATGAGCCCAATCCTCCTCTAGTGTAAATCAGCACAGCTTCATTGACTTCAATAGAGCTACAGTGAATCACGCCATCTGGTCCATAGTATTGCATTTGCCCAAAATAATTAGGGCCAGATCACCTTATATGTATGTTACTTCTCTTTAACGAATAGGAATCTCCTTGGATGAAGTGCTGTGGAGCGGATGGGTATGATTTGCACACAAACTAGTTTCAGTACAAGTCCTGGAATTGTTCATGTAAATTAGGTCCTTTAAACTAGCCATCCACTTTAAGAACTATGGCCTTTCATAAAACGAGAAGGATATAATCCCCTCTCAATGGCTGGTGCATGTCATACTCACAGTCAGGACATATTCACATATTTGATTTCAGATATTTGATCATCTATGCAGAGATTTGACTTTGATTTGCCACTTTGTTTTAAGATCCTTACAAATTTTGAAGTGTTCACGGCTGTTGGCTCTATTTTATAATACATTAAGGTTGGATTAAAAAACCAAAACAAAGCTCAAAACAAATCCCACATAAATTATTGCCAACATGGAAGTTTCAGAGGCTAAAGAAAAATCCTAACAAGGGGAGAGTTCTTCTATTCTTGAAAATTATTCCTGTACCATGTGACTTGGGTGAAGGTTCATCAGGGTCAGGATAAAGAATAGCAAGTGGATATTTCACTCGACTGAGAGATTTATGTGCTAATTCTGGATACGATTTATTTTGATGAATTGTAATGCATCAGTATGTAAAAATCTAATAAATATATCCCTCTATACAAACGGCTTCTGCAGTCTCAGGGTCTGAATGGACAGCTTTGGCAAAAAGTCAGGACGTGCATGAAAAACGCACTTTTTGAGAAGTCTAATAAATAAAAGCTCTGAAATATGGTTTTCGAGTGAGAGAGACATTTTAAATCATTTTAATAAAGAGCCTAAATTACCCCCCTTGAAAAGGGTGAGAGGGGTTCAAAAGCAAGATCCCTGTAATTAATTATTTATTGGTGTTTTGAATATAAAAGCCCAGATGAGATGAGCCCCATCCTCACTGTGCTGCTGAAAGAAAAGGGCAGGGGGGAGGACCCAAAACATTTGAAAGTTTTAGAAGCAGGTGTGGGTAGGAGGATAATAGCATTAAAGTTAGTAGCAGTCACCGGAATTCGAAAAAAACAACCCTCAAAAAACCTTCAAGAAGCTTCTGAACCTGGTAATTAATTATTCAAAGCAAAATACGCATCTACTGCAAAAATAAATGAAATGGACTGGAGGGCCGGGGAGGGGCAGGCACACATTTGAATTCTCCTCTTCGTCATTTAGAAAAGCAGGCTGTAATCATGCCTGTCTGTAGCCAGACTACCTCTAGCCACAGGAAGTGGGAATATTCTGTTGTTGAAGCGCCAAGGGGAAAACCGTCACAAGTACCTAAGGTCTTTGAAGTCAATGGGATTTAGGTGCATAACCTTTGTGGCTCTAGGCACTTTTGAAAATGTTACCGTCTGGGGACTTAAGCTCCTAAATCACTTCTGAAAATGTTACCCCAAGAGTACGGCTGACGCTGTGCATATGTTGAGCAATTCACAGTCCCTGCCTCAAAGAATTTACAATCTCAGAGCTGAACTCAATGGGATCAGGAACAGCTCCTCTGGCTGTGATCCTGCAAGGTGCAGGGCACCGCCAGCTCATTCCAAAATCACTGGGAGTTGTGGATGCTTAGCACATCTCAGTATTGGGCCCTAAACCGGGTGCAGATAATACAATTCAAACTCATGATGCACTGAATGACAGTCCAGTCTCAGAGAGGTGTGAATTTTTGTAACCCCTACCTTGGGGAATGGGGTGGGGTGAGTATGGGGCGGGGGGTGACTAATGCTTAAAGGCCTGTCTGAAGAAATGTGTAGTAAGGAGACATTTCAGCTATTTGAGTCACGTCACCTATCAGGCTTCCTGCTGAGGCTTCCTATTGAGCTATTTATCTTAAAGTGCCACTCCGAATTTCCCTACTGGCTTTAAATAACCTCTCTGAACTTACATCACCTTGTCTCACTGAGCTCATATTTCCCTACTCCTCCAACTACAGCTTCCTCTCAAGTCTGTAAAGAGGGAGTCACTTCTTCCCTTGTACTGGACCACCAGGAACACTTGTTACTCCCTCGCTTTCTACCTCACCTCGAGACTGTCCTTTTAATTGTAGCTCCAGGTTGTCTCCCCTCTGTGGAGTGTAACACAGAGGACCACCACCCGCTGCATCTGCATAGTCGGGAGGTTCTCATTGTACAACCTTTAGTATGAAGGAAAGAAGATACAGATCTCAGACCATCCAAAGGGATGCTTTTCATTCAATGTTATGACAGAGCAAGAACTTCTTCTCCAGACCCATGAAGTTGTCTGAGAACTTGTGCTGATGCTAACTGTGCCATCGGCTTGGAGGCTGCAGTACCCTATAAGGTCAGAATTAGCACAAAGAGCTCATCACCCACCCGCCAGGCCAGATTTTCACTAGACCTCAGCTCGTATTTTAGGCACAGAACTAAGTGGCAGCAGCCTATGGCCTCTTTTGAAAATCTGGTCAAGAGCATCACAATGAAATCCACTGGTGTCTAATGCTTCTGGCAATCTGGCCCCAAGCGTGAGCGCTGAGCACTTGAAAAGATAGGACTTCAGACAATTTTGCCCTAAATGACCAAATAAGAGCGAAACTGGTAGTTAATACAAAGAGATTCACTTAACAGAGGAATTCCTAGCCCCATTGAAGTCAATGCGAGTTTGGCCATTGACTTCAATGGGGCCAGCATTTCACCTACCACCCCAGAAGCCGGGGTAGACAGACAGCCAGACAGATAAAGAGAGAGAGGAGATTTGATTGTGTGCAAAAATAAGGATTTTTTAAAAAATTACAAAAATGTTAGCTGGTGTCACTAAAACTTAAACTCAGGCCTCCGACATTTTAAACTTAATAAGGAAAAACATCAGCCATAATGATTTCTCCATCCAATTCAGCATTAATATTCAGACAAATGCCAGGGGCTGTCACTTTCCATATTAAGGTAATCCACCTTCGTTTGCATCTGTAACACGCCAGGAAAAGGATATTGTGTCTCTGATGAACAAACAGTGTTTTTAAAGATATAAAATAAGGTGTCTGGGCAGCCGTGAAAAACATCTATTTTTGTTTTTTAAATAAGTCAAAAGACTCTGATTATTTAGGGATATGTTCCCCTTAACTTCATTATTATTAAATCATCTGTGCTTGGGTTATCTAATTACTCTGCTCTGAACTGGAAACTTCATTTTCATGCACTAAGGTGTGAGATGACTAACTTGTCTGGCTGGGTAGTTTGTAGTTAAGGAACAGCTGCAACAAACCAAGTCAGGAAGATTGCAGGAAATCCTCAGTAGAATTCAAGCCCTTTTTTTTCTATCATAAACACAATTCCAGATTAAATTAAAAGAATTTCTTCAAACTCTTGCTCAGTCTTCAAATACTCTTCAGAATAGCTGCCTCAGATCTTAGTCATTCTAAGAAATGAATCATATGTCCCTTGTCATATAGCTGATCTCTGCTGACTGCTAATTCATCGTGTATTGATTTTAAGACTCTGTTAACCTGTTAGGTTTTTGTGTTAAGCAGTGAAAGGATCTCTTGCTGCAAAAGCATGTTCCCTCACTGTTCCTCTCATTCTTCAACATTATTTCTCTCCCCTTCATTTAGATTGATTTGCCACTGTAAATAGTAAACTTTATCCTGTTCTTCTAGATTGTGGACTGGTATCTCTTATGTGATATGCCGTATTTCTGGTAGCAATGATCTATTTTCTAAAGACTTTCAAAGATCAGCTTTTAGAGATTCGTTGTATTATTCTACCATACAGCACCACCTATATGTTTTCTTATCTCTTTTTAATGCCGCACATAAAACCTACCTAAGTTACCTGTGCATTTTGCACATAAATAGCTCTATGAAACTTAAAAGGCCAAATTCATCAGTGGTATAACTCCATAGGTTTCAGTGGTTTGGGATCAAACAGTTACAAAAAATTACTTGGGTTTCAGGGTGGAATAATTTTAAATAAAGGTGATTTAAATCACTTATTTTTAAAAACAACAACAACATGTAATTGATTTATATCAGGTCAAGGCATTGAAAAACTAATTTGAAAAGTTGTGCTATTGCAAGTTTAGCTTAAAATGAACTAAATTACAAATGATTTTTAAATGCTATTATTGACAGGGTCACTTATTTGAATTGCACAAAACTTCTAGAGGCAAAAATAATAATTTTGAAAACTAAGGCTCTGATCCTGCAAGCAGTACACATAACTTTAATGACATGAATAATACCATTAAGCACATACATAAGATTTGCAACATCAAAAACTAGAACAGTATTTTTACAAAAAACTATTTTTTTAGTGGCACAGAATCTTTGTCACTTCAAAACAAGTTTGTGTGTTAACAATGAAAACTTATCTAGACTTTCAATAGATTAACAAAGTTATTGTGAACTCTACAGACACACGCCAAAATTTTCAAAACAAGGAGCCTAAAGTTTGATTACAAATCCATATTTAGATACCTAAGAGTGGGATTTAGGAGCACAACTCCCACTGACTACAAACCCTGATGGAGGAGGATAGCCTGGCCAAAACGATTAATCATTTTTGAATTGTGAAAGTTTAATATACGTGAAAGTGGATATTAATTGCAAATATAACCTGATACTGTGTTTTAGTTGTGTTTTTGTCATAATAAAAATGTCACGAGGCCCTGGACTTGCCTGTCTCAGGATAGATGAACATTTTAAGTGTAACACTTAACAAAGAAAATCTCAATGTAAAATCTGAAATTCTAACCATTAGGAAACGAATTAAAAAAATCACTGTAGCAATTTAAAAGCATAAAATGGGATGAAAGTAAAGAAAGAAACATGTAAGTAATAAATCTGATTTAAATTTAAAAATACAGATTTACATTAAGAAATCACCATTTAAATAAAAAAGGATTTTTTAAAAATAAAAAAAACTCATGATTTTTATCCACCCTGCTTGGTTAGAAGAAAAAATATAAGAATGTAAATGTTTGCTCTTTTACTGATGCTTTGGCAGTAGAGACTCAAAGGGAAAGATCGTGTCTGGATATGTTTATGCATTCCAATACCTCTAAGAGTGTTAGGGGTGGCACAGGAAATCTCGGACAAAGAGTTGTGCAATATTTGTAATGAAACTTGGAAATGTTTTGCCTCATTTGTTTCATTACAAACCTCAAAAGTTGTATGAGGTTCTTTCAGGTTTATGATGAACCTTTAGGTGGTTAAGGGGGCAAGTTTCAAGCAAGTTTGGGAAGAGTTTCAAATAAGCCTTGGTCAACTTACGGTTTTGTGTAGAACCCATGTAATATTGAGTGGTTTTGAATGTTTTCACTTAACCTCAAACCGGACAAAATTTGGCAGTTTCATCTGTGAAAGCTTGGGAAATAGGGGAGTGATTCAAATCAAACTATCAAGTAAACACAGAACTGCTCAGACTTAAATAGAGGGGGTACTTTCCTTACACTGGCCAAAAAGGGGAAAAATATATACGATAAAAATAAAAAAAATAAGAGAGACTACATGTGCTTGATGTTGAAGAATGAGATATTTGTACCTTACACAGAAGAGAAATTATTACAGGATAGTTGGCTTTGAGAGACATATTACCCTAGTTATAATAAAAGTAAATACTTACATGTATATATAGTCCTTCCATCCTGTAGGCTCCCATACACTGAATGAAAAATGAAGTTTGGATTGTTTCTGTTATACATATGAAACAGAGATTAACATTCATGATTTAAAATAATAGGCAAAATCAATCAGTAAACAATATGTAGATGGGTGTAACTGAGATTTTAATTCATTTTACATAATGTAATCAATTTATGCCTTGATCTGTTATGTAAATGTTAACCTAGATCTAATATTAACAGTAGTTGACACCACAGCTGAGAAAGAAATGGTATATGTTGGGCAAATCACTCTAGCCCTTAAACTGAGATTTGGAAAACATTTTACATCCACGATAGTTGTGTAAATTAGAGCATTATGATTATATCACTTTATCACTAATTCAAACATTTAGATAAACTTAATATTTGAGCATTCAAAATGTCAGACACAGTGGACCAAATTCTGCTTTCAATTACTTAGGGGCAGTTCCCACTGAAGTCAACAGGAGTTACATCTGGGTAACTGTAAACAGGATTTGGCACAGTATAAATGGTTGATAGAAATTTTTCTCTGAGAACTGCTTTTTAAAGGAAAATTGGTTTTGACTAAGATTTTTTTTGGTGAAAAGTGTGCTCTTTACAGAAAATGTTGAGCTTTCATCAAGCTGAAAACTGAAAATGTTAGGTTTTCATTTTTGATGAAAAGTCTGGATTTTCTGTGGAAAAAAAACATTTCCCGAGCAGCTCTAATAATTTTACCCATCACTGAAATAGAGCCACTTATGCATTGAAAACATGGCAGCCATTCTGTGCCAGCAGCACCATAAACAGAGTTCTAAAAAGGGGAAGTGTGAAAGAGTGTGTGTGTGTGTGGGGGGGCTGTTTTCTGCATTCCTCAGAAAGTAAATACAAATTTTAAACTCAATATTAAAGCCTAGATTATTCAGCCTTTCACTGTAGATAGAGAAAGCATTTAGGTGATTGCCTTGCCTGTCTAGGTACGTACATGGCCTCCATCCTGGTAATATCTCAATGCCTTGCAAACATACAAACGGAAATAGGTACCAGTCTGTCAGTGAAGCACACACAGCCACTAACAAGACAGTGCCCCCCTAACATCACACTGTGGGATTGCTTCAGTACTGTTTCGCTGAACCACGTTGAATGGAGGTACAAAAAGGATGTAAATTAAGCCCACGTAATGTAAGGATGTCCAAGGCTTGTAAATCCAAGCTGGGATTCCAGGGCAGAATGTGTGAAATAAGACAGGTGTATGTCACTGGCACAGAGGGGGGACAGTCCAGAAAGATGAAATGACAGGCTAGGGATGGTGTCGAACAAGCCAAGGGGAAAGCGGCTCATGGCCGCAACAGAGAGCCATAGTCGTAGCCAGGCAACTGAACTTGGAGGAAACAATGGGAAAAAGAAAGAAAAGCAGCCCTTGCAACTAAACAGGTACAAAGGAACTTCATAAAGGATCACACAGATCCATCAGGCCTCTAAGGCACATCTACCCAGGGGTAAAAAAACCACAGCAAGGCTGAATCTGGCTTGGGTCAGCTGACTTGGGCTCGTGGGGCTCAGGCTCCGGGGCTGTGTAGATGGTTAGGCGGGGGCTAGAGCTCGAGCTCTGGGACCTTGCAAGGGTGGAGGGTCCCAGACCTCGGGCTCCAGCCTGAACCTCGGCATCTACACAGCAATTTTTAGCCCCAGAGCCTGAGCCCACAAGCCTGAGTCAGAGGACCTTGGCCAGCCGTGGGGTTTTTATCCCTGTGTAGGTGTGCCCTAAAGGAGAAACCTGAGTCTGACTACAAGCTTGACTTTCACAAATCGTCCTGAATCACATGAGAACCACCGCAGCCAGTGTGAGTGTTATGGTGCTTCAGAGTTACTTGCATGAGTAAAGCTTGCAGGATTGGACCATGATCATTGTAAACCATACTGTATCATCAAATATTTTTCAAATATGTGATCAACAGTGCAATGATACGGAAGTTGCTTGCTTATGTAGGCCATTTTTTGTTTCTAAAGCAAATCTGATCTTCCATTCTTGGGTTTGATTATGGAAAAGGTGATGGAGAGACAACTCTCATAGTATCTAAATGCCACCGATCTCCTTGACCCTTGTCAGTCTGGATACAGTATGGAGATTGCACTGATGGATGATCTCCTTCTAGCAATGGATGAAGATCAGATGCCCAGGCAGATATTATTAGGGCTAACAGCTACATTCAGTATCATTGAGTATGCAGTGTTGTTGACTGCTTGGCACCTCTAATGGGAGTTGACAGGGCTGATCTTGGGTTGCTCAGTTGCTTTCTGTCTGACAGATCCTAGAGAGTAGGTTCGGGTAATTGCTTTTCCTTCTGGAGCACACTCTCATGTGGGGTTCCACAGGACTCCATCTTGTTTCACCTCTTAAATCCAAGTGTGTACGGTACTGTTAGGAAGGTGATCGAAGAGGCCTGAGCTATGGTGCTTTTCATGATGATAATGACACTCTACACTATGCCTTTGTCATTCAGACTCAGTTGATTTGGTCAAGAAGTCTTTAGGTGCTTGACTCTCATTAATTTCAATTGGAGTTAAGTGCCTAAGTACTTTTAAGGATCTGGGCCCTAGTGCCTAAATCCCATTGTCAAAATGACCTAGGCTCCTAAATCACTTCTGTACTCCCTCCCTCCCCCAATCTTACCCTTAATCTCTTTGTGCCTCAGTTCCCCAGCTGTAAAAACAGGATAATATTTGTTTCTTTCACTTTCCTTTTTCCCCCCTCTGCCGTGTCCATTTAGATTGTAAGTTCTTCAGGGCAAGGTCTGTCTCCCACAGCGTATATGAGCTGTACCCAGGACAATGGGGCCCTGATCTCATTAGAGGTCTCTATGTGCTATGGTGATCCAAATAATAATAATGAATACATAATTCTGACTGGCAAGCAAAACTCTCGTTGACATCATTGGGAGCCACATGGACTGAAATGGGAGTAAGGCTCCCAATGAGAGTTTTGCCAATGTAAAGAATTAGGGCCCAATTCTGCACACGTTGAAGTGCATAGTAAAACTCGCTCCATCTCAAACCCCGGTCATTAGCTCTTTGCCTACTCCTACTTCCCATTAAAATCAATGGAAGTCTTGCACTACACTCTAACGGGGCCAGGAAAGGGCCTTTTCACTCTCTCCCCATGCCAGACTGTCACAGCTCAGATCAGAAGAGGTGCTGGAGCTGGAATGGCCCTTATATACTTGAGAGGAAGCTGCTGGCAGGGCATTCTCAGGGATGGGAGGGTGGGGGTGGATGTCTTTGAACATGAAACTCACTCCCTGCCTTGGTCCACTAACAGCCAGATTTGTTAGTCTTCCAGGGACACGGCAAACCCTGTGTTTTTTCTCTCTTCTCTAAAGCTGTTGAAGCTGTCCTATAGAGGCAGTCCTTTGATTGTGTTGTGATGTCTAACTCATGGGACAGAAAGCCAGATCACTGGATGGGCAGGTGTATTTTAAATAAATACTTACACCACCAGCGAAATGCCTTAATGGAACTTTCCTCTTGGTATGTCCTGGAATAAATGCTTTCTAATTTACTCCTTCTTATTTTTCTAGAGACACCCTGTTTCTAGGCACCTGAGTAACTAAGTATGTTTAGAGCCCTCTGAATCTAAAATTGGTGCAACCTAGATGACTCCGGCATGGAAAACCATTTTCTAACTTTCACGCAATGTACATTTTACCCCACTGATGAGCTGAATTCATTGTGTTCGATGGGAATAGTATGTGAGCATCTCAATATATATTCTGAAGGGCATTGATAGTAACATTTTCAATAAGGCTCAGCACCCAGCAGCTCTGAGTTTAGCCATAAAAAATGCACAATTCTTTTCTGTGCCCAGGAGGTGAAATTCACGGTAATGCAATCCTTTTGCTTTCACCCTGCACTAGGAATTTCAGAGCAATCAGAGCTGGTATCTTTCTTTGCTTGGGATCTGTCTATTTTATTGTAAGATGCTCTGTGCTTGCAAAGTTAAGGAAAGGGGGGAGTTTTTTAAGTGAATGTCCATGTGTGTTAAGATTGCCTCACTCTGGGACTATCTTTATTCCATTACCTTTCTTCCCTTTTTTACTTTTGCCATATGCTGCCCTGATGACACTGCCTTCAGGAGAGAGTGTTTGGGCAATTTCCGTGACAGTGCTGAAAAGTCCCATTGCATCCACCTCTTTCATTCTGCTGCTCCAACCTCTGCACCACTCGCTGTGGATGAATTCCATCAATGTTTCGTCTAACCACCTCTCACATCCCTTGACCGAGGCTCGTGTGCTCAGCTTACACACAGTCTCATCAGAATGTCGTTTTGATTTAAGCCCTCGTCTTCTCTCCATTAGCTCTAAGACCTCATCTGTGAGCCACTGCTGGTTTTTGCATTGTTTCTTTTCTCCAGTCATATTGTGTGCTGTTTTCAGGCTGACATCTTCTCCCTCACACCATGGCTCATTTGGTCCCTTTTCAGTCCTGGCATGCTAATAGCACCTCAAACTGATTGTAAACTTCCACTCTGGAGTTGCTGCTGACATGTCTCGGGAGAAATCTGGCTCATGGAAATTGCTTTCTCTTTGTCTCTTTTTTGTACAGGAAGCAACATGTGGCTCTTCGAAGCCAAGAGACAAACAGAGGTGAGGAGAGTGTATGTGGGAGAATGTTACCAAGAATTAATTGGCACTAGGGCAACAGCAAACTGTTCATCAGAGATGTGAGCTCCTGTGGACAAGCTCTGCCAAAGTGCACAGGCAGCCAGGCTAATTCTTCATCACAAGCTGCAATGGGCCCACTAGTTTAGGTCCCTAAGAAACACTGTGATGAATAAAGTTCCTCTCTTGCTCCCATTGAAGGCAATGACAAGATCATTTTACATCTGGGTCCTAAATGCTGAATGGAAACTGAGAACTTGTTTGTACATACGGAGGCCTTAATCCTGTAAAGACTTACATATTAAAGTCAACAGAAGAATTCAGAGTCTATACACTTAAAGTATGTAAGGGCACCGATGTTAAAGTACATAAATATTTGCAGTATCGAGGCCCGAGAGCCCACTCTGAAATCATGACTAGACTCAGAAGTGAACTTGACACGTCTGCGGTTCTGCCACTTGGTTCTGGCAAAATGTGACTTGCAAGCTGTTGAACTATTTAAAAAAAAAATCTTCATTAGTCTTAAAAGCAGATCAAGAATTGCCACGTCAAACAATAACCTCTGTTACTGCAGAGAGCAGGTTTCTAGTTAGCTTGGCATATATGTATTTTTTAAGAAATTTCCCTGGGAAAATATTGGTTTAAATTATGGGAGAAAATGTTTCATGAAATTGGAAAAGTTTTGCAGAACCCAAAACTTTCTATATGAAAAAAATTAAAAATCCTAGAAGGCATAAGCCCCATCCTCCCCTGCTACACCTACGTCCTAAGATTTTTGGACACAAAGATAGAATTCATCCTAAAAAAGACTGAGAAAGGAAGAAAGAGAAGAAAGTTCCAAGAACATTTTAGGATTTCGAAGTGTTTCTCTCACTTAAAAATGCATCGAAGAGGAGAAGAGGATCCAGGAACCCTCAGCACTTTCTAAGCTGAAAGTTGGAACAATGACTGCTGGATGGGTCAGAAAGAAAACTCTCTCCAGACTCCATGGTGCATGACTGCACATTTAGATATTACACCTTCTTCTGAACATCCGTTATTAGTCACTGTTGGAGATGAGATACCTGACCAGATAGAACATTGCTGTTCTGTGGCCTGACTATCTTTATATTATATTCACTCTTATTCCAAAACTAATGTCCTGGAGAGAAAGCAGTTGTCTATATGCAGTTGTGGTGGAGGGCTTATTTATAATGGGGCCAAATCCAGGATCTGGACCCAGCAAAATAGGGCATAGCTTTGTCTGGGTGGAGGATCCATTGCAAGTTTATTTTGCAGAAAGACTATCAAACAAAATTCTTTACTCATATTCTAGCATGATGTCTAAAAATCCTGAGTATAAAGAAGAGCTGAGCAAATATTGTCCACGAATCTGTTCTCATCCTTTTAATTTTACTTTCCACAAATACTCTAGTGAACGAATTTAGTGGCAGGAGAGTTTGCAGAAACAGCTCTACATATCTGTGAGCAAATATCAGGGCATATTCACAGAAAGCAAATCTTCATAAATGAGTATATTCACACTTGGAACCTGACTGTATGGGATACACGCCTCCCGTCAGAAAAGAGAGTCCGATCACATGATTACGGTTTTGATCAAAATAAAACAGTTCAAATGTTTGACTAACACTTTCAAGGAACTTCTCATAAACAGACTTACTTGTGATCAAGGAAGTAGTTCAGTGAATAATTCTCAACAGCTAATAAATCAGAGAAAGTTGCGATCTGCTTGTTGACGGTTTACTAGTAAAAAGAGGCAGAATTCACTGAATACATTTTCCAGTATAATGTATTCACCCAACTCTAGCAATAAGTGAAGAAGTGAAGGACATATGAATGCACTGTTGTATGGTAGATTTCAGTTAACTGACAATTGCTCTACCTTGCCTGGGTTTAGTTTGTCTGCAGTTTTTGAGTCTCTTAACCACAAAAGGTTGTTACTGTCACTGGAGTCAGGGCCCCCACATAGGGGAGAGGGGGGGAAAGGGTACACTTTACCGGGGCCCTGGGGGGCCCGGCCCAGGCTGCAACCCCCATTACCATGAGGAAAAAAATGTTCATGGCTCATGAGATTGTATGTATGGGATGAGGGGTGGTGGTATGTGTGTGGGAGGAGGCCCGTGTTACAAGTTTGTACTGGGCCCGAAAAAATTATGCTTGGGCCCTGACTGGAATGGACAGGAGTGATCTTCAGGACTTGCTTGGGCATAGCAGCCAGAAAATGATATTGGGCCAATCTGAGTCCCCATCCAGGCTCTTATCCTTTCCCCCGTGCGTCAGGTATTTACAAAACCTTGGAGAAGGATGAATGAAAGCTGGGGGTAAACTATCAGTGTATGGATGATATTCAGCTGAACATCTCTTGCCCCATGGACTCTGCTCCATCAGAACTTGGAGCTTGTCTGAAAGGAATTGCAGACTGGATGCATAAGAGCTTGTCAAAGAGAGGTGGAGGTGGTGGTGATTCCTATGGTTTGTTGCTTTGCTAGACATTGGGCCAAATCCTGTTCTCAGTTAAGATAATGGGAAGTTTGTCCCCACTTCACTGGGACAAGGATTTGGTCTCTGATATTGGGAAACAATCTAGAAGCAGGGATGGCTAGAAAACGGCAATTCCGCTTTGTGAAAAACTTTGCAGTTTTGAAATTTGTTTTTGTTCTGCATCAAAACAAAAATGAGACCTTTTGAAATGTTTTGTGAAAAAAGGAGAGAGAGAGAGAGCGAGAGCACACCCTACTCTAGGATAGCCAAGAGCCTCGTGGTTAGTCTATTCACCATGGATCTGGGTGAGCCAGGTTCAAGTCCTTGAACAGCCTGTTTTTATCTGTTCTGGGGTGGTTTTTTCCTCTCTCTTATGCCCAGAAATTCTATTCTGGACCTGAGAAACCTTTCAGCTGAACGTTTTTCATCCAAACTAATATATTTCCATGAAACATTTCAGTTTCAATTGAACGGTATTTTGTCCAATTGTTTTTGACCAGCTCTACCAATAAGCTAACTACATCATTTTTTTTCTATACTCCTTATGATATAAACCGTCCATGCTCATGATGTTATTTGTTGATGTAGGCAGAGTTGCTAAGACCGTAATGAACAGCGGTGACTACATACCAGCTCCCAATAAGTAGTTAGCCATTCTACCTATCTAGCAACACAGTCCTGCATTGATTTCTGATAAAGCAGTCTCATTCTCCACAACAAGATATTAGCACATATTACTTCCTGGCTGCTTCTCCCATTCAAGTGGCTAAGCTGATAAAGCAGTGTAGGCAGCAGCTACCTTTATGCTTTGCTACAGACACATTAGGTTTTCCAACAACCTAGAAGTAAACCAGCCCTTCCCTCTGCAGACATTATCTTGGATAAAGCATCTTTTTTTTTTTTTTTCTGCTGTAGCTTTCCATTCTCAGATGAAAATTGGTTGAGCCTTGAAACAGTGAGCTTCTTCAGAATGAGAGAGAACTCAGAGAGAACTCACATCAAAAGAACAACTGGTACAGGAACTAAATGCCAGGTCTTAAAACATTCTGGCAAATTGTCAGTCTGCTTGCATTTCCTCCCCAGTCCCAAAAGTTCGGTGATGGATGACCACAAATTGGAACAAGTTAGAACTTACGATCCGGCACTCAATCTCAGCATTTAACTGAACGATCCCTCTGTTGACATAATAAAGAGCCTCATTCTAAGCATGTCTAACAACTTACCATAACCACATCACAAAAACACTTACAGTACTAATGTTTGTTTGTTTTTTAACTCAAGGGCTGAGATTGTTATTTCACCTGTCTAGGAACATATTACAAAATCACGGTACGGTGCCGAAGAACAGCTGGCCCTTCCAACACGCTAAAGAGCCAACCATGCTTCCCATTAAAGAACTAATATTTGCCAGGCCAAAGAGAGTGAAAACCTGTGGCATCTCCGATGCCTCTTTGGGTTCACTGATGACAAATTCTGATTTGTAATGGTGACACTTTTCAGGGGTTCCCAAGGTCTCTGGGGTGGATCACAACGACCTCGTCTGTGCTCCCCAGGGAAATCCTCTCAACTCAGCTGGCAAAACCTGCTCTGGGCTCTGTGAGCCCCGCTTTTTCTCTTTGCAGGTTAGCAATTTACACACCCCACTTTGTCACACTCGAGTGTGCATCCGCCACACACTGTGAGCCGCTGCCTCTGTGGAAGCAGCACACTCCAGTTTACCAGCTTCACCTCAGTTCAACACTATCCTTAGCACAAGGCACTTAGACTTGTCTATGGTCATAAAACCAAATTGAACTTTAACAGAGCTTGAGCTACTGGTTCTAATAAAAGCAAGTAAAAGGATTTGGAAACATATGGTTACAGGTAAAAGAAAAACAGAAAACACAAGCTATACACTATACATATTAATATGTTACTTTCCTGTCTAAAAACGTATTTCTCACCAATGGTCAGTCCTTATAGCGCTTGTCAACTCCGGAGAGCTGGGATCCACTTTTCAAGAGACACTCCTGCTTGGCAGAATGTCACCTCCCTAATGGGTTAATTTTGTGGCCTTTTTCCTTCTTTACACAGTCCTGGACTTTTGTCTTTGTCAAATGAGGTCTGTATGTGTCCCAGATAGTTAACACAGGGTTGGTCTGGGTCAACTGGATGTAAACTGTTCTCATTGTTGATTGGGGTCAGCTCTGAGGCCCACCCTACCTCAGATAACAAGTTTCACCTCCAGCAGTTTTGGAAACCAATATTCTACATGTTACATAGCTCTAAAAATGTTTCCCAGAGAAACATCCCGCCATAACCATGACAACAAACTTGTTTTTAGCTTTTGGTAAAGACTACACACGACCCCCTTCGATGAAATATCAAGAAAACTGTCGGACACAGATGTAATATATCTGCCAGGGCCTGCCTGGGCATGTCTGCGTCACACCGCTATAGAACATGACTGCTTCTCAGTGAGAAATTTCATAATAATGTAATACTCCTGCTCTTCTGTAGTTCCTTTCCTCCAAAGATCTCAAAGCACTTTGCTATCTCTCATTAATTAAGCCTCACAACTCTCATGGGAAGTCGGACAAGTGTTTCATTTACAGATAAGTAAACCGAGAGTCGGTCACGTGGCAATTTGGTGGCAGACCTGGGAGTCCAACCCAGGAGTGCCTCCCAGCCCCCCACTTTAGGGCCAGATTGCAGCTGACCCTTGCATTAATATTTCAGGGATGGGGAGGAAGCACGGAGCTTCTCCCTTTTTTTTTTGCACGCCTGTGATGTGTCCATCCATATTGTGGCTGGGGAATACAGGCCTTGCTCTCTCCTAGCATCAAAGCAGGTGCTAGCTGCCTCAAAGCTGACAGGGGAGGCAAGAATCAGGGGGGAGATGAGGCCTCTCTGCCCCCCTCCCTTATTGGCTAGAGGAGCTGACCAGACCTGAAGTAGAAGACACATTGCACCTTCTCCAAGGATGGTGAATAGCTGCTGCAGTGTGCGCTGCCTAAAATCCTCCAGGAAGAATTCTGTCTGATTCAGCCATAAGATTCTGCCTGCAAGTTCTTCCACCTGCACAGCTGAGGGCCCAGACCTCCCCAGACCATAGATCAGTGTAGACACTATGGGGCTAAGGTGATGATCCAGAGCCACAGCTGGTAGAACTGAGCATAACTCCATTAACATCACTTTACAGCAGCTGAGGATCCAGCCCGCTATGTTGACTGTCACAAACAAAGCAGGATCAGTGCTGTTCTTTCCTATTTTCGCCTTAACCAATAAGATTTTGTTTAGGACTGTGGTTTACAAAGATCTTATTATAGAAAAATGAAAAGAAAACTCATCTAAAATCTGGTTACATTGAAGAATTCCAGCTGCCTTGCAATTCAATGCAGCTGTGCTATCTGCTATCTCTCCCCCACCCTTTTGCATCCCTTTATAGAACATTAGTTTCTATAGAGAAATGCATTTATTTTAAACATGGTGATTTTTTTCTTTATTATTTGCTAGCTATTATTTTCACCAATGAAACCTAGAGTCTGATGGGGGAAAATGCAAAGATATTTTGAGACAGAAGAGCAGTGGGGAGGGGGGAAAAAACGAAGCATTTGTGAAAAATTTCTACTGGCAGTTTCTTGTCCATGAATTTTTCTTATGGAAACTCTAATATGATGATATTATGCAACTGCCTTCACATATTAGAATCATTATGAGCAGTAGCTATGTGATATCATACAGCAGGTGCAAAGAACAGTTTTCTTTTTTCCCCAAAGCGGCTACAAAATTACTTACGATTTCATTATAGAACAATCAACACTTTGTGGGAGGAGGTTTGTATTATATTGTGACTGTGATAAAGAAAAAAAATCTTTCTTGGGAGTTTGCAGGATTCTCAGGCCGAAAACTAAACTGAATTTAGTAGGTGCCAAATGCTCAAGTCCGTATTCAAGCAAAACTTTAATAGATCTGAAGTGCATGAACTCCTAGCCCCGCACTTAACCCTGACCTCCGCCCCAAGTCAACTGAGAAGTTGCCTATGGTCACTTGGCCATAGCGGAGCTGAATGGGTGAACAGTGAGCAGTGTGTAGTCCCTGAGTAGGGACTTCAGGAATTTGGCCCGGTATTTTTTAAAATTATAATTTGATACCTTGCACATCTGTCAAAGCACTTAATAGACATCCTTTTATTAACCCTTTCAACACCACTGAGAGCTAGGTAGATATTCTCCCCATTTTACAGATGGAGCAATGGAGGTCTGGAATATATATAAGTGATCCGAAAGTCACTATAACGGGGACCTTATCTCTCCGTACTATATCACTCCAGGATGTACAATTTGTCCCTTTTACAGATAGCATTCCACAGCTGCAGCCATATCCCCCTGTCAATGTCAATCAGCCTTGACCAAGACTTCAGTACTGCTCCAGGAAATACTGATGCCCCGTATATAACCCAGCCTCGCTGAACTGTACACATCAGTTTAGAAGGAACTCGCCAAAATCCAGTGTAGTCACTAGCCTCCAAATACATCTGGAGATGGCTCCACTTTGGGTCTGATCTGTCTCCAGATGCCAAGCAAGAGAGTGAAGTAAAAAAGGCAGGTGTTAAGTGCCCCAAGAGCTGGATCCGCTTGTTTGTTCTGGTGAAGCAAAGCGTCTATAAAAGCTGGCTTAACTGACCATCTGAGGGCTCCACTTGTTTAGAGGAATTCCCTGTGGTATAGAAATGTTGTAGCGGCTTCTACGCCTCTTCTTTCTGGATGGTTGCACAACCGGTGTGTCCCTACTACCCTATGATCCTTCACTACCAAAATGATCCCATGAGGCAACTGGCTACTGGGCATAAACTGGAGCATCTTTAAGCATGCTCTAAATAAGACAGGGGTAGGTCAGTTTTTAGCTGACTGCATGGTCATGGAAGCATCAAGGTGACTTAAATCCACCCATTAAGGTGACTTAAACCCACCCGCACTCTAGTCCTGCAGCAAAGATAACTCAGACCTGAGGCTCTCGCTGAAAGTAACTGGAGTCACTCCAGATTTACACTGGCAAAACTGAGACCAGAATCTGGTCCAAAGCACTGGAGCATGTGTCCCACTTCATGTACAGGTATTTCACCTCTCTTCCCACCTTTCCTTGGGAAGTTTTGTTTCCCACTCTGCAGCTTTCCATTCTCTGCTCTCTTTGCTCTGAAAATGTAACAAAGTTGTATTTGTATGTGTGCCGTCCTGTTACAGCAGGGTTGCTATGGCAGTTCCTGGGCATTTGATCCTGAATAGCAGGATTAAACTATAGGAACTTTGTGTGAAGCGGCTTTGACACTTCGGTTAAGGCTCTTCCCAGAGCCAACGTGTGTTGCAAGAGGCTCTGTTCCAGACAACCTCCCCCTTTTCTCTTTCCTCTGACTCTGTTAATAAATGTGTATTTGGCATGCTGGAGATGGGTTTGTCACGTTTCACTCTGCCTCATTTTTTCAAATTGGGCATTCCACAAACACATAACTGAATAATCACAAACCTTTAAAGGGACCCAAGGTCTGGACCCATAACAGCTGTTACCTACTTACAACCAATAAAGGTGAAATATTCTGAGCTATTGGTGCCATCAAATCTGAACCAAACCTTAGCTCAAACTTACCCTCTAACTCAAACCCTGGACTTCGGCCTTAAAGCTAATCTGCATCCATGCCTGGCTCTTCAGGTCATGTCTGATTGTTAGCTGATAGTGTTCTTTTCATAACCAGTTGTGAAATTATGGATCATCTCTGCTCCTTCTAAAACCAGGTCTGTAGGATGAACTAGTGGGGATGCTTTGGAAGCAGATGAGCCTCCTTTATTCTGTAAATTAAGGGCCTAGAAAGAAGATTAAACATGCCTGATAAGTAAGGAACCAGAAGTTGATTAACCACAGTCCATGAGTGGGAAACAATCAAGTTCCATTTTATGATAATCCATGGTTGCTTGCATAAGGATTCAGATCCAGGGACAGGCTGGAGACCTGGATTTGGAGCAGAATTTCACTCTCATTTGGGGAATGTGCATGGTGTAGTTCTAGTCCATCTCCGGTTGGTATAAAACTAAATGGAGTTGCAGTGAGCCTGTTCGATAGATTCACACCCAGTTGCAGGGCATAAGCTTTTCCAAAAATTGCTTGGGGTCCTGCACAGACTGTAGTTATTAGACTGACCCCACATCCCCCTCTTCCTGTAAGCTTGACCTGCTCTGTCAGATGAACAGGTCTTCCAGGCTCCTTTGCAAAAATTCAAACTCACTGGTGCGTGTCTATTAAATTGTGGTTTAAAAGCTACCAAGAATTGTGCAGTAGATTTACTGGGCCACCTGAGCTGGTGCAAATCAGCAAAGTCAGTGGGGTTTCTTACAACTGAGGAGGGCCAAATAAGGAAGATGGTGGTGGAGAGACAGACAGAGGTTCCCATAGACTGTTAAAGTGCACAATCCCAATCGTGAAAAGCTGTAGACGCACAAATAGTTTTTACCCATTGAAGGCAAGGGGATTAATTGTAAAGAGTGGTGATAATCAGCCCTCACTTTTATTTCTGAGCTATTTCTCTTTGCCGAGTTCAACTCTGCCCTAGGATCACAAGCTTGCAGGGGTGTTTTGTTTTGTTTTGGGTTTTTTTTGAGAGAGATTGAGAGTGCACGAGTGCTAGACAGTCAGTCAATTTTTCTCAAGCCCTCAGAACTCTAGAACTGAGCCTATAGATTACAGTCGTGTGCTTTTGTGTTTATAGTATACTATAATTAAATTAAGCTTGTCCCTTTAAATGGAAGGATTTCAGCAATGGTCAGTAGATGGCGCTAGGGTACTACATAAATTACCATGGAGCAAGTCACTTTTTTCCTGTGTCTTCCCTCCTTTGAAGAGGATGGAAGTAGCTGATTCTTTTCTAATTATTATCTGAAGGTGCAGTCTGGAATCCATTGTTGAGGGAAGAGACCCCGATTAAAGAAAACGGGGAGAATATTGTCATGTTTCGCCAGGGTAATAAAATGCACTTTCTTCACAAATTGTACAGTTGAATTATGGCTCTGCTTCTCTACTAGGTTTTTATTTTTTAAAAACTGTAGCCGAGATAGGAACATGAAAGAATCCAATTGCCAGAAAACCTCAGAAACTCAAGGGAATTCCTAACTGCGTAGATATGAATATGGATGAAAGTCTATATTACCCCAGGCTCCAGCTTAGCACAGAATGTTTATGACATATTTCTTAAATGTAGTTTATTTACAATCAAGTTATCCTCTTATTTATGATACTTACACATTTATGCCTTTAGTGGCCAGATAATATTGTCGTTATTTACGTTTTTTTAAGCACAGTGTGCTCGGCCCTGTACAAAACACATATAAAGATTGTCCCTCCCTCTAAGAGTGTACACACTACAGTCTTGATCCAAAGCTCATTGAAATCAATGGAAATCTTTCCCATTGACATCTGTGGACATAGAATTGGGCCCTAACTGAAGACAAGATACACTGGCAAACCCAGGAAAGAATGAAAGCGTTGAGGCATTTTCTATTGTTTATTTTGTTTGTTTTGTTTCTTCAAAATACCCACTGGATCAAAGCACATCTCAAGTGTTTTTCTATGGGATTTTTGTCAGAAAATATTTAGCTCAAGAGGTTTTTTTTTAATCTAGATCAGATTCTTTTTCTCTCCCTTTCCTTTGAGAGCTGGGCAGAAGAGATCATGCACCCTGACCTAAAGAACCATTAAAAAGAGGAGGATAAACTGGAACACACGTGAAAGGTTAGACAAGCTTAAAAAGAATATTTTAGCCTATCTATGGGACTAAACAATAGAAAAAATTCCTGAGTACTCCATGCTACATATCATCCAGTATACATGTGACTGTATTCATATGTACGAGTACTATATGGTATACAGGTATACAGCAATTTCTATTGTGTCATATATATACATTTGTACAGAGGAACTTATTTCCCATGCATACAACAGGATGTAACTATGTGGTATCCGTTGTGAAATGCTGTGTTTTAAAAATAGTGTCCAGTTTCTCTCTCTCTCATACACACACACAAATGTGTGATTATTTTGTGCTTTCTGCAAATCTCTTTTAATTGAACTTGATCTTAGAACTTGAAATTGAACTTCAGCACTAGTAATACATGCTGTGCATGTCCTCTGCAGACGAGAAAGCTGTGTCATGCAAGTCATGTCACGGTTTATGCTGTAACTTTAGGGCAGAGGTCTAGCAATTCTTTTCAGGAAGAAGAAGCTCTCTAACTCATCAAAGAGAACCAGATATTGCACATACAGACTTTAAAATCACAGCAAGAACTTGTTACCTTTTTCCAGCCTCTCTGGATGGAGTGTGTTTCTCCGTTCAGTGAAGAAGGAACTGCTAGAGATATACTCAGATTTCCTTTAGTTTTAGCTGTCTAACTGTACCAGCCAAAGGGGTGAAATTCTGTGGTTTATGGGAAGTTTCTTTCTGAGTGCCCCCTGTTTTATTTTAAATTATTGTTTAAAATAAAAAAAATGAATGTATAGAAACATCAGCTTGATAGAAGAGTATTGTTAAACAAACATGACCAATGTCATAAGGGGCTATATTATTCATTTTATAAGCATCTTAATTTACCAGTATTAGTGATCTGGATATACTCATATTCTGCACAGAAGGCCATATGCTATTTTTTGGTGGCATGGACGGTAAATTATGCTACACACACACACACACACTGTGTTGTATGCGTTTTTCATACAAAGGCATCCCAAAACCACTCCCCAACCCATTGAAGTCTATATACATGCAGACTGATGCAAGTAATGTCTGCAGCTGAAAAATCTATCATATCTATATTACTATGTATTATTCAGCACCAAGTGTTTAAATTATTTCACAGAATGTTGTTCATGAAGAGTTCAATACAGATTGTAGTTTTGAGTGTAGCAAGTACTCAGTTACAGCAGAGAGGTAACGGAGAAAATAGTTAATGATAACCCTATTGCTGTAATCACTTTTTTTGAGACAATCCAGAAGTAGGTCCTAGTTTATGGATCTATAGAGATTTCTGGTGCATTATTTATTTTAAGGAACATGGATTATTGGGAAAAAATTGTTACTGAGCTCAAAAATATTTAAAAGGAAAATGCTTTTCTGAGAGTCATACAGGGAAAGAAATTTCATTGCAAACAACTGGGTTAAAATAATGCTGGCAGTTTCAACATGAACAAACAACAGACCAGCAATTCAGAGGGAAATGCTGAAGGCTCCATCCTTAGCTCATCCCATTCTAATCAGGTCTTAAAGGCCATTGCACACCGTTCAGAAAGTCACACTCCTTGCAGACCCCTGCAATATATAGGTGCAGTGGGGATGACTATACGATAGATGGCCCGTCATCCTTAACTACGAATTCCCTAGACTTTGGACAATTTAAATCAGACTTTTAATGGGACCTGAAAAGTTCTTTGAATGTGAGATCTGCTCTTTCTTCTTTTCTTGCAGTTAAATCACAGTTGGGGGCTGGTGTGGGGAATAAAATCTTCCTTGTACATTTTAAAGAAATGTACTGATCTGATACCCCATAGCAATTCAGCTATCACATAAAAATAGAAAGTATATCTTTAAAAGACATGCTGTAGCCCAACTAGAAGTTATGCAGGAATTAGTGGGTGAAATTTTCTGGTCTATGTTATACATAGGTTGGACGACATAACTGTATCTGTCCCTCCTGGCTTTAAAATTTATGAATACAGGAACAGCTCCAGTTCTTTATGAAGTCATTGGGAATTTTGCCATTGAGTTCAATGGTGCAAGATTGGACCCAAACATTTTTTTTTAAAGCCTACTTCTTGCAGTGACTGTGACGAAGCCTTTGTAGGTTCTTTTGTAAATACACATTATAGGATTTTATAAAATGGAGCCCTTTAATGATTATTTATTTGTTTTACATAGACTTGGTCTATCGTGTCATTGATCTCTTGGGGACCCCTTTTCCATGAGGATATTGATATGGCACACTGAGTTCACACAGCTGATGAGCCTGCATGCTAAATCTCTATATTGACATGCTAGGTGGAAAACAGACATATATATTTATTTATTTATAGCTCGTGTGCAAAACCAGCTACTATTGAAAATGAAATAAATTGTTTGCCTTTAATGTTCAGTTTCCCAGTGCATCTTCTTGAAAGGCTTTCATTCACATTCTGCACCTGCCAAAATCAGATTACCCCTCCACTCCAAAAAGAAGTTTTCAAAAGTTAGGGAAGGGGGTTTCATCCAGGAAGCTGAAATCAGTAAGACTTTTCGTGACCTAAAATGGGAAAATGGGGATACTGGCTTTAAATAAATAGCTAAAATAACAACCGCATAAAAAACAACAGTAACAACCACCAAGTGAAAAAGGTCTCCCTCGGCTGAGACTTCAGATGGTCTATTTCAACGTACAAAGTTTTGCAGCCAAATTACAATCCTCCCTGCAACTAATAAACATTAACTTCCGTGGTGCTCGTGTAGTCTGAAAAGAATAGATCTCAGGTTGGGTTTTTATTAATCTCCTAGAATAGAAATGTGTAAGCTTGGTTGACATTAAAATTTTTTTGTAAAATGTCATTAGTACAATGATGCATTAGAGTGTTTATTAGCTTGCTGGTTTTGTACATAATGCTCGAATATTATGCAACGACTGCCTGGCTTTGAGTGAATTTCTACTGATGGAAAGATAGAAATGAAGAGGAACAGAACATTAAGGGAGAGAATGTTTGTTTCTGTAATTTTTAACAAAGCCAGCTGTGATATTCCTAAAAAGGGTAGATCAGATATCACTTCTGCTTTAAATACTACATCTGCTTTAAATATTTGTGGTCGTTTCAGGTCTTTGTGCAAAGTTGTTTGATGCTGTCTTTTGTTGTGCAACACCAATGTATGCTGTGATACAGGAGTGCTGCCAGTTCAAAGGAGAGAGCCCTATGTAGTGTCTTTTTTTCATGTTGTGGCTTTTGCAAGAGGCTTTTGTTTAAAACATGCATCCAGCACACTGAGTCTCCCTCTCTCTCGTTCTCTTTTGCGCTGGAGAAGATAAGTCATTTGCAATAATAATTATAAAATCAACTGTTGAATTTAGAAATTGAATATGCATGGGAATATTGCATAATATTGCTACCTTCCCCAGCTTAATTTAGGTAAATAAGTCTGAAATGTGTGTTGGTGGAAGAGTGGATATTTATATACTAGAGATATTAATTACAGTTGGGCTAATTTAAAGTTTCTGTTATTAATTCCCTTCTAGTTTTACTGCCTTCAGGATTAATTGCAACCACCTACCTGCACACCCATTTGGTAATATTCTTAATTATATTAAGTATACGTTCTTTTTACAGTTAAAATGGGGCTTTAACAAGCACCTTGTCTTGCATTCTGTCTTTCTGTGTTTCTTTTGTTTATTCAAAACAAATATTAGCCAAGAAAAAGAAGAGGCCAATATTCTGAAAGTAAAGACTGGCCTTAGGGACTGAGGCTCGCAATGATTTTGGTGAATGTTTAATTTCTTGTTTGGTTGAAAAGGACTGGATTGGCTATTGACAAGCCCCTATCAATAGGCAGCCCCTGGAGGTCTGACTATTTGCACATGGACTGATTGACTTGTCCTTAATAGACATATAATTGTTGACAAATACTTTCGAATAGACTGCGGCAGGCATGGCCAGGCAGACAAAAGAGGCTCCTCTATGACAGAGACCAGAGCGGAGCTATTCAAGAGATGCAGTACCTTAAACAGGAAATAGCCGGCTGCCATAAAAAAAGCCTCTCACGTGCAAAAGCAGCCCAGCTTTCTCCCCACATTGACCGTTAACCAGCTCAGAAGTTAAAAGCAGCACCATCCTTAAAGTGTGCAGGAGTCATCCAGGATGAACTTCCTGTCTCTCCTCCTTCTGCACAACATGAGAAATACAACTTAATTGCAATATCAATAATACTGCACACTTCTGTAGCACCCCTTCCAGATGAGACTTTAAAACATGAATGGATTTTGGCTCAAAACTCTTCCGTGTGGCAGGTTAAATAAAACAGATATTCTCCTTTTTACAAATAGGGAAACTGAGGCACAGACAGGTTAGCACCAACATTTTCACACATGGGTAGTCATTTGAAAGAGGCACCTGATTTTCAAAGACGCTGAGCACATGCAGCTCCCAGTGTGAGTATTTTATCAGCTCCGGAAATGAGGTGCATCAATAGATGTATTTAGATACCTAAGTTGGGCCACCCAAGTTTGAAAATTTTGGCCTAACTGACTTGTCCAAGCTCACACAGGAAGTCTGTTCAAAACAGAGGATGTGGTTAGGACACAGGACTAGACTGGTCTCTGTCACAATGTCCTCTGCACCACATACACGGTCTCAAATTAGAGGGTTAAACAACGCATGATTAACAGCAGAGGGGAAGTGAATTGAAGAGGTGCAGGCCAGGGAGAAAAGATAATAAGCTCTGTTTTTCTGCTAGGTGATAATAGTTCTATATGAGTTATGATGGGGAATTAATTACGTGGATTTTTAGAATGTTTAGCACATTATAGGCATTGCAGCACTTGTCACAAGACAAAAGGCGCTGCACAGCCTTCGGCAGCCATAAAAGAACAAATTCAAGTTTGTACATCAGAGTGAGTTCAGAGGAGCCCTGGCTCCAAGTAAAATACTAGAGGAACTTACAGCCTTACCTACATAAGAAATCTGCCCAGAAGTGGACCGAAACCTGGATTCTGGCCCTTTGGTCCAGGGTTTGATGAGCCTGCCTTTTCAAATCAATAGCAGGCTGAGAAATCACTCTTGAAAGTTTGCCTTGCAGGATGTGTTCCCCTGGTCAGTTTGGTTTCAGTAATTTCTTCACCCTTAGGATGCTGCTCTTGTCAGTTAGTGGCACCATGCTTATCTCTCTGTGTAAGGGGGAGGGGGATGTCAGAAGGGATGTTATTTAATATTTACATCTCTAAGCCAGGTTTGTCCTCTTTTACACCCCCCCCCCCTTCCCCCCGAAACCTCTAAACCCAATAAAACAAAGACCAAACCGCCGCTGATCATGACCACAAAGCCTAAGAAAATAGGTTATACATTAATGTGACACCATCAAGGTGACACTGCAGACGACCTCTGACACCCAACATGAGACTCGATGCCTTGTGCCAAAAAGACCTTGAGCCTTGTCTTTGATTTTTATTGATCAGATACATAGATTAAATACAGTATCAGCTGGCCAGGCTAAGCCGAGAATTGTATGCAACGGCTTTGTATGCAACTCCTTTGGGCTTTATACAGCAAAGCCCCTTCTAAGTCATTAAAGAACACATAGATAGACAGACAGACAGACAGATAGTATAGTGAACAAACAGATGTCAGCTGAGACAGACACAAATTCATCGGGTGAGAGAGACAAGCTTTCGAGCTTACACAGAGCTCAGAAGTTGGTCCAGTAAAAGATTTTACCTCACCCACCCAGTCTCGCTAATGTCCTGGGACCAACATGGCTCCCGCGACACTGCATACAACACATTTACCTGACAGACAGGAAGGATTTCAGGTTACTGTACTTCTTACATGTCCTGAAATTCAAATGTCATATTGGTAGTTCATTAGATATAAGGGACAAGTTCTTAAACTGTCTTTGCCATTCCCTAAGCATTCCTAAACATGCAGGATTCTGCAGTCAGCTGCTTCAAAACGTTTGTGTGTGTGTGTGTGTGTGTGTCGATTAATTCAGAATTACTCCAATTACGAGCTTTTGATGCTCCGAAACCCCCTCTCTCACCCAAAAGAGATGGAGAGCCCTCGGACTGTCCAATCAGATCGCTTTCCCTCCTGCCTGCAGCAGATGTAAGCAATTTACTTTTTTATTTCTGCATATTCAGTGCGAGCGGAGCTGCTGGCGACCTTTCACCTCGGAGCCTGCAGGATTCTAACCCTATCAAATTAAAGCATTTTGCTCACTTATTCCCCAACGCTCGGCTGGTGCTAAACAGGCATCCCGCTGCATTGCAATGGCGGGCGTTCGTGTCCGCTCATACCCCAACCCTAATCAGAGATTATTAAGGAAAATATACAGTGCTTTAATTTGATGAGTCTGGTTATAGGTACTGCAGTTAAAGGTCACACTCTTACGTGTATCTCCCTCAGTCGCTGTAATATTTCCCTCTCGCTTGACAATCCTCAGCTCCAAACAATAGGCCAAAAAGACACGTTTATTTTTGTCACGCTGTGATGAGCTCAATAGGGATAAAAATGAATTATTTAAAGTTTGCATAAACAAACAACCCTGTGCCAGGTTCCCCCACCTTTTTATCCCTCCCCTTCTCCCGCATTTTCTTTTTTCCTGCTTTATTTGGCTCTTGCCTTAAAAGAACATGTTAGAGAAACGTGCATCAATTGGAAAGGGAACCCATTTAGATGTCAAGGCCAGCTAGCCCGATGCCAGATGGCCTGTGCCTGCTTCACAACTCCTCTTGTTGGCTAGCCAGTGATGTCTGGCTGTTAAAACCTTTGAGATGCTCCTGGGTGGATCCCAACAATAGGTGCCTGGAAAGAAGGACCTTTTGGCTCTTAAAGCTTTCCTCACCACTAGGCAGTAAGTGAGATATCCAGTCCTGAACAAACACACAGGGCCTGATTCTTGCAGGGTGCCACGCTCCACTTAAGTCAATGGGACTTGAGGGTGCTCAGCCCTTTGAAAATGCGGGGCTGTGCGGAGAAAAGTGCTGACTCCAACCTATCTACCTGGATATTGCATCATAATGGATTTGCATCATATTCTAAATTCATCCAGCCTCAGACAGAGAGCAAGGGGGTGGAGGAAGATGCAACAATATAGCTTTTCCCCCTCCTCCCCCTTCTTGTGGCCTTAACTCTGTTGCCACTCATTAAAATATAGAGGTGGTTTAGTCTCTTGTGAAAGCTGTGTGTTGTTGGGGAGAGAGAAAGTGTGGGTTAATTCTGATCTCCTGTCAAGCCTAATGGTTTGAGCATATGTGTCCATGCAGCAGACCAACAGCAGGCTTATTTACTTCCGAAATTTACATGAGAATTGCTTTATGCAGCTGTATGTAAAAATTCAAACCACACAGTGTCACTGTATCGCACAGGTCACTCCAAAGCCCACTGGCATTATAGCTGGAGACAAAACCTTGCCACTTCACCGCGATTTCCTTTAGGACTGAAACTTGTCCTATTAAAAACAAAAATGTGAGTATTTCCAGCTCCTCCTCACTCCCTCCAACTTCCCTTTACATTCCTCAGAGGCTTCCAGAATTACAAGGATTTGGGGACCAATCCTGCTCTCGCTGATATCAGTGGGAGTTTTACTGTTGACTTCAAAGGGGGGCAGGATTGGGCCCTGGATCATTCTGTGTTTGTGAATAATCCCATTAGCTGATCCTGGGCACAGACTTTTTACTATATACACATTACTGACGGGCAAAGGCTGACGGGTTCACAGAGGTTCAGTTTCAGTGCTTATCCTAATCAGAGGCAGACTGGCTCAAGCTGCTTGCGATGCTGAAAGCATCCTGGCCTGTCTGGTAAATAGCTTGTGATAGCAGGTTTTTTGCCTCATTTGATGGTCCCTGTATATCTCAAGAGCAACCAGGGCTAGAAATCCATGCTGTATTTCACTGGAGAGCTGGGGAGCCCATGTTGGTTCAGAAGAGATCAGATCTTAAAATCACCATACTTGGATTATACTCTGGTGTGTCCACTCTGTCTCATGCCGCTGATTTTAAGTGTATCCAAACTCATCTGAAAATCTTTGTCTGGCAAATTTTATGAGATCAGGTCTCAGGAGATTCCCATCAACCCACAGGTTCCATAATGGCTGGAAATGTTGCATTAGCAGGCTCTGCAGTGGAACTTTCCCAGAAAATGCAGCATTACATTGGTAGGGGTGGGAAGTGGGGAGATGGGTGTATGAAAGTTACATAAACTTTTTCAAACTTTGGAAAAAGTTTTGGTGGAGGTTTGGGACAGTTCTTATTTAATCTTAGGCAGATCATCCAGCTTTAAGATCCACACGGATCCTGCTATGTGTCTGCTCTTTGATCAGAATGAACTTGCTTGAAGGTCAGCTCAACCGAGGTTCAAAGTTAAATACTTTGATTTAAAGCCCTCTGCTCCCATTCATGAGAGATGCTCAGAAGCACTTTAGTAAAAGCCACTAATAAGTGTGATACAGTAGTGCCCATATCTTGTAATGTGCAAAGCAATTAGAATAGAGATGTTTGCTGTATGAGTTACAGCTTAAACAAAGATCACCCTAAAACACCTGGAGATTTGTTCTCCGGAACATACTAGATATAACAAAAGTCCTTGGAACATCACATTTGCCGCAGCCATTCAGAACTACACTGACAGAGGAGCAGAACTCAGATCTTCTAGCTCCAAAAGCCTTAAGTGAAAGGAAAATCTCCATTCGCTGATAGCAATATAGAATTATGACACACAGTTGGGCAGTTCTGATTCTATCCATTTGAAGGCAGCGGTGCTCCTTGCGAGATACTTTTCAGGTTTTTACAATAAGCTTCTACATGTGTGATCATAACCTCATTTCTATGAGCTTAAAGCAGAAATCAGCCCTTACCCCAATATTACAGTTTACCTCCAGGAGTTAGGTTTGCACAAGAAAGGGGTGCATGGTTCCTTCCATAGTGACTAGAGATTGTTCCCCTTCCCCAATTTCCCCATGCACATCACTAATCCTTCCAGCCTTTAAACCCACCAAAAAGCTATCCTGGCTGCACACAGGAAATGAAATGCAGGAAACACAAAATATCAAAATATAACTTTGCAGTGCCAGCGTCACCGTTTTATTAGCAGGGCTGTAATCACTCATCAGAGGAGGGATCATTACCCCAATATTTACAGCAGTACACTGTGCAGCAAAGATTGGCAGGGGGTTGGACTAGATGCCCTCCTGAGGTCCCTTCCAACCCTAATATTCTATAATTGCATGGAAATACCAGCGGACAATTTTCCCCTTCACCATTCAGAACTTTACTTTGTCACTAAGAACTAAGGGAATAAAAAGAAAATAGGAGATATTTTTTCTCTTCTTTACACCTCATGAATGAAAGCAATTTGACTTTAAATATCAGTGCTGTGGCCTATACCTTCCCACGCTATATCCTGCTGGGTCCTTTCACTGGGGAAGGTTTTGACTGTACAGGCCTCTTTTTTCTTTTCCGACTGGACCTTAAGGCACTTTCCGATCTTCTCCTTTTAATTAATTTGCCCATGTGCCTTTTGACAGGCCAGCCAGAGTGTCCTGGTAATTCAGAGGGAAAGGCAGGCACAGAATTCATTGCCACAGCCACTTAACTGTTTTGTAGCAAAGGATCAAGTTAAATCAAACTGGACTTGATTTATCTTGGAATTAGACATGAAGTCGTTTCAGAGGACCAATCCTGTTAACCCATCCCTTCACCAATAGTCTCACTGATTTTAATGGGGCTACTGGTGTGAGTAAAGACTGCACATATGAATAAGCTTGGTTGGTTTCAGCTCCAGGTTTGCCTCCTGACTCAGTTTTTACAGGACAATCCTGATTTTGGCAGGCTGTCCCAGCTCACAACCAGGACATCCAAACTGCTGCAGAAATGGGCTCTAGAGTTGTCATGCTGTTTACTGCATTGAAGCTATGCGTGGCGATATAACAACACCCCAACACACTATCTGTTAACACATACTGTGAACAATGGCATATGAGTCAGAGAGAAGCTCCCACTCAACATTTCCTTCAGAAACTGACATGGAGGAAACATGTTTTCAAGCACTGCAAAGTGTGTTGCAAAGCACTGCAAAGATCTGCTGGCACAAATCATGTCACTGTAAGAGTTAGTCTGTAACCTGTTCAGTCTGTCTTGAAAGTGCAGCTCATGTTTTTATTTTTACATAACCAGTTGTCACAGAATGGTGGATACTGTGAAAGAGTTGGACATTTTCACAGCTGGGGGATTGATCTGGTGCTCTTTCCAGGCAGCGGCAAAGGACCAGTGATTTGGGAATCAGGTCCTTAATGAACAGTGAAAAGTTTGTTGTTTAACCTCAGGTTTCTTGCTGTTTTCCACCAAAAATACAAGAGATTTCCACAAGCAAAAAGTGTTTTTGCAGCAGAAATGCCACTCTATTACCTGTAGCGTGGACAAATAGGACGTGCTCCTGCAGTAATTTACTATTTGTTTTTACTGCTACTGCCTCCTTCCCTAAAGGAGCTCTCTGGTGAAACAGGGAAAAGCAACAGCCTTGCTGGAATTAGGAAATTTTCATGAACACATGGCAAAATGTCTGGTTTTGCCTGCAAAAACTGTAAACTGCCAATTTCACAAAATTCTAGCAGAGTCCCAGCTGGTCTGTTGCAGTCTCCATCCTACCTCACTTTCTAGTGGGGGAATCTGGTTCAAGGGTTAGAGCAAGGAATCGAACATTTGGATTCCTGGGTCTAGTCGAGGCTGCACTGCTGACTTGCTGTGGGACCTCCAGCAAGTCATTCCACTTCAGTGTGCCTTAGTTTCCCTATCTGTACAGACGTGATAACAATTAGGGATGTGACTGCTCATCTCTTTTGGAAACTGGTGGACAGCACACACTTGTTGCCTTTTCTCATCAGAGCATGAGAAGAGAACTGGGGGCTCAGGACATGGCAGTCATGTGTAGCTTATCTGTAATTGGAGCTATGGGGGTGCCTCATCCATTACACGTGGTCTGCTTCCACCAATCGAAAACTATTCTGACTATGGCAGAGAGAGATGGGGGATGAAGTAATGGGAAGGATACGTGTTTGGGTTCTGGCAGTTCTTTATATAATGGATTTTTTCAATATGCTATTTTACATGTAATTCATGTACCAGTGTTTCTGTGATTTGTCAGGGCACCATTTGTAGCTGCTCTGTAAAAATGAAATCTTACAAATGAACCATGTGATGATCACACTGTCGGAGGTGGAGGGGAGAAGAACATTTGAATGGATAATCTGAAACACAGGAAGAATCCAAGGGGCTCCATCAAATGCTACTCCCACACCGGAACACACGCTCCAACATGTTTTCAATTTAGAAGCACCCAACTCAGACATGCTGTACGCAATCCTTGAAAGGGAAGAGTGTGAGGGCCAGGCTTTAGAAATTCTCATTAGGAATCAAGTTTCCCTCACACTATCAATGGGTGTTCCCCTGTTCCAGACTTTGAAGAGCCTGTTATAAATGTATAATTTGATAAGCAAAGCAAAATCAAAACCAACAGGAAAACAGGAGGTGCTGAGGAGAAATGGTGCAATAGATCAAGACACCAGAAGAGCAAAAGGCAGGAGAAGATAAGCAAGCGGAGGAAAGAGAGGGCATAGGAGAAAGAGACTAATTAACAAACAGAACATGCTGGATAGAACATTGGAGTCCCGCTCATGGAAAGCAAATAGTGGGTTCTCTTATTTGCCTACAGAAAAATTCTGGACTCTCCTAAGCTTTGTGTGTTTGAGATGGACATGTTGAGAAATTCCATTCCTAAGTGCACTTCTGATGTTCAGTGCAAGACAGCATTGAGTATCGTAGCTGGCTGTCAGCCAGGTTTACCTTCTAAGAAGTGAAATTAAACTTTAATCCAACTCATCCACCTCATCTTTCCAGTTCCCTCCAACTAGGCCAGCAGGGTGTTCAGCTTCTGTTGTTGTTCTTTCAACTTCTACCTGCCAAAACCCAGACTCTGTGAGTGCTGCTCCCTTAGGTATCCTTACTCAGACACTGTTTGCTTAACTCTAGTTTCTTCTATGAATACAAGAAGAGCTGTGGGTAATGTTCATAGTGAACCTTGAGACGGCTTGAATTCAGCCTGGGTTAGAGGTCCGTTACTGTGAACCTGGGAGGGGTTAGTTTGTGCAGCAGGGAAATTCTCTTCCTCATTCAGAGAGATCTCCCTTCCCAGCCTCTTCAGTGAAGAATCAGGACTCCCTACTTCTCAAGGTTCTCTCCGAGGGAATGCCTGTCTGTGAGTTACCTGGGTTTTCAGGGAGGAGACGATACCATTAGGGTGCTACCTTGTTGTCTATAATTGGGAGGAATGTTTTGGAGGGATGGAATGGCCTTACCTCAGGAATAGGATCCTCTTTATAGACCTGGTGTGGTACCAAGAGAGGCCTCAAATGCTGTCTTGCATCTGTGAGCTCTGAAGTGAAGCCCTGTGATTCCCAGCGGAGTTGCTTGAAAATTCAAGAAGGTTCCCTAAGTCTAGTGGGGTGCTAATTACTCATGTGGCTCGCTGAAGAGTCTGCTGCACTAAGAGAGAGTGGGTCGCTCCTGTGGGGCCATGGAGAACCCTTCCCTCACTGCCCTGACTGGTTCAGAGGGTGCTTGTTGGTTCCATAGAAGAACTCCGGGAATTCAGGGGGCAGTGGCCTCACTTTGTGGCTTTTCCTCAAAGAGAGATGAGTTAAGAGCCTGTTGGTATCCCTTAATGTCTCAGAGAGAGAGTGTGTGTGTGGGGGGGAGAGTAGGCCACCCTGCCATCCCTGAGGATGATAGAAGTAAGCTGATGACTCCAGGACTTGATGGGATGGCCCCTCAGAGGTCTTAGTTTGTCAAATAGTATCTTGAAGTGACTCTGAAAGGCTTGGTTTAAGGCTAATTGCTGTGAACCAAACAGCCACGTTCAATTTGTGGGGAAAGCAGGGATTTAAAAAGATTAGAACTGGGGTGAAATTTTCATATTGCCTAATTCTAACAGACCAATTGCCAAAGGCAACACATCGGGGATGGTGTTTCCCTAGAATACGTTGGGGTATTACTAATTTATTAAAAGTCTTAGCCTCTGGTTGCACATGAGATAAATCAGCCACTGTTACCACCTCAGCCCACTGGTAATAGTGTTTCTCTTGGGGCTCTGCATGTTTATTTTCACGTAGACGATTTAAGGGAGCTGTGAATAAAGTTTTAAAATAATTCAGCTGGGTCTGGGGTTTTAATCTGAAAGGGATGTCCCTTTATCCTGGGGTCTGTTACCTGTATCTCCCAGTCCAGTATGACAGACATGGAGTTCTGGTGCCGCACAGCCATTTCATCTCTCTGACCTTTGCCTCATGAACCTCATGCTCTTATGTACACTAGGCCACGTCCAAAACAAAGCCAATATTTGCAACACGACAGACAAGAAAATAGGGGGAGAAATATAGCAGGAGAAATAGTATGAGGAAACAAACAAGAAAACATCCATCTGAATGTTTACACAGGTCAACCATTTTGGATAAGAGGCTATGGGAATTACAAATAGTGGTACTGGAAAAATGCTGTTGTCAGCCATTGAGAGCGGGATACCAAGGATGGTTTGCTATAGTAGAAGGGCTACTGTTGCATCCGATGTTTTGATTATTTTTATTTCTAGCTTCAATTTAGAATCTTATCAGCTTTAAAGAAACGAGCTCCAAAAACGTCAGCCATTGAAGAGTAGGACAAACCCTGTAACGGGCATGGTCCCCCTCCTGCCACTCTATCATGTAGTCAAGTTGGGGGAGCAATGTCTTTTCATGTATGCAAGGGGGATGTAACAAGCCCATAATAAGTCAGTTTCTAATAACGATCAAACAACTAAGTCCATCCTTGTCTTTGGATTTCCCGGTGTGCTTGTCGCCAATGTGTTATGTTTTAAATTGTAACCTATTGGGAGCAGAGACTGCCTTTATTTCTGTGTACGGTACAGCACTGAGCACATTGGTAGTGCTAAGCAATCACAGGACAAAAATAACTATTCATTCTGGACAGAGGAGCAGTTGTACTTGAATTCCTCTAGACAATTAAGAGTTGAAGCTATTTGAAAGGTTATTTTCCATAGAATTGCAATCAGGTCTCACGACTTTCATCTCTACTCTTGATGTCTGTCATGAGACACATCAAGCGGGTGATAAACAGTGGTGACCCTACAAAACTTGCCTTTATTTTAACTTATCATAAATAGATCCGGTTACTCCCTTTTATTTCCCTATACTGAGTACCTTGAGCACTGAGGCTATCTAATTGCAAAGTCTTAGTCAGTTATCTAAAACAACTGTTAAATTTGGCAAGGCTGTCCATCCGTAGACAAACAATGTGGGGCTGTGTCACACAGCTTTGTTAGACACTTATTAGCGTACAAAGATAAACCCGGTCAGTAGAACTCTGTTTGCCTAATTTACACAGATCTCTCTTGTAAAAAGCAGCATAATCAGATCCACTGTAGGTCCCACTGTTGAAACACAACAAAACCAACAAACTATACATGAGAATGACTGCTCTTAAATAAAGCTGATTTGAGAGTCTGGTTTCTAAGAAATACTCCTTTACCGTATACTATCCACCTTGGCTTGACTGGCAGTGAATTTCCTGGTCTAGTCTGCTGGGAACCTTAAATGAACACAAGCAATTATAAACCCAAAGTCTGCAGCAATTTGTAGGCATTATCTCAGAATAATTACCCTGAAACATTCACGTTGCAAAGCAAAGGTAGATAATTTAAAAATCCATTTTTCTCTGTCTGCGTTACTGTTTGGGCATAAGACCCTTCCCTTTTGCGGCCATTGTAGTGGGATAATAAAGCCTGAAATTGGTCCTTTGAAGATACCTATTGCAGTTTGTTAGAAAGCAATGAGGACAATCTTGTTTGACCTTTCTTAGATTTATTATACTTAAAAACCTAGAGAAGTTTAATTTCTTAGCACAAACTGACAAAAGCCAGAGGATTGAAAGTCAAGGTAAAAAACCTGCCCTTATTGAGCTAAGGACAAAGGTACCAACTACAGGGTCTCAGAGCAAATGGCTGTTTCCCTGCTTTGTGGGTAAGGTAAGTACTCCACGGGTGTGCTGAGCCCTGGACTATTCGTGGCTCCCAGTCTGCTGGTGTGAGCAGCAACCAAACATTTTCTTGGGATTCCCTTTTGTGGAGCCAGGGAAGTCTTGAGAATGCACTCAGCTCCCATTTACATAATCTGGGCAAACAACCGGACAAGCTGCTGGATGTGGCTCAGAGTAAAGCAAAGGCTCCTGTTTCTGGTGGGTTTACAAGGAAATGGACTGAAGAGCCTTTATCTTCTTGCTGAGTCCTGGTAATCCCGGCCCAGCTGTAAGTAAAGATTCCTCTGGCCCCTTCATGAGTGATACAGAAGATGAAGCCATTTCTCCCACTGTGGAGGACCAGCAGCAGGAGAGATGCTAGTGGTGATACTTGGATGAACCAAGTGCCATCCACATTTTGGGGGGGAGTGGAGGGGGAGGTTGTGCTATTAAAGTGCATGCTTTTCATGCTCTGATATAATCAAGCCAAGCAAAAATTTACCCTTGCCACTTTCATGTATGTAAAGCTATGTATACATACAGCCACCCATCCATCCACCTGAATGTTCATACAACACACACACACGTGTTCATACAATACATACACAAACACACTCAAGTGTTTATACAATATACACACACATCTTTAATATATGAAGTGGCACTTGTAGATTTTTCCTTGGCTTGGAGATATCAAACCGTGTATGTTATATAACATTCTTAAAGGGAGATGACGAATTTTTGCAGAGCAGCGTTATTCACTCTAGTGAAGAAGCGGGTCCTTCTCACATTGACTTTAGTGGTAGCAGGATGAAGCCCCGCAGGTGGGAAATGGAAGACTTAAGGTATTGGCAGTGGAGAAAGGCAAACAAATCTGAACCCTTCCCTAGCCTTTGGTTGGGGTGGGGATGTCACTCCTTTCCTGGACTCCAGTCCAATAGACACACTCCACATCACTCCCTTCCCCCCCGCCCCTGCCACTGTGCAGTCATGTCAAAACACAGACAGTGAAGCAATATGTATTCTTCCAGTGGGATTGCACCATTATGTGGATGCAATGCCATGTGTCGTACTATCTGTGAGGAATGTTATAACAGGGGTTGACTGTACCTTTCACTTGAGAGTCTTGGATAAAATGCACTACAGAAGCGCGAAGCCTCATTGCTCATTATCATTATGTAAACAGAACTGGGGACCCATAAAACAGCTATTCCCATTTATAATAGAGTATTTACCAGTGGATTTTTCTTTTTAAAACAGAGCTGTTGGTCAAAGTGAGCTCAAGTCTGCAAGGTGCTGAGTACCTACAACATTCATTCAGCTTCAGTGGGATCTCAGGGCTCACAGGTGGTGCTGACCACCTGGCAGGATCAGGCCTAGAATTAGCAGAAGTGCATGGGTTATTATTTATTCCAGCTCTAATGGTACTGTCTGTTGCAACTGCATTTGCTCTTTTTGGCTCCAGAGAGTGTTTGGTTCTTTTTTTTTTTTTTTAATAGTTGAGGTGTAGAGTGAAAGGTGTCCAGGGGAAGAGGGACAAAGGGATTTATCAGCAAGAGGATCAGCTGTGTGAGGTTACTGACCTGATTTCAAGCATACAAGGGGTACTCCGTGACCCCTGTAATTTTACTGCCTCCTGAGTTATCGTTTGTGATTTTCACTGGAGTGAAATGATACATCAGGGAACAGTAAGGATTCCAGGAGCCCACAGATAGACAGAATACAAAGTACCTACCAAAACAGCTGCCATACCTCTGGCAAATATATTTTTTTAATCTTTTAGAATGGAGACTCCAACTGCCTATCCAGATCCCCTGAGGCGTGGTTAATTGAAAACACTAGAGAAGGGAACGTTTTTTTACAATCATGGGCCCAGTTCATAGTGCAGAAGCTATACAGGCACCTGCAACTCAGCTGTCAAGGAGCTTAATCCAGATTCAAACACCCCCCTCTTCGCAGCTGTGGAATGTAGTCTCTGAGCTCCTGCTGCTTCCCTCATGAAGACCTGCTCCCCTCAATGACCACAGAAAGAACACTGCTGACTCTGCCAATGTTATGCTCAGTGGAGTTCACACCAAATAGAGACGGAACAAATTCTAAGGCTGCTTAGCAACAAACCAGAGGCCAATCAGTCACAGAGCGACTTTAAAGACAACATCAAGAAAAATATTAATAAAAAATGAACTGATGTCAATTAAAGGAGAAGGATCTTCATTGGCAGAAGAATGGGGAAGGTGTTCTGCTGGAGACAGTGCACCTTATTCAGCTTCTGGCTGGAAACAGTTGGCTTAAAAAAACAGCTTCCATATGTAATTAAGGCCAATCTTTAAATTCATGATAACTGGCCTAACTCTTTCAGGTGTTTCCTGGAGCTGGTTTAAAAAACAAACAAACAAAAAAAAGCTTGGATGAAATTAAAATGTTCTAATTGAGTTTAAATTTTCAGTGAAATCTCACTTTTCTATGAAAAAAACCTTTTCCCCTTAAAAATGTAGATTTTTTTTCCATGTTGTGTGTGTTGGGGAGGGGGGGGGACCCTTTCTCTTTCCTTTATAATTTTTTCTCCCTTATAAAAAGAAAAAAAGTGAAAAAAGTAGGTCCCCCTCCCCCCCCCACTGAAACAAAACTAAGTTTTGAAAAGCTTTCACTGGAAAATGAGAAATGTGGTCAAAACAATAATTTTTGGTGAGAATTTTTGTTTGGGTTGAAAAGACATTTTCCACTGAATGAAGTTCAGGTGGAACATTTTTGACCAGCTCTAATACATACACCGTTTTTAAAAACACTTTAACTTAGATAAATGATCAGAGACTCTTTATAGGAAAAATCCTATGACATTTAATTAGCATCAAATGACAAGGATTCTGTATAAGTGCCTCCCAAACAGCTATAGAGATGACTACATAGTTATTTCCCTGCTACAGAATTTAAAAAGTGGGTTTAAAAATTCTATAAAAGTTTATCACCATTTATTAAATTTTACCAGAACTTCCTCATAAAGGGTTACCGTTATATTCATTTTATATAAAACATGCATATTTTAATAGTCGATGAAAGATTTTTTTTCTTTTTAGTGGATTAATGCTGTTAAGAGTGGCTTGATTGGGTGCCCTGTACTGAAATTACTTTTTGTTCCATAGAAGAAATGCAACACCAGATGCCATAGAGGAAGCATCTATGTTGACCTGGAGTCAGAGAGGAGAGCTGAGGCAACAGATAAGATTGCTATTTAATGCCATTCGTGGTGATTTGGTGACGTGGACGCCTTTTTACCCAAACTGACCCTTTTTGCCAAAAACCAGTTAATTTGGCAGGCCAGTGAACAGCCACAACTTGGCAACAAAATGATGTCACCAATTGCCTGGCCCAGACTTGAACCGGTGGCCTACACATAAAAGGCTGCATCTCCCAAACAAGTAAAACACATTTAAAATTCTACTACTCAAGGCAAAATGCACCGCTGGTGCAAACTACCAACAATTCGCTACATTTGGGACCAACCCCTCCTCCAAGACTCAGCCAACACAATGTTTCTCCTCCAAGCTTGTGGGAACTTTCCTCTTTCTTTCCCTTCTATGGCAGGAGTTCACCACAGATCATCGGCTTTAATCTTGGCATTCCTATCCATTTCATGTCAAGCCTTAGGGTTTAATTATGAGTATGACAGCCAGAGCCACCGTAGCGGGGGTGGAGAGGTGAAGTGAGAGTGCAAAGGTGAAGTGACTAAAGACATCATGCCTCAATAGGACAAAGGCAGGGAAAATACTTTCCCGGGTTCTGGGTGGAGCGCGCTCAGCAGCGCGACTGCATATACCTTTATAACAGGTGCAGCGTGACCCTCCAGTTGCTAGGAGGGGCACAGGTGGCCATGTGCCCAACCACCCAGTTCTGCCCGTTTGAGCGGTGGACTGCAGCTGGCAGTGCAAAGCAGCTCCTCTTTGCGCTCAGGGAATGGGATCAGTAGCTTCCCTCTTGCCTCCTACACAAGAATGTGGGTGTGGGGGGGGGGAGGAGGTTCAATGCGCCCTTTTGCCCTTCTAGTGCACATGAGCGGTATGGACCTTTTGAGTTTGGAGGGTGACCGGACTTTTGTTTTATGCCTGGCACAAGACAACTAACAATATCTCCTACACACATTAGCCAGCCTTTCCCACCCCTCCCCCATCACATTCCCCAAGTGATTTTGCTGAGGAGGACACTGTATCTCTATATTTGAAAACCTCATTTCAATGCGTTGGCCAGGAAAAATGTTTTCAGCTTCCCTGTGCTCCCCGGCCTCCTCTGTGGCTTGATTTAATTTTACAAGGCTAGAGCCGGAACAATTATCTAATTCTTCATGTACGGCAGGCTTTCAGTGGTCATTTCTGAAGTTTTACTGGTTCGTAACCTCTGTAATCAGAAGACCCAGTTTAAGAAAAAAAAAAAAAAAAAGAAACTAAGTGAACAGGCAGGAATCTGTTCATATTATCCCTTCCTAGCTGTCCAGGCTTTCATCCTCTTCTCTCCCACACATGCCCTTATTGCTCTGCTACTCACCCACCAATGAGGGTCTGTCAGTGGCAGTGAGGGGTCAACATCAAAGCACTTTTACAGCTAGCAGCTTGCAGCTAATGCTGGCATTATGGAGAGAAATAGACTGAGAGAGAGAGAGAGAGAGAGAGGGAGAAGCATAGGGATTGAATGAATGGCCCTCTCATATAAAAAGAGACCAAAGAATAGAACAAAACCTTCTATTCTCCCACTCTTTATAATACTCCTGGGCCGTGTGTGCGTATGTGGTACACAGCTGAGTTTGAACTGCATTAGCACTCTTTCAGTTTACAAACAAGAGGCCTAATTTAGAAGAAAAATCTCCTATCTGATTATTTCTTTGTGTTCACCCATGTGGCAAAAAATGTCTGTACAGAGAAACGGGGGGAGGTGGCTTATTAACTTCTCAGGCTATATCATGATAGTGAAGGGCAATTGGGAGATCATTATTCATCCATAATTTTGAGACTCAGAAAAACAAAAATACAATATGTGTGCAATGCAGTCTGGAGGGGTTGCTGTTTGTCCACATGCCAGTGTGACGAAAATATGTGTGGTACACCCAATACGGGTAGCAAGTCTGATGCTAATCCCACCAAGACTAAATATCTCTCTAAAAGATGTGCTCTAGCTCAGCCAGAATTTACGGACTTGATTCGGGAATCACTTGGTGAAATTATCTGGCCTGTGCTATTCAGGAGGTCAGACTAGGTGGTCAGAATTGTAGGTCCTGGCCATAAAAATCTACTAATCTATATTTCAGGCTCTAGAAATCAAAGCTATTGTGGAAATGAGAGGAGTCACCCAGAGATTCTGACAGTACATATATGCTGATAAGAAAGCCACTGGTTTGCTACTTAGATATATGCTCATTGACTGGCTCTGTAGAACCTTTCCCTTTTGTGTTAGGTTTAGCCAAATGATAGCTACAACGTCACTGAACCTGGTCCTGCTTTGAGGCAGTCAAATCAGAAGCAATGGGCCTGAAGGAGTAAGCTGTTAGAAGTCTGGAAGAAATACTGGGAGAAGTTCAGTTGGGTTCTCATATTCGAGGATGTCAAAATAGACATTGTAGGGGAAGGTAGGGAATGCAGTAATAGTGCAAGATGGTCCAACCTAAAGATGAGCCTAAGCCTCCAGGCTCTAATCCAGATCCAAGTTTCCCCAAGAGTCAAGGACATCTGGACATCCAGATTTGGTTCAGACCCATGTCTAGGTGAAACCCAAACCTACCTCTTGGATAATATCTCAGTTTATAAGGGGCATGTAGTAGTTGAAGGGGACTTAATCTGCATGGAAAGGGCCACATTCTGCACTGAATTACACCATATGTAGTCACATTGACTTTGGGGGTGTAAGACTGCACAGATTTAACTCAGAAAGCTTAGTGATCTTGGGTATCTTGCCATGTTTTTTTTCAGGTGATGGAAACAGAAATAAAAATGAGATAGATATGGCCATCAAACATTTTGACAGATTTCAGTCAGTCAGTGGTGCTTGGCAGTAGTGTGGGAGAAGAGCCCAGTGCGCGAGCGGCAGACCTTCCCGTAGTGGCTACAGGTCCACTCGCCAGATAGACGTTGGAGCACACTCTGCTTCCAGGCTCGCCTGGGCTCTCTGATGACTTTCTGCGATAACTGCACCAGCCTTGACCCAACTTCTCCAGACTGAGCAGTTTGGGCTGGGCTCTCCCAGTTGTCAGTGGGAATGCTGAATTTCTTGAGACCCTGCTTGACCTTGTTGCTGTATTGGAGTGTTGGTCTTCCTCTGTGTCTCATGTAGTTCTTGAGTTGGCCATAGAGCACAACCTTTGGCAGATGATCTTGAGGATGCGCTCCATGTGTCCCAGCCAGAGAAACCTGCGAGTGTACAGCATAGTCTGTATAGACTCTAGGCCAGTTCTCTCAAGGATCTCAATGTTAGTGATCCGTTGGTCCCAAGTCAATCCAAGGATTTTTCTGAGACAGCAAAGGTGGAAGCTGTTCAATCTCTGCTCCTGCTTGGGGTATGTGACCCTGATTTCACAACTGTAAAGGAGGGTATTGAAGACAGAAGCCTGATAAATGGTCACCTTTGTATTCAGGGTTGGCAGCTTGTTGTTCCAGACATGTGAGATAAGTTTGCCAAAGGTGACAGAGGCTTTGCCGAGTCTCACATCAAGTTCTGTATCAAGGTTAAGTGAGCCAGTTAAGCAGTTAAGTGAGCCAGTTAAGTTGAGCCAAGATAGCAGATGCGATCCACATTGTTCAGAGCTTCATTGTTGACGTAGACTTTATGTAGGATTTTAGTGCCCTGTGACAGGACAACTGTTTTCTTCATATTGATTTCCATGCCAAACTTGATACATGCATCAGAGAACTTATTCATCATGATCTGCAATTCATGAGGTGAATTAGAGACGAATGCTGTGTCATCTGCGAAGAGCAGATCCCGAATAGTGAGTTGGGTGACATTTCTTTTGCTCTGAAATCACCTGATGTTAAACAAGCTGCCTTCCGCCCTCGATTCAATTAGTATGCCAGATTGATAGTTTCCAAAAGCGTACTTACGAAGAATAGAGAAGATGATGTCAAAGCTGGTAGGTGCTAAGATGCAGCCTTGCTTCATGCCAGTATCAATGCTAAACTCAGACAATGTTTCATTTGCATACTTGATAGTTGCCTTCATCCCCTCATGGAATTCCTTAAATAGGGAAAGCACTTTCTGTGGACAGCCAATTTTCAACAGGATCTTGTATATGCCATTTTTTTCTAACTGTCTCAAAAGTCTTTTGTACGTCAACAAATGCTAAATAGAGAGGTGCCTATTATTCATGACTTTTTTCTTCCAACAAGCACATTGTGAAGGATATGTCAGTTGTGGAGCGTCCAGTTCTGAACCCGCACTGGCTGTTAGGATAAATTCTCTCAGCCAGGACCTAGAGTTGTTTCAGCAGGACCCTTGCAAGTACCTTGCTGACCATGCTGAGCACAGATATCCCTCAGTAGTGGTTGCAGTCTGCTCTGTCCACTTTATTTTTGTATACAGTCATTATGTTTGCATCTTTCAGATCCTGAGGCATGTGGCTTTCTTCCCAACAGACTCAGAGAAGTGTGTGGATGTCACTCTTAAGCTTTCTCCCTCCTGCCTTTAGTAGCTTCGGAGGTATCTGATCATTGTCTGCTGCTTTCCCAGGTGCAATCTCTTTGATAGCTTTCTCTACATCTTTGAGAGTTGGTATTTAGTCCAGCTCCTGCAACATTGGAAGCTGGGGAATGGCAGCTAAGGCAGTATCACAGATAATGGCATCCTTTGAGTAGAGTTCTTTGTAATGCTCAGTCCATCGGTCAAGTTGTTCTTGCTTGTCAGTCAGGATAGTACTACTTTTCGCTTTCAGGTTTGTTGTCTTTTTACAGATTGGAACAAGTCCATCATAGGTACCACAAAGTTTCAATGCAGGGCTGAATCTTCTTTCACAGGTCTTGCCAGTACTTCTGGGCACATTCTCTAGTGGCTTTCTGGACCACAGCCTTAGCCTCTTTGAGCTTAAAAGTTCTGGACTCAGTTGGTTGTTGAAGTAAAATTAGGTGAGCTTGCATTTTCTTTTCTATAAGTAGGAGTAGCAGATGTTCAGATGCTGTGAACCAGTCAGGTTATATTTTCTTTAGTGTTCCAAAGACATCCTTGGCAGTAGCCAGGGTCTTATTCTTAAAATTGTCCCACAAGGTGTCATAATCACGGGAATCAAGTTGATCATTTTAAGAAAAATGCTCAAGTGCAAGTTGAAACTTTGCACAAGTGTCAGAGTCCTTCATGTTAGTAACGCCGAGGTGAAGTTTGCCTTTTGGCTTTGCATGATGGATCTTTTTAAGATATAGTAGTAGTTGGCCCTGACAAGGGCATGGTCAGTGTCGCGATCAGCTCCAGGCATTGATCGAGCAGGCAGTACATTGCAAATGTTTCTGCGACAGGTCAGGATGAGGTCAAGCTGATACTAGTGCTCAGAGCAGGTGACATGGATGCACCTTGCTGTTGCTGCTGCCAGCAAAATAGGAATTTGGGACTACCAGCTCACAAGAGGCACAAAGCTCAAGGACATGATGGCCATTTAGCTTCCTGTGCCGTGTTGGCCAATCATGTGTCCCCCCTGTTCCCAGTCCTTACCCACATGGGCATTGAAATCACCAAGAACAACGAGTCTGTTCCTTATGGAGACATTCTTGATGATTTGTTCCAAGTGAGAATAGAACTCTTCTTTTTGCTGTTTAGAGTAGTCAAGTGTTGGTTTGTAGATGGACAGAAAAATCAGGGTTTCCAAGTTTGTATTCACATCCAGCTGCATTATCCTCTCATTAATAAATACTGGAGGGGTACATGCACTAAGGACAGACTTCTTTACAGCAAATCCAACACCGTGTATCCGTGGTTCATTTTCAGGCTTCCCAGCCCAGCAGATGTGGCAGTTTACTTCATCTAGTGATCTGGTCTCACTGACAGCTGCAATATCAACACCCAGTTGATGTAGTTCTCTATCAATGATGGCTGTTTTCCGAAGTTCATGGTCTTTCAGTTCAAGTCCAGTTAACATAATACGGACATTCCAACAAGCGATGAATAATTTAGAGCCTGGAAAGAAAAAGATGGAAGGGAGCTTTTTTAGCCCACCTTTTCTGGGGCCGTCCCTGAATTGGGGAAAGCAGGCCACCCCTAAATAGGGCTGCTTGAACATCTGAACTGCTGTCAACAGCTAGGTCCTTCCCCACCAGGATGAGTGAATAACTAGCACAGACCTTAGACATGACGTGTATGCCTAGGCAAAACAAAGAAGGAAAGGATAGCCATAAGCCCTCCACCTTCTCTCTCGGCCCGGACTATAGAACTCAAATAGCAAGACAAAGGTCAAGACAATTGGTATAGGCCTCCTGAGTTTCCAGCTGAAACACCACTCTGAGCTGAAGGAAGCACCTACCTTATTGTGTCTGCAACTGCGCCTTTTCTAAATGTGTGTGGTCCAGGTACCATTGGCCAACAAGATTCTGGCTCATCCGCTTTTCTGGGGACATTTCCTTCACTCAGAGGGTTCCATTACCCCACCCATGGGCACTTCCCAAGGGGAGACAGGTTTATTGACCAGCGCCTGTCAGTCCCTGTTGCGTTGTTGGCTGCACTGTCTGTGTATCAAGTGGCGAATCCCAGAGGGCCCAGCCAGACTGAAATAAAACTAATCTCCAAGATTAACCTGAAGAAAATATCTCTGAGTTTGAAAAACTTCTGGTTTAGTCTGTGTTTGCCTGAACATTTAAACTCCGCACATTTGCACTGTTTTAGAGCCGAACCTGTGAGTCTGAGACATAATGAACACTAGTACTTGCTTCTTTTGTACAAATAAGACAATAACCTTAACTGAGCTGACCCTCAGTTTACACTGCCAGAAGAGGAATCCACAAATTCTCTAAGACCAAAAAAGACGGGATAAATAAAATCTCACAGAAATATGTTGATGCCACGTAACCCCAAGATGTCTTGATATCCTGAATATTACTTTAATGGCTTATTTGATCAGATCTGATAACATGACAACATGTTTTATGATCCTTAAGAGCATTATATGTATAAGACTTAAGTCTAAGCTTCAACTCATGATCACACATTATAGTTTTCCTTGCTGATTGGTTAAGGCATGTCCTTTGGTGCTCATATACTCTCTTTAGATGCTTAGAAAACACAATGAACTCAAACCCACAGTATTTTTTTCTAAGCAACATTTTGAACCTTTCCTTCTTTGACATTCCTTTCATACAATGAAGAAATAGAGATCTGGTTGAAATGGAACATCCCACAAGAGGTTCTTAACAGCTAACATCTTACCTTTTTGCCTTTCTAATTTCATCATAAGACTAAAATTCCATTTAAAAAGCCATATTATAAGAATGTTAAAGTTTTAACAATTTAGCACTCAAAAGCCAACAGATACCAAAGTTAATATGCACATATCCTTAACTCTGCCCCCCCTGAACATATTTATTTATTTATTTCAATTTAAGTAACTATAAAAAGGCCTATCCTAGGCTGTAGGCACCCTAACACGCCATTGACAATATAATTAAATCTCAGCCATATTAAAATAATCAATTCAAGAGGAACTTGGCCAGCCAATTACCTACCATGATTCCTTTTTGTCCCTTCATTGACATGAGGAGTAGACCCTAAGCCTTCTCCAAGGGTTAGGGTGAGGGTGGGGGATGGAATGTGTTCCAGAATCCTGGAGCCTTCATGGAGAACGTCCTTCCAGCTGCCTTTTCTATTACAATAGAGTCTTTAATTACATGATCACATACTATGTTGGGGCAATTTTTTTCTATGATTTATTTTCATTCTCCTTCAGTTACATTTTACCACTCTCATAATGACCCAGTAGAGCTACTGACTTACATTTTTTTATTTGACATGGGATTTTCTTTCTAAGACATGAATTTAAATAGTTTAGGCTTAGACTGTGCCAGATCCATAGGCATGTGCTAGGCAAAGGATGAAAGGCACTTTTTTCCCACTACCCCTTTATGCCGCCATGCACAATTGCAGTCCCTGCACTTAAGGAAGTGTAGAGACCACTTCATTGGTCCTCCTCCAGGATTATACAGCATCCTAAAGGGAACGGGAAGGAGGGGACATAGCCCTGGTGCCCCTTCCCATGGCACAAGGTAGGTGGAGGCTAATATGCTACACTCCATGGATGGATTGTGTAGAATGCCTCTTGGTGCTACCCTTGTAGTGCTGCTGATCTGCGGCCCATCCCATAGACATGACACCATGTCATACAGGCATAAGAGAGTCCTCAGGTAGTAGCTGTGTACTGCACATTTTCTTTGAAACTAACAGCACAGCCTTGCTTAGCGGTAATTTTGGTGCTGTGCGACCAACTAAAGTGAACATATAGGTGTCATATATACGCTGACAAATGTTTGTTAAGATCCTGATCCAAAACCCATCAAACTCAACGGCAATCTTTCTACTGTCTTTCGGACTAGTCCTTGTATCTCTATGTTGTTGTAATACTTAATCTGTGGTAAGAAGGTTTTTTTCTGTGTTTTCCATATAAGTGGTATCCAGGGATCCTGGAATACAATGAATGCAATTATGAGCACTACATTTCTCACAATGTTACTGCAAGGCAACCTATTCTGCAACATACTTTCAGTGTTACATCACAGAAGCGGTATCAGAAAATGGTTTATTGTATACTACAACCCAGATTGCCATATATCCACTACACCTCCAGGAATCTGAACTCTGAAGTCATTTAGAGGTAGGGTTACATCAAGAAGAAAGGATATCCTCCCTGGGAGATAAAAAAATACAGAGTTTCTATGTCTTACAGATGTAGCGAGAGACAAAGCCATTGGAAATGGACATCAAGCTGGGGAAAACTTGTCTGAGACTAGAAAACTTTTTCCATGAAAATCAATTAAGAATGTTTGTTTCCTGAGCACAAATGCTTTTCCTGTTTCTCTCCCTGCCTTTATATTTCAATTCAGAGTCTGATTTGAATTAAGTCTGCTCCTATCACTTTGATTGAAATAAACAGTTGATCTTGCTATCTATTTGACCATGGGGGTGTATATTATAGTTTGCACAGCACATGGTAGTGTTCACAATGTCAATAACAATAGCTGAATCACAAAATTGTGTTTGTAGCCTCCTTTCATTATTCTTGTATATTTTTCCTAGGTCTTTCCCTCTATTATTGCATACAGGATTTTGGCCTTTTCTTTACAAATGAAATAGCAACTTTGAAATACCCCTAATTGAACTAATTGAATTACCCCTAATACATGCCTAACATCAACACAATTGACCAAAATAAATGGCTGTATTTTATGTACAAATTATTTAACTCATGGGGTTTGTTTGAAGCTAGCTGAACATTTTCAAAGACATTTTACTTTCAGTAGTAATTTCAAATTTTGACCCAAAAAGGGGGAAGGAGGAAAAAGTGAATGAAAATGTTCATGATTTCCCCTCTCCCCTTTTTACAGAAATGTAAATAGAAGCACTGAGATGGTAGGTGATTTCCACAAGATTACACAAGGGGTTAGCATCAAGAATCATTCTGATCCATGGAACAGTCCTAAATTGCTATTTTAAATGATGCCTCTTATTTTGGAAAACAGATGCTGTGCACCTCAGTTAATAACTGTCCCTTCAGAAGTGCACTATAATTAAAGGAAAGTTGAATGAACAAGGGAAGCTAAGGCTAAACAGTGTACTATATGTGTTTTAAGAAAATACAACTTTCTGACTGATTCACAGTACATCTATAAATTACTGCATAGTGTAATGTATCATGTCTCAGATACAAGAACAGTATTGAAAAGAATAATTTAGTTTCTTATACATAGTTAATGATGAATTACCATTTACATGTTTCATCATTCACCAGTACATATGGCTATAATTCAGGAATCGTGACAGTACAAAATCTATTAATCTAACAAAAGACTTGTATCAGACAATTATCTTGATGGTTCCTGTCTTGTTCGTGAAGTAGCAGTGCATTCAAAGAGCTTTATAAGTTATCTGCCAGCTCTGGAAGTTTTTAGACACCAGTGAGCCTCCCCCCTCAATCGTAAAATGTGTAAAGGAAAAACTAATGTTATTTTTTAGTGTTACTTAAGCATGGTAGGATTCTTTTTTCTTTCTTTTCAGAAAGGCTGCAGTAAACCATCTTTGTATCCAGTTCTTTGAGATAGTTCTATGGCCTAGGTTCTTTCCTATGCTCTTCCCCAAGAGTCATGGGTTATCTGGTCAATTTCTGAAGGAAGACAGGGCTATCTTCTCTAAACAAAGCAACCAACAACTTTTGCCTGAAGTATACAACTCATAGTAAACAAAGAAAGACCAACCAGAATCTCTTTAATCTTTATGATTTGGCAAACCGAACTATGAGTATTGTCCATATATGAGTAGGCTTAGAAGGATTAGATTTTTATCAGTAAATGTTGATTTCACCATACAAACACAACCAACAAAAGAATATTTCTATTGATGATAATCTGTATTTACAGATAAGCAAAGTGAGAAAAATCCTGCTTGAGAACTTATTAGTGTTTGATTTAAGGATTTTACTTTGTATATTTTTGATATGTGATGTTGACAATTTGTATTTTAGAAATAAAAAAGTTTAACTTTTTGAATTTCAACATCGACTGTCATTAAATAACTATTTTCTGCCCCACCCATTAGCCAACCCATCATAATTTCCGGCAACTGTGCAAATTTAAATAAATATTAAAAATACTTAAAACCCATAATTGTGCACAACTGTGAAAATTTAAATTGATAAAAACTGAAAAATGCTTAGAAGTAAACATTGATAAATGATAAATGGATAAACATGGATAAATCAAAATGATAAAAATAATAAAAATTGAATTCTGCCAAGCCTACATATGAGTAAATGGAAAATCACATGGTAAATTTACCTCCCTGTATTTTGTACATAGCTGCATATAGAAAGGAAGCCTTTAATTCTCTTCCTTAAGTATTACATATAATGCACACTTAGATATCATAAAACCATTCTATTATAAGACCATCATTTCAATGGAGTACAAGGAAGTAACGTCATATACCACAGGACTATGGGAACAGAGCTTTGAAATATTCTAATACTAAATTAACTACTGATGCACTTTGTGAACTAGAGCATATAATTTATCTTTCTTGTGGACCATCAATCTACCTGTAGGACTTAGATGAACACAAAACAAATTACACCCAGATTCTACTTCTGAGCTTAACGTATCTGGTTTTCATCATGGTTTGCTATCACCTGCTTCGCATTATGGTTTAACCCACACCAACAATCCATATCCAGAACCAAATAATCCCAACAGAAGAAATTGGCACTATAAACTCCAGTGGGAGAAAACCTCTCCTTTCTTAGGTTCTTCAGTTAATTCAGTGAACTGCTGATGGATACCAGCATTCCCACAACTTGAATTACAATCATCTCAAAATCTTGAGCCCAGATATTGGTCTTCTATTGGACAGATGAAATATTTTTGAACATGCTCTCACCCTTTCATTTAGTAAAAAACTGTCTTGGACCAAGCAAAGAAATTAACTCCATTTATTGACATTGTCACTTTTATTCTCAGCTTCTTATCAAAGAAGTTTTCATTGAGTCTGTCAGATTCCTTGATTAAATCATATGCCTCAGCTTTGAGCCTGTTTTTAGCTCAGTTGACATCTCACCCTAAATATAAGCTTCTGCTTAGGGCTACCTCTTTCTTGTTCAAAACCTGTCAATCCTAAATTTATCAAAATCCAAGATGTGGATATCCTTTTAACCTATTTATCCACATTAGATAATTCTTGGCTTTTCCCTCAGGGAGATTTCTGGGAAGCTTTCCACTCTTCTGTCACTCTGTTAGGCTTCAAGGTTGTCACATATGTGCAATTCATTTGTAGTTCAGATATTCGGTTAAGACAATGTCCATGGGGTCATGAAGTTTTGTTGTATAGCAGAACTAAGGCTCCCTGTCTGAGTACAGTTTGAGGATTGTTTTGAGGTTCTTTCCTTAAAGATAAGAGTCTTGGTTTTCTTCTGACTTGCACAACTGTAAATCCACTGACTTCAGCAGATTCACTCCTGATTTACGCTGGCATAAGTGAGTGAAGAATCAGAATAAATGTTTCTTTCATATCGATTAGCCTCCTGTATGATACAATAGATTGTGGTTTAAGTATATTTTGTTAAGATGGAGAACTAATACTGTGCCTATACCCTCTGATTCTGGAAATGAAAAGTCAGACCTTTAGACTTCCTGTTGTTCCAAAAGTTTACTAATGTGGGTTAGGAACTTTTCCCAAATTTTGTACACATGCTCATTACACAAACCTGATCTGGACAACCCAGAAACTTTGGGAAAGTCTGTGACCAGAGGCAAATTCTGCATCTTAGGCCAACATTTAATATTTAGAGGTGGGGATGAACATACACCTCAGTTCCAAACACCTGTGATTAAATGGAAAACAATGGGTAAATTTATCTCCATTTATAGAGATGTATAGATGTATCTATAAATGTATAGATACATTTACAGTGGGAGAAGAGGGACACATGGCTAAGAAGGAAGGACAGCATGGTGCTGAATCAAAATCCAGGTCTCCTCGCTGTAGCTGCCCTTTCATCTGTAACAGGCTGCACAAAGGCCCTGGATCAGAAAGACTCCAATTTTGGGACTAGATCTGAATCAGCAGAAGCTCACTTCTATTTGCCTTATAGACATATCGTTAATTCCGAGTATACCTACTGAAATGGTTCATCAGGATATCTGAGAGGCCAATCTCATTTATTGAAATTAGACAGGAGGGGATTTATTCATTTCTGGAGTAATTCCACTGATTTAGGAGACTTCATCAGAGTTATATCAGGGATGAATTAGCTACAGGTGTCCTACTGCAAAAAATTTCCATCCCTGCTAGAAACTATCTGGGGTCTTATCAGTCCTTCATATGGAGTGTCACTCCCTGGTATACTTTGGCATGTCACACTGTTTAAATAGTCCTGAAAGAGTCTTAGCTATAAAATGTACCATGCTACAGGGTTCATCTGGAAATTAAAATATTTTAGATTTGTATCTTAATATAATCACTGCTCTTTTCTCTAATGGAGCTCATTATATTTCCCAGGCCTAGTATATTTTCCCCATGAAGTTCACAAAACAAAATCAAGTTAATCACATGCCATCTCCACCCCAACATAATATAAAAGGAAATGAGAGGGTAGGAAAAGAAGAAAAAGGAAATCTAAGTTAACACCTTTCACTGGCTTTCCTGGTGCATCTTGTCTTACCAGCATCTATCCTGCAAAGGGATCTGCCATTGCAGGTCCTTATACTCGTGCAGAGCCCCAGTGAGGATATAATGGCTTTGAACTATTCGATGTCTTCACCGGATTGCAGCCTACGGCTCAGATTTTCAAAGTTGCACAGGGAATTTAGATGCCCAGTTCCCATTGAAACTAGACTGTAAGATCCATGGGGTAGGTGTTGTCTTTTATTTGTGTGTTAAACTGCACTGAGCAATTTATATGGTCAATACACTTTAGAAACATTAATTAGCTAATCCTCACAACATTCCTTGAGGTCGTTGTTAAGCATTATTATCCCTATTTTACAGAAAAGGAAACTAAGGCAGAGAGAAGATGCCCACATGATGAGTAATTGGCAAGGTAGGATTAAAACTCAGTCTTTGAATTTGTGAGCAAATGTGCTCCTTACTCCAGATCATGCTGTAATAGTATATACAAATGGATATGTGCCACTACATAGCTATGATTTTTTTCCTTTAAATGCTAAGAATAGCTTCCAGAACTTAGTAAAAATCACTTCCATGTTACCCTCTGTTTCATGCATTCGTTTCTGTAATATTAGGCTATTGCAACACAATTTATCCTTATTAGATTATAAACAGAAAAAAACAGGGGAGGCCCGATTCTCAATTGCATGAAGGCTGCTTTACACCAATCTGGTGGTATGAAGGGGTTTTAAAAAGGAAGTAATTTACTCCCATTTTAGGGCCCTTTACACCACCAGATTGGTGTAAAGCAGCCTTGTGCTCAGCTGAGAAAAAGCAAATGTATTTTTGATGACAAAACCATGTCATAGATCATTAAAATAAAAATCGATTACTCGTGATTACTGGAGTAGGGGGAGCTGAAAGCATGCTGAAGATTGTTGAGTCTTCCAGGGCATTAATAACCAAGAACCACTAGAAATAACCATGGTAACAAACAGTAGCTAAGTACAGTACAATCACCCTGATTACCATTGAATTAGCACAAAACAAATGTTTATTTTTCCTAAATATGTGTATGATGATGATGATGATAATGTTAGTAACTACCCCAAATTACAGAGTAGTTGCCCAAAACGCCAGTGGCATTGCATTAAATGCTTTGCTCTGCACTTGTTTTCAGACTTGCTTGTTCTAAATTGTGCAAGAAGTGTATTTATAACAGAGCTTTTCTGCTTTTTCTCTTCCTCTGTCTGTCCACAGGCCCCACTAATCTGAATATCAATTAGATTCATTGATAATTTTACATCTGACCATGACCCTTTTCTGATGTCACACTCATTGCACTATTAATCTTATTTTATAAAGCTCTCTCCAGGCAGCGACCTCTCCCCACCCCGGGGTCTGAGTCTTATTTACACTAGGACCCTGTCTATGTGGGAAAGTTATCCTGGCATAAACTAAGGTGATATAATGACCCATGTGGACATTCTTATTTTGGTATGAGTGGGGGTTTTTTCTGTTTAGTTTATGTCACTTTGGGAGGGATTTTAAGTTAAGCAGAAAAAAAAATCACAGTGCCCACACAGGGAGTTATACAGTATAACTATATTGTTTTAGCTACATTGGTATAACTGGTAAAACTGTAAATAAGAATCAGGCCCCACATCAACTTCTTATGGAGGTTCAGAACCCAGCCTTGCTGATACTGAAGGCAGCTGTGGTTTTGGCACAGACTATAATGAAAACAGGATCAGGCATGGAATTTAAATCGAAATGATTGTGCAGAATACTGAATATAAAACATACTACAGTAGCAAAAAAAGTGAACATAGCAATTAAGATTTGGAGTCGATATATAACATACAGAGAATGTGTCTCATTCTATTGTCAAGTTGCTTTACACCAGTGTAACTTCATTGATTTCAGTGGAATTACTCATTTCCACTGGAGTAAATGAGAAGAGAATCAGGTCATATATATATACTGTCTTGCCAAATACTCAGCTGGTATAAATCAATGTAACTCCATTGCAGTTAATGGAGTTATGCCTATTGACACCAGCTGAGGATATATGTTTATGTATATATATATGTGTGTGTGTGTGTGTGTAAGGACACACACAAATACAGTGTATATTTCTCTGTGACAGAAACACACTTGCACACATATATAGATATAGGGTCATGGCCTTAGAAACATACACTGGATGCATCAAGATTCCCAGAAAGTTGAAGTTAAAATCTAGTCAGAGCTTGTCAGGCTCACATCAATGTGAGGCATAATGACAGCTGGCATTCGGCTGTTTTCAAAAAACCCTTTTACAGTATACAGCACCATGCTTCGACACGCGATTGAAGTAATTAGCTACTGAGCGGCTGAACGTACCCCGCAGAGCACTGGTGTCTCGTCTGACACATCTGGGCACAGAAAGTAATTGAAACAGCTGCTTCTGCCCATATGGCAGCAAAAGCTGGTGGTAGAGTGCCTGCTGCCTGCACCAACCTCAGGCAAATTAGCCATCATTAATCCCAGAATCTGACCAGCATACTCAGAGCTACTAATCAAGACATTGGGGAGGGGGCTGGGAGAGGGAGGGAGGGAGAATGCGAAGGTGGGGGGAGGAGAATGTGGGAGGAAAGGGGCTATTTAACACTATTCCAAATGGCAATGAAGTTAAAATACCACGGCCCTCTCTCACCAACACACTTCTCAATCGGCTGGTCGAGGTGGCTTTGCCCACACTGCTCATAAGAGGGTTGCTAAAATACCAGCATCACTGACTGAAAGTGTCACACTGATATATGCATGTCTGGCATCACAGAAAGATTATCAATAGCTGTGTGTAAGCTAAGAACCAGGAGTATTTTTACATTTTAGTGTATGTGGCAACGGAGCTAAGGAACGCTATGATCGTACGCTGCCCTTATCTGTGGATAAAAGCTGCATCTGATCTATATAATCCAGGGTTTCCTTCATTATTTTCTCAAGCCTAGTGCAGGTACAGATGTATATGTGCAATGTACGCTCATTTGGGCTCGTGATACTATTTCTTGTGATGAACTATGTAATCCGGAGTTAGTTGCTTAGAAGAATGCGTCCCTCTTTGGCATTGTAAAGATCAGTAGGTTAGGGAGCACTCCCTCTTAGACCTAATGACTGGGATTCACTGCAGAAATACAGACTGAAATATAGAAAAAAGCATTCTGATGACAGCGTCAACAGCATAAAATAGCTAGTCTAGCTAAGTGATTGCCCTGACAGTCCCTTCTAGACGTCACTGTGCTATTGGCATTGGCTAGTCCCTAGACACAGGTATCAGGTAACGTTGCCAAATGTATTCTTCCTTTTCAGTCATTCCAATGCTTCTGGATTTTGAAGACAGATGGAAATTGTGTCTTCTATCTGGGCATCTGCAGCATGGTCTCTCCTTTGCTTCCAAATTCATTTTTTATTGTGTTAGGGCTGCTTGGCTGGCAGGGTACACCAGTCCTTTTCCTGTCCTAAAGGCTGTAAGGAGTGTCTCTGACTGTTATTTTTTTCTTCAAAGTGCTGTTGGCTAATTATTTTATGAGTATATGAAGTTCCATTTTAGTAATTCAGTTGTGTGCATGAGAAGAATTCTGCAATAATTTTGTTTCTTATGTTATAGTGAGAGCGAGAGAGTGCTAGGATAGGAGGGCGGTAGAAACGTTGTATTTATTGGGGGGGGGGGAGGGAGCAGATCATGTGTCTTTTTAGACAAAAATTTCCTTTTAGGTACTGGACTTCATGATATGATGAATTAGCACTGAGGCACGACACATGACTCACGTGTATATCACTTGATGCTCTGGTCACTTCACTATCTCCTTGTCAAATATTCAGCAACCTGGTACTGATCATCAAAGTTTCCAGGGGGTAGAGCCCAAACTGTTTTAGGGATCATCTCTCCCATAATGAGCAGGACCCACTGTTTTAACAATCCTTAAAATTCGGCATGTACTTAAGTACCTTGTGGAATGGGGTTTTAGGCATCTGAGATGAATGGGACTTAAGTGCTTTAATGAATCAGGGCCATGGTTGCACAGGGAGTCCATGGCAGACCTGGGAAATGAATCCTGATCTCCTGAGTCCCAGTTCAGGGCCTTAACTGCAAGAACATCCTTATTCTTACATCTTTCCTGTGTCTCCCTTTCTCTACCACTAAACCGAGTGCAGTAGAGAGAGAACGGCGATTCATGGGGAAAGTGTGCTTTAAAGAAGGATTTTAAGGGGGAAGAGCACACAGGAAACAGTCTTCCTCAAACACAAGAGGCAGCATGGGAGAAAGAATCGAAGCAAGATCCTGGGGTTTTTTCGCCTTCCTCTGCAGCATGGGGCATCAGTCACTTGCTGGTTTGAACTAAAGTATATGGTGGAGTCTCTGTAACGTGAAGTCTTAAAATCAAGAGCTGAGGACTTCAGTGCCGCAGCCAAAGGTTATGTGTCTATTACAGGAGTGGGTGGGTGAGGTTCTGTGGCTTGTGATCTGCAGGAGGTCAGACTGGATGATCAAGATGGTACCCTCTGGCCCTAAAATCCATGAGGTGAGAAGAATCACAAGCTTGTGGAAGGCAAGTGGAATCAAGTGAAATAATGTGAATGGGGAATGACATGGTCAGAGGATGATGATTTTCAGAGCAGCATTTTGGATGATATTCTGTGTGAGGGTTGACTAAGGGCTACTCTACACTTAAAACTTACAGCAGCATAGCTGTACCGGTACAGCTGTGCCACGGTAAGAACGCTTGTGTAGCCGCGTTATGTCAACGGGAGAGAGCTCTCCCACCAACAGAACAAAACCACCTAAACAAGCGGCAGTAGCTATGCTGGCGGGAGAGCGTCTCCTGCTGACATAGTGCTGTCCACACAAGCGCCTATGCCTTCAAAACTTAGGTTGCTCGGGGGCGGGGGGTTTCCACCCCTCTGAGCGACAAAAATTTTGCTGGAATAAATGCTAGTGTAGACAAGGCCTACGTGATGAGTAAGCTGGGACGCAATAATTAGAAAAATGCAAGGGAGTAAAACTAAGAGAAACAGGATGAAACTAAAGCAGGGAACACTCTGCCTGAAGATCAGGGGAAACCTCCTGACAGTGATAGAACACTAGTCTGTAGAACACTATCCTGGAAGTAGTGGAAGCTCCATCTCCTGGGACATTGACAACTTGGCTTTGGAGAGCACTAGCAAAGTGCCGTGCAGGGTACAATCCTGCAGTGGCAGGGGAATGACCTAGACAGTTCAGCGGGTAAATGCCTTAGTTTTTCCGACTGGGTGTAAAGGTTTGGGGTTGGTTCTGAGAAAGGAATGACTTTTGCTCATTCCAAAGGAGCATGACACCGTGCATGCATCAGTCCCCACATTACTTATCTGTGCATTGCCTCAGAAAAGCTGCAGAAGAGAATTTTTTTCTTCAGACAAGAATGTGAGAGACGAAGTACCGATTTTTTTTAAAGGATGGTATTTTGGACCTTATAGATAGAAATTGCTCCCTTTAGCAGCCACGTTAAATACTCTACACATGTAAGCACGTGCAAGGCTCCAATAGTAAACATGTAACAAGGAGATATTTTTTTCCTTTTTGTCCACTACCTATATTGATTAAACTAATCACACTCTTGCAATCAGAGAATCAGTGTTTCCCCTTCCAATTCCTCTCCCAATTTGAGCCCTGGGCACATGTGCCACACTGTACAATTAATGCATTTCGCATGACACCCGCAGGACTACTTTACAGTCAATTGGCGGCCACGTGTTACATTATTCTAAATCTAATCCAGCCAGGCATATATTCTTTCACCCATGCGTGCGCACACATAGCACAGATTCTGAAGTCTCATTTTTTATATCTATGGATAAGGCTACACATTATGCAAACCTCAGGTTTCCCCATGTTTAGTGGTAATGGGCAAGTGATGGAAATCTCTTGTTTTCACACAGCTCTGCTTTTCAGAAGGTTATGAAAAACAAATTAACTCTATTTAAAAGACCACTATTTGTTCATACAACCTGCTTGTCTACCCAGAGGCCTCCTAAATGGTATAGAATAGTCACTAACTGATCATTCTTTGGTAGCTTCTACATGTTACTTGTGCTTCCTGCCAGGCCAGACCATGTTAATAACTAATAATATTAATTATTATTACTATTATTTAGTTGTACTGTGGTTGCACCTAGCAGCCCCTATCATGGGTTAGGACCTCATTATACTAGGCACTGTACGGACACAGAACAAAAAGATGATCTCTGCCCCAAAGAGCCTACAATCTAAGAAGGCTTAGCTAAGAACAGGAGTCAGGAGCCCTCCAGCCTTTATGTATAGTCTTGCATTTCCCCTGCTCTTTCTCCACCTGCTACCCCCCAAAAAAGACTCCTCTTCAGCAAGGATATAACACTGCCCATCCTACATCTGCATCTTCCATTTCCATCAAACAGACCATGCATGATTCTGCCACCCTGTCGGTCAAGGGGAAAAAAGTATGACTCTCTCCAGAATGCCTATCCTCCATGCAGCTCAAACAATTTTTAATTTACCCCTGTAAGGAGAGGCTAGAGAGGCTGGAAATGACACCTCACTAACTTTCCCCCCAAAGTGATTTTTCCCTCCCTATTGTGCCTTTCCCCTATTTTCTATGTTGGACTCTCCTATTTGTCTTTTCTGATGAGTTTTAAATTACATTTTGAGAACATTTTTAGTAGGCCCACTGTGGAACATTCCTATGGAGGATTAATATAAATAAAACGATAGTGGAGTTAATTATGCAACACTTAGTCTGGCTTGTGAGCAATTACTCAGCTGAGGAAGTTCAATGGAAATACTCAAGGAAGTGTTCACTGACATTAGAGAGGGTGGCACAGTCTGGCACTACATGGATATAATTCTCAAGATTCTGTGGTCCAGTACATTAACAGTATTTGCAATGTGACAGACAGTTGTGTAAGGATAAACACCTGTCTCCAAAAAAAACCAAAAAACTCCCACAAACCCCTTACTGACAATGAATGGTACCTTACGCCTTGAGAAGTCTCTTTGAAATCAAAGCGTAAGGGCATAAAAATCTGGGCCTGTGTATTTTGGCCTAAATCCTGCAGAGTTATGAACTCTCTGGCTCAACCCATCAAAGCACTTAAGCACATGCTTAACTTAAAGCATACGAGCATGTGTATAAATCCATTCCTATTCAGCAAAGCACTTGAGAGTGCAGGGAACAGGCTTTTTAGAAAACAAACAAACAAAACAAAACAAACATTTTCTTTGAGGACTCAATCCTGCAAGAACTGACCTGCAAGAGATTTAAGCATGTGCTTACATGTATGCATGTGCTTATGTGCTTTATCAGATCAGGCTAGAGTGCTTAGCACCTGGAAGGATTGAGCCTTTAAAGAGGAAATAAACTATTTCAAACACATCAATGGCCCACAAGTTCAGCCATCAGCAATTCACTCTGGTTTTTTTTTTTAATCACATGGATCTCACAAACAGATGTCCAAAAGAGCATATTTATATACAGCACGATAGCTGCCAGAAAACGATCCCTTTTCTCCTCTCCCAAGCAAATGGATGTCAGAAACTTGGTTACTTCACACACACACATGCGGACTACAGTTGATTTCAGATAAATGGACACACTGTACTGTGCCCTTACCGTATGCAGAGACAGATATGGCTTTTGAATAATTTAAACCCTTCTTATTACACAAGTGGCTCTATAAATAGCTGCTCTCCAGCCTATGGATTTGTGGAAACCCCTTCGCCTCCCCACTGTACGTCAAAAAACATGTATTTGATGCTAATACCAATGATCACAGAGTGAGTTGGAGGAAGCTGCATCATCTCATCCTGTCTTTCTCTTAGTTTATAGGTTAATATTCCATGCAAACCCTTTCCTGTTTGATTACCATTTGATTTCACAGTGCGTGATTAACAAAAGAAATCTCTGGAAGTCAGGGAAACGTATTTTCTTGTTATAGACAATACAGCTGATAAGATACTCTATAATAACAGACCCACTCAGCCCCCAATGAAATACAGTGAGACATATAAAAAATATGAAAATGTAACTTTTAGTGGTAGTGACTGCATGTAGAGCCTACAGCAGTCTCATCCGTCTGACCTTGCTTTGTGAACTACAAATGACCTCGCTGAAAAACAACAGAGACCTTTTCTTGCTCCAGGCTAGCTCTTGATTGTATCTCTTCCTTCAGGTTACTGTAACTGCTCTTTTCCAGGGGTAGGGAGGAAAAAAAAAAAGAGAGAGAGACAGAATAGAAACACTTAGCTGAGGAACCAAACGCCCCCCAGGCCTGCTTCTTCCTTAGTTCTACCATCACTCTATTAATAACGGACAACGTTTTCATTAAACGATGCACTTTCCCGCTCCAGGATAGACTTGAGTTTTCTGTACTGATCATTATAAGAGTCCCAAGAGGGCTCCTACAACCACACTGTCTTCACAACAGAGACAGGAACTATCTGTTCCTACACACACACCATACGCTATGCTGATCCCAAGCGTGAAAAAGGCCTAATAACCCCCAAGTGAAAGAGGTACAGAGCCTAGTTATCAAATTCCATCCTGTAGGATAAAAGCATCCCCCCTTCAAAGTTCTCATTTAAAGTCTTTGTGGATAAAAGATTTCTCCCAGCTGCCCCTGAGTGGCAGGAAGCCATTTCTCTTGCATGGCAATTAGCCTTGTTTTATTATTTTTTTTTAACTGAAGAAACCTCCCTAATCACATCTAATCATTTTCAGCCGTGGGTTTGTTGTTGTTGTTGCTGCTGCTTTTAGGGAACTGATTTCTGATTATTTCAATGTAATACTTGAAGGAGTAATTATTAAAAAAGGGCAGATTTAGTCTTTTTTTCTCCTAGTTGTGATTTTTGGCTTCCCTTTTCCCCCCATGTATGTTGCAATAAGTAATAATAAGTAGATTATTATTATTATTAGCTTTTTGTATTATGAAAGCACCCACAGGCCCTCACTATGCTAGGTGCTGCACAGATACATAGTAGGAGATAGTCTCTGCCCTGAAGAGTTTACAGTCTAACTAGGCAAGACTGACATAGTGTATGAGAAGCAGAGGCACAGAGAGGTGAAGTGACTTGCCCAAGGACACAAAGCTAGAACCCAGAACCCCTGATGCCTAGTTCAAGTACAGAATCAAATCATGCTACAAACACGCAAAACTCCAATATAATGCCATTATTTACATCCCCTCTTCTCAGTTATGGGTGATGTAAACACTGTCTTTTTGGCTTGCTGAAATTATTGCCTCACAAGGGCCTGATCTGGCTAGATGTTGAATGCCCTTTTATAATTAGCATCATGGAAGTCTCATTTAAGAGTGCTAGGTGCTGTGAAACACATAGGAAGAGACAGTCCCTGCCCAGAAGAGTTCACTATCTAAATAGATAAGGGGTTGAAGAAGGAAGTATTACCCCTATGTCACTATTCAGGGCAACTGCTCCTTTATTCCTCTTCTTGGATCCTACAAGGACACCCCCTTTTAGATTTCTGGCTCCCAGACGTCACCTGTCTTGGCGCAGATCCCCACCTCACTCCCTCTTGATTGGGTTTTTTCCAGGCTGCACACTTCCCTGCCTCCTTTGTGTCATACAGGCCAGCATCTGCGTTTTGCTGACTCTTTGAAGGCTACAAACAGAATAATTGCCAGCAGCTATGAGTTTCCACAGAGCTATTTCTAAGCAAGCACATTTATTCTTAAAGTGAAAGAATTATAGAGAAAACATATTCAAATAAAAGAACCTGACACCCCCAACTCCAGCAGGGGCATTGGTAGGAGTCAATCCTTCAAAACTCAGCAGCGTTTGTTTCCTTTGTTTATATGTTCATAACAGCTTTAACTCAGAACTAGAACACCCATACATAAGTGAATCTTTCATTTATACATTTTGGGCCTTTGATCTTCAGATTCCAAGAACAGGTAGACAGTGGTTCCCTCTGCTGGGCGGAACTTCGAAAGGCCGGGTTTTTATATAACTGGAGGTGAGAATTTGCATTCTTCTCCCCCTAGAGATTTCCTATTCAAACCACTTGACACGGTTGGTCCAAAAGTCCATTCTTGCTGGCCCATTGTTTGGTCTAGCCCTTTGAAGTTCATAACACTTCCCCAAGACTCCCAATATAACACAATACCTTTGCATTTAATACAACGGACTCCAAAGATACTTAAACTTAATTCAATAAGGTTTTTCAAGGAAACTGCCTTATCTGTCATACCCTATTTTACAGATGGAGAACTAAGGACCAATTCAGCAAAACATTTAAGCATAAGTTTTAAGGGCAGTTTGATGTCACGCATAGCACATAGTACCTCCCCCAGCCAATGGCATGGCCCTGTTCGACGATGAAATTAAGCACCTTCTTAACTTTAAGGCCCATTGAAGTCAATGGGATTTATGTACATGCCTAACATTTGGCACATGCGTTAAGTGTCCTGCTGAATAGGGGTGGACTGTTGAACTGAGGCCAGAGAGATTAAGGACTAGATATTTACAAGAAGTCAGCTCCCATTTGGGCACGGAATAAGTAACCAGATTTTCTGAAAAGTTCAGCACGTTGGGTGCTGAGTTGTTGGAAATTCTGGCTGCCAAAGTCACATAGGAAGTTTGGTGGCAAAGCCAAGAATTACACACAGATCTCTTTAGTCTCAAATCTGGTGATTTAGTCGGAGACCAACCAGTCCCCGTTAGTTTAGAGGGAATGAAGTTTGCTCAGCACCTTACAAGACTGGACCCTCTGGATAATTCCTCCATGGACGAGACCCACAAGTAAACAGACTAGAGAAGGCAAAACAGCAATGAAATACAACCTACCTTAAAAATATTCCTGCCCCAAATGCTTGAAACATTACTAATTAAATAATATTTATCTTTTCATTACTTACAATGAATTTGTAATCTATCGCCTTGCAATTTATTGTAGAAATCATTCAATTCAGTGGACCAGACAAGTCCTTAGCTGCCTCTGCTCTGTGGATGAGGCACTGTGTTTTTTGATTTGCCATAAAGATATGTTCATACCTACGCTGCTGAGTATGACTTGAGGGGTGCAAAGTGCTCTCAGTTCTAGCTGGAATTTCCCAGCATTCAACAGCTTGAATGTTCATATGGTTACCCTTTGAGGGAACCAAATTTGGAAAGCCCTGTAGTGGAGTGGCACAAAGAGACCATGACATGCATTTTTCAAACAATGCAGAAGTGACTTCATAGCACGGTGGCCATAGAAAGTCGATGGCACTTCTGCTTCTAATTCCCTTAAGCACTTAGGAAAATTCTACCTGAAATCTTTTGCCTGTGACTGTCACAGGCAAAGGATTATGGGGAAAGAAAACAGCAGGAACAAATGAGTTAACAAAGGTTACTTTATACTTAGTAATAAAAAGCCATGGAAGAGAAACAATCAAAAAGATTTTCAAAAATGACTAGTGAATTTAAGGTCCAGCGCCTCAAAGGTATTTAGGCACCTGTGGGAGATGGGCACCTTTGAGGAGCTGGGAGTAAGTGCCTAAATTTTTGAGTGCCCAAACTTGACACACCTTAAAATGGTCTGAAAGAGCTGAATGCTACCCTCTGAACGTTAGGTCCTTTTAAGGCATCTCAAGGCGGGTACCCAAAATCACTAGTCAGGTTTGAAAATTTTAGCCAATGCAAATATCCTATGGAAGCCAAGAAACATTCTCAAAAAAGAATATCTGTGAAAGTTTTCTATGCGGCACCTGCAGGTCTTTAATATAAAGCAAAGTAACTAACTAACTAAACAAATATATAAATAAACAAAGTTGCTTGTGCAATTAATGGAATACAGGACTCACTTATTTTTTGGCTATGCATCATAATTACATCAGAAATGCATCACAGAGTCATCACCTTTCCCATTCAGAGTTGATACCATTTTCACAGTATGACCTCGTGGCAGAATAAAATCAATATTATTTGTCTCCAAACACCCAGCTATATTCTCTATCCATTAAGCCTTATCATTCCTTTTATGAAAACAGGAAAAAAAACCCCAATGACTTAGCAGGAAAATATGAAAATGAAGGAGCTAACACAAACAGCTGACTTTACAGGAAACTCTCGAGTGTTGAATTGATAGCTCAGGATACTAGAAAAAGGATGCCAAAACTCTTACCTCTGGAATACTGGTTTAACGCTGGCTAGGACAATGTCATTTAATAGCTGGCTAGTGACCTGCAAGTTTAGGATTGCTTAGCCTCAGTTTAGTTCATAGCATAAAAGCAATTCTCAAGCACGAAACCCACCTGGGAAAACAATGAAAAAATGTACAACTTTCCAAAAGAATCTGTACTTGAACAATGATGACTCAGTTGAGTTTGTTCCATTGCCAGCTGGAGATGGATAATGTTGCCTCTGTTACGATTAATGGTATATGGCAGGACAAATTGATAGGTAACATGCTGGCCTGAGATGATAGGCATTATATTGTTGGATGTCTCTGTGTGAGGGTGAACATTTTCAGAGGTGATTTAGTGAGTTTGGGAGCTTTGTTGTTTAGGTGCCCAATGGGAGAAAGAGAGTCTCAGACTTGGGTACTGAACATTTTCTGAAGACCAGGCTCTTTTAAGGTTTCTCAAATTAGGCACCCCAAATAACTAGTTCGTTTTGAAAATCTTGGCCTTGGCCTGCTTCTTCCCCAAAATAGTATGTTCAAATGCTGCACTGTTACCAATATATCCGTTGGTGTCTTGTCATCCTCTCTCATTATTATTTTGTTGTGCTGAAGTGTAGATTCAAAGTCTTGAACCCTCAGAAAAAAATACCCTGAGCTAGTTCAACTTGTAGGCCTACTTCTAGTCCCATAGGGTCAGAGCAGTCCAAACAAAGCCTGCGGATGAGAAACTGCTGTCACTTATGTCTTCAGAAGTAAATAAATATTCCCTCTCTGATGACTATCTTTTTAAAGTCCCGGTCTCTAGAAAATACATACTCTGATTTTTAAATGTCGGCTGGATTTGGAAATCTATATGACATAAACTTTTGCCTAAAAATCAATTCTGAGTTACGATTTGATTAGCAGAAAATTGTTATCACATTTGTTTCTACATTTGTCTGCCTCATGTCCTTTTCATTCATAGGCTGGCCGATTTAAGCTTTCTTTAAAAACTCCCCAAGAAAGTCTGTGACATTAAAATGTCCTTTGATGCTCTTTCACTAAGCAGTGAATATTAACAGTTATGGTGACCCTGTTCCCTAATGTGTCTCTGTTGGATCAATAGCAGTTAAGTGCCACTGTTTTACAATTAAAAAGGGGATCATTTTAAATTTAAAAGCTCGTAGCTAATTTTCTTCTTGGCACTTAATGGCATAATTCATTTTTGAAAAACCACAAGGGGAAAGCATATACTTTATTTTTTGTCGGCAGCCTTATAGTGGCTAGTTTTAGTGCTTATTGTTGCATCATGGATCATTTACAGTAATGACCAGTCAAGCATTCCACATGGCATGAAGCGTCCCACAGTTTGTTCCTACATATACATTTGTTCCACACGGGAGAAGTTAGAGGAAGAACCTGGTGGTTATTCACTGAATGTTTTTTTTTTCCATTTGAATTTTGACCCAAATAATTAAACACGTTTTATTTCTATTTCTTGTTAGGCGCTGATAGGCAATGCATATGCCGTTTGTTTCCATATTTTAATGTGTGCTACATTGTGTATCACATTAAGAAACGAGAAGGTAGACAGAGTTTCAGGGTCTAAAGCCTACACACACTATCATCAGGACCTGATTGCATTAGAAGTTAACAACACTTAAGCCTTATCTTCCTTTTCATCTGCAAACAATACTTCATCTTCATTATTCTACCCTGCCAGGTTGGTCAGTATTCTCATCCTCATTTCACAGATGGGGGAACTGAAGCAGAAGCATTAGAGGGAAAATCCATTCTATCCTCCACAGCTGCAAAGGGACACTTTGGAGCAGTGCAACCTTCCTGTGCAACAACCTGCAGACATCTGAGAAAACAGGGCATGGCAGACTGGGGAGGAAGATAAGCAAAGATGTTAACAGGCCTTTGCAAAGTAGCTCCATAACCTCTAGGTAGCCAGATGGGAGGATTCATCTGAAGTGAATCCTCTGCAGATGTGCCAAGCTGGATTGGATTTAGCCTGTGACTTTTCCATAGCTACCCAGAGAAAGTCATAATGTCAAAGGTCACATTAGAACTCAAATGCTCATGGCTGTACTCAGACCACTACTGGAGCACACTTCATATATTAGGGTTGCTCTGATCTGCCTCAGTGACTCTGCAGAAAACTTAGGAGAACAATGTTAAAGGAAAACAATGACTTGATTAGGACTTGCTTGTAAAAGATTCAGTGTGCTTTTCCTAGAATACGGTTGATAAAGGCTCTATGCTGTACAGCTATTCAATTGTCTGCCTCTGGTATTCACACAATATATGGAGTCAGGAAGTGCACCCACTTAGGCTGGTGAACTAAGTTTAAGGGCAAGCCACCTAGCTTGTTCTTCATTACTAGCAGAGTTGGGTGAATACTTACAAATCCACTTTGAAAAACGTTTCAAGAATTCTGCCCAAAAGAAAGGATTCTCATAGGTTCTCAGGCCTGGACATTTGAAAAGATTCAAGTTCCAATGAACCTGGTTCTCCCACTGAGAGCTTATTGACAAGGTTTGCAGGATTCAGAGGAAGCAAAGTGGGATTAGCACCCATGCTGGAAACTGCCACACGACCTGCCCCAGAAAACGTGGTTCATACTTGAAAGACAACAGTGCACCACAGCTTCAAAATGACCTTGGATGCCCAGAGAGAGCAAAAAAATTGTATACATCCTCAATGACCCTAAATTCAATTCAAGTAAACTTCTACTGGCTCCTGAATGCAGGCAAAACTCGGTGTTAGTCTGTTTCACCTGTGTATGTTTGAGAAGTTCTGCACCCCTCTACTAATGATTACTTCATTCAGATTCATCACCTATTTTGTAAATAGACACTGGTTCTCCCTGTCCTTTTATAACATACCTCGATTTGGCAATATGGATGAAAAGAGGAAAACATTTATTTGTAACATTTACAAATTGCCCCTTGTAAGTTTTAAAATCAATCTTTAGGGCTGGAGGTCTTGCAATAGAGAACTTCAGAGGGGAAAAAAAAAAGAATCCCCCCAAACTATACCAGCTATTTTAAAACCAGGAACACTGAAAGACATGAATCAGATGAACATGTAGGACTACCCTAGAATACAAGATCAGTATTACCTTTGATGTCACTGTTGTCTTTAGAGACAGTGATACAATAGGGAGGGGGGATAGCTTCCTCTTTTAGTTTATTTCTCTGTATGTGGTTACTGCTACTTTAAAGTCCCAGTCCTCCAGTAAATTCAGGTACAGTGAGTCTTCATAGGGATGGAGGGGAAAATCATTACTCTATAATTTCATTAAGTCTATAGAGAAGGATCCCCCCTTTCCATAGTTAGATATCTTACTCTCCCCCTGTTCTCCCCCCAAATAATACAGGGACTCTGAAAGCTGTTTATGGAAATCAGAACTGCTGGACCCAAGCTGACACTAATGTTAGAAGACAAATCTCACCCTTTATATGTAAAGACTAGCTGAGCTTTTATGTTAAAAGCCTGCATACATCTTGAATTAAATATATTCTCTTTTAACAAATCACTGTCGTGCATTAGTAAAAATAACTGGAGCCGCTGACTGCAGGAGTGTGATAAAGACACATCACACGAAGGGAATGTTCAGGCTGATGTGAGCTAAGGCCCCCAAGGACACCATCCCGCAGATGGGCATCTCTGTAACCCAAGTCACAGAGAGAATGGTGAGCCTGTGGATCAGGTTCTAGCGAAGTGTGCTGGTCTAACATGCCACAGAACAACACAATTAACTGCTTATACCAGGTGTTGCCTTGTTTCCGCCACGTTACACTTCTCACATTTCATGTAATGGTGTTTGCAAAGTACTCCCAGTTTTCAATTAGCCAGCCTTGCCTTCCCCCTTCCATTCATCTGTGCAGTTACATCTGACTCAAGTGGACTACCAGAGAGCTGATTGCTCACAGACATGACCTCTGCAAGCACATGAATCAGACTCCGTGGTGGCAGTGCTTTTTTCCTTTCCTTTCCCTTTGTTTTTTGTTTGTTTATTGTTTTAACCAGTCACTAGATTTAATATTTTCCATATGTTTATGATGAATCAGTTCAGTGACATAACGTCCCTTTGTCTTACGACCTTTGGTACATAAGAGGTGCAGACCAAATATAGTCTGTGGCTACTTCATTTGCAGCATAACCATTCTGCACATATCTATCTGACTATTGATTTGCCCATCTGCATTATAGAATTTCTAAGTGTCTGAGAACCACTGCTTCATACTCTGCGCCTCTTTGAAGTAGACTGAAGTAGTTGCAGAGAGGTGATCCTGTTTGCAAAATCAAAGATCTAACAGCCTTCTTTTCCCTGGAATAAATAACACAATCTCTATTTTCTTCTTGCATAATTATCCTTTTATACCTATGTGAAGTGAATGCCCTCCAGGGTGGGATAAATGCTTACAACCATTAGAAATAGTGTACTGTATACCTGGCTTTCATTATCTGCTAATTACTCATGGGTACCCCAAAGACTCCTAGTCATCACTAATAAAACACACTATGCAATTGAAACGTACAGTATCGTATTACTCGGTGCTTGTGGCCCAAGCAAATGCATTGTGACTGGAGATGGGCTTACGTCACACAATTTGGATCCAGATTTCAAACACCCCACTGTTGTGGAGGGTTCAGATCTGGGTTTTTAGTCCATCCCATTATAAAGATAATAGAGGCTATCTAAAGAAAGCAGAGCAACCACTAGGTTTAGAGGGTTGGATTCAGGGTCTTCTAACTGAAACAGGTTTTGATTTTTTTTTTAAGTTCAGGTTATGGAAGAAGCAGGCTAAATGGACCAGAGGGTTCCTACATCAGCCTTTAAATTCCAGAGGCTTGATTTCAAATTCTGAGGATACAAATAAACTGGTATTTGGTCATATCATCTGAAACCCTTGAATAGACAGATTGAATAGATAGAATCAACCAAACCACCCACTGTACAATAGGCTATGTTTGCATGTCTCAACTCAGAAGAACCCCAGGAGAGGAATACCTGGGATCCTGGCACAAGACAGATGTATCAGACCAAAAAAAGATACAAATTTGTTTTATGTTCTGGGTTGTCTTTAGCACTGGGTGTAACCAAATGGGCTGGAAAATCTAATAAAAACAAACTCCTCACAGAATATTGGGTACTTTCCATTACTCATCAGGCCAGAAATAACATAGGAAAAGTTCCACTTGTTTCAGGCAGAATTAGCAAGCACAGAGGCAGCAGTAAAGAGGAATTAATAAAATAAAATAATAATAATAATTATAATAATCATGCCAAACCAGCTTGATTTCCTTCTTTGACAGGTTAACTCATTCGGCTGATAGAGGGAATGCAGCGGACATAATAAACCTGGACGTCAACAAGGCTTTTGACACAGTCCCATATGACATTCTGACAAGTAAGCTGGAGAAATGTGGGTTTGACAGAATTACCATTAAGTGGATAAATAATTGGTTAAACTATGAATAGAGTAACTAGGAATAGAATCAGAGGGGTGGCCATGTTAATCTGTTTTTAGCAAAACAACGAGAGTCCTGTGGCGCCTCAAAGACTAACAAATGTAGTTGGGCATAAGCTTTCGTGGGCAGAAACCCACTTCGTTGGATGTATGCAAATAAATTTGTTAGTCTTTAAGGTGCCACAGGACTCTTGTTGTTTTATAAATAGAATGACGTCGGATTGGAGGGAGGTTTCAAATGGGGTTCCACAGGGATCTGTTCTGTTAACGTTTTTATTAATGACCTGGATGTACGTATAGCGAGCATACTGATCAAGTGTGCAGATGACACAAAGCTAAGGGGGGTTACCAGTTCTTTGGAGGACAGAGCTAAAATTCAGAGGGAACTTGATAAATTGGAGAACTGGGCTATAGACAACAAAGTGAAATTCAACAAAGGTGCTACACTTAGGGATGAAAAACTAAATGCACAAATACAGAATGGGGGAAAACTGGGTTGGCAGCAGCACTGCTAACAAGTATCTGGGAGTTGTGGTGGATCACAACCTCAACATGAGTCAGCAATGCGATGCTGTTCCAAAAGAAAGCAAATACAGTTTTAGGTTGCATTAACAGAGGCACAGCATGCAAGTCACAAGAGGTGATAGTACTCAGGTAGGTAAGTGATTCTACTCAGTGCTGGTTAGGCCTCAGCTGGAATACTGTGTCCAGTTTTGGTCACCAATATATAGAAAGGATGTAGAGAAACTTGGTTTCAGGTTGGTTCTTACCACATCCAAAGAACCCTGCTCCAGTTTTACTGTAATCCCTGTCAAACTGGGCCTCACCAGCTAGTTTCTAAGACTAAATTGGTGGCTCTCAAGCTGTGGTGTATGCAGTGAAAAATGCCATTTCTGGTGATTTGCAAAACAAAATATTTCAGGAAGCAAGAAAGGAAGAAATTTGGGTGATAGGGGAGTTGGTTCATTAAAGGACCTTTCTTCAGAAGTAATCTGTAAAAAAAGATTGCTAGAAGACCTCTACAGTAAATCATATCACAGGCTTAGTTTTGAATAGCACAGGGCTGAAGTAGATAAAGTTTAATTTAGAACTATGGATTCAGGATGGAGGCTGAATCAGAATTTAGGTTTGAGATTAAATTCATCTGCAGATTTTGGTCCAAGATGGAAGAAACCTGGTGAGATCCTTTCATCTCATCCTATTTCCATAATCTGGTGTGATGAAAAATTTCCCATGAGTTGTTCTCATAAAAATTTGGCTGCATTCAAATCAGAACTGGAAAATAGGCCTTGTCTGCTTTTGGATCTGACCAGCAAACAAAAAACGTTACCCAGGGGATTAGAATCCTCCCTTATTTGAAATATCAAAAGTTTGGACAAAGTTCTAGTTGTGGTCCATCTCTAATTTTCAAGACATTCAAGAAAGCTATTATATATATTAATTATATATTATATATATATATATTATATATACCTCCAGGTTTATAGAACCAAATCCAAAACCCAGAATCACAAAGAATCAGAGATTCTTTCAGATTTGACAAGACCACAGTCATCATTTGTAGGAGTGAATAGTCAGTGCACCGTGTTGGGCAGTTGTCTTCTGAACATGAATCTGAGATGAATCCCATAAAGTTCTACACTGAATTAAGTTATTGCCATGTTTTGAACTCAGCTGCACAATTTTAATTAAAAAAACCCCCAAATTAAATTCTATATGGTTCCCAGGTGTGTCTCACCCTTCTTCCTCCTTCCCCACCCACCACAAAAGTATTAAAACTCTGGATTTCTACATAGGGGTGCTCTTAATTCTACTGCCATCCTGATATTACTGTATCCAGTGTTGTAGACAAAGGCAGGGGCATCCAGCTCTGTATGGGCCCAATATGATTTGCAGCTATACAGCATCTACAGATATTTCCAGGAATTTTATTAACAGGTGAAAAAAAAAAGACGTTAACTCCTTGGCTTTTTTATATATTAATCTCTTTTCCCCTGTCCTAATATCTATGTGCAACTCATTCTCCATTCAACCTCTGGGTGTCCACATTCCAAAAGGGGAACAAAGAAGTAGACTCCACTGTACAGACCTCTCCTGAGAGGATGACAGAGTGAATATTGTGTGACAGATGTGTTGTCATGTTGCTTGATGCATTACTGGAAGGCACTCAGATACTATGGCGATGAGTGCAGTATAAGAACCTGTACAGAATAGAATAGAATAGTCAAATCTGGTCTTCCTTGTTTTTGCTGGAAGGTTCATTGGAGTTCTCATAGATGTAGTTGAAAGAATTTTAAGGGGGTTTATCACTTCCCCTCTTCATTCATTAGGTTTCAGTTGCAAGGTATCTTGCTGAAGCCTTGATCCTATCTGTTTGCCAATCATTTATAGAGACTTCTGGCAAAAATAAAGACAACAAGACCAGAAAAGACTACTTGGGGTGGAGGGTGAGGGCATGGAATTGGGATAGGAACAACAAAACTCATAAAACTCAACCTTTCGGGACTTTGTTATTCAACATAATGTAGAGGGAGAAGGCACAAATCCATTTTTCTCCCCCTTTGCAGGACAGCTTGATATAAATCTACAACATTTGAAGTGCACTCCCTAATCATCTTTTTTATCTCCTGCCTCCTCCCCTACCCTTTATGTGTGTTCTCCAGCATGTATTGCATATAACCATTATTGCTCTCTTCAATACAGTACCTATTCACTCATTGAAACTTTCTAAATATATATGCATAGGTGATGGTTGTCTGAGGAGAAGTCCATTTTCCTCTTCTAGCTCTTTATGCTGGGTTTGATGCCATACAATTCCCTAAATATGGATATTTGCCATGGCAACCACTGCAGCACATTTTTGTAAAACTCACCCTCTTAAGTGGCTTAATGAATATGGTATTTATTCCCTTTTTGAAGATTTAACTTCAGTGACACATAATACAAACACAAATGGAGCAAATATTTATGTGCTTCTTGGGAATAACAAAGGCATACTTAATCTGATACACACAGAAAAGACGTTTTTGAACCTTATTAATACATGAGTAGAAGTCAATGGAAGAGAATGGATCTTGTTAACTGACTTCTTGGATACCAATAAACATCTCATTTGCCTTAAACATATCAACCTAGCAACATTATTTATTCAATATAGAATAATCTGTGACATTAGAGGGCCCCAGCATTGCACACAGAGGAATGATTAATCTATTATTCATTCCACGATAATAACTCAGAGGGATTTACAGTAGGAAAAGTGATATTCAAAAAGGGAGACAATATTCTTCCTGAACTGTATCGGAATTCCTGACCTCTGGGGTGAATAACACTGAGTTCTTTCATAAAAGGACCCTTATTTCCTGCAGATAGGCGGAATTTCAAAGGACCAAGGGCTTATGAATGTGGTACAAAGACATGCAGATTCTGAGACAGACAGATGGACACACATGGAGTTTTCTATAAATCTGTTATCATGGACTGTGGAGCAATTTTATGCATGCTGAGGAAAGGAAGAGAATCATACTGGCAGAAGATGCACAGGGGTCTTTACAATATTTGGGGTCTGAGTGAAATAGAAGGGTAGACTGGGGATTTGACATATTCATATGGTTTTAGCCTCAACGGATTCATTTGGAACCCTAATGAGAGGTACCTTGGAGAAGATGGACAATTGCTGTGACCCATCCTTTGGGATGTCTGATGGAGGAGACTACACAAGTGTCATCCTGGCCATCCCTCATGTGGGCCACAGTAGCAGCAATGGTATCAGTAATCATCATGGAGATCAGATCTCTGTCCAGAAGGTCAATGGCCAACAAGATCAACATAGTCTTCATCTCATACAACACATCATGGTCAAGAACTTAATTAGTACTTCCCCGGGACATTACAACACATCAGAAACTAACACTTAGACTGGAAGGGACTCGCAAGGTCATCTAGTCCAGACCCCTGCACTTATGGCAGGACCAGGCATTATCTAGACCATCCTGACAGGTGTTTGTTTAACCTGCTCTTCAAAATCTCCAATGATGGAGATTCCACAACCTCCCAAGGCAATTTATTCCAGTGCTTAACTACCCAGACAGTTAGGAAGCTTTTCCTAATGTCCAACCTAAACCACCATTGCTGCAATTTAAGCCCATTGCTTCTTGTCCTATCCTACGAGGTTAAGGAGAACAGTTTATCTTCTTCCTCCTTGTAACAACCTTTTATGTACTTGAAAACTGTTATTAAGTGTCCCCTCAGTTTTCTTTTCTCCAGACTAAACAAACCCAATTTTTTGAATCTTCCCTCATACATCATATTTTCTAGACCTTTAATCATTTTTGTTGCTCTTCTCTTGACTTCATCCAGTTTGTCCACATCTTTCCTAAAACTGGACACTACAATCTAGTTGAGGCCTAATCCGCACAGAGGAAAGCGGAAGAATTATTTCTTGTGTGTTGCTTACAACACTCCTGATAATAAATCCTAGAGTGATGTTTGGTTTTTTTGCAAGTATTAAACTGTTGACTCATATTTAGCTTGTGATCCACTGTGACCTCCAGCTCCTTTTCTGCAGTACTCTCCCCTAGATATTCATTTCCCATTTTGTATGTGTGCAACTAATTGTTCCTTCCTAAGTGGAGTACTTTGCATTTGTCCTGATTAAATTTCATCCTTAATGCTGACATGTCTGTAATTCCTCGGGTTGTCCTCATTTCCCCTTTTTATATATTGGCACTATTTTTGCTCCTTTTCCTGTCCTCTGGAATCTCTCCCATCTTCCTTGACTTTTCAAAGATAATCGCTAGTAGCTCAGATATCTCCTCAGACAGCTCCTTGAGTATGGAAGGATGTATTTCATCAGGCCCTGGGAACTTGAAGACGTCTAACTTGTCTAAGTAATTTTTAATTTGTTCTTTCTCTATTTTAGCCTCATATCCTACCTCATTTTCACTGGCATTCACTGTGTTAGATGACCAATCGCTACTAACCTTTTAGGTGAAAACTGAAACAAAGAAGTCATTTAGCACTTCTGCCATTTCCACATTTTCTGTTATTATTTCCCTTCCCCATATTTAGTAATGGGCCTGCCCTGTTCTTGGTCTTCCTCTTGCTGCTAATGTATTTGTAGAATGTTTTCTTGTTATCCTTTAGTTTAATCTCGTTTTGTGCCTTGGCCTTTCTAATTTTGTCCCTACTTATTTGTGTTATTTGTTTATATTCATCCTTTGTAATTTGACCTAGTTTGCACTTTTTGTAGGTCTCTTTTTTTGAGTTTCAGATCATTGAAGATCTCCTGGGTAAGCCAAGGTGGTCTCTTGCCATACTTCCTATCTTTCTTATGCAGTGGGATAGTTCACTCATGTCCTTAATAATGTCTCTTTGAAAAGCTGCCAACCCTCTTGAACGGTTTTTCCCCTTTGACTTGCTTCCCATAGGATCTTACCTACCAAATCCCTGAGTTTGCTAAAGTCAGCCTTCTTGAAATCCATTATCTTTATTGTGCTAGAGGAACTTCTCCAGTCTCTGTAAAACCTCATTGAGTAAAACTGTCTGTCTCAACCACAGATGACTTTGCATGTGTCCCCTTCAGATAGGGATGTGCCATAATGACAGTAACCAACCTGGTCTGTCAATATCCATGACTGGGGTTTGTGCATGTGTATGGCAGGGCTCTTTCTTTATGCCTCCAGAAGTGCAGGCCAGCTCCCAATAACCAGAGCTTCAAGAACTACACAGTTCTTCCTCATTTCCTAAGAATGTTCTTCTGCTGATGGTTCCTAGACTATAGTCATGGGCCACCAGCAGTCCATGAAGAACTTGCTAGTGATGGAGTGTCTAGTTACAAGAAGCTGCCTGCTCTCCTTCCTTTCAGCTATGCATGCACATTAAAAGAAGTAAAATAATCTTTAAATACATTTCTAATATTATTTTCCCCATGTGAGCAGTTGCTGTGGTTGCCAAAGAGATATCATTCAGGCAATGGCAGTAGAGATTGTCTGCAGTCATGAATAGAAGTGAAGGTGTCTATGAGATAACCTTCCTAATATGCCATAGCATGAAAAAGCTTGAGAACATCTGACCTCTGGGGAAAGTTTGGTTGGACATTATAAGCCCTTCTTCAGCTCCTTGTTTAATAGATCATTCAAAATTATACAGCTCACCTTCGAGCATCTCTGAAGGCTTGATTTGAAAAACATCAGTAGTGTAGATCGTGTAGATCACTGTGTAAAAATGTATGCACAGTTGTGTGCCTAAATGGTGCATGCAATCATCAAAACTGCACATGCAAATTGGTTATTTGAATACACACATATCTCAAAGGGCAGGCAATTAGTTATTCAAATGTGAAATTGCAGTAACTGCATGTGCATTTTTGTAGGCTGCCTTTGGATTCTGTCCTTTTAAAAATCAGGTCTTTAAAGTCTACTTGGCAAGTTTTCCAGAGGTAAAAAAATTCCTGGAGTCCACTCTCCCAATGAAATCAGTGGGAATTTTTTTTGAAGTAAGGACCGAATAACGATTATGGGAGTGATCCTAGATAATGAGACTGTCAAGATGGCAACTTTGTTTTAGATTTTTAATTATTTATATTTATATTTAAGATTCCTTCAATTTCTTTTGAATGATTTTCTGCCTTTTGTAATTGCAATGATTAGGCTGTGTTTTATAGCACTTCTCAGTTTTCCTTTTAAAGTGGAAGATTTACACTTAGGTAAATCTGTGGGGCGGTGGGATGGGGGGGAGAAGAATATTTATGCCAAATAATAATATTTTTGGCAAAGATATTTGTGCTCTGGTAAAAAATATATTTTGGTTATTACCCAATTGTGCCATGTGGACTGCCAGTGGAGAAGCTAAGGAGGGCATAGATGCAGAGAAGGATTCTCCATGTTAGCTCTGCACAGGCTGGCACTTAAAATGGAACAAAGTAGGGAACATAGAATCCACCCGCCTGGTTAAGGTGAATTTCATCTTTCTAGTCAGATTCTCGGTTGCCCTAATTTCAGAAGCACTGTACACCCATGAATCCCACTGAACTGAATGGGAGCTGCAGATGCTCAGTACCTATGAAAATCAGGATATGTTTGTTTAGGTACCTAAATACGTATTTAGGAGACTAGATTGAGATACCCAGATTTGAAAAATTTGTCCTTAAGCATTTAAACTTCAGAGCTTGTCCAAACCCAAACCAGACCTGTTGGTCTCCTCTCTGCTAGTAAATCTCTTCTTCTTCCACTGTTAACTTCGACGAACAATACACTTTAATTCTACTGATATCCAAGTAACACTTATCGTTATTTAATGTGTGCAATATACCAGCAGTGACCACCAGATTGAGAGCAAAGGGGGCAGCTCCCTTTTACTAACCAGACACACAACACCTTTACACTCCATAGTCAGCATGCATCTTGAGATCGTCACCCTCATCTCAAATAGAAAACACTAACTTTGCATAAACGAAATAAGGGAGCTGCATTATGCCACATTTTTGTTTAAATTATGCAAAACTGTGAGATATGCAGGGCATAAGGAAAGGAAGAACAAGGCCTTTAATTGAATTCATTATCCATTTCAAAAGAATTGCTAAAAACCTAAAACAGAAGAGCAGTTTTGCATTCTGCTAACATAATCCACCTCTGTCGTATTATACTTTTCTGTGAGTCCAACCCACTCCATCCCCCCCACCGGCCCCCGGCCGCCCCACATGCCTTAGTGCATCAGATGGGAAGAAACACTCTAACATAGTAAGTAGCTAAATCACCTAGACCTTACACATGACAATGAAAATGGCTAATGTTGAGATAGTTAGAATAATCCTATCATCCACAATTCAATGCTAATTATAGCAATAATAAAAAAGGCTTTATCTAGAAATTCCAGTTGTCGTGCCAATTAGATGCATTTATACTCTGCTGCTGTCAATAATTGCATTTACTTAGGCCTTTCAAATGCAGCATTTTAGAAACTCCAGTTGCTGTTGTTAGCTCAGTCCAGTGCAGACAGGAATTCAATCTGTTGGGCCATTGTTCTCGAAGGAGACTTCTTTTTTGTTTCGCTGTTCTTTCAGTTAGTGCATATCATGGATGGGTAAAACAAGAGGAATAATGAAGATATGGTGACATATTCCCTGAGACCAGAAATACAGCTTTCCAAAAACATCTGCCAGAAATCCTAAAGAATGGGGGTGGGTGTTGTATGGTTAGACCTAGTTCAATAAGAGAAAAAGAACTGATTTACAATTCTTAGCTTAAGCAAGAGAACTTACGGGATTACTACTTCAGAGCAGTAATATATTTTTCCCTTTTCCTGTTTTTCTTTTTTTGTGTATGTTCTCACAAGTTTTAATAGGATGTTCCACATCTAAGCAGGGTGATTCTCTCATGGACATCTCCCTTTCTCACCACTCAGGCATGCTCCTATTTCCCAGCACACAAATTTGCTCTATATTTAATTTCCTCCATTCTCATCTGTTCTGTCCCTCTCTTTCGCTTTTGGCCCTCTGGTTCCCAGGCCCTAGTGACCTTTCTTTCTTCTACCTTGCTGCCTGCCTATCTGTGATGACCTGTGTTCCGTGGCTGGCATATGTGTGAAAATAAAGTAAAGATGCACCTAGACTCTATCCAGAATCACCTGATATAGTTTCTGTCCCCAGACTGGAACTCTAGGTATCAGGTTTTCTGTCTGATACTCACACAGATGAGTACAAAATTCACTTTCTGCCAATAATCTCTCGCTTTCATTATTTTCCCCAAATACTTGTTCTCCAGAATACACACAGAAAAGGAATAGAAAAGAACCGCAAAGCGGACAAATGCATTCATGTTTGATTTATTCAAATAAATGTTGGAGGGAATCTATTTTTGAGGCATTCACACTCAGTTCTAGTCTTTATGAAAAGATAGCAAACATCATATATTATTTCCCCTTGTGGGCTTCTCCTGAGAAGTATATCAATAGTTGGTGGTAAAAGAAAAGTCACACACCAAAATCCACTCTCTCATACTATCTGTTGGTATTAGTGCTGAGAGCCTTAAAGTTGAGGTGGGGTCTCCCACGAGTGCGATAAAGTCCACATCTCATTGTTCCCACACAGTAACAATCAATAGAAATGTAATTACTAGTAGTCCTATTCAGCATAGCTAAAAAGGGTATCGCAGCTTTGTGCTAGTTCTTTCGCCAAGGACGCAGCTTTGCAAAACTGTTCCTTTTATCCTTCTTTACATATTTATTACAACTCTTTAGACTGATCCATGCAAACTAAATGAAAGTAGCCAATAGAAAGAGGCCTGCTTGTGGCAGCAATCCCCAGACTGTCAAGCGATCACTGAAGATTGGACAGGTCCTGATGAAATAAATGTTGGCTGCTGACTCTTCCAATTTTGCAACACTCCTCTGTGTCACTGGAGCAGCCTTGTCCAAGATTGAGATATTTGCAAACTGTCATCTTTCATAAATATCTGCCTTGAGTGACACTTTGCTCCCCCCCATTTTCCTTTGAAATGTACCTAGCTGGCTCTGAGCCTGCGGAATTTCATTGCTTGTGATAGGTGATTAGCAAAGAGATGATTTCCTCCTCCCTTCCCACTCTGCCAAAGGGCTGAGTGACAGGTCCAAAAGGCGAAAGGCAGACTGGGGAAGCAAATCTGCCAGAGGCATAAGTGATGACACTCCGAAAACACTTCATTCATCTTGCCAAATTACAGGCTGGGCTGGGGACTGATGGGGGAAAAAAAAAAGTCTTTTGCATTTTTCTAGTATCCTCTCAGCTCTAAAAGCTGAATATTGTACAAGGGCTCTTGGAGTTGAAAAATGCTCACAAGAACAGAGTCCTCAATTCTCTTCTCCGTCCTTTTCCCATCTGAAAAACTAGCTCATACCTTTCTGAAGTCAGTGGCTTCCTGATCAAGCATATAAACTGTCTTGGTCCTAGATGTCATATCCCTTGAAGCTTTAGAAAACAAGCCTCCTGTCCTAGTAACCAATAATTCAGGGGGCAATTTTTAAAGGCACAAATGAGTGCTAGGTGTCTAACTGTCAATAGGAATGGGGCACCTAACTTCCCTCCGTGCCTTTAAAAAAAAATCTTCCCCTAATTTACTTATTAGGAAATGCCTCACATGGGCAAACCCGACACTTGTGGTTGAAGTATTACTTGACTTGATTTTGGAGGCACTTTCCCTCCAGTGTTGGTGCTTTGGAAGATAGGAGATGATTAGCTTGGCCCGAGGGCAGCTACACTAGTGGAGCCACCAGCTTTGGGATGGGAGGTCAGACTGACGTTCTGGGTACTTTCAGGCCATATAACATTCCATGACGTATTCATGCTTAAGTCCACCCCTATTCAGGACAGCCCTTTAGGCTTAAAGAGGGATGGTTTCCTGAACGGGAGCCAATGACAGTGGAGCTAGGCTGTTCTCCGTGGTGGTAGATGACAGTACTCTGAGCAACGGTCTCCAGATGCAGTGGGGGGAGGTCTAGGTTGGATATTAGGAAGAACGTTTTCACGAGGAGGGTGGTGAAGCACTGGAATGGGTTACCTAGGGAGGCGGTGGAATCTCTATCCTTAGAGGTTTTAAGGTACAGCTTGACAAAGCCCTGTCTGGGATGATTTAGTTGAGATTGGTCCTGATTTGAGCAGGAGGTTGGACTAGATGACTTCCTGAGGTCCCTTCCAACCCTGATCTTCTATGATTCTATGACAATCACTCTCTGTCACCCTGAAATAGCTCAGTTACCATATATCGAGCGGATGGAAATATGGAAACTCTTCCTTGGGGATGGGAGTACTTTTGTGGCTCTGTGGCCACTGTCTAATTACCCTGAGGAACTGGGTCCCACCTCAGGAAATAGTGCGGCCCTGTGTGTTCATGGAGACTGGCCTGGTGGTGTAACTCAAGCTGTGAGCTATGCAGCAGAGTTTGTAGGATCAGAATGAGACTTTTATACCTTCAGGGATCATTTAACTCAAACCAGAGATGCAACCACTTCCTGGGTGGAGGCTTACAGGGCGGACTACTCAGCAGGCTGCATAATAAAGAAAGGATAGGGAAGGGAAATTGTCCAAGGACTCTGGAATGACAGACTCCTACCTTTACAAAATGTGCTCGAGGATCCTTCATTTCCAAAAGCAAATTTAGTTTTAAAGGCAACTAAACTTTTAGGTTTCACCTGAAAGATAATGGGCCAGATTCTAGTGTCAGTTACATTGGTCTGATTAGGCCATGATAAAGCACATGTTTAACATTATTGTTACCATTGATAAAACACATCAACTTTTGCTGGATTGAGGCCTAAATCAGGAACAACTTCCTATGTCACTTCACATTTTCCCTGGTGCAAATGAGTGCAGAATTTAGCCCTGTGTTGTTATGCACTTGGCAAATCTTCTCTAGCATCACCTGACAACCCCGTCTCTCAGCAAGCACTGAAAACAGAGCCTGAGACATAACACAATGAACTCCTATTGAAAAATAGAATCCCTATCCTGTACTGGGAAGAGTGAAGTGGCTACTCTCTGAGTGGAAAAATATCTTCTAAACTCTGTGATTAGCTCTCCATGATAATACTGCAGAAGTAGAAGACAGAAAACAACTAATTGATTATCCAGGCCCAGGACTGTTCCCTACATAACATTTACTAATGCTTCTGAGACAGTCTAGTCATGTAGATTTGAAATAATATTCACATTACATCAGAATCCATTGAGATGAACTGAACTGAAAGAGCTTTTAGAATACTCAGGCACTTGGAATCAAGCATGATATCGTTACTTGCACCACTTGAACACTAAGGATTAATGATAGTGGTACCCAAAAGGTGCTGATAAGCACCCTAGGTCTGCGAGGTTATCCAAACCTTCCAAGCTGCTTGATACTGCCACAATGGAAAAGAAATCTCAAGTTAGCAGACTTTTGTGAAAATTTGAAACTTTCTTCTTCCATCCGAACTGGAAATGCTGGAAAAATGAGCCTCTTCTGCGATCACTTTTTGCTCGGACCAGGAGGCGTGATGGTATACGAAAACGAAAAATAACAGGGATCAAACTTGGTTGAATCAATGGTCTTGTGCCGTTTATTCTAGGTTATATTTGAGAATGTGTGTACAACAGTCATACAGCATGTATATGGTGATTTACATCTTCAAACAACAGCCAATGACACCTCACACCCCCACGTGAAGTAGGCAAGTAAGTAAAGGTGTTATTACTTCCCCCATTTTAGATTGGGAAACTCAGTAATAAAGAAATAAAAATGAAGGCTTCAAGATCACATCGAGTCAGTGGCAAGACAGGGATTAGAATACAGGAGTCCCTGGCTCCCTCTCTCTGGCACTAACATGTGTATGAAGACAGGTTTTGGCCCCATATTTATATCTTTATTTGAACAGAAAGTGATAAATGGCACATATGTAAGCACGAGATGCAGTATAATCCAACAATCCATCTACAAATACACACACCGTACTGCATGACAAGTTAATGGTACATTAATCAGGATATAGTGTTGTAGTGCTAAAGCAAGTTACTATGTAATTTACCTTTATTACTTATATAGCTATGGCCATTACTACATTACTATCATTTAATAAAGTGTATTATTTCAGCCCAACTAATGTCACTGGTGAATCTATTTCTAGCCAATTTGTACATTTTACATGGAGACTTAGCACTGGTCTGACTTTTATGTTTTCACAAGGAAGCTGACATATAAATGAGTTCTCTCATCTCCTCACTAGAGTTTTGCAAAACATTCACAATGAAAGGGAAAATGACTGTGTTTTGTTTCTGGTTTTTAAATTTCTTTTAAACTCCAAAATGGGTTAATTTTGCCTTAAATTTCACCAGAGTCAGGAATTTTCTTTTATTCCAAAATGGGTAAATTTTCCAGCAAGCCCATTTCTTGCCATCTCTTAGAATCATGCATATACTCACATATGCACCCAGGGACATTTTTTTCCCTGTTGTAACTGTTGACTTCAGCGGCTCAGTTATACTAGAGATTAATTTGATTCATACACTTCAGGTACAGATCATGTTTAATTTCCAAGTATGGTATCTCTTTTATCTGCAAAATAACATTGCAAAACTGAGTCTGATACCTTTTTTCTTGAACTTTAGGCTGTGATCAATGTATATATTCAGAGTATATGTTGAATGGAGTGAGAAGGTTACCATGTTTGCAATTCTCGAACATACTGATAAGAAAACCTTGTCAGTATATTGGTGAATCACAAATGGCAACAGGTCAGATCAAATTTTATCAAGCAGCATAAAGATCATAAAAGCATGTTCCCAAGGCTACCTCATCTTTAATAAAATGAAGTCATCCATGTGTTGCTTTGTATTAATATTGCAACTAGTTTAAACATATAAAAACCATGATTTTTCCTCAAGTGTTAAATCAAATTGAATCACAGATTTTTTATGAGCGATAAAATGATAATAGACCAGATCTGGTCAACTAGGATAATAACTTGATTCCATACTTGGGCTGTACATGTTTAAGGTTTCCAGGATAAAACTGTAATTTTATACCCTAAAGTGTGTTAATAACATTAAGTGATGTAACAGTGAAAGTGAACTGCAGCATATAATACCCATAGGGCCACCGTAATAGAAATAATTTATAATGTAACAGCAATAAAATCTTTAATGTTATCTCTGTCTAGTCCTGTCCCCCTGTCTGGGGTTTCAGATTACACATGATTTTTCTATGGATTTACGTGTTAACCTAAAATAATTAAGAAAATGGTTTTCAGAGTGCAAAAGCCTTTGAAAGTTGCTGACCTGATGATCATCTTATTAACTGTTTCATTCCCAACAAATTCCAGTATGGCTGGTGGCTAGCATAGCAAGGGATAACTAGCTTTTCATCTCTAATAAGAAAATACTTTCATATTTAGTACCACTGATGATGTATATGAGCATGTAGATCATATTTAAAATGAAGATGCTATTTTATTCAAAAATACATGCTATATATACATCCATTCTCCCCTCCCCACATACAAGTACATGCATATTTACATAGACAAAGAGGGAGATTTTGAAAGTCTCCTAACAGATCTGGGAGCTTAAGTCACATGGAAAAGCAAAGAGGCTAGTGTTCTTAAATCTCTTAGGTGCTTTTGAAAGTCTCTTCAATAGTTATAGATATATACACACATATAAAACACAAGCCTGTATAAGCAGCCTGAAAGCTGCCTTTATTGGCCAAATAAGGATTCCTCTGAAAAGGGGAATCTCTAGATAAACTAAAACCCATGCTATCCCAACGCCCTTGCAGCCTCGGGGGTATGAGGCATGCTAGTATGAGGCATGATAGTGTACTGGGTGGGGGGGAGAGGGACTGTTTAAGGCCATTGTAAACCCTGGGACTATCCCAGTTTATGGCATTATGAGGGAAGCACAAAGGTGGCATAAAACCTGTCCCTCCTACCCCTTTGGGACTTGTGCCAAGCACAGCTCGGCCGAACCTGAAGATTATTGGAAAGCGTCTCCATATAAATGATATAAAATTGCTATGGTACTGTTAACAACATTCTCTGCAGCTCACGTCCTCTCTGGGCCCTTATGGGAGTCATGGAAAATGTACAAAAAGAAACTTATCATCTTGAAATTTGCGCATTATACATAATTGTCCCCTTAAAAGCAAATGTACTAGAAAAATATTAGGTCCCTAATCTTTTGTGACAACATTACACAGGCTTCCGATTAAACACAGGCACTCATTAATGATAACATTTTATTTTAGTTTCTCCTTTGGTTGCTGGAATTGTTAGGCTTCTTGCCCAATTCCAGCCAGGCTACTATATGCACAGTGAAAATCCACAAAACACAACACTTGGGGCATCCGTTATTCCTTCGATCTGAACACCTCAAAACACTTCACAAATATCATTTGGTTACATGAAGTAACAGACTTGTACAGTGGGCAAATAATATTATTCCCATTTTACAGATGATGGAAACAAGGTATAAAGATGGGAAAATAACTTGTCCACAGTCAGATAATGGGTTAGTTGCAGAATCCAACAGTCCTGATGAAGAACTGCTAGGAAACCCTGTTTCAATTATGACAAAAGTATTATTATTATTGTTATTATTATTTTCTTAATTACTATTGTACTTTCTAGGTTCCTGTACTCCAGGAGGGCATGCACCATGCATAGTTTCACACACACACACACACACACACACACACACACACACACACACACACACACACACACACACACACACACACACACACCCTTTCCTTGTATAGGTGGTTGACAGCTCCTTGTCTTCTAATAAAGCTGTGATGTTTTCTTATGGAAAAACAGTTGCCCACTGATTCAGTTAGTGTGTAGCATTTCAAGTGGATTTGTCACACTTAAGTAACATTTCAAAGGTCTGCAGATCTAAGATCAGTAATTAGTCCCGTGCAAACACAGAGGAAGATGGCAAAAGAGTTGCAGGCGTAGTTACCCACAGTCTTGGGTACTAGTTGCAGCAGGCTAAGGAGGAAGTTCAGAGGCAGATGCACCAGAAAGACCTTTCTCATCCAGAGTAGTCTTTTAAGAGAGTAAGCTTTTCTCCTTGTACCTCCTGTGCATTTATGAAGCCCACACTGGGCCTCGCTCATGTAATACATGCACCTCATGGAATCCTGGGGGATGGATCAAATATGGACTGCTCATCTACCCATAAACTGAATGCATAATCCCAGCTACCAAGAGACCTTGAAGCAGGTGCTTGGATAACACAGGAAAACTAATTTCAGTTCTGCTGTGTTCACAATTCTTACGTGTTTGCTTTCAATGAATAATCAAGTACTGGCCCAAATACTAGTGAAAATGGAATTTTAAGTGCCAATATTTGCAGTTTGGGAGATCCTCATTCAGTTTCACTCTGAATAGATTTGCACTAGCTTACATAAACCTATGTGGGTCTAATTATGGCTGTTGGGGAACATTTTGGCTCATCAAAAACCAGTGGAGAAGCTTCTTTGCAGGTTTTCCACAACAGGAACTTGAAGCAGAGCTTTTCAAGGATGGAGTTCAGCAGAACTTTTGTACATATGCAGTCTCTGATGTGGCAATCACACTTATTCTCAAAGTCCCAACCCCTCTGTAGATTGTTACTCTGAGAAAGAATCATCTGCATGGAGGGGCTGCATATAGGGCCGCTGCAGGCCAGAATTCAGGCACATGTTTATGTGGCCAAATGGTTCCAGAATAAGGCCCCATATGTGGATATGTGTATCTATCCCAGCCTGAGAAAGAGTGAAAAAGCTTTTGTCTAGCATCTAAAAACACCTCGTATGTTGAAAGCTGAGTGAAGCTGGCATATGCTGCTGAAGGCATTGCTTAAGGAGAAAACTTTTGCAGAATATAGAATTTCATTTAAACAGAGGCGGTTTCATCCCTAAGCTGATCTAGATAAATATTTCTCACTAGTGTGCTAGAGAGTAAGGCTACTCTCTGGTCAGTTGCCAGATTTCTGCCAGAACAAAATAATTCAGGTGGTTTTTTTTTAAGCCTACAAGAGAGAGAACTTTGATATCTAACAGCCTGATGTGTTAAACTCATCTTAGGCTCTAAGCTTTGGAAACAAAACCTCATGCAGTACGTATAAATACCATCTGCATCCAAATTACCTCAACGTGTACAGTAATTGACAGTGCTGTAAATTATCTGCTACTGATGGACACCAGAACCCTTGATCTGTGCACAGGTACCTCTTTCTGGCTACAGAAATAAAATTACATCTTTGCGTAGCATCAAAATGTGAAACAGGCTGAGCTGATATTGTACCAAAGCTTTGAGGACTATAGTACAAGAGTAAAGAGTGGTAGAAATCGGTTTGTCACTTCTTCAGCTGGATATGCAAGACTGGCTTCAAAAGGAAACCTAGGAGTGTAGATTAAAGGAAAGGTGGCCATGAACTCTTCTTTCACAAAGAAAGTTCAAAGCCTCCTTATTTAGGTTCTTATCACACTAGAAAGAGGCATGGGGGTGCAGAAGATAAAAACTTAAAAATAAATATCTGAAGAAATTCTCATCATCTGTGCCTTCTCCAATGTGTCTGGCAAGCAAAGTGTTAAGTGAATTGTAACTAGATCCTTGGGAGACAGTTGCAACCTGGTTATCAGTGGCAGTAAATGGAAGATAATAGCCCCACTAGAGAGTTATGAAATGGCTTGTCTTTGAGCTGCCAAAGTGTTTAGACTCTCTTTTATTATATTCACAGTGGTAATCCGATATGTCCTGACTTCTGTCATCTGTATGTAATGCTTATCAACTCTCTGCCAGTGATTCACCCTCTTGTCAGGGACAATTATTCCTCAAAGTGCTGAGGTTATGACTGAAGCAATATTATGACTAGAAAGAAAATATGAAAGGTGCAGCACATCACAGCAAGCAATCTTGAAGCTGACGTCAAAGTGAAGGAGGACATTGTTGATAAAAAAATAAATAAATAAATAACGTTTTGTTTTTAGTGGTCCTGGGGCAGTCCTGGGCATTGCTAAGGTCAAGTGCCTATATAAATGCAGTAATGGAAGAATTTCCACTACTTTATCAGAGCCATGTATTCAGGCTTCTACAGTGCAGGTTGTACCACTATTTCTGAGATAAGTCCCTGTTTTCAGGTGTTTAGAACTGGACAGGCAAAAGTTTGGCCCTCACGCTGAAAGTTGGTAGAAAAGAACTCAGCTCAGGAACAATTAGTTTTCCTATAACTTATCCCAAAAAAGGAACGCAATCTAGGGGAATCAGGATCCAGTTTGCCATCAGTTTGGGATCTCTGAAATGCCATTAAAAATAGAGAAAATTATGTGTTTTTATTCAAACAGTTATGACAAACCTTATTCAGCATGTGGGATTCCCAGCCTTTGAATTCCCCTTAAATGCTTATGGAAAAGTTGATAACATTTTGGCAGACTCTTTGCATTGCTTATGGATTCATTAGCAGGAACAAATGACCTGGGTTACACCCTTTGAATGGCTAATGGTGGACTTGTGGCTAGGAAAGAGAGAAGGCTCTGGAGAAGCTAAGGACAATGATAGCCCACTCAACTTAGTGCATCCTAACTAACACGAGAGGGCCACTGAAGAATAGACGGTAACTTGAGAAAGGAGGCATAGTTGGGACTCAGAGGAAACAAGCTCAAGGGCAGTGGAGGCAGCTGAAGGTATAGTACATGGCAGACAGGTCATTTTGTCTCCTCTGAAAGTAACTAGAGGTCTTGGTTCAGTAAACTGTGCCACTGATGTTGGGCAAAAGCAGCTTGGTAGTGGATTTTATGGTGATCTAGGAAGGTTGCCAGATGGTGCCAGTGGCCAATAGTGAAGCTGTCACTGGCCAAAAGTAATACCCATTTTCTCCGTACCTTGCACCCATATGCACAAATAAGAATGGATTGTTCACCACAGGTCAGGACATCATTCACCACATTCGGTATTTTTAGCATAGATGCTCACAGAATGGGATGAAAGTGGCAGTATCTGTGGCTCTGAGAGTCTTCTCTCTTTAATTGCACTGTGCAAATCCTGTCCTGTGGCTCATCGTTGCTAATAAGAGCTTAAGGAATGTCACTTCCTTGGTGTGGAGGGTCAGAGGATATCTAACTGTCATGGCAGTAGTGATGCTGAGAAAGTCCCAATCTGTGGGTGGGAGCATTGGGGAAGGGGGGAGGTCAATGATTAACTCTAGTGAAATTATATTACAAAGTGGAGCTACTTAACCATTTGTTCCCCAGACCAAAAAGAAAAATGTAGTCTGATTCTTTTTGTAAGGCTTATCCCTGTTATTTGACTGACATCCCACTTGAGACAGAGAAAGACAGAGCGCTCACACACACCAACTGGAATCTGCTTTAGTCTTGGGGTTCATGAACAGCAGGGTCACCTGTGCTTCCATCAAAAGAGAAAAGAAACCTCTTAAAGCAACAAGGAGAGAAAATGAATCCCGCTGCCTTGTCTAGTATATTGCAGTAATGTAATATAGCAGTAATAACCCTCAGAGTAGCATCCAGTGATCGTGTGACTAAATGCAACCTGTTTTGCTCAGTGTTCATGAGTGCAGGATGCATTTATTCCCTGTCATGCATCTTGCTGCCAGTTAATTACTGCCTAAATATAAACAGTATCAAAAATATTTCTGGGAGCCTGCATGTGCTCCCTTCAGCTTTCCAGTCAGAGCTGCAGGTTGTTGTTGCTTTCCCAGCAGCATGAGGGTAGAACTTTCTGAAAGTAAGAAAATACAGAAACTCAGGCAGCATAACAGGGATAAGCTCCTGTGTTGAGCGTGACAGACGTCTTTTATGACCCACAAAATAGATAAAAACCTAGACTAGGCTATGAACATCTAGATATTTCTGAGATTGCAAAACCATCTCTCCAGTGCTGTGTGTAATCAGGGTATTTCTGGATGCCCAATTTCCCTCTGGCAGCTGGTGTTACCGACCAGAAGCAAAAGGCATCATTCTGCCCCTGCAGGATATGAGGGACTTCTCCGACTTCGGTAAGAGTTCTTCCTGCAGGGATGGAGAGATTCACGTCTAGAGATGCCCAGGAAGAAAGGACAAGGGTATGGCAGTCCCCTACCAATACACAGACATTACTAGTGGCTCTGTCATCCGTTACCACATTACTTGGGTTTGCATTACATTATGAAAATACCTATTCAAAGTAGAAAATAAGAGCAAAGGGAACCATTTAGTGGCGATGGCTGTATCCCCTCTCTGTGCTCTCTCCCCCTCAGCATCCTCCGTGTTTCAAGGCTGTTCTATTCATTCATTTCCCTTCCCCCCCCCCCACTATCTAGCTTTACGCAAGCCCAGGTTCATAACATCACGTCAGCAGCAGCACTAATAACCCATGATTCCTCTCCCCTATTGTGTTTGGCAGAGGCAGTAAGCTGGGCACTACAGTAGCACAGTGCTGAGAAGCGATGGTGAGTTTCTATAGCAACCGACTAATCCGCAGGTGGAAGGTGATTGGACACCTTTGGCACTAGAACAATCGTTTGAAAAATCTTTTTTTCCCCCCTCTGCGCTGTTCTGCGGCATGAGTTCATTGTACTGCAACTCGTCGAATCGTTACAACCCGCGGTTGTGCAAATCATTGCAAAGAGAGAGACATCTTCCAACAACAAGCTCTTGAAATACGTCATGAGAGGTTAAGAGGCCAAGTTGGGAATGGCGAGATATATTGGATGGGCTAAAACAAAGGGCAGTAACAAATAAGCCAGCACTTACTGCCTTGAAGTCAGGAATCCCCAGCAAAGAGTACGTGTGCGCATGCACATGGGTTCTGGTGAATGGTAATGTTTACTGAAGTGGGAACAGTGGGAGAAGGGGCTGAGCAAGGTCCCTGTAACAGGGTGGCCTTCTCTGGTAAAGAACACAGAGGCCTGGGGCTGGCCAGTAGTGTTGAATTAGCTCCACCCTGTCATATCTGTGCTGGATGAAGGACTGAAAAAGAGAGGCAACTCAGCAGTTTGGGGCTGGTGGAGGAGGAGAGCAGCTGAGCTGGGTTATAACATTTCCACATGCAACTCTCCAAATCTATTCATCCTGACACGTTATCACCACCTCTACTAAGCCATCTCTTTTTTCAAGGAGTGAATTTAGTTTCAAAAAGGACAAGTGACCAGGGGGAGGGGGAGGGAAGAGGGGCGGCTTGATTTTTGGCATCCAAAAATCAAGGCACCTTAAAGGAACTTTATTTTCACAAAGAGCAGAGCACCTGTCTTCTGAAAAGTCAGGCCTCTTTAAAATTCTCCTGTAACGCTCCCTAAATCCGAGGCATCTAGTTATTTTTAAAAGGCTTTCAAATGAGTCTTTATCTATAAGGAGAGTTGCAGCACAGACAGTGATATGGCAAACGTTTCTATGTTGTTCTATTTTAAGTTCCCTGGACCTATGGAATGTGTTCTCCCATTTTCATTTTTTCCCTTGATCCTGGTTGTCCTGTCACAGTTTGTGGCCAAACGGCATCACATCCACTTTCTGCTCCCATTTCACTTTGGAAGCGGAACTGGGAATATTAGCTATAAGTATAAATAATGTTAAATATAAACATTAAGTATTCACATTCCCAGTTCTGTGTTTACAATGTGAAGTGGGAGCAGGAAGTATATCTGATGCAACAGTCTGCCCTGTGGGGATGGGAAAAAGGGGTCAGGAGAATCTTATAAAGAGAAGGAAATAATGGAAATGTGTCTTTACATTAATATAACCAAATTAAAGAAAGGTGTTTATACCAATTGTCCAATTTTATTTTTTTAAATTTTACCCCTCCTCTTTGAGCTAAATTTCATAGTGGATATGTTGTTTGAAGCCCCTCAAAATAGTTTGGCTTGTTTGTTTAATAAAGATTGACGTCAGTGGAGCTACACTGATTTATACCAGCTAAGGGTATGGCCCTTAGTTTTTAGGAGGAATTTGAATGAAGAGGCAGGGAGTTTAGCAGACTAAAATTAAAGCATTTCTCGCCACTCTCCAATGTGAATGGAGTGAATGGAAGTGAATGGAGGTGGTTGGGGGGACAGCTGGGGGAAGCAGACACCTTGGGCTTTTTCCGCAAAACCCTTACAATAACCTCAGATGAATATTTGAGGAGAGGGGCCCTGGCCTGAAGAGATTATAATTTAAATTCAGCATGACAGACCAAATGAGCGATCAGCCCAGGTGACTAGAAAATGATCACATGGAATCTCAGGAAGGTGTGCAATACACTGCGATTTTTCTCAGAAACTCAGACCTTTAAATGGCATATTCTTGTTCTTTTGGAAGGACTTGCTAATACTGCATTGTTTTTCTTTCCAATTAACATCGAACAGCATAACATTTGACAGGCTTTTTGTTGTCTTTTTCTTTTTTAAGAAAAGAGAAACAAATAACGGCTCATTTCTGAGGAGCACTGGGCTGTTTCACTTTTCACCAGGCCCTTCATTTCAGGGGGGTGCTGAAACTTCAGGCTGTGGGGAAATGGAAGACTCAGGATCATAGAATCATAGAATATTAGAGTTGGAAGGGACCTCAGGAGGTCATTTAGTCTAACCCCCTGCTCAAAGCAGGACTAACCTCAGCTATATCATCCCAACCAGGGCTTTGTCAAGCCTCAGCTTAAAAACCTCTAAGGATGGAGATTCCACCACCTCCCTAGGTAACCCATTCCAGTGCTTTATCACCCTCCTAGTAAAAAACTTTTTCCTAATGTCCAACCTAGACCTCCCGCCCTGCAACTTGAGACCGTTGCTCCTTGTTCTGTCATCTGCCACCACCGAGAACAACCTAGCCCCAGCCTAGCCCCTCTAAATTATCAGTTTGAGTCCAATCTCGGTTAGTAGTGATCCAAAGTTATCTCTGCTGGTAAGCTGTCCACTAGCCTGTGTGAAGTCAGCTAGCGGTCTCGCTCCACTTCCCTGTGGACATGTTTCCATATCACAGATACCAGCACCACAAATGGCATTAATTCATAGCTTTGTTGACAGCATAGAATTCAAGGGCTTGATAAACTATAGGGACTGAGCTCAGATTGTGGCAGTGGGGAAAGTTTGTACTGTTCCTCCCCGCCCAGGCTACTCCTATTCTGTGTCAGAACAGAGTGGGCTCAAACTGGTGGTTCTTACTCAGCTACTGATGCTTGGAAAATACCATTGACTTTAAAGGGAGCTCTGCATGAGTGACAGCTGATATATGCACAGAAGATCCCAGGCCATTGCAGGAAGTGGAAGCATTTGGAGCATCCCTGCTGGAGGTCCATAGACCCGTACAGAGATGAACTTCAAGGTGGGTTCTCTCAATCCCCTACACTTCAGGGTTTGGGGAAGTATCATTAAAATAGACCAGCCTCTGTCAAATTCATTATGCACTTGAACTTCCAGGGGTAAACACAGGATGTATCGCATATTAGAATTGACTAGTGTAAAGAATATGATTTCTGAAATTTCTTGATAAAGATGATGGGTTCATCACTGAAATAAATCAGACAACATGTGAACCTAATCTGTGTTCTAAGAGACGTGACAATTGCATGACTTTATAATAAAACGTGGTCAAGATGACACTGATATTACATGTGAAATAGAGCCTGGTGGAAAGTTGCTATCCTTCCAGCTTTCTTGCATCTAGACAGCTTTTCAGAGATTTCAGAATTTAGGGTGAAAAGTGGATCTTAGGTCTTTTTAAAAAAGCCATTTCAAATCCTCATTCATATCATAAATGCTTTTTTCTCCTTTTTTTCCTGTAGGCCACTTAAATCTCTGGGGCCATGACATTGTCTGGCACTGAATACAGCCAGCCCCTTTTTATCATTATAAAGAAATAATGAAAGCACATGGTCGAGATGTGCTAGTATTTCAGTGTGTAGTGCCTTCCTCATTCTCCATAGATAAGCCTTGAAGAACATATAGTAGGATGATAACGTTAATTATTTCCAATATAATAATGGAAAATTCCTAGCAATTCAAAATCTTTCCTGATGCCTAGAATGAGTATACGCTCAAAGTAAAAACACATTCCCACTTCTGTGAGTTAAATAACAGCAAGCGATCTGTATTTTATTACAGGATACAGCTGCTTTATCACATAAGTAAATAAATCACCATTGAACCAACTTTGAGAAAATTTTTTTTGAATACTAACACAATTAACTTTTCCCACAAAAGTCCAAGCAGTCCACTTGCTCATAGCTGCTGCAAGCTGTGATTCCCACGTGAAAGATATCAACTTATTTCCTTCTCCTGTCAATCATCTGTACCATGTGGGGCCATGGTATGTCAGGTCATGACCTTTCACTCTGGGCATGAGCCTGAAAGCCACTAGTGAATCTATCAGTTTAATTATTTAGGCTGTTTCTAATAAATATAAAAATGTGGCCCTAACATATTTCACATGCTTGTTCAAATCTGGCTTTCAAGTTTCTCTCATCAGCCCTACCAGCCTGAAAGTTTGCTGTGAGCATTGGAAGGAAATCTATCCAACACAAAGCCTCTTACTTGGGCATCAGGCTTTATTTTGTGGATTTTGAGCTTCCTGGCTTATGAATTCCTTACATTTCATATTGTCCACAAGGGAGTTTCTAAAAATTTCATTGCCCTTTTTCACTCAAAACTGGAGTTTTGTTCATTGTCACAATCAAGACCGCCCCTAGATGTTTCAACTTTCACAAAAAAGTTCCTTCAAAGTGAATGTAAAGATGTGGTGGGTATTCACCACCACCCTTCCTCACCCCACCATCCCATCCTCTGCTTTCATTGTATTCTCTGCACCTCCAAAACAAAAAACAAGGAATGCAATAACTTTCTTATGATACAATGTTTTCTCTGGCTCACTCATGTGCGACACGTACAGCTCCCCTTCCAGTCCCTTAGGAGCAGGTTATGTATTTCTCCCCTTCCTGGAACTCCAGGTAAGCTAAAACATCAGCACAAACTTCCTCTGAAGTTTCACTACTATAGAGAATGGAAATCCCAATAAGGGTTTCTTCCATGGAACTTCCAAAGCCTAGAGACACTGGTCAAACCAAATCACTAGGCTGGTTCTATATTTCTATATATGGTTCTATATATATATATGCAATGAGTTCAGTGATTGTACTGCCATTTAAGTGGAAAGCACATTGTAATTTTTTTCTTCCCTGGAGAAAGGATTAATCCTGTTTGCTGATTTTAGAGAAACTTATGCATTGCAAATATTTATGCTCACATCACAAGAAACCTTCCAACTGGTAAACACAGGATATAACTAAATATGAGAAAATAGCTGATGTTGCCTTGCAAAAGAATCAGACTTTAACTCTAGATTGCCAGACCCAGATATTACTTTGAAACATTCCCCAAATGTACAGCACTTTTTCCAACATTTCTTTCTATTTTATCCCAGTGCTTCAGGTCTATACAAGAAGGCAAGTGCGAAGTACCATCCTCATGTTTATATATTAAAATATAACAAGCTATGCTAATTCAAGGGGAAAAAAAACTCTGTATGCTCTTTCATTAACTATGTCGGCTGCTCGGAACTAGACCCGGTCAGAAAATAGAATCTGTATTATGTATGAAAATGCATTTCAAAATTTATGCTCATTCTGAATTGGAATGAAAAGTTGAAATGTTAAAATGTACCACTAAACAAAGTTTCCATAATATTTTGGTTCAGAAACATAAAAATTACCTTATCGAAATGTAAGATCAAAAGAACATAAAAGTTGAAATAAAAACATTCCAAACTTATCAAAACGTAGCCTTACTGCAATGAAGAGTTTCAATCATTTGATAATTTCCCATTAAAAATTCAATGAAATTGATACCTTCTCGTGAAAGCTTTTGAATGGGTCAAATCAGCATTTCCCAACAGACAACTGTTTTGTTGGAAAATTTTTGACCGGTCTACTCAGGACACATCAAAAAAGCATCGAGCATGTGTCAGAATATACTATAACATGTAGGCAGAAAACCACGGCCCCTACTGAAAGAAAGGCTCTATCTCAAAACATCGAGAAGGACACCACACTTTGGAAATGCATTAAGAGACTGAGAAATTTAAAAAACAAACAGTGAAATCTGGGAGTGTGAAGTTCATTTAGAGAACATGATATATAGCATGGAACACACACTTCAGTTTGCACTTACCTTACTTGGCTTTTCAAAGACTCAACTTTCATGCACTAAATTCAGTGACAGGTAGCATCGCAATCAACCCATTACTGTCCCAGGGAAGCTGTGGACCAAATCAGACAGTTAAAGTAACTCACCTGTGAACATGGAACCCCATCATCATTTCTGTGAATCTAAACTGAACATCTAATTCTCTCCTAATAGCTTAATATGGACAATAGGTTGTCACAGCATCCATTTTCAGCTTTAAATCAGACATAGGTGGAGAACTTTTCACTGGTGATAGAGGCCATATAAGCACATAGAAAGACAGGCAGGCAGAGAGATATGTAGGTCTGAAAGTGCCTGATTCTCCATGACATTACACCAGTTGTATGTTGATCTACCTCTACTGACTTCATTGGAATTAAATAGATGTAAAACTGGAGTAACAGAGTGGAAAGATCAGGACTATCTGATATTCCAGATAAAATGAAAAGATAAGGTCATAGCTTTATCAAAGATTGCTCTTCAGCTGCCACTTATTACTCAATATCATTCCTGAGTTGTAGTTACAAACTCTTGAGCAGATGATCTTACTGAGAATTACACCCATGCAAGAACAACTTTTGAGTGGCAATCAGGCAGGTTTCTGACCAAATCAACGCATCTGTGACTACATACATGAGAATGGATTTCAAGAGAAGAACTGGAGCTGTCTTTTAGACCTTACTACTGCCTATAACACCATCTGGCACATTGGTCTGCTGTACAAAAAGTCAAGAGCTCATCCTAGATGAGCAATTGAGCCGATGTGCCAAGGTATACATTTTCGGGTGTCTCTGGGGCACAAAACCAGCACCTGGAGATTCCAGAAGAATGAACTCCTACAATGCTCAGTGCTGGCACCAACTTCATTTAATGTATTCATCAGTGACCTACTGAACACCCTCTCCAGGCAGTTCAGGTACACCATTAATATTTGCTTGGCCTCAAGGGACTGTGACTTCAAAAAGATTGACGAGAACCTGAACAGTGATATGGCAGCCGTAAGTGACAAGGTGGAGGAGGACAAACTTCTGTTGGTGAAAAAGACAAGCTTTCAAGCTACATAGAGCTCTTGTCTTCTTCAGGGCTGGGAATGGTGCTGAGAAAGTCACAGCTAAATACAAGACTGAACAGATAGTTTACCATTAGTAGTTAGCACATATTCTAAAGGACCATTCAAGCTGAAGTGGCCCATTAATGCCCCTGTAGTCATAGGACAAAAAGAACGTTTGGTGGGTTACAGATTGTTGCAATAAGCCATAAATCCACTCCTAACTCACTAACCCTCCCGTTTTGTCCTGTGACTACAGCACTACACCAGACCTGAACCTGTTAAGATGGCTGTAGAGGTGGCATGGGAACCCAAAGTCAGGTAGCTGGGGCATCCACGACTGTGTGCTGTGCATCTCAGGTGTTGTGGAGGATGCTGCAGACATCCTGGATGGTTGTTTTTTGGTTTTCGGCTCCCTGGAGATTTTTCCAAGCTGAACACTGCTGACTCAGAGGCCATTGACTGGCTCAAAGCTGTTTAGCTCTTTCTACCGCCCCTTCCTCTTGCCCCCGCCAAAAAAAGCCAACAGCTTTGCCTTGCCCACACATAATCTATACGTATCATCTCTGGACCAAAGTGTGATTCTACCCTGAAAAGTGACAATGAAAAAAATCTTCCTGCTCAATAGGGAGATGTAGGTTACCTATTAGGAAAAATTTTCTAACTATAGGGATAGTTAAATACTGGAATAACTAACCAAGGGAGGTTGTGGAATCCTTGTCATTGGAGATTTTTCAAGAATAGGATAGACTCCTGTCAGAGAGCCCTTTATTTCCATGAGTCTGATTATGCAGTTGAGTAAAGACTGTCAGGGGTTTGAAGCTATTTACTCCTTGCATGTACAAAGCCAACACAGCTATGGGACAGGGAGTTGCATTGTATCATTGAGCAGACAATCAGTTAGCCCTTTCTTCCTCAGACATACAGATGGTATGCACCTTGGACATTCATTAGAAATAAGGCCCAAAACAGCAAACTCATGTGGGTCCCGAATTTATCTTAGACTTCAGCAAGAGTACCAGAGAGACAGTTATGTTTCCCAGCCTTCTGAATGGGACTATTTCAAAATAAATTGGGGAAGAGGGAGGAAAGGTTAAAAATGCCACAACTGTATGACTGCTTTTTCCTTGGATTCCTATTTTGCCTGGTGGGCCATTGTTTTAAAGGCTGTACCTGCTCATTTAATAATTCTAAAATCAAATTCACCACTGTCAGCTGTGAAAACCCAAACAGCTGTCAAGCGACAAAAGAGAGACAGGCTTTTATGGTTCCCTAAGGCCATGCTCAGATGTCTTTAACATGAAGGGCCGGAGATATGAGAAAGCCTCGTCCAGGTGTACGCAAACATGTCCAAGGCCGTGTTTTCTTCCCTTTCAATCAGTTTGTTAGCTTCCCTGACCCCGATAATTGCAAAGTTAGTGGCAAGACTTAGATTAAAAACAGTTCACATGTTATTTTAATCATTCAGCCATTGTGAGGTACTCAGCAACTTCCAGCTAGCGTGGCTAACATTAGCCCTTTGGAAACAAAATTGAAGTTAATGCTATACAGGCTTGCATTTGTGCAGTCATGGCCTCCTACACAATTAGCAGGGCATTACGAATAAAAATACACAAATGCTTAAAATTCCAATGGTCTGCACTGTCATAAAAAGGGAGTCTTTGAAATAATGAAACATAAGCATGAGCATAAAAAGAAATAGAACCTGAAATGCAAGTACACACAACTGAGAGTTGGTGACGAAAGAGTGAACTGGGAATGCTGATGAAATATAAAAGACAGGCCCAGATCAAACTCCCATATCTAAACATTCCTGCACTTTGGGGATGTTTGAAATGCAAAATTGGATCTAAATTCAAACTTTGCTAATGCTCCTGTCTTTATTGTGGATTAACCCAAAGTACTAGATTCAAACCACCTCAGAATTTAAGGGTTCAAAATTTGCACCTGAAGCCCATCTTTGAGAAATACATGAACCTTTTCACCTTTCATTGTGTCTACATGAATATACATAAGCCCTGTCTGAACATCAGTAGTGAGTATAGCAAGTTCATGTGAAACTGCATTGCAGGAATGTTTTTACAATCTACATGCTTTGTGGCAAACTTAGATGCTTTGCATTATTTGTATTTCACATTGACTGGTACCAGACAGGCTGAGGGAACTACCACTTTCTGCGTCTTTACACTTTTAACAATATCAATTAAAATACAAAATTAGGTCTTGAATTTTTAGAGTGCTAAGGCACTGGGGAAAGAAAAGAGGGTTGGTTGGGCCATCCCTGCATTGGCTGATTTCCAGTTGCCATGATACAGCCCCTGGAGGCTGTTAGCAGCTATGATAAGATAGAGCAGCCCAGAGGTTGTTCTAACTTGAACTGTATATTGGACCATTGCCCGGAGATCGCAAGAATTAAAACTGGGTAGGTAGACCATTAATAATACCACAGATCGGTCTGATCGTGGCACTGTTTTCAATTTTTTAAAGTTACTGTCAGTTGTATGGCTAAATTCCATGAAGCTCTTCAAAAATTTCAGAAGCATTATCTTTCATTTCAAATGACTTGCTTTTTGGAGTTAAATTGCAAGTACTTTAAATGCCTCTAGGATCAATTCTGAAGTAAATATCACAAAGTTTGCACAGATTTCTTGCAATTTCTATAAGAGCTTTTGTGTCAAAGAAAGGTGAAGATGTGCTGGTGAAATATTATTTCATTAATCAGAACAGTTATTACATACAGAAGCATAAGCAAGAAAAATGTAGGGAACATCACTGTATGCTGCTCTGACACTGAAATGAATGGCAATTTTAATTACAACAATTATAGTTCTTTGTTTTGTTCATCTTGTTTGATTTACTCTGTCTCTAACAACAAATAAAGCTTCTACGTTTTCTTTACCTTTGCAGAGAATGTTAATGTTGCTGTATCTGATTTCAGAGCCTCATAGACTTAAGCAATCATTCAGCATTCAAGCCTCACAAATCAATGTTAAGATTACATGAGCTGCAGAGTTGAAGATGTGAATACAGGTGTCTTGACATCATTAGCCACAAGTGAAATATTCAGCTATTACCTAAGTTTAGAAACGTATTTGCTTGGCCATGAGGGCTTGCTAAATAACTGTTAATTTATTTAGATGAATGAAACATTTTCATACTTATTACTAGTTTTTCCTCCTCCTTTTTACTGTCAGTGCTAGATTCCTCATCTGGAACACTTATAACACTGATGTACATAAATATATGCAACGTCAACTGCAGCACAATATGATTTAAAGCAAAATTTCAAGTGAAGGCTGACACTGGGAAACATAAAAATTGCCATACTGGGCAAAACCAGTGATCCATCTAGCCCAGTATTCTGTATTTGACAAGGGCCAGTATCAGAGTTTCAGGATGAGTCTACAGAACAGAGCAGTTGCAGTGATCCACCCCTGTCTTTCCCTCCTGGCTTCAGGCAGCCAAAGACTAGGGTTGACCTGGAGTTGCATCCTCAACCATCTTGGGTAATAGCCATTGATGGACTGATCCTCCATAAACTCAGGTATTTTTTTGAACTCAATTATATTTTTGGCTATCACAACATCCCATGGAAAAAGAGTTCCTCAGGTTAACTACATTGTGTGTGAAAAAATATTTCCTCTTGTTTGTACCAAACTTGTGTCCTATTAATTTCTTCAGGCAACACCTGGTTATTGTATTGCAAGAAAGGGCAAATATCATTCCTCTAGTCACTTTTTACATACAATTCATGATTTTATAGACTTCTCTCATATCCCCCTTTATTCATCCCTTTTCTAAGATGAACAGCTCTAATCCCTTTAGTCTCTCCTAGTATGGAGACCATTATCATCTTTGTTACCCTTCTCTGAAGCTTTTCCAGTTCCACTGTATCCTTTTTGAGATAGGGTGACCAGCACTGGACAAAATAGTCAAGGTGTGGGCACAGCATGGATTTGTATCATGGCTGTAAAGGGGAAACTCACTTCTTGAGCGCCTCTGGGTTGCTGGGTGTGGTACCATAGCCCTTTTCTCACCCCTGCTGCCCCCTGCAAACTGCCAGCTGACCTTGTTAAGTCTTCAATGGCTCAGCCCTCCAGTCAAATCACAAAGTCTGAATGAACCCTTTTCTGGACATTAAAGAATCCAGTAAATAAACAGTCTCTTTTCCCTCCCTCAGATCTTCAGCCCAGCTCTGGGCTTATTAAATGCAACCCTTTGTTTAGGGTCCCAAATAAGCCCTGTTCCCTTTTGGTGTTTATGCCAGTTTAGCTGTGATGATAGGGGAGCCCAGACCACCTATTGCTCCAGGCTCTAACCCAGAGACCCTTTATGCAGAAGCCATGTACTGCTTGCTCCAATCAACATCTGTTATTGCCATGGGTCTCTTCCTTCCAGGCCCTTTTATCTCCAGTCCTATCTCAGGGCCACTCTTTCTGCACTTCCAGCTATGTGTTTCTAGCCAACCATAACGCTGTGTGATTCTTAGGCTCCTCTAGCCAGAGAGGAGCACCTTTCTTCACACCACTGGTCCCAGCCAAGAAGTAAATTGCTAAGGTCAGATAGTTCCTTTTATAAGAGTCAGCAGGGCCCTGATTGGCTGTTGCTAGCCCATCTGGTCCTTGGAGGAACAGGTGTCTATGGTTTCTAAAATGGCTGCCCCAGATAGGTCTTGCTAGGCAGGTCTGGAGGACACACTTTCACTGCTCCATTCTTCCCACATTGCTGGTTCTTGGAGTGGGGTGTAGTAGGACCACAGTCTCCTGTAGGAAGCTATATAGGCCAGGTACACCTTATCACTATGGCATTATATTTTCTGTCCTATTTTCTACCCCTTTCCTAATAATCCCTAACATGCTATTAGCCTTTTTGACCACTACCATACATTGATCTGAAGTTTCCAGAGAACTATTCATGATAACTACAAGATCTTTTTTGAGTAGAAACAGCAAATTTAGACTCAATCATTATATATGAGTAGATGGATTATTTTTACATTACTTTGCACTTACCAGTGTTGAATTTAATGTGCTATTTTGTTGCCCACTCACCCAGTTTTTGAGATCCCTCTGTAATTTTTCACAATCAGCTTTGGACTCAGCTACTGTGAATCATTTTGTTCCATCTGTAAACTTTGCCCCTTCACTGTTCACTCCCTGTTCCAGATCATTAATGAATATGTTGAACAGCACTGGTCCCACAACAGATCCTTTCGGGGTTGGGGGGTCCTGCTGTTTACCCCTCTCCTTCATGAAAACTGACCTATCTTTTCACCTTTTATTGATCTATGAGAGGGCTTTCCCTGTAATCCCATGACTGTTTAGTTTCTTTAAGAGCCTGTGGTGAAGCATTAGGTCCAAGGCTTTCTGAAAGTCCAAGTACACAATATCCACTGGCTCACCCTTGTCCGCGTTCGCCCTCAAAGTATTCTAATAGGTTGGTGAGGCATGACTGCCTTTTACAACAGCTATGTTGACACTTCCCCAACAAACTGTATTTAGCTATGTGTCTGATAATTCTGTTCTTTGCTATAGTGTCTACCAGTTTGCCCAGTATCAAAATTAAGCTCATTAGGCTGTAATTGCCAGTCACCTCTGGAGCCCTTTTTAAAAATTGGCATTACATTAGCTACTTTCCAGTCACTTGGTACAGAGGCTTGTTTCAACAGTAGATTACACAGTACTTTTGGTAGTTCTGAAGTCTCATATTGATACAGTGTCACTCCACTACAAGAGAAAAAGTGAGTCAAGGCTGGGAAAAGAGCATCCTCCAGCTTTGAAATTAGGACTCACTACGTACCATGTATCTCTAAACCAAAGTGAAAGGAACTTCCTGCAGCTAGGATTTATCTGAATGAAATTAAAGAGCACTTCCTACAGCACAAGTGTGCAGGCAAATCATCCAGAAGGGCTTCTCGCAGCCAGGGGTGGATTTACCTTTTGTCCACATGTTGGTCCACCCCAGAGGGATGGACTTCCCTTCTATTCCCTCAGGATATCATTCTTCATTCCAGATAAGCCCAGATAACTCCCTGGTTGTGAGCGCAGGGAGTGTTAGCAGTCTGTCTGCTCAGGGACAGAGAGTTGAACCTCTCTCAGCCAACCACAGTGCCACACTAGACCTATGCTTTTATAAAAGCACATCTGCTCTGCAAGGATGAAGGGTTATCACTGCAACTGTGCATTCAGAGGCTTTAGAGAAAGATTATATGATGTTTAAAAGTACAGCTGGTCCAAAAAAAAAAGGCGGGGGGGGGAAAGCATTTTTAAACATTCCCCCTTTTTTCCCTTCAAATTTCAAGATTTGAAATTTCATTTAAACTAAAAAATTTCTGACCAGCCCTACAGCTGCCCCAAAATGGTGTAAAAATGTTTGTGATTTTTTTTTTCTCAAAGTGTTTCACTTTTATTTTTTGAATTTTTTTTTACAAGTTTTAGGACCAAACTCAGCATTTTTGTAGGGCATCATGGGTTCAAAGTGTGTTGCTTAAATATTAGCTCATCCGTCTTCACAAAAGTTAGAGACAAGGTGGGTATCTTGGGACCGACATGGCTACAACTACGTTAACAAAAGTTGGATAGAACAACTGAGAAACAGCACAAGGGTGTGAGGTGGTTTTTTTTTTTTTTTTGCAGGGAGGGGGTGTTAATGAAGATACTCTTCTCTTCTGGAATTCTGTGTTCAAATTCTGGCTCACAACAAACATGCAGATGAACCAGGTGGTTTCACCATTGCCTTTTTCCCTCACATCACAAAATTACTGCACAGTTTGGCATAATGCAACGTGACAGGCAGTCACTGGGAACAGAATAGCAAGGTTTGTTGCATGGCAGGTTAGAGGCGCATTGGGCAGCGCTGTGCAATCAGGAATTCAATAGCAGGGCTCTGCAAGCTGTGGTTCAGGTGAAATGGCAAGTAGAAGAATTTACAGAGCAATGAGGGTATTACTGAACAGCATCGAGGGAGGGGAAGCGAACAGGTTGATGTCTCAAGCTAAAGAGTCCCTTGCACTAAATTCACTCTTGAAATCATTTCCAGTATCTCCTTTTGTTTGTTTGTTTTTTATAGTTAGATTTTTAAAGCACTTATCCTGAAATCAGCATATTCTAGTTTCTTTGCTCCATAATTTAATAAAGGTCAAACCAATACTTTCCAAAGAGTTACAGCCCCTCCCAGCTAAGTGCTTCTAGGTCAGGTTTTAGCCTGGAACAAATATTTTATGTTCAAGAGCTAAAGGTCTCTAAAAATTGCGGTTCATATTGGAAAATGTGACATAGCCTTAGCCATCCTGGCGCAAGCGGGTGCTGCTTTAATAAAAAAGCCCTTAATCTCATTTGGCTCTACCTCAGTGGCAGCTTGAAGTACTTGAATCAAACAGTACAGCTGTGAGTTGTGACACTGCTTGGACGGAATCCCAGAAAACTTTTCCCAGAGAAAACCCGTGGAGGGAGGGGGAAGGCTTGACAACAGAAACACAATATACTGAAGTGTTAAAAATAAAACAAACCCCAAACCAAAAACCCAACCCCAAACAAAACAGAAAACCCAAAGATATCTGGAATCCTTCTTTAAAAGGTTACCTTTTAAGGCAAAAGAGCCAAATTGGGGAATCTTCAGCTGTGGCTGCAGCCCTTGCTTTTCAGTATAATGACATATGACCAAAGCCAAACAAGGCATATGGGATCTGAATTATACCACCCATTCAATGTCCATTTAAAAAAAAAAGGCAACTTTGAGTTTTTGAAGAAGAAGAAAACAACAATTGGGATAATAGAAAAAAGGGGGTTGGAATAAATGCCAGAAAAAGACTTAACAGGAATGTGTTCACATCTTTCCCCTCTATTATTAATATTATTTGAATCCTCAGGATGGTACCTTCCCCTGAAGGAGACAGAGAAGGAGGGGAAGAAACAAATCAAAACAACCAAAATAATAAAAAACACATCTGAGTGAAAGGAAATGTTCTTTTTTAGAAGGCAACAGCCTTACTCAGGAGTTGGAAGGTCAGAGGGTGAATTTCTAGTGAAGGAAAACATTAGAGCTTGATATTTCTCATCTGTCAGTCCCATTAAGTACCATTTTTTAAGGACTCAAGACTGTGCAATGTGCCTTTCTTCAAGTTAGCAGGATAATAAAGATTCCGCTGCCTTTTGCAGATGTTTAAAGACATGATGTGAAAGACAAATTCTTCAACTAAAACCCTCAAGAAATGTCAGTTCTGTGCCTTTCCGACAGAGCTCCAGCACATTCCCCACATAAACATCTGCCGGAAACGTCTTAAAAAGGAGGCAGTTGAAATAATGGCTTTTGTAGGCTTCTTGCTTTTAAAAAAAGAAAATGAATTTGTGGAAAGTTCTCTCTCCCAAAGCAACTTTCCTTTGCAAATATGCATCAGCTGGGATGATCTGTGAGAGCAAGCTGTAAAAATAAGGTGGGAAGAAATGGTTGAAAGTATCCCTTCAGAACCTTCTGTATCAATCACACCTCAGAGACAATCCTAAATCAGAGCTTTCTTTTACTTCAGAAAGTTGTCACCCTTCATTGTTATGCCAACTTGTTTGTGGCAATTATAGCAAGGCTGGATTTACATAATAATTGGATTTTTCTATGAAATTTAACACATCGGGGGAAAAAGAATAAGCAACGGTGTATAAAGGGATAGTACATTTGTGATGCAAACTGAGCAGATAAGGAAATTCAGAGAAACTCGAACCATAACTTGGTACAGTTTGACCCTTAACTCCCCCTGTTATCCTGAGCTACCAAAACACTACCCGGCATTTCCCATGTTCAAATATCTGTCATATTGTTGCCACTGTCGTGTAAGCCCTACCTTATCTTTCCTTTAGTTGTTTTTTTTCCACAGAAAGAGATCCATATTTCGGTGGATGGAACTCCCATTGTAAAATTATAGCAATTAGATGGGAAGACCTGTTAGGAACTTCATTCCTACTCATATCAGTGAGTATTTTGCACAAATCTCTCTCTCTCTGTCATAGGGTTTTGGCCCATCACTGTAGTATCTAAATGCTTCATGTAGCAGGTCCCCAGTGGGGGTCATGTAGGGTTCTGTTCCTCTTCTTTCCTTGTTATAGGAAGCTGCGCTTGGGTTGTGTGAACCCCTCCATGTGGTTGCCAGCCCTGTGAAAGTGTAATATAGGGGCAATTCTGCACAGACAAGGGAATTGATTGGATAAAGCACAGAGAATGTGATTGTTCTTTGAGAACACAGAAATGGAGAGATAATAACCCAATCTGCTATCCTCACTCACCGTGTGTAGTACCTTACTGTGTAGATCCTGCCGGTGCACACTCAAGTTTCCCTAGTGCGCTTTAACTTAACACTGTTTCAAACAGCAAAGTGTTAAAGCACACCAGCAGGGTCTACACAGACCAACTGATGGTCTTTAGAAATCACACCTCTGTAGAGTGCATTACCTCACCATCTAGACTTGTCTTCAGTGAATATTGACTGAAATCAATAGGTACACTTCCTAGATACAACACTTTGTATCTGTATTGCCAGAAGGAAGCAGACTCGGGAGCAGACTGAGATATGTCTCCTAGGGTCGGTGGGAAAATGAGGCAGTGGAGTAAATATTATGTTAGAATATTAGTGTAGACTAAAACAGGCTAGAATGTTGTAAACCTGATGCCTTGAGAATAATCTATCAGCAGAACTCAAGGATGTGAGGAGGAAAGAGAAAATCTTCCATTTTCACATACCTTAGATGGTCTCTTCCAACACTAATACCTATGATTCAACAACGTGGTAGTCTGTGACGTCACATTAATCTGCCCTCAGTTACGTCTATGAAATCTCACAGACTTTAATGGGGTTGCATAACTGTAGCTGAGGTAGAACTTAGCCAATCTCTCTCTAAAGACTTCTAAAAGGCAGGGTTGAATTCATTCATGTGGGTCAAATAACAAAATAGCCTTAAATGTAGAACATTTAATATTTACAAATATTAAGGGAATTATGACAAGCACATGGAGCTTTACTAGATTCTGTCTGAAATCAATTGTATGGCAGCAAATGCACACAGTCTAATTTTAAGTGGTCAGGTGCAAAAGCACACTAAAAAAATCATGCAAGCAACTGCATTCCTCAGTATCCTTTATAATCACCATGAGGGCATGTGCAAATTGCTAGCTAAACATTACATTCTGTCATAAATTTTGGTGTTAGAGTTTACAAACATTCCACATGCGTCAAGTGATAACTCTTATGTCAGGATTTCTTGCGTTCTGTAGAAACGTCCTTAAAGTGTTAACAACATATCATTTTTACAACAATAGAGAGGTGGAGGCCTGGTTTCCTTTTTTGATTGTCTCATCAAGCTTACTGGGAAAAAAATCTCTTTCCAAGTTTAACTAATGGAGGTGCAGAAAAATAGTAACATTTTCCAATTGTTTCTTATCTGTTTGGAGACCAGTTTCTTAAGTTGCTAACAATTGTCTTTCTTGATGATTAGTCACCATTGAATATCAGCAGGGGGTTTTTATATATATATTTTTTAAAAAAAAGGTTGAAAGTTCAACCTTCCCCAGTTTTCCATACAGTAATAAAACATCTTTCCTGTGATCTTAGCTCCCAGAATCCCTTGTGACTTTGAGGCAGTTGCTTGACTCCTCTCCTGCATATGGCTTAATAAAACGTAAAGTTCAATGGGTTTGTGGAAAAACTCAGCTTATTTCCCTGCATACCCCACAAAGATGCTGCAGGATCTCTCCATGCTGTGACACACAGAGGCCAAAAATCAAGTTAATTTCCCTTGTATAGAATTTGAAAGGTTCGTTTCACACTTTTGTTAACGAATCCATTTGCTTTTCACCTGTATTTGACTAAATGCATTGTACGTGTGGCAGTATATTGACATGAACATATTTTCTTGGTTTAAGCATTTAGAGCATAATCCTCAACTTCGATGGGACAGTCTTCTGTGTTGAGATTATTTGAATGTATAACAGTTGAAGAATCTGATCCTTTGTCCTTTCCTTTAAAAAAAAAAACAAAAAAAAAAAGATAAATCCTTCTCACTTGACTCAGGTGGTGAATCTCAGCATTTGGTCTAAAATACTTGAGCAAAAGCAAAACAATATACATCTCCCTACACCATTGTTTAACGCAGCTGATAGCTACAGGCTATACAATAAGGCAAGGTGGTTATGAACGGGCCATCCCTATAAATTGATGGCTAATATCCTGTTGAACCACAAATGTCCCTATCTCAGATAATTTCTAATTAAGAACCCAATTCATCCATTGGACTTCAGTGGGAATTACCTGCATGCGTTCCTGAGCAGGAATGGATTTAAGCACATGCTGAAAGACGGCCTGTGTTGCTAAAGATACACATTTCTCTGCCAGAGTTTTAAGAGCTTGCTTTCCTAAATCATGTTATGGGACTTTTTACCTTTCTGCATGAGATGCCAGTGAATATGTATGCTTGGAAGCCTGACAAGGCTGCTAAAACTATATGCCTTTTTTAAAAAACAAACAAACCAGGAATGATGCAGACAGGTGCAGTATGATCTTCGTCACACTGACCTTCACATGACTTCAGACCTGACCTGAATGAAGCATCAACTCCAGGGTAAGAGACAACTCACTCATAAAGAAAAGAATGATTATGCTGCTGAGCTATTTGAAGTAGCTTTGTGAAATATCCTCTCTGTTTTAGGTACACATAAGATCACTACACCTCATTTTAGCAGGGTTCTGTAACAACCAAGAAGGTCCATTTCACCCACACAAACCCACCTAGCATGGAAGAGGTTTGTTTGATTGCTTTTTTAATCCCTTGCCATTGTCCTTTTTGAATGCACACTAAATTGTCTTCATTGTTTCATTAATCTTTGTTTTATCAGCTTAATGCAAAAGGTAGAATTTTATTCTAGTTACAAATAAACAAAATTAGGATCTGAATAACTTTTGCCTTGAATTCAGTATTTGTCAGTAGAGATTTGAACAGGGCAAGCTAGGACCTAGTCTCAGTTGCAACATTTGGTTTTTCTTTCATGGTTTTATTTCAGAGGGATTATTTTCGAGGAGGAAAACAGGTATCTCTAGCTGTCCTGTTCTTATTGGGTTTGATTCTACAAGTGCTGAATACCCTCAGTTCTCAAAGAAGTAATAGGAGCTGAAGGTATCAGCTGCCAAAACCAGGGATTGAATAAGGGCTCTCCTGGCTGCACACTTCCTCTTGACAGAGAAAGCTTCTCTTGAGTATCTACAATTCGAATCCCACATGAACTCTCCACAGTTGGATGTCTGCTATCTTGGCAGCAACCAGGCGCTGAAATAGGGACCTCTATGATGATAGTTTAAGTCTTTATAGCCTGTGCTAAAGTGCCAGGATCTGTAGCGAGGGGCTACAAAAAAACTCACAACCTCAATTGAAGCACAGAGGGAGTACGTAACACACCCTGACCAGTAGATTACATCTACACTTAAAAATCTCAGGCAAAGTGAAGCTTCCCCTTGTGTTCATACATTCATAGGCATGTAATGATCCCTGGGTCTGAGAATCAGGCCTTCTTCAGTTTGAAAATTGCTTTGTGTGTTTTGGGGGGTTGTTTTGGTGGGTTTTTTTTTAAATCTCTACAGAAGGCGGCCAAGAGGAAATCAACAGTATTGAGAGTTACAAAAGAACTAGCCAAACTTTCTGAACATATTGATCTTCTCCTGCCCAACTGGGGAGGGGGAGAGCCATTACTGTGTTTAATTCTAGAAATTCTCTATTTCCATTATTGCTGGAAAAGCCAGCTAAAAAGCACTTGAAATTGGTGATGTGTTGTTTACTCTCTTGAAAAAAAATATCCTCTCCAAATAGGGGAAAAGGTTAGAAATGATTTGTACTGCATTGATCAATTTACCCGAGTTGTCTTTCAACAGATTGTATTAATGGAACTTCATTTTCTTTTATTCAGTCACTGGCCAATTTCTTCTTGTCTCTTAAAAAGATCAATGAACACGTCTCATCATCTTTGCACAAAATGAGCCTCTATTTTTCCCTTAAACTTTGAAAGACTTTATTATTTTCATTTGTAATAGATTTCCTCCCCCTCCTCTTGCTTTCAGCCCCCCGTTGTCAATTTTCTGATGTCTGTCTATTCTTTCTCTGTTATAGGGCCTTTCTAAACAACTTAGGCTTTCCTTTCTGCAGTGTTCTGTTTGTGACAGGTAGGAAGGAGCATATTCAGTTGACAGGTGAGATCAGACCTGGGTTCCTTGTTTAGTGCTAGTGCTAACAGAAGGCACCATCACTGAAATCAGAATACTGCTTGATGAGACACCTTTGCTGATTCTGGATAGCAGCTTATTCAGGTGAGTCACGCCAGTGAAATCAACGAGACCACTCACTAAGGCATCAGGACATGGCCCCCATAACTAGTTTTAATAGGCAATAATGTCAATATTTGATTGTTTTGACTGAGGAAGGCCTTCTATTTTGAATACTTCTCTCAGCCTATATTAATATGGTAGCTACATATTGTTTCTCCGAAAATGTTGGATTTAGGCCCTGATCCTGCAAAGACTTTGACATGTACATAACTTTACTAAAGTGGGTAGTCTCAATGATATTGATCGGCCTGGATAAAATAACTCTCAAAAGTCTTTATCTAAAACTCAAATCAAACTAGGGGGCTCCTCCTGTAAAGGCAGGTGTGGGTTCTTATTTTGTCCAAGCTCTTTCAGCCATCTTAAGACACAATTTTACGTTGTATTATCACAGGAATTTTGTAACATCTTTGACTGGGAAAGTGGGAACTACAAATAGGTGTTTGAATTCTTTTCAAGGGAACATAAACCAACAAGCAAAATTCAAATGGCTTAATTTTGATTGCATGTCCCTTTTGCCTATAATGCTCATCATGCTATATCCTTTGTATTTCCCAATATTTCTTTGGTGCCTATTTCATTTAATTGCTATGGAATGTACTTTCTTTGTTCAGAGAATAAGTACTGCTAAAGAGTCCTCTTCTTTCTGTGTTGACCCTCCTCAAACCTGGTTCCATTAATTAACATTGTAATTGGCTCATTCCTTTGGATATTCTTAATGCTATACTACTAACCTTTTGAAAACCTGCCCTTATTACTCATAATTCTTTGTTCCATTGACACCCAACAAAAATGTCATCTAAATAAATGATGGAACACAATCCAGTTCACTTGTCCCTGGACTGTCCATTACAATTATGCGCTCAGTACACAAAACCTATAGAAAGGCCTTGTCTCGGTTCCCTTGAAGAAGATGATCAGAAGCACAAAGACCTAAGAATTCATTGGAGGCCAGTTAATATTGTTTCAGCCTGTGAAATTTTCCATGTACATAGGGACCACTAGCAACTGCCACACACCTCATTTGAAAACAGATACTGATGTCAATTAAGGGACAGTGCTATGTTAAAAAGGTACTAGGGCCTTCTGTCCTCAGGCTGGTTTGGTGAATGCAATGCTAATTGTGTGAAAAGTGCAGTGGCAGCTCTCAGACCTCTCATCCTGTCAAGGCTCAAATATGGGCCCAACATGCGACAAAGGCTCTGAAGTAAAGATCTAAAGAAATTATTCACATCGGAAATTTTAAATGCTGAAGAATTCACTCCATTAAAGCAAGTGACTCTTTCTATAACCTCAATTTCATGAAGCCTCATTTCTGATGTAATGAATTTTCAACACTCAAAGCAAGGGGGCATCATTTGTTTGGAACATAGCTACACCTGGGGCTAAAATGAATCATAGAATCATAGAATCATAGAATATTAGAGTTGGAAGGGACCTCAGGAGGTCATCTAGTCCAACCCCCTGCTCAAAGCAGGACTAACCTCAGCTATATCATCCCAACCAGGGCTTTGTCAAGCCTCACCTTAAAAACCTCTAAGGATGGAGATTCCACCACCTCCCTAGGTAACCCATTCCAGTGCTTCACCACCCTCCTAGTAAAAAACTTTTTCCTAATGTCCAACTTAGACCTCCCGCCCTGCAACTTGAGACCGTTGCTCCTTGTTCGGTCATCTGCCACCACCGAGAACAGCCTAGCCCCATCCTCCCTGGAACCCCCTTTCAGGTAGTTAAAGGCCGCTATCAAATCCCCCTCACTCTTCTCTTTTGCAGACTAAACAAGCCCAGTTCCCTCAGCCTCTCCTCATAAGTCCTATGCTCCAGCCCCTTAATCATTTTGGTTGCCCTCCGCTGCACTCTCTCCAACTTGTCCACATCCTTTTTGTAGTGGGGGGCCCAAAACTGGACACAATATTCTAAATGCGGCCTCACCAATGCCGAATAGAGGGGAATAATCACTTCCCGTGACCTGCTGGCAATGCCCCTCCTAATGCAGCCCAATATGCCATTAGCCTTCTTGACAAACAGGGCACACTGCTGACTCATATCCAGCTTTTTATCCACTCTTACCCCCAGGTCCTTTTCTGCAGAGCTGCTGCCCAGCTCGTCGGTCCCCAGTCTATAGCTGTGCATGGGATTCTTCCTTCCTAAGTGGAGGACTCTGCACTTGTCCTTGTTGAACCTCATTAGATTTCTTTTGGCCCAATCCTCCAGTTTGTTTAGGTCACTCTGTATCCTATCCCTACCCTCCAGGGTATCTACCACTCCCCCCAGCTTAGTGTCGTCCGCAAACTTGCTGAGGGTGCAATCTACCCCATCCTCCAGATCATTAATAAAGATGTTGAACAAAACCGGCCCCAGGACCGACCCCTGGGACAAAACCGGTGATGTCCTTCAAACTAATGGACAGTGGAGAGCTCTGGTTTGGCTAGGTTAAGGTTGCACTTTTTAAATGCAACCCACACAATTTCTGACACTCAAGGACAAGTTTAGCCCTCACACACAAGGTCATCACCAAAAAGCTCCTGCTGACCTTGATTGTGTCTACAGGCATGCACGCAGAGCAGTAGAGCTTGCCTCATATTTGAGTAAATGCACCTGCATTGCACAGAATCATGGATGTTACAGAGGAGATGGAAAATACCAGAAAAAAACCTGTTAGGTCATCTAGTCCATAACTTTCCCCTTTAGAATTATTATTTGAGCTACAGGACCATCAATGACTGGTCACCAAATGAGATTTAGTTGGGCCCCATTCTCTTTATTTATGCAGGTACAAAGTGCAACACTCAAACCCCAGGGTGATGCTTTTTAGAGTTAGGTTGTCATCTTCCACATATAGTGAAATCCTGCATGCTGTAAAGAGCTTTGATCCGGGCTGCGTGCAGGAATTTAAATTTGACCCCTTTTGGAGGGCACGTTCTGTGCTCCCGGCCCCGGGAGGAGCTCGCTTTGCTTCTCCCACCCCAACCTGAGAGGAGCTTGTGCCCTCTCCCCCCTGCCCCTGGGAGGAGCTTGCTCTTTCCCCCGGCCTCGGCCCTGGCCCCCGTTCACACTTCCTTCCCTGCAGCCCGCCCCAGCCCTGGCAGGAAATTCTGGATCTAGTGCTCCAATTTGAGTCCATCTCTATAGGAAAGGCAGTAATTTGAACTTACTGTCATTATTCCATTCAAAAAAGGAGTTATTTCCTCTGCTTATTTATTATCCATGGTGATGTTGCAGTGACTACGTGCTGTGTTGAAGCTCTTCAGTGAGGAATTGATCCCACTTGCATTCAAGTCAAGGAACAACTTCAAGTGACTTAATTGGTGGAGGGCTCAAGCCATATTTAACTACATAAATTGCCTTGGCTTTCTGGCTGTGGATCTTGGTGTCATCTTCTGTTGTAACACACTGTGGGTAATGAGCAATCTGCCCCTTGCTCACTTTACTTCCATTGTTGAGAGTAACCTACCTGTGACGGGAAACATACCAGTGGAAATAATCATTGCACAGATAATTGTTTGCTCACTTTGGGGCTGACCCACTGCTCACTGAAGTCAGCGGAAAGACTCTAATTGATTTCAGTGGGTACTGGATAAAGCCATTCAGGGCCCACTGAAGTCAGTAATAAAATTCCGTTAACTTCAATCAGGTCAGCTGCCTTTAGTCCACTATGGTCCTACTTAGATTCTTAATCTCTGTAATGAGCTAAATGCCCACTCAACCCATTCCAGTCAATACAGGGAGGACTCCACTTACTGGATAAATCCACTATCTGGAAGTATCTTAGTATCTCAATACTAAGCTTTTTGGGTGAATAGAATATCTACTGCTCCTGAAAACATTATGATGCATAAGATTTGCAGCAGCTTTGGAGAAAGATTTTTTTAGGTGAAAGTACCTGGTGGTTGAGCCTGGCCAACAGCAGAGTTATTTAATACAGGCAGGTGACCTCTTGTTTTGGAAGAACGTGGGTTTTATCCCAGGCCTCATCAATATTCACTGACTCTGGATCACTGGCTCTTTGCACCCCCTATTTCTTTTATATCTTTTATTCCTGTGCATTTTTTTTTATTCTGTTGTCTGTCTATTGTTGTTGCCTCTTTGAAAAGATCAATGAACAGGTGCTACAGTCTTGGCATAAAATCAGCTCCTATTTTCCTTGACACTTTAAAAGACTTCATTATTATTATTGTTCGTAAGAGGGATGTTTGTATCTTCCTCCTTGCCTTCAGCCCCCCTGTAGCTAAACTTTCTGGTAGGGCTTTGTGCTTAAAAGGAAATTAAATGCAAAGAATGCACAATTTGACTTAAAGCATATTGATACTGTAAAATGAAGGGCTATTTAATGCATTTTCTGAAGTGCGAGTGTAAGGAACAGTGGGGGTTGCAAACAAGTTTCTGAAAATGGCATTGTAGTAGCAAAATATATATTTGTGTGAACACTGGCTCCTTTATCCTCTAACGATTTTGCAACATTGTTTCTCTTTTGTTCCCTTCATTAGTTTTCTGTGACCACAAAGGAATTTCAGTATCAAAAGTGAGAAAGACCTTCCGGATGTTTTTGATACTGCGACTTGCAACACACCATTAAATCTCGTGTGGAAAACGCTTCTTAGGATATGAAAACACCCCGGTCAGTTTGTGTCACTACTCAGGTTAAACTCCTCACAGGAAAAAAACCCACAAAACTCTGCTTCCAGTGAAGAAGAGAAGGGATATGAGTTATACTGCTATCACTGCTGGAATTAGAGAACAGTTCCCAACTACTGTGAGTATTATAACAGCACTCAATCGTGCTGTTGTATTTCTAGATCTCGTGGTATTTCCATTAGGGGTTGAAATACTGGGAAGCCTTATTTATTAATATCTGAAAAGTGCTTTGAGAGCTGTGATTAAAAGGTATATTACTGAAAGCTTTCATATTATCAGTAGACACACTGGCCATGATACTCAGCTGCAGAGAACTCAGCCCTCAGTCACCTCTATGCCTCCTCCAATCATAGGGCGGTTTGATTGGAGGCCAAACCATCCCTAATGCAAGTTAGAGTAGAACAGCCACAGCATTATTCTAACTTATGTTGGCTAGAATAGTCCCCCAGGGCAGTGTTTCTCAATGACCGGTCTGTGGACCGGCGTCAGTGCCTGAGATCTCCCTGACAAAGTTTAGGAAGACAGCAAGATGGTTCCTGGTATCAAAGAGGTTGAGAAATGCTATCCCAGAGAATTCAATAGAGTGCATTGTGCTCGGTCCTTGGCTCCAGAACACCCCATTCCTTCTCCCAGCTAGTCTCAGCTTCTCCCTGATTTTTGTCACACCAGGTATCCCCCATGCTCCAAAATGCCAGTTTTAAGGTCACTTTGCACCATTGCTATAGTGCCAGTATGGGAAAGAGAGAGTGTCCTACTGCCCACATTGTGAGGATGTCCCAACTCGAACCAATAAAACCTTCATACTGCACTATCCCATTCTGTGTGTATTTTTTTTCCTCTCTCATCTAGATGGTTTATAGGTATGAACTTGGGAGGTGACACACAACACAAATGGGGAAAACAACAGTCATTTATGCAGGTCAATCTATGTAAGTTACACAATGCCTGCTGAATATAGCATGGCACAAAGTTGAAAGAAAGCCATGTTAGAAATAGTTGAGAGTCTTAATAAGTATTATTTATATGATTTTCTAGATCTCTGCACTTGCAAAGGCAGACTGCCTTACTTGCTATGAATTCAATTCTCCAGGGCCCAGAGGGAAGAAAAAAAGTACAACAAATACATTTTAGAAACCTCAAAATTTACCTAAAATAATTTTGGGTTTTTTGTTATATAACAAACAAACAAAAAATGTGGCAGTTTTAAGATCCAATATTTCAGGACATCCCAGAACTAGATGTGTGAGCTAGAACTGTAGTAGCACTTAGACTCTTTCAAACTGGAAGAAACTTTCTAACATTTAGAGAAATATTTTCTGTGCTTAAAATGGGGAATACCAAGTTAACTAGCAATAATTCTCAAATTGGTAGAAACATTTTCATTGAAACCCCTGTGAAGCCACGAATCATCCTTTTCCAGTCTCAAGTGTTCATGAGATATCAGAATATACATCTGATAATGGCATTCGTTATAAAACTGGAACTGATTTTTAGCTATCCTGCACCTCAGAACGGTGTAATTTGGGGGCAGGAGGGAAATTCTACTTGTGGGGTGGAGAAGACAAGTTTTCTCTGACAGTGTTTTCTATTGATTGATTGATTGATCTATTAACCGTATCTGTTTGAAGCTATTCTAATTGTAGGTTAGACCCTGGGAAAGATCAATGGGCAAAATGTAGGTGAGGTGGTCAAAGGTCCATAATGAACGCTAATTATAACATAGCTTTCCAAATTATCACATGTATCCACAATCTATAGCATTATTCTTTTTTACTTTCCTAATTGTTAATCACATTAAAACTTTAAAAAAATGTATATGGGGGGAATCCTTTTAATTTCAGTAGGAAGTCCACTCAGGCAGTGTTTTTTTTTTTATCAAGGATCAAACAGATATTTGGATCACACTTTATATAAAGAATATTTTTATCAATGGATAATAAATGATGAATTGTTTAGATAAATGGTTAATTGTTGTATATTCTTGTGGTGTCCAGCATGCAAAAAAGCTGCTTAGAACCATGCCTCATAACCATCTATAATACATGCTTATAATACATTTATGAATCCTTTATAACAATGTATAAATATATCATTTATATACACAGTGACGATTATTTGGGGACCAGAACCCTACAACATGACTGGGTTAGGACTGAGATTTTCAGCCCTCTTTCATAATATCTAGGCATTTGGGTTCTCCTACCCATAACCCACGTCATTAACTTCTTCCCAGCTAGAAAGCATCTTAAAAATTAACAACAACAACACGAATCTCAAAGGATTTCCTTACTCAGGCAAAACTCCCACTGAAGTCAACTACTGAGCCCTGATTAAAAATCAGTGGGGGTTTTGGCTTGAGGAAGGCCTACAGCATTTGATGATCTACTGATTTTTAGAACTTACTGTATATCACAGTTACATGTTTGAAGTGCTATTCAAACATCAAGGGCTGGTTTGTGCCTTTAGGCACAAGGTGCATGAGGTGCTCCATCCTGGAAAGCACTGTGACCCATCTCAGGGTGTTCCAGCTTCTTTCTTGTTCTGGTAAATAATTTGCCATTGGGTTATACCACCAGCAAGTTATGACACCCCTTGTGCTATCTGAGTTGTGCTGGCCCATGAATATGGAAGGGGTGCTAAGGCTATGTCCATTCCTCACCTTTTTAAGATATACAAGAGCTGAAACAGTAGCAACACTTAGAAAGATCTGGGGGAGCCCAGGAAGAGGTGTAAGGAGCGGTTCTCACCTCTCGTTTTTTGTGTTTAGATATTTAGTGCATTTCACAATCTAACCCTCTCTTAGAAACTGAATTACCACTTCACTTAAATGGTTACATTATTTGTTAAAATAAAACAAAAAGGTTCACAAACTAAGACTTTAGGTTGATAGATTTTCAGCTCCTCAGTTTCTGTAAGGTCAACCCATGTGGTGTCACCACAGCAGAACTCCAATTATTAATGATTATTCATTATTTATATTACCGTAGTGCCTTAGTCCGTGACCAGGACCCCATTGTGCTAGGTGCTGTACAAACACAGAACAAAAAGACAGTCCCTGCCCCAGATAGCTTTTAGTTTATAACACAAGAGGCAACAGATGGATGCAGACAGATGGGGAGTACAAGGAAACAATGGGACAACATTGTCTAAACAGACCAGACAGACCCTCCATGGAGAAGGAGTAGAATACACCAGCAGAGTGAACAACGATGTCATGTTCGTTCCATGATTTTTTGGGGGAGTAGCGGGAAGGTTACCTAAGAGAGGATCAGCTAATTGGAAAGAAAAAGGAAGGAAAGGGAGAGAAAAGGATAGGGCATGGGAGGACAGAACTGCAATGGAGTACCATGTGATTTACCAGTGTGAGATCCGAGTCAGGTCCTAGATGTTTTATAACAGAAATAACAAACATCAAAGTTTTGTAATAGTTCCGATAAAGAAACCAACAAGAGAGAGATTCATTTCTCCATAGACTATTCCCTGTCTCGCATGACTACGCAAAGGTTTTTGGTGGAAGAGTAAAGTTTGGGATTCTAATGGCTTTCAGGAAAAAAAACAGACTGCAGTACAGCAACAAAAAGTTAAACTTGCCTTCTAGTATTATAGTCCTGTCCCTGACTGAACTGATAGGCTTTGTTTATGACACAGAGACCAACTGATTTCATTTTTTTTATTTAAACAATCCCTCTTGTGAAGAACACCATTACATGATAAAGTGGCAGAGAGGAAGGAAGATGCGCTGATGAGAAACAGACATCAGAGCCATTAGTATCGATTGGCAATTGATCAGGGCATCAGTAAGCACAGGCCTGGAAATTCAGTGCATGAGAGGTACAAAATGATTAGTGTGTGCAAGGACACTTGATTTAATCTGGTTCAAAAGATGTATTTCCCATGAAGAGGCACTTTGGTCAGAAGGCAACAAACTCATTAGTACAAAAGCAAGAGCCTATGTGGGGCGCCTTGTCAACAGGAGATCTGAATATATTTTTCAGGAGATACATTCTTCAATCAATAGCTTCATGTCAAGACTCCCAGCATGGCCTGACCTGGGGCCTTAGTTTATCTAATGAGTTGTTTTTGGGGACTGCTCTGTGGCCAAACCTTTATCATATTATTGTAATAATATTACCAATAATTTGTTTGGGGAGAGGAGGACTCTGTTCTTTGAAAAAGACACGGGCCCTAACTGCTTGTTGAAGAACAGAGACTTTTGTTTAGTCCGTAGTTCTGGTTTAGCTGCAAGTTGGCTCTTCAGGGCTCGAGTTTAAGCATACCTGAAACCGCTTCCTTTTGAGTGTAGAAAAATGTCATCTTGACGGAGGCATGTGAGTTAACTCCTATTACACGTACACTGAGTTAAAACGACATAGCTTTTCACTCTCGCCCTGGGACCTAATGGGCTTCAGCACTTGAGATGTGAAAGACCAATAACTTAATCCACTGTTTGAAGCAATCCCTCTTTTTAAAGTAGTGCTGTCTTTGATTAAGCCACTGTAAAGCTCAGCAGAGCTGTGTCAAGTCAAATTATATTCTTTCAAGTAAAAATGCCATTTTAAATGTAACGTAAAACTTCAGACTTATTGCATTTTTAAAAGAACACTGAGTACTGTTTATTTACATCCAGCCAGATTTAACAGCCACATGGCCGGTTAATAACAATCTACAGCCTGGGGATGTTATAGGAATGGGTGTGTTTTAAAGAACTAAAATGATTTATAGATTAAGAATATTGGGCCAGATTTTTAAAAGTATTCAGGTGACTATAGATGCAAATAAGTGCCTAGTGGTTCTTCGAAAGCTCCTAACTCCCATTGATTTCAGGGAGTTAGGGGCCCAACCTGCTCAGGTGCTTTTGAAAATTCCATTAAGCACCTATCTGCACCTTAAAGACATCTTGAATACCTTTATAAATATGGCCCATTGATCACAGCAATTAAAAAAAGGAGCAGCAGATTTGTTGTCATCTTATATATATTTATATATTTTAATTTCATTTCATTCTGGGTGAAATTCTTGCTCTGTTGAAGTAAAGAGAACATTTACTATTGACTTCAATTGTGCCAAGATTTCATCCCCTACATTTTGGTGCTTATGAAAGTGAGAGGCTGATCAAATTAGCTCTGCCAACAGCACAGCAATACGCTCCTTAACCACAGGATAATCTAGTCCTGGTCATTTCCTGAGCAAAGACTATCCAACAATGACAAATTGTTTTATATGGAAATGTCAGCGTGTACACAGCAGCGCCAGGTTCAGACACCGATTCCCCCAGCTGATTTCATTGGCTGGAATCATATTTGAACCTAGATCTGCCAAAGTAAACGACTCACGAGGTCTGGAAAAGACCACTGATGTCACCTAATCCATCTCTGTTCCCTACACTATACAAAAGCACAGCCTCACCAAGCCTTCAGGTGATCAACTCCATACCTTAGAAACTTGAGGCACTGACCAACTATATTATCATCAAGTCAATTTCGTAAAGTTTGTAGCCCAGGGCAGAATTTGTGTGTGTGGGGGGGAAATGCATTATGTGTACTGGCGTGGGTGGTTTCTTTGGCTCTTTGATCTCAATTGCTCAATACGAAGCAGCATAAAGAAATGTATTTTAAATATGTGTATGTGCGAAAGGCCCAAAGTTAAAGTTAGGCAACCAAATATATATTTCGGCAGCTAAGTACAAGCTGCTTGAACTCAAACTTCAGTAGGCATTGTGGATCCTCAGCACCTCTAAAAAGCAAGTCTTTTTTTACATAGATGCCTAAATAATAGCCCTTAATATAAGTTACTCACGTTTGAAAACGTTGACCGGGGTGGATTTAAGCTGTATCTCAATGCACCACCAGTGAAGTTTTACCAGAGGTGATGAATGGTATCTTCTCAGCAGACATGAGATGTGAATTCTTCATGCCATGTCTACAGGCTGGGGACCGCTGGCAGTGGTGAGTGGAAACACTGATGTTTTGCTGTCTTCCACCTGCCAATGCAGAAATGAATGTCATGCATTTTAGTAGCAGAGTGTTTGGGAAGCCAGAGGTATGCTCAATACAGTAAAATCTAATCCCACCAGTAATTTCTCCCCATATGTGATTGTATATCTGGTGTGTGAATCAACCATTAAGTCAAGTGCCAGGTAGCTGGAACACTTCAGACCAAATACCAGAATGCCTTGGGAAGCCAAACAAACTTTCCTTCTACACGGCACTCATGGGAAGAAAAAGTTTTCTCTCTTGGAGTTTAAAATATTTGAAAAGTTTGGCCCTATCTAAAATTCTGTTTGTGCAGTTGCAGTTCTAACACTGTTTACCTGAAATGTTTCTATAATTCGTAAACTTTTGAGTTTCAGGTTGGTGATTTGTGAGCAGCAGATTGCACTCTCCTGAACTAAATCTAACGAGCGCCACAAAGTGAAAATAAACTGGAGAGACTTGAAATAAAAATCACTTCAAGAAATCTAAGAGTGGTGGGGTTTTTTTTTTCCCTCCCACTTTAAGCCAACTAAACTCCCAACACATTCTGATCATCTCCCCACAGCGTGTCTGTGCTGGTGACAACTGATTCATGTGTATATTTGCATATCCCCTCAGTGCCAGCAGCAGAATACAAAATGGGTCCTCCTGCTCTGGCAGATGACACAGCACTGGCAAATCAGGAGGAGCTGTCAAAAACAGCTGTCCATTAAAAGAGTTTGCTGAAACAACTAAGAGCTGTTTGAAAATGCTAGGTGGTAGAATTTAATTGGAGTAGCAACTGTTCAAAATTAAGATGAAAAGGACCAGTCGGTAAATGGGGGTTTTAGGTTTTTTGTTTTCTTGTTTTTACAATATATTTATTTAGGTTTTTACAAACTATTAAGTTTGCCAGTTTCTTGTGGCTCCTTGTTCATGTTGCATCTCCTATATCAGTAAACATGGCCATACCCATAAAATGATCTTTTACAGATAAAGACTATCAAATCCAAACCCAGGACTTTTTCTTATATTTTAGAAACCAGGTCAAGAAATTTTTAAGATCAAACTTTTGAAAAGTGGCCTTCGTGTGTGTGTGTGTGTGTGTGCAAACAGTCACATGACTCTTTTGGAACACTAGTAGCATGGTGGATTTCATCAGCTGGTGCATACTAGTGATAAAATGCATATATACAAAAACCCACGCTCAAATTCTCCTACCTGGGCGCTCAGCTGACAGACCCTAGTGCATATACATCACAGTTTGCAAACTCTCCCTGCATCTAAGTACACAAAGTTTCATGCACACAAATAAAGGCTGAATTTGGGGCCCTTTCAAATCTGTCCCTTAAAATGAATCTATTCTTGGCGAGAGACACCTGTGCACTGACCCAGAATAAATAAATCCTTATTTGGGGCTTGATTCAAAGTCCATTGAAGTCAGCGGTAAACGCTGCATTGACTTCAGTGGGCTGTGGATCAGGAACAAATGCAAGATGGGTAACAGAAGCACAGCCTTCCTTTGAACACACAGTTTTGGACAACGTGCCTCCAATCTCACTTGTAGCGCTCCCCCTGGGGGTCAGAGTGGCTAATTTAATCTCTAAGGCCTATCGTGTCCTTCGTTCTTCTACTGTCTGAGAAGTGCTGGCCTGTGGTGCTATTTGATGCCAAAATAAAAATAATTAAAAACCCTAAACAAGGGGACTTATTAATGTTGATAACATTTTCAATTGCACATGTGATGATTTGTATTTGTTTAAACTATAGCTTTTCATTAACACCACGGCACACTGCAAACACCTCTATTTTATAAATCCCGTCCTCTCTCCCACGCATCATTTGCTGCATGGCAGATATATTTCATTATAACATAGGTCTGAGGGCAAAGGGTAGTTTTTAGTTAGGGCTCTGGTTTGGGAGTCAGAAGATCTGGGTCCAATTCATAGCTTTGCCACAAATTCCCTTTATGACCTTGGACCTTTAGGTCTGATTCAGTAGAGTTAATTCAGCACTTCCTGATGTCCATCACTATTTACCTAAGCACGCACTTATGTGCCTTAAACATGTGTTTAAATTTAAAAATGTGTTTAAGTGCTATGATTAATCAGATCCTTACTCTCTCTCTGCCTCAATTCCCCATGTATGAAATGAGAAAAATGATCCTTCCTTTCTTCTGCTTTTTGTCTGCTTTGTCTATTTTGGTTCCAAACTCTTTGGAACATGGATTGTCTCTTACTTTCTGTATTAGAACAATGAGGCCTCAGGCTCAGTTGGGGAATATTATGAATGATAAATAATGAAAATGCACATGAGACTCGATATGTTAGTATCCTGAGACTCACAATTTCTCTTTGGATGGCCTAAAACAACGTTAAAGAATTCAGAGTAGTCGGGGACATTTATCTGCAAGATCTAGTGAGTTTTAGCATTGATATCATTACTGGGCTTTTACTTTTATTATAACTTTTTAGTTAGTTGCCACACTCTCTTTTAAAAAATCAAATCAAATCTGTTTTAAAATGTAAACATAAAGCTAGAGCAATAAATCTACATATGTGCAGGTACTAAAATTAAATTTTCTGTGCTGAAAGAACAAAGAGAAGTTGAAACCTTACAGTAATGCCTGTGACTACAAGTATATGGCTTAGTGTATGCGGAACACTGCAGCCAGAAGTAGCAGTGACAGCTGGTGGGTTAGTAAACAGATTTCATTTTAGGTTTTTTTCTGAAAATTATACAATTTTTTCCTTTAATATGATTCTTCTCTACATCTTTTGTTTCCATTCAATGATGAGACTATTTCCAGTTTGTATCCAAGCTCTGCTAAATATTTTATTGGACTTAAAACAGATAAATGAACCAAAACAAACAAACAAACAAAAAATCATTTGTCACATTCAAGTGAAGTTCGTAATCTGTTGAAATTATATAAAAATATAGGTCTAGTGCCTGACAGAGGTTGGAAGAGAATGGGGGTAAAGAGAGAGAACTTGTTAATAGATACACACAATCAAACACATGGATACTAGCACATCTCAGTCCTCTGAGGGCTTTTTTTATTATTATTTTGAGCAGAGTTTTATTTGTGTCTTCACTTCCACTCTGAAATTTCCTCCAGGACATTTCCACTTTTATCTCTCCCCACCTCCCCCCACATCCCTAAACTGCTCAAAATCTCTGCTGACTGAGGTAGACTTGAGAAAAAATAAAAAACGCTGAAACAATCCAGAAGAAATTACCTAACGGCATAAAAGGTATCAAGACTGTTATTGTCTATTTCTTTGTATGGATATTTATATATCTATACTATGATATATAGGGGCGAGGGGTGAGAACTAGTTTTAGGAATAGGTTGAAGTAGAGACAATTTCAATTCAAAAAGCTTAATTTATGTTTGTATTAAAGAACTGTGCTTAAAGATCTGTTTTATGTCAACTAGATTTTAATTGTTCATTGGCTCCAGGGGTAAATTTTGAGCCAGTCACATACACAGTTCCTGTTAACAGTAATCAGGACTGTTCACACAACTCCTTGTGTGGAAGATGTAGCCTTCAGGGAATAGGCAACAGTGCTTAAGATGGAATCTGTTACTTATTTCTTTTCATACCTAAATAATGCACACACAAGCAGATCAGTGCAGAACAGCTAGTAATGTTCAAAGAAGTAAAATAGTTTAATTTCTTGCCTTGCTCATGCAACTTCCAACTGTAGTACTTGGAGAGAAAGAAAAAAAAAAAAAAAAAACCAAACCAGCACTCCACAATATGAAATTGTAATATACCTATATGCATCCAAACTTGGGAGATGCTATTTGCCTCTTCCATGAAGTGTGATGGGTGATAAGACTGTTCAACACTAAGAGAATCAGTATCACTGCCGGAATCAATCATTATTTTGGAAGTTAATATACCTTTTCACTCCTCTTTGTGTAATCATCAAGTATGGATTTCATGTCCATAAATAGTATTGTAATGTCATAGTTTTCATATGAGTTAGTTTGTGGACCATATTACAACTTTCATACTAATTCATGTATACGTCAACATGGGAACTCAGATGTCTAATACTTTGCACATACATTCCTCAAATATATACATTAGAAAACTTCATTTTCTATAAAGGCCCCACATGGAAGAAAATTACATTTCTTTACTTTCAAATTATACTATGAACAAAAAGATTGTTCATTACCTTTGCACTCCTATATGTATTGCAATAATGAATAATCAGTTTCTCAGGCACCCGAACACAATACATGTGCCACAGTAAACGCACAAAGAGAAGATTAAGCCCTGCACCCCCCAAAATCTACCAGCGTTCTCTCACTACCCAGTTTCACAAAGGTTTTTGTGAGCCAGGGTGAAAAGATGAGCCTTGCTGATGGAAAATACCATTCAAAGCTGGCAATGCAGAATGCTCTGGTCCCATTGATTCTGAAGCTAAATCAATATCATGGTTTCAATGCCTGAAACATATTTCAGAAGCTTCTAGTGGATTCAGTCTAGCAATGGCAATGTATTTTATTATTGATAACTAGGTCACAGAGTTAAATTTAAGGGAAGCAAAGTAAATCAGTGCATTAATTTAAGTGGCATTCCTAGAAGGAATGAAGAACTTTGAACCACAGCTAAGATAAGTTTCCCTTGGTGAAGAATTAGTCCTTAGAGTTTAAGTCCCAGGCAGTTTTAGGAAGAATTGTCAAACTTTTTACTAATCCTTCTGCTAACTACAGGTATTGGAATTCCCTTGGAACTTTGTCTCCTGTTTGGTATTCCACTATTTCACAGTAGCTAGCACCATATATATATAGGTTTGAAGGAAACAAGAGTATCCAGTATGTTTCGTACTCTGCAGGAAATGTGCTTATATTAGTCTAAATTACAGTATAATTTGCTGATTTAAAAGGCACATAATGAAATGATCATTAGGAAAATACACTGGTACCTTGTACATTATTATAATTATTACTGAATCAAGACCATCGCATAACAAGAAGCCCACATTGGAGGTAAACATAACAAAGTATACAAGTTCAGGTAATTTAAAGCCATCACACTGGAGTGTTGCGACAGTGATCATCATGGCATTGTGTCAGGCTAAAGACTAGAAAGTGACTGCAGCAATTGTAAAGGACCCAATAAAAGAGGTGGCGGATTGATTAAAAAGTGATGGGAAAGTCCACAAATTAACACTGGTTTTCTTTTAGAAAGTACTTTATATTAACGAGCATGTTAAACTAGCAGCTCTGAGACAAACTCATGACTGGCTGTTCTCTGAGCCTGTGAGTACATTGTTGCAGTACAAAGAGCAGAGTATCATACCAGTAGGGCAGAAGCTCTTAGCCTTCCTTGAAACAAACCCCTAAAACCAGTGCACACCAGGCGACTGAGAAGCCATTTTAACTAAGTAAAGCTGCTATGATGCTTAGCAGCAGGGTAAAATCCAAAAGCAGTCTCTGGGTCCAGCAGCATATGATGGGGTCAACTGCAGAGGCAACACTGATCTCAGCCAAAGCAAAGGCGGTTGTACACACAAATGTAAATTGAGAAAGAAAAAAAGCGGGGGGAGGAAGTGAAATGAGGGATCATTCTTAAATCAAAAGCTGTGACAGGTCACACTGCTCACTCATCTGTGTGTGCACTTCGTGATTCTCATTCACTTCTTCTGGATTCTCAAACAAAGTGCAGAGTCCTAAAAATATTTGGAACTATTACAAAGCATAAATTAATAATGTGGCAGGGAAATGGAAAAAGGTGCCTGGGGCCTACTTAGAGCACAAAATGATCTCAACCATTATTCAACAATGATATGAAGATCTTTTATTTCATTTCTTCTTAACAGTTCCCTGTGTTTGCTATCATTTCTTGCCCAGCACCGTGTCAATAATTACTAAATTAGCAGGACGCCTGTACAATTTCAGCTCAAGTGTTATTACTGACAAGTCAAACAAAGAAAGCTGATCGAAAAGATGGGACTCCATCTCCTTATTTAAATGGACCGTGTTCACAGAAGAAGATTGAAGCCCCTTTTTCTTCAAAGGAAAGAGAGAAGGGAATAGTTTACATTTTGTGCTCCTCAAGGACACAGAGTCAGAGGAAATGCCTTTTTAATGTAAACCTCTTTTCATTTCCAGGGGACAAAAAATGAAGGTTATTTAAAAGAATCATGCTTTGTGGAAGAAGTAATTACATTCTTTTTTTCAAATCTCAGAGGAATAATGCTTTTATACTCCCCCAAGATGACCCAATTTGCTTTGTGATATGCTCCCTTAAATGTAAGTGTGCTGACTCCTTTGAACTGCATTGTTTTCAGTGTCTAAAGATACTCCTGCCATACTACACCGGTGATGGTTTAAGTCTCATACCAGTCTCCCAAATAGTCATAAAGCTTTTCTTGGTCTATATGGCCAATGGGTTGAAACTGTAATATCCACTCACAGGTATTTCCAAAATATTCACGGGAAACACCCGGATTTAGCTAATGCTCTGAAACATCTACCTCTTGGATATCGAAATTTAAAAACCTTAGATTAAAGAGAGAATTTATTATAATTCTTAATAGCGATCTCAGTATGTCGAGATAAGTTCCAAAGCGTTCCTATGTTTATGGCAGTTTCCTAGCTTCACTTGATTTTTTTTTAACTTTACCTATTTAATATTATTTTAGGGGGAAAATATGTTACATTGGCTTAAATGTTTCTAAAAGTACATCAGTGGCAAGAGAAGCGGATGTGCCTAAAATTGTGAAATATAGGTATAGTTCTGTAACCCCTTCTCATAGGAGTCATTTCTACTCACAAGAATAGTTCCATCAACGTTAGTGGGACATTTCACATAAATAGGAACTAATTTGGTGAGGAAGAATGTGCAAGATCAGGCTTTATAGTCAACAGGTATCTAAACTGTATTGAAGTTCAAAAATTTTATATTGTATGTTGTTCAGGTCTGTTCTTATTTAATGCAAACCACCTGGCCCATCTCTGTTGAAAGTCTGATGGGAATAGGCTTTTTCCATGAGTGCTTCTCCAGTACCTTCAATTTGGTCTAAAGGTAGGAAGAGTAAAGAAAACTATGAAAATGTAAAACAAAACCACAGACTGACCATTTGCATTTTATAAATATTCTTGGTAATTTTGCTACCATCGGTGTTTGTTATCGGTCACTCTTGTCCCTCCAAAGCATAAATTGATATAATTTGAGTTCAACTACCCTACATGATGACAATGAAATACATTAGAGATGAGACAGAATTAAAGTCTCAGAACCCAAAATAGAATGCCCACTTTTGAAATACTGACCCAGTCTTGAAATCTGGAGCCAGTTGAATGCACCAGCTTGAAACGGTCTCTAAACCAAATGCAAATATATATTTGGGTGTTGTTTTAAAAAGCAACTTTCCAGGAACTCACATAGCCAAATGCAGATATAAATATGGATTAGGAATCTCAGGTTTAACAATTCCCATTTTCTTTCTTTTACAGTAGGCTTCAGTTGAAAGGAGAGTTGTAGTCTTTAATGCTGGAGGTGTTTTCTGGGTATTTGCAATGTGCTCTAGTAATAATGATGACATTTAAATCTCACCTTTCATCCAGAAGGATCCCAAAGTGCTTTATACAAATCATTTATTAATTATTATTATTCTTGGTCTGATATTATTCTGTCTGTTTTTGTAACAGGATGAAATTATTGTAATGTAAGGTAGAAGGATCCCACATCTGTCAGAGTCTGAAACTTTGATTTACAATCTCTCATAATACAAAGACAAAGAGACATTCAATGAAATTGAAAAGCAACAAATTGCGAATCAATATTTGGAAAAAATGTTTGCACAATGTATGAACTAACCTACAGAACTCATTGCCACAAGATATTACTGAGTCTAAGGGTGTAGCAGGATTTTAAAAAGGATTAGACATTTATATGGGTAATAAGAACATTCAGTTACTTTAGATAGGACAAAATGTTTTTAGAAGGGATATAAATCCTCATACTACAGGCAACTACTATCAGAGATTAATCAGAATTTTCTCCATGGGTTGGTTATTCCCAAATCTTCTACTAGGAGGTTCTGAAGCATCTGGCTCTGGTCACTGTCTGAGGAAAGATACTAGACTAGGTGGAACTGGTCTGATCCTGTATAATACCATTCACCACTTCAATACAGTCATATTGGGGGTAAAAAGCAGTGACTATTTAACAATGAATAACACCAATACGCATCAGGAAATGAAGTACCACATTCTACTGAAAGTGCCAGGGGAATTTTCTGGTAGGAAAAGTATAATTATCCCAGTTGGAATTTGACTAGGATGCTGGATTTAACATCCATCATCTTGTACAAACTAGTAAATAATTCCTCCTAGCTAGGATTTCAGCTTTGCATCTTTTGCATCTAACCCATATGAAGTCACTTTCAACAGCAAACTGCTGGGAACACTGAGCAAGGTAATGCCAGCTAAAACATCTACGTTATTCCTCCATGTGAAACATTCCCCCTTATTCTCAGGTTCCCAAATCCATGCAGGCCACTTCTGTGCTTTAAAACAACATCAATGGGAAACGAGTTTTATTAATGCCAGGATGACTTTTCCTTTTAAACAGAATCAGTGATAGTGTTTACTTTGGCAAGGAACAGATTTAGTGCTAGTTAAACCCTTTTTTGTTGACTTTTACACTCATTACATGCTGTTGCCGCAACTCACAAAATTACTAACACTAAGCCAGATAGCCAAATGTGTTCGAAAATCTCTGTTCGTGGCCTCTGAGTCAAGTAAGCAGAACTTACAATTTAAAGCAATGACATTCTGAGGAATACAGCAGCATCCTCAGGCAATAGTTCATAACAGATTATGCTGTAATATTAGTTATGTGTTAGGGTGCCTTTTTATTATTTAATGTTACATAAGTAAATATTACAGATTTTTTAAAATTGTCCCAGTGTTTATTATTTTTTATTAATAAAATTAGTTTATTAACATTTTCAATTTCAAAACCAGTAACTAAACATTGATGTGTGGAATACAACATTGACATACAACATACAAAAGAAATGCGGTCGAATATGTGTGCAGAAACATATATACACGGCTCCTGATTCTCATTTATATTATGGCCCCTTTATACTGCACTGGCAGTGTACACGAGTCTTACGGTGGTGTAAATGTGTAAAAGAGGCCCCTTCACACTGCCCCAGAGAATTTATTTTAAGACAACTTTCTTTATTTATGTAGGGTGGCATTTTCAAAAGGGCTCAGCATTTGTCTAATTCGGCACGTACCAAAGTCAGCGGCAATTCTTTTCCAAAAGTTATGCTCTAGCTCAACCTCAAGTTATGTAGCAGTCACTACATGACCTTGTATGGCCTGTGTTATACAGGAGGTAAGACCAGATGATCATAATAGCTCCTTCTGGCCTTAAAATATATGAAAAATCACTTTTCTTTAGGTAATGTCTATCTGTACATGCACACACCCATCCACTTATACATACATCTTAAAATGTGTGGGCATGATAATTTCCTCTGACAGTGAAACCCACAAGAGAGGAGAAGAGGCAGAAGAACTCATCAAGAATCCCCTTACGGAGCTCTCTGCAAACTGCTGCACCAAGAAGATGTTTAGGTCTCTGTAGAGTTTGCCAGGGGGTGAACCCCCTCCCCACCCTCACTCATGGATATCCAGATATCTTCTCTGCTGATCCATCCTCCCCATGGCTGCCTGGCTGTGGCACACCTGTGGCTCCCATACGTCCCCTTGCAGCTGCTTGGTAGTAGGCAAGGAGTAGGGTTTAAAGAAAATTATGGTGCTCAGTATTCTGATGGGATATCTGCTCGTCCCTTCCCCATTCCCAAACACAAGAGCCCTTGAAACATGGAAGGGGAAGGCTGATGCCTAAATGGCAAGTTCCTAGCAGAGGAAGACCTACATGATGTTCTCAAGGAGACAGTCCTGCCTGGTGTGTAGAAAATAAGGATAAAAACAAAAACTTAGTAAAATATTAATTTAAATATTGTTCCCAATCCTGCAAAGAGTTACTCGGAGTGAGTAGTCTGATTCGTATGATTAGTCTGTTAAAACCAATGGAGTTCTCATGTAAGGAGTACAGCTATGCCAATAACAGATTTTCGATTTGCTGGCCAAAACAAAAAGTAAAAATAAATTCATTAATTTTGACTGCCAATGACAAATTTTTACATTTTTTGACAAGCCAGAAAAAGTCTAAAAAAATTTCATTGCGGGTCCAATGCAGGGTTTTGTTTAATTTTTGAGTTTCTTAAAGCTATAAAATAAATAAAATTTTAAGTTAAGTTTGTAATAAGCAACCATTTCAAATAAAAAAAATATCAAAATGTTTAATTTAAAAAATGTCAGCAGGAAATGTTCGGATTTTTTCAGAAATGTGCGTTGGCTGTTGGTGTTGGGTTCGTTTTTATTTAAACCAAAACAATTTGGCAAATTTGATACAAATTCACAGAATGTTTCAGTTGACCCATATCTGTGTTGTTCAAGGGAAAAGGCTTAATCAGAAAAGGTTTATCCAGAACTCATACCTATTTCTTCCCCAGTAAGGCTTTGCGGGATCATTGTTTCCATGTATGATAGAAGCAAAGTCTGTGGTTCTATAGCTGGTGTTTTCTCTTCAGCAGGGATTTGGGGTGAGATAGGATGAGGATTTAGTCATTCATGTTATTTTGAATGTTCTTTTTAAGACATTCGGGGTCAGATTCCCAGTTGGTGTAGAAAAGCGTAGTTCCACAAATCAATGTCTATCTGTACATGCTGAGGTCCCAGCCCTCAACATTTTCAGTGTATTTTCAAGCTTCCATCCCCAATATTGAATGCTATGATGTTTGACATCAAACATTCAATTATATGTGGGTTGCTTCTAAACAAAAGTTTTTTTAATTGTTTCAGATACACCATCTGTTTCTAATCAAAACCATGTGGAAACTGGAAACCCTTATAAACATGGCTCTAGGTTTCTTTTTTAAATGAAATAAGCTTAGTAGTGAGGGGTGGAACTTCAAAGGGTTCAGAGGTGCTGTCCTTATCCAAACCTACATGAAGCTTGTTGGTCTTATTGAGCTGGTAATTTCAAGGGAATTTTGCTTTCACGCAAGACTTCTAATTTTCATTGGAGTGGGAAATACCATGACAATTGCCTTTTCCATTATATTTTAGTTTCTGGATAAAGCCAGAGAAGGCAGAAGTGGTCACAAATTTTTTGAAAGAAAAAAAGCTTTTTGAATCTCAAGAAAGTAGTTAAATAAATGTCAGTGAATATTTTGGCTGAAATGCTTAGGGATGTTCTCATTTTATTGGAACTGTTTCATTCCTCTCTAGAAATAATTTGCCTTGCACTTCAGAGAATTTCTTAACTAACCAGAGTGCTGTTTACATTCCCCATCTAGGACTTCCTGTGTAGCCCCATTCTTCTCCCGAGAAATATACTACAGTGTAGCTGGCATGAGACAAAAAAAGAAAAGTTCCTTTGGCCCAACACCAATGCATTTCAACAAGTCTTGTGATGAAAGTTCAAAAAAGGAAAGAGAACTGAGAAAAGCAATAGTTGCAAGTGCTCTCAACAGCTATTGTGAAATTTCCTAAGGAACCAGAAACCTTCCAGCTTATAGAATCTATCTTATATCTTTAAAATGAGAGCAGCATTTCAATGAAAAACCAAAGAGAAAAATCACTCACCAGAGAAATTTAACAAGTTCAGTTAGCTTGTGGGTCAAAAAGGCAATGTTATTAGTCCCTGGAGGAAGGAAGAGGCTCCCCTCTGTATCCACTGAGAACAGGTGAACAGGAGTCATGCAATCGGGTCGCCAAGCCTGATATAGGATAGTGCAATGGTTTTTGAAAATCAAAGAGTGAAGGGAAGCATCAACATTAAACTAAAAGCTAAATACCCTTTCAGAACTTTGTGATTGTCCATATAATGCTATTGGGCCAAATTTTTCTCTTAATTATGTTGGTGTAAATTCACAGTAACTTAATTGACTTCAGTGGAATGACTCCAGTTTTACATTGTGTAACTAGCAGTGGAATCTGGCCCCTTGCATTTAAAGTTTGAATTTACAGGAAGAGGGAAAAACTTGGATTTTAAACTATGATAATGAAAGACTAGAGAAGACACAACATGGTTATGGTTTAAATACAGCAGCTCCGAGTGAGAGCTGGAGAAGAAAAAAATTGTTCAGTGGGCATATTTTTGTTTTCCCTTACCCCTAAAGATTTACTGTGTGCAATTGTGTTGGAAGTTATGGCTGCAAATCACGAAAATACTTATGTGGTGGGTAACATCAACCTGTAGAGAGGACCATTAACACTCTGTTTTAAGCATACTTGAATTTTTCAATACACTTTAAGGAAGATATTTTTAAAGGCCCACCACAATAGCACGGAGAACTAATATTCCAGACAATTAGGCCATCTGCTCCAAATAGGACAATTCAAGCCCTGACATCTTTAAAGCACCTTGTTCCTCTTTCCTCTCTCTCTCTTTCCTCTTCCTCAAAGGAAGGAGAAGAGAAGCTTTTTTTGTTTATAAAATATCAGGCTGAAAAATGTATGAATAATTACCAGAGACAAAAGCATCTGACTCTTTCTGTTGCAGAACGGCTGGTCATCACTTGGCCTTGTCACCAAATGTCATCTCATCATGGCCATAACTTAAATTGCTATGGTTTTGGGAAGGGTATAGGTGGGAAGAACATAAAAGCAGAGTCAGACATCTGAAATCTTCCCTATTCCTTTATGACATTTTCTTTAAAACATATGAAAGTCATAGTTGCTAAATAAAAGTGAAGGTCGTTGGTGCCTGAATTTAAATTGAATATAATTGGATACTTGTATGTCAAAGCACTCAGACACACAAAGCCAAGTATCTGCACATCAATAGGAAGGCAATTGGGTTGCAAGATAACCTATAGTATATATGATACATCTTCTTAAGCCTGTTCTTGGGAGCCAACAAATTCTCTTGTTACACACTAAAGTGGATGTCTCTTATTAAGGGGGTGTTTAAAATGGTGGACAATGCAACTGAAAGCATGAGCCTACAGTAATCTTCCATCAAATGTAGAGAGAAACCTAAGAGCCTAAAATAAATCGTGGCAGTACTCAACACCGTAAAACATTTGAGAATATTTCTAGACCTGGTTGTGAGTATCTATAAATGTATCTGAACCTAGAGGCGCGGGCAAAGGGGAAGGAACTCTCTAAACTAATGCAAACCAGCTATCATTGTAATTAGACTGTACAGTTCCTAACATTTATTTTTCATGATAAAATTTCCTAGGATGCCTGAAACTAACTTATAATGAAGCTTGAAAAGGCAATGAAATGGAATATAGATTGATTATTCTGCATTTAGTCAAGGTGTATATAAATATGCTATGCTAAGCACAGTATTATGACCATAACATAAATTTGATCCTTACAAAAAATAAAGGAAGAGAAAATAATAAAATTAAATAAACCAGTCCTAAAGTGGTAAAAATGTTTTAAGTTTAAAACGACTTTCCTTTACCAGGCTGTAGTTTTAGTCACAACCAGTATGCCCAGCTCTTACTGTAAAACATATCAAATCCATAATCATTTAGCTGAAAATGGGATGTCAAAGACAGGGCAGCAGAGTCATTGCTAATGCTGGTTACTAAGCAGATCAGCACAACCAAGCACCTGAATCTCATAAAATGAAATGGACAGGTTTTTGATGCAGAAACTTAATTTGGCAAGGCCAACTCTAGTGTATATCCCTTACACATACATAATTCTGCTTTATGGCATTTCTTATTGCAGTACCCTAACTGACTTCCCCACCGGCTCCAGACTGTATAGATTTTCTAAACTCATGCAAATTTACCCAAGGTGGCTCATTTTAATATCAATTCCCCAAATGCTAGCATTCTAATCATTAACTAATTGTCTCTGAGCTCTATTGACAACTTGGCCACCTTCTTGCTAATTTTGCTGACATGATGGAGGCCTCGAAGAACTGAGTTAACCTTTCAATGTCCATTGAAGATCCACAGGTCTGATGACGATTGATTGACCTGGCCTTTGTGTTAGATAAAACCTCATCAGCTTTCCGAGTGATTTGTGTAATGAGGCATCGTTAATTGACAACAGGTAGGTGAGCTTAGCTGTTCAATTCTTCATTTCTCTGGGTAAAATGAATGGAGAATTAGAATGTGCATTATTTGCAAATCTGCAAAATGTCTGAGATAGGAACTCTGCCATTAAGGAAATATTAGTACAGATGTACATGTATAAATTGTAGTAAAATGTAAATATTGAGTGTTTAGGCTCTGTCCCTAGTATCAGTTATATAAGCATGTGCTCTGCCCTGTGTTCTTAAATTATCTTCTCTATGGGTCAATAGATAGATACTCTATATAGTATTAATCACTATGGAGACATGGCACAACAGGAGAGGCAATTCTTGATTTAGTCCTAAATGGAGCACAGGTTCTGGTCCAAGAGATGATTACAGGTGAACAATTCAGTAATAGTGATCTTAACATAGTTAAACTTAACATCATTGTGGGGTGAAAATACCAAAGAAGCCCACCACACTAGCGTTAACTTCAGAAAGGGGAACTACACAAAAATGAGAAAGCTAGTTAAATGGAAATTAAAAGCAACAGTCACAAGAGTGAACTGCCTGCAAGCTGCATGGAAACAAGAGGTTTTGGAACAATTGATAAATTAAATAGTAATAAGTGACCAGGACCACATGGTATTCACCCAAGAGAAACTCAAATATGAAATTGCAGAACTACTAACTGTGGTATATAACCTATCATTTAAATCATCTTCTGTACCAGATGACTGGAGGATAGCTAATATAAAACTGATTTTTTTAAAAAAGGCTCCAGATGCAATCCTGGCAATTACAGACTAGTAAACCTAACTTCCATACCAGGCAAATTAGTTGAAACTATATTAAAGAAAAGAATTAGACACTAGATGAACATGATTTGTTGGGAAGAGTCAACACGGCTTTTGTAAAGGGAAATCGTGTCTTACTGATCTATTAGAATTCTTTGAGGGAGTCAACAAATATGTGGACAAGGGTTATACAGTGGACATGGTGTACTTGGACTTTCAGAAAGCTTTTGATAAGGTCCCTCACCAAAGGCTCTTAAACAAAGCAAGCAGTCATGGGCTAAGAGGGAAGGTCCCTCATGGGTCAGTAACTATTTAAAAGACAGGAAACAAAGGGTAGAATAAATGGTCAGTTTTTACAATAGAGTGAGGTAAATAGCAGCATCCCTTAAGATCTGTATGGGGACCAAAGCTGTACATATACATAAACGATCTAGAAAACGGGATAAACTGTGAGGTGAAAAAATTTGCAGATGTTACAAAATAACACGATAGTTAAGTCCTAAGCTGACTGCAAATATTTACAAAGGGATCTCTCAAAACTGGGTGACTAGGCAACAAAATGTCAGATGAAATTCAATGGTGATAGATGCAAAGTAATGCATACTGGAAAACACAATCCCAATTATACATACAAAATGATGGGGTCTTTTTGAGTAGGCTATTACCACTCAAGAAAGAGATATTGGAGTCATCGATAGTTCTCTGAAATCATCGACTCAATATGCAGCAGCCATCAAAACAGCTAACAGAATGTTAGGAACCATTAGGAAAGGGATAAATATTATGATACTTACTGTCTTGATGCCACTATATAAATCCATTGGTATGCCCATACCTGAATACTGCATGCAGTTCTGGTCTCAAAAAAGATATATTAGCATTGGAAAAGGTACAGAGAAGGACAACAAAAATGATTAAGGGTATGGAATAGCTTCCATATGAGGAGAGATTAAAAAGACTGGGACTATTCATTTTGGAGAAGAAATTACTAAAGCGGGATATGAGAGAGGTCTATATTCATGAATGGTGTGGAGAAAGTGAATAAGGAAGTTATTTACCCCTTCAAATAAACACAAGAACCAGGGGTCACCCACTGAAATCAATAGGCAGCAGGTTTAAATCAAACAAAAGGAAGCACTTCACACAATGGACAGTCAACCTATGAAACTCATTACCAGGGGATGTTGTGAAGGCCAAAACTATAACTGGATTCAAAAAAGAATTAAATAAGTTCACGGAGGATAGGTCCATCAATGGCTATTAGTCAAGATGGCCAGGGATGCAACCTAATGCTCTGGGTGTCCCTAAGCATCTGACTGCCAGATACCGGGACTGGGATGACAGGGGATGGATCACGCAATAATTTCTCTGTTCTGTTCATTCCCTTTGAAGCATCTGGCAATGGTGACTGTCAGAAGACAGGATATTGGGCTAGATGGACCATTGGTCTGACCCAGTATGGCCGTTCTTATGTTCTTCTTAAGATTATGGTAACATGGAGCTATAAAGTGTCTTATGGGTTGCAAATGATTATTTTGAGTTCTTGCAGTAAAAAAAAATTCCAGACACAAAGTCCAGATCTCCAAGTTGTTGGTGCCCCCAACTCTCATTGACTTAAGCTCCCAGAGCCTCACAAGAGGCACTCAGCACACTGCATGATCAAACTCATGGTCATCATGGGATTCTTCTATGAGGTAGCTGTCTAATGTAAGGCTTTCTATAGCACCCATCACTGTAGCATCTATAAGGCATGAGAATAGATGCTGCTGTGTTGGGAATATTGCACTGGGTTCTGGAATGGGTTTCACTTTCCTTCATCATTTGTTTTTTACCTTCTTGTAACACATTGGCATTAGACAGCTGTGTAGGCTACCTACAGTCATCTATGAGTATAATGGGCATAACAAAAGAGCTCTCTAAGAGCTAAGTAGTAATAACATGTGACAGTTTTCTAACTGTATCATCACAGTGTTGCTAGAGAGAGTGAGCATGAAAGGCAGACAGAGTCTTCTATGTCTACGTATATGTAGTTGAGCTGGTAAAAAAATTAGTTAAAATTATTTTGAATTAAAAATTACCATTTTTTTAAAAGAAAAAAATTCCATAAAAAAGTGTCAATTTTTAATGTATCTAGTTTTTGATGAAAAACTGAAACATTTTTCATTTTTTGAAAACCCAGAATTGTTCAGTGTTTGGTTTTTCTGTGTGTGGGGGGTACCCCCAACATAACTTTCCCCACATTTTTTGGAAAACATTGTTTTTTCATTTCTTTTAAAAGTTTTTATGGAAAATATTTACCATTCACTAAACAGGTGTAGGTGCTGCTGTGGCCATCATTGCAGTACAATCTGAGTTTGAGCCCAAATGCATTCTGCCAAGGGTTTGATGCTGGAGATGAAATGTATAATGATGTGATTTATTTTGGGAGCAAACTAGAACAACATTAACAAAATATTTGTGAAATATTTTCCCATTCTTCAACTAGCTGTATCATTCTCTTTCATATCCACCAATGTGTCTTGTGTGGACTGTGCTATCTTTCCCAATATGTCTTCAACATCATAAATACTTTCCATTGTCTAAAAAGAACGATTTCAATTTAGTTTCAATAAGCATAAAATGATACAATATTGTTACTCCTGTGGTAGTCTAGCTAGCTTAGATGAACGTGACAATTCTCACTATCACTAAACCAACATCATATACTTTACGGATGGAACTTGATATGTTTATGAATGACATATGACGGCGTTACCTGTGATAGCATAGAGCTAGACTCAATGATCCAAGTAGTTCCTTTCTGGATCTATATACCTTTGAATGAAAGTTTGATTATTTTGTAAAAATCTGTTTGTATGTTTTAAAAATTTTAAGCTTACTTTTTTACAGAATTACTGGAATCACTTTATGTATAGTTTTGGATTGCACCTATGACCAAACCAACTCAGCACCATGCACCTGATTTCAAAGCTGATGGAAATCAATAGGAAGCTTACATTTGACTTCTAGGTGGAGTTTGGATCAGGCGGCATATCCCTTATGGAAAGCCCTATAAAATTTAATAGGGATGGAATAAATAGAATTCTACAAAAATTGAATAGGAATCTATAGAAACAAATAACCAACAACATGTAACTGATATCCTTTTTATGGGTTTATTTAATTATCTTCTACAATTCTATAGCAGGGATATAATTGTCTATTACTTTTTATACAATGAGACAGAACACCTATAGAAAAGTTCTTATTTTCATTTGAAGTCTAGAAGTTTTTCCCCCAAGAATCAGTTCATCACTAAAACGAACAAACATTCAGGTGTTCTCTGATGACTCATGACAGTCAAGTTAAATTCTACTACTGTACAACAAAATTCTCTCCCTTAATGAAATATAATATTGAACAAATTCCTTACTACTTAAACATAAAAGGTGAAAACCTTACTTCACTTAAATAAATGGAAAAGTACTTATTGACTTCAGTAGGACAAATTTTCACCCAGACTCTTTGTGTGTCATGAAGACTGCCAAAGTTCAGCTCTGGGTAACTATCTGGAGAAATTACCAGGGCCTTTAACTGAGAATGCTTAACACTGGTCCTGGAAAACTGGTATCTGGCACTTACAAGTGTCCCAGTGGAATTCATCAGCCGTTGACGTTGACCCAATCCTGAGAGGTGATGAACACCCACAACTCCCATTAAAAAACAATGGGTTAAAGTCCTATAATTGCATGTATATGATGGTGCATGTGATAGCAGCTGACTGTTGCTTACATTCAAGTGGGGTGGTATGTAATTCCGGGGTAGCTCTATTCAGAACTCTTTCCAATACTGCAAAAGACAGTCCCTCCTATTCTCTGTCTGTGGCACACAATGTGAGGAGGTCAGACTAGATGGTCTAGTGGTCCCTTCCGGCCTTAAACTTTAAGATGCTCAAATCCTGCAATTGATTCTGCATGGGCATATATTAATCTGAGCTCTGGTCTACACTTACTTGGAAATTCGGCGGCAGTCAATGGGAGTTATGCAAGCTATGCAGAGTAGCTTGCGTAACTCCCGTCGACTCCTGTGCTTCCCTTCTGTGCGCTGTCTTCACTGCACTGCACTGACAGGAACCACGCTTCCGTTGACGCAGTGCTATGCCACTTGAGGGAGTGGATTTACTGTGTCAGCTTCCTGATTGATTGAGCGCGTCTAAACTGACAGCTCAATCGATCTAGAAAAATCGATCTGACATTGGCGACTTTGCCACCGTCAGTATAGACATACCCTGATCATCCTGTAGCAAAACTATGGTGAGACAGTGTCAGGATTGTTAATATTTAAAGTCAAAGAGGCACCACACAGGTTCAGGGTTTAGGGGTAAAATTTTCTAAAGCATTTAAATGGCGTAGGAGACTAAGTCTGAATGATTTAGAAACAAAACCTTAAAAAACAATTTTCTTGAGGCTATGGCTGCCCTTCAGAGCCTGCTAAATTCAATGGAAAGTCCTGTAGTTCCTTCAATTGCCTTGGATATGCCCTAGTTCAGCTTGAATTAATGGAGTATGTCTGTTATGAGAGACTCCAGTGATGAAGTTGTTGTGACCCTTCAATGGATATAAATGTGGACCTTTACTATTGACTCATCTCAGGTGATCATTTTTTTCCTGACCATAAAAATAGATTGATGCATCTATTACTCAGTACCTCTTTCTTCTCCTTCCAGAAAACTCTCCAGTAACATAAAACATTTCTACCCAGGTGGCTGCACCAGAAACAGATATTTTGGCACTTTCACTTTCAGCTGCACTACCAGCAGAAGTGCAAGAAAATAAATAAAAGAATTTGGAGTTTAGTTTAGGTCAAGTTCTGAGCAAATGTTTGCAGGAGGCTGATTCTCTCTCTCTTCCAATCGCCCCCACAGGTCAGAGTAGCTCCTGGGTACAGCCTTTGGGAGCTACTGCAATATAATGGGTGTTATTTGTACGGTACTGCAGAAGCAAAGTCCCCTGGATCCGAACCAGTTTACCCACCCCTGGATTTTAGGTTGGAAGAATGATGAGATCACTAACTATAAAAGACAGAGTAGCATCCAATGTTCCTCTCAAATGAATTACCCGGCCCATTAGCAGCAACAGCAGCAGCAGAAAGCCCTTGGTGAGTGCTATTATTCATGCTGATGTTTCCACATTTAAAAAGTGAAGGTGTGAAAATTCTATGGAATTAGCAGGACCAATGCAAAGAGTAACGCTTATTTCCTCAATGCTGGTTCTCGTTACCATGGGCAAAGCAGAGATCTGGCATCCATTACTAACTACAATAAGTAAACCTGGTGTAATCAATCTAATAAAGAACCTTGTTGCCTTGGGCAGTTGCTTATGGATGTTGCCTACCCACAGGACCACCATGCTGATCAGCAGTATTCCAGTCTTCATCTGAAACCACCATAGATTCATGTTTTCCTGTTACTAATGTAATGATTTTCTGATAGTCACAGTACTATTAATCTTTATAACAACATGCATTTTGTTGACTATATTTTTCTTAACACCTCTTCCATTATCTTATGAGTGATCTTTGTAAGCAGTCAGTTTTCCTTTAGAGCACCATTGTAGAATGCCACTACATTATTATAGGCATATAAATTTAAGCCAGCGTGGCTTGAATTTTACTTCTTACTGTTGTGAAATGAAGTTGATTCATTTTCTTCTTGTCTACCTTTGGAGACATCCACTTGTTAAAGTGCTGTCTAGGTCAGCTCACAAGTATTGCATGCTAAATTAAATTCATTGCCACTTATATTGATACAATTAATATAGATAGGAAAATACTATACCACCTTTAGAGCTACTATCATTTTTCACATCAGCATCATGATGGATTTGGAACTGACTCGATACCATGACTAAGTGTTGGGGCTGTGTTGAGGGGTTTTTCTCTGCAGCTTCTGATGAAGAAAGTAGACAACTGGGAGTCAGGAAGTCAGCTTTCTATTTCTGTAGACTCTCTGACTGACCTTTGGCAAGCCTCTTAAGATGTCTGTGCTTTAGTTTCCCCATCAGTAAATTGGGAACACAACTATCTAATTCACCACAGTTTGTAAAATACTTTGCAATCCTCCGGAAGGAAGATAACCAGAGAAGGACAACAAAAACATTGCTATTGTTTACATTACAGTAGTGTCATAGGGTCCTGATGGAGATCAGAACCTCACTGGGTTCTGGGTGGTACATATGCATGTCCTGTCTCAAAGGGTTTACAATCTAAATAGATTACAAAAATAAAGGAAGTATTTTTATCCTCATTTTACAGAGGGGGAAACCAAGATTTAGTGACTTGCCTAAAGTCACAAATACGAGGCAGAGCTGGATATTGAACCCACAGCTTTTGCCTCCCTTTCCATTGGCTAAGAAGGAGGGGGATTGGATCTCAGAATCTAGAGATCTCAAGTGACCTGTTGGAGGCTCAGTAGCTCCCTGGCAGGAACTCTTCAGCTCTCCTTTTATGGTGAGTTTTACAGTGTTGAGGGCCTTCTTATGAAAATTAATACAGCCCTGGACTGTATCAACTTTTCTGTCAATTCGTGGAAGGAGGAGGATTTCCAGATCAACCAAGGGCATTAAGCTCTCAATAGGGCCTGGAACAGGGGCAGGTGAGGTGAAGGGGTACTATGGAGGTAGTGGGACCCTCCCCAGCTTTACAGCATGTGCAAATCCATGCATGTATGGTTGTGCTCCCTCTCCATGTGGATGGACAGGCCTCTGACTTGAAGAATCTATACCAATGAAATCTGAAGATTGTGAAACCAGCAAAATACCACTTGATCTCTGAGTAGTGATTCAAAATGTCATTCTACACAACACTGAGGTCAGGCAGAGGGCAGTACAGATTCGTCTGAGATTTTAAAGATATTAGAGATTCTCACTCTTCATTTTTGCAGCACAAACTAATGGTCATTCAAGAATATAATGAGGGCTCACGGATAGTTTCTCTTGTCATTACAATTACTACCAGATTGATTCTTTATTCTCTAATTAGAAAGGTGAGTTCTGGGACTGACAAAGAGAGTACACAATCTCTCTGTTCATGGCAGGGAACAGCATTCTTGGATATCACCACATTGGAATGACTATTCGATAGAGTATGATATGCACAATATGAAACCCTCCCGAGCTGTGTATATCACTGATGTTTTAGATTGCTGGCAGTTCAAAGGAAAAAAAATTGTTTCAGGTCAACCAGAGACTGAATTTTAAAAAAAATTTCAGTTAATCAAAAAGTTGGAAAAAAAATTGTTTTGGGTTGAGCGAGATGTTTAGTTTTGAGGTCAGGTGTTTTTAGTCTTTTTTTTTTTTAAAAAATAAAAAAAAGCAAAGAAAGTTTGGCAGTGAAGGGCTAGATTCAGAAGAGCACATAGGCACCATTCACAAAACAGGGGAGGGAGTGGTGGTGCTCCCTTACAGCTTAGTGCAGCGGTTCCCAAACGGCACGTCGTGACCCCAAATGGGGTCACGCCATCAGCAGTTGGGGTTGCAGCAATCCCTAGTATTGGCATCCTCCATGCTGTCTGGGGTCCCAGCAGGAAATACTTCATTAAAATGGGGTCGTGAGGATAAAAAGTTTGAGAATCCCTGGACTAGTGATTAAGACGCCAGTCGTCCTTTAAGAAAAGAAATCACAACTGTAAATTTGTTCCCTTAACTAATTGACTGTTTTTCTTTCAAGTTCAGTATTATGAACAGCAGTGTGACCTGTGTTATGCATCCACGCAGGAAATTCAAGGGATGTCAGCGACCCCTCAAGCCTTTGATTGGGCTACTTGTATTGTGTGTTGCAGTATAGGGAGGTAGCAGCTTCTGTGAGGCTAGTTGTACATTTCCCAGTCCTGCAGGTGGGCAAGAATGAGTGGTTAGAGCCTTGACTCTTGGCCCACAATGGACCAGCTAGCACAGCTGTGCCAGCATGGACGGAGAGGTAATCTGTGTCAGGGTAGGGCAGATTACTTACCCTTTGGAACCACAGGGGAACTACAGACTCAGATTCCAAGGCCAGAAGGAACCACTGTGATCATCTAGTCTGACCTCCTGTTTAACACAGACCATAGCACTTCCTCAAGCCTATTTAAATAGAAAAAATCCAATCTTGATTTAAAAGTTGTCAGTGATGGAAAATCCCACCACAAACCTCGGTAAATTGTTCCAGTGGTTCATTACTCTCACTGTTAAAAATTTACGCCTTATTTCCAGTCTGAATTTGTCTAGCTTCAACTTCCACCCATTGGATCATATTATATCTTCCTCTGTTAGATTGAGGAGCCCATCATTAAATATTTGTTCTCCATGCAGATACTTGCGGACAGTAATCAAGTCACCCATGAAATATAATCTCTGGTCTGCTCCTGAGTCAGCACATCTATTAGCTACCCTTTACTCAGGGCTTGTGGACTGGCAGCAATCTAGCCCTCCGTTGCATTAGAAGTTTCTGGTGCACAAATCTCACATGGGAGATTTTTTATTGTTGGACCATATCCTGCTCTCCTAAATTAGGCACCACTCCCACTGAAACTCCGGAATCTCAATAAAAGCGAGTGGAAAGTTTGCCTGAGTAAAAACCGCAGGACGTCACTCAATATTCCTTGATTTTACTGGAGTTGGTTTTTTTGGTCTCTGCTTCTTACAAGTGCTAACAGGTTTGAAAACAACCAGTCACAGCCAATATATTTATTTTTGTTTTAATACATCATCAGCTGGCTTTCTTTACCTTGCATTGACAAGTTATTTCCTCTGTAGTCAGCGTTGTTACCTTCACTGCCAAGCTGATGTGAGGTTTCACTGTTTTTTTCCCCATACCCAGAGTTTCCATGGAAGTAGTTCATTATTATTGTTAAGGATGGACAGTCCAAATACATTTAAACTAGGATTATGTAGAAATTTTGCAAACAAACTTATAGCTGTCTACTTCTTCCAGCAATTTGTTTAAAAATTAGTTTTAATACTAGAATACAGGAACTAAATTAGCACTGACATAAGAAAATGTTATTTTTAGCACACCTAGGAAAGCAAACAACCTATATTAGGAAGTTCTCAGTAGAACACAGATAATCTTACTCAAGCTGCTATAGTGGATGTGACATTTTTAGCAGTGTACATGTATGCTGGAGGAAGGGGACCAATCCTAATGAAATCTGCCTTTTTAATACTGACTTGGTTATAATTTTTTTTTTCAACAAAATAAAAAGCAAAATAATGGCATTCTTTAAAAAAACTATTCCATATTTGTATTAAGACCAAATAGGCTCTGATCCTGCAAAGATTTATGTGCATACATCAGGACTACTCATGTGCTTTCAATCAAGTATGTGCATAAGACTTTGCAGAGGCCATAGGAATATAGGGGATGTTTTCAACAGCCCAAAGTGGTTATTAGACACCCGCCTCCCACTGAAAGCCAATGGGACAACTTTCAAAGGGAATCGGACACTTTAATCCCTCCTCTGTAAATCTCCCCATGATCCCTGCCCCAAGGATCTTACACTATAAGGGCACAATCCAACTCATATTTGGACACTGATCCTGCGAGATTCTCTATGTGGGAGAGTCCCTGCGCATGCATGGAACCACACTGAAGTCAATAGAAGTGTGCCCATGTCAAGCAGTTTGCAGGGTCGGGGCGCTGGACTCTACTCCAAGGCCACAGAATGGCTCCATTACTCGTCTCAGCTACTTGTGACCACCGGGGGAAAGGGAATAAAATTTAAGAAAGCATTATAATCTTGCTATTGTTTTCTTATTTATAACCATCCTACAGAATTTAAATTGAGAATTGTGTCCCTGCTATCGAATTCCATTAGAGTATAAAAAACCTAGAGACAAAATCTGATTTTCGATTAAATTCTGCAGGTTTTAGAGTAATTCTGTAGAACCCAAATGGCTCCATCCCTCCATGATACATTTTATAGGGCCCTTCTATAAGGGCAAATCATTCTACATGGGAGTGCATAGGGAACCCTTGCCTAGCTGTACCTTACAGGGTCCAGTGGCTAACAAATAGCCAAATCCTGTTCCCATCCCAACTCTAAGTAACCAGTTGGTTCAGCTCCTGGCAGGTTCATTTGCAGCTACTTCCAAATTATTATTTCAGCTTCACTACATTTCAGCACCAAAAGTCTTATAGAGTTTATCAGGGATGAAACCAATATAGTCCTACAGAGTCTTCAAAAATATTCAAAATAGGACTTAAGAATGCAAGTAAATTGATCCCTAATTCAGCAAAGCACGTAAAAATATACTTAAAGTTACGTGCTTAAGTCCCATTGACTTCAATGTGCTTACATATGTGCCTAAATCTTCACTGGCATGTACTTTGCTGAGTACAGAGGGACCTAAATATGTGCTCGAAGTTAAGCATATGTTAAATGTGCTTCTGAATAGGATTTTAATAAGTTCTGCTGAAATTACTCCAAACACCTATACAATTTAATAGAAAAAGAGATGATGTCTAAAGATTCTTTGGACCATTCTTTAGAATTCTACAGCAAGAATATAATTCTTCATTAAATGCTACAGCATGGTTCAAAGCAAAATTATAGAAAGGTTATAATTTTCTACTAAAATGTATGGCACTGCTCCATAAGATACAGCAAGTCAAAGATTGGTTTACATTAAATCATATCTTTTGATTTTAATTCCTTTTCAATGATGCCATTTTTACTTGGATTTCTTTTGTATCTTATATTTTATGATGATTACATGCCTGATCCAAGCTTTCTTCTTTACTTTATTCATGCTCTAGACAAGAATCAAATCTTATTTTGAGACTGAGGGATATGGAGCTGGGGAATTTGTTCTTGATTTTCAAAATAAACTTAGTTAATTTGTAAATTGCCATTTAACGGCTGATGAACACTGACAAATGGAATTTTCCCATGCAATTTGCGAATTTCCAGGGTTACTTCTGTGGCTAAGACTATTAATATAAATTGCATTAAAAACCTCAGCTTCCATTGACTCTGTTAGCACAGTCAGAGCCATCATTATAATTTTTACTTAGCATTTGATAGACTTGAGTTTAACACTTGTGAGGTTTTTTGTTAAACTGACATTCCAAGTGCCATGGCTGCACAACCTACACTGTCATTGTTAAAAGCTTTTTGCCTTCATCTTTGGAACAGGCACCTTTCATTTGACATAGATTTTTAAAATATTGAATGTCATTTTGAAATTGGAAAGAAAAACTGTGCAGAGTCTGAGCCTGGGAAATCCTTCTCAGTGGTGCTACGGATTTTCTCTCTCTCTCTCCTCTTCAAAACCCTGTAGATGGAGCCCTGAACTAAGATCTTGCTGTAGCTCTTAGCACAGATTGACTTCCTTTGGGTTGATGATGATTGATCGTGTTGTTTTCTTCATTACTTTAAACCTAATCAGTGCTTGGTGTAATTTGAGTAATGATTGCTCATTATTGGCAATTGTGAAGTTTAAGGCTTTCTTCATTTTACCTCACAAGGCAGCCATTTGGGAGATGCTCATACATCCCCATTTGTGCAATATTTGGGGGAGGAGGAGGAGAAGCTTCATCTCATAACCAGGAAGCAGCAAATAACTTTGTAGAAGTTTTGTTATTGCGCTTTTTCTTGGCAGTTAACTCCTGGCGATACCCCCAAGTTCAGATCTGATCATGTAAGAAGCATTTCTCAGGCAATGTCATTCAGGTCTTACTGAAATTCTTGAATTTAATAAATCATTCTGTTTCCTCACACATCATGTCTTAAAAAGTGAGACACATGCATTTCCAAATAAAAGATTCCTGGGAGTAAAAAAATAAAAATAAAAGATAACGAATGAGGATCAGATATGGGCCAAAAATATACTGTGTATCATTAATAAACCACATTTCTAGCTCTGTTATTTTAACTAAGTACAAGGGGCTTTTGTTTCAAGTGGAGCAATTGATTTACAGGTTTTAAGTAGGTAAGCACAGAAAAAGATGCTAAGCTTTTCACCACCTACAGGACATACTACAGAAGTCTGGCTAAGTGTTTGGTTGCTCATGCAGATTCTTTTGTGTTAAAATAATTCCAAGGGATAATTTAAATCTACATAAATCAGAACATTTCAGAGTCACACTTGCTGGAGTTAGGACAGTTTTCTTAAGACAATTTTTTTCTTGGGCCTACTTCTGCAGCTGTAAAATTAAAGTTCACTATAAAGCCATTAAAATCAATAGATTTACATCACTATAACAAAAGGCAAAATATAGCTTTTCAGCCATGTTGCTTCCTGAAATATTACATATTATTGCAGTTTAAAAAAAAACCCCATTTAGTCCAGTTTGGGTAAAACATATGGAGCTAATTCTAGATATGACTTATTCACTCTATTTAACCTTTAATGCTCTCCCTTTGAGTTATTTATGTAAATAACTCTGTAAATATGTAATATTTATTGGAAATGTTTTATATTTGGTTTCACTTTACACCAATGGAGAAAAAAAAAATCACACTAAGCACAAAACATATGAACTTCAATTTGTTCTACAGTAAACTAGTTAATTTTGAAGTGAAAAGGTGTCCAACAGTATCAATGGAGCTTGCATGAAGCTATTCTCTTGCTGTAATTCCACAAGGCATTCTGTAGTAGGAATGCTTTCTCTCTCCACCTTACTGAGCTGACATCTAACAGCCAACAGCGTAGTATCAGTGACATACTCAGTAACCGAGGTGCTTTCAAATGAGGAGGTTATGTGTTTCCTACCCGACATGATCACACTCAGCCTTGGGGGCAGTTTCAGTGCATGCAGCAGCACTGATAGAAAGAGTCTTAGTAACAAACTAGGTGCTTGCTGGAGGGGACAAGATATCTCATTTGCTTAAGTTAGACTAGAGGACCCGATGTGGATAAATATCAGGGTTTTTTTTCCCCCTGAAAGAGACACTGTCTACTATGACTGTACAAGTAAAAATAAATACATTCTGATAGTTATAGCGTCACAGCACTGCGATCATTTGAATTCATATGGAGAGCAGTAAAAACAATATGCTTTCTGATTGAATTATCCTAGCTCTGAGCTTTTAAGTTTCAATTATAGATACAAACAATGTATGTAAGAGAAAATGAACAATAAATAGCATTTCTAACTGAGGTGTAAAAAGCAGTGAGTTGAGGAAAATGATTTTTTAAAAAGACAAAAGTGTAGCCCATCATTAAGATCAAATCTATGGCAGTAAAAGGTCTGCAAAATTCAATGTTGTTACACCGTGGAATAGTACTATAGATGCAATATTGCACAGACTCATTTGGATACGATTCTGACGTCTTCAGTAATTACAAACAGCAAAACAAAATACCACAAGCAATAGGCATGTGATAACTATATGCTCAAATACTGAATATATATTAAAAATAACATTCGATACATTTAAAACAAGTGTAAGAGGTCAACAAATATGTTTAAAACTCATCATGAGTGATCGTTATTGCATGCTTTTTTAAAAGCTGGACCAATGGTTTGCTATTCTTTAAAAAAAGCTTAGTAAATATTGAAGACTCCATGTGTATGTATATGTTTCACATATTGTACTAAATATTAGTTATATCATAAAACAGTATTACAAAATAAGTCAGGTCCCTACCAGATAATGCAGTAACAAACTGTAAGCTGTGTATTCTCAAAGACATACATGTGTAAAATGAAACTGGGAAGCTTTCAGTTTACCAAAGGTTAAAAACCATTAAAAACTCACTTGTTCAGTAGCACTAAGCTAACTCATCTTGTTACTGTAACATTCGTTCCTGATTTCCCCGCCTTTTCTTGTCATGTCTTCACCTAAGGCCTGATCCTGCAATTACTCATAGATGTAAGTAACTTTACTCACATGAATAGTCTCACTGAACCAACTGCACAACCAGCGTGGGTAAAATTATGCACCTATGCAAGCGTTCACAGAAAGAAGCAAAACTTTATAAACCTACTTTAATTTTATCCATTGTGAGTAGCCCTATTGACTTCCATGTAGAATTTATTTAAATGCATTTGCAATGGACCAATTTTATGGTTTTTTTTCCCTAAAATTTTCAAAATGTTTAATTCCTCACCCACCAAATGGTGACAAAATCCATTACTGAAAACATTTTCAGAATGGTTATTGAGTTTTTTTTCACTTAACACTAAGGAAAGATTTCAATAACCATTTCAATTCTTTTTTTAAAAAATAAAAAGGCACTAAAAATTTGTGTGTGTGTGTGCGGGGGGGGGGGGGGGAATTTAAACATTTCAACAATGTTGACAATTTTTTAAAACTAAATATTTTTGGAAAAAAGGCCTCCTTTTGATGAAAAAAATCTTTTTCCTCAAAAAAATTTCAATTACTTCTAGAGCCTTGAAAGTTTTTGGATGTCCACTGAACAAATCGTCATCCACGCAATTTCCTGCTTGGGCATGTTCAGCAGTGAATTGGTCTCATACTGCCTAACTTTGCCATCCTGTTAGAGCCAAGAATCTCAAAGCCTCATGGAATGCTAGGAGTTATAGTTTCTCTAAACTGAGCAGATGAGGGTCCCAGAAACAGGTTATTTCTAGCAACTTCTTTTTTCATTTAGTGACCCACTACCGCCCCCCCAGAAATCACAAACTATTTAAAGTTCTGATTCTCAAAGAAGTGCATCAATAGAATTTATCGGAAACTATTTGGTCAGCCCTGACTGGATGGGAGGATGGCTTACGCACCACAGTTTTCATTCATCAGTTGCTCTGAATACAGAAAAAAAAAATATTGAATAGAGATGAACAATTTTGCATCCACAATTTTTTTGTATATGGACTTCTGGGTCACGCTTCTCCATAGATAAATGGGACTATTGCACATAATCTATGATTGGGTCAGAATTAAATAAATGATTTAAATAAAAAGAGACATGTACAAATTAGATTTGGGCATGAACAAACACTGGATCTGAAAATTTGCAGACATTTGGAATTGATTTCAGACTCAAATTTCTCAAAGAAAAAAATATATATAATAGAAAATTTAAAGAATAGATCCTCCCTCCCCCAATTTTTGGAGTATTGTTGAGCATTTCTCATGGTTGATCGTGCTTAGATTATACCAACATTTATTCCTATTTTTAGTTGGTTGGAAATATTCAATATTGATTGGATGAGCTTTCCGGCGTTAACACAAATAGAAAGCTAACTATGAATACATTCAACATTGCAACATTTTGGGTTTCATGCAGATAAGGGGAAAGCTTCTGTGTGAAACTGTTGGGCTCCTGCCACAGAACGAGAGAAGGAAACTATATCTAAAATTTCTAGTACAGAGGTAGGTGAAATATGAGAGCAAAACTCAAAGTCTCCGAGCACAGTATATCATCCTGATCTCAGACGTGCCTTTAGACCCAGCTCCCCCCAAATGGAATGCAGTGAAGTGATACTAACTGAGAGAGACTATGGTCTCCTGGCATTGTTCTTTTATTTCCATATGGGGGGGATGGGGAGAGGGAAAGGTGGAGCCATATGTCAAAAGCAGTTACAGTGCCATAGAGGTGCACTATGAAAAATAAGAAAGTGATGGTAACATTCTTTGGTTAGGGATAGAAAAAGTGAAAAATAAACCCAGAAATTAAAAAAGAAGAGTAGAACAGAGTACTAGCACAGGAAGAGAGTGCTAGTCTGATATTTGGGGTGGGGAGGGCCTCACAGTTAATTAATGGGAGATTTTAACCTAGATATTAATGGGGTAACAAAAAAAGCCAACTGTGCATAATTAGATAGGTTCCTAGACCACATAGCAAATTTCTGTATTTTATGAGATGTCATCTAGAGGAAATACCATCCTGGATCTGCTTCTTACTGGCAAGACAGTCATGATCGAGACTAAACTGAGCTTGGTACCAGTGACCATGAGCTACTTCAGGTCAGCACAGTAAGCGAACATAACATTGGAACACAAGTATATTGAATTTCCAGAAAGCAAATTGTGAGGAATTACAAAATCTAGGAGACAGTCCTGTTGTCTATGAAATCTACAAGCATTTTCTATTAAATTCAATGGGCACAGGAGAGATGCAATAGGAAGAAGGTTAAGGAATTCTAACAGAGAGCGTAATTAAGATGTAACAAGCTGCCACACCAGTAGCTTGAACTGACACTTTTATCAATTTATCTTCTTGAACAGGCTTTGTCCTCTTATTTGTACATACCTTCCCCGCCCCGTAACGCTACAAGCAGCAATTGTTGTGAAGATATGTCAGATTCAGTCTTGTTTCTGTATGAATAAAATGCTGCCAAGGATAATTAAAGCCTGTTTCCACATTTATCATGGAGTCAAAAGGGTCTCTCAGGAATGAACCTCAACCCAAGAAAGGATTTTTAGGCAACTTCCCTTTCCAGTCACTTCTCTTATGTACCCAGTCTGCTTCTTTGCCCCAGCTCTCTGTTTGCTGGCACTTGTATTTCTTAACTGTTGCTTTGACAAACGTGATTGAATGGGTTATTGAAATATTTATATGTATCCTGAAGTTCAACTTATTTCACTTCACTTAGTGAAGGACATATTGCTAAACTAATGAATGATTAACATGCAAAATGTGCACAAGAAGTTTATAAGATCGTAGATCAAAGAACTTACAGCTGCTTGACCACACTGAGAGAAATGCCAAGGAGTTCAGCTGGCCAGTACATACGAGCAAGGGTTCTGGGGAACATCTAGTTAAAAATAAGTCACCAAGTTGACAGGACATTTTGAATGCATTCACCCAGCCTTCAGCGGAGTTCACCCCATCTTTGCTAACTCATTCCTGCCAGAGATACTTTTATCTCTTGGGCTGGTAAGAATTTCCACTGAAAACACAATTTTTGGAGTGTCTGGATTGTGACCAGCTTCACCAAGCTCTGTGGGGAAGCCATCAGACCCTCAAGCCCCTCTTAAAGAGTCTTCATCCCATCCCAAATTATGCAGAACACTGCACAATGCTATCCATATGTTTAGGTCGGACCCACTCAGCTGGTATGCATTGACTTGAGTGGAATTATGCCAGTTTACACCAGCTGCAGATCTGACCCACCGATACATTTTTCAGCCACAACGTATAAACGTTTCCTATGAAGGGCACTTAATATAAGATTGCCGCCAAATGGGTTTACCTCTCATTTAAGATGACTTAAATAGAGTAGGAAGACAAATGCATAGATTTCACATTCCACTGCCCCTTCTCTCGGCCAGCTGCCATAGCACATAGGGTTTATTGCAAGCTAATGGGGAAATATTTTGTGGAGCCTCTTGTCATTGAAGTACTGGCAACACCCACTGTAAGGCAGCCATTTTGAACTTGCCTGAGCCTTGGGTATACCTCTGTGGCTGAGGAAGATATTTTCCTGCCTAGTCCTTGACTTAGTTACAAAAATAAAGGGCTGCCCTTCATTTCACACTCCAGTTGGAAGTCCTGCCTTCCACAAATGTGACCTGGAGAAAGTGGGCACATTAAAGAGAAGGGGCTAGTCTTGATAACTGAAGCTCTACTGCTTTATTGGTTGTTCTGTGCTAGTATGAATGAGAGCTCCTTCTATGGAGCTACTGTGAATATACATATGCCTTTGAAAAAGTAAATGAAAGTTAAGAACGTTCCTCCCTTGATGTGTGAGGTTGAACCCTAATATTATTAATGGTGCATTTTTCCTCTTTGAAGCAATGCTGTCCCGAAGTTAACCTCCTTCTAGATATCATTATTCCAAAGAGGCGATAACAATGCCTACTTAGTGCTTAGTTTATTTTATTTTATAGTTTAATTTGTCTTGTTAGTGTGTTTTGGTGAAATATTGTATGTTATCTCCTGGCTGTCATGTAAAGAAATCAAAACCAAAACCCAAGTGGGAATGATCTCCTGCTACCCTACCTCATGTTATTTCTTTTGCTGCTCATTTGATCAGATTATGCGTCCTCAAGCAGCGTGTCAGAAATCTGATCAGCGATTAAACCCCACTGTGGACCCCACAATCTCTGGAAGATATTCAGCAAGACAAATTCTTCCCAGTTATACCAAAGAATGTCTAATAAGGCTCAGAATGAGTCCAAACCAGAAATCCGGATCAAAACCTCTTTGGTCTTTGAGGAAGTTCAGTTCTGGATCCACACTTTGCTATTATTTATAGTTTGGCTGAAGCAGCAATCAGGTGGCTACATCATAAAAGAGCAAATTCTCACTCACTCTTCCAAGATATTGTGTGATAAAAGGTGAAACAAAATAAGCTTCATTTTTTCACTGTATGAGATGTGGGCCTAATTCCCTCCTGCCCCCTTCTGAATTTTACAAAACCTGACAAAATTTTCCTGATGTACATCATTTGTAAGACCCAAGCCTTTTTTATTAGCTCTTTTTAAAAAACTTTCCTGGCTGGCTCTGAGTTCTCCTCACCAGTTGAATAAAAAATTCGTTTATTATTGTTCATCTATAAAGTCAAGGAAATCAAATTCCATGTGCAACATGATTTAAAGAGCACGTTTTATAATTCTGCTCTCAGAGCCTTCTGGCTGTGATTTCAGATGGCAAGGAAGACTCCTTGGAGCTCAAAAGTGTTCAAAAAATTGTTTTGATTAGTAAAACTGTTACCCAGTGTTCTTGCCTGATCCCCCGGTTGATTAACTTAGAAATAAAGTTTAAACCCTGGAACACTCAGCAACCACAAGGTGTATAAAGCAGCTGCCCCAAGAGGATTCAAGCATCTCTACAAAACTATTTCCAAATGGTGCTCCATAGTTAACCCTGCTTAAAATGCAAGCCACTCAAACAGGTGGAAGCAGTTTAGCATCACATACCTCCACTGTCAGTTTGAGAAAAGGGTCTTTTGAATCACAACACCACAAAGTACAGTAAATGTCATTGTTTAGAGTTCAAAATACTGCATTCAGCTGACTTTTTCCCCCCAGGGTGGGATTGTCCAGGGAGTAGCACTGTGTACCACAAAAGAGCCTCACATTTAATCTAGAGTTTCAGTGCGTTGCTTGCCAGAGATTCATCTCAGGCAAATGAGGCAAGCTAATAGGTTGACTTGGTTTGTGTCTCTATGCTTCTCTCATTAAACACATAGGGCAGAGTGACGCCAGCGCAGAGACAGAAGTGAGACGACCTGCTTAGTTAAGTCCTGTGGTGGCCAGTGTGGATCCGAGATGCTCAGAGAACTGTTCTAAAACGAACCCTTGTTTCAATTCAGCCCTTTGGGGCTTTATTACTGGGGTGCAGGTCTACTCCAGTCCAATTCCCAGTTCATCTCATTCCTCCTCACCCTCCCCATACCCTGCATCCGGCCCACTCTGGAGGGTGTTCCCTGGTGCTCCATATCTTTCAGGAGCTGCTCAGAACCTCACAGGGTCAAACCTAGTTTTACCTGAAAACAAGTGACCCCATTGTAAACGCACTACAATGGGGCCACTCTTACGGAGGGTTGGGGCGGGGGGAGGGGGGATGAAAAAGGCAACTGCCCAGGGTGCTGTGATTGAGGGAGGGCACCATGGTCAAAAGGCTGAAAAAGAGACATGCCCACCTGGGAGGCAGAGGGAGAGGATGAGGGGGGCCGAGGAGCGGGAGCCAGATGCTCACACATGCCCCCTCTCCACCCTCCTAACAGCATAATACATACACTGCTGCCGCTGCTACTCTGCCTGCTGAGTGGCCGCCCGCTGCTCAGAAAGCAGTACTTAAAGGGCGCCAAAGAAAGTTCCCCCCCCCGGTGCCATTTTCCCTAAGGTCAACCCTGCCCGGCAAGAGGAATGAATGATGAAATTCTAGCCTTACTCTTAACTGGATGGCACCCACATGGTTAAAGCCGATGTCAAGAATTATTTTATCTTGTTCCCATACATGAGTTTTGATGATGAAGTGAGAAACTCCTTCTGAATCTGTCAAAATCTGGGAACATGGTTTGAAGTTTACCCATGCAGCTGTTTGTGGCAGGAAATATCTCCTCTGTAACATGCCTCGCATTTCTATCAGCAGCGTACACACATATTAAAAAGGAATTTGCCTGAAAGAGAGAGGTGAGATAACCTATCTCATATTTAATGTTAAGTAGGGGCATTAAACAAGTTCTTGTGGAGCCTTTTCAAACCAGTTCAATGCCACTGAGCAGATCACGTATATCCGTCCTTGTACTAAGATAGCAAAATTCCATAATTCACTTTACCAAATAACTCCCTCTTAGCATAAGTCTTTGCTCGCACTCATACTATCATGGATACTAATGAATACTATTATTTCTCATTAGCGACGTTATTCCTCATGAGTGAGGATTGTCTGTACCTGTCACTGTACTTTTATTTCTAAACAATCCCTTTCTCTCTGAATACCACTATATGTTGTATGCATGCTTGCCATAAATTGATTTAAATTAGAGTATAGAACTATGTGATATTAGGTTCATTGTAACTGGAGGTCTGAAGGAAGTTCTCTGAAGGTTGGTTACGATGACCATAGCTAAGTGTGTCATGTCAAGTCTCCTTTTCCAGTCAATAGGAAAGCCACAGGAAGTGCTCAGTCCCTTTCCGGCATTGTGCACAGCCAGATTCTGGTGAGGCATCAATTAGCATTTCTCTTGAGGAGTGTCTGACAAATTATTATTTAAACTATTGCCACTGCCAGGTCTTTCAGATAATTCTACCCAGTGCCAAACAGTCTGTCAAAAATCTTGCCTAACAAGTCTGTACATTCCATGCTTGAAATTTAAGCAGATGCTTTATATGGCTAGGAAGAAAGAGTTCTCTCCCTATGCTTACTGTGGAATTTCATGTTGTTTTAAAGATGCCCAGAATCCTTCTCATCAGACAGGTTTCCTTCTGAATCATGCATAAAACACATCCTCTGCTAGAGTATTAAAACACTGAAGCAAGACCACATCAGCTGTGTTGCCTTGATGATGAAGGCCTTAATGATATTAGGAAGCACAGCGATGTTAGGGGTGACTTATGGCTCACAAATATACAGGCTATGTTGTTTTTTAGTGCATATATGTTATATACATGCACATCACTGAATATGTGGAGCTGGATATTAAAAGCGGCGCATTGACTAGATCAATTATATAATAGTAAGGTTTGAATATAAAATATTTTATTAAGCAAGCGATATTTAAAGAGTACAAAATTGCTTGATAAGATTTACTGCAACTCACGTTGGATAAAATATTGTAGCGATTGTGTGCTTAATGAATAAGGAACGGCACAAGATGGTAATTTTTGGTTCCGGATCAGATATAGATTAGGATTTTGGCTAAGTGGTTTTAGAATCTTGAAACTGTTCTTCTAAAATGTGGCCCCCCAAATGGCAGAAATCTCATGATGATCGTCCATTTCCAGAGAGTTCCACCATTCAAAATGGAAGAGATGTGGTGAGAGCAGTTATTTTCATGAGATTTCTGCTCTTCTGGGCTGCTATCTTATGGGAATGACCATTCCCGTGAGATTTCAGCCACGGGAAAATGAGAAAATGAAAATCTTTTCTTTCTGAATCCGAATTGCAACGGACAGCAGAGCCACAGTTCAGATTTAAGGATTCAAAAGTGATGCCCCTCAAATTCAAAAGGGATAGGGGTCCAAGGTTCCAGTTTTGTCCCATTTCTAAACTAAAACAAAATGAAATACTTGTTGATTGCTAAGAACGTTTAAACCGAGGCATGAAAGTTACTAAAGGTCACACACGCTTGGGAGACACGCTTCCAGTGCAATTTGCAGGCCTTGATCAGTGTATTTTTATATATTTCATTGACAACTTTTGATTATATCACTAGTTATTACATTATGACTAGTCATTACATTCCGAGATCTGTTCTCACAGCAGGGCATGCCAGTAATTCCAGTTAGATTTATGGGATGTGCGATTGTGTGGCCTCAATCAAAGGCTACAGGCGAAGAGCGCACAGTGCAGCTCAGAAGGGGAAATGCAAAGGTGGCTTTAAGTCACTTTTGAGCCTTTCCCCTTCATCTCCAATCCCAGGATGGGTGGGCAATGGTCTGGCCCTCCCCATGTAGCCTGGAACCTGCAAGTCCTGCTTCTTACCCCACAGTTTTCTTTTGCTCTCAGACCGCTTCGTTCTTTTCTTCTCCCATTCCCCTCACTCCAGTCCTTTCCCTCTCAGTTCTTCTCCTCCCACACCTCCTAGAGCCTCACACACAGGTTGGGCTGGGCACGCTGAGCTGGCCTCTTTGCTCAATAGCTGCAGTAGCACCCACGCCTCCTTCATCCCTTTCCCCTTTGCCTGGAAACGGCTCAGAATGCTCTGTCTTGGGTTCCTTCTCCAGCTCCCTTGGGTCTCTCTCTGGAAGCGAGAGGAGCTGAAGTCAAGGAGGCAGCTGTCAGGGGAAGGAGTTTCAGCCACTGATCCCACCCATGGTGGCAGCCCACTAAAAGTTGGCGATGCAGCTGGGAAGCTGGAGAACAGGTTCAGAAGCCAGAGCCTCAAGCCAAGAGTTAGGAGATAGGCAGGTCTGACTCAGAGATCATATCACTTACTAGACTGAAAACACTAGACAGCAGCTTCAGCTGCTGTGAATGATAAATCAGGCTGTTTCCAAAGAGGATCTCACAGTATACTTAGGAGTGCAATTGGTCCTTGTATCCTGTGTGGTGCATGCATATAGTCACAGGAGTGAGAGTACATAAAACATAGCATAAGGAATGTTGGCAGCAGCAGACACAGCTCGAGATATCAGGATCCTCTCTCATTTGCTGAGAAGCTGTGGCCAAAGCATTACCATATCTGAACTGCGCATTCCGAGAGACAGCAACACATCCCAGTGAACGCAAGCTCAAAATGTGCATCTGGGAGCAGGCCCCTCACCTACTCTTCCCCCTTGTACCATCACTGAGCCACATACAGGGGAGAGGGTGACAATATTGTTCTGCTTAACTGAGAATCACCAAATGAAACAACAAACTCCTATTTCTCTTTACATCATTTTTGCTCTGTACAAGAAGGGGACTGAAATAAACAAACATGCAAAAACCAGCATTCGCACAGCCAAACCACAAACCAATGAACTGCCTCCCTCTAGTGATGGGGGAACCTTTAACAAGTTTGGAGCTTGACTGAACAGTTATAAAAACTAAGTGAAATTGTGAACCCCTCTCTCCCCCCACTCCACCACCAAGCCCCACATTCTAGAATTCCCACAGAACGTCTCTCCATTTAACAGGTCATGAAATAGGCTCACTCCATAACAATACATCTTCCCAACTTCGTGCTGATGCAGAGTGATCCGTGGATAGTTCACTACACCAGGAATCCAGAGACTTGGATTTTATTCCTTGTATTGTGTGAGCTGGGGCAAATCATGTCACCATTCTGCCTCAGCTTCTCCATATAAAGAATGGGTCTACGGATACTTACCGTCACAACTGGGGACTGGACAGTCTGACCTATTAGTCAGAACAGGAGTCAGGCTGGGTTGGATACCAGGATGCCAAAGTCCAAGACAGGCCAGAGGACATAGAGAGTCAGGTGTCAGGAATCAGGCAGTGTCTGGTTACCATGAGACCAGTAAGCAGGTATCACGGGGGAAGTAGTCCTGAGCAGAGAACTCAGTTGCATGGACAACTTCCTGTTCTTGTGCTTGGGTTAAATAGCGGCTGGGACCAATCAGGACTCCCAAGTGTTCCACCAATCAGATTCCAGGAATGGAGTCCTCTGTCAGAATTCAGCTGCTACTCTGCCAGCAGATTACTGGGTGGCAGGGTGGGACTGCCTCATAAGGGCTCTATAGCATAGGGTTCAAGACTTCTGCAGGCCATAGTGCTTACCGCCTTTCAACCTACATGTGACAAGTGTTCTTTAAAAGCCATGTATTATCACTGATAATTGGAAAGACCCAGGGGTATGGTTTGGAAGATCACAGACTAGCATCACCTCCTGTGCTTTTGAGGAGCTGCTAGATAGGGCCACTCAACCCAAATCCAGTGTGGTTTTAGAAAGGCTTCCTCAAATTTTGGGTGTCCAATTTGAGATACCTTAAAAGGGTGGGGGTTTTCCAGTATTTTCTGAAAATCAGGCCCCGTTAAAATCCCTCAAGCTGGATACCCAACATCACTAGTCACTTTTGAAAATCTTGTCCCATGTGACTTTGACCATTCAGCTTCCACTATGATGTAGCTGATCTCAGTCTGAAAAATGTGGGTCTGGAATTTTTCACAGACATCCAAATAATGGAATTTCAGCTAAGGCATCATTTTTTTCCCATGCCAAACATTGCGTGCTCTGAAAAGTTCTTTGAAAAGGCAAATTTCATGTTTTTTTAATTATCACATTGAAGATTTTCTACACCATAGAGATCATCTCAGCATATTTATATAAAAATCTTAATTTAAAAGGTTGCCATGATAACTTTTGGCTACTAAATATCAGTCCTGGAACCTAGGCACTGACCTTAGTAGCTACAATAGCTGGAATATCTTACATAGGTAGCTATTAAAGTGTCAACAGTTACCAACAGCTACCACTCAGTGAGATCTGAGATTTTGTAGTTGTTTCTCTCCACTATAATACATCAAATAGCGCTGTCTTGAAACGATTGGTTATGCTGATGTTTAGTGGTCATCACTATAATCATAGTACCGGGAACCTGCCAACCCAAACTCATGACACAAATGATCATTGCTCTTTAGCTTTCACTTTGCAGTTAGAAGTTTCCATCGCAAGGAATTCCAAAGGATTTTTTTTTTTTTGTGGCGGAAGGGGAGGAAAGGGGCAGGCACAGAGACTGACTGAACCTGGTTATTCGGAGAGGCAGTCTTTTGGACATGTTTCCTTTAAGAGTATATTATATATGATAATGGCTTCATTGTCATCAAATAGAATACAATTAATTTTATTTTTTAGTGTGTTATCAGCAAGCAAACCACCACTATTAGCTAGATACCATCTGGGAGTGACAGTTTCCTTATTACAAAATATGTAAAAATATGGACTCCCTTAAGGAATCTGTTGCACTGCATCTGCTCAGATTTTTGTTATATGCTAATGGATTTTAACCCAGCATATGAAGCATGTAAAAAAAATAACAGAAAATTTTCAACTAAATTACTTGTTTCACATTTAAAGTGTCACAAAGACGGAGACAGCCATATATGCAGGCTTAGCTACAGGGGACAGAGAAGAAACAAAGAAGTAAGGAGTAGGCATTTCTTACCTGCTGTTTTGTTATCCATCCCTCTCTCTCAAGAGGGATTCTAGCTGCCCACATAATTAAGGCCACTTCATATGTGAGCAAAGTATTGGCACTATATACTGCTGAATCTCCAATAAGCTTAGGTGATAACAAAAGACTGACGGCTAAAGCACAATTGCTCCCTTATTTCTCTGTGTTTGTAATATATTAAACAATCACAATGATTAAAATGGGCTACTATAATTATGAAACCATTCTCCAGGATAGCTTCCCTGCCCTCCCCCCGGCCTTCATATATTTCCTTACCTTCACTTGCAATGCTAAGATCCTGAAAATGAGTTGAAAGGACATACTGTTTGGTTAGGTGACAAGGAATCATTGGGATTAGACTGAGAATATGGTAGATTAAAACTCCTCTTTGCTGAAATATGGCTGTTATCATCCTGGAGAGAATGACCCATTACCAGAGCTGAAAATAAATGACTGAGCTGTAAACATGGGGCAGAGGAGGGTTTTCTTCTTTCCCTCCCCCTCCCCACTGTACAATTATGCAGAGCTGTAGCTTTAGGCTAACGGAATTTTTGCACTTGTAAAGCAGTTGGGTACGAATTGCTTTTCCATGGATCTATGTCCCCAGGCTCACCAGTGTGAAATATACCAGGCATTACTTTTTCATTAGCGTCAACACAGGCCATTTCACTAAAAAATATTTCATGAGCTATTTACACTTCATATATATAAATTAGATCTAGGAAGTTTTTGACTGCACATAAACTTTTTGCATAACTCTTCTCTTCAAATAAAAGTAATGTATCACTGGCTGTGAAGTCCCAGAGATCTTCTAGACTATTTGGGATGAGCATCATCTCTCTTACTTGTGTCCGTATATACAAAAGAAATTGTCTGATGAGAAGTGCTATATAACAACTAGTATTATTATTATTAAAGCTGTAAAGATGTAATTCACTCCTTCACACACATACACTGTTCTGTTTTCTAACAATAATGTTTTGCACTTGATTGTTCTCATTTCAAGTGGCATAAAACGTATAAAGAATAGAGGTACTCAGCACCTACAATTCCCACTGAAGTTAGTATGAGGTGGAGATGCTTTCAGTATCTCTGAAAATCAGGCCTTATATATTTTATATTGGGCCGCCTCTGTGATCAATTTGTAACACTTCAGTCACATACATTAAATAGGCTTCACAACACACCTACCAGATAGTTACGTGGTGTTATACCCACTGGTAAACCTATGCATAAACTGAGGCACAGGATCTAACTGAATGATAGAGCCAAGAATAGAATTTAGGTGTTCCCATGGTCTCTGTCCCCTTCTCTAACCACTAGAGCACATTGCTCCCATACAAACAAAGAGTCCCCTCATCAAGGCGAGTGTATAAATAAAAATATGATACTCTGCCTTTTATTCTTAATGAGCAAAGTTCAGTATCCGTATTTCCCAAACTTCTACTTTGCTCCTCAGGGAAATGCACTGGTGTAAAAATGCCAGGCCGGTCAGAAATTCAAAAAATGGTCTAAGCACGTGGAGGGCACTTCTATATAATGTATTCAACATTTTAAAAAAAAGAATAAAAGTAATTTGAAATTCCTTCAGAAACCTAAGTCACATTTTGGTCTTTTCCACTGTTACATGACTTACTACCTGCTGATTCCAGTCTCATTCATGCAGGTTAGACAGTTTGACCCAAATAAATCAATATGTTTAGACACACGACTGTCATAACAGGAAGCCATGGTTTATGATAGACTTTCTTGGCCAGACATTCCAGCTTGCCCCTCCAGGATGAGTGCCGTTTTCATGCAGAGACAATGCAGCTGACATGACAATGAAGGATGGCTTGCTGCTGGGACAGGGGGCAAAATAAAGACATTTGAGAATAACTCTAGGATTCGTCATTCTGACTGGCAGGGAACATATAGGCTTTGCTGGAGGAGGGGTCTATGTTCAAACAGCTTGGGCCTGCGCATCTTCAAAGAAACAAACAAACAAACAAACCCAAAACAAAAACCCTGCTCTGTTAATGGTATGATGAAAACAATACTTCAGCACCTGGCTCCCCTGTGCATTAAGAAGGGAATAGATCCTTGGAGTGCTCATTTTCATTTACATGGAAACGCTTTATAAGTGGCAAAGCATTGCTGCCTCCTTTGGTAGTCACTGCACTACCAATTACTTTTGCCACCTTTCACTGCATTATCAGCACACGAAGAGCATCACTGAGTGGTTCTAATGCTCTCTACCTGGTTTCTTGAAGGGTGCTGATGATGTCTATCGTCTCCTCTCGCCGTTGCAGGGTACACATTCACCTGAGAAAAGCCAGTCTTTAATACATTTTTATGTCTTGGGCTTTCTCCCATTGAAGCTGATGGCAAAACTCCTATTGACTTCAATAGGAGCTGGATCCTCTGGGGTTCTGTTTCTCATGACACACCTTGCAACCTTTTGTGTAGCTCTGTCTCCAGTGTAGCTGAGATTTTCCATCAGAAAGCATGCCAGACAGCACAACTGTGTGTGACTCCAGTAGCCCTTTCAAGAGGCTCACTCTCCGTTTTCTAGTCAGCATCACCCTTGATTTCTGTGTCAGTGGGGTCAAGAATACAGAATCAATAGTATGGTAATATTGACTTGCTGGCAGGTTGGTTTTGGTCTTGAGCACTAATTGCTGAGAATCGGGTGGGAGAAGTAGAGTTCAGCCATTTAAGAGCTGAAGGTTCTCCATGTCGTAGCAAGGTGTGTGTTAGAAAAGGCCAAGGGGGAGTTATAATGGATTTCAATGAAGTCGGAGCCAGTATCATTCCAGTATATTTCTAACAAGATGTTCAGGAACAGATTTAAGTGGTACTTAATATTTCCTCACCTACAGTACTTGCTGTCAGTAGGCGCTAAATAAAAACGACTTACAATGTCGCTTTGAACTTGGTGAAGTCAGTAGAGCTCAGGAGAGTTTTCCTAAAAGCCCCACAATTGTTCAAGTTCGTGAAGACATAATTAAAATGCACAGAGAGAGCTGCTCAATGAACTGCACTTTCTAATATTTCACCAATTACCTCGATGCTGTTTCTCTTTGCCCTCACAGAAAAGTGTTTTTCCCCCCCCCCTCAGATCCAAGCCACATGAAATTAAGATTCATTGCTGTCCGTTTGGCGAAGGAAAGTGTCTCTCCTGAGTGAGAGTGTAACTTTGCAGAAGCAATGGAATCCCTTTTTCTGAGCGTTTTTTTGTCTCACTAGATTGAGTGGTGACAAGCAAACAAGAGAAAAACACAAATAGGCAAATAAGGAGGGCCGCATTTGTGGGGGAGGGCAATATGAGCAGAGCTGTGACCACGTGCACCAGCTCGCAATGCCACTCACTCAAATTTGGCCCTTCTGCGCCCCTTCATGACCGGGGCCAACCTGAGCGGGCAGTGGGAAGGCCAGTGCTGCCAGCTCCTGAATCAGACCAGCCGGAGCTAAACTGCCATTATCCAGGCGCTGGATGGGCAGTTGCCACATGGAGGAGCCGGCCGGGAGAGGGATGGCGGGGAACCCTGAGGGAGTATGGGGGAGGGCTGACACCAGGGCGTTAATAGGGCAATGTCTAAGAGTGTGCAGCAGGAGCCAGTCACTTACTGACATGGATAAGAGATGATTAATTTAACCCTCTCCTATCCAGGTCAGTCAATGACAGGTTCCTGTTGCATGCACGTATGTTTTCCCAAGGCCCGGTGATGGGTTAATGGGTCACCCGAGGTGCACTGATGCCCTAGGCAAAGATAGGACTGAGCACTGCCATGGTCTGCCACCCCAGTCACTTACTCATTGCATCCTGCTGCGCATTAGCCCAGGCCTGCTCCAATGCTTGTGCCATTTCTTGCTCAAAATGGAAGTCCCTGCTTCTGCTTAGTCACGTGCGACAGTCGATTTTGGTTCCAAAATGCTTCCTATGAATTATTTTGCCAATGCGCCAAAGAAGGGCTCCCGGCAGCCATTGCTTTGTATGGCACATCTGGGATCCAACGATGCCCAGTGCGCATGACTGCTCAGGGGGAGACCAGCATCTTACAGCACAGGAAACACAGAATGCTTGAAAAACTCCACGGGCAAAAGAAAATGGTTCTGCAATGGCCAACTGGGGAATGTCCAAAACGTTCCCCGTGCTATTCTGGTGTCCCTTTAGACCTGCTTTCTAGAGGGGTCAAGAAAGTTTTTCAGTGGCAACACTTTCATATGACAGCATTTTGATAATGTATTGGATGTTTTCCATTTCTTCCTGTTATGCAAATTCTATGCATCATTGAACAGAGTCAACAGCCAGGATTCTTCAAGTAGCCAAAAATGGTTAAGAAACCCCACAATTTTTTCCAACAAGTATTTCAAACATATTGGATGTATGCAAATCCCAGGCTCCCAGACCAACTTACGTATTCTCTCTTTTCTGTTCTTGGTATTCATACATTTAATATCTAATCGTTGTATCACTCACAATAGATTAGAACACTGCAATTCGAATCCTTCATTGACCTCTAAGTGTTTTTAAGGAGACACTAGCAGGGGAACTACTAGAAAGGCAAACCACAGCAGAGGAAGAGTGAGAGGTCTGTTTCATGTCAATGTTACAAATTACCCCAAGGAAAGGAACACACATTTTTGCTTCTGGGAAGTTGGCTTTGGCAAGTGGGCAAAACAGTGCAAGAAATCTGATGAGATGTCAATACTAGATCAAAGGGCCTCATCAAGTAAGCTGGAGAGTGAGTTGGGAACCCTGGGTATTATTGCTGGATTCCCTCATGCTTTGGTTCTCTGAAAATTTATGAAATTTAGCAATAAAATACGTGTTGCCCTCTCCATTGTCTTTGCAGTAATTGTACAGATTTTGACTACAGGTATTATTTTAGTCTTTAATTGTTAGTTTTAAGTGTCCAGATTAACAGTGCACTAGCAACACGGCAGCTTTACCTGTAATTCAGGGACTTTGTTTTCTTCTCCCCCTACTCCACCCCACAAGTTCAAGATTGCAGTACTTAACAATTCATAGTATTGATTCAAAGCTTTAACACACAAATTTCAGGAACAGAAAAAGGCTTTGGCACCTTGGCTTTAGAAATGCTAAGCAGCTTTTCAGTGCTTTTGAAAAAGAGGTTGGGAAAAGGGAACTGAAAGACTGATGTCAGATATTGGTTTGAAAACTTATAGACTAAGTTTAAGTTTTATACTTTAACAATGGGGGTATTCATATCCTTGTAATTTGACTCATAAAAGCAAATGTTACTTTCAAAGATGGTACATTAATTTTTAAGTCATATTGCCATAGGAAGCCTTTCCACAAAAACACATTTTAAGCCTTGCTACATAAATTTAATTTCTTAAACATATCTGGACTTTCTTAATATTGAAAAGATTTTAAGGACATGACCTCATTTTCATGGAGACGTTTTCCATGAGAGTTAGGCAGTATAATGCAGAACAGAGATTCTTAGGTTCTCTGATAGTTCTGGTTCACAACATAATGAAGAGATTGTCTCATGGATACTTCTCCTCCAATTAATGATCACACAGACCACCTCCATTTCCATTTCAATTCACAATCACAAAACATCCCTGTGACAACTACGGCAATTACTCACATGGAAAAATTAGGTAAGTATTTTGTGTGTTTGAAGCTGCCTTATAATGTGAATACAAGCTAAAATGAAGGTTGAGATGAAACCAATATGTGACCTTCCTGTTCCCTGAGTACCACCAGCAAATACTTTATAGAACATGAGGTGAGAATCGTTGATGGAGAATAGCAAATCAAATTGATACAGGATTGTACAATGACACTATCCTAAAAGGATTCTGGTTAGAAGTGAGTGCATGGTAACTCATGTTGGAATTAGCTAATGAAGGACCTGATCCAAAGCCTAGTAAAGTCAATGGGACTCTTCCTGCAGATTTCAATGGACTTTGGACAAGGTCTATAATGGGAGATCCAGTTGCATACATATATATTGAAACTAAGAAGGAACTGTACTCACTGTTCAGTGATACTCCACAGCAGTGGCCAAAACACCTTAATTGCACTCTGGGGACTCTGATCTGAATTGCACCATCATTTTGTACAGTTGTCTATTGTATTTGTCCACAAGTGCACACAAGTTAGGGACTGTATATGCTCAACAACCCTTGTATGTCAAAGGAGGATCCAGGCCTAAACATTCCTTGCAGCCACTGTCCTCCTACTTTCTGAAATGTAACATCCAATCACATTTACTCCACTGACACTTGTTTTCCACAAGTGAGAGAAACAAGTAGGTGGGAAAGAGAACTAATCTCCATGGGGAACTTCTGGACTATATTTAAAAGTTACTCAGATACACTCTTTAAGGCTCTTCACACCAGAACTGAGAGCCCACACAAGGTCCTGTGGCCCAAATAAACCTTACGGACAAGTCCTTTCCCTACTTCTGTGGGTTTTGAAGAATGATGGCAGAAGAACTGGCATGGTGTGCAGTGGGGAAGCAAAGATATATACACCCCCTGCTTGATTCAGAGTCCAGCTCTGTAGGGGGCCCATGGGCATCCACATGAGGGAAGCAGTATAGAATCATAGAAGTATAGGACTGTAAGGGATCTCAAAAAATCCTCTAGTTCAGTCCCCTGAACTTATGGCAGGTAATAACTAGACCATCCCTAACAGGTGTTTGTCTATCCTGTTCTTAAAAAACTCCAATAATGGAGATACCACAGTCTCCCAAGGCAATTTGTTCCAGTGTTTTGCTACCCTGACAGCTAGGAACTTTTTCCTTATGTCCAACCTAAATCTCCCTTGTTGCAATTTAAGCCCATTGCTTCTTGTCCTATCCCCAGAGGTTAACAAGAACATTTTTTTACCCTCCACCTTGTAACAACCTTTTATGTACTTGAAAACTGTTATTATGACCCCCCTCAGTCTTCTCTTCTCCAGACTAAACAAACCCATTTTTTTCAATCTTTCCTTACAGGTCATGTTTTCTAGATCTTTAATCATTTTTGTTTCTCTCCTCTGGACTTTCTCCAATTTGTTCACATCTTTCCTGAAATGTGGCATCCAGAACTGGACCCAATACTCTGACTGAGGCTTTATCATTGAGGAATAGAGCAGAAGAATTACTTCTCGTGTCTTGTTTATAACACTCCTGCTAATATGTCCCATAATAATGTTTGGTTTTTTTGCAACAATGTTACACTGTTGACTCATATTTAGCTTGTGATCCTCTGTAACCCCCAGATCTCTTTCAGCAGTACTCCTTCCTAGGCAGTAATTTCCCATTTTGTATATGAGCAATTGATTGTTCCTTCCCTGTTGGAGTACTTGGCATTTTTCCTTATTTAATTTCATCCTATTTACTTCAGACTATTTCTCTAGTTTGTCCATATAATTTTGAATTTTAATCCTATCTTCCAAAGCACTTGCAACTCCTCCCAGCTTAGTACGTGTACTCTCTATGTCATTATCTATATTATTGATGAAAATATTGAACAGAACTGGACCCAGGACCGATCCCTGCAGGACCCCACTCAATATGCCCTTCCCACTATGGCCACAATCAGTAACTGACAATGCTAGATTAGTCACCTTTCAGTGGTTGGCATGAAGTCAGTGTAGTTACACCCAGAATGAGTTTGGCCATCAGTTGTTTAGCAACCTGTACAGCATATGAGAGCTATAATTCACTGAAAGCTTCCAAGCTAGATCACCCTTACACTTTAGCACCAAACCTCTTAGGGCCCGATCCAAAGCCCAATAAACTCCAGGTGAGGCTCCCATTGATTTCACTGGGCTTTGGATCAGGCATATATCTTTCTGAGTCTATCCTAGAGCTAAAAAATAAAAGTACAGGGAAGGAAGATTTTTACATGCTGAGAAATCACTTTCTGCAAGTGATCACATCAAGTAGTGCCTTTTATGCTGGAAACACTACAGAGAAATAATATAAAATTACACACAAAAAACACATTAAAAGCACATTATTAAGGTCGCAAAGTCAAGCATTCAAAAGTTAGGAAATGCCAGAATTCAGGTTGCTTGTGCAACCTTAATTCAGCCCCCTTGTGTGTAAGCATTATTATATCATCTTTAATTAGATGATCACATACTATTTTTTTTCCACAGGACCGTCTGACTCATTCAGAGCAAAGAATGGATGGTGCTAACTTAATGAGCAGCTATTCAATATTTTGTTTTCTTCTCATTGTTCAATATGTGGCCCCCCTGCCTTATTTACTGCACACTATTCAAATCCTACTCTGAAGCCTGAATTATTAATTTCCACATGAGCTTTTCTTTGGTGTTCATCACTATAGCACCTGAGTGCTCCACAGACATTAATTTTATTTTCACAGCACCTCTCTGAGATGAGTGAGTATTATCCCCATTTTGCAGATGGAGAACTAAGGCTCAGACAGAGTCAGATCAAAAGTATTCACTAATTTTGGATGTCCAAATTAGGCCATTGTCTTGGAACTGATTTTTCAGATTTTTTTTAAATATAGCCCATTATAGGTCTCATTGACTTTAGTTACAGCTGTGAGTGCTCAGGATTTCTGCAAATCTGACCGAAATATCTCGAGTCAAGTACCTAGAAAAGAGGAATACACAATTAGAGACCAACTGAAAAAGCTTGGTTAAAGTGATTTACACACTGTCACACAGGAATTCTGAGGCCAAGGCAGGGATAGAATTCAATTCTCCACAATAGCATTCAAATGTTTTAACTTGAAACCACACTTTTCTTCCTGCAATCCCCTTAATCATTCACTACACACCTTCTATGGGTCTTTCACGGAACTGTGAACACAGGTGTGTACTTGGCATGGCTTACAAACTCCCCGGACACCGGCCCCTTCTGCATCGGCAGGGATACCCTGGCGCATGTCTACATAGTGTGTGTCAGATTGCAGCCCATCCTCCGTCTCCTCCACAACCTACTACTGCGGTAGTGTCTCCTTTTCTCTCCCCGCACCTTGTGATCCTGGCACACCCAATCCATGGCCCCACAAAGTCATGGGATTTTCTTGTCAGCCTCCTCCTGGTGTTGGCCAAGATGGCGGGGGAAGGAGGGTGCTCTGCAAGTGTGGGGCCTGTTTCCATTCCCTTGTGAAATATGCCTCAAAGCAGAGTTCCTTTGGGCAGGATCCACTGACTCCCTTGATACCTTTGAGGAGCAGTGGGCTCTGTTGGGGGTTCTCTGGTGTGTCCTCTTCCAGTTCCCTGATTTTTATCCTATGACCTTCATTCCCATCCCTGTTCATTCATTCGTTGTCCCCAGTATTAAGTTTTAGCCCAGGTTCACTGGCCCCTCCCCATTGGTTGAGGGGAAGGCCTTTAGCCATGGGTGGGCTTAGTCAGGCTGTCTCCTGGAACCTCAATAGATACACAACTTCAAGCTTCTGCAACAAATGAAGCAAGGGTTCTATAGATGTCAAGCTCCATCACTGCATCCCCCTCACTGATCCCCAAAGCTGGTCTATCCTGTGCACTGAATGAAGCAGGGGACCTCCCTTCCCTTGTCCTCAAAAAATTCAGCTTGAGTCAAACACTCAGCATGGAAAATTTCAGCCCAAGTGGTTAAAGTTTGGGAAAACTATAAGCAACTGAAAACAGGGTCTTGTAATGAAAAGAGTTAGGCACTCTTAATAACTGGTGGTGGGTACCAGCCCCACCTGTAATAATGAACCCTTATTAAAAATAATAAGGAAAATGGAACTGTTGGACAGATTATAATTTTAGTTACACTAGTTTAAATATTGAGGAACTCCATAAAAATCCATGAAGTTATTTACACCAGCGTAAATCAACAGTAACACCATTAGAGTCAATGAAATAATTGAAAATGAGATCAGAATCTGGCACGGCAAGTACAAAACAAAGAAAAATCAGGACGTAGTGAAGTAAACAGGCTTCAACAATCAGCCCCTGTTGTGACTGCGAAGTCTAGGGTTAAGGCACAGTCAACATTTTTTTTTCCATAGGCAGCTTTCTACAAGCGTGCACTGTCTCTTTACGAGCTTGTATTCTTTTAGTGCAAAAGGATCTCTTCCCTCCACTCTGCCTCCCAGCCTTGAGGTACACTTTGTCATTGATAGCACTAATCTCTGAAGAACCTTTTTCAGGATCAATGATTACAGTGTTGCTTTTCCCTTGTTTTGCAGACTTTTAAAAATGAAATAAAATAAAAAAAACCCACCCGGATAAACAGGACATATTCCTTTTCATCTCTGGCTCTCTCATAATTTTCCGTTCATGTGAAAAAAAATGCTTGATTTCCAACCCCCTCGCCCAATTGCAAGCCCTTCAAAGGGAAGAGAATAAAAATTGGAGCCTGAATCCCTGACCAAATGCTCTTGCAGCCAGGCTCACACCAGCTTTTGAAGTTCCTCAGCTCACCTCTTGATGCCAAGCAGGCCCCTATTATTACCAGCGTTGTTAGCCATTTCAAGCTCCATTCCCAGGCCTGCGTGGACAAGAGAGCAAGGGAGGCCCTTTCATGTCGGGCTTTGCAATGCTGCTTCAGTGTTTGAAGGATGAAAGTCGTCTCTGTTTGTTCTGTCTGCAGTGCAGAACATTTGGCTTCAAAAGTGCAGGATGATGACTTTCTGAAGTGGCGTGGCTCACGCTCAACACAAATGGCAAAGCTGCGGTCAGAGCTTTCAGGGTATTTTTTGTTTGTTTGTTTACATGTAACAAGAAGTCTGAGTAAAATACCTGAATCAGCAGTACTTTTTCATTAAAAAAATAAGACTTACACAGACAAACGAGGCAGGGGGAGGGTGGGAGGAAGTAGAACCGTTGCCCCAAGATGCTGCTGCATGCGGAAGATTGTTTATTGTAAACAGGCCCAAGTCATGATTGCCCTGGTTCAGAGACTCCCAGGGTTGCAGGGTGTCTTTCCCTCCCCACCCCCTACTTGTATGCTGGAGGCAGCCAAATCACAGCCGACTGCTTGCCCTGAGCCCAAGGGGGCTGTTAGCACACAAGCAGTTTTTGATGCTCCAAGAGAGGCTGGCTACGGTGGAGACATGGCTATGGTTCTGATCAGTCTTTCCATGCAGCAACTTGTGGGCTGTGCTGGGGGTAAACAGAGAAATATAAGCTACCCCTTTTTGACCCTACAAAGACAGGGAATGTTCTTCACTATCACTATATCCTCTGTCAAGGCTCATGATGTCCTCTCTCAGTCGAAGAGCTTCCGCCTACATCTGTGCTTTTTTTGGTCTGGGAGTGGGGAAGGGGAGAAGAAATCCTCTAAACTAAATTTCATTGTCGAATGAATGAATGACGCCCTGGAAAGTTTTGGCTGATTTCATGCTGGAGCCAAGCTGCAGCAGCGGACTAGCTGAGATAAGAGAACCCAAAGCAAGTAAATAAATAAATAAATAAGGAAGTTCGTGTTTTGATTTCTCATTAGTCATGATATTTAGCCTTTTATCGCAGCACAGTTTACATCCTGCCCCTAGAAATCCGGTGCTATATATTCTTCGCTAATAACAACAACAATGCTAAGAAATCTGAAAGCATGGAATGGGTGGTCAAATGTAGTTCTTGGTCCAGCTGTGTTTAGTTTTCAGATGCCCATGTGTTCCTTATTAGGCTGTCTTCCAGCCCTTCTCTGCCTCCTTTTCTATTCTTCACAGTCCAAAAATATGAACCAATTACAGACCACAGAGCGAGCTATTTACCCCCCTCCTGCCTTTACACAGCTATTTCCTGCCTGCTATCAGCAAAGTTAGACAAAGATGACAACAGGCCCAAGGTTTTTACCATAAATTGAACCATAAGTGGGGACCTGAAAACACCCTAACGCTGTTATATTTTATGTAGGGGAAAATTTGAAAAGGATTATCGGAGGAAAGCAATCAGCTCCAGACTGAAATCTATCTCACTGGTGTTTATATGATAAAATAATTGCCATTTAGGCTTCTATCACAGTTGGAATATGAATCATATGTCTGGAGGGGTCTCCTGTGGAGGTTCAGGGGCAGAGCTTCCTTCTTCACCGTTGTAGCCTCTCTGGAGGTATGCTTGGGTCTCTGGGCCAAAGAAAACAGTTGTGATTACAGAGTGATAGAGCCCGCCACATGCTGATTCAGAAACCTATAATCTTCTCCCCTTTCCCCAAAAGCAACAAGTCTGTAAAACTCATTCACTTGCCAGGGGCTGTTTATTCTGCTTAATGGCCACCTATCACCCCTTCACTCATTCTTTTTAGATTTACTAGACAAGCACACAGCAAATTAGTGCAAAATGCTTTCAGTCAAGTGTCAGGTGGAATCAGACTTGATGAATACTATACTGCTGGGTTTTATAACTGTAGGAACACATATACTGACAACATTGTCTCCTTCAATTAAAGCTACACTGCTCGTTTTCTGAATCCCTTGCAACTCCCCCAAAGTCAAACCCATAACTTTTTACTGTCTTATTTTAATAAAGACATTTTGACACACCCTGTGATGGAGCAAACTGAGAAATCTCTGCGCTGGAATTTTTATGACGTGTTTCAAAAATGCATTCTTCAAAGAAAATATTTAAGTGACACACTGATCTGCAGCAAAGTGTTCATATGTTCTAAAATAGTATCGCGTCTGAACTTTATAACGTAATATTTATACTATAAATCTTGCTAAATTATCATAAAAATTATTTTTCAGTGTTGCACAGCCATAAACATTCAAAGCACAATGGTGTATGGGGCTGATTTATTCTTGACCAGGGGGTGTATTTCCCGCTCAACACTGATGCGTGGAGTTATGTACACACACTGCATGTGAATGTACATGAACATTATGTTCGTGGTGAATGTTATGTACATGAACATAACCCCAAGGGATAAATTGCATGGGGTTTTAAGAGCATGATTCCTGTTAAAGTCAATAGGAGCCATGTGCTGAAACCCGTACACATGTCTTTGGAAATTAACTCCTCTAAGCCTAAAATGGTTCCTAGGAGCATACACTGGGTCTGATCACAGAATCATAGAAGATGAGGGCTGGACTGGACCTCAGGAGGTCATCTAGTCCAACCCCCTGCTCAAAACAGGACCAACACCCAACTAAATCATCCCAGCCAGGGTTTTGTCAAGCCACACCTTAAAAACCTGATGAACGCTGCTTTGAGTGAGGCGCTGGACAGTCCTGGGTCACACATGGGATGCTGGGTAGTGCAACTTACTCCTCTGAGTGCATGCAGCCCATGCAACTGACACATGTGGAGAACAGGTCAGGACCATGACCCACACTAGAGGGCAGGGACTGTGATTGAATCACCCTCCCGAGAGCATCAACACCACAGCCTGTTACTTTAGTGGTTAGAAATATTTTGTGCCATTCACTTCTTCTCTGTCACCTAAAGCTCGTATGATGTTTGGCTCCATGGAGGCAGCATTAAATCATCTACGGTTCCAATGCTCCAACGTTCATTGTGCCATGCAGCACCAAGGAACAGGATTTAAGCAAGCCATTGAGGAAACTCAAATCTTATAACACTCACAATCAGTTTGGGCCTGAAATTAGCTCCTCCCCTCCTTCTCCCTATAGTGTCCAGTTTAATATATATTTTTGCAAACCTTGTAATGACCAGATGGCCAGGAAGACTACAAACATCACCTAGACCTCACACTGTGACTGCTTTGACTGCAGCGTCATCTTGGAGACAGTGCCCAGGACCTTCTGTTTCAAAAGCATAGCTCTCTACTGTGCAAGAGAAGTAAGATTCTCCAGTGGCTGTAGTTTCTTAGAATCATAGCCAATAGGGTTGGAAGGGACCTCAGGAGGTAAAAGTATTAAACTTTCTATCGTACTTGGGCCTCCAGACACTAGAGGGCAAAATAATCACACAGCAGGTCTTGGGTAGGTCTGGCATTCCATGCCAGAGGAAAGACAAGGGCATGTCCAACAGATGTGTGAAATGCAAGGATCCAGTGACCGACAAACCCCCGCAGGGGAGCACACCTAGTCATGGAATGGGAAGCAGTAGCTGCAGCCCCTATTACCCTATGAGCACTGTAGTAACAGTTGCGGGAAGGCTGCAAAGGTGTTCCACACATTGCCTCAGGAGCGAAGGGGAGTGTGACAGTGTCCACTGACACCAGTTATGTCCAAGGAGGATGAGGTTTGCTCCAAGTTAGGGGCCAGTGATATCACTGCGGCTAGAAGCAGTTCATTCTATTCAGAAGGGCTTTTATGACCGTAGTATTCTTCCATCACTGAAGGTAGAGGAAAAGTATTCCCCCTAGAGTACTGCTTCTCCAGTAAGCATGAGAATACTAGTTCTGCTATGGGCCATGGCTTTAAGAATAACAAGAATGTTGCAGAGGATGCACAGACTCATACAGAAGCTACGGAAAAGTGACATAATCTCTTAGGCGCGCTGATACCAGAGTGATGAGTGTGGTGTAAATAACTAACTAGACTGATGGATTCAATCCTTTTATCAAAACCCTTGCAATTGCCATTTCAAGGCAGAGAAAACAACAAAAAATGCAAAGCCAAGAAACTTAGACCAGGTGAATTATTATTGTTTAATGTCAGCAAAGAGCCATTGGCTCTTGCCAACTGTTGAAATTTCTGATTAATTAGTACAATGCTTTGTAGATGAAAAGCACCACACAAGTGCTAAATATAACAATATTCCCTTTTATTTCAGAATGTAGCTGGATTCTATAGGTAAAGTTTGGTTCTTCCTCTTTCTATCAGGCACAGTGTAAGCCTCACAAAAACAAATAAACAAACAAAAATCAATGATATTATGCAGGGATTGAAGAAGGACCTTCATTCATAAAGGTGTATCCTCCGAACACCTTTTACCAGCTACCAGCTTAGGGATAAAATTTAATTTCACTGCTCTAAATTGGAAACATAGCCAAAACCTTTGGAATGCATACTATTAGTAAGCCAGCTTTCGATGTTTGCATTGGCGACTCATACCAATTGCAATAAGCAGAGGCATATAATACATATTTTTCCAAATATTCTGATTTATTGCAGGGCATCCCTGGAACCTAGGGACATTCCTTATTTCATCCACGTGACGTCAGCCAGCAACAGATGCTCAAATGGACTCAAGTTGACCTGAGTAGGGTTGCACAGTTATCTAAGCTCTCAGCCACTTCCACTTTATACTGAGCTCTCATTTGCCCTTACTATATGTACCAGTGATGTGCAAGCTTAAATGGGGTAGGACTTTGGGTAAGCTCTTTTCTTTCAGTCATCACATGTCCAAACTTCCTCCTTCTCCTCCCAACTTTCCTTTCAGCCTCTCCTTAGTTCCCAAGCCCTGACCCGGACCAAAACGTTTGCTCTTCAGTGATATCTGATTAAGGGTGCACATGTACATTGGAGGGAGGAGGGGGACACTTGGGGGTTGGCACAGTCCTCTGGGCTGTTCCTTACAGGATTGTTTCTCTCTCCTACTTCCTCTGAAATAATGGCCAGAGTGGGGCCGTATGTTTTAGGTAGAGTAGGGTGCACCGATGGCCGAGCTGCGAGAGTGGAGGAAGGCTGGCAGGTTGCAAGCAAGCAGCAAATCTTGCACACTAAGCAAGACTGAAGGGTTGTAGAGGAAGAGGGAGGTGGGCAAGGAAGGAAAAAGGAGGAGAAAAGCAGAAAAGGAGAAACAATATCCAAATATCCCATCATATCTGCACAACCTGCCTCGAGCACCAAGCACATTTCCCTTCAGTCTTTGGCTGGCTTTGGCCCACTCTGAGACAGACTTTTTCTCAAAAAAAAAAGATCTGAGTCGGGTTCAAGGGTTGGGCCATTTTTTCCTTCACCTTTCTCCTACTATATACCCAGTTCCTTTCTTTTCTATCCATCTATTTAAGGTGCTCTAATGGCTCTCATTATTATAGTATCCGAGTACCTCACAATGTTTAATGTATTTCTCCTCAAAACACCCCCAGAAGGAAGGGAAGTAATATTAATGTAATTTTTGCAGGTGGAGAACTGAGGCACACAGAGACTAGGGCCCAGATCTCTAAAGGTATTTAGGCATCACTGCATTAAGTGTTTCAATGCCTAGCTGATTCAGGAGCCTGAGCATGATTTTCAAAAGGAATTTAGGACCTTTGGCGTCAAAATCCTATTGACAGTCATTTTCCATTCTCTTTCTGGGCCAAGTGTAAAGTTCTCACCCAATAGCACAATACATAAGCCATCAGACCCTGGGCCAAAAACTCAGCTGGTATAAATCAGCAGGGATTCACTGACCCCTGTTTACACCAGCTAAAAGCCTGGCCCAGGCTGGACCACTCCTGTTGAGTGTCTTAACAGATAGTGCAGAAACAGCATTTTGCGTTTAATGGAAAAGTCCACCAAAGAAATCTGTGAAACTTACACATCTGGACCATTTAAAGCAATTAACTTCTCTCTTTTCTGCAATTTTATTTCCTGCAAGGATTAGTGCAGTGGCTTATTGATTCCATGGGGAACTGAGAGCCTTGACATTTAATCCTACTAGGAGAAAGCAGCTAAGAATAACAATTTCATCTACAAATCAAAATTGCAGAGTTTTCATTCATACTGAATAATTAGGACAGATTTAACAAGCCAACTTTAAAAACCAATTATCAAAACATTGGCTCTTTCAATTTCCTTTCTCTTTTTAAGATGTGACTAATGTAAAATTAGGATCAGAGCTTCCCATCTGAGGAACCTGTACTGGGACATTAGTTTGGCACCTCTAGGTCACCTGTTTGAATCTCTTTCAGGTGGGTGCGGAGACCCAAAGTTGCCCCCTCAGTGACTATTTGGCAACATACATCAAATGAGTTCAGTTGTCTCACTCCAGTAACTGCCTGACAAGTTGTAGGGATCATAATTGTTACTAATTGTCCCCTACTTACTGGCTGACTAAGCAAAAAAGATTGAATAGGCCTAGACTCACCTACTTTTTCATCTTTCGAGGTGGTCACTCCATCTCCTGGGGGTGGCTTGCTGAGGGAAGGGCATGGGAAACTATGTCATGTTGCTGTTATAGTTGCTTGACATTTTTAATCTTTTTGTTTTGCTTTGTTTTTTTAAATGAAAAATGGCATTTTTGCCCAATCAAAAATGTTCATTTTTGTCAAAATTTTCTAATTTTTCAGTTTTAAAAAAAGGGGAAATGGGAAGTGGAAAAAAAAGTCAATTTTTTTTTTTTTTTTTTTTTTTTTTTTTAGTTTGGTAAACATGTTTTTAAAAAACTGCAAAATTGTAACAAAATCCCTAAACGGTTTGGTTTTTGAAAGACTGAAAAAATTGGGAGAGACAAGGTGGGTGAGGTAATATTTGTTCATAAAAGGGACGAGCTTTTCAGTTCCGTAGAGCTCAAAAGATTCTCTCTTTCACCAACAGAAGTTGGTCCAATAAAAGGCATTATCTCATCCACCTCATGTCATTCATATCCGAGGATTAACAAGGCTACAATAACAAAATTCCAGAGGGGTAGCCGTGTTAATCTGTATACAGCAAAAACAACAAGAGTCCTGTAGCACCTTAAAGACAGATGCAAGAGGTACATCTGACGAACTGGGTTGCAGCCCACGAAAGCTTATGCCTGCAGAAATTTGTTAGTCTTTAAGGTGCTACAGGACTCTCGTTGTTTTTACTGCAAAAAATGGGTCATGTTTTTCGTTTTTTGATGAAAAAAGAAAAAAAAACCATGATTTTTTAAAGGAAAACAATTCAAAATACCCTCCCCACAGTATTGAAAATATGATGGATTTTAGTAATCCAAAACTGTTATTATTTAAACCTGTAAGGCCTTCCAATCCTGTAATTATTAATAAATAATGTTGTAATGAACCAAATACCTGGTCTTCCCCAAGCTACAAGGTGGAACAAATTCTGTTCTTGCCTACACTGACTCAGCTGCGTTTGTTGTCAGTGACAGACAAGATATTTTGGATCAATATATCCTTTTGGAGATTGAGTTAGGACAGTTGGGTCATACAGAACACAAGAATCTCCTAGGAATAATAAAAGATTGGTATTCAGGTATATTGTATAACCAGTAAAATGCCAGAAAAGTACATATAGAAAGTCAAAGAATGGTTGTGAGTGGCTCTTTATTTCTGTTGGAACTGTAGCTGTTTACCAGACTAAAAGCTAGATCCAAAGCACACTGAAAAGATTTTAGCTGACTTAAATGGGCTTTGGATCAGGTCCCAGAGCCTTGGTTTGACCAGCCATTGCCCATGCCATTCAAAAGCATGTGCCCTAGTTTGTAATGGAGTTGGGTTGCTCCACTCATGCATGGTGGAATGAGAGGCAGTCTGCATCAATGCACCAAGGCCCAGCACATGCATCTTATCATTAAGCTGCTGAGGGAGGAGCCTGAAGTACTGAATGAAGGGTAAAAGCATCAGTAATGCTACTCTGGTTGGAACCACAAATCTGTGATATTCCTAAAATAAGGCAATTTAAATACAACATGTTCACACCGTACAGCACCAACCACATTGTGGCCCTGGTCCATGACTCAGGCCCCTAGATGCTGCTGTAATACAAATAATAGATAATAAATAGGCAAGCTTTAGAGGCATATTGAGCTTCTCGTATTAATGCTAGGTTATCCGACTGGTCTATGCAGTATCAGGCATCCTTGCCTGAACATCAGGCCATCAGTCTGGCAGCTACTTAAATCCTTCACTGCTCATCAGTGCTATTTGGGTGAATTGGTGGGAATAAGGTTGGCTTCTTGGCTGGCACCATCCTTCTTGGTCATTTCATATTATGTCAGGTCAAATTCTGTTCGCATCTATGCAGGCAAAAGCATCCCCACCCCAATGAAGTCTCTGAGGGAATTCATGAAAGTAATTATGGTGGGAGAAGGGGAGACCTCTTCTGCCCAGCTTTCAGCAACCAACTGGAGGGGAGGCAGCAGAGCAGAGACCAACGATCAGCCTGAGGCTACTGCTTTGCACAGGGGTTCAGATGTTTCCTCCTGACTCCCCTTTGCGGGTAGCCTATCAGTTGTTTAGTTGCTGTGTTCTAGAAGGAAGGAGTGGGAAGGAATGGAGGGATTTCCTGGCTGGCTATGGAGTGCAAGAGGTCCCTGGAGACTCATAGTGCCAGCCAAAGCCTGCTGTTGGAAAACTCTGGAGGAACACAGCAGGGATCTGACCAATGCCTTCGTAGAAGTCTGAAGGAAGCCGAAGTAGGAGAAGCAGCACCAAACCGAGTGCCGAGGGCTTCAACGGACAGGAAGGAGAAGGAAGGGGCAAAAGAGTAAGAAAGAACTTATATTGGTGGACAGCTCATGGGCATGTGGCATCATGCCACTGGGGGAAAGGTTCATTCCTTCCTGGCTTTGTGGACAAAACTACTTCTTTGGTTCTGCCCATGTCACTGAGTATTAACATGGCTTGTTATCTCTAAGTTGTATCATATTGACACTCACTGTGCACTGCGTTTTTAGTTTTAGTGTTAAATCATTGTCTTCTGCTATCCGATAGGCTAGAAGAGTACTTTTTGGTGGTTAAACCACTGATTTGAGGCTCAGGGGTTTAATTTTTTTCCCCAGCTCTGCCACGGACTTTCTCTATGACCTTAGGTAAATTGTTTAACCTCAGTTTTCTCTTGAGCAAGACAAAGATAAAAATGTTAACCTCCCATGGGTTATTATGTGAGGCTTAATTAATGGTTATAAAGTGCTTTGAGATCCTCAAATGGAAAGTGCTGTAGAAGTGCAAAGTATTATTAAGCAGCTGGCCTCCTTTTATTCGCTCTTGGTAGCCAAAACGGTTAGCTTCTCAGGCCCCATAGACTCATTCAGCAATCTGTTTCTTCACTGCATGTGCTATTACTTAGAAAATCATCCCTTTTCCCAGCATGTATTATTGTAAGCTCATATGAGAAGCCAATAGTGAAAATGACAAAGATGGGCCCCTCCCCACCTCTGCCACTTATTTCCAGATTTCAGGGCTTTACTGAAGCGTGTTAAACTCATTCCCTATTACCCAATGTTAAAGTTCATTCCCTAATACCCAGCTGACATGCATGGCTCACAAATTATTTCATTCATTAGTAGCTGAATTTCCAAAACTGGTCCTTTTTATATTGCCAAAGAGTATGCACCATAAAGTGGTTGTGAAAAATGCTTCGGCAGACATAAACCAGCCTTTGCTGGGATGCACTAAATATGTCAAAGTGAACTCAGATGGTCCTTTAGTCAGTAGAAGTGGCATCATGGTGAAAGGCACATTCTTCTTCCAGCAAGCAAGAATAATGGCTCAAACACTTAAAGACTCCACCTTATTTCTCCCTTGTGAAACAAAATGTAGATTTTACTACCCCACCATTTAAGTCACTGTTTATGGTTTGCATAATTTTTACTCTTTCCAAGTATATTTCAATTTAACAACCTCAAGGGTTTGTCACCTGATATAGCCATTGTTTGAAATTTGTTGTTTAAAGACATCTAAGAAACCACAAACCAAAGGCAAGAATTGCCATCACGGAAGCTTTCGGGACAATTCTTTGCCATTACTGCTGCAATGCCTTCTTCTGCTCTCTCTTGGCCCCCGTTCTATCCCTTGTACAAATTTGGATAATCCCTGGTTTTGGACAAGAGTCACAAAACAATCCAGACAGCCCATATACTAAATCTCCTGCAAAGTATGATTTCCTGAACATTTCAAAGATGAATTACAATACTAGTCCAATACATGATTTAAAAATAAGAGAGAGAGAGAGAAGAAGGCTGACTGCCAGAGTTCTGTCTTAACTTGAAGTGCAGAGGTGATTTTTAATGCTTCAAACATCATTCATGAAATATTATATATATAATTTGTACTCACAATAACATGCAAGCTCTCCAAGGAAACATTAAAATAAATAGCTTCTTTAACTCTTTTGTACCTTGATCGTATCTTATTTGGATGAATCAATAAAAGAGGGACCTAAGATTGATGGAGGACAGATCAGTAGGGCAATCATGTACTTTATTACATATTTATGAGTCTCAAAGATCAAAGGATGTTTTTATGCACATAACTTGGCAAATGTGTTTTGCCACATTCAGATATATTCCAAGTGACTTTAGCAGGAATGTGAAAGGAGCTGGCACGCTGCCCACAGTGCTATTTGGTAAGACTTTGAATAATGGTGGGATTAAAAACCAGGATAATAAAAACATATACAGCGGAATGTTTATACATGTATATAGTATATACTCATACATATGTGTACCTTTATAATGTGTGTATATACAGTATGTTACATATTGCATTTTATATAGACACACACACTCACAAACTCAGGAAATAGGGCTTTTATGCAACGTTCATTTAAGTTACTGGGAGACTTGCATTTTGCTCCAATGGATTAGGTCTGTAATGCAAACAAAAGAAATAAACTACATTCGTACAACATTAGGTTACAGATTACCATGCTCAAAAATCAGGAAATGAAAAAGTTTGCACAGTAACATTAACAGTTACAGCTACAATGTGTGCAAAAAGGGGGAGTTGATGTTACTATTACTATCTGAACTGTAACTTCCTGATGAAAATTTGAAACCTTAATGTTTTATTATCTTAGTTTAATGCACAAAATATGTCTTTGCCTTTTTGTATTGGGTGGAGGGAAGAAAGGAGGGTGGTGTTGGGGTTCTGCTTGTGCATAATAAAACTAGAATTTCAATGGACCCAGTTAGGCTTTGGAGGTCACAGACTTGGTGAGCTGAAAGGGTTTGGGGATGCTGAATTCCCACGTTTGCAGTGTCTCACATTTTGTGGAAGAGTGTTCTGCAAAACCTTATTTCACCCCATCATATGCACACCAAGCTTCAAGTTTTACCTGCTGGTCATGGACTTTATTTTGAAATTAATCAGGCACATTTAATTCATTTACTTGATTCCATGAAACAAAACTCTGCCAGGGATATAGTCATTGTAGTTCCTTAAAAAGGAAATAAATTTTGTGATTTAGCCATTGGACTGGGATTCAGGAGATCTGGATTCAGTCCCCACATCTGCTACAGACTACCTGTGTTACCTCGGACAAGTCTTTAGGCCAACATTTTCCAAAGTGCCTTGCGATTCTTGGATACCTCAATTTTTGGGAGCCCCAATCTCAGCCACCATGATTTTGAGTAGCGTTGATCACCAACGCCACTAGCTGAAGTCAGTGGGAACTGGAGCTCATCACCACCTCTGAAAATCAGGCCCAAGGTAGGCTCCAAATATTGAGGCATCAAGAGTCACTGGCCATTTTCCAAAATGCTGAAATGATTCTGTGCTTCAGTTTCCTATCCGAAAAATTGAGATAATATTTCCAAACCTCAGAGAGATGTAGTGAGGAAAAAAAATCAGATAGGATGGATGGATGGATGGATGGATGGACAGACGGACAGACAGAAAATAGCTTAAAACTGTAAAACAGCAGGACTGGCATCACTCTTCACTTATTGTTCCAGCTTCTGGGGTTTTTTCTTAATTATTATGTAGTAGTTAATAGTAATTTTTGATGAGGTTTAGCAGAATTTGATTGACTCAAAGACGCTGTAGACACCTGTCATAATGTGCTAATATATACAGTATCTGCCAACACCATGAAGGGAAACATCAGGGTATTACCTGCAGCTACTGGGGGGGGGGGTTGGGAGTTCGCACTACTTGAAAAGTGCTACCAACATTTAAAATATAATGTTAATGAAAATAAAGCTATTGATTCACACACCCGTTATTAGAATCCCAGAAGCAGAGATATTAGAGATGGAAGAGACAGATACTTATCATGCTGACCAATATTGTTTCCTTGTATTCCTCGTCTGTCTGCCTGCCTGCCTGTATCAATCTGGTGTCTACTGTCTTATTCTTAGACTGTAATCTCTTCCAGTCAGGAACCATCTTTTTGTTCTATGTTTGTACAGCACATAGCACGATGAGTGCTGGTCCATAATTAAGACTTCTAGGTCCTGCAGTAACACAAATAATAATAATAATAAAAATATTCTGCTCTATCCTCTTGCCAATGCAGCATTTCTGCCTACAATAGATTTGCCACTGCTTTAACCATATTAATTTTAAAGGGGCTAAGCAATAGAGCTTCTACCACTTCCCTTGAGTGTTGCTTGACAATATAGTGAATCTCACAATCAAGACGTTTTTCCTTAAACTGAATCTTAGTTTTCCTTTCTTAACTGAATTGCATTTCTCCTTGTTATGAGGCTCTTAATAATTCTCTGTCCTTGGTGTTTATTCAGATATTAGCAGGCTGTTCTCATGGTCCATGTTAGACATGGTTAGCAATTTACACTACATAGTTCGCTCTTTCATTCATTCCTCATAAATTCCTCTTTCCAGCTCCCTGATCATCATCATCTTGTTCTCCTCGGCCTTCTTTTTTTGTCGCTGAGCTGACTCCTCTTTGTCAATATCACTTTCACTGAAGTACTCAGAAATGAACAAAGTGTTTTAGCTCTGGTTGCAGCAACCCTCCACAGGTCGCATCTATACTAGACATTAATAGGAGTTCCCCTCCCACTGCACGGATGCCATAGTAGCTTCACCAGTGGTAGCGGTAATAGACTGTTAGTATAGACCCGGCATTCCTATTTTTTTCACCATGTTACCTAAATTGACTGATTTGTGGCTATTTACTTTTTTTTCCTCCAAGCTTTACTTTACCTGTTCTTTATCAATAGATATTTTTACAGGGGTTTCCTTATTGCCTCAAGTGCTGATTTAGCCAAGTATTTAAGAGGGTGATTAAAGTTGAGCATGTGAATACTCCCAGTGCCTTCAGGCCCATGCTTAATTGCCTTCCAGAACTTTAGCGTGGATTTACATGCTTTGATGAGTCAGGCCCTAATTCTTCAAACATCTTTTTTTTTTTATAGAACAAAAAAGTAAATCATCCAATCAGCTATTCTCAGAGGACTCTAGCGGTTGCTACCCAGTGACAGAAAATCTGTTATTTTCAAGAACTACTGATAGCTTTGAACGAAATATTTATTAAAATAACATTAAAAAACGCACACACATATACACCCCTAGTTGCTCCCCAAAACCACACTTAGATCTTTCCATGCACTCCCAGAGCTCAGTGAACAAGAATATTATGAAATAGCTGTGGGATGGAGCAGTGCAAAGTAGCAATGAAACTGCAGCAAATATAAATAGTATATGTGAAACAGTAGCATTACCGCTGAATCTTTCCGTCTTCTACCAAACAAAAAATGAATTCATCTGTATGGTTAATCTCTACAGGAAGTGACAGCAAGATGTATTAGGTGTACAGGCTCTGTCTGTATGAATTTCAGCAAAGGTGCACAAAAGCACCCTGAATTTAGGCTAATGCTGATCCAAAGCCATAAACTCCTCCCCCTGCAGCTGCTTTTACCCTGTTTAGCCTCTCTCCAGGTTCTCCAAGAGGAATGTCAGATAAGTATCACTGTCCTGTCCTCGTCCATGTTGATATTAAGGAAGGCTGTGCCTGCCCTTATCTACCTCCCCTTGGCCCTGAGAAGACCTTCGAAGAGGAAGGATGGTTTTGTGGTTAAGGCACTTGACTGGAACTCCAGGGGAGGTCACTGAAAAAGGGGCATTCCCAACTTTGGGAGAGAGGCGCTTCAATGCTTCACAGGTTCAATACCTAAATGTAGCTAATTATTTTAAAATAAAACTACTGCATATGACTCAGCACTGCACTAATAATGGTAAATGACAGCAGCCAAGAACCATGTAAACAGATTTCTCTCTTGCTGTCTTACTTGGAGACGCTGATGTGTGACGCAATACAATGGAGAAGACAACCTACTGGCATTTTTCAGGCACTATCTCCTTGCCTCAGAGTAGCTGACACCCTCAAAAGGGACATCTCCACTGCAATCAAATGTGGGATTGCATCTTGGGTAGGCATACCTGCTAGCTTTAATCTAGCTAGAATGGCCAAATATAGCAGCAAAGGTGGGCTTCAGGGCAGGCTAGCAATTGGAGTATGTTCTCAGGGTCCTAGTTTGGCTTGAACATCCCTGCACTGAAGCCCACGTCACTGTATCGACACTGATATTTTTCGCTGTGCTATGTAGATTTAAGTTACTGCCTTGCCATACTATAATCTCACTTCTGATTGAGGCGGGACCCATACCAGTTGGATACATGGGGTTTATTTACCTCAGAAAGTTGTACCTATATAAGTTGAGGCATGAATTAAACTGAGCTAGGGAATGTCCATGCTTCAGGCTGGGGGTGTGATTCTTTGCTAGCTCTGAGATGCCACACCTAAAAATACAGTGTAGCTACGGCAGCACAGGTGGTGCGGGTATGTATCTAGCATCTTGGATGGGCACATACTTGTGCCACTTTGGCTACCCTCTAGTTTTAGCGAGCTAGCTTGATGACAGCTAGCATGAATATGTCTCCTCAAGCTTGGAATTACATCCCAAGCTCAAAGGGTAGTCATACCCGTTATTAAACTGGTGCTATAGGCTGTGTGGACACTCTTATTTCAATATCAGAGTGGCTTAATTTGACTGAGCTGAAGTCATTAAGAAACTGGCTTAGCTAAACCGAAATAAACCACTGTTACACCAAAATAAGAGTACTTACGCAAGTGTTCTGCACCAGCTTAGCCGTGCCAGATGAAAACCAATTCAAGTTACACCAGTACAACCTCCTTGTGTAGAAAGCTCTGAAATGGCAAAACAACAACTGCCTGAAAAACATAATGGGCCAGATTCATCCCTGGTGTAACTCCCATTGTCAAAGCATTTATTATCACCTGCAGCTCAAGATCAAAGGACACACAGAGAGGATCTAATTAAAATGTGAGCATGTAACCGACAAGCTCTGTCTTTTGTTCAAGCAGCTCTTACTTAACATTGCAATCTGAATTTCACGTAGGCTTACGCAGTCCTTGAGGTCAAGAGTTTTGTTCTGCAGATAAATCTAGAGAGCTCCTCGTCTTGTCCTTTGCTTCTGGAATAACAAGTTCACCTGCCTTGCCCTGCCCTGCCTAGCCCAGGCCAGACCATTCATACTATTCAATTGCAACATACTTAGCCATGGTAGGGCTTTCCTAGCTGTCGGTTTCTGATCAAAAGCCAAGTACAGAGAGAAGTTTCAAATGGTGGGTTAGTGTTTTATCCCACTGAGGGGTAAGAAATCCTCCATTACAAAAGAACTGAAATATAACAAATCAGAACCAGGAATGGCAAGACTGGGGATAAGACGATTCGTTTTTCCCTCATATATGCAAGACTGTAGTAACTGTCATAGTAATATTAATTGTCTAATGTGGCTTCACCTGCTGGCATGGTTTTATCTATCTTCCATCTATACTACCTACATTACAATTCTTTGCATTCCTATAAAGCCAGCTCAGTGAGCTTTACGAGCATTAATCAACTAATGCTGACTCCAGCCTTGTGATGTTAGTGTTATCTTCATTTTACATACAGGGAAACCTGAGTGGATTAAGTGACTTGCCCACTGAAATCAATGGCTAAACCTCCACAGAGTTCAACGGAAAAAGATTCAAGATACAAGTGGGTGGCAGAGCAGGGAATAGAATGCAGGTCCTTAACCACTAGGAAAAGTTCTCAGTTTTTTCATTTGTTCTTGAAGGGCACATGTATTACTCTGTGCTTTGATTTTCTGACTAATGATCCTCTGCTTTCCATGTGTGCTGAAAAATTTCAATTGATTTACTGTCATGAAACAAATATTAAATTTGCCTTAAGTATTTGCATCATTTTACTTTTTGCTAAAAATTTGAAAGTGAATGTAAATAAATATTTAAAAGAATAAAAAAGACATAAGTGCAGTGGCCAGCAGTTTCCATAGTTAAGGTTGCCCAATACTTTCCATTATAAGACGCTGCTTTCAGTTACTTATTACTTTCCCAATGTTTACCATTTGGGCTAAAATGTTCTACACTCAGTATTCGCTTTTGAGCTGAAATATTTGGGAAAGTGCCAGTAAAACAGATTCAGTCATTTCCAAGAATGAGGTTTGGGAAAAATAAATTGGTTTACCAATATTAAAAAAGCATTTACAGTTATGTTGTTGAGAAGCTCTAGCCCCATGCTTTGGAGTAGTGTCTTGAAATTTGGCAGAGAGCGGAGAGGTGTCTTTTACTGCCTTCATAAAAATCCATCCAAATTCAGCCAAATTATAAGCTTCCACAAATCAACCTCTACACGTTATCAGTAGAGATTTGTTAGAGTCTAGCAGCAAAATTCTCTGAACATTCTGTTTATGCTGAATATGTTCTACCCTGCAGGACTCTATGCCAGCCACAGCGGCTATGCTGCACCCCACAGGACTTTGTGCCAACCACACGGGGCATGCTCAACACCACAAAGCAGGGCTATTCCTGTAATTGCTGTTGGGGTCTGTTGTGGCACTGGGCACCAAAAAATGAGGTGGCGACGGTGGAGGAACAACCGGTCTCAAATGCAGAGGGGAGACAGATAGGAGAAGTAGGAACAGAAGAGCCTGAGAAAAAGATACAAAAAGGAGAGGATCACTGAGGGACAGAGACAAAAGGGTCTGTAAGCATCACAGTAAACCCCTCACCAAAACCCAAAACTGAACCCTGGACCCCTGAGTCCTAACATTCCTCTGCTGCCACCAAATAGCTGCAAAATCCAATGGCCATGTGTCTCTCTCCATCCCCATCCAGTGGGTGGGCCCACAGAGGATAACAGCCTCTTACTGTTACCATTTACTCCATTAGCTCAAGCAGTAGAGGTTTGTGCTGCAGATCTAAAGGTTGCAACCTTCTGATGACCTAAGTGGGTGTCAACATGATGGAATTTCCATTTGTTTGCTTTTTTTAAAACCTAGGAAACGACATACAAAACAGTATGTTAAAAGAACTTTAAGGTTGCAAAGTTAAGCAGTACAAAGTTAGGGAATGCCAGAATTAAGGTTACCCACACAGCCTTTTTTCACCCCCTCCTTGCTTTGTGCCTATGCATTATGACACAGTCTTTAATTATAAGATCATATGCTATTTTTTGCCTCATTCCATGCTTGATCATATTCTTAACCTCCTTGTGCATTACTTTCCTTATAAAGTGGAAATAATACAGTCATGGGGTGTTTGAGAGTTAATATTTGTGAGGTTGTTTGACATTCTTGGGTAGAAAATATGAGTTACTGACTTGTGTTGGGGCTGTGTTAGGTGCCATACAAACATGCAGGAAAACATGATTCCTGCTTCACAGAGCAATTTAATCTAATTTAAGACAAGACACATAGGAAGGTGTAATGAGCAATAGAAAGGAATGAGTGAAGAAGGTTGAGGGCAATAATGACAAGACCATGTGGTTACATAGAATAAGTGCACAACTTGATGGCTGCAAGTTATTTTGTGGGTGGCAGGGTGGGGTGTTAAGTACAAGATAAATAAACTAATAAAATAGATATCAACCACTGCCCCCGTTATTAGTTGGCAATTTTCTGTAGGCATGTTGGAGGGAAAGTGTGTTCAGGATGGATTTGAAAGAGGAGAGGGTAGTGACTTCACAGACTATTTATGGAGGGCATTCCATGCATAAAAGCAGCATGGAAGAAAGAGTGTAGGTACTTTTGGGAGAAGTGGAGAGCCTGGAATAATTGACAGAACAGAGGGGGTGGAGAGGAAGACTTGATAAAATACAAGGGCAGATAAATAGGGAGGGCTTGAGCTGTGAAGGGGCTTAAGGTGAAGACAAGAAGCTTGAAGTTGATGAGGTGAAAAAGGGGGGGACCAGTAGAGGGACTGAAAGAAGAGAGTGACATGGTCAGAACAATGGGCAAGGGAGATGATCTTCACAGCTGTGTTTTCAAGGGATTTGCCAGGGATGACAGAGGGGTGACAGTAGTCAAGATAGGAGATGATGACAGGCTAGAGTGGACTTTTAGCTGTGGAGTCTGAGATAAAAGTCTAAAACTTGGGAATGTCATAGAAAGAAGTGGCAAGATCTGGACATAGCCTGGGCATTTAAGGCAAGGGGAACGGTGGAATCAAGATGGCACCCATGTTTACAGGCCTGAGTGACCGGAAGATGGTGGTGATGAAGTTTTCTTTCAGTATTATCCATATTAAATTTAAGTTGACAAGAAGACATCTAAGATCAGATGTCAAAGGGAAAGGCAGAGATCCAGGGCTGGTTGCTTGAAGACAAGTAAGTAGAGAAGTACAATTGTGAGTTGTTAATGTCAAAAGATAGTTGAAGCTGTGTGAGCAGATATGGTCACACACAGGAAGGGCGAGGAGAGGGTCAAAGACAGAGTCCTGAAGGACAGAAGGAAGAGTGGGAGAGGTAAGGAGGACTCACTGAATGAGACATTGAAGGAATCAGCAGAGAGGTAGGAGGAGGACCAGAAGAGGAAGGTTTCAAGAACGAGTTTATAATCAACATTGTCAGAAGCAGCCAGGAGCTCAAGCACAATGGCAATGGAATAGTGGCCTTGAGATTTGGCTATGAAAGTTACTAGAGACCTCGGCAAGAGCAGTTTCAGTGGAGTGGAGAGAGCAGAAGCCAGTCTGGAGTATGGAGTATTGTTATACAGTATACTAATTGGCTCCAGAGGGAACTGCCTCCAGCCTGCTCAGTCAACAGGACATTTTGCTGTGACATAAGAGGCCAGATTCTCAAGTGGAGTAAATCAGCCCAGAACCACTGAAGTCAATGGAGACACATCCATTTACATTTGCTGATAATCCGTCCTAGGGCTTTGACAGAGGCAAAAACATAACATTTTAATTATGTATTTGCTTAATAGAGACAGGAACTTGGAGTTGATTTCAGAAGGACTTCCTGTCACAAATAAATCAGTTGCACCACAGAGAATAACGACCTCTCTTCTGCCCGCCCCGCCCCCCGGGCACAAACCTATAGACATACCAGTTGCTATTTCTTTATATTGTTTATTGTAAAAATTAAGCAGATCATAGGCCAGCTACTCTCATTACACAGTTTGATGAATCCAACAGGGTAACAAACTCCAAGATGAATGATTAGTTGTTTTGCTGTACAATAGCTTTTTCACTACCTTAATTTTTTAAAATAACTTTAAAAAACCTTACTAGAAATTAGCTGAATTATTAATCTCTTATCCTTTGCAGCCTTTGCATTTTGGATAATAGCCAGGGGATCACAGTTGTTCTATGTTGTTATAGAAATTCCCTTTTAAGATAGAAGACATATATATTCTTAGACATGCAATAAAACTTAGAAGCTTTAGAGTGTGTATGAGATGATCTCCCTTGACATTTTATTTTTAACCCATCTATTTGGTGATTTAAAACCAATGCATTTGAGTGAGTCTGGAATCAGGTCTGTTTTAGCATCTTCAGTTTCAGTGACGTTGGAGCTGGAATTATATGGGAAATGCAGTGCTTAAACTTAAAATTAACAAGAGCTCTCCAGAAGGAACAAAAAAGGTATAAATTATGTCTGATTGAACAAACACAACTCCACTGTTGAACAGCCACTCAATGAAGAGGGCAGGGAGAGGCAATGGAGCACGGTAATGTGTAATATTACTAGTCAATGGTCTGTGTGCAGCTCTGGGCTTCCAAACGCTGGAGGTGTCAGGGAGATAAATAGCAGAGTGTCCTCCTCAAAAATATGATTAATACCCTCTCCGGTCCAGTGCTGAAGATGTAGTGGGTGCAGCTGGTTTGGACAGCAGTTGCATAGAGGAAAAAAACCAGGACGACTGCAGCAGAGCAGAGAGGGCAAAGAGTAGGACAAGTAGTCAACTGAGTGGGAGTGCTGAGCTACGGCAAGAGGAGAAGTAGGCCAGAGATGGCTAAAGGTCACTTTCGGCTGCTGTTTAAGTAATGTTTATATAACTTTCATGCATGCACAACTGAGTCCCAAGTGCATGATCTTTGGAGGAAAAGAGGGAGAGAAAAGTGTTCAAGTTCATTGTCTCTTGTAACACACAGGCCATAAGTATCTTTCAGGAGCCGTTATTCTCCCCTATACCATGGCCTGCGCAACCTATGCATTAGGAAGAAGATGCTGGATATTGAGACGCATTAAAAATTGTGGCATTTTCTTTTGCTGCTGGCCGCTGTTTCATCAATCCTGAAAACAGTCAGGAGTATGTCAACTGGTTTTTCCTTCTCATAGTTTTAAGGGATTTAAATGAACAATTGCCTGAAGTTCTCAGGAGACATTCCTCCTGGTTTCTGTTGTTACATACGCAGCAAGAAGAGACTGCCCAGGGTTCAAACTTTGGCCAATGGAATCTGGGCACATTATAATAAAAGTGAATCTAAATTCTAACAAAGGAAGAAGGTTTGCGGGAGAGGTACCATTTTAGATCATCTACTGATGGTTTTGCTCCTTTTGGAAGTCACTTCAGCAAGAACCTGCTTTAAAATCTGCCACTCATCAGACTGATTAGGGGAAGAGGAGAAAGGTTGGTTATGATAAATTATTAAATATATAACACTATCAATTTACAAAGATTCTTCTGTTAAATTAACACACGCACACACACAAAGTTCCTGTAAGTTCTTATTGATCTGAAAGACATTTGTACTGAAATGTGATAAATCAAATGATTAATAATTACCAGTTCAGCATTGTGCATCACCACCACCTGTCACAGCCCCCTGGAAATCGGATTAACATAAGAAGATATTATGCATGTGAGCATGACACCAAAGTAGCACTATATTGATTTGAACTTTAGAGATGAGCAGCACCATTAGCAAAAAAAGAATGCAGATACCAGTAAACAGGGAGACGGTTGCCAAATTTACACTGATGTTTCTTTCCTCCTACAGATTCTCAGCAGTTTGCCTAATCTCTTCATTTGGATCCAAAAGTTACCAGCCTGCGATTCCTGATGGATTTGGTGCAGCCTCTAGCAAATTCATCAGCACTGATAAAAGGCATCTTCCTGAGAGTCTTTTGCAAGATTGGGCCTGGACTGTAATACAGATGATTCATTCAAAGGGCTAAATAAATCTAAGTACCTAAACTGCAGCACTGCCAAAGCAGCAAGCTTCTTTAAAATATCCTGGCAAAAAAGACACCTTTTTAATGTTAAATGTGCATGCAAATTACAATGTTTTGGTATATATTAAAAAAAAAAAAATCCCTTGCACAAAATATGGCAACATTTTAGGATAAATATATAAAATAAATGTTTTCTGTCAGAAGCCCAGGGTTAATGTTTTTAACAAATGAGACTTTTGCATGCATATGAAAATTGCTTAGCTGCTTTATTAAACTACTGTCTAAAATTCAGTCTGTTTTTTTTCTTTTTGGAAATGGGGAAAAAAATCATTTGTGCAACATATTATTAAGCATACTCTGCTACTCAATTGGTAAACATGTCAAGAGGTGGGTTAGTTATTCATGGTTCAGGGGCACAGCCCCTTTCAGAAAGAACTTTTTTTTTTCACTCTAATGAAATGATGGATAATCTGGAAGTAGGTGCTTTAAGAAGATATTAATCATTCTCTGTGGTAATGTTAATCATGCGTTCCATCATCTCCAGATGCTGTGCATCACCTTCCTTGGAGATAAAGGGCACCCAAACCAGTAGAGTCCTTTTGATCACCTTTCTCACAGTAACTCTCATATGAGGCATTAAAAGAAGGCTTCACATTTCAGGGCAACCTTAAAAATGAAATAGAAAGTGGGAGAGTGAAGTAATGAAGGGATCCATGGACTTCAATTCTGACCTTGTCATTACTTATTTTGCCCAAATAGGAGGTGGCTAATTCTGGTCCTTTGTCCTAACCTTTGACTTTTTTAATGCATTATTTGGTATGAGTGAGGGTAAAGAGAAAAGCCCTGATAATAGGAAATAGAAAATTCACAAAAAGATTTCTTTAAAAAAGCAACACTAGTTTCCTGGAGGGTGTTGGGGGGAGGAGGGAAACCTGCAAAATTATTCCCACATAGCCTGGTATTCCACTCCTACAAAACATTAGCAAAAGTCAGGTCAGATTTATCTCAGCATAACGTCTGTGATGTCTCCTCCAGTTAATAAAACACCATGCCACTGGAGAGACTTCTGGCCAATTAGACCTTTTTTATGAGTAATCTTTTTATAGGTTTAAAAAAATGTTGAGTATAAACCTCGGGCATATTTTAGATGATGGCTAAAATATCTCCCATTGCAGATCTGATGCTTCATGGAACCCATGTCTACAGAAGAAACTTTGAAGGTTTCCTAAAGCTAAAAAGTTACTTTGTATAAACTGTTGAATAAAGATAAACCACAGGGGAGTCAAAGGCAGGCAGTGTTTCTGTCACAGCATGTAAGTATAAAGGAGAATAGAAGCCGTATTAACTTTAAATACAATAATCTAATTTTCCCATGAATGTGTTTTTATGCAGTATGTATTAAAATCCACATACTTTGAAAATGCCCTCCCTCCTTGGAGGATTTATACATCTCCAGTAAATGGAAGTCCTAATTAACAGAGGAGGTAATTTAAAAAAAAAAAGTTGTTCTTAACTAGGCACTGCGTGAAATTAAAAATTATGTTGTGGAATTTCCCATGGAAGTTTTTGCAAATACTTTGAGGAAAGCTTTGCATCATCTCTAATTTCATTTCTCAGGAAATTTTGATAAAATGTCTATTTTTTTGGCCTGGAAAGCAAGCCAGATACAGGAATGTTCATGTTTTCCACAAAATCTATCTTTGCTTGTAAACAGACCCGTATTTTCTGGAACACATCAGGCACCTAACAGCGGTTCCCAAACGGGGGGTCACGACCCCACGTGGGGGTTGCTCTATCAGCAAATGGGGTCACAGCAAGCCCGAGTGTGCCAAGGACACCATTTTACAAAATGGCCTCTCCCACACAGTGCGACCTCACAGACACCGTGTGTGAGGTCATGTTGGTGCAGAGGATGCCATTTTGTAGAGCAGGGGAAAAGTTTGGGAATTGCTGCATCTCCGTGTTTGTGGGTGTGTACACGGACACATTCACTGTTATTATTATTATTTGTGGAACTGGGTCGTGTGGTGCTCCCTTGTGTTTCCAGCTAAGTTAAATCCACTTTTTCTCGGCATAGACCTTGTCCTTGGTCCATCTTCAGCACTGCCTTATGGAAAGATTTTAACTTTCTGTGCCCACACGTCAAGGAGACATTTGCCCTTTACTTAGTCTCTTAGCAAAGGGCAGAGATCCCTTCAGCAGGGGACTGGATTCAATGACCCAGGAGCTCCCTTTCCAGTCCTATGTTGCTATGATATACCCTGGGACTGCACAATCAAAACCCAGGTGAAATTAGAGAGAATAAAACAAAGTACTGATTGGCAGTTTCAAATAGACAAAATGGGAAATAATAATATCTGTGAAACACCAGAAAGAAATTATCATCCTGATACAACCTCACTGAAACCAAGGGAGTTTTGCCATTGAGTTAAATGGGAGTAGGATTGTGCTCTGTACTAAATGCCTGCAAGCAGCTATAGACTTTAGCTGTATTGGAAAGCAGAGAAAAATTCTAATGATATCTGATAACCTGCAGCCCACATGTAAACTGGTCTTTTTAGATCCAGTTAGTCTCCTTCTCATTCTCTAAGTATGAATCTTCTGGGAAACGAAAACCATGCTGCCTTTGAGGTAAATGGTCACAGCTATAAAGCACGTTTATTTTTTAAGTTTTGTCAAAGTATAGAACTGATGCAAAAGAGAAATTGAGGGAATCTATTTTCAATCAACAAGGAAGAAAGAGAAAATAACAGGACATACAGAGGTTGGTTTTTTCACTAGCTAACAAAAGATTGACAGAAGTTTTGTAGCCATTCTGAAAAGAGCACAGAATGCATAGGGTTTCTCTCTCTCTCTCTCTTTTCTCTGGAAATTAAAACACTTCACATAAACTATATGAAATACAGTTATGATAACTACAGACCAGAATTTCCAAGGCAGCTTCAACCCAGCCTTCATTCTTGTGTGCACAAACCACTTTTCTGTATTGTCTCCGGCACATAGAAATGATAGGATTGATACATGCAGGCCCTTTTGTTCAATTTGGATGTGTAAATGGGGTTTTGTGCTTGGACATTTTATCGCTTGCATGAACTAGTGATCATATGTCGAAGCACCAGAGTTTCAAAGCAGTTGGTACATCACAACCAGTTTATCAAAAAGCACATATATAAACAGGAGGTAAAGAGAGAGATCGGGAGAGAGAGACAGGTGGAGAGGATACAAGGAGAATATATTTGGACATCCTTTAAGTAATGGAGGAGTCCTGAGATAGAGATCTAGTCTCCAAACGTATTTCTTCTGGAAAGTGAAGTATATTCTACCTTTACCACTCACTGAGTTAGGCTCACAGAGATAGATGATATGAAAACTTCAGTTGGGACAGAGCTGGAGATACAAAAGGCCTTTGTGGGGGAAACTTATAAATCTTGGGGAAGGGGTGGGGGAGGTAAAGCAGCTTCAAATAGCTGATTTAGATGATGGAAGTTTCCCACAATTCCAAGCAAACTGCACTCACAGACCATTTTGACTGGGCCGAGGTCAGGCAAAGGAGAGAGTGTTTGAAAGTTCATGGTGGCTTTTTGACAAAAATTCCTGTGCAAAGATCAACTAAATAGGAGCCTGTCAAGGTACCGTGGCACCTGTCAGTATAAAGTCATAATTGGACAGTTACAGAACATAACTGAGTGCATTTAATGTAGACACCTTCATACCTGTGCTGCTATAAAGATAATTTAAAAAGTAACTTTGCAAGAAGTTACATCTTTCCTACATAGAGAGATTTAGTAGTCTCTCAATACTGCAATTACTTTTTTGACACTCTATTATTCGATCCCTTATAAATGATGAAGCAATGAAAATCAAATGATCAGCATGAATTGTTTCCAAATTATTCCAAAGGCTTAGTCATTTTTGGTGATCGGTTATCAATTAATTCTATCTCATATAGGTCTGATCAAATGCACTTAGGTCAATGGGAGTCGTCCCATTGATTTCACTGGATTGTGGGTTGGTTGCTCTGTTCACTATATCTTTTTAATAACAGTTTTAGTGCCAGAGTAACAGTTTTCCCGCACTACTGTCTGCAAGTAACATACATAAAAGCCTAGCAGAAAGGTAAACAGTGTAGCTTGATTACGTAGTTACATTCACATCACCTTTCGAACACAAACAATATGAAATGTCCTCCTTAAGCGTGTCTGAATGTCTGTGAACGAAACGTATCTAAGCACTCCTATGGCCCCCGTGACTGCAACATCTGAGCCCATCACAAACAATGAATTTTTTCTCACAACAGCCCCGTCAGGTACAGAGGTATTACCACACCCATTCCACAGATGATGAAACAAGGCACAGAGATACTAAGGTGACTTACCTAAGGCCATCCAGAAAGCCTATGGGCCAGCAAATGATTCATATGCTTTTAGAGATCAAATTAATTAAGCCCAAGGAAAGAAACAATGCAGATAAGGATAAATCAAATACATTGAGATTCTCTTTACTTTGATTCTAGTGATACTAATTTTATAATAGAACTGATATATGGTATGCATGCATTTCCTGGGTATCTGAATAACAGACCCTGGAAGACACAGGGGATTGCATTATGAAGTTTGTCTTGCTTTAGAATTCAGCAGGGAAGATTAATACAATATTAGTTATATGTGTGTATTTAATATTATATATGTACTTCTATATTAAATGACCTGAAGAGAAAGTGTAAGGATGCTTATCTAGACTGAAGACCAAATCTAGATACCTGACTTAGTCGTTATTCAGGCAAAACTCCTACTAAAATCAAAGACGGTTTCCTTGAATAAGGAATAAATATAGACTGTAGGATTTGACATTGTAGGTTGAGTGTTTGATTTGAATTTGATAGCACTGACATCTTGTAAGATTTTCTCAAGAGATTTTGCTAAAAATGGACAACTGAACAAACATATGTGTGAAGGAGTGAAGTGAAAACTAAGGTCAGTTTGAAATTCTCTCTAAATATCAACTGGAATTTGGACCATTGTGAGGTATGTGCAAAGTGGAGGTCATTAATGAAAATACCGTCGAGGGAAAAGGTGGTTGAATTTTTTGGTTGTCTGAATATTGAAATTCTGCAGCACTATGGTGAGTCTTCAGAAAGCAGTGAATCAAAGAAGACAGTAATGGTGATAAATATATGGAATATTACCCAATAATAATTTTAACTCACATATTTAAAAAAAACATAATTTTCAAGAGTGCTTGTTGTGTTTACGTTTATCATCTGAACGTCATTCCTTTGTTAGAATTTTTAGAACCCTCCTCCATCTCTTCTACCTCATTTACTATTAGCTTTAATGAATTACCACAATTGAGTTTTCGGAGCAGTCAGTAGCTACAGTTTACAGTTTAAACAAAGTAAAAAATGTGCAACTGAACAGGTCAAAGATCAGTAAAAAGGTGAGACTGATCCCACCAGGTGCAGAGAAAATATACTGCCTAGCTACTAAAGAAAAAAGAAATATCTATTGGCCCACAGACAATCTTTGTTCAGCCAGATTTATTAAAAAACCCTCTTTATTAAACGCTGTAATTTTCACATTGCTGAAAACGTAGAAGCTTTAAATTCCAATTTTAGTTGTGCTGAAAGATGTGAAATAGTTTCTTTTAAATACTTTTCTTTATGAAAGAAGACAATAAAGGCTGCTTATTGGCCCTCATTATCCCCACCTCGATTTGACTTGTCTACCTGCTCCACTGCACTGGTTCAAGACAATTAATCCTAATATTCAACCCTCCTGGTGTAATTTCTCATCTTGGCAGTTCTCTTTCTATAATGACTAAAGGGGAGTGGCCAAGTTCTCAAAACCTTGGGGGCGAGCCAGATACATTTCCACACATAAGCCGACAACAATTTAAGCCTGATATGTTAACGAAATGTTGCATTTTCAAATAAAACTGTAACTGAAACCATTGGGATTAGCAAAAACCACCCTGGTGATTAATAAACTGAACACAATAAAGCATAATTACAGTATTTTCTGCTGATACTGAAAGAGTGCGTTGTAGGAGATTATTAATATTTTATATTTCAGAGACAATGTGAACATTTCCTCTCAATATCATTCCAATTTCATAACTCTAAACAAACCAGGTAGCATCGGACACTCACAAAAAATTGTGGGACAGGTCCTCAGCTGGTGTAAATCAGTACAGCTCCTTAGCTTATACCCGGAAGCCAATGGAGTGATGTCAGTTTTCACCAGCTGCGGAGCAGGACCACGCTTCTGACAAATACTGAGCCAAATTCCACTCTCAGTTACCGGGCTGTAAATCTGGGGTAACTTCATGGATGACAATGGAATTAATCTAGATCTAAGTCCCTTGAAAGAGAGTAGAATTTGTCTCAAGATTTTTCTTTAATCTTCCCTCTCCTTCTCTTCCTATTCATTATATTTTACTCCCTACTTCATACAGGGGTGGCTGACACCCCAGCAAGTCTCTCTGACCAAGAGAACAGGTCCCTGATTGCTTTTTTCCAGAGCCAGTACCATTTAGTGAATTGAGTTTTCTTCTCCCCAAACACACAACAGCTGGCTTATAAGCAGTCAACACCCAAGGCCCACTTCAGCCCACCTATTACCCCACTATTCTAATTTTTCTAATTGCAGCAGTTATTATGTAAACTGCAAATCAGATGTGATGTTTATATTAATATACTTGGGTTAGATTCTTATGTCCATTTGCCTGGGCGATACAGCATTAGGGTTCCAATCCTGAAATGAGAACCGTGTAGGAGGAAACCAGTGGATTTACTGCAGAATTGGGGTCTATATCTGTATTTAGAAAGATACGAGTAACCTATCTGTAGCAGACTATACAATTTCCTTAGTCCATTTTTCCCATTGAAGTCAACTTGCCAGATAAAAGTTTCCTCCTTCTCCCTGATGCGCATGATGCGCATAAAGTCCATTATTGTGTGTTTCTGCAGGGCTAGAAACAGGATATTTATTCCACTGGGAGGGGAAATCCCTAGCTTCACGATCAGACTTAGTACTCACTTCTAGTCATGAAACAGCTTGACAGAACTTGGGGTCTCAGGTGTAACACGGCATAGCTCCTTCAACTCCAGTGGACAAACACCCATCTATACAAGCTGAGGATCTGTACCAGGACAACTTTAGATACAGAAAAAAAATATTTTATCTGACTTTTAAAGATGTTTTATATTTATTCATTTTAATTGGTGTAATGTCTTTTGGGTGAGCGGGGGAGTCATGCCTTACTTTGAAGTATCAGGGATTGGCTACAGCTGGAGATGGGGCATCAGAGGAGTTGAATCGGTGTTCTTAGGTGGGGCAGAGAAACCTTTCTATATGCCTGGTTTTTATGTCTTGCTTAGATTTGGGGTCCAGAAGGAATTTTTCCCCAGATTGGTGGAGATCTTGAAGGGGTTTTGTCTTCCTCTGTAGCGTGGGGGCATGGTTTGCCTACAGGGATCATCTCAGCATGTTTTACTTAATCAATTCTCTGCCATTGCAGGGACCTTGGGCACTGGTGGCAGCTTGGTCTCTTCTCTTCTCTGTCTGCCACACAGATTTTAGTTTCCTGAGCATTGAAATGTTTTTCATTTTAAAGACTTAGGGGATAATATTTGGGTATCTAGGTGAAATTTAAAATGCCCGTGATATACAGGAGGTCAGACCAAATGATCTCATAATGCCTTCTGGCCTTAAACCCTATGCAGCTCTAAGCTGTATGAATTTTTTTTCTTAGCCTCCATCCCAGGTCAGCACATTTGGATTCCTGGTAACTACAGCACTTGTCTTAAGGGGGGAAAACCAAGAAATAGCTCTAATAAAATATTTTTAAAAACAAACTACAGTATCCTGAAAATAATCTTGGTATATAGTGAACATTTTTAATTGTAAAACTTTTCTCCTCTATATCTGAAATGAGGCAGCATTCTGCTTATAGCTGCCATAGGTATTTTGGGCAAAATTAATTCTTGGTGTACATCCAATGAAATCAGCAGTTATGCTAGGGATGATTCAACATCTTTATGTTATTTTTTATTTCAGCAGAAACATTAAGGAAACATTATTATGGTTAATTTTTAGCTTATTGTCACTCTGGCTGGAGGAGATGTGTGTCAATTTTACCAGAATTCTTTAATTTATCATTAGTTAACATTTCCACAGAAAATATTCATGCATTACTGGCTGATATCAATTAGGAAGCAACAAGCAATACAATGGATTCACAGTGATCTGATCTGCAGTAAGTAGGCATATATGCTTTGAAAGGAATTAGGCATAAATATACGAACATCATGCCAGAGGTATAGCAGTGCAACAATTCTGTCACATGGTTGCATGTAAAAAACTTAGGCCCAGTTGGGTGAATAAATTAAAATTCTACCAAATATTTTGGTAAGGTTACCAAATCGCCTAAAAAAATTGCTTTAATTGCTTTGCATGAATTTAAAGTAACTCAGTTGATAACCCATAAGAAAGCTAATTTCAGTCTCAAATGTTGGAAGTCCCATGGATTTGCTTCTATTCTGACAGAATGACTTTTGTGCATACCAACAAAATGAACGCTTTTCACACTCAGCTGTTGCTGACTGATTGCAGATCAAGAATTATTTTCTGTAAACATTCAAAAAAGATTTTAAACAAGGAATAGACAGGCACATTTTGAGATCTGTCGATAAACAATCTAAGAACAGAAAAATACATGAAATAAATCAAAGAAATTATTTGTTGTGAATAATTTACTAAATTCTTAAATTAATTAAGCTTTGTAAATAGCTTTGAGTACCTCAGATTAAAGATGATCCACAGATCCAAAGTCTTTTAATAAATTAGCCTCATATCCTGTCTCTTAAATTAGCCATTTTGGACACTCCAGTGAAAAGTATAAACACTACTCATTGCGTGGACACGTTTCTTTGGACTCCATCTGATGGTCAGTTTGTACCCTGACGAGTATGGTTTGATTTATCCTAGATAGTGTAACTGTCAATGTCATTCTCATTCACAGAGGCCCAAATTTCAGGAGAAAATTTAACCCCCTGCTTAAGTCCGACTGAAGTCAACTGCACTGCTCACATGTTTAAAGTTATGAGCTTTGCTAGTTTGGGGTCCGAATGCTGAGCATCTTGCAGGCTGGAGCCCTTGCTGATTGAATGGGATCACTCATACATGCAGCTAAGCACGTGCTTCCTTGCTTTGGTGAATTAGGGCCAATAACATTTAATTTTGTTTTTCAGCTCTCCACGCTACCTACCTCAATAATCATCATTACTGCTATTTTTAAGCAACCATCTAGATTATAAAAGAGGATATGCCAACTCTATGGAGTGTCTTGTTTACCCCTGTTCTCAGCAGGCACAGTGGGGATGGCAGGGGGCAGGGACTGTCCAAGAGCCTTGAGCTCTTAGCATCCCGCGCCAGCAGAATGACAGTAAGTGCTGACAGTGTAGGTTAGAGCAGTTAAATCAGTCCAGAGTCTGCTCTAATTAATCAGAGAGGCTGCACTGACCCCCACTGACCCCAGGATTGGGGAAGTGGAAAGGTGGTTTTTAAATAGAACATGGTGACAATTTTTTGGCAAATAGTAAAATCACCAAAAAATTGTTTTTCAGGGCACACAAAAAAATATTTGTGAATTCAGGTTGAATTCAGCAAATAGCTTCAGCTAAACATTCAAAATGGCTTGTTTTGGCCATTTTGAAGTGCTTCATTTCCACTGTTTCAAACTGAAATGTTTTGACTTTTCATTTTGAAATAGCATTTCATTTAAAAGTTTTTTAGCTTTTTTTAAAAAAAAATCAAAACAAAGAAAGAAAGTGAAAAACACTGAAAAGACTTCCCAAATGAAAAACTGGAAAGATAAATTGTTTCTGGGAAAACAAAATGAAAAACTAATACAAATTTCAGTTTGGGTAGAACAAAATATTTTGGGTCAAACATAATTGTGGTTTTTGTTGTAGTTGTGGAAAGAAAAAAAATCAGTTTAGATTTGAACAGGACTGTTGCCGGTGAGGATTTTTCAGTTTGGCCACAAACTGACAAATCTATTATTTGCTTCCCCCTGAGATCCTGAGCTCACTGTATTTTGGGACGGCTTGAAGATCTAGCCCATAGTCCCCTTAAAATGTTGTAGTCCAAGGACCCAATCCAACTCCAGACAAAGGCAATGAAAGAGCCCTATTGACATCTATAGTTCTAGCCCTGAATACGGAGACATATTTTGTAGTTGTGAGTTCCACAGCTTGAGGACTTTTGTTTGAAACTCTTTTCTTGAGGTTTTTCAGAAAACTTCATTGTACCTTTTTAATATGTATTTCACCACTACCTTTTTGACATCTGAAGCTGCTGGCAAGCTAAAGATATCAAAATGATGGAGTTATACACCCAGCTAGCAATGTAAGGAGTGAATTGCTTATATTCACAAATAATTTCTGAGTCTTATAGCAGTAAAAGGTTCTGAATAAGAGTAAAGATAAAGTATCTCCCTGGAAGAGAACATGTTCACCTTATTATCAGTTATAACTATTCCATCAGCAACAGCATATTTTTGTTTCTGTGCTATAAGCACTGCATGCTTTGGAACTTTATCATAATACAAATTAGTCTATTAATATTGTTGCTAGTGAGTTTTATATTCTGCTTTGTTTTCCCTGCACCTTCCAGCTGATTGTACTCCTTCCCGCTTCGCTTCTTCTTGAGAAGAGTAGATTGACCTCCCTTTAAGCTTGCATGCCACTATGTGATCAAGAGCAACTTGCACTATTTAGAGGCAAAGTATCACAGATTATGTTGTCTCTACCTCTGGAGTAACTAGAGATAGGAAAAGTGTTTTTACTGCCTTAAAACCACACAGCACAATGGCTCCTTTATACGCCCTGTAGGCTGGTGAAAATCAGGAGTAACTCCACTGAAATCAGTGGAGCTACACTGGTGTGAAACTGGGGCAAGTGGAAGGAAAATCTCCCCTTGGGTCCAGTTTTGCAGCATAGAATGATGAACAGGAATGTTCAGGCTCTTCATTGACCCTGCTAACCACCTGCAGGTATTAATTGTTAATATTTTGGACAGCCACTTGCGACTTTTCAGATGGCTTCTCTTTCTCATTTATCAGTATATTTTATTGGTGATGAGAGATTTACTGTCAATGTATTAGATACATTCATTTTGACTCATGCAAAATCCTAATGCATGAATCCAAATGTTGGACACATCTGTTCGCAGACAAAAGAGCGACCCCTTATTATGTTTGTTAAACCTGACGGCTTGAAAACCGCATAATAATTTGCAGTTTATCAGCTCTATTACCTCTTTGTACTGTTTGCTCACATCCTGATCTGTTTATTTTCCCCCTCAGATGAGGGAAGGGGAACCAACCTGATCTCAATCGTTCCCCATGCCAGTTCAGAATAGGGAAACCCCCAATTTTTCATTTCAAATCAGCAGCACCTCTGCTTTGATCCAAAAATCCACAGCTGGGAAGCTGACATGACAGACTCATGCTTAAAGTGGTCTGCCTCCATTCCACCAAATTCACTCTCTGCTGTGTACCTCTAGAAAATTCTAGCAGAGTCACCTCTGCTCAGTTTTAGCAGAACCTTTCCCTCCCTGTCATTGAGGGAGCAGGCATATTAATCACACTCAGCCCTACTAACATTAACAATCCGTCAAAGTGGCCTATGAGATGCATCATCTGCTGTAACTAGGAAATTCCCCTGAAGACCTGCTGATTTATCCTGGCACTTCTGCCTGTAGGACAAAACAGACAGAAACCCCTTTTTCACCCCTTTTTTTCTTTTCAATTTTTTCCACCCTTCTTTCTTTTCTGCAGTAGTTCAGAGCTTATCGAGCATGAACGACATTTTCGCTTAAAGAAATGCTTACCCAATGTTATCTCTTTCATGGTACATGGGTCTTTACTGTTGATGACATCAGGCAAGGGGTTGTTGAAACTTCCTTTTCAATAATGTCAGCAAGTCAATACAGTGACTTTGTGATTCTGGTGCCGTGCCATATTTTGACAACCTGTTTTCTACTCTTCCTTAAGCTATTTAACCATCAAAAAAAGGTAAAAATCCTAGTTTCGGCTGGCCACAGAGGTTAAACTTTCACCTCCGAATGGATCAATCCTAAGCGGGATGTTTGGAATTCGTACTACATGTGATCTGCCTTAGATAACGCCATAAACCACAATCTTTACATAGCATACATTGCTAATGGAACAGATCACATTGTTTTATAACTGATCATTACCACATATGCCAACAGTGGTCCCAATTCATTGTCACCCTGAACACTAGGATAATCATTTACCCCAGTGCAAAAAGCGTGTACAATAGTACCAAGTCAGAAGGAATGTGTTTTACATCCAGTTTGCCCTGGCATAAATGACTGCATAAAATGCAAGGTAATGGTGCATGATGTCCAGAATATCTTGTCACTATATTAATACAAAGACATGCTTTGTCTGATTTGCTACGTAAAAATTAGAGATGGAATCGGCCTAATTACACTCCACCTTTAAGCATAGCATTAGAGGCTAGAAGCACTTCTGAGGCAGTTTAACCGATCCTGGTGCTAGTTGAGGATCATTCTCTATAAACCATCCCTTTGTGTTTTGTCCAATCTTGATTTAAGAGTCCCGTGTGACTGGGCTTCTATCACTTCCACATGGAAGAGTATGCTACGGTCTAATCCATCTCGCTGTCAGCGTTTGTCTTTATATTCAATAGGGATGGGAGAAAATCACACAGTTCAAGTGTCTGTGACCCTTTCTGACTATTCTTAGGGTTTGCAAATCTAGCCAGAGTTCCCGAATAGGGTTAGCTGGAATACAGGAATTCTGTTTGACAAAAAAGGTAAAGTTTCAATATTTGTCTTTGTGACGCTTTGGAACAAAAACTAGGGCTTCAGAAAGAGAGTGAGCCACCCCAGGATAGCCAATGTGTGGGAGACCCAGGTGCACATCACTGCTTTGCCTGGTTAAAAGCATGGACTTGACACTGGATCACACACAGCCAACGGGAGTGCCTTAACCACTGGCCTATTGGCAAATAGGCCAGCTTCTCTCTCACACACACACAGTTCCATCCCTGGACCTGAGAAACCTTCCCAAAAAGATTTTTGTCTAAATCAATACATTTCAGCAACAACAACAACAACAAAGTGTTGATGAAACATCTTTTTCTGACAAAAAAAAATGTTCGTTGAAAAGTTCCCCACCAGCTCTATTCACAGGTCCTTTTTAAACGCCCCCTGCCTCTTAAGGTGGTTTACAAAAGGAAAACACATTTCTAGCTAATGGGAAGTCTGACTCTGTATTCGGGACAGAAGAACACCCACCCCACCACCCCCGTGGTAGCCTCAGAAAATAGGCAAAGTAGCTGGAGGGGTGGCGGAAAGGAGGAGACTGTCCCCAGGTCAAGGCTGAAACAAACTGCCGTGGAAATTTGAGGAAATCTTGCACTGCTACTGGCTGTTTAGTGGATGACAGAATGGCTTTAGCCCCGAGGGTTGTCAGTTTGGCAATTTTCTCACACTCTAAATTCATTTAAAATTTAAGAAGTGACATTGTTAATTCTTTTCACCTTTCCTTTCTCTCTAAGGCTATTATAGGCCACTGAAAAAGAAGAAGAAAAAAAAAGGGAGACACACCCACAACTCAAAGAACACTTTAGGGTTATCTTTCAAGTACTAAGTAACAAGTATTAAAATTACTGACTTTGCTGTATTTCTAAAACAGAGGCTAGTAATATATGGCCCCAAAAAATCCACGATATTTTCTTTATTACACGTAACTGTACTTAATTGACACAACTCAGTGGGAGGATTAGCGTTTATACAAATACCAACATTTTATTCTATTGCCATTCTCTCAGGAGAGTGCTGTTCATATATTTCTTTTAATGTGACATTGCAAATAGGTCATTATACAGTCATACACTCAGCAAGAGTACTTAAGGTTTAGATTTAATTGACTTTTGTCTTTAAAAATACTGAAATTGCTGGTGTGACTGATGGTTGCTTGGATGTATAATTTTTAACCGAATGAAAAGAACACAAAATGTATTATTTTTAAAAAGTCTCAGGATTTTAAATCAACCTCATGAAGCCATGGAAGGAATGTAGGAAGACTGTACATGCACAGAAATATGGCATTCAAATAAGGTGCCTGAGTACTGTAATGCTCATAAAAATGCTGTTGGATCTTTAGGGTCTAATTCTGCTAAGAGATACAAATATGGATACTTTTCAGGCATTAACACCTGAACACACAGGTAACAGAATTCACACACCCACAAAACATGTTTGTCCAAAAGAGGCTTTCACACACAAATGCATCACCTCTGCATGTTTTGGCATCAGGCCCCTCAGAGCCACAAGCAGTTAGGATCACATTTTTGTGTCTCGTATTCCAAACATGTAACACATTTTTTAGTATTCCCACACATGGCCATATCTCTTCCTGGTTATGGAAGCTTTAGACAGTTTTGCGCCAGTAGGACAGCTTTACCTGGCCTCAGGCAGATGTCCCCAGAATAAAGGTATTCTTGGGTGGGGTATACCATTGTAACAGATCCTGCACCACTTTCCCTTCCTGCAACTGGGGTAAGGTCTGTGATATGGAAAGGGACATGGCGGTCTAGTGTCCTAGTGAGCCCTAGCTGCTATCCTGACCTCTGAGGGTAGTTAGTAGCTGGCACGATTTAGAATGGCCATTAGGACTGAAATGCAATTGGATTGTTCTAGATCAGAGCAGTCCGGTACCTTCGGCACCCCATAGAGCAGTTCCTCAGCTGATGTGAAACAGTGGAACACCATTGACTTCAACATAGCTAAGCCAATTTACATGAGCTGAAAGGACGTGGCCCCACATCTTCAGCTGCACTGAACGCTGCTTGGACAGAGAAGAGAATGAGCCAAGTAATGGTTGGGACTCAAACAATTCCCTTTTTACAGACCCGTCGCAGCTCCCAGTAACGGGGGATCTTAATTCTCAGCACATTTTTTGACTTAAAAAAAAAGATGAAATTGAGATAATACCAAGCATCTGTGTGATTTTTGAAAGCTCATACTCTCACTTCAGCGAATCTGTAGACGAATCGCTCCCTGTTAGAAATACTGAAACCCGTTTGTTGATATCGTAGCTCTGACAAGTGTAATAGTGACAACAACATCATATGAAATTATAACAGGAATCTTCCTTTCAGCAGTAGGTCTTGATAAATTGGACCTACAGATTCCTGTTATGTGCTGCAAGGTAGTGTGGCAGCTCTTATTCTTTTTTTGTCTTTAACAGGTGCTAATTATTGAGCTTCAAATAGCGTAAAATATAACAGCTGGGCATACAGTCAATGCTGCATGGGCTGCTGAGAGTGTCTATGTGTACATATGCCAACGTGTGAGCAAATGACAGTGGGTGGTTTTGCTATTTGCTTCATAAATACATTTGAATAAATAGGAATTTTGTTTTTTTTTGGGAGGGCAATGGAAATTAAACTGGGTTCCAGCTGAATTAATAAGAAGCTGGCTTTCTCGAAAGCCTGTTACCTCTTCACCGCAGCACTAAATGAAAGGGCATGCTTCAGACTTCCTGGTCCAGGCAGGGGGTAGAATAGGTAGCCTGGAAGTGCTCATAGAACATGGACGTTGTTCTTGTCCCTTTGAGCTCAGCTCTCGCCAAGTCCCATTAAGTGAGATCTCCAAAATGTTTTTAAGAGGCACTTAAAGGAAGTTCCAGCATTTGAAAGCAGGGGGAGTTAAAGGGAGGGAAAAAAAATCAAGAGAAACCAAAGTTCTAATGTGCTATTTTAAGCTTTTTCTATGGGAGCCACATCAAAACACTGGAGTGCTCTGCATGGCAGGTGAGAGTTGGTTAACCAGAGCCTTCAGTCTAACAAAACTTTTCCCTTTGTGATCTGATTTCAACTGTAAACCATAAATGCCTTGGTGCCTTCTGACCAAGATAACAACCTCCAAAAAAAAAGGCCTAAAAATATTAGTGTCACCCATTTAGTGGTAGGGTCAGGCTCTTAATCAGTTTCAGGGTAGAGCTGTTGAAACGGGAATGAAAGCCTTTCTCCCTCAATAGTTTGCTCTCCTCAGGTTATAGTGAAACAAAATATGTAAAGTTTTTTTTTTGCTTCTGAGTGTTACAGCCACTCTTTTAACTTTCCTTTTAAGTTGGAAAAATGCAGTGAATAGAATCATTCTTTTCAACTCAAAACTTCTTCATGAAGGGCTGAAGGGCTTTTTTTTGGTTGCACTGGTACTAACACACCAGTTTCAGATGACCTTTACAAGTATCACATGGAGGCTTTATCCTGATTAAAATAGTTCTATACACACAGGGGGAAGGCCCGTGACACCACTCCGAACAAAATCTCGGCAGGACAAGGTGTGAAAGGATAAAATATATTGCTTCCTCTAAGGGGAAGGGGGGGAGGGAAGGGGCCTAAAGATTCTGAATAACAGAAAGACATGAAAACCTGTGTTTCACTTTGATTAATTCTAGGCAGTTCTTCTTTAAGCAAATGACTAATGTGGCCCTTGACCTGCTGGAAGAATTCTTTTAGCTCCATCGTTCAGGAACCCCAAAGAAACAGTACTAAGGTTACACCTAATGCTGACCTACCTCATCCATCTGCTTTCACTGGGCAAATGTCAAGTTCATATTCTTTTCATGACGATGGCGGGGGTGGGTGAGGGGCAGAGGATACAATTGGTGTAACTTAATACTGGTATCAAGATTTATTTACTGTTGATCATGGCTTGCGAATTTTTTGTATCTTGCATATGTGCAAGGTTGTTTGGGTCAAGGTGCATATGCCACAAGAGAAGGGGTGAGGGAAGAGATTGAGAAAAAAGAAGGACTAAAGGATGCAGCAAAATACTAAGGAACGAGAGGCTCAAGGGTAAATTTATAGTTATGTGATCTGAGCCCAGAGGGAGGCCTATGCACGAATGCTCCCTGACCGTAAAAACGCACTAGCTGGTAATGGCTGCTAATGGTGCAGTGTGATTTTACCGAGTTAGACATGTGTGTTTGGGGGGGAGGGACATTTTGGAAGCGAGCCGATGGTGGGGTGAACACATAAAAAAAAATGGAAGTAGTGAAGTCATGCTTAAAATGATTATGTTCACTCTGCCTCCACAGTTGCCTTCCAATATATGAATGAGAGTCAAAAAGAAACATGCAATAAATAATCAGAGGAGCCTGAGTGGCCTTTTATGCAGCTAGCTTGCATGACATTTCAAGAAGTGTACTTTGCATTTTTTCCTTTTAATTGTTCCGACCTTTTGCTCCCCATTCACAGTATGCACGGTAGCATTCTCCTTGTCTCGGGACAGCAAAGTTCAGGCAATGGATTTGTTCACAAGGACTCCGGGTTCACATGTCTCCCACTTTCAATTAGCAGATGAATAAATGACTTAGGGCAGGGTTTTAGTTTTGATTTCACTTTTTCAATTAATTTTTTTAATAAGTCTCCCCCCCGCACTGAATCCATACTCCCACCACTATAAAGTCCTTCCAACTCCAGCCTTGGCACTAATACCTGATGGACTTGTGGAACAATTCCATTACAGGCATCCACAGTGCTTATTATCATCTGGTGACTGGGGATGCTGGCTCAATGGCGCAAGGTCACTTGAATACCACTCCCCATTACCCTGAGGCAACTGCTTCCCATGAAAAGCCAGTTACTCACAATAATGAGATCACAAAACCCGCACGCTTTCTTTGATTGTGATTTCTGGCCAAATCAGCAAAGCTAAGAAAGAAAACTGCTGTCCTTGAGTAGTCTGGCCTCTGTGCCTTTCTCTGCTGACCTGAAGTAATGGCGCCAACCGAAGCCAATGAGAGTACTTCCATTGTTGTAAGTGAACTTGGATCAGGCCCTAAATAAATAAGCCACAAGGCAAGGGCAATTCAGCTGAGATGTGGGTGTATGCATAGTTCTGGCTATCAAAATTAAAGACCAACTTCCCAGCTGGTGAGTTTATTTTGTTATACAGTGACGTATGGTAAAATCTTCATTCTTTCCATGAATATCTGATAATGCATTTTAACTGAGTCTCAGCCTAAACTGATTTTGATCAATACAGGAAAAGTCAAGCATGCCCCAGATGAAATGGCAATTCTTGCCCGTGCTAGTTTGAGACAAAGATTCTCTGTGCATGAGAAAATAGAGCAGAATCCCATTTTAGTAGTTATTCTTTTTGCATCAAGCATCAATATATAATCAGTAGGGTCACTGTTTCTAGAATTGCAACTGATGCATACAATTTAATCAAGGGCCAGATTTCGTCCTTAAAACCTCCTGGAGTTGTGCAGGAGTCAATGAGAGCAGAATTTCTCCCTGTGACTCCCTGTTCTCAAACCCACCAGAAAACCCATCTGCTCCACAAAGCTTTCCAGTTACAAGACCATACGCCACTCTGTTCTTTCCCCAATTCCCCTTTGGTGCATGGACTTCATTTGTGTACATGGAAGACACTGTATGGATAGATTGTTTTACTTCATTATGCTCTCCTGTCTGCGTAAAAAAAAATGTTTTCTGAATCAATAACTCGAATATTTAATACTTTCTCCCATTAAGCTTTTCAAGTAGAAGAATTCTTAAAGGAAGGGCCTGTTTAATTGTTTTGAATATAATTTACTTGATAAAAATAATGAATAAACAAAAGACATTCCAATCTGTAAAATATTGATGACACATTCCTGTTTTAGTTATTGCCAACACCATCCTGAATTCTTGATCTTTGGCTGAGGGCTGCTCTCTGTCTCTCTCAAAATCCCCCCACACAGATGGAGAAATTTAAAATAACTTAAAACACATGAGCAGACTTACCACAGTCAGATTTAACATATTTGTTGGTTGTATTATCGGGGGGGGGGGAGGGGGGGAAGAAAAAAAATGCCAAGCTTTAAAATCTCAGTCTAGTATTGACTGCTATAAAACTTCCCTATTCTAAGATGTTCACAAGAGACTAATATGATAACTTAAAGCAGGAACGGGATACCTCGTTTGAACCTAATGCATATACTATTTTATAGATTAATTTGGAAGCTCTGAGGTTTCTGCTACAGGTGGGGTAAGAAGACCTTGTTTTAAAGAAAAGGGTAACAGAACATCTGAGAGAGTCAACCGAAATGAAATGCGTTATTGTTGCCTATTCAAACAATTGTCTTTTTTTTTTAAGAAGAATCATGGGCTGCTCAAACATTGCCAGAGCCTCTCGTTAGAAGTCACCACTTTCGAAATGCATTTGCAAGCTGTAATATTCCAGCCCTTGAATTGGATCATGAGTTCCTAACCTCCACAGGTCTGGCCTTTGAGTAGAACTTGAGAGGGGGAGCACAGGGGGAAAAAAGAGAGAGCGTGCAAAAGGATGAAGAAGAAAAAGCAAAATAAATCAAAAGCAGCTTTCTTGGTAACACCAACATCTCAAAGGCCAAGTGTAAAAGGACCAGGGCTCTAATGATATCAATTAGGCTCAATCCTCTGTGACATTTTAGATATATTGTATCCACTGAGTATACTCAAGTCCATATGTATAAGGTCATTAGCTGGGTCCAGAACATAACAAATTATGAGTAGAAGGGTTTTTTCCCTCCTAACACTTTCCACTTTCTAAAATAAATTACAACCCATAATGGTTTCATGTTGAGAAGCTAATTCCACTTAATTTTTTCTTGCTATACCAGGGAAATGACCGTTATATCATTGCATATATGAAAAAGAAATACTTGCTAGGTTTTCTTTGCCAACTTGCCACAGCCAAGACTTCCTTTAGAAGATTTCATTGTATAATTGGTATAAAAGATAACAGGGACATAGCCTTACAAGACACTATCTGCCTTGGCTAATCTTTTTTGCACTGTCCCTCATTACACTGTGGGCTTCTTCACAGAACATAACTGCATGTTCTGAAAGGGAGATGGTAAACTGCCTAGAAACACAAAACAAGAGTCTTCAATATTGTCTGGTTGAATGTTTTGGCAGCCCTTCAGAAATATGTTATCTAGTTCTATCAGCAATGTCTCAGGATGTGGTGACCACCTAAAGGCATGCTCGGAGGCTGACAATAAACTTTTGCTAATCCCTGCACTTCCTGTAACAACAGGCCTCATGCTGGAGTTGTCGTCATTTTTCAGTCCTTGGAGGGGAACTATGCCAATTTCGGCAAACACAGCAAAATCTTGTTACATAAATTAAATCAGTTCAGATCACAGCTCCGCTGTGCTTCTCATGATTAGGCAGAAATGTCTTCACTGAGGATACACAATGCTTGCCTATCACATTGAATGATAATGTCATTTTCAGTGGAATAGTTTAAGACGAGATGTTTCAACATATACACGATTAAATATCCAAAACCACACACAGAGACACACACACACGTGCATACACACCTCTCTTACAGAGCAGTGGATTGTTACTGATTCTGGATAAGAAACAGGCTCTCAAGCATAGCGTTGTACTTTGCTGTATGAAAACCATGCATCTATTTCCTGTTTTCTTGCGCAACATCTCTTGTAGGATCAACATCTTTTCAGTGCTGCCCCAAATAGGTGTGCAACACCTTTAGAACTAACTTAGAGCAGCCTTCCCATAGCTGTCAATGGGCACTCAGCACTAGGGCCACTCCCCCTCCTATCCTCAGACACACTCTCTCTCCAGCTAATACAGCCACCCCCCCTCCACCATGGCATGCCTACACAGGAGGATGAGAGAGGGCAATATCGGACCATGTATACTGACTGTACACAGCTTCTGCATTGGGGAATTTCTCGCTGCGCTGTTGTGGCTCCTTTGTGGCCCCCATATGCTGCCGGGGTAGCATACAGGAATCAGGGCAGGGGGCATGCTAGCCCTCATGTATTTTGATGAGTAGTCAGTAACAACCAGAAAGGAGGCAAAGGGAACCTTCATTGCTAATCTTTCAATAAAACTGAGCTAATGTGTACTTTTTAGAACAATTTCTTTGCTGTTACACATTGCTTTCTACTCACTCTTTGGCTTTTCCTATCCGCTTGATAAACGTTACATAACCCTAGAATTTATTTTCACTTGAGCTCTCTTTTTCCTTCAATCTTCTTCCTCATCCAACACAATTGCATCTATTTTACATTTTTCCTGGGAAAAAAATACTTTATTTATTGTCCTCTCCGTTTCTTATGGTGTAAATGTTTGTAGAAACAGGAATATCAAGGGAGAGAGAGAGAAGTTTAGTTCTTTCAAGAGTTGGGTTTCCACAGTTCCTTTTTTTCTTCAGCTGTAAATGCCAGGTGATCTCCTAGACCCATATTTGGCGGGATGACTGCAGATTGTGGGTATGGGTCATGCACAGAAATGTGTGTCCTGATCTTTAGCTCCCAATCCTGCAAATGTTTAAAATACATTCACACTTCACTTTATGCCCTTGGGTAGTACCATTGAAGACAGCAGGATCACATGTGCATATAGAAACATGCATAGGTGTTTGCACTACCAGAGCTTTCATTTTTAATTCTTAAGCATTTTTAAAACAAATGTCCGTACGTAGGTGTACCAAAGTAAATTATACATATACAGACTTCTTACACGTAGTTAAGCGACAACATTATGTTTGTCCCTGTACAAGACACAACTGACAGAGAACCTCTGTACACACATTCATAGATTGTACACTCTACTTAGCCCATTTGCCGTGCTGCAACTGAACTCATATGAATTCTCAAGATGTGAATAAATTTCCTGTAATTTTCTGTTGAATAACAACACAAGGTCACCTTGAGAATTCCTTATAAATAAAGCTGTGCAGGTACCACAGCCTGTCAGTATAAAATACCTGTATATTCTTCACACACATTGAAGAGTTCCTGCTTCCCTCTGGGAATGGTCGGACCTTTCTTCCCTTCCCCAAAGAAGGCTCCTATGTCCCTTAGGAAGCTCTGATGAGTCCTTTCTCTGCTATTCTATGCTTCTCAGGGGCCTGAGTCACAGCAACCATCCTTCCTGTTGGGGAAGGCTAGCTGCCTTGCTTCTGAGCCCTTCATCATCACTGCTCCCTTAATTGTCATGAGGGATTATTGGTGAGTATTGCAAGGTACCCTCTCTCTCTCTCTCTCTCTAAAGCATGGGGTTTCTGCTACATGCCAAACTTCTTTAAGTGCTGAGAGTTAAAGAAGAAGAGAAAACCTGGTTGAATTTAGAGCATGGTAGAAACACAGAATTATTAAGATTATACAGGTGATCTTAAGGAAAATGTTTGTTGCATTATCTTCAAAAAGCATGTCTTCCTGCATGGTGGAAATATGCACTGATATCCTGGGGCTTATGACATGGGACTCTGTGAATTCCAGCATTTTTATTAAGGTGACGAATTTCATGGGGGTGAATGATGTTGGTTTGATAGCTCCATAAGTGTACACTTGAATATGCCCACAGAACTGGTACTGCTTGGGCAGCTGCCCACTCTACAGAGGGAACAGATGCAGAAGAAAAAGGAAAGCACGTATTACTATTACAAGAATGGTGGACCTTCTTCAGGAGAAGTTCCGCAGCTAAGCGCACTTGTCTGAGAAAGACCCAGCTACCACCAACTGCAGGTAAGAATCCAGAGCATGGAGCTGACAGCAAGAGCGAGATCCTAGATTAGTAACACTTCATTGAAGCTGCTCTGGGATTAGCTTTGATTTATGGAATTTGAGTCTGGATTTTTTAAGTCCTATTTGTTATGAAGGAGACATACAACCTATTCCTGTATTATCGTTATTTATATTTGGGAGAGGCCATGTTCACTCATGAATAGGTTCATAGAGTTTAAGGCCAGGTGGGATCACTGGATGATCTAGTCTGACCTCTTGTTTATCACAGGCCACCAGCACCAACCGGCACCCAAACGCTAAACTCAACATCCAAAATTAGACCAAAATATTACAATTCACAGGAGACTAAACTAATAAGTGCCACAAGCAGAGCACAGGAGGAACCAAGAGGCCCACTGCCTGAGGTCGCTGCAATGGCAGGGAACTGATTAAATGAGATATATCCAGATGGCCCCAGCAAGTGACTCACATTGCAGAGGAAGATGAAAAACCCCAAGGTCACTGCCAATCCTATTAGGGCCTCAATTGTGCTAGGAGCTATTCAAACACTCAGGCAAGACAGTCCCTGCCTTGAAGAATTTACAATCAAATTTAAAGCAAGATGCAGTAAGAGCATATAACACACACGCACACACAAGGAGGAGATAGGAGAGGAAGGAGGAGGTGAACAGTGATAGGAATATAGAGTAGCTAAGAGTTCAATTTGATTGCTACAAGTTATGCAAGGTGTTTCTTTTTTAAAGATATACACAAATAAATCAAATAGATCTCTCAAGTCCTCACTGGCTATCTACCTGATCATTATCACTTCACCATTTCTCCTAAGCAGCGCAGTGAAAAGGGGGCTGAGGCAGGATAGGAAGGAGGACATAGTGCTGGCTATACAGACTAGTTTAGGGACAGCATTCAATGAGTAACAAAATAGCTGAGCATGTCTACGTACTCCTCCATGGCTCATCCATAGGGGACAGGGGTCTGCTACTGCTCCCAGTGGTGAAGATCTGTGCTTTGTAACCAGAAGTCCTAGTGGGTAGCAAGAACCGAATGTGGGTCCTCCAGCTCCAAAACACAAACCCCCTCCCGCTTGAGCTAAAGAATTAATTCCATTAGCTGGGAGCATTAGCAGGCACTAATCCTCCTTGTACCAGCCATATAGGAGGGACACCCGTTTGGCCCTTGTGTTAACTCATGTGTTCAGTGCTTTCTGCATCCCTGGGCACAGAAAAGTCCCTCAGCTGCACACAGTCTCATATAAGTACTCATATAATTCTCCACCTAAGTGATACAACACGGCCCTATCACCTGGAGTGTAATTTCTCTCCCTGCACCATCTCTCTCGCCTCCGAGAACACTATGATCCTGTGATATTTCCATTAGTGGAATATGAATACCAAAAGGTAATATGAAAGCAGAGCCATGAAGGGTCTATTCATGATTTTATTTTATTTTTTTAATAAAAGCTTTAAAGTTAAAAAACAATCTGGTAAATTAATTCTCAGGTGCAAGCATAAAATAAGATGTCCTTTAGGAGTTGGGAATTAGCCCAAGAGCATGAGGGATATAGTGGCAAAGGGCACGCTTTAAGAATGCCAGAAAAGATTTTGTAACAAATTAAGCTGTGGATGAAACTATGCCTGATGTTACAGGCCATTATTATGCACAGTTATGAAACACTGGTATGCATTAATAATAAAGATCAGTGTAGCCTTCTAGGGGAAAATTGAGCATTCTTTTAATTAACTTAAATTTTTCATCAAATTGATTGAAAAGCTCTCATCCTTTTTTACTTTCATGTATCCCAACATTTTATGCCGTAGGCTCAGAGCAGTTTTATCTCAAATACTTGGTGTTTTTGAAAGAATCCACGTGTTTTGAGTTTCAAAAAATATCACAGCAACAAGCTAGAAGCAAGCTGGGGCATGAAATGAGAAAAAATATGGAGCAGCTTTCAAGTATATCACCTTCTAAAATTTTATATGCATCTTGGAGGGGAAGAAATAAAATGTTTTTCCACTCCCAGAGTGGCACTGCTGCACCGTGGTATTTAGGTACAGAGTTAGCAGCTGCCATGGAAGTGAGGTGTGAGATTTCTGTTGGATATGGGGAAGATGTCTAAAATGTTGATGATTAACGTCTTTTTATGATTTGTTTGTCTTCCTTCACTGCAAAACCTCCACCTCCGGTTTCGGTTCAGGTGGTGTAAGAGCATGGACTCCTTCCTCAAAGACTCGGGAGTGTTAATGGTTCCATTCTCTGCCGTGGACCTTGGTCAATGGTTCTGCAAAGTCACGGTCCTTTCTCCTGTGTCTCAGCCGGGTGCAGCAGAGTCATGGAACAAGATAATTCAGAGCACTGTGTGAGCTCTCTACAGCCTGCCCCTCCTGACAAAAGGTTTCATCCTTTGGCTCTCTGCGCTAAAGGGCTGTAACATTAGCAGGCATTGTGTAAGCGCAATGTGCTTCAGCTGCCCCCATTCCCACCCAGGACATAATGTGGGCGCTGAGAGTGGTGGCTCCAGCCAACTGGGAGATGCCCCCACATCAGTGGAATACTCATCTGCTCACTCAATCTTCAGAGCACCACCAGAGACATGGAAAGGCCACTTAGTCAGTTGAGGATCTAGCTATAACATTTCCTAGAGATTTGGATAATCTTAAAATGGAATTCAAAATTGTGGGTCTTTCTCTACAATGAACCATAAGTATCTTTAGAGGTTTTCCCCTCACTACCTGAAAACCTCCCAGTTCAGCACCCAAATCAAACAGACAAAAGATTTCCACTAATATTAGCATCAAACCCCTGTGATTCTGAAATATGACCTTTGTAAGGAGAAGAAAAAAAAAAAAAAAGAAAAGGAAGAGGGGGAGGAATGAAATATTTTCATCATCCACCAAAAACACACGTTAGACTTCATCGTTCCATCGATACGCAAACCCGGCTGTCTCCTCCCCATAGTCTATTCTATAGTAATCGAATGGGAACATTTGATATTTTAAAACATGGCCTACAGTCATAAAACTTTGTGCAGTACTGATCCTGTCAGATCTTGTATGATAGGAACTGTCAGGCTTGGTACTGTTATGGGAAATTATTTTTATTGGAAACAGTGGAACAGTTCTGTGTATCAGGCCATGGTGATGGTATTCCATCTGAGCTGATACTGAACCAATATCCCATGTAGGTCGGAGAGGCCATTACAGATGGTAGGCCTGGTTCTCCTGTCCCCTTTCAGTGGTGTAGTACAGATACAGAGCTATTTAAGTGAATAGAATCTCTCAGGACACTTTTATGACTACAAGTTTCCATGACACTTCTCAAAAGTGTAGGGATACTAGTTGAAATCCTGGCCCCTACTGAAGTCAATGAGGCCATGACTTCACCCAGGAAGTCTAGTGTTCTCAGAAAACACAAGTGATTTAATTGTGCCTTTCCAAATCCCACTTGGAATTTGAACTGGATATTGTATTCTTCTTTACTTTCTATCCTCATAGTCTTGTGTAGCATTCCTGTGCATGGCTCAATAATGGCTGTGTTTTGTACCTGAAATGGGTACATTTCAAGTGTCAGCGCAAGTACACATCAGTTTGTTAACTCTGTACAGCACTTTAGGATATAAAAAGGTGAAAGGAACCATATAAATATAAGACACTGGGCCTAATTGTCAATTACACTAGCTTTTAAGGCCTCTGCTACAGCAGTGTAATTTAGAATTCAGTGTAAATGAGAATTCAAGATTCAAGATGATTATGGTTAAAACAGTTGCAGTGCAAACAAAGAACTGTAAAAATAGGCAACTTTTTTAAAGCAAACCTGCTACTCTTTTTAGTTAGCTATTTTAGACCATCACTTTGTTGCCACACTTGCAATTACTAATTAATGGATCCTAATATATACTTTTACCCCGACACTCCTCCCTTTCTCTTGCCGTTCTTTTAATGTGTACAGCACCTTATACTGCAGCAGCAAAGATTAAAGTTCGTCTCATTGACGTAGAATGAAGGCAAATTATACTGTTTGCGAGAGAAGAGATAATAAAGGAGAGAGTCTATAGAAATACTTTGATGAGTTATATGAGTGGCAATTTTCTGACATTAGTAATGTAGGGTAGAGGACAGTGTTTCTGATATATAGATGTAAATTCATCATCCAGACTGCATTAAAGAAAACCACATAAGATTCCTTGATTTTTGGATTGCTTACAATAGCAATCAGTAAAATGTTATAGTCTCTCCAAGAAAGCTCCCTGAGTGCAAAAGGTGAAGCATTACAGAGATGAAATAGCTACCGTTCTGTGCTAACCATCATAAAAACAGAGTCATGCAACTAACTTTCAGGAGTCTGTACCCTACATCTAAAGGAAAGTATCAAGGATTTGTATTATATAGCAAATGGCTAATATGTAAGATAATATCTGTCCCTGACCACTGCTGGAAAATCAAATGGCTGCTGCTTCTAAAACAGTTTTACTTGTTTGTAAAATAAATTATTTTAGGTTTTTGGTTTGTAAACTATAAATTTTAATTGGTGGTTAATGGGGAATAAAATGACTTAATCCCAGTAGAATGAGCTCCAAATTATATTTTATTTAGGTAAGTATTTCCCACCCTAAGGTGATCCAAAATAATGAATATATAAATAAAATAAAAGCAAAATAAAAATACTAATGTCACAAAACCAACCATACACAGTCTAAAAATCAAGACTAGCAAGTGTACTGCAGTTTGTATGTTAGGGCTAGGTTTTCAACCTGGCTGTAGATAGCAGGAGGGGTTATGCTATTGCTAGGTGGGCTCACTGTCTGGAAAAGCTGGAGAAGGACTGTTTTAGGGGACATCAGAAGCTTTTCTCTTATTCAGAGCATCTGAGCTTTTTTGGCCTGAATTGAATTTGGGCAAAAATGAATTAAGTGTCCAAAGATGAATTATAAAAGTAACAAGTGAGTTTTATAAAGAACAGGAACTCCGAACTTACAGAAGTAAGCTAATTCTAGAGCTATTTCACAGATCTCCACTTACCAAACAGTTGACAGTACATTCAACCAACATAATACAAGATAGGAGCATTACATTCATGTGAACAAACTTTCATTTGGTAATTGGTCTAGGGCAGGGCACTGTCTCTAACCAATGCTGAGCCATTTTCAAAGTAACTGTTTCAGAGGTGTTGTAGACACCACGAGTTATAGTCCATGGACCTAATTCTGCTTTGTTACACTGGTGTTAATGAAAGAAGAACTGGTACCATTATGTCCAGTTTTTAAAATACCATGAGGTATATCCTAGAAATTCAGAGGAGATGACTGGGAGTCAGGACTCCTGTAGCTTATCATAGCTGGGGCAGAGAGCTATGAAATTGCTGTCAGGAATCTGTTGGACTCTCACAGACTGAGAGGAGATGTGATTAATCGTGTATCCCCTATCTTCCTTGGCCATGCCCTGTCCTCATCTAGCATACCCACTCATGTGGCTGCACGGACTGACTACAAGGGCGGTGCTGGTGCCCTTGGTGGGCTCTGTCTCCCAGGGACCTTGCCTTGAATCTAGGTCAGAACACCTCTAACCAGAGTATCCATCTCTCAGGCACACACATGTAAATTCTTACAGCTTTTCACAGAAAATAATACATTATGGACCGAATTTTCAACTCGACTCAAGCCATTGCATGCCTACTAATGTCTCCTATTTCATGGGCACTCACATATCACATGAAGGACATAATATAAGTACTTACGTAGACAGACATGTGCAAATCTTACACTCAGGTCTCAAGTCCCTGCTCCATATGCTCAAAATAGGGACGTGCATTTTTGCAGGCACAATACCACATGCTGAAAAATTTGCTCTAAAAATTCAATTGACTAGTTTTCTAAAGAAACAAAGGATTGATTTTCTTTTTCTTTTTTCCCTGTTATGATTTTGGCTATTGAGGATAATGGTTACCTGGGCAGATTCAGCATCTCAGATCAAGAGACCAGGCACTGCTGTTCACTTTGTAGTAAGGTAGAGAATAGTATTAAAAAAGCAGGACTCAGGGTCGAAGGCCAGCAGCAGCAGTAGTTCACCCAAAGCAACAACAACTCAAGAAGGCAAGCCACGGCAACCGAGGGGAGGCTGGAATCTGGGATAGACGTGTTCTTGTTCTTATTATTACAACACAGCATGACTAAAAAATATTACATCAAAGAAAAGAAATTCCTGCAGGTGAGGGGCAAGAGAGGAGGCCAACCACTGCTGGAAATGGAACTTATTGTTTATGTGGATAGTGCAGCAGGAAAGAGAAATCACAAAAAGGCCAAGATCAACAGCAGGGGCAGTGCTGAAAGCAACAACAATGTTCTGAACAGGAACCATAGCATCCAGAAGAGGTGAGACAGAAAGGGGCTTCCCACTCTTGATCTTACCACTACAGCCCCCTCCTCTAAGGCATGGCTCAAGAGTCCTCCCTGGTGCTTGCCAATCGGGAGTGATTTCTCCCTTCTCCACACATGGGTTGGGTCCTGGATTCTTTATTTTGGCGTCTGGTGCCTCCACCCAAGGTGACTTCTCTCTGTGGCTGGGATACAAGGGGTGCTGTCCCTTTGGGAGATAATTAATTGTACTACTCTGTTCACAAGGCTTATAATCCACTATACAAACCCTACAATACATATTTCTCGATCTCTCTCTCTCCCTCCCCCTCAATGTTTGCATGTCCTGATCTGTTGACAATCTCTCAATTTACAGGCTTCTGTCTATACATAAACCTCTAATATGGAACCAATGGTTCTTATATATTTTAAACTGATGATAGACAGACAATATAGCTATTGCCTGTAAGTATGCACTAACGGACTGAAAACACCCAGCTCATTTGATTGAAATGATCATCAATAGAATGCACTTCAGTGTATTAAATCATGAGAATAAACAGAGAATGCCACAGAAACTTTTGTCTTCTTCTTGTTATAATGTCTATATATTTGTTGCTATCAGCAAAAGCAGTGGACCACACCGGAATAGCCACCATTCCAATTTCTTTCTATGGAGGATTAGTGAAAGTGCAAGTTAGAGTCTGGAAGAACATTCCTTGCCACCAGGGTAGTATTAATTTCCTGTTCAAAAGGGGCTATATTGTCAATGTGACACTTTAATCAGCTACCAAAGTGACTCTGGGAACACAGGCTTCACAATCAATGTCAATGTATTTCATGTAGTTTCAATGCCGCTTAGTCATTTTGCTTCAGAAGTGCGTGAGGAGGGTCAATACATTTCATTAGTTTGCTTCATCTAAAGGACAGTACAACATCAGAACTTTGATTATATTATAAGAATTGCCTTAATGTGACACCAGATTCCCTGATTGTGCAATACTAGACATTGAAGTGCTGGAGGGCAGTCAAATTATCCTTCACCCACACATACCCAGTCAGCACCAGCAAAAGATGTTGCAAATGAAAAAAAAGGAGAGGAAAGAAGATGATGCTTCATTTGCACATTACACACTAGATTATAGCTGCTATGAACACATTATAAAACATGGGCAGACTGAGTTTAACTTTCAAGGATGCCAACTCTTGGAAATGAAAGTCACCGTTAATTTTAGCTAAATATTTCAAGCTATAAAAATATCGGGGATGCTCAAGTAACACAGCATTTTAATGTATTTATTTATTTTTCTATTTAAAAAAATAAATGCATCCATTGCAAAAGTGACTTGGCACTTCTACAATTTCTAAAAAGCCACATACTCTGAATATCAACTCTTACCAAAAAAATAAGATGGATTTCACTCAAGATAAAATAAACATAGGCCCTGATCCTACAAGCACTTATGCATATTAATTATTATTATTATATGCATTACCATCGCACCTAGGAGCCATAGTCAAGCACCAGGAGACCATTGTACTAGACGCTGTACAAACAGAACAGAAAAATAGTCACTACCCCAAAGATCTTACAATGTAAGTACAAGATAAGGGACAACCGATGGTTGACAGACAGACAGATAGAGAAAGAAGACATGACAAGAAAGCAATGAAACAATATTGATCAGGATAATAGGCTGTGGTTTGAGCACGTAAATGGCCTAACCATCGTCAAGTTTTTTGTAGGCATCACAGTGAAAGAAATACTTCAATCATTTCATGAGACTACTCACATGACTAAATACATACATGTTTTCAGAATGAAGGCCTCGATTTGTTTTTTCTTGGATGGAGTTTATGGTCGTTTACTTTTTGCTTAAAACTGATATTCAGGGAGCAATGAAGGAGAAAGAAATAAGGGAGGAAGAATAGGAGCATGGAGGGCAGAGAAAGATGGAGGAAGAAAGGGTAGGACAGAGAAAACAACTAATAATCTGACAGAGAAGAATGTCCACCCTGCCACTTGTAGAATGTTATTCTGCTGACATAACCTGTGTCTGTGAACTTCAAAGGTGCCTGAACCCATCCTGCTGCTGCTCACTGGTATTTGTTGTTGGGGAAGTGCATGGTGACTGTTTCCTTCCTAGGAACTTTTACGTCCACCTCTCCAAGCCTATTGGTGCCTCTGTAGTGGGGACTACCTCAAAATAGAGGAGAAAAGCCTCATTTCCCGGGCCCCAGAGCTTTCATTACTGAGATGAATGTGGCTCATTCTAACTACATATAATTTATTTCTTGCCCTGTTTCCTGTTTGATTTCGGCTGGCAAAGTTTTCAATGAAATAGCATCCTTGCTGCTACAGGGGCATCATCTATTCCTGATGGTTAGTTCTCGCTTGAATTCATAATCCCCTCTTTATGACCAAATCCTCTGTTACCGTAGAGATACTTGTGATATCACTAAGGGAACAGTAATTAAACACCTGCAGCTGGCCCGGGTCTGCTGACTTGGGTTCGCAGGGCTCATGCTGCGGGACTATAAAATTTCTGTGTAGACGTTTGGGCTCAGGCTGGTGCCTGACCTCTGTAACCCCACAAGTGGGGAGGTCCCCAGAGCCTGGGCTCCATCCCGAGCTCCAGTCCGACCCCAAATGTCTACACAGCAACTTTTAGCCCTGCAGCCTGAGCCACAGGAGCCCAAGTCAGTTGACTCAGGCAAGCCGTGGTCGTGTCATTGGTCTTTTATTCCAGTGCAGACATACCCAAAGGGATGCAATTCTTCAAAGTGCTGAGAGCTATGACCTTCTACTCTATTTATTGGGAATTGAAGTTGCGTGGTATTTGACAGTATCAGGCCCCAAGTGAGGAAATGAATTACAGTAAGAAATAAAGTCCATAAAGCCAACACCCTGTGATATTAATGTGCCTGATAAACAGCAATGGAAGAAAGCAACAGAACAAATGAACAGTGGTTCATTGCAAGCAGGTACTGGGTGAATCACTTGAGGGAGAGAAAAAAAATGGAATAAAAAAGAAGTTTTAGAATTTCAACATTTGTGTTTTCTGTGGATAATAGTCTTGGGACTGGGTTTAATATTTAAAATAAAAGTGGTAAGTCCTCCCTGATGAACTCCACTGATTTAATTGCATTTAGGATCGGGATAAGCTTAATTCTGTGATACAGGTGTATAAAGTTCTTTATTATGGTACATCAGAACTAAGCAGTTTATAAATGGATTTTAAATTTTTTTTGGGATTCCATACTGCTGATATTCCTGCACAACAGATTTAGTGTTGATACTTCGAAAAAAGTAGAAGTCAGTGGAATTATGCCATTTTACACCAGCTGAGGATCTGACCCCAAAACGTCATTATCCCCAAATGTTTTCCAAGGCAAGAAGTGCTTCCAGCCAACAAGATACCTCCAGGATTTCAGCAATTCTTTTTGTCTTACAGTTTTCTCTTCCTCAGACATTGAGTATCTCAGTGAAGTTTCTTCTCTCCAGCCTAACAGCTGAGATTGTAATAAACCCCATCGAAAATTTCGAATCCAATGAGAAAATGACATTCCAGAAGAAAATATTGGCTGCTGCTATTTCTCTATCTTTCGGACTTACACAAGCCCTGCAGATCCTACTGGTTCATCAACCAAAATCAGGTAAGAGAAATATTCTGGCATCTTATCTGCTGAGTGCTAGGTCAAAGGTCTATCAGAAAAAGGCCTCCCAGCATTACCTTTGCAATGGGCTGTCATTCTGGAGAAAACCAGACATGTGGTAGTGATAAACAACACCAAGGAGTCAGTCTCCACATCCCTTCCCTCCCCACCACTAATATTAGAAAACAAAGAACAAGAAGTAAAGATCTTACGGATGTTCCCCACAGAGACAAAAAGCAACACTACACCAATCCAATAACAGCTTTAAAAGATCCCTGTAGTTGTGAAAAAGAACAAAACTGTTGACAGAGACAGTTAAACCAAGAAAGTGAGAGCACTTTAAAAGGTATGGGCCAGATTTTTTAAGATATTTAAAGAGCTAATAATGCAATTAGACACCCAGGCACTTTTGAAAACTCCACTAGGTATCCATCCGCATCTTTACATGCCTAAATACCTAAAATCTGTCACATCATCTATTGAAAGGGAACAAAGGAAAATGCCCACAGACTGAGAAGACTACTTCTGAAAGAACTTCTACTCAGGAAGAGTACTTTAGATAGGACCACTAAAAAGACATAGACTGTACCTTTCTAGTGGTACCAGAAAAGAGAGATAAAATTTTTGTTTCTTTTCCATTTAAGATATCTTCAGCTGACGATAGGCAGAGGGGAAATTCTAAAATACAGAAATGTTGCAAAACAGTGATGAGTTAATCTCAAAAACACTTAGCATTGGCCTAATTTTGCGCCAATTGAAGTCAATAGTAAAATTCCCACTGACTTCAATGGAAGCAGAGTTAGGCCAATGTTGAGTAATTTTGAAAATCACATCCTCCAAGTCTGAATGATTAATATTTCCTGTCTCTTTGATCATTACTTTGGGATGGAAATCTAGAAAGACTAAGATTTCTTGTGAGTTGTTTTTGGTCTCATTTGGTGAATGCCACATTAGATTACCGGGTAATACCAAAAAATTGGATGGGTAACACATTGTCCAGCTTTCTTTGATATTGCTTTCTGCATTTGTAAATGGTAGAGCTCATTCTGACCAATCACCCTTCATTGTTTTATGAAATATGGACTACATGACAGGGATTATGATCATCTCTATGTAGACTTCCTCAAATGACCAGCTGGTGGACATAATTGATAGTAATTGTTTAATATTGTAAGTGATCTTGAAGTAGTCGGTAATGACACAGTTCAGGTACTGTCAGGATTTGAGGATTTTCACAAGTGAAATGAATTTGATGGGTTTAGGTAAATCCCTGCTCTTTAGGTGGCATTTCTATTAGATCACTGAGTCATCACATTTGACATAATCTGGCATGACTGCAGTCTGTCCTCAGGAGGAACAATGAGTTGGATTGGAGATGGTGCAGGTCAGGAATGAAATGTAATGTGATGTCAAAGCTGTGTGCGGAAGCATGTGCTGGAACTTGCATAATATCTTGCTCTAATCAGTTTACTTCAATCTGTTGTTTTCATAAATCAAACAGGCCACAAAATTAATCAAAAGCCCATTATTTTATGAAATACACACAAATCCCTTTTAAATCTGTGGCTAAAAAGGACTGACAATTCTGTGACACTGTTCTAAATTATGGTACTGGTAAATTCTGACCCCAGCTTGGCTATCTGTTATATTAAATAACCTCAAGCCTCTGTTTGTATTATATTAGAAGTAAAATAAGAATGTCACCTGATTACACATGTTCCCCAGCAGGATCTTTCTGACACTGCCTTTAGCTTTCTTTGCTGAGAGACACTCAAACCCTTTCATACTCCTGCATGTAATAGGACTCATCTGGTCTTGCTTCCAGGGTGAGTTAGCAGAATAACTCTGCATCTTTAAACATAGTCCTAGCACTGGACCCTTTTAAATAGACAAGCTGTGGATTGATTTTTAAAGTTAGCTTCATTTAAAACACTATTATGGAGACAGCTGTTGAGAGCAATATTTTTTATCAAGAGATGGATGCATAAAAAGTTGCAGTTGTGACAAAGAGAAATAAAGGCAGTTTAATTTGATGTTTTATTAGAGTGCTAAAAAAAGAATTCCTATAGCATAAAATATGTATAGAACACACTCCATTGCTTTAATAAAACCTTAGTAGAGATTTGGCCTGTCTCCCTAGAAATGTATATGGATTTTTATAGATTTTTTTAATAGAAATGTTATGGGACATTTGTGTAGGATAATAATAAAACTAAGATCTTGCATTTATAAAGCATCTTTTATCCTGCAGAAGTCTATTGAATTGGTGTCTTATTTAGGTTGAGTGACAGAATTCCACAAAATGATGGACTCTCTGCTCCCGTGAAGACCAGGGAAATTGAAGGGTACTCAGCACCTTAGAGAATTTGACCTATGAAGACTTCATATCATATTTAATGTAATTTTCCCTCTGAAGCACAGAAACCAGGGCAAAAATCCACTGGAAATAAAAACAAACCAAAAATGTCCAACAAACGTAATATGTGAAAATAATAACTGAGACATTTACTCTCCAAATTAACATCGGCGGAAACAAATATGGCATTTGTGGTTTGAAAACAGGTTTCAAAATATTAGGAAATACTTTCAAACATTTAAAACAGATTTTGGAAGTGCTACATAGCACTGGAAGGGGAAAAAATCTAATCAGAATGTATCGCATTGTTACTAACAAGAAAATATACAACCACAAAACCTGCAATTATAACATGGGAAAATAAACTAGCTTTAAAAAATGCAAGTGCTTTTTAAAATTCTGTTCAGGTTCAAAAAAGAAAGAGGGTAGCTTTTAGAAGTTGGCACCTAAAGCAGTTATGTTCGATACAGCCCTCTTGTGTTTGTTAATGGGCGAAATACACCACACTCCATGCACTTGTCTGCCTGAGTCTGGCTTGGTACTGAGAACAAGTTGGAAAGGAATCTACATCCCCAACCTGCAGACGGGCCAGAGGGCTGCAACCAGAGTCATTTCTCTCACTGTTGAAGCCTATAGGCTGAATTTAGTGGCTGCAACTCCTCACCACCCCAAAGGGGATTTTGGGCTACCAGATACATACACATGTGGATTACTTGGACCCTAACTCCAGAGCAGTTAGGACCAGTACATAGACACTTCCCCTCTCCTTCTGCAGCGATTTCATAGACTCATAGACTTTAAGGTCAGCAGGGACCATATGATCATCTAGTCTGACCTCCTGCACAATGCAGGCCACAGAACCTCACCTACCCACTCCTGTAATAGACCCGTCCTATGACTCAGTTATTGAAGTCCTCAAATCATGGTTTAAAGACTTCAAGGTACAGAGAATCCACCAGCAAGTGACCCGTACCCCCCACACCTCCTCTTCCTCACAGCAGGGCCTCGTATAGACCTTATGAATCTGAGTGAATTTTACCTCAATTAAATCACCACAGGACAGATCCCACAATCCTCAAGCAGCCTGATTTACCCAAAGCTCATTGAAATCAATTGAAAGACTCCCATTGACTTCAACGGGCTTTGGATCAGATCCCTACACCCTTGAGTAAGGATCATGTGATGGGTTCTCCAAGAAGGACAGACGCTCTTCAGAGCACGTTAAAAGGGCTGGATTTGGCCATGGTACTGCTGCAGGTCCAGATTAAAGTCCCAGTGAGGCTTCAAATCCAGTGGGAAAATGCTAGGGAAAAAGACATGGGGTAAACCTCACGTCCTCCTCAGGGACACAGAAAACCAGGTGGGGTGGAGAAAGACTGCTCCTAGGGTCACAAACTGAAATGCAGTCCTGGCCCCTTAAAATTCTCCATGCCTTGAGAGTGTGGTGCGGGGCGGGGGAATCTGTGTGTGTGTATTTACAGAAACTGAATGTTATTGAATAGAATTTGCGCTGCAGAACACGAATCATTTTTTAAATGCCAGGACAGTTTATTAATAGTATGTTTAAAAAAAGTCTTAATAACTTCAAATAATGGTTGATCATGCAACAAACATATGATGAAGCCACCCATTCTGGTTTTCAGGGAAGTATCTTTAGCATGAATGGATTGTTGTATGAAAGAAGTTTATTTTATCAAAGGATCTTTGATGGCATAGATACGTTACAATCTATTTAAACACACATTGTACATTGAAAGTATTTTTTAAAATGTTGTTTTATAGTGAATTCCCCAAGAAGTAATAATGATCTGGCACTTACTGAAAAGTGTAAATATATATTCGGTCCACTTCAATAACTTACAAATCACATTTCAATTTTTTTTAAAGTAAAGTCTTTGTGTAGACTTTTTTTTGCCAAATTCTAACCCGGGGCATATTTTGCCAGCTAAATTATAAATCACTAGAACCCAGGAAGTTGTACTGGGTTATCAACAATAGTAAAGCTAGTGGGTTGCTATAATAATCATTATACTCATCAGAGTTAAATAAAAGCCAAAATAAAGTTAATCAAAGCCTTTTTATGTTGTATTTATAGGGCAGCTTTCTATGTCTTGGTGCATTCTTCATATAATAGGAATGACATTTCAAAGGCAGGTCAATAAACAGGAATTCCTGGAGTCTTGAAAATTAACACCTTTGTCCCCAAAAGAAACCAAGAAGTCAATGCAAGTTCAATGGGACTCTAACATGTGTGTCCTGAATTGCTAGGCGACATTTAGGTCATTATATTTTGCCAAGCAGCTAATTTTCCCTTTTGAAGTGCTCACAGAAGGTCAGGACCAGCTTAAACATCAAAGCTTTATGAATTAAACAGTTTCACAGAGAACAGAGGGAGAAAACTTGCCTGAAGTAATACTCTATTGTGATACTACATGGTCAACCTTCTATCCAGAACAAACTATACAACAGGGAAATCAATACTAGTCCTCTGGCATGTTGGAAAGCTTCAAGCAAGGTTTACCTTTAAAAAGAGAAGAGATTTTTGTCCCTGAAATCATATTGCTTGGCCTGATCAAATTAATACCTTCAAATGTGGGTACGTGAGATATGAGTTTTAGAGAACACTATGAAATACTCTTTATTGTTTCCAAGACAGTATAAATACAAGATATGGTAGGCACAAATGTCAGGTTAAGCTTGAGTATTAATCAAAATCAATTATATACAGCATAATTAGAAAAAAAATCCACAATTCATGACCCCCGGATATTTGTCTGTAGGTAGAATGTAATGGAAATGCTTCCCCTTATTTTATGTTCAAATGAATTGGTGAAATATTTTATTCCACTAGCAAAGACATAGTTGCCATTAAAATGTTTATGTGACAGCCTGGGCACGGACAGCCAGGGTTAGTGGGTGGAGCTGGAGTTGGAGATAGTGGGTAGGGTCGGAGCCAAAGCTGAGTTCGGAGCCAAAGTCAGAAGGCAGGAACCAGAGCCAGGTGAAGGAGCAGGGTCTATTGTAGCAGCCGGCTGAGGATTTGCCTAGTTCCACAGATAGCTTTCTGGTGTCCCCTCCAGGCTTACATAGTGCACCTGGACCAATCAGGGACCTGGGAAGCATTGCCAGTCAGGCCCTCTATGGCCAGCACATCCTATGATACTTGGCCATGCCAGACTCACAGCCCAGTGATTGCTGTTCTGCCATGGGTGGCCGAATGGCTGCAACAATCATTCAGGGACCAACAACCTCAAGTTCTATCCCCATGGATCTTCACAAGTTTCAGCTGTCTCTGCAAGCAATTAACATTACTGTAATTTTCCCTCTACTAAAACTACCCATGGCAATGTTATCTGCTTGCAAAGCCCAAATTATAAAAGTGTCTAATGGTGAACAAAGGCTGAAAATGATCAAAATCAGGCTCATGAGATTTCCAGGATTTCCCAGAACTGGCCAAGGCAGAAATACTGTGAGAACAAAAATCCTTGGGTGTTCTTTTAGAAGTTGCAAGAAACTACATGATAGGCAAAGTAGAGAAACCTAGACAGATTAAATAGCCCTGAAATACCCCTTTATGTAAGTTATCTGTTCATGCATCCATCGCCTTGTCTATCTTTATTTCTGTTTGTCAGTACAATTAGGGTGACCAGATAAGGGAACAGAAACAAATCCATGTTACAATCACAACAAGTCAACACAACTGACATTTTAAATTTCACTGGGCATACAAAATTTGTGAAAAATATCAGAGAATTTCAAATAATGAATGAATTCCAAAAATAATCACAATCCATTGGTGGATGCTCCATGGACAGACAAAAAGGCAAAATTGATCAGCTACGTTTTTCATGGCAAATTATTTCCTCACTCTATTGACCACTTACAGTATCTCTGAAACTGGCATGCCACTATTCAAGAAAGAGCTGAACGGGGGAGAAAAAGAGGAGAGGGAAAGAGAACGAAGACTAGATGGAGGCAAAAAGAGTGAGGGGGCGCCGCCTCTGATGTGTCAATCCACCAACCCATGAATTTTTCATGGAGGCAAGCTAGTTTCCTGTAATACAACAGTAACACACCTGCTTTTGGACCACAGCTACGAGTGTCTGTTTATATGCTGCAGAGGGATTATAATAAAACTCTTTTTTTAAAGTTACGGTTAAAACCGAAGTAAAAGGAGAACTCTGTAAAAAGTGAGATGTCTCAGGCCAGTTGCCATTTGCTAGGAGGAATGGGTTTTATGAATTTCATGGCTATGTGGCATTCACTCCCATATTTCTTTGAATTCCTGGCAGCAGTGGCTAAAATATTATTTTAAGCTGCGAGTACGCTGACCTTTCGGAGGTGGGTCTCCATCTGGAAGATGAAGGGCAGGTATCCTGCTGGGATAATGTCACGCTTCAGCTTGCTAAAAACTATTGGGAAATGCACTCAGAGTATGACGTTATCTCAGCATGACACACGCACTCCTGGCGTGTCCTACTGCTTAAATGACAATCCTGAAAAGTGGTGGAAGGATGGCAAAAAGAGACACTGTTTCACTTACGGATGCTGGCACGATGTACTACAGCAGAGTAGTAAAATAAATAAAACAGACAGAAGAAGATTTCAAGACGGGTAGAGAGACTGAAATCCTAACCTATCCCCCGCAAAGAGAATTCCCAGAAAACACCTCGGTTACAATATATTGGCTAGTGCTATTTGATTTAGCAGCAGGAAAAACTATTGGCCAATCATTCATTACATGAATCAGCTGTTACAGTCATAGGTCAGTGGGGGCCATTTAAATGAGAGGGAAAACCAGCAAATCTTAATATTAATCAAATGCATGGCCTCATCTGGAATGCTGTGTGCAGTACTTGTATTGCAGTGGCCCTGCCATTTCACGGGTTAACTTTTCTCATGACCTTTTCTTTCAGGAGGAAACACTGATGCTTTCATATCGCTAAGGGCTAGATTCTGTTACTCTTACTTGCAGTGGCTTCTGCGGGACTATTTGTGGAGTAAGGACTACTATACTTGACTAAGGGTATCAGGTATTTATTATGGACCAGATTTTGCCGCTCTTACTCACACCGAGTAGCTTCGTACTCTGCAAGTAGTCCCACTAATTTCAATGGGACTATTTGTGCACTAACAAGACAAAATGCATCTGAAAACATGATATAGTGTCAGTGGACAAGTCATGACTAAATTATTCACTGTGACTCATTTGCCTACATAGTGCTGTGTGTGGGGCTCTCATGAAGAGTGCATTTTTTCGTAGCTCGGGAACTCTGTAGACAAGACTGGGTGAACTACTTTGATTGGCATTAGAACCTGATGAAATCTCAATCCAATATATGCACCTATACCAACGTTTTGCCTTGGTCTTTTTTTCTTTTTAAGGCCACCATCCAAAAATTTCCCGGGAAGAAAAAAGGTAGTACTGTACCATCACTGTAGAATAGGTACATTTGGAAGGTTTTAATATGCCGATCAAGCTAAGGTTGATGAATAAGCTGATGAACTTGTGTTTCACTGAGCTGGTGGTAAATTTAGGTTTGTCACTAAACACAGTGACTGCAAGCTAAAATTGTTATTGAGGTGAGGAAACACAATAATAGACAAGCAACTTGTTTATAGAATAGCATAATTTTCTACGTTTTGCCTGCCTTTCCTCTCTCAAATATGGTACCCTTCATTTCAAAGGGATTTTGGCTGGCATTGAGTTCAGACAGTTCATACTGAAAACCTGAACCATTAATAGTAAACATAAGCACTGACATTGCCTGCACAGCAAAATGTCACCCACCTTACCCATAGATAGACAGAAATCCTTATGTCTAAAGGTGCTAGCACTTTTCAAAACCATTTTAGCTCATCTCTAATGGAAATCTAATGGAAACCGTAAATTACTGAAAAAGGTCCAGGGATGCTGAAATTTACTACTGTGTTGACTGCTGGGGAGGTCTGAAACAGACGAACAATGCAAGATGTGCTATGAAAATGAAATATTTATGACATTCATATTCTCTCTCCAGCTTAAAAAAATCAAAACAAACCTCTTGCTTGGTGACCAAATAATAAAGCAACAGAACGTAAAGAACGCTGAGCTGAACAGGTATTTTTTAGAACTATTTTTGCTAAATGGATCCTTCTAATAGCAGTTAATTTCATATTGCAACCATCTCTGTGTATCAAAATAAACTGGTGTGAGTGGGGTGAAGAATGAAATTGTTCGTCACGCCAAGTTTTGAATAGTCAAAAATGTTTCTCTTTTTCAGTACAGTATGACTTTTATTTTTAGGGAGTGGTTAAATTTGGAAGGAGAAATAATTTTTGAAACTTCTGGAAATCAATTGGTGATTAAACAGCTTTAATTTGCATAAAGACCGGAGTGATTTGGAACCTGAAAATAATAAGAGAAAAAATGTAAGTTACAGACCTAATCTGGCTCGCAACGTGTTCTGCTATTGGCTTCATTGGGAACAGGATCAGGCCTTACATTAATTAATGAAGAAGAAAGGTTGATTTTGAGCAATGTCTTCACAGATGGTGTCTAAAGTGTCATGGAAGCTTCAGATTTCATAAACCGGACCCAAACAAATAGTCAGGTTAGGATTTTATGCAACCCTAAATGTTAACTTGGCGGCAGTAACTGTTCTAAACAGTTCACACCTCACCACACTTGACATCTTAGAGTGTATCATACTATTAATAAGATACAGATGTGTGGCATATGTATAAAAACATGGGGGTAGGGTCTTTACCTTCAGGCACACATATGCATCTATAACACAGTTTCATATATTGGTGCTCAATCTTTAAAGATATGTATAAAATTGAGAAGGAAGTGTAGATTGGTTATTATGAGACAGGGCCATGAATGAAATAAAAAGTTTCAAAACTGTGAATGAAGGTGGGGAACGTTTTAGAAAATACAGAGCTACAATAAAAAATAATGTGACTGCCAATCTGCTTGGCGATTTGGTTGCAAAAGGCACCCGCTTGCCTGTCTTTTCACATGTTTGAACATTGTGGGCCACAGAGATTTTCCTTTTGTTATAGGCATACACAATGCATAGCACACTGGGGCCACAATCTCGGATTGAGGCCTCAAGATACAATACAAATAGATCAACATCATCCACTTTGCTGCATTATTGTCAAGTTGTATGCTTTTTTTTAAGGGTTTGTCGTAATATCAAGATTCTCGTTAAAGTTTTACAAAAAAAAACAAAACAAAACACTGGAACCTATCTGTTGATTTGGATGGAAGGAAAATCAAGTTGGAGAGTAACATAATGACCCCTCCTGTGACCCCTCCACCCCCAAACTCCAACAAGGTCAATGGTTTGCAGCTTTAGGTCCTGAATCTGCAAATAGATACTGCAAATAAATATACTCACAAGCATGGTTGCAGAATCTGTCCCAATTTGTGTATTTAACTTGGGATTTTTAAAGGAGCTAAGCACCCAAATCTCATAGAAATTCAATGACAGTTGTGCAATTAGCTTTTTCAGGCTCCTTGCACAATCCCAGTCTTAATTGTTTTTGAAAATAAATATTAACATATTGATTTCCGGTGTCCGTAAACTGTGCCAGCAGTCAACTGATGGAACCCATATGATTAAACTGGACTGAGAGTAGGAGAAATAACAGGAGCTCAGAATTCAGAACTATATGAGGTCAGGGGTGGAATTAAACTCTGACATCCTGGTGATGAACCTGGAGGTTGTTGGAAATTCCCTCAGGCCCTGATCCTTCAAAACACTTAAGCATGTGCTTACCTTTAAGCACGTGAGCAAACCCATTAAATCAATTGGATTACTTAGGCACTTAATACTGAACAGGTGGTGAAGCACATCACTCAGCTGGGACCACAGTCATTAAAAAAATCTGACTGCCACCTGGAAGGACAGCTACACCAAATTCTTATGAAATCCTAAAGGTTTTAGGGCTGTTACATGTCGAATCTGCAAAGAGCTTCCAAGTGTTGCTTTTTGTGTGTTGATGAGATTTGTATATGGATCAGATTGAGATAGGTCATGGAGAGCAAATCACTTTAGTACGCTAAACAGTAGTAATAATTTTAAGTGCTATTTTCCCCTTGAGATTAATTTTATTTTCTAATATAACCAGCGCCATTTAGAGAAAGAGAAGAAAATTACATTTGACTGGACTCTAAAACCAAGCTTAATTACTGAGAAGGGACTCAAATATGAGGGTAAATGGGGAAAGCCCATTATAATACAGCAACACTTGGAAATTTATGGAGGGTGAAATTCACCCCTACGTAGAGGGCCAGTACATGGATCATAGAGCTTACATGGGACTTAAATATTGCACAGGCCACTCTGCACAGGGATGAATTTCACACATAGCTCTTTATGTAGCTTAAAAGCTGTGCAAACAAAACCACAGCAAATCTCAGAAAATTCACAGCTTAGTGAGATCCCCATTCTACAGCTGGGAAGACAAAGGCAGAGAGATGAAGTGATATGGCCACGGCCACATACTGAATCAGTGGCAGAGCTGGGATTAGGCCACTCTCCCAAGCATTGCAGATTTGTTTTTAAACAACAAAGCCTTAACTAAATAGTCTTTCTACAGATTATATATCCAATAAACCCAAGACAATTGGCAAGAATTTCTCTGCTGCCACACCAAGCAATCAGCTGGATGTGCTGTGAGGTTCAAGGCAGGTGCTGGCCACTAGCAAAGTGAGGACATTCCAATGTTCCCAAGGGCCTGCACTAGCGAGAGCTGCAAACCATCTGAGTCTCTGGACATTCTTCTGTCTCGTTCCTGACATCACAGTCTCCATCTTCAGTTGAATAGCCAATGCTACAGCACTGACTTTCTAGGACACTCAAAGACTCTACCCAGTTATTGACGCCTGTCCATAGTAGTCTAGTTCCACTAGCTGAGATTTGGCCTCACCTGTGCTATGTTCATTCTCCTAATCTTTGCTGGTAGTTTTTCATTCTTGTCCGTCCAATAATTTATTTGAAAAATATAAAATATGTACATCAAATCAATTATTTCTGAGTGTATTCATCAAATTATCAGACCAGCTCTATAACTGGGTGAATAATTTATTTAAAAAAGAAACTTCCAAAATGTATCAAATAAGTTGTTCAGCAAAAATTACAGAATTTTCACAGATTCATAAATTCCAAGGCCAGAAGGGACCGGTGTGATCACCTAGTCCGGTAGCACAGGCCATAGAACTTTGCCCAAATAATTCCTAGATCAGATCTTTTAGAAAAACATCCACTCTTGATTTAAAAATGGTCGGTGATAGAGAGTCCACCATGACCCTTGAGAAATTGTGCCAATGGGGAATTACTTCATGGAAATCAAAACAGCAATTTCTGCACTGAGAATACAAAAAAAAAAAAAAAAAAAAAAGATAAAGGGAAAAAAAAAGAAAGAAAGAAAAAAGGATTCCCAAATGTTTCCAGTGCAAAGCTATCTGTCTTCAAAAATACACACATATCCCCCTTTTTATTTTGCAAAAACAGTAATTGGCCCCCAAAATATTAAGTCATTTTTGCCCATAAAAACTATATATTTTATCAATTTTTCCCTAAAATGAGTACAAAATGAGCTCACTTTCAAGTTCATAATCAGATTTACACCTGCCACCCACAATTTTCAAGTGGTTTTACATTTAATCATGAATCACACCATTCTAAGCTTTAGGCCACAGATCCTACAAAACATGTATACATGTGCTTAATTGTACACACGACCATTCCATTCATCCTGCACATTATGGCAGCGTCAGGGCCCTGGGTGCAATTAGATATTCTGATTATACTGCCCTGTCTTCTCATTTGCTTAGAACATCCTTTCCCCTCTTTTCTTGCACTCTCTCGCTGATCAGCAACTCTTAAGAACAACTTCCTTGTTTACTGCCATGATGTCATGCTTTGTATAAATTGCACATGGTTTTATTGCGTTGTAGATAGAGCCGTGGCTTGGAGTGGCAGCACGAAGAATTTAATTATGGCCTTTAGTCCAGTCAGTATGGGATTAAGCCATCTCTTAGTACAGTCAATGAAAAGACTCCTGGGATTTGGATTGGGCCCTATATGCTGATATGTGCACAGAATGTTTGCAGGATTGAGGTTTAGAACATTAACCAAACACTAACTAACAACAACCCTGAACTGGAAGATTATTTACTTATGTAAAGTTACTTACATGTGAGTTTGTAGGATCAAGGCCTATAACCCAAACAGCAAAGGCTATTTTAAAAATAATGTTTCCAATGGCCTCTCTTGAGCTACATCTTGGAGGTAGTTGGCTTTAGCAAGGAAAGAACTTTCTGTGTATTGTTTTATCTAGAGCTCCCCATCATGTTTCAGTCTGATTCTCTACAACTCCCCAGATTTAGGGTGTGATATACAGTATTTCCTTTTCTGATGCAATTGTTTTATTGGATATGAAAAGCATATGGTGAAATTTGAATAAACTACACAATTTCCCCTAGAGAAAATAAACCAAAGTTGTAAAATAAACCTACTATGGAATCTGAAAAAGTAATCATGTTTAGAGCATACAGCTAACTACTGCTCTGTAATATTATATATTACTGAAAGTTGGAAAGAGAGCAAAGAGACTTTCCTAACAAAGAAATAGATGAACAACAAGGACTCCTTGAAGATAGACCTGATGATTAAATTCAGAAAGAATATGAAACAGTCTTATCGGTGCAGGCAATATTTTTGCAAATGTATATTTATATTTACACTGCTTCTTTTTTTACCATAGCTTCCTCTGTTAGGTTCAGATTCTTTTGTCTTCTGCATTGTTTTTGACCTTCAACTTCTCTATCACATGTTTGATCTTTCCAGTCTGTATCTCATTTAGGGCTAGATCATACAACTGGATCTGCCTAGGTACACATCTGCACTTATGTGGAGCCCAGTTATTCAAATACAAAACACTGTATAGAAAGCAATCCTTTCACCCATCACTAAAATACAGCCACTTTTGGGTCGGAACTTTAACTGTGCACAGCAATTAACATAAAGAAGTGAAGGACACCATCATTCCCGACGGAAAATACAGGGGGACTTTAGATAATCAGAACACAGTTACCCAAAATGAAATCTGGATGGGACACTGGAATTCTACAGGCATCATTTTTACATATACAAATTAGCTGTACTAGATTCCAAAGATGTCTGAGTGACGCATAAGCATCCTTTGTCATCAGAAATAATGGACAAGATCCTCAGCTAAAGTCAAGGGAGTTTACCAATTTACAGGAGTGGAGGAACTAGCCCTATAATTCTTGTCATAATATCCTGTCAGGATTTGGAGCAGATTTTAAAAAGGAAAAGAGAACTAAGCTATTCCTAATAAATACAATAAAATATAGTGTGCTTGTTATTTAAACTGCCCCAAAAGCAACTCTGTTCTCTTTTTCTCCTGAGCTACAGCCTACATGAGAAAAGAGTGACCTCTCATTAATACTCTCCTTACAGACTGCTTATTGTTTTTACTTGTTTTATTTCCTTGCACTTGGAAATAGAAGCAATAAATTTCCAGGGAAATGAAACTCACTTATCAGATTTTCCAAGCATCAAGTTTCATATTAGGAAAGTAAAAAATCATTCTAACTGGACTCAATATAGCTGTAAACCAATATATCAGAGATTAAACCTGCATGGTAGGCTTGTTCATATGAGTTTCCCAATTCAATCACAAAATCTCCTTGTAAGAGACAACAATTTACTGGGCTGGTATTTAACGATTCACAGTATATTCTTTTAAAAATAATAAATCAAATCAATGTAGATAACATTTAACAAGATCAAATATTGTCCACAACTGAGGCAAACTGTGCATTGCAGTGATAATCTTTATCCTTTTTCAAACCTCTTTTACCAGTTTAATTGTCTGAGTTTTAAGACTTTTTCCCCCAGTCATTCTGCAGTTTTTGTTTTGGAAACTTTGACGGGATATTAGAAATTTCTCAGTTAAGAAGAGTTTTCTTCCCTTCCCACCCTTTTAAAACTCTTTGAAAAATATTTCTTGCTAATAAACAATAGATAAACATTTTCCATAATCATATTCTACTAATCACTTTTGTTTCTGACAGTTGCATGGTACGAGCATGCATAGAGCACAATGCAGAATCGGGCCTTAGTAATATATCTTCTTGCCCCAGTTCCTCTGGCACAAATCCAGATTAACTGCACCAACTTTAATGTAATGCCTCAAGATTTATATCAGTTTCAATAGGAATTTGGTCCATGGAATATAACACTTCCAACAGGGGCAAATATGGAAGATTTTGTGGGAAAAAATTCAGTTTTAAACCACTGGCCAAAGAGAAAAAAATTTAAAAGCCCTTTCAAATCACCCCCCCCCCCAAAAAAAAAAAAAAAGAGAATTTTTGCAATTCAAAATGTGCATAATGTATGGTTTTGTGCGTATATATACTTGTATGCACACACTCACTCACTATCTCTCTCTTTATCCTATATGGGAATAAAACAGGCTGTTAAAAATCCCTGAATTAGGTAGGGGAGACAATGGCTGAGTAAAGGAGAAGAAACTGGATTTTTAATTCATTAGGGATTCCTGGTTCACCTTTAGTGAGCAGTTTGCCTCAAGGACTTTATTCGCTGACATTCTAACTGACAAGATACCTGCTTCCGAGTAACCACTGCAGATTGTCAGACAAGGCTTAAATACTACATCAAAGTTACTGTTTGATTTCAATGAAGAGACACTTCAATGTGTCCCAATCATGCCTTAATCTTTAAGTGTTTTTTTCTCTCTCTTAAAGGGTGGTGCTATCCTCCCCCTAAACTCGAAATTAACCAAAGAAAGCATTGCTATCTATCAAAACAAGTAGTTTTGCAGTAAGACCCTTTTTCCACTGGCTGCCACTAAGAGGCACTGCAGCCTACTTTATGGAGGTTTTCAAAAAGAACCCAGCCACTCCGCTGCAGTGCATATTCGACACAACCCTGGCTCTGGTGTCATTCCCTATTTAATGGCTGTCAGTGAGGGGGAAAGACAACGTGGTGGGTAATTAAAACCAAATTGCAGGCAGGAGATGACTGCACAAGAATGATATTGTCATTAATACTGATTTAACATGCACCTGGGTAAGGTGAGGGAGCGCAGCTAGGGAAATCGAACAGACACAATTTAAAGATGTAGTGTTTCCAGCTGAAGCATGTTTAAAAACTGAATAAAACCATCATATTTTGACAGCAGATATAAAACTGAAACAAATGTGCTACACATGTCTCTAAATAAAATCCCTCCAACTCTGCATTCCCCGGAAAGCGAGCTCTGTGTCCTCTCTGAAGTTCAAAAGTAATTTTTTTTTTTAAGGTTTGCTTGTTGAGTTCTCTCGCATCTCATTTTTTAATATGCTCATTGCTTCCTCAGCTTTGACAAAGATGACTGATGAGAAGGGACCTTTGATAGACAAAAAAACACTAAAAAATCCCGGGAAAAGAAATCTACTCCATTAATATTTCAGTGAATAAAGATTTCCCACCTGGTATTTAGTATAGGCTTGTGATACAATTCATTTATGAAGAAAGGAAACTGCGGAATAGCTAGTGAGACAGGAGATAAAAACAAAGGACATTTGTTAATGATAGCATGTTGCAGACTACAATTTTGTGATGTTGAAGTCCAAAAACGAATTTAAAAAAAAAACCCCACTCCAAAACAAAATAAAACTCTCAGATTGATCCCAGCTTCAGCCTAGCTAGGAGGCGTTTGCCTTCTGAGGAGCATACAGCAAAACGCTATGAAAATCAGCAGCCCCTAATAATCAGAAAATTAGCAGACTTTTTCTGAGGAAAAGATTGTAAGTTCAATGCTCTGTCGATATATTCATGATATGTCCAGGCTAAAGAAGTACATTTACAAAATCCGCAAATCTGTTTCTGACACAGACAATTTGCACCATTAGGATTCATGTCCATTTCGAATCAAGTGAACAAAATTTCAAAGGGCCTATTTATAAACTGTGGCAATTAAAATTTAAAAATACGTTTCTCAGAAACATAAACATATAGGTACATGTGAAAGAGTTCAACCTATTACTGAAACCACAGTAGTGATTGATAAATCTTTTTCTGGTTTAACGTTAAATGTGTGCATTGCATAATGGCTATCCTCTGCCCAGCTACTAAAGAAATGAATCATTAGAGATGCCAGGAAGATTTACAATCATTCCACAGAGAAAGTAAATTCAAAGGACATATCTCAAAACATTAAATAAAGAGCTCAGGTAGGGGAAAGGAAGCAATTGGGCCTGATCTAAAGTCTTTTGAAATCATAGGAAGACCTCGATAGCTAATAGACTCTGGATCCGTCCCGTGATTACTACAACAAGGCAGGTTTTCACTTTCTTTTTTTCCTTTTTAAAATATTTGTGGTACAACTGCAGCATTTTCCCAAATTTGTGATTAAATTGCAAAACGGTTGTAGGGTTGTTGTGGTAAATCCCTCCTACGCAAATTAGCTGTAAATTAAAAGCAAGCCCTAACAAATATACCATTGTGCATCGTGTTTAGTTTTTTTGTGGGATTTTGATTGTTTGTTTGGGGGAGGGTTTTGTTTGTGTGGTTTTGGTTTTGGGGGATTTTTTTGTCTTGGGAAGGAGAGCTCAGAAAATGCACAGTATTTTTTCTGTAGGAAGCCGGTGAGCATCCTTAGGTCAGATCAGGAGACTTGTAGCACCCTGAAGCATTAGATATGTTGAATCAAGGTAACACCATTAAAAAAGCAGGATGAAAAATGGCAGATTTCGAAGCTAGGGCAACAACTTGCACATGTAGGGTCCAATAGCTGGCTCTGTCCCAGTCTTTCCGTGTGGCCAGCTGTGCCTCAGCTTCTGATCTGTACAATGGGTATGATAATTCCCTGCCACACAGGGGGACTGTGTCTGAGCCTAAATGTCTACACAGCAATTTTACAGGCCCTACAGCCTGAACCTGAGTCATCTGTCAGATGTTTAATTGCTCTGTAAATATACCTTTAGATACCATAATGACAGAGGCCATAAAAAGTATCTAGAAAGACAAACAGACAGTTTCTCTCTGGATGTAGGAGAGAGGCTGCTGACGTTTAACTGAAAACTTAAAAGGGGCGGGGGGAGTGAAATCCTGGATCCACAATGGGAGTTTCAGTTACTGTGACAGAAAGGATTGGGAAATAACTTCAGTATCCGACTAGAACCTCCAAAATGGACATCCATACATCACCTCCCTGCTCCTCTTCTTTAGCTCAGATGTCTCTCTTTCTAATGATCTAAGTAACTGGAAGTCCAATAGTTTCTAACCCTCACAGTCCGACTTACACGCTGGACACAAGGAGACACCGGTACTTTTAAGCATATGTCCTATGATCATAATGTGGTCTATGATTTTTAAGATCAAGTCTGAGATTTTGCTATCAATTTGCTGGATTACAACGCTCCATTTCCTTAACTCGTTGTCATTTTAAAATTGAACATCTTACTTGGAGCCACAAATGTTTAAGGGGGGAAACACCCCCCACGACATCTTTATAACTGTTGCCCAGAGAAATGTCAAGACAAACTGCAATACAGATCAGAATTATTATTTAGTGAGGCGCTTAATACAAGCTGCTTCATACAAACATATGAAAAATTCAGAATCAGGGAAAAATAGAATCAATCTCTTTTACTAAACTTGAAATATCTAAGGTGCATTGCCTACAAAAACTTATGCACATGCTTAATTTTACTACTGTGAGTAACCCCTAATGAAGTCTATCGGATGACTTTTGGTAGTAAAGTTAAGCATGTGTAGAAGAATTTGTCACATCAAGGACTGCAGGAGCACATTTCATTTTGTACTTTTCCTTGTGAATGATGGCTCCTTTCTCTCCAACCCTGTCCCTTCTTTTCTATCTCTTGTAAAGAACTTATTGCATAATTATTACCCATCTAGATGGATGCTAATAAGGCTGCTGTCACTGTAAATCTGAGCACCACAGTACTTAAACATAAAACAATAACATTTTTCCTCTCTTTTTCCAAGCAGTGAAAGAAATGGTTCAGATTATAGATTCTCTCTTTGCATGTGGATGCATATGAAGAAATATTCAAGGAAAGCTAATTTGGAGATATGTTTTGAATTTACTTCCAAAAATGGGGGTCAGCAGTTTCATGGTTTTATTATAATTACTTTAAGAATACCAATATTATCTTTATTGTATATATATATATATATATATATATATATATATATATATACACACACTGGAGAGAGGGGAAGCACAGTAGCCTATAAATCCTTTGTAAATTTGCCCAGCCTGAGTTGCCAGAAAAATCTCAGCGAGGAGAAGAAAGCTCTCTCTGCATCACCATCTCCTCAAGTTTGAGGAAAAGGACTTTATATACAATATGCTCAGTACTAATAAGGCTTCAAATAATGTCATAAAGCTATACATGGCCACAGGCACCTGACTAGAAAGGGAATGATCACCAGTGTTCAAAGTAGCCTCAGTGATTCATTGACATTAGTCTACAGTGCTCATCCAAGTATGAACATTATCTGGTTGGAAAACAAAGGCAAATACATTTTAAGCTAAACCTGGTTCACCAAATTTGACTGCAGTATTGGAGCTAGGTAGCGTAAGAGATTGTAAAGCAGTTACCCTGATGTTTAATACTGGGTTAACACCAAGGGAAAATTTTTACTGTGAAAAGTGCATTTTCTTGTACTGATTTTTCATAGGGCGGGCTGAAAAACAGCAATTCTGTGTTGTGAAAAAAATTTGAGATTTTGATGTATTTGTTTTTATTCTGGTGGGGAATGAAAACGAGACCTTAAAAAAAATTGTGAAAAAACATAGGAGAGAGACCCCAAGACCATTATCAGCTTATGGTGAGAGCCTCATCTGGAACATCGGAGACCCAGAGCTATGTCTTTCTCTGCCTGATTTGGAGCAGGGATTCAAACCTGTCTTCCACTAAGTCTTCCATTTCCATTAAGGCAAATGCCCTAATTACAGGACTGGGGTAGGTGCAGCTGTGTGTCTGTCTACCTACCTTTCCCCTCACAGCCCCCTCCCCACCTAAAAAAACCCTATCCTGGACCTGAGAAACCTTCTCAACTATATTTTCTGTGAAACATATTGGTTTCAACAGCATGGAATTTTTCAACAGGAAAAAAATTGTCAGTATTTTTGATGTGCTAACCCTGTTGCCACAGAAGATACAAACTTTTTAAAAAATAATTCCTTGTGTTGGATTTCTATGCTATCAGTGTAAAATATATACAGGGCCAGATCCTGACCTGGTGCAAATCTGGGTTGCTTCATCCACTTCAGTGCCAATTCACACTAGCTGAGAATCTAGCAAAATATTTGTTCAGAGAGGTGGTGGTTGCCAACAGCAAACCCAGAGACATCTCGGTTACTTTCTGTTATATTTTGCATTTGCATGGAAACATACAGGTGTGCTAATGAGCCAGGTCCAATGGAGATAGACATACTGGGCCAGAACCTTAATCCCTGGCCTGCTTGCTTTGTGATGCACAAGCATTGCAAAGCGACTGGACAGGTGACCTAAAGGGGCATCTGAGGATATCCTTTGCATAGTGAATCTTGCTTATGAACCTTTATTAACACAGGGTTAATTTCTAAGGATGCTGAAGAGTCAAACGTCTTGCTATCATTTCAGGACTTCCACAAAGAGCCATTTTTGTCATTTTTTTTTTCTTGTTTGGATTAATGTAAATAGATTTTTGTTTGCAAAGAGAAATATTGAATGTTGGACTTGTTTTAACTCAGCAAATACTGTAATATTAATGTATGCACTGAGTGGATTATGAAACTTATCTTGTAATTTGTTGCTGTCACTAGTTATCTTTTTGACTCCTGTAGAAAAGTAGTAAGATTTCACTTCAAAAGTTCGTCCTGATTATCTAATTATATAAAGGTGGCAAACTAATTGGTATTCCTGTATGGATGGAGACAATCATTTTATCTTTAAGATTAGACACATGGAAAGGATTTCTAAGATCTGTAAGACTGTTGGTAGCAGTTCATCAGATGTTTTGCGTACAACACGTCACCTGTACAAAATACTGCATTCAGCATGCAAGCCAGGTCAATTAATGAATACATCTGAAATTCATCCACATGTTCACATTCACAAGCAACAAAGATGTATTATTCTATTCTTGACATGGACTTGGAAACAAGATGATCATTGAATAAATACTTAGATATTTGTTAAACTGTAATTTTTATAGGACCAGATTCTGATACCCATATACACATTGAGTAGCACCTCAAGCCATGCATAGGTCAATGAGACAACTTGCAGAAAAAGGTACAATGCAATATGAATAAGCATACCAGAATCTGATCTATTGTCAATAAGGGTGGAAAATATCTGGCCCCTAGTTAGTTGTTATGTGTGTGTGTGTTCGTGCATGCTTGCATATGTCATATACGTAGATATAGATATGACCGAGACAGAAAGCGAGTGACAGAGGACATATTCTAGTCTAATATTATTTCACAGGAACTTGACCTAGACTATGGAACCCATTGCTACAAGATTTTGTACACACACACACACACACACACACACAAATACACACGTCTTATTGGAAATAAAAATATTTAACACTGGTTCGGTCAAATGCTCAGAGCTCTCACCCAGCTTTCTAGCAAGCTTTTGGCTACAATTCAGTGCTGTAAGTCTCATCTGCAGTCTTGAACAAATTGCTAAAGAAAAAATAGTGCAGATTGTTTTATGACAAAAAAACAACCCAAAGTCATTCCTGCACTGAAAATGGCACTTTAACTTGTGCTTTATCTAACTGTAGCAATGCAATAAATATGGTGCCTCCTAAATGGTCATGGACAGGGAAGGGTGCTGGAAATACTGGGCCAAATTGAGTGAAGGTGACACAGTGGTTGTATAAGTCACACAGCCCCTGCACCAGCTGAGTCCATTGCATACTAGAAGGAATTCACCTCTGTGGAGGATGGGCAGTGAGGCAACCTCTATCCTCCATCAAGCCTTTTCCTGTGGGGGGAGGTGCCATTTCATTACTCGCTGCCCCCTGCATTCCAAAAGAGCTCTGCCATGCAGAACCTCCAAAGGGAACCATCTCCACAACAGCAGAATTACTGAGCATGATCCAGGAGTCCCTTAGTATGTGGGTGGAGGGAAGGGATGGATTCATATCTTACAGTAAGTGAGGGGGAAATCTCATTAGAATATATAGGTTTTTTTTAAAAAAAGGGAGGGCTAATTCTCCTTATTTACACTGGTTTAGATCCAGAGTAACTCCACTGAAGTCAATGGAGTTACACAGGTGAGAAAAAAATCAGGCTTTATAGCTTCCCTACAATCAACCTTATTTGTTTGTTTTACAAAATTCCTGATATGAAGTAGGTTTTATCCTCCATTTATGACCTTGGAACACTGTTATCTCAGCTTCTAGCAATTACCATTATCTGTCATATTCTCATCTCAATAACCCCTACGAAGCTTTACACATGAAGATTAACAACGAAAGGACTAGTCATAGGAACATGTTGTTCATAATAGGTGCTTCTTAGATCAGTAAAGTTGGGAACATTTTAATGGCTTTCTCAAACAAGCACTTCAGCTTGCTTCATGAACATATTGTGGTTGTATGTTAAATACTGGTGTTATTAGGAATGGATCGAGTCCTTCTGTCCTTACTAAAGAGCACAATCATACCGAGTGCTGAGCACCCCATGCTAAGCCTCTCAACTCCTACTTTACCAGGTAGGAACTGAGTATGTAAGGAGAGCAGGATGAGGTCTCCATTTAATAAACAGATGATATTTGATAAATAATTGCCATCTTAATAAATCAAAATAAAAAGTGTATGTATGAGGAAAAAACTATTCCCAATATATACTTGTGGAAAATGCCCCTATTATGAATAAGGTCGCAAAATATCCCTAAAATGCATACCTGCAATTCATTTAATGTAGTAAAAGTTGAGAGTGCTCAGCATCTAGCAAGATGAAACGGTTCAAATTCGGAGCCAGAGCTTGATATTCTTATTCATTCTGAACAGTATCTCACACCCTGGGTAGTTCCATGGAGCAGAACAAGTGCTACTCAGTATGAAGAAGGGTATCCTCAGTTATTTATTATTTGTGTTACCATACTACTTAGGACCACTAGTCTTGGACTTGAACCCCGCACAAACACAGAGCAAAATGATAGTCTATCATAATCTGCTTTCAGGTGAAAAGGGGGCTGTAAAATTTCAGAAAAGAAAAAAAATCACGTTTGTTCTGCAGGGGTTGAGCCCTCAAAATGTTGTTTCATCAAAATTTTAGACCTTGAAAATATCCTTTTTATTCCTCCATACTCTGCAAAATTCACTTCTAAGTCTGAAATGGCATGACTTCACAATTCAGCACAATTAACAATCACATGAAACTAAGTCACAAACACCTTTATGATATTTGACATACAAAAACACACACAGACAGATGTATACAGGGATATATGTGCTCCAGTTCTACATCCAGGACTGACACCAGGAACAGGTCTAGATACTCTATATGTCAGTTAAAGGAATGTATAACTTAACTGAAACTGGAAATCAGGGAAAATGAATTGAATATGGAGTTGAGAGCAGACTGGCTACTCTTGCTTTTATATTATTATATGGTATGGCAACTGATAAGGTACCTTGCTTCTCACCAATACACCCTCAATGCACCCAAAGCCCAACGGATTATGACAAGTATTATGTAAAACAAACCCTTTAAATCCTTTCCAAACAATATATAAAACTCACACAGTAAACCTCACCGCAGGCAACTACATGGGAAAGCATGCCATAAACCAGTCTCATCACAAACAAATTATATGTAATGCACATTACAAATCAATCTCCCCATAATTAACTACAAGTCATAGCATGCTGTGAGGAACCAGCATGTAGCCAAACTACATGTGAAAACATGCTAGAAATAGTCAGGAATTTCTTGATGAAATGTTTTTTTGTCAAAAATGCTAATTCATCAATATTGAAACTTTTCATGGGAAAAGTTTCTGTTTTGAGGCATTTCTTGACTTGAAAAACTTGTGAAAGGAAAAGGTTTTAAGTTGTGGGAATTTCCCTTTCCCAACATTTTCTAAATGCAGTTTCATTTTTCTGGTCCAACAACATGACCTTTTGCTTCATAATTAATTGTCAAAATCTAAACAAAATGGTTCAAATGACCTGATCTGAATTTTTTTTTTTGGGGGGGGGGGGGAGGGAAGGAAGGGGAAGGGGGATATTTGATTTGCAAAAATTTTTTAAATTGATTTTTCATTTGATTCAGGATAGGAAAAAATTCCAATATCTTAGTGGGGCAGGAAAGCAGTTTTCTGCACAGCTAGAAACAAGCCTCAACATAAACTGCATACATCATACACGTATGGTGTTCCTGATGACACAGGAACAACCGGGAGTTGAGCTGGTTGAGAAAACAGAAAACCATTGTGAATCTTATTTATTAATTTATTTTCTCTATTTCTTCTGAAATTCCAAAGCTTTTCAGCATTTTAAATAGTTCAACCATTGCTAAAATTGATCAAAATTGAAGAAAATATATTTACAACAAATATTGACAAATTTATTGATATTTGAAATAGGAAAGCTCTAGTTCAGAGTTTGGATGCTTAATATGGCCAAATGCTTAATGCACACCAGAACTAAGCCGTCTGACCACATGTGATAGGCTTAGCCAACCATGAAATAAGGACCTTGTGAATTTTATGACTAACCAAAACCAACCAAGCTCAAAATTAAAAAAAAAGAAAGAAAATCTAATCAGCAAAAATTTGCAGCTTTCCTTAGAGAAAAAGCTTTTCAGCACAAAATTTCATCGAGATATTTTGAATCTTGCATCTGATTTTGTACGTCCCTCTATAAAATATGTTATAAATGCTGAATTAGTGTTCACAGAACAATAAGACACCAATTACCTGTGTTATTACCTGTACAGAAGACCATACTGAAAACTTGCCTAAGGCCCCAATCCTGTAAAAATATATGCATGTGCTTAACTATATGCTCTGTGAGTAGTCCTGTTCAAGTTGAAGTGTAAAGTTAAGCATATGCATAACCTTTGCATTATTGGGACCTAACTGTGCATTCCATATATTCTTTATTAAAACTGGCAGGAAAAGTAGAAAACATTTTTTAAAAAATATTTGACAAATGTTTTCCATCTTCTGTTGGGGCAAAGTATGGTTTGGCTGAACATTATCTTTGAACTCACCAACAAATAGTCTTCTGAATCATAATGAACAGTGTTTAAATAAGGAAATCAGAATCAGGACACTGTGGTTCTGGAAAAAAAAAGTTACATTAAAATAATAGTAAAGCTACATGGACACTCCAACAGCATGGTGATGGGCCCATACTAGCCCTTGATCCTGTAATTTACTGCACCCATGTGCGTGTTGTTTCTGGACTGGGGTTTAAGTGAGTACAAGGTAGATAGGCGGGCGGACAAAGTCCGTGCACTATTACTTTCCCTTGTCCTTTGTTCTGGTTCTGTCTCCCCCATTTGGGTCTGCACAGACAGACTTTTCCTTTCTGTTATTGCTATGCAAATCTTGCAGTATTCCTCAGAGAACTCCATATAAATAAATCAGGTAGACTAATTAAATGTAAAGCAAGATTAAACTTCAAAAAAGAATCTGAATTTTTTTATTGTGGTTTCTGATTTTTGAGAACAGATCTGTACATTTTCCAGACATCCCACCCATGTTGCCCATTCCCAATTTACAGAACCCACATGTCTCTCAATGCACCAGCTGCGTCAAATGAAAGTAATTATCACTCCAGACAGAGTCAGGTGTTAAAGGTAGGGGCAGGCATTTTGTATAAGGAAGAAAAAATTCGGAAGAAGGGAGGCTGATGAAAGGAGACTAGTCTCTGTTAGTCTTTTGGCAGACAGAGAGAGAGAGAGAGAGAGAGAAAGTAATAAAAACCCACAGGGATTACTTGCAAATGCAGTAGGCAGTGAAATAAAAGTTTACTTGAAATGATTTTTTTTTTAAATGAAGTAATCACTACCAAGCAAAAAAAATCTGGGAATTATATTATGGTCAATTTAAACTAATCAGAAGGCGGTGGGGACACATGGGAACATGGATTTACGGAACGGAATTAAAGTGACACATGCCTCCCACAAAAAAGATGAGGTATGCATCCTTGGAAATGGCAAGGGAATGATGCTAGACAAAACACGTAGCTTACGGTAGGGAAGCCTTCCTGGTCTATTCAGTGTCAGCAGTGAGCATTTGTTGTACGGTGTATAAAGAGAGAGAGAGACGATACTACTAAAACAGTTGTTGGGAAGCAAGAACAGAGAGCATCATCTGGGTGCAGAAGGATGAGATTTTGCTCTCACCAACTACCCAGAGGTCAGATCAGCTCTGACTCTTGTCTTTTTTCCATTGGTCTGAGAGCCTGATCCAAATCCAGGTGAAGTCCATGGAACTCTTCGTATTGACTTTAATAGGAGCTGGTTGACAACCTAAGTATTTACCCTACATTTTTTAAGAAAGCAGATTTCAGTGCAGAACACAGCATGTGAAAAGTTTGAGGAAGTAAGCAGGGGAAGTGTATACTTGGAAATGTTATAGTAAGGAAACTGTAGTGAAAATGGAGTGTTTGCTATCTTTCTTCTCCTCAAACTTTTGTGTATGCAAGGGGGTAGTATATATAGGTTTATTTATCTAGTAGACAGTTGCCAAAAACTAGTGTATCCTAATTTGTTAAATTGGATTTAGAAGGTGTAATTCTGATTTCACTTGCACAAGTTTTACTCTGGTTTACCTCCAGTGACTTAAAACAAATTTATTTCTGATTTGTAAGTGAGAGCAGAACCAGGTGCATAGCAATGTGAAATATTCCCAATGAAAATCACATCAAACTTGCCTGCTCTGGGGATTTGTTAGATGCTTAAAATTCAACCAAGGCTCATCAAAAAGTTGCTTTAGTTCATGGATCATTCAAAGCCAGGGTTCTTTTTGAGCGAACCTGAGCCAAATTAGTCCTTTGCACTGAAAGCATGTGAATTTTGCGGTTTCATAAAGTTTTGACAGAAAGCCAGACAGGCCTTTCAACTTCATTTACATTTGAGATTTCTGAGTTGTTTTTTTTTTAAATCAGTGTACAACTCTGATAGCTTTGAGTGTGTGAATTTGCATGAATTAAAGCTGAAGAATATTTTTCACCAGTCCTTGCGAAGCAAAAACCACTCACTTTGGCTCAGCACAAAAGCATCATAAATACTCCTAAAAGAACTCTTTCCAGGCTCATGGACCCATAAATTGTCCTAAAAAAATAGTAAGGGCAAAATATTGAGTGAGTGAGTACCGAGAATTGAGAATAGGAGTGAGGCACCTAATTTCATTAGGCTTTTCTGAGAATTCCAGCCATAATATTGTCCGCATATTTCAAAGTATTGTGCATTTCAGCCCTTACTTTTTAAAGAAAAAGTCCAGAAATTCTATAATGAGCTATTTCCTGAATTGTCAATAAGATTCAATAATAGAGTGGGTGTGAAATTTTCTGATGGAAATTGCTGATTTGCCAAAAGCAAAACATTTTGCCGAAACGTGTCAATTTCGATGACATTTCATTTAGAAAGAAAAATCGAAGAAAGTGTTTTCCAAACAGAATGTTTCCATTTTATGTTTTGAAATTACTTTTTATTTCCCTTTTTTTTCAATTTATATTACACTAACAATTTACAAACTCAAAATCGGAACAAAATCTTTCAATTGTATCTAAACAAAATGTTTCAATCAATCCAATCATTTTTTTTTAAATTTCATTTTACAGAAAAATTTAATTTTTTTTTCTTTTGCTTTCATTCCATTTCAGAATAGAAAAAAAAAATCGAAATCACAAGCTTTCCCACAAAACGAAAACTCCAGTTCCCATCCAGCTCTATGCAGTAAAATTAATAATAGTAGTTCTTAAGATTGCACAGAGAACAAGCAACAAAGGGTAATGGCAATTGGGGATAATGCATCACAGCAAAGCACATTATTCCTGAACTGTATGACTCTCAACCCTTGTTTCCAAATGTTAAAAACTAGGCTCCTCAGTTCACATCATCAGTTCACGTTGTCCTGACCCTGTGTGAAACACACAGCCTCTCTCTGTGTTTTTCCTTGTCAAGTCTCCTCCCTGGATGGTAGAAGAGAGGTGGTGTCTAGGTGGTAATTAGGTGAAATCAGGGGTAATTTATCAGCAATTCTAGTGACTTTTAGACCCAGTAGGGTTCATTCTGTCCCATCATAAATAAAAGCCTTGATCAAACAGCCAGGTAGAGAGGCACATGCACTCTACGTGTTGTTAAGTTGCAGAAATGGGTAAAACAGACCAGGCTGATTCTACCCCAGCAGTCAACACTCTAGTTATAAAAATAACATGGGTAAGCATCGAAAAACTGAACCATGGAGATGGTTAGGGTTTGATCAGCATGATCATTATCATTATTCTTGTTGCTGCTTTCCCTGCTCTCCCGGAGAAGTTACAAGTAGCAGCACCCCTAGGAGAGCAATACTCTTTGCCCACAGCTTACTGATAAGCAAGATTTGAGGTAAGCACACAGAAAGTGAAACTAAATCTGCCTGGTGTTTTTTTGAAGGTTATTTAGATGAGCATTTCCACAGGGTCCAAGAGGCAAAAATCCAGTGAAATTACATAATGAAAGTTAGGTAATAGATCTAATTTGGACTGCAATTAGTTGTGACTATGTTAGGGGGAAACTAGGTTCTTACATGTACTGAGAATATAAGAATCTACTGTATATACACTGTCTCATCAGAAGTGTGTTTCTTCAGGAACAATTCTTACTCACTTTTGGGCTCTCCTTCTGTACAAAATTAATTGAGGTGCCTGGGAACTAAGTGCTTCATCCAAGCATGCAGCTGCAGTGGTTGCACTACTATCAGTCTACATGTAGCAGTAGTAATTTAGGCTCCCTTCTGCAGAGTGAATTGGTGGTGTCAGTTTATAAGGTGTGTCAGTCAGATGCAAGACGTTTGATGAACCCTCAGCATATGAAGTTGGATTCTGAAAAAGTTTGAGTAGAACACAAAAAAAGACATCAACCAATCTCTAGAACAATGTTTATGAAGCCTACAAATTACATCAATTTTGCACCTGACTACTTTTAATCCCGTGTGAAATGGAACTGGAGTGGACTAGATTAAGAGAGATGAGAATATCTGGTGGAAAAAAAGTCCAGGGAAGAAATTTCTAGAGGAAGTGGAGCTCAGATGTATTGGTTTAAATGCTTGCTCCTGCACATACTTATACAGGTGGATAACTTTTACTGACTGAGTATATTGGAAATACTGATGAGAAAAACATTAGCACCCATGAGATAGTCACCTTTAATGATTTAGGGACCAGTCTTGCAAACACTTACATGTATGGCTAAGATGTCACAATGATGGTGCTATCCTGAATAGAATACAATAGATCCTAAAGAATTTTTGTTCTGCTCTTTAAAGCAATGAAGTGTTATAAAGCATAAGCAGTAAATATTATTGCATTAATAGCAAAACTATTATGTTGATCGTCTATGATATTTCTTTTGCTGCTTTCCGAGTTACTTAGGTCAGCATTTTCTTGACATAGATTATTCCCTGTTGCAGAAACAGACTTTTAAAAAAGACCAGACCAATAGAACTTTAAAATGAAGTCATAAAATCTTGTACAGAACAGATATACTAAAGGTGGCAGTAGTGCAAGCCTTCTCTTTTGCCAATTTGCCTCAATTCTGAGATGGGACAGCTACCAGCAGAGTATAACTGTTAAGTTTTCACAGCTGTGTTGTACTTGGCCTCCCTGCTGAAACTTTCAGTGAAGGCCTTAGTTGATGTGAACTGTAGAAGTAGATGCTAATATTAGAAAATCAGTGTTATGTAAGTGATAGTCAGATTCAGTTTATCAGTGGCCATGAATTCACACATAAACTTGCTGAAATTGCACCCTGGGAAAACACCACAAAAATGAAATTATAGTACCATAAACTTAAATGAAGTGTTTCAGTTTGAACACTTCTATCTCCTAGATTTGTGTAGATTATGAGCCTGATTAAGAGAATATGAAAGACCACAAACTTGAAATGAAAACTACAGACAGTACACTCTTGAATGCGCACCATAATTCTCCTTCTGGCTGGGATCTCAAGAACCTGCTCAATTATATTACTTAAATATGAGTGTACCTTTATTTCAACATACTGAAGGCTTGACGTTTTTCTTAAATAATACTGAAAAAATGCACATGAACAATTTAATAGTGGGATAAAAGAATGCTGCAGTTTACAGCTCTGAACGTCAGACAGAAATTAGTATAGATTTCTTTCTAGGGACACTGGCCGGGCTGGCAGGCCTAAAATTAGACCTACCAGGTATGCACTTTGCATGGTCCCTCAGGTCTGCCTGTCAGCTCGCTGGGAGCAAGACTCTTGTATATTTCAATATCCTGCCTGCTCAGTGCATTTACAAGAATGGAGCAGACGGGCAGAGTGGAACACTTCATGACACGCATATTGGCAATCATGAAGCAACCCATCACCATGGGGTCTGTTATTGTAGGGTCACCCACTTAAACAGAAGCACTAAATCATACGGAAATAGAGAAACATTTAAAAGTAATCTGTCATGGTGGAAACCCAACACATATGCTTGAAATCTTAAAACATTCAGACCTATTTTGAAGTGTTAATCAGAAATGAATTGGAAAAAAAAAATCAATGAGTTCTCTAGTGACACAATATTAATATTAACAAAAGGTCAAAACCAATTCTGTTTAGTTGTTTTAGGTTTTGTTTTTTACGGTTGACATTATTTCATTTTAAACTTGCATCATTCTCCTCTACAGCTTTTTAACATATATCCGCAGTAGGTTTTAGTTCACTAGATCATTTACTTGTTTTCAGTTACACAACCGACTAAAATTTATGATGGCATATTCTTGAGTATAAAAATGATAATTTACTACTTGGAAAGAGAAAACATGCTCTCCTCTCTAATCTGCCATATACCGTTTGCAACACCACGGAATCGTCATGGAAATATTTTAAAGTAACATCTAAAACAATGTTTGGTGGAACAAACAAACAAACCACGATTCTCTGAACAATTGTTTTTCAGCCACCTGGCCTTTTGCTCTTGTTTTTCATCCATTCTGGTATAACCCAGTCTGTCTGGATCATGAGTTATCATTGGCTGCCACAGGAACGCTACAATACAATTTGTCTTATTGAAACATGGGTTAGCCCCACATGACTGCAAAGAATCATTCACTTTCTAATAAATCAAACATTTACTAAAATTTTCCCTCCTCCTGGCATAAAATGGGGAGCTGACAATGTCATCTGCGGAGTAAGAGCAGAAATAAATTTTGTGTATGACTGAGCCATATTTTGATTAATATACATTAAAAAATGAATAAGAGCAGAAATAAATTCTTTGTGTGATTGATTAATATACACTAAAAGAAACCCAACATCCTCACCACATTTTGGAGGTATTTTCCTGAAAACCAAACAGCTAAAGGTTTCTACGTCCTTGCTGGTTGACAGAAACATCTTTAGATCTAGCAGAAGGGAAATCCTCCCTCTTCCCCAGAAGTCAATGGAAGATTTGCCATTGACTTCAATGGAGCCAGAATTTCACCTCAGAGCTGTGGGAGCTTGGTTATTACTTTCCATATGTGACTGACTTTTGAAAGAAACTCATGTGTCTGAGTCGTAAGAAGGAAGAAAGTGAAAGGTTCAAAATACAAAGGGAGTCGCTTTTTGGTATAACCCCGAGACTGTGTTTATAAGCAATTGTAGCACTGTTTCTTCTGAACAAGAGCCTCAGATCTCTGGGAGTCCAGTCATTTGGAGATGACAGATGGAATTTACAACAGCCCAATACAATTTATTGATTATTACCCGCTATGCATTGATAAGCGCTGCTTGGGCTAAGTTGTGCAACTTTTACCAAAGAAACTCTCTTTGATTGCATTTTAACACTGGTCATGTGAGGGTTGAGCTCAGTTTGAGGTTCATGTATTTTCCTGATTTAAGAGTGTTTAAAAATGTTTTATTAGTAAGTACACCTTTTAATATGCACTATTGTCAGTCTCTTTCCTATGCATTATACTGCTAAAACCATTTGACAGGTGTTCTCAAATTTTTCCATTTGGCAGCTGTCTTTTCCATACCTTTCCATCTTGTTAGGCAGGACTCTCTCCCATTTAGCAATCTGAGTAGGGCAAGGCAGTGGGGTGACTCCCTTATACTTGTTTGTGATCCCATGGTTTAGATTAGAACCTATGCAACATGCTATGGCCAGACTTTCCTAGGTATAAATCCTGTTTCCAGGTCACAGCCTAAATATCCAGGTTGTACTCTAGTCTAGAGGCATATTTGGGTCCTGGCAGGAAGAAATTCACTTGGAGGCAGCTGTGCCAGCCTGAGAGCTTCACTAGATCTCCTACTGATGCTGCTCCCCTGCCACTATGTGGGAAGCAGAAATGGATCCATAACATTACAGATGAGCCTGTCCCACATACATGGCCATGTTAAGGGAGCCTGGCCAGAAGGAGAAGCAGGACCCCTGCATGGGCTCCCAGTAGCTCACCATTTTCCCCAAGCAGCAGAACTAGGCATGGACCCTTTTCACTCACAGAGAGGGGGAACAGTTACCACAGATCTCTCCATCTGGCGATCAGAATTGTTTTTTTCTTGGAGGGCCTTGTGAGGAATGGCTTAGCCATGATCCAGTTGTACAACGGTTAACGTCACCCTTTTGGGGTCTAAAAAGGACATGTTGCATGCGGTTGAGGTTGCTTCGTAGAAGACTGGATATAGGGAGTGGGCAGGCCCGCAACTCCTCCACTGACTACTACCGTGTTAGTGAACTGAACAACCACTTCATCTGGCCCATTTCCCATTGTGCCTTCACAGCTAGCTCCACAAACAGCTCTGCTAAAGGGTTCAGGAATTCGGGGCAGGCATAGATATTACATATATTTCTTTGAAGCTTATCTAGTTCAGACATAAGTGGGTCTGAGTTCTTCATGACTAAGACCTTGAGGAGGTGAGTTTCAAAAGTATTCAGCACTGGTCAAAGTCTAGAGTTTAGGCAATGGTGAGTGATTTTGACAAGCCCATATTCTGGCTTGCCATGGTGAGACCCCAGAACTCCCTTCCTGACTTCAGGAGAAAGAGGGGCAGGCCCTAAGTGCAAGAAGACTGTCTATCTCATAGAGAATTTCTCCAGTTAATAAATGTGTGATCAAATGTTTCCTATGAATGCAGTTTAGCACCAGGGAATTCTCAAAGATCCAATATGCCAAGGGGTTAGCTGCACCAAATGCTTTTCCTTTAGATTTACTGTTGTCAGGGTCAATTTTAGCTGAATCTCTATAGTACTTATCCTTTACCCAGCCTTTTTCTCCTGCTGCAATAAGAACAATAATGAGCATGTTAAGAGCAAAATCTAAAGTAAATGAGTTTGGTATGTAGGAAACATGCTTTGATTTATCCTGTTTACATTTAAAGCCATGCATCACTCTGGTTTTAATTCAAACAACTTACTTGCACATATGTTGGAACATTCCAAGTTTTCCCATCACTCTTATAATGTAAGCAAAAAATCTAGTATATGTCTGGTGGCTATATTTTACATACACTTGGAGGTAAAATAGCTATTCAGTGATATCATGTTCATGGCCCTGTTGTCAGTACCCATAAATGCTTTTCTATCTCTGCTATTAAATGGCATTGCTGGTAGTGCAGTGGTCTGATCACAGACCTGGAAGCCATGAATTCCTGAATTCTAATCCCAGCTCTTCCACTCACCCCCAGGGTGGCCTCGGGCTAGTCACTCAACCTCAATGCTTCAGTGTCCCCATCTGTAAAGTAGGGATAACAGCACAGGGAAACGGGAGGATACACGAGTAATATTTGTCAAGTGCTGGGAAGATGAAAGGTGCTAGAAACCGAGTTGTAAGTGCCAAGTGTTATCATGGCTTCTGAGCTGTGAAAGGTTTGATATGATTGTATGTGCACATCATTTTTAATGGTAATTCAGAATGCAAATTTGAGATATTTACATTTCTTCCAGGCAAGCTTAATTTTCAGTTATCAAGGAAAATATCTTTTGCAGAAATAGGGTAGCACGTATTCAAAGGTTCCCTTAAGGCCTACCAGGTCTATAATCTTTATTTTTTTTTAAGCTGTCCATAAAATGACAGACTGTAGCAGTTTCCTTGGAGTTATTAAGGATTATTGAAGAAACAATGACCATAAATAAGATTTTTCTATCAAAACGGGAGCTAAGTATAAGATTGTTTCCCCCCCCCCAAAGGACACACATTTTCAAAGAAACCCTCTCTTCATTTGTATATAGTTTACAAAACATAGTACACGCCACTGGAAATATACTTCTATTCAAAATGGACTTTTAAAAGCAAGGCCCTGCAATTATTAGTCCATTTCTGCTATAATAAAAGATATAAAGAGCACAAGACTAGCTGACTAGGTTCCTTTTCTATTTTTAGGAAATTTGGAAATATCAGCATTTCAGTTTGATTACAAATCGGCATTTGAAGCAAAATGTGTTGGCTCATAAGTTGTACTGCAACACCTAAACTGCAGCATCAGACAAAGATTCTTTAGGAGCCAATAATCCAGCTCGTGCACTCAGTATGACCTCCAGCACCAAATATGCCTGCACACATCTGACCTTTTATTCGTGGCCGTAAAAGAGTCAGTGAAGCAACATGGAGCTAAAGTTACTCAAACAAGATCAGACAACCACAGGGAATAGAAAGCAATGCTATGTAGTGTGTTAGTGCTGATGGTTGTGAATTTATGTTTATTTGCTCATTAACATATCCACCTGCCGATTATACTGGAGTTTGATATAACATTGGTATAAAATTCCTCAATTCAAACCAAAAATCTTAAAACTATTTCCTCCTTTGGATTCTCTCTGTGTCCTGAATTCTAAATGTTGCTCTTTTAGGCCTGATTTTGCAAGCTGATTGGCACAGGTGATCCTTATGCCCTTATACCAGTCAGGCTCTCCATGAGTACCTATGTTAATAAATGTGCAGAACTGCAACCTGATTGCAGACTTTTCGGGGCAGGTACTCTCTCTGTCTTTGTCTCTAAATTCTACACATGCAGTGCTCGAACTGAAGTCAATAACGGGGACTACATGCTTTCATCAAAAGGGAAATACCTTGTAAAGCACATTGGGAACTTTTGGAACAAAAGCTGCTATGCCCTGTAAATAGCATTCATAATTATTCATCTGTGGCCCAGCTGAAATTCTGATCGCTGGTCTGCATTTTCAGAGACATGCGTGTGGGATATTCCCAGGTTTTCCCAGCACAAAACAGCCTGGATTATTTCAGATGCCCGGGATCTCTCAGAAAAGTTTTACAATATATACGTTTCAAAATAGAAATGCAACAGGACACAACATATTGAGGCCGTCAATACATTCATAAATCTTGACGAAAACATTTTCAAAGTAAATAACTGTCAGGACGCGTACACCACACATACACTGCTGAGATTGTTTTTACACTTCTTCTGTCAGTATCAATTAATTTGGCTGAAACGTCCAATCTCCCTCTCCCCCCCATCCAACTATCACGTGTTTGTGTATATGTTTTCTTTTGGATCACACAATATATTTTTAGTGTTGTTAGAAAGGCCACTGCAGAAATTCTGCATGAAGCGGCATTAAGCTTTCTTTATCGTCTCTGTCCACTGAAATAAGCAAAGCTTTTGGTTTTAGCCTGGTTTATTTAGAGAAGCGGAGATGTTGACCTTCCCTTTTCCTTTTAACCTTTGCCTCCTTCCGTCTCCATTTTGACAGCAAAGGAGAAGGCATTCTTGACACTGGTGGGGGTAAATATTGGTTGTCTTCAGCTATCAGGCCATTAATGTTTAGCCTCTTTAAGGCGTAACATTTAGAAAGCTACCTGGAACAAACGCTGTCTGCTTCAAACAACATGCGCATCAAACAATGGATCCCAGTTTGGGACTCTGGGAGTTCCTGGCCAATTGTTAAGACTTTGCACTCCTTTCACTCAAGGGAGGTCTGAAATGTCAAAATCTTCTGTCATCTCACTTGTCATATCACATCCCGCAAAGGAGCACAGAAGCCATCATCCGTTCTACTGTTTATTGTCATGAAAACCCATAAATACTCACTCTCCATAAACAGGATCAGCCCAATTAAAGCACTCTTTACCAAGCCTGATCATTTTCAGACAGAAAGTATTGATTTATCCACCTATGGGCACTGCATAGAAACATCTCTTAATGAGAATGATAGTGACCCCTGAACTCTGCTCTTTCACCCTATAATATACTCTCTCAATTTTCTGTTAAGTGGTCTAGCGGCACATCAGCAGAGATGGAAAGACACTCTGATTCTTTAATGTCGACACTGGAATACTCAAAAGGAATGCTCAAATCTTCATTGCAATGGGAGGTGAACAGAAAGGTCGCTTATATGCACAGCTTTCAGCTTGTTTGACAAGTCTTCTTTAATAGGTGAAACATTGTTGGGGTACACTTGTCCATCAAATGCCGTGGCCACTCAATACAGACACAACCAAACAAAAATATTTGCAATCTGATTGCCTGGTTCTGGAAACTGGTCCCCCACCGTCTCCCCAAGTTCGTTTCCAATAATTTGTATGTTGTCTTAAAAAAAAAAAACTCGACCTATAACAAGCATAAGAGACACTTGATTTTGTTCTGTTCAGAAACCTGCAATTTGTGACCCTACAGTGTGTGAGACTGGTAACTGAACTGGTATACAAGCCAGTACATGCGGTAGTTAAATTATTCCTCCTTTTCAGGTTGATAGTTGTTTGATATACAGCACAGGGCTGACACAGGTTACTGTAACACCACTTTACCAAACACATTACAAATTTGTACAGGGAGTATACACCCTTCATGCAGATAAATGCACACAAGAGAAAATCCTAACAGCTTTAATTTCCATGCTTTTCAGTTTTATGGATGTAAATGCAACTGTTTATAGGACTAATGACACAGGCTGGCTCTGCTGAGTCAATTACACCAGTAGGCACTTGGATCAGATATTTTGTCTGCTTTCCATTTTCACTGTCTATATGTCTGATATTGGACTAAATTAAACTGCATCATAGTGCATTGGCACTTGCCATATGTTGTATCTCAAAGCATTTTAAAGGACAATGAAGAAAAAAAAAACCCAACCAACATGTAATTCAAAGACTGTATGCAGGCATATGTGTCAATCGCTATGAGCAACATTCAGTAAATAGCTGAGAGTGTTACATTACGATGTCCTCTAGTCTGTGGTGGTGTTAAATGAATAGAAATGTTGGTAAGGATGTTAGGGACATCGACTGCTCTAAACTGTGTGGGATTGTGTGTGTGTGTAAGTATATGCATGTGTGTGCGTAAGTGTTTGTTTTGGGGTGAGAGGGATATTTGGTGAATTTTAGTACTCATGAAAGTGAGACACTAATGGCACCATCTGGCCTACCGCACAGTGCTGTGCAAACTTCCCACACACAGATCTGCCAATGCACTTCATTTCTGACCTTCTATACCCCTTCGGTTCCTGTAATGAGTCTACAGCATCTCTTGAGAAGAAGCTGTCTATTGTTCTGGTTTCAGCTAAATTGTGTGATGTTTTGCAATGTGGGCAACTGCCCGCCGGTGACTAGCCTGAGGCCACTAAACACAGATCTGAACCTTGCTGTCTGGAGATGAAGAGCTTGTCTAACAAACCCATACACCATTTTATGAGATTCCATCTCCTTTACAATTCACTCATCAAGAGTAAGCAAAATTAATTTGGATTTAACATCTGATTCAAAGCATAGCACCCACAGAGGACCCAATTCTGCAACCCTTACAGTGTCTAGTGCTTACACAAGTACTCATGCTTCAAATCACTGGGACTATTTATATAAGCACCACTTCACTTGAGTAAATGTTGTGCAATCAGGCCCTGAATGACTGATGCTAGATCTGCAATAGTATATCACTCTCAGAGACATAGTACTGCACTAGATAGACCACTGGTCTGATCCAGTAGCAATTCCCATGTTCTACGGTAGTTAGTTAACCCATGAATGTACCACAGTATAGCACATACAAGAATGTGACTGCAAGGGCTGCAGTGTTTGTTGAGAATCCATAATGCATTGAAGACAAAGGCTTCTGAGAGTCATGATGATCGATTGGGCTTCTTTCTCATTTGTTCCGCATCTTATTTCCTGAGACTGCCTTCTTCTTCTGTTTCCAGGTGGTGTCTGTATCGTCACTTACCATGGAACTTGTGTTGCTGGTGAACTTCATGCAAGTCCTAAATATGTCTACCATCTTTTTTACCATATTTGATGCTTTATATTAGTTTGTTTTACTTAGAATTTCTGATGTTGCATGAAATTCTTTCCAATGTCTCTGAAGATATTCTGCAGGCATTTACTTTGGAATGAATTGATCTTCTTATCAATTTAAGGACATAAGTAAAGCCATACTGGGCCAGACCAATGCATCTAGTCCAGTATTCTGCCTTCTGATAGTGGCCAGTGCCAGATGGTTCAGAGGGAATGAACAAAACAGTGATCCATCCCCTTTTGTCCAGTCCCAGCTTCTGCAATTGGAGGTTCAGGGACACCTGGAGTATGGGGTACAATTTCTGTTGTAGATTTCTATGACTTTTCTCCTAAAGGAGGACAGACATGATGCCCGGGTTAAAATTTTGTATTTTTGTGTCAGTGCTAATCATGCTACTTTTCCAAATCTTTTCAAGTTTATGAAAGTTGTTTGCTGCTTTTGATATTCCTTACCTGATATATAGCATGGTGTTATCATTATTGCACATCTTAGATAGGTAAAATACCTTACTTTTTCTACAGTTTCTTCATCCATTCTAATGGTTTCTTTTGGGACATTAATAGCCATATATTTTGTCTTCCCCTTATTGATGGACAAACCACCTTGTTTTGCTGTATCTGTCAAAAGTTAGGTCTTTTCTTCCATTAACTGATACATTGAACTTAGCAGGACAATATCATCAGCTACAACAAGGTCACCCAATTGTGCTTTAACATTAGTGCATAAAATTCCTTCATTGCCTTCTGTAGTTACTTTCCTTGTGGCCTAGTCAATGACCAGTGCAAACAATAGTGGGGACATAATACTCCATTGTCTTACTTTGGTTGTCATTGCAAACCATTGGCTGATGATGTCACCATCTCTGATACCACGTTCAACATTACCACATAGATCATTGATGATTCAATCCAGTTGCCTATTTTGGCAACACTTATGATAGCTGTGAATGTCAACCATATTCTTTCCTTCCTTTGGCCACATTCCCAGTAAATCATATTGCAGTGATCATAAGCAAACATTCTTTCTAAGAGGGCACATTATACTCCCCTCCATAGACATCCATAATTCCACATTCCCATTAATGTTTCTGATATGCACACAAGTTTTCGGACTGTAGTGGGGCACAAACACCAGAGAACATCCTAATGCACTGATTTAGATTTTGCTTGTGTTGCTTTAACCTAAAAACTAGCAAGCAGGGTTTGTTTCCTTTTTCTTTTAGACTTTATGAAACAAAAATTGGTTCCGAGGCTGAGTCAGTGTGCAGTAGTTTAATACGGAGAAAATAATTACAGCAAATTACACTCGGATCTTAAATGGTCTATGAGCACGTTACGTAAATACCCACTTCCTATACTAATCGCCTGCCCTTTGCAATAAAAACTAGACGTATGCAGGACGAATCACTTCACCCACTACTGAAATGCAGCAACCACTGAAGCAAAATACACCAGATTTGTGTATAGCACAGCAGCAGCATACAGAAATGTAGAACGCAGTGGAACAGTTTAAGATGGGCAGTGAAAAACACTTATACCCGTTACAAATAGTGCATGAAATTCAGTATCTTGTACAGCTAGAATATGTCTACACTACAATAAAAATTGGGCCCCCCAATACAAAAAGGATGTGGACAAGTTGGAGAGAGTCCAGCGGAGGGCAACAAAAATGATTAGGGGCTGGAGCACAGGACTTATGAGGAGAGGCTGAGGGAACTGGGCTTGTTTAGTCTGCAAAAGAGAAGAGTGAGGGGGGATTTGATAGCGGCCTTTAACTACCTGAAAGGGGGTTCTAGGGAGGATGGGGCTAGGCTGTTCTCGGTGGTGGCAGATGACAGAACAAGGAGCAACGGTCTCAAGTTGCATGGAGGGAGGTCTAGGTTGGACATTAGGAAAAAGTTTTTTACTTGTGAAGCACTGGAATGGGTTACCTAGGGAGGTGGTGGAATCTCCATCCTTAGAGGTTTTTAAGCTGCGGCTTGACAAAGCCCTGGTTGGGATGATATAGCAGAGGTTAGTCCTGCTTTGAGCAGGGGGTTGGACTAGATGACCTCCTGAGGTCCCTTCCAACTCTAATATTCTATGATTCTATGATTCTATGAAAACACCCTGGCTGGCTCAGGTCAGCTGACTCTGGCTTGTGGAGCTGAGGCTGTGGGGCTATAGAACTGGAATGTAGATGTTCAGGCTTGGGCTGGAGCTTGGGCTCTGGGACCATCCCCTCTTGAAGGATCCCACAGCCCGAACCCTGAGATACCAATTCAACTGACATGGGTCAGCGGCGGGTGTTTTATTGCAGTGTAGATATACCCAGAGGGACCGAGCACAATTAGAATAAGTGCAGTGTTTTGGGATAAGATATAAAAAGCTCCCAGTTTATAGCTGAAGTCTTTTTTTCCTCCCAGTAGAGTAATAATGGAATTGACTTGTGCACAGCAGTTTTCCTGTGCACCCATTACTCTCATCTTTTCATCCTTCCTAGAGATGTAACCGGAGAGGGGGCAGAAGGGATGAATGGGGCAGCTGCCCAAGGTGCATAGCTAGGGGGGCGGGAAAATAACCAAGAAAACGAGAAGGGGATGCAAATGTGCTTGCTCACTTCGGGCACGAAAGTGCCTCTTTCCAGCTCCCTATATTATCCCTGCCACCAACACCCCCATTTTGATTTTGAAAAGGACATTGCTATAAAGGAGGCAAGGAAGGCTTTCTACAGCATGCAGAAATGGGGCTGAAATGGGCGGGGGAGGAGAAGCTATGGCACATGGTAATGTAGGAGTGATATTTACAAAGCTGTATCATTCCACCATATGACGCAGGAATTTCTGTGGATGAAGTGCCAGTTGAAAAGCTATGTTATATCAGCCAAGAGGCAAGTTAAAGCTGCCCCTAACCAGCCCTTCCCTGGGAGACATGCTGTCTTAAATCTGTAATGTAACACAATAGAGTATTCATCAATCCATACAAGACGCGCCTGTCATCACAGCACTGTAGGATATCATGGATTTGTTTAGGGTTAGGTTTGCACAGAGCAGTGATCAAAAAAGGGAGAGGCCTGCCCTTATAAGACGCTGTTTCAGAGAAGTAGGGAAGATAGGCTGGAACACCAGCCACATCGACAACTGCAGGATGGCTTAGGATAACTTCTGCAAAGCACCCAACAGGAGTACCATGTGTACCTGACTGAGTGTGACTGATAGATTCATAGATTTCAAGGTCCGGAGGGACCACTGGGATCATCTAGTCTGACCTCCCGTATAACAAAACTTCCCCAAAATAATTCCTAGAACAGATTCTTTTTTTTTTTTTTTTTTTTTATAACTCCAATCTTGATTTTAAAATTGTGAGTGAAGAATCCACCATGGCTTTCAGCATGTTGTTACAATGGTTAATCACTCTCACTGTTAAATATTGACACCTTATTTACAGTCTGAATTTGTCATGTTTCAACTTCCAGCCATTGGATCGTGCTATACCTTTCTCTACTTGACACATATGGCTGGGGATTGGAGGAGCCATAGAGCCTGCTCCCTTGGGGATGTAATTGCAGAGCCAGTGCCCTACACTGGCATACTCCCAGAATGATCTTGAGTGCTAGGGAAGGATCCTGTCCTGCTGCTTGTGCAGGGAGAAAAGGATCTTTTTTCACCCTCTTTCTACAAGCTTTTGGCCTGCTCCCACAAATGTGACTAGCCAACCCTCATATGAGTTTTCCTATTGACACTATTCATTTTCTTCGATTGAAAGCGCTATTTGTATGAGCAAAGGATGTTCACGTGAGCAAAGGTTTTCAGGATCTGGCACTTAGCTTTCCCTAGTTCACACATGGGGAAGATGATGATGTTGACATTCAAACCTATGAGATTGATTGGTTTTTCATGCATTGCACATTTATAAGTGTAAATGATGCAGAAAATTCATGCACATGATAATCAATTAAGAACAGTATTTCATACAAGAACTAGGACTCCACATACTGTGAAACTGGCATATTTTACTCTAAATTGACCTAATACATTTCCAGGAATGTGTCAATTAAATTTTTAGCCTTTTAGAAGAGGGGGAGAGAGGCTACAAAATCCAGGCTATTAAATACTGGGAATAAAATCAGAATATTGGTTTCCAGCTGGCATATTAAGGTAGGTTATAATTTAGAGAAATAAAAAACTGGAATTAGGCACCATTTCAGTAAAGGCAGCCCCCTACTGCCCCTCTGCTAACCATTTAATTCCTCTAAGTCAGATGTTCTAAATGTGTAGCTGTTTTAAACCCTTGTTTCTCTCATACCATACAAGAAAAAACAGCCCTCCTCTATCCTTTGAGACCTTGATTTGCTTCTAACATATGAAGATAAACAGCCACTTCCTAAACATGATAGCTTAATTGATCAACATATATTATAAACAAAAAGTATTCATCTGTGTCCCTAATGACATCTTAGATTATTACAACTATTACTCCAAAATTAAGACTCTGATCCACTTTTCACTTTCTGCTCTTTGTTCTCTTTCTCCATTTCTTTCATCTTAGAAAATAAAATTCAGCAGGCATGAGATCCCAACCCCACTGGAGCTGATCAGAGTTTCGCCATTAACTTCAGCAGTCCAGGATTTCCCCCCAAGTCTCTTCACAGACATAGAAAGATCAGAGCTACGATAACAGTTTTGCCTTATTGGATACAAACTATTACTACTAAAATTATACCTGCCTGTTTTTAACTGTGTCCTAGTAGATCGAAATCAGAGATTATTCTGAAATGAATTAACATAGAAGAAAAAATTAATCCTAACAAACTCCTTTTTGCTTGATTAAAGGTTATCCACTGCCTACTCCTTTCCCTTTTTAACCTTATCTGTCTCTGGTTTACATACTTTTCACTGCTACTTGAGTATTGTGTGTTTTTGTGAGCTACTTTATTTGTTATTGAAACATTCAGAGGCAGGAATAAAGTTTACTCTCTGGCTTAGCCTGTGGCTAGTGTTAAATTTCAGCTGGACCCAACAAAAAGCATCTGACCAGCGAAGAAGATACAGTAGCGCTTTTGCTTCACATCTTAGAAAAACACTGAACCCTAACTCTGGGAGTAGGGAAAATTCTTTCAGTCCATTTCATCTGTCTTCCCAGAAATAGCTACCATTTTCAGCATTTTGGGAGGCTTATATATACACCCAAATGCACAAGTATTACTGCAAAAGGAAACCAAGAAAGCAGTGCTAGGGGAGCGAAGCCTATGATCCCATTACCAATTTTCATTAAATCCATAGGGACCGATGATAATCTTCTCTCAAACATGTCAATCGGAAATTCCAAACTGGGTCAGAATTCCATCATCCACATTTACAATATCTAGATATTTTCACTGCAATATCTATTATCTAGATTATACACGCACATACCCTTACCCCTTACAGTGGTATTGTGCACTTTGGGGATTATTTATTTATTTTTGCGTGCGTGCGTTCTGTCTTTTTGTCTGGTGGCAGCTGTTTCGTCTGACCTCTCCCATCTAAAACTGCTGGGGTGTGCAGTTCCAGCATACCTCATGGGGCTTCTGTAGAAACAGTGTTGTTTACCATCTCAAAGAAGCCGTGGTTTTGTCGACCAATCACACATAATAATGATAGTGATCATGACCGAAGCCTACCTGCACTGATCAGCACAATGCCAGCCCTAGAAACACCTGAGGAAACGTAGATTTAAGAACAAAATTGTGGAATAACATCATTTCTATTCATGCCTCAGCTACCTGTGCGGAGGTACACTTCCCATGGCTCTCACTACCAGCTTCATTAATATGGTATTTCCAGTGGACCGAGAGCTTTCTTTACAGACTAGAGTCCATTAATATGTATTATTACAGCTGAAGGGAGTAGCTGGCCTTTCCTTTTTAGAAAAGGCCTTTCAAAATATTTGAGAACATTACTTTTCAGGAAAGCAAGTGAAATCTGTAGACACGGTCCAGGCACTGAACTTTGTAAGGCCACCGTATTTTCTACAGTCAGAGGGCTTGATCCAAAATCCATTCAAGTCAATGGAAAGACCAGCATTGATTTCAGCAGCCTTGGGATTAGGCCCTTAGGCGCAAAATAGCACCAAGACATTATAGAACAGCTTCCCCCACCGCCCTTCTCTCAGCAACAAGATAAGGCAGCAAAAAACCTGCATATTCTACAGTGAATTTTATTTTTTCTAGCTGTTGCCCTCACAACCATTTTGACAGCTGTGCCTGGGAATGACCTACCGAGAAGCACACATGTTCTGTACTGGCTTTTCATTTTGTGTGTGTGAATAATAGCCGCTTTAATATATCTATTAGGGTGGGCAGAAAATAATTGGTCCTAATTCTTCAAGGGGCTGAGCATTTCCAGTGAAGTGCTGGTCATCTTCAATTCCGACTGACCTGTCGTGGATCTGAGGGCATCCAGCACCTTCCAGGATGGGCCCAGAAAGGAAGCAGCAAGCATTAAACAGTAACCTTTCCTTGCTCTTCACTACAAGTGAGATCCTAAGCTCCTGTAAATCAGCATTGCTTCACTAAAGTCAATGGAGCAACTCTGATTTACACCAGTTGAGGAGCTCATCTAACAACTGCCTAAGAATCTTTTTAGGACATAATTCTTAGCATATGTGAATTTATAAATAGGTTACAACAGCCTAAAAAATCAGCATAATTTAATAGCTCCATGGGGCACATCATCTTCTCCTTTGACTTAAAATAACTTCCTAAGTAACACTTATTTTCTCTTTTTTAAATTAATTTTTTATGCCAAAAAACTTTAATAACTGAATTATTTGTTTGTTTAAAGCTTTTAGCATTTCAGCCCCTTTTTTAGCGTTGAAACCACAGAGCTGGTGTCCTGTACAGAACCTCGACATTCCTCTTTCACTGAGACAATGCAATTTCAGACTTCTTTCATATGAGCCAAATCATCTTGTTTAAACATTGTTATTTAAAAGCTACTCAAATGCATTAAAGATTTTAGGGCACCTATAGGCTAAGCACACCTTTAAATGTAGCATTTAAAAGTACAGAAAACCTGAAAGGAAAAAACAAAACAAGCTGGGTCAATCCTTTTCAGAATGCATGTTCACCCTTTTACTTTTTCAGGTTAACTGGGAGATTTGTTCATTCGACAGAAGAATGTATGGGTACAATCTAGATCCACAGTGAGAAGAAATATTGTAAGAAAGAATAACTAAGATATATTGTGCATTTTTATTTGCCAGGAAAATACACTTAGCTTTTAGGGGGACTCATAAGTTAATAAATTGCCTCCAGGGGAAAAAAAATCCACTATAAATCTTTGCTTCCTTGCTTTTAATTGTAAAAGTCTATTACTGTCCCTCAAAGGGTTAATGGTACCGTTGGCTGGAGAACAATTCATTCTATGGCTAAACGCAATGACAAATAACCATTATTCTTTCCAACTGCACTGATAATCGGGACAGCTTAAACATTTTCGCTGGTATAAGTGAAACCATTAATCCTCTTGGATTTCACGATAAGTGGTGACTGCGAAATAATGACTGTGTCATTGCAGGCAAGAAAAAATGTTAACAATTAAACAAGTTAGCCATTATCTTACACAGTACTGAATCGCTTTCACATTTCATTAGCAATATTGTAAGTGATATGTACCTTATTAAAAAGCTCTTATTATCCAAGAAACCTAATTAGTCAAAATCTCTCAGTCACTGGTTTAATTTTCTAATGATATAAATGCTGTGTTGGGCAATGCAATGCGAGGAGACTCAACTATTTGTCCAAAAAGAAGTTCCAGAATGAAATTCACAAGATGCTTGAAATGAAGCCTACTGTGTATAAAGATGAAGCACCTTTATTATTGTTTTTATAGGTGAACTAGAATTTTGTTTTCAATCTATCACATGGACACATAGAACAAATCATCCTCTCCTTCGCTGCTTAAGCAAATCGCTAAGGGTTGTGTGGACTGGAAAGTCCAAGAAATGTGAGTGTAACTTTTTCGTCAGGCAGCAAGAAGCATTTTTATTCTCCTCACATTCAACCCTGAAGCTTCCTATAAATGAAATTGATGAACTAACACCTGAGGCACATCTACACCTGGAAACACAAGAGAAAGAGGCCTCTACATTTCTCGAATGCAATGTCAGAGATCACAGTTTCAAATCCTATAGGCTTTAGCCTCTAAACCTCTGAAAAAGACCCAAAGTAATGCCATTGCTGCTGCTGCCTTTAAAATATATACAGGACTAAAATATATATATCGCTTTTTTTTGGTGGGGGAGGGGAACAAATAGTGTTTGTGTTATTTTCTTGGCCAGTAGAACTTGGTGTGATTTTTTTTAACACAGTATTATGGCCAATATAGGGCTCGATCCTGCAACTGCTCCCAAGCACAGAACATACTGCACTTAATACACATGGTAGTAAACGTCTGCATGACACAGTGCATATTTATTATTTCTCATGTATATAATGCCAGTTATTAGACTCTGTACGATAGATACAGCATATTATAATCAGAACTTATTATTTCCGACAGGACGTGACTAGTTATTTATACCTCTGATTTCCCGATTCCCCAATACACAGACACAAGACCAAATTCTCTCCTCAGATGTGCATGCTGAACTCCCAATGGATGTGTGCATCTACAGTTCAGTCCTTTCATAGGGCCATTGCCTCTACATAGGGTCTGATCTGAAGTCCACAAAAGTCAATGGAAAGACCTTTATTAGCTTCAGTGGATTTAGGGTCAGGGCTTTGGATCAGTTGCCTGCTCTCCACATGAAATACATGGATATGGTAAATCTAGTTAACATTTAATTCCCTTCCATTAAACAGGTACTAAGTATTCCCATGATCCAATTCCCCTTTTCTTCCTCTGCCCTCAAATGCCCCACGTAGTCGCATTTCAGGAGGGAGAGGGGGCGAGATATCTCTGTTTGCTACTGGACATAAGAGCACTTGTGCAGGCCAGAAGGGTGGCTCCAGTTTAAGCTATCTGTTGGACTAGGAGCACAGGATCAGACTTGGATGCACCACATTAAAATGCTTTGCTCCTTCTAGATCATTGGGCCTGTCCAACTCCCACTAACATTGGAGCTGCAATGAAGCTGAAAAATTAGGACCTGGATTTCCAATATCCGATTACAAAGGTGCCTGGGATTTTGGTTCAGGCCCATATTTAAATAATATTAATTTACATGTGAGCTGAGAGGACAATATCACTCCTGTACCTCTGACTGCAGGATTGTTCAACCCAGGTTTACTATTCAACCCGTGTCCTTTAATCTAAACAAGTGTCCCAGTTATATTCAGGCAGCTGTAATTTACTGATGCTGAATATCCAAGACAATTCCAGATCTTCTTCTTTCTAAAGTTACTGTTGAAAAAACACACTTATTATTTTAGTAAAAGTCTGACAAGAAAAGTAGTGAGTGAAGATAGCATGAGCGAGGAGGGCTATTTCTTTGGTCCCTCCCTGATAAATATTGGCTTTCTAATATACACAGAAACAAAAAACAAACACTCCTCTCCACATCCAATTTTCCCTCTGAGGAGAGGATGAGAGAGGGAATAAACCACACGTGACAGGTGTCGTTGCCCATTGGAAGGCACTCAAATGCTAGGGTGAGGAGGATAGTATAAAAACCTATATAGGATAGGTTTAAGATCAGACCTTTTCTTTTTGTCTTGACTGCAAAGGCTCTTGCTCAAATTGTTATCTCCAACCCAGATACATTCAATACCCCTTCTCTTCCCCCTGACTTGCATCTATTTTTCCCAGGGTGGCTGTTTTTTCTTGTTGTTTTCCCCCTGTTATTTCAAGGTTTTAAAATTTTGGAGTAGGTGTTGTGTGTGTTTGTGTGCACGCGCTTCCAGGGTCCTACATCATTAAGGAACCTAACACAATTTGTGCTCTGCACAACAGCAGCATGTTTATCGTGAATCAATAGGGAGAGATTTTCAAAGGCGCAAATGGGAGCTAGGCATACAATTCCCACTGAATTTTAATGGAAGCTGGGCACCAATGAGCCAAGTCCCTCAAATCTCCAGGCCATCATGCTTGACATTCATTCTAAAGCCATTCCAGTTTTCTTTGAATCACAGTAAGACTAACATTAATGTGAGACCAGCCTGGTATTTCCTAAATGAACTAGAATCAAAGTGCAATTTATGGGGAAAATTTTATGAATTAATAAACCACGTACACCAGGAGCAAGGCACCAGAATTGTAGCCTACAACAGGGGCAGGTTGCAACTGGGTATTCTGAGCCTTGCTTCGACCCATGCAGACTTGTAATATCTTCTGTGCCAGAGGAAAGTTTCTAGGATTTTTTCCCTTAAGCCTGAACCTTATTAAATTCAATTTACTTTGGCCTTTCCTAGCCGCTAGGGGAGAATGATATATTTTCTCTCTTCAGGCTAGAGCGCACTTAAACGCAACCAGGGATTCATGCAAAACCATCCAAGACTAAGGCAAATGCTTCAGGAAAGAAAATTTAAATATAGCTGTTTCTGTAGTAAATTGTCAACTGATGCGTTGCTTCAGGATAGGTCAAATCAGCCGAAAGTCAGACCCTGGCTTTGCCAATGAGTCACAACTTTATCAGGTCCTGCCTCTGGTTATTACTGCCGATGCGACCATCTTGTAACTAAGGAAATGCTAGTGCAAAGCGGGGCCTGTCGTGTTCTATATAATCTCCCGGCCTCAGCCTGTGTCTGCAGGTGTTTCTCTGTATTGAATCTCCCAAGGGAATCTTCGGCTTCGCAGCAAAAGCTGGGTGAAGTGAAAGTGATTTGATTTGGATCCTATTACAGGCACTTTACCTCTTCTATTTCCGTGATAATAGCAGATTGGAGTCGATTATTGTACCGGGAGGGAAGTTAATGAGTTGTCGAGAAACATTGGTAAAAGTGGCACAGGAAAAGGGGCATAAATAAAAGTTTAGAGTGAAGTGAAATCTGGGAAGCAAACCTGCATAAATAAAGTGTGCTTCTCAGCTCCTGTCAGAGTTTTGTGAATGGCTCTGGATCAATTCCCTTCTTTTTTTTTGGATTGAGAAATGAAGGATTTCATCTCATTTTAACCTCACCATTCCAAACCCCTTGTACAAGCTCTATCCCCTTCAGCAGGAAACTCAGCCACCCAAACAGAGTTGCCGCAAGGACTGAGTTTGCACTGATTATCTTGCTTTGTGTTCCCGGGAGTCCAAAAGTTTGCCAGCCTCGACTAATGCACCTCAGAGAGTTACAGAGGCAGGAATGAAACCCTAGCTGCGTTTGAAAGAGGCACTTTATGTCGGTTCACAAAAGAAAAGAAAAACATTGAAAAATTTCCAAGAACTCCTGCTAGGTGACAAAGTAGCATTTGTAAGATGCCCTTCAGTGCTCCTTCAACTTCAATACTGAAACCTTTGTGTTCTCTGTGGTGTGGGTTGAGATGGAGGTGATACTGGGTTAAAAAAAAAACATGCGACATCAAACAAGACATGGCTAATAAGACAGAACAATCAGGTTTTACTCTGATTTTAAATGTGGCTGAAAATTTTTAACGTGGCTCATCCACAGGTTAGATGGTATTGTAACTGACAATCTGAAGACATCATAATAATTGAAACACTACCTTTCATCCAGAAAGATAGTCAAATGCTTTACAAACTCGATACGCACAGCACCACTGAAACGCAACCACTTTTGACTGCAGTGAGCTGACACGTAGCAACACTTCCTGGCAGTGTGTGCGCAGGGGAGGGAGTGGGGGCAAATTTGGGTCTATGATGCCAGGGCAAAACTATATTCTTATAGCAAGTGGCTCAAAAGTGGCCTGATCTCAGATCTAGTTCTCTTTTTACTCTTCTCACTCCAGCCTTTCCGCCTATATCATTTCTGCCTCCTGCCTTCCATCTTCTTCTTACTGGGACTGAGATGTGTTGTGCAAACATCACTGATCTCCACTGCATACATGCAAACGTTTCCAAACAGAAATGTAGGTGGTAAATGATATCCAAAATTTGTTGGATCCAGGGAAGTGGGTATTTCCATGGCCTCAGTCCGCTGAAGATTGTCAGCAGTAAAGAAAAAAAAAGGTTTCATAATATAAATACAATTAAAGCACAGGCTCAAAGACTGGGTAAAACAAACTTTCTAATTAAAACAAAATATTGGACTGTTTCTGATAAAAGGCACACTGGAATCAATGGGAGTCTCTTCAATGAGTGCAAAGGGCTTTGCAGCAGTCTCTGTGTCCCCTCTCCTCAATCCCCTTTATTCCTTTTTTCCCTTCCCATTCCCCACTCTTTCTTCTCTCTGCCTCTTCGGTACTTTCTTACTCTCTTCAAGTCTTTTCCTGATCCCTTTACCCTTACTATCCTTCATATCCTCCAGTTCTCTTTCTCCCTCCCCATTTCGTCTGTCCTCCCACCATATCCCATAGTTCTTGCCCTCTTCTTCCCCTTTTTAGCCTTTTTGGTTTCTTCCATTTGCCCCCATGCTCCATTTCCCCACACCCATCAGATGTCAGATTCATTCCAGTGTTTGTCAACTTCCTCTGCAAGCTGATCTGCTCTTTTAACTGCATATCTTATTTATTACTATGAGTTTGGACTTGGATTTGGGGACTGATCCTATAAACAGCTATTGTGGAGTTGTCATAATACACTTCTTGGCTCTTTATTTATAGAAAGGACCAGAATGGGTTGTGGGAGGGACTTAAGCATGAGAGACTTCTGGGTAGAAGGTCATTCTTAGTTCTCTGCTGAAGCACATGGTGACTGTTCTGCTCAGACACAACATAGTGTTAACAAGTGGGATTCAAACCATGCCTTCATCCATAGCCCCTCATATAACACATCTCAGTCCTCTCTGTGAACGGGATGGTCAACAGCTCTGTGATGCTGGATGAAGTCCACAATTACTCTCCCATGTTGTGCCACTGAAAATGATTGCGATTAAATGTTTTCAAGGTCAGATGGTTTGTTATTTTAGAGCTGTCCCTTACAGTGGGCTGATGACACTCTTTTACTCTAAGAAAAATATAGACTAGTGACTCTGTAACTCAGATAAATGATGATAATAATTCATAAAATTTTTCAAACAATTAATACAAAATTGTCCCAACCAGCTTTGGCAGTGTCCCATTAGAGTCAGGTGATGTTTGTGGGGGAAAAGAGAAGAGGGGTTGTTTTTAAGCAGAATCTATATCCTGTGCCAGAATTCTTCTTAAAAAATTCAGAGCTAATAAGAATTACCACACAGAACTTACAAAGACAGCCCAGAGGCCCTCTAATAACATGGCAGGAGAAAAGGTAATGAGAAGCTTTTTTCCCCCAAAGGTTACTAATGAAGAGCTCTTTTAGAAGTGAATAATTTTGGCTGTGACACTGAGTCTTGTACACAAAAGAATGGCCAGGCTGAATTATCTCTTTATAGTCCTTGTTCTACAGATATAATGCTTCTTTTCCCATTGGTCTATCAGTCTAAACAACCAAATTTTAAAAATAATAGCTATTTTTATACTTATCCAGAGAAGAGTGGCACAAATAACATCTGACTGGAGAGAATGAAATGATCCCAACTCGTTTATCCCTATATACTGTATATTTCACTTGAAATGGAACTGCCTTTATCTATCAGAGCACCAGGACGTTTTAGAGTTTCTGACGCATTACCATAGAGTCTCGCTCTCTAAACAAAGCTTTCAGTTCTGACTGGTTGTTACATGTCTGATTTACATAGTAACTTTATGGTTATTTTTTGACACACATGATATGAATCATTGTACTCTGACTGTCCTACAGTCATTATTAGCCAATTAGAACTTTGGGATTTGACAAATCAATCTACAGTTATTTCTTAGTAATCATACTGTGATATGCTAAACTATGACTGGCAATTTTACTATGGTTTATAAACTCAGAATTATAAAGTTTTTCAGCAATAAAGACACCATCTCAGCTGCCCTACTTCCTTCAAAGAGATAAGGTGGGGAGGTGATCTCTTTTACTGGACCAACTTCTGTTGGTGAGAGAGATGAACTTTTGAGTTACACCCTATGTAGAGCAAAAGTTTGACTGTCTCTCCAACAGAAAATGGTCCAGTAAAAGTGATAACTTCACCCACCTTCTCTCTCTAATATCCTGAGACCAATATGGCTACAACAATACTGCATGTTACTCCCTTCAACAAAAGCAAGGAAACCCTCAAAACTGAGAAGAAAGAAAAAAGCAAAAGGTAAATAAAATTGGGCTATCAAACCAATGAAAGAAAAGAATTGTCTAGCAATTATTAGAGCAGAGAACTGGAAGTTGGGACTCCTGGATTCCATCTCCAGTTCTGCTACTGATACATTGTGTAAGCTTGGGTCAGTCACAAAAATCTCTTTGTCATAGTTTCCTCACCTATTAAAGTGAGAATGATAATGTAGCTCTGAGAATAGGGCTGAAAGTTCATATAGTACCAAGAATTCACTTGAGACTAGAATCTGAAACTAGAAACTGGGATCTGCTTATTACAAAGAGTTTAGCCCTAGTTTAGGGAATGTTCCCAAACTGAAATTATATTTTTTTGTTATTCACAAAAATGCACCTTGTAACATTTGCATATTTCTAGGCACCTGTCTTCATTTTGTCAAGTGTTTTTTGAGCCTTGGAAAGGTGTTATATGAGTCAAAATATGATAATTATAAACAGTAATAAACAACTGGGACATCCGGGGGATATGTGATACAACATCCAAGTTGCTAATGGAAATATTAATCTATTCATATTACAGATTTTTTTTTGGTGCTAGTTGACGATGATATCTTGACCATTGGAACTGGGGAGCTACCCAGACCTTATGAGAAGAAGAGTCTCCTTGTGGCATATTCCCTTTGCAGGTCATAACAGAGCAGGGAGAGTTCAGTCAGAGTTGCAGATTTGGGCAAACTTGCAGAATGGGACATTTTTGTTGGTCAAAAATCTCCTGGTAATACACATTTGATAGTGGCACAGCAATTTGATCAGGAACAGAAAACCACCCATGTGGATGATGAATCGTGTGACTGAGTAATAGCCTAAGACAACTGTGGATGTGACCGTTCACTGGAAGAAGGCAGCGTAATGAATCTGCTCCAGGGCTTAGGGGGTTAAGTGGCTTGCCGGAAGACGAGTTAATGATGTACTGCTGCATTCAATGAAGATTGATTGAGAATGGTATAAATGGGCAATGGGCAAGGACAAAGGGGCTTGCTTTTGGGAATGAGGCAGAATGGTGGGGAAGAGACAGATTACAGCTGAAGGTAGCTGGTGTTCCGGGTGGAAAGAATAGTCTCTAAAACTGCAGGAAGAGACATTTCAGTGAAGAAAATTTCACTCATGTTTCCAGCTGTGAGACAGACAGACTGGGAGAAGAATGGTAGTGCCAAATGTCTACTGATAAGATTTATATCACATAAGACCAGTAAATTGCTGAAGAGGTGTAGCTTAACCTTATTTTATAGTCTTCTGCTTAGTGAGCGTCTTTAAACTTTGAATTAGTATGCTGATTATTTTATATTAAAACCAAAATGTAAACCACAAGGATGAAATATGCCAGAAGGAAACAGCAAATGAATGCAAAATTCTCTTATTATGGCAGTGTGCTGTCCTGTGGTCTTGAACAAACACTGGGCATTAATATTTCAGATACTCGGGACAGGAGTTGGCATAACACAGGGAGACGATGACCATGCTGCAGTCTCATTACAAGGCTATCAGAGAGAGAATGTACTCAGAAAAAAGAGGCTGAGCAAAGTTCACTACATCAAGTTCAACAGGTAACCGGCTCAAAGGCATGCAGAGAAATATGATAATCTAGCCAAAGTGGAAGAGTCTTACAGAGATAAATTAATAGCATCTAATCTCTTTTAATTCTAATGCTGCACATCGTTACTCTACCCAAAATCCAGACAAAAGCTTTGCCCAATCGGTACGAGACTCTCCAATTACAAAATATAAATAAGAATAGGTTTAGTCTGCTACTGAGACAATAAGGCTAACACTGTAAATCCAAAATAGGAAGAGTGCTGGGGAAGGCGATTCTTTGGCATGGTTACCATACAAAACAAACAGTTCTAATCTCTAGTCTAGTTATCCTTCATCTAAGAAGAAAGCCTGGGGGTGCAATAAAGCTACAACTTCCCTCAATGAATCTCAAGATAATACCCATTTCTTATACGGGAAAGGGCATTTATTCACCACCCCGTTGCAATGGCTCACATTAGTCCACCTTCCTTCTTAATTTCTCCTCTTGCACTAGAACAGACAAAGGACTCTAGAATAGCCCACTTAATATAGCATCTCCAGGTGTAGATACTCAAGTTTAGATACAGTAGTAGTAATTATCTAACAGATTTCCATCACAACTTTCTTGGGTGATAAGACCTGCCCTTTCCCCAACCCAAGTGGAAAAGACAGACCATCAGTCCCGCTCCCTCCTGGTAAGAAATCAAAATTATAGTGAGTCATCTTAAACACTTTGCTTCTAGAGTTGAACGTCTCATTTCCTTCTCCTTCTTTCAGCATCTAGTCTAAGGGGCTGTCCATCCATTATGCAATGCATTAGGTGGAGGGTCCTTATTTTTGTGTGATGTTTCAATGTCACAAAGTGTTATAAGCTGGGTGGGTCTGAAAAATGGCCAAAAAATGTGATACAGAAAGTATGGACAGCCCCTAATGGAGGCCAGTCCTAGATGGACTTTGGTCCAGCTGTGACACTACTCAAAAGGGAGTGCACATGTTGCTGTAGCTTTTTAAGGGGTGTCTTATACTCCCCATTAGAGCTGGTTGAGAAATAATCCTGAAATTCTTCCCTTTTTAATGTTATTTATTTTTTTATTTTATGCCATTTCAAAATTCATAACAATTTGAAAAGTTTGGACAGCTCTAGAATTGGTCAAAAAAGATTGTGGGGAATTTTTGTCAAAATCCCGTCCCCGCAACCCCTTTTTGAGTGAATTTCAAAATTTTTGACGTTTTCACTTTTCATTGAAATTTGAAAAAACGTCAACCAGTTCTGCTTACCAAAATGGCTGGCAGACAATGGTTGGGGGAGGAAACCATGGCACCGCCTTCTCTCTGCCAACTCCACCCACTTTGGACTGCCATGTGCAACCAGGAGATTGATTAGGAAGCAGTTCCTGTGCTGTCCTGAGTATGAGGACTATAGTTGTGCCTGAGCCTTCTGCAAACTTTACCAGTAAGGAGAGACTCCTTCATTCCTAAACCCACAACCCCCATTTCCATCTTTACTATGCACTCACATAAGTGCTAAATAGGATCTAGCCTTTGGTGTTTGGATTTTCCCAAAGCTGTGTGTGAAAAGACCATTTCCCTCTCTTCCCATCATTCCATACTTTGAAAAGAGGTTATAGTAAGGGAGTTTTGCACTTTTATACTGCTTTATTAAACCATATTATATGACTCACAGGCCTTGCTTCGTCCGCAGTTCCTTGCATCCTTTTTGGTTTAACTTCTACGGTCAAAGAAAATCAAATTTTTCTGAGCTGAGTTCAGTATTACAGTTTCAGTCAAGACTTATTATAACCCACACCACACATGGCCATCAGTCTGGTCTATATGTTTTGCTTTAGCCATTCTTTGTACAGCTAAAAACAACAAAAAAAAAACCAGCACAGCCATGGCTAGATTAAGACATAGGCACTACAGGCATGTGAATAGGATCTCAGTGCTTGGAGTTATATGTTGATATCAGAATCTCAGCTTTCATTTAAAGAAAGGGGGGGGGGGGGGAGGGAAGGGAGGAAATAAAAGATTGAAAGGAGAATAAGAAAAAAAATAAAAGATTGAAAATGTGAACCAAGTGTAAATCAATGCAGTGACAACTTCCTGAGTATGCAGAGGTCCTGAAACAATAGCTCTCCGAAATGTGAGCTGCACCATTCACCTGAATGGGGTGTTAACTCTAGACTCTCTGCTCTGGGAGACCCTGCCAACACCTCTCAAACAGAGGATTGTGTGTGGCAGGAGAAGAGTGAGAGTGAGCCAGGCCATACCCATCCCGGCAGAAACACCAGCTAATTAGTATGCTTCCTTGCTGCAGTCTCCTATCACTCTGGATGGGAAGGGTTGTGTTCCCACTTCAAGTGGTGGGCAGGGCTACAGAACCAGGGCAGGGCCACTGAATGAGGGTGGGACTACACGGCAGAACAATGGAGGACACTCATTTGTGGTTTGCCATGGGACCTAGGTTACTTTAATCTGGTTTTGAGCATAGTCAGTAAATATTCTGGTTTGGGTGCATTTATTAGGTTTTGTTTTTTTTTAAAACAAAGACTCCAAATTTCTTCAGAAAGCAAGCATTTTTCAGCAAAAAAAGTCATTTAGCTAAAAGCACAATTTTCCGTTGAAAAACAGCTTTGACCAGCCTCAAAAGGCAGTTGTATCTCCCTGAGCAATGTGCTCCTCATGCAGGGTTCAATGGCCACACTGTCTACGTGACCATGGACACAATGGCCATGCTTCTTCTCCTGACCACCAGCCTCTTCCCAGAAGAGGTTTACATGCTGCTATCACTGAGTTTAGCTTTGCTCTGTATGGGGGTGCAAAAATGCACTATACACTTGCTCCACAACCATCACCACTCTCCTGCTGCACTGAAGTTCATCATGTCCTCTCTGCCTCTGGGTGAATTTAATCTTCTAGTAGTGGTATTTAGATAATTTCATATTGGACCACCTCTTTTTTTTTCTCTCTCCTTAACTGTACTAGCATTTATAATGTGAAGTAAATAAATGAGCTCAATTCGGACAATTCTGAAATTATGCCAATTTCTCCCATGTCTGTTGGGCTCTCTACTGCATGTCCCTTATTATCTAACATTCTCGCCTCAGACTCATTTAAATCTTTTTTCTCCCAGGCCACACTCTTTAAGAAAGGGAAGAGGGAGGATGGGTTCTTTTGCTGCTTAGACTCTCATTTTATTTATGACTCAAGGTTTCAGGATGCTTTCCAAAACTTTCTCTCACCCCTCTTGTAATTCAAATCTATTGTACACATAAAAAAAAAATTCTGGGATTTATATTTCCCCTCCCCTTGGAAAAAAAATAAAAGGTTTAATTTGATAATTGCGGAAATAAAAGGCTTCTTTCAAACCTGACATTAAAAATCTCTAATAAAATGGGGGAAATGAAGGTCTAGGATGACAGTCTTTATCAAAGTGTATATAGAGACATTATATGTTCCAGTAATTGTTTAGGCCGGTGAATTAATGAATCCCTGGCTGTAAGTCTCCATTTGAAATGATTTCAGTGGTGTCTGCTGCTCTGCTGCTTTGGAAAAGCCTGTTGTCTGAAGCTCTGGAGAAGGGCCTTGAACCCTGCCATTCAATCCCTTTCAGCCCATCAGCTGAGTCTAATTGCCAGAAAGCACACGAGACCCCTAAGCCTGATTGTTCCTCGACCTCCTTTGAGGTTCTGAGGCATGAAAAGCAAAAGGGAAAAAAAAAAAAAAAAAAGCTCTCTTTTGATCTTCTGTTTCTTTCTCTCTCTCTCTCTTTTTTTCCTTGCCTACTCCTACTCTAAGAATGACACATTTCTTTATATGGCTTCTTCTCCTTCTTATAAAGACAATAATTAATAAGGCCTTTATAAAATGAGGCTTGAATTGGTGTCACCTTCAAGGGTGGTCCAGGGCTCTGAAGTGAAACCCCCGGTGGGCTTAGGCGTTGCATGGCCTTTGCACAGGTCAGGTTTAAATACCCTGACCTCAATTTTCACTCTCCTCCACTAATGAGCCGATTCACACATGGATACAAAATTATATGAGGGAAAAGACAAAAGGAGCAAGGTGTAGTTGACACCACACTGGAGAAATTTTATTATCATCTTTGTGTCGATGACATCACAGATGTGGATATTCTCAAAGTGGTGAAAGATTTCTCTTTCTCTCTCTCTTTTTGTCTCCTGCTCTAAGCTTTATATAATTACTTTCACAAACTCACACTCTCTGCCTGTTATTTGTTCAGATGTCATGAAGCAGCGGCATTAGGTGGGACTGGCGACCGGTTGCAGGGCTCTTGCGTGGTTACACAAGCATAACTGGGTTGCTTTTCTGGAGGTTCTGCTTCACTGCCTCACTGTCAATTGTTAGGATAAAGTGGCATTATTTGTATCCATTCTATTTCACGGGCTTATCAAGTTGACATCAAAAGTCTCCTCCCTTCCTCCTCCCCCCCACCCCAGAAAAAAAAAAACAAACCAAAGAGGTTCTGTGTCCATTAAAAGAAAAATGGTGATAGCTGACACTGAATGAGTTATCAAAGGAAGCACGGCATTGATTGCATAAGCTTCTCAGTTAATATAAAATGCCGAACAGCTTTATTAAAAGAAAACTGTGCTCACAGACAAACACGTGGGCTATAATCCTGTCAAATCTCACAAACTAAGCAAGCTAACATCGATCTCGGGCAGTATTTGGATGGGAGGTACGTGGAACGCTGGGGTGTCAAAAAATCAACAAGAGGCACTCTTTCCTTTGAGTAAGTGGAACCTGCAACAACACAGTATTTATCCACGATGTTATATCTTTGGTGGTTCAGAGCTAACTCCTGAGACAGTGCTTCCTCATGACACTTGTACAAAATGTTTTTGATAAGCCATGAAATAAAGGTTCTAAATATTTGTGCCTGTGCCATTTTTCCTTACCACGGGAAAGCTGACTCCAGTGTTTCTAATCATGTAATAACATTCTACCAATCTTAATTCCTAAAAGAAGTTTCAAATAAATGTTGTATTTCTCACTTCTTGTCCTAAACTGTCGAGCAGTGTTCCTGTAAAACAGTAACTCTATTCCTCAGATGCAGCTGTGTGTCACTAGAGGTTGGAGTGATTCCTATATCCTGTAGCCACCTCTTCAGGGTACTGTGAGGGTCAGTGAATGAATGTTTGCAAGGTGCTATGAGTTCTTTGGGCAATCATATATTAGAAAGAAGATATCACCACTAGGCCAATTCCTTAAGTTCTTACTGGGTCCTTATTTAGGCAAAAGTCCCATTGAGTTAGCACTTTTCAGAATTCAGAACACTTTAAAAACATTCATTCATTGAGTCTTATGAAATCCGCATGAGGGTAGGTAAGACACAAATAACAGTCCCTTCATCCTTCATTGAAATGCACCCACCAATGATCTGTAAACCAAGAAGTGTTTAGTAACCTTTCCATGGTAATTTTCCCCAAAAGAAGGAATGATTAAAAAATGGCGTCAAGACTTCCGGATTTGTTTATGATTAATTATTATTATAATTGTATTATGTTAGTAGTTATCATGGAAATGTGTGATTCAAATTATTTTTTTAAATGATAAGTTTCCATATCATCTTTGCCTCTTCTCAATTTATATTGTTTATTTTGCCAGATAAATGGTAAGAGGAAGCAGCCTAGGAGATATGACGCATATATGTATGTAGTTCTACACTCCACCGTGCCAACAACATGATACCTTTAATATTATCACACTGATCCTAAAACTCAAGAAATAAGAACCAAATCTCACTGGATATTTTCAAACCTCAACAATTAAAAAAATAAATGGATTAAAAAGAAAATATTAATCAAAATCTCTTCAATATCTCCTATTTTAGGCGGTGTATGTTGAGTGTGTGTGGGAGCAGCAGGATCAGACCTTACAACTGCAGACAGATATTTCCCATACTGAATAGGAACTTTCAATGAACAATTGAAATGAGCTAATAATTCTCCTTGGGCAGGGGGTGGGGGCTGGACTCAGCTGTTAGTGGAAGAAAGCATGTTGGAATAACCTGATTTGGTCTCACCAATAGCTTTTTCTTTACAGATAATGAGGGTTACATTTTTTTTATAGTACTTGCAAAGTGCTCATAGATGTATGGATGCTTTCTAGGACTGGAATCAACGGAATATCACATATGCAACTGCTACGGTCCTCTCAGAATAAGAGAAATGAATGTGGAGGTCACTGTTTCAAAACTAACATAAAATAAGATTTCTTGATCTGTATTACTGTTGTGGAATACAAGTTGCATGGGCTGATTCTCGCCTAGTGTAACTCAGTGTAGCTCCACTGAAATACACCAATTTTTAGCAACTGAGGATCTGGCTCTATAACTTCATCAATTTAGCATGTTATGTTAGTATGAGACAGTAACGCAATCTGTTTCCGAGTCACTGGTGGGACTGAGAGAATATCAATTTATCTGACTGTTAACAGGTTACTGTAATGCAGTGTTATGCAGTGCAGTACGGGGCTAAGCTAACAAAGAGGAAATTAATTGAACTCTTGTTAAACAGCAAGTAGATGTACTTTAAACAGTAAAAAAAGTCAGGAAACACGGAAGTTAAGGTTTGTAGACTAACCTCAACTCCCCCACATTACACACATGGAATGTTTCAGATTCTTTGCAATACTCTTAATATACTGCCACTTCATTTCCACTCTCTCAGACATGTAACTCTTCATGATTTATCAGAGAGTAAAATTAGATTCTATGTGTGCATTCAAAACACGTGAAGGATACTATGAAAATCACATCTTTGGTACGCTTGACTTGAGTATTTAAAATTTTAACCTGAATGTCACAGGTATTTTTTTTTTTTTGTATTTTCTGTCTATATATATAAAAAGATGAACTATATATTATGTTATAACTATATATACACACACACACATATATATACACACTCTCGTACATACTCACACATACACACTATAAAAATATATAATGTTAAATAGCTGCCAGATTTCATACAAATCGTGGCTGCCTTTCACTGTCGGGTGAAGTGTGAATGGGTGTGTATAAACAGCATGTGTATGTATATAAACACACACACACACAACATAAACAAATACATTATTTACACTCACACTTATATACAAGAATCATTTCACCCATCAGCCAAATCACTCTTTGTGGTGAAATGTGGCAATTGTTTCACAATGCACACAGAAAAACATAAATGTTTATTTAGGAGGAGGGAAAAATAACTTTACTCTTTGCCCCTTAAGCACTGTGGGTTTTCTTGTTGTTGGGTTTTTTTTTTTGGTAAATAATCAACCTTTTCCACTAAGAGCACTTCCTCTTCAGTGGAAAACAAACAAAAAACAAACAAACAAAAAGAAGTTTTTGCTAGAAAATCGCCAAAAGCAAAGGTAGTTGATATACTACATCTGTTCTAAAGCATGTCCTAATGCCTGTAGGATGGTTAAATCTACTCCAACTTTTTAAATGGTACTTTATTTTCTTCCTCAAAAGGGATTTACTGAAGTTTAGTGCAATAGAGAAGTTCGGATGTTTTCATACTCAAAAGCTTTTTTAGTGAAATGTATACATTGGTCCAATAATCTTAATTGTCCAATTTTTTCAAAGGATTGATAAAGCTATGTATATCTAGTAAGTACCTATGAAGTTCAGAGGCTTTAATGATATTGATGGCTTTAGCTAGCTATAACTATTTCAGTTCCATTCATGCAAACCCAGAAAACATCTCAGCCCTCATCTACATCACCACTGTAACTTCCATCCCATGCTCAGATCATCACAAATGTGACTCTCCGTGGTCGCCATTAAAAAGTGAACATTTGCCATCAGTTACCATGCAGAGATCTGCACCAAAAAAAGATGGATTGGGTAACCTAATAGGTCTTTTCCACTTCTTTAAGACTAAGCAGAATGCAGCTACCTTGGATACGAAAAATTCAACTTTGAAACAGCTCAAGGCAACCTTACACAGAGTATATGAAGTGAAAATAGTGTATTTAATCAATTGGAATGTGGACTTGGAGTAAGTTCATCTGTCTACATAAAAGTGGAAAGCTGGCCAGGAAACCAGGATTCATACCCCTTTTTCTTCTTCAACTGATGTCTCTGATGCAGAGACTGTCGATCACCATCTTTCATCTTTCGCAGTCACGACAGAGTTGTAAAACTTCCGCTCTCCTTTGGATACCAGTTCATCTGATAATATTTCTAACATAACTAGCTCTCTTTCTTCCTCTTCCTGGTTTGCCTGTGATCTTGCCTGATAATCTGAGTGCTGGAAGCAAGATCCTCTGTGATCAGTGAGCTATGTGTCCATAAAAATATGTTATTCTTTTACCTAGGGTCTCAAATAATTGTGCTCTTTTAAAATCCACTCTTCTCATCACCTCTTCATTTATTGCTAGTTATCCAGCTAATTTTTAACATTTTTCTATAACACCAAAACGTGAATGCTCTGAGTCGTCTCTCAGTGTCCTTTTTAAATGTCCAGTGCTCGCATCTATACAGGAGATCTGATCTTATGTAGCACTTCAGCATTCTAATGTGGATGTGTAATTTTAACTTGCAACAACACAGAAGCCTTTGGAAGTTGGTGAATACATTGTTTGCAAGCTGTATTTTTCTCTTCATTCCTTCATCACATCTTCCATCTGATGATATTTGACTCCCTAAATAGGGGAATCTATACATTTGTTCCACTACCCAACATTCAAGATATAGATGTTGCCTACCTTGTGCATCAATGTATTTACCTATTATCATACTTTTTGTCTTCCTAATTATTGATTATCAGTCTGTATTTCTTATTGATGTTGCTCACAGCAATAAGCATATTCTGAAGTTCATTCTAGTGAGAAAATACCATGCGTATTTCAAATGGCTACAGTAACTAGTGCTTGGTTTTACATCTCATCTGAAAGATGGCATCTTCCAGAATATAATCCCTCCCCCACCCCAGTATTGAAGCACTTGTTTAGTATTGACTAACAAGGAGGAGAACCACCTAGTGAAACATCATCAGCCTCCCCTCCCCTGCCCCAGTTTTCCCTAGAGGGGGAAAATCCTGATCCCATTGAAGTCAATGGGAATTTTACCATTGATTTCAATAGAGCCAGGATTTTACCCTGAATATTTAACGGTCTTGAGAGGTATTTCCACAAGATTTGCACCATAGAGCATTTATGTTGCACATGAACATGGTACACTGGGTGCAAAATACAGTAAGTAATAGTTTCACATGCATACAGTCTACAACGGAAAGCCACATAGGGAAGAAAGAATACTAGTAATAAACCTTATGGGCCAGACTCTGAGATCTTTACTCATGTTGTATAGTAACTAAAATTAATGGGAATATTCATGGAATAAGGTACTATGTAGCAGGAGTAAGGGCAACAGCATTTGGCATTTTATATATATATATATATATATATAGAGAGAGAGAGAGAGAGAGAGAGAGAGAGAGATCAGTACTACTCTAGGAGTCAAATTTATACAAATACTATAAATTAGTATTTCTGCTTTACCTGAATATACGTATTTAAGATAAAAGATAAATTATGATAAAATTCATTAGACTTCCAATAGGATGACCTTGTAAATTCTGACTTGTGTGACAGGGAAAACATGCTTATTAAAATGCTCTGAAAAATGGCTGTTTGGGAGCAATATTTCATTTTGTATGGTGTGTATTTCAGTTCCTTCCCCCTCTCCCTTTTTGAGACCACCCACAAAGAAAAGTGTTAAGAGCACATGGGTTGCCTCACAGATTTTGTATGAAACTGCTAATATCCACCAGCTAGCGTACCCTCCAGGGAAGTCACTTAGACATGAAACTAATAAAGACATCTACACATGTCTTTCCGCACATGCCGTTGCAAAAGGGATGAATTTTTAACAATATTCATTTTGACAATAACACATCTAATAACTCCCTTATGAATGCTGTAATATTAAAATTATAAAAACACAATGTGGAAATATTTCCATATGCCGTTTTCTTATTCAGCACACATCTATTGTTATTTCATTGATGCTCACTGATTGTTAAGAGTTGAACAGCACTGGGAACCTTAAATTCCTAGGTTTTCCACTTTAACCATCCTCTAAAGCAATTTCAATCCTTTGGAGGTATCAGTTCACTGGAGAGGTTTTCTCATCACAGAAGCCACCAGCACAACTCGTTTACTTATTCAGTGTCTCACTAAAGAGGCTAGGTGCTAAAGTCCTTGATCCTTGGCCGTTCCTTTTACAACACTCGAATACATGTTAAGGCTGAAGGTTCAGAAATCTGGAGATTTTATACTGTTACTTAATGCCCTAATTTACATATAAGATGAATATAGATGTACCTTCTTTACATACATGGCAACAAATATCCTGTTTACCAGAATTCAGCCTCCACAAGGCTGCCGCATGGAATTGACTTTATGGACTCAGGAATTGATATGCTCCTGACTGGCTCTTGCACCGTATCTGAGCTGGTGTCTAGGTAACTCTGGCTGCTCTTTGAGACTCTGTTACTGGTTGCTTCTCGTCTTGGGCTGGGTAGAAAGCTGTGGTTGGGTAGCTAGGGCTCCTGCTTGCCCTAGCTTCTTAGAGGGGGATCTAGATGCTTCCTGCCATCACCTAGGGATTACTCTTTCTGGGCTGCTTGCCCCTAGCTGGGTACCTAGCTTTGGTTGTTCCTGGCCCCTTGCTTTCTGGCTGAGGGTTTGCATCTGTACACTATAAATAAACAAGCACAGGTGATTGCACAGGTGAAGCCTGCAAGTCCTGTTTGTTCCAGAGGAGGAGTGACCACCCAGAGAGACGGGGGAGGGCCCGTGGCAATCCGCCACAGTCCAAGAGAGTACAGGTCTTTTGACTCATTGCTTTTCCCAGCCATTTTAACATGAGTACATGCACTGCCAAATCAAAATCCTATATCTGATCATCCTTAACCTTTGGAGGTAATTCAGAAAGCTGAAGCAAGACTTGAATTTTGCAAATGGTCCTGTCTTTATAATGGACTAAACAAAATGTTCAGACTTACGAGGTGTTCAAAACGTGGATCTGAATTTTTTGGCATTTAAAATAACATCCTGTCACCTTGGTAAAGGAGATCCTGGACTGGAAGTTGCTATGCAAGTGCAAAATTCAATTTAAAAAGATTGAACAGAGGAGGGGCACATGAAAATACCAAATGGCAAATTCCAATGTTACCAAATACCAACTATTTCAGCAAAATCTGTTCCATAACATTGAGAGAAAATTAGTAAGTGTTCTGTTATAGAGATACTGCAGGATGGATTAATATTTATGATCCAGAGTTCAGTGACTTGGATGTTTTCATTCTTTTTCTTCTTATTAATTGGATTTTCCAGTATACACTGAAGTGGTAAAACGCATTTAATCAATATGCTTTGCAATTAAATTAGCAAAGAACTTTGCACAACACAATCAGTAAAGTTATGCAGTGTATGTTTTTAATCACAATACTCTCAAGTTATTTCTCATTTGTGAATCTTATGATCCCGCTATGTATAATGCAATGAGAACATAAGAATGGCCACAGAGGTCAGACCAACGGTCCATCTAGCCCTGTGGTTCTCAAACTAATTTTATCGGGACCCCCCCCTTCTTTGTGTCTTTAGTCATTTACACCCCCAACACCACACATGTACATATATCACCCCCCAGCTCTGAAGGCAGAGTGTAGAGCAGCGGATGCTGGACAGACACCCAGCTCAGAAGGCAACGCCATGCCAGCAGCAGCGCAGAAGTAAGGGTGGTAATGTGGAAAGTGATATTTCTCAACAACACTTTTCACAGCAGACAGCACCTCATTGCCAACCCTACTTCTGTGCTGCTACTGCCGCCCCTGGGCTGGAGCCCCACCACCACATCCAGGTGTGGGATTGGAGGAGATGGGGAAGGAAAGCCGGAGCCCAGGCTGCCTCCCGGTGAGGGATTGGGTTGGAGGAGAGCCCAGGCGGGGTTCCAGCTGTCAGCTGTGAGTGTGGGAGGGCTCTGGCTGTCCCCCTTTATCCCCTGCCCCCAACTCCCAGGTGTGCTCGGCCCTTCTGCACAAGCCCCAGCTGCCGGGGATGACAGCTGGAGCTCTTAAAAAAAAAAAGAAGAGCACACAGCTTGCGCCTCCCTTGACATGTCCCAGTGCCTCCCTTATGAGGCATTCCCCATAGTTTGAGAATTGCTGATCTAGCCCAATATCTTGTCTCTGACGGTGGCCAATGTCAGATACTTCAGAGGGAATGAACAGAACAAGCTATTTTTGAGTGATCCATCCACTGTCATCCAGTCTCAGCTCTGGAAGTTGGAGGTTTAGGGATACCTGAAGCATGAGGTTGCATTATTGATCATCTTGCCTAATAGCCATTGATGGACCTATCCTCCACAAACTTATCTAATTCTTTTTTGGACCCAGTTATTCTTTTGTCTTTCACAACTTCCCCTGGCTATGAGTTCCACAGATTGATTATGTGTTGTGTGAAGAAGTACTTCCTTTCGTTTGTTTTAAACCTGCTGCCTACTATTTTCATCAGGCAACCTCTATTATTTGTGTTACGTGAAGGGGTGAATAATGCTTCCCTATTCATTTTTTCCACACCCTTCATGATTTTATAGACCTCTGTCATATCCCCACTTAGTCATCTCTTTTCTAATCTGAACAGTCCCGGTTTTTCTAATCTCTCCTTGTACGGAAGCTGTTCCATCCCCCTTATCATTTTTGTTGCCCTTCTCTTCATCTTTTCCAATTCTAATGTATCTTTTTTTAGATGGGGCAACCAGAAGTGCACACTGTATTCAAGGTGTGCTCCTACCATGTATTACTGGTAAAGGAAAGACTATTCCCAAGATTGCTTTAATAGAATCTTTTCAAAGGGGGGCACAGGCAGCATATGGACTGTTTTGGCAGTATAACCCGTCCCAGGTTGCCACACTAGTGATATTCTCCATGCACTCCTAAAGGCACCGTGCTTTCAGCACTACCTACCGGTGGCTCTCCTCATCCTCAACCTCTTACCCCACGGAGTACCTGAAAGCCATAACTGAGATTAAACTGAGCTTTAATGAGTCAGGGATAGAAAGTAATGACTTGCTCAGTAGCAGAGAACCAGTGTTAACAGCGTACAACCATGTGAATGGCTCAGATGTTTCAGGGCAGTCTATCAGGCACCAGAGAGTGTTATCAGGATCACCTGTCTGTGATGCTGCATTATCTGCTTACCCTTGGTTTAGCTATTTTAAAGGAGTCACTGGGTTTACCTAAAACAAACCAAGCAACAAAGAAGAGCTTCCTGCTAAGAGTCTTAGAAAGGAGGGGGGGGGGGGGGGAATAACATATTGATAAACAAAGTTGAGCTGAGAGGTTTAAAATTTGCAACTGATGCTGTGCAGTCAGTAGATAAGAGTCTCCCAGACAAGTTAAAATGCACAGATATGCCAATCACCCCCAGATAGATTCAAAGGGTGGTGAACTCATGTTACTCACATTGCACTGGGCTATCTTATGTTACTCAAATGACATAAATGGATTCATAATCACACATTTGGCTCATTGTGTCACCTTTTTAACAGGGGAAAAGCCATTGTCCACTTCCAGTGGAAACAGCAAAGCAAACCTGATCAGATTATTCTGGCCATTATTCCAAGTGAATTGTCAGGTTGAGGGAGCGTTCTGCTTGTCTGACACAAGTGCAGACACTGATAGCAAATATGTAACCTGAATGCATATAAGGGCCCATTCTGGAAGCCCTTCCTCAGGCAAAACTCAATGCTTCTTTCTCAGCCATCTAAAATTTTAGACAGCCAACTTGGCAATCCACTTCCTTTCATAAGAACCATTTTGTATATCTGTGAATACGGACTCTTGCTGCTCACATTTAGCAAGAAAGTTTCCTGCCTGGCTCTTCCATTAAATTCAGGGGCACAAAGGGCCACTTGAGAATAACATGCAAATAGAGACTGGGACCTAATCCTCTGGCAAAATGCCCATCTAAAGGCAGGCAAATAATGGGAAAAGCTATTCAGGAACATTTGGGTAAATTAGAAAGGAAATGTCTGTTCTTCAAGTTTGCAACTTTTTTGTATATATCCTTCCTAGCATTCGCCCAAGTGCAAGTCTGTTTCTGGGAAGGGCAGTGGAGTTGCCAGTGGGGGGGACATAAAACCATTTAGGGACACCGCAAACAGATGGAGACATGACTGCTACTACAAATAGAAAACTACAGGCTCCATGCCTGGGTTGTGTTCTCCAAAGTCACGAGGGCTCTGACACAAAGATTGCTTAGCTGTGCTTTGCCTTGTGGAAGGATTAGAATTTAGACCCTAGTCAAGTAAATTATTTCTTTCTCATGGGGATATAGAAGAGAATACATGCCCAGCTTCAGATGTAAGAACTGTATCTAAGAACTAGGACTTCCAGCATCCACTGAAGTCAATGGGAATCAGAACAGGTCCTTCATAGCTGAAAGATAAGGATATTGACTCTTTCCTTTAACCTGCTCTGTAAGGATCCAGCCCCACATTATCCAGGAAAAAATCTGAGTCTCTGGGCTAGTAAGGATCTTCATGGATTCTAGTATGGGGTTACTCACCAACAAACCAGTTCCTAATTGATTCTCCTGGCTTTGTGCCATCTTATGCTCCCCTCTATGATGTGTACAGTCTCCACTGATTCATACGTGATCAGAAGACTTCGGGTTTCAGATGCACCCAAGGAGTTTCATGTTACCCTTGCCAAGGGGACACCTTTGAAGTGCCAGTAAAGAGAGGATTCTGAGGCATGTCTGGGAACCAAAAATACTAACCTCTTACATCAGAGCAGAAATGTGGATCCTGCTTTTGGAGGAAGAGATGACAAAGCTGGGGAACAAGGTGGCTCAATGGGGAAGAAGCAACAGAGATGAGTGAAGGGAGGAACTCTTAATCTGGTTTTCACTTGCTGCGAGGGATCAATGCATCAGGTCCAGGAATGACCTGTGGGTCATACCTGATCAGATCACCCTTCAGAATTTTATTCCTTTAGTAGAAAAGTAAAAGTAGCTTTTCTTCTGTATGCTCTCCCTGTGTTTCAGAGAGCTTCTTCTCGGGGTCCAAACAAGCCTTTGAGATTACAAATTGATACAAAGAAACCTAAGAAAAACAGCTGTTCAATCACCGATTCTTATCTAACTTATTTTTCAGTACCCCAGCAATTCAGAAGAAGTGGGTTTTACAAGCATTTTTGCCAGAACTCTGGCCTGCCTATCAAAATCAGCTGGTTTGGTTTTGTTTCTGAACAAGCAGTTGCTAACTTATCCCTTGTCCCTGGACAGCAGCTAGCTGTCTGTACTAGAGTGTGATGCTCCATATTATAGCACCGTGGCAGCAACACTATACTTAAAAATGAGATGGGCACTTATTTTCAGCAGTTTATTACAGTGTACAAGGCTGCGCTCAACACTTCGGTTCACTCCTTGGACACAGTGTGTATTTTCAGGCCTGGCAGCTTGACGACATAGCATCTTAAACTATGCTCCCCAGTCAATTATCAAAGAGAGAAATTCACCTCCACCGCAGCAAGTCCATCTATTCAAGTTTAGGGATTATAGGGGTAGATTTCACCCTCCAACTGAGGCCTGGGGGCTGCAGACCATCCCACTTCCCCTCACTGGGTACCTATTTCATGTGTGTCTCAAACAGTGGCTGCAGCCTCTCTGCTTTACCTGTATGGATGCCAGGGCCATTGGAGTCCCATGATTATATATGCAGTAGCCCCTCTCCTGGCATGCTTTTAGCCTTCTCCCTTTGCCTTCCTTTGTAAGGCAAGCCACAACCATGTCTTCTGGGGCCTGCAGAGGGGATAGGCCCCATCTACATAGAAATCCATCAGCAGCTCCCACATGCAAGCCTATTGCGGGGCTTAAACAACACAGAAGCTTTGCACAGGCTATTTGCCCCAAAGCATCAATTCAGGGAGGCACTTTAAACATGTGCCTCATTTTAAGTACGGGTGGGACTTCTCACATGCATAAGAACCTGGCTGAATCAGGGGCTAAGTGACTTTCATCCTTAGGTGGCTGCTCTAACATCAGCTGTGTGTGTATTTCACAGCATCTCTCCGTCATGTTAACAGCCGTTTTTTCAAAGTTTGTGGTGATTCCCAATCACACAAATTAGAGCAGAACCCTAAACTTAAAGTCCAGCATGATGAGAATGGAGATAATTAGTAACTGGAACTTCTGCTTCATCTGAACCTTTGTATTCCAGGAAAAACTTTACATAGAAGAATAAAATAGAGCAGATAATAAGGTTGATTCTGGACTCTGCTAAACTACATTTTGAACAGAACAGCCCCAGAAATGTGGGTTTGTTGGTGGTGGTTGTTTCTTTTGTTTTTTGTTTTTTCGTAAAAGTAGCAGACATTTCTGTGGTTTTAGTATACACAGTGCACAGAAGTTTTTTGACTATAACACACAGGGCTTCTGTTTGTTATCACTTCAAAAGGCCTGATCTCTTTTTAAATATCCCTTTTGACGACTCAGATCTCTGATCTGTAAGTTGAAATTTAATAAATTGAGATCTGATCATATGAAGTTTTACTTCCAACCACATCCTGTGCTCACAGAAATAAAAGCAGTGATTACCTTTGATATGGCTGATGGTGTTACCAGGATAGCAGATATTCCAGCTGGTTAATTTAATTTCAAAATTTGATGTTGACATCTATTTGCTGGTTTTTATCTAGTGCTACAGATTTAATTTCATAGTGACCAGAGATATTGTTGAGGTAACTCACTTTCCCTCTTCACTGGAGAGTTTCTAGCTCACTATTCAAAACAGAATCAATCACCAGATAACCACATAGTCTTTAACACTGGGCTGGAGAACACAAACCAAAATCCTGGGCTTTAATTTTTTTTTTTTTTAAATCTTGGCAAAACCTAAAATATCTCTGAAAACAAAATAATCTGCAAATAATAAAATTAGGATCAAGATATGGAAATGTTGATCAAGTCCATGCTCACATTGTCAGTGTAAGATATTTACCCAGGAGAGATTATAAAATTGATACAAGTAGGCTTTGTCAAAAGACTAAGGCCATGTTGTTTTCTTTTTCATTTTCATCTCTGTAATACCGAGCAGGAATTGATCTGTTTGGATAAACAACCTGCTGATGTGGTAGCCCATGGGAATATAGAAGCCAGGAGGTGGGGTGGAGGCATACAAAACCCCAGTGTAATAACCCTGATCTCCCACCAATGTGCTGATTCTGTTTACTGAACTGCTTGCCACTTCTACAGCACCAGAGCTCATTGTTTGTATGATGCTGGAAGCTGAAGGACCCAGATGTCTAGCTTCAAGATAAATCTCTGCAGCAATATCATTGGGTGTCTGCTCATCTTCACTTGTCTCCTCCTTCATATGGGCCAAAGCAAAATTAGGAAGAAACTTGATAAATCCAAACACAGAATGTCCTTGGATGGGAATAGTCCAGCAGTAGAAAATGTGGCCCTTTACAAATAACTTGCAATTCCTTGTTAAATCATTAGATGGCATACGTTTAAGAATGACAGAACTGAATTGGATAGAATCTGGTTGGATCGTAAACACAAGAGGCCTGGAATAATTGCACTGCATTCCACAACTGCTAGTGCTATCCTGTATTATGAACTGCAGACGTTCCTAAATGATAAATATATATGGGCATATGCTGGCAGGTCTAGCAAAAGTCTGCACAGATGGACCCCGGGAAGCCCTGATACTGGACACAAGTAAAATCCTTCTGAGTCAGGTCAGGATCCCATATCCATTCGTGTTATTCTACGCTGCAGGATGCTTCTTATGGCTTTTCTCTGCAGGAGCAGCATGTCCACAATCCATGTGGGTTGCTAGTAATTACCAGTGGGAATCCCATTGAAATCAATGGGAGTTTTGCCTGAGTAAGGACAGAAAGATTTGACAGTATATATAATTATTTTTTAAACACAGCTTGAAATTCTGACAGCTTTGAAAAAAATGAGTCCACGCGTATCTACGCAGCCATATCACAAGATGCTGCCACTGAAACCAATGGGAGTCTTGACTGAATAACAATGGAGGGGAAGAATGCCAGAAGTAGCCCCTGAACTGGGTAGGAAATAGATACTTCTACTTTCAAATTCCTAGCAGGACCGAACCCTCACTCACTTCCAGACACACACTATGCCAAGTCCTTTGTAAATATTACTCTCATGTAAGTTTCCCTCCCTCATTGTTCTGAGTGATATGAAACATTTCATTCTTTGTGCTCTCTCTCCTGCAGCACAGGAGCTGACGGCTGGTATGGCCTTGGCGGCTAAAGGACCCAGATGCCCAGCTCCAGGATGAATCTCTGCAGCAGTGTCATTGGGTGTCAGCTCATCTTTCCTAGTCTCCTTCTTGGCTTTAATGACAGACCTGCCTGTGGGGTTTGGTGCAGGGTCATCAGCAGCTGTCCTCCTGGATGTCACTTTTCTTTGATTTTTGAGGATGGGGTGCATTCCCTTGACATGATGCATCTACAGTGTCTGATTAGGGCAAAAAAAAAAAAAAAAAAAAAAAAAAAGGAACATTCCCCAATACTTTTATCAGTAGAATAGGTTGGCTGACTACTGCTCACTGCTTTCTAAAAGCTAGATGAAACTGTGAGCCCTCTGGGAAGTGAAGTGGTATAATGCAGGAGAATGATTCCATGCAAATGCTCTTTCTTACCACGAGAAAATATTGGCCAACACTCCACATTGCACGATTTAATGTGTTCTTTAGTTCAAAGCAACGCAGCTCTATCTACTAATGTGTGTTAATTAAAACTGAGCCTCCATGAAATACACTGTAATGTAAATGTTTGTTTATTAGTAGGTTTAAAATGCCATTAATGTATTGTTTAAAATGTTTATCACTTTGTTTTGAATAGTATATAAAACTGACCCACACGACCCCTTTGTATGTAGAAGTTATATGAACATAAGAAAATATTGAGGCTAAATCCAGAAGTTGTTATTAAGGCAAAACTGATTTTGGAAAGGGAGGAAAGCCTGACAGACTAAAGGATTTGGCCAATAGTTTATGAGAATCTTATCCACCATCTAGGACTGTTAGCTAATAGTACAGAAAAAAACCTAATGTGCTTAAATATCTATGATTAATTCAGGTAACCTGGTTCATGGAACTTCATTATGCAGATGAAAAGGATTTACCTTTATATCGGATTTGAAAAAAATATACATCCGATTCAGTGAACCATATATTGCAAAAAATGATCTAGTTGAATTGCATGAATGTTTTTCACAAATGTAGAGAAATACTGTATCTTCTTCATAAACCATTAACCCTAGTACCTACAAATTGCAGATCTGATCCAGCTTTACACATATCCAGAAGTGGGCAGCAGTTGTTTTGAAGGTGATACACCTGGAATTTGTACTTCTTACAAAACATGATTCAAAGCATAACACAGAGTTGCAGCTAAAGACTTTTAGAGTGAGGAGAGGGCTGTGATTAAGACTTTTAGTGGTAAATGGAGTGGAAGTCAACTACCAAAGAAAATCAGCAACATCCCTGTGGCCCAGTCTTAAGCACTGACATTCTTCATGTGGTGAAGTAGTAATTCAGCTCAAAATATCTGAGGCGCTTTGGACAGAGAATATCCTTCACAGGTGCTGACAAAAGGAGCTGCAAATTAACAGCCCTATCTTGCTTCCACTGGAAGTCACTGGAAAAATTTTCAGAGATTTAAATGAGGGAGGCTCTAAAACACCTTGTGCCAGATCCTTGGCTCAGATTCCATTGGACTTAGAGATGTCCTTACAGGGCAGCAGGGAATTTCTGCCACATGGCTGGGTGTGGACAGGGCCATGTTCCAGTGACTTCTGGCTGATGGAATGGTCCCTAGAGAACTTTGGCAGCCTGTTTAAATCTGAACAGCCCCATAGCTGCTCTAACTCGCATTTAGAGCCATGTTGTGCCTCTCCCACTTCAGCTGCAAGTTCCTTAATTCTGTCATTGGAAAATGTATAATATAGATTAGATAATTATGGTATATACAGGCACACTGGTCATTAAAAATTCAACACTTTCCAACAGGCACCGCCCGGTTAGCACAGACATCTTTTTCTGTGTCCAAAGGGGAAAATGTGATCATTTCAAAGGGGTGTGGTAGAAGCTTTTAAAATGGCTAACACCACGTAATGCTCAATCATTTTCCAAATAGAGTAAAAACAAAAATGGATTTGAAGGAAAACAATTGCACTTTGCGCTGCTTCAGGCCATCTAAACCACTCATCATGGCGGGTAACATAAAAGAGAAATTGGGGTTGCTAGGAGTTCTAGATTCTACTTGAAAACAATAAAATAAATATGATTTCATTCCACCTAGCACTAGTTAAAAGGTAAATATGCCCTGAGGTACTTCTAAAACAAACAAGATGATGTGGCAAAATGGAACAGATTATAATAGGCTTCAGAAGCACGAAGTTTAAGCTAATTTTCTTTGCTTAGTAATGATTATTATATCTTTTTCACGCTGCAACACACTCCTATATATGACTCCCATAGGCAAAATCAGTTTGGCAAGTTTAGTAAACCAGTGTAAATAAGCAGAGATGCACATTAAAACTCTGACTCCACATTAAAGCCAAATCAACACCCTTTACTAATAGAGATGTTCAAAAAAGACAAAACACCTCAAAGCAAAGCCTCTGTGTTTGTGCTGCTATTTCATGTCAAGGCAATTACAGTGATGCTATTAGGAAAGATCAGGGAGGGAGCAGTGTTGTCATATAGGAAGAAGAGAAAACAAACCTTTAAGCAATCATGTAGAGCATGCAGAACATCTTAAAGCTGGTGAAGGAACAAAGCTTAGTACTGTCAGGGTATTGATCTGTTCCAGAAGGTGCAGAGTTCTGTACCACTGTGATTGCCTTCCCTGCTGGGTTTAGAGAGGTCTGAAAGAATACAGTATTGATCTGGCCCAGTTCCTGAGAAGTAGCTTACTGATAAACACTGACTGGAGGCCATCAGCCCTGAAAGCAAACTGTTGCAAAACGGCACAGCTCAAACCACACAGCTCATACGGGTTATAAACATTCAGCTGGCATAGCGTTCACTCCAGAGCAGCTCTTTTTGTCGTAGAAAGGCAGTTTAGCCTAGTGGACAAGGAAAGTTGGGTTCTATTCCCAGATCTGTCACTGATCCGCTGAAAGCTTTTTTTTGGGGGGTAAGGACAATATTTCATGATATGTTTGTGCCGTGTCTAGCACAAATGTGCTCCAGTCTCAGTAGAGGCTTTTAGAGGCTGCCATAAAACAAATCACAATAAAGTTCTGTATTTAACAATACATGTATTGGAAATGTTTCCCTTCCATTTCTTATTCTGCACTTGAGGGCAATGCGGAGAATGATGAATGTATCTGGATTTTAGTGAACACTAAAAAATATACTCACACCTTTTATTCTATTCAACATCTGTTGAATCTAAGAATTACATGGGCCTAAACAGATCAAACAATGGGTTATTGACGAGAAAGCACCTCTGCTCTTGCTCAACCCCAAGGTCCATGTTCTCCTGCAAAAGTCAAGTTAATATCAGTGGGTTTTATGAGTACAGAACAAGGAAAATTATGCCTGTAAGTACATTCAAAAGAAAACTGAAGTCCCCTAATGAGATGTTCTTTCTCCCAGTTGTGCCATGTTCAAGTGCAGTTGCAAGCTGCAGACACAGGAAAAGACAGTAGGTGGGAGATTTTAAGACAGTAGGTGGGAGATTTTAAGCAAAGCCTCAAAACTGAGGAGGCCAGTTTTTCATGTTCAAACTGGAAAACATCACAAATGTGTGCGTATGGAAATGCAGAACCTAGTGCGATTTTTAGCCATCAGCTAGAACAGTTAGTCCTATAAAGTACTATAAAATGGAAGTAATGCTATCAGAACTGGGGGTTCAGCTCCATCAAGACTTTAACGGATGCAAAGAAAAGAACTCTTAAGCAGAGTTCAGAGATTTCGCTCACACAATATTACTCCGCTCACTGCTTAGAGTGAGAAGAGGAAATCTTCACAAAACAGCAGAGAATGAGGAGGAAAGTACTTGGCAAAAAAGGAACATGGAAGAGATATTGGGCCAAATTCTCTTCTCAGTTACATGCCAAAGGAATTTGGCAGAGTATCCACCTTCAGGTCTAAGATCTCTCCCCCACAAGTGCTAGACACATGTCTGTATTTATCATGATTGGAATACCCCCTGCCAAAAGGGGATGATTAAAGGTCATTTAAAGCATCGTTTCTCAATGGAACAACCCCTCTGCAGGGCACACATACTTTGTTCAGAGCTGGTATGAAGAATACAATTTAACCGTCCAACCTGAGGCATCTCATAAGAGAACCTGACCTCTGAGTACCGACCAAGATTTCTTTTTAACGTCTTATTTCCTTGCCAAAGTTTTGACCTTATATGGCTGCTAGACTGTTCTTTGGAAATACACTTTGCATAATGAAAGACGATGCCAAAACAGTATTCCCAATGACAATCATGTCCTCCCAAGGAAAGGTCAGAGACTACTGTGAAGAGTAAAAGAATCAGTGTAATGATGACTTAAGTATACATCTGGGCTGGGGATAAGAATGAGAGCATCCTTCTGGATTACCACGATATACACGCGTTAGTAAGTACACAATATCATAGAACGTCCATGCACAGCAACTCTGGTAAACACTCTGGTAACAGACTGCATTTGTTATGTTCACAGCATACAAACAGAGAAGTTAAATTAAAAACATCAAATACTCTTGCTGGAAGATTGCAACTACTTCTATTCTTATACAATAATGCAGAATGATACATAACCAGAGAGAGAGAGAGAGAGAGAGAGAAAGCAGGCTGCTCCCTAAGCCCAAGACACAACTCACCCCACCTTTTTCTAGGCTGGTTCTTTCCACACAGCCTCTGATTGCATATTTCCCTACAGAGCCTTCTAGCCTTCAAGCAAGAGAAGACCAGGAACCCTGATCCCCTTTCCCCCGCACATACACTTAAAGTAATAGCTCACAATTCCAACACAGTCCTCAATGCACTCAGTGTTTACATTGTGGAGAGAGTCTGGTGAAGAACATGTATTGCTTTTAAGGGACAGACGGGACAAAAATGAGGGAAAACCTCACATTCCTCCCCCCCTCTGTGTATTGCACACAGAACACTGAGAACAGTTTCTCTTTTATGTTATCCTAAAATAATATCATTATAAAATTTCTGAAATCTCATCAAATGGCAACCAAATACTTAAGTGATGATTTTTGTTGTTTGTTCCACATTTGTTTCAAATTTCCAGGAAGTTAAGGATAGATTCTCCACTATGCACCTCAATCTGATTTTAATGCCTTAAAATTGAAGATTTTCATAGATTCATAAATGCCCAGGCCAGAAGGAACCATTATGATCATCCATCCAGACCTCCCGTATTGCATGGACCATAGAATTTCACCTATCGATTCCTGACTGTGTCTTAGAATATCTCTAGACCTTCATCTTGGGAACCATGACTTCCTTCTTTATATCAATGCACAAAGCTGAAGACCACCACCCATTTAACTGAGAACCACCATAGTTCTGGTGTGTAATTTGTGAGCTTGAGCCTACAGCATCCCCCCAGCATGATAAAATATGCTACATATTTCTGCTAAGCAGCCCATTGATCTTTCACTGTATGTCTCATGAAAACAGCAGACACGCATTGATTGATTGATTTCTGTAACTTTCATATTTGAGAAAAAATATAAACATTTACCAGATCCTAACACACTCTTTTTCTCCCTGAACTCAACATTGTTTTTAAATAAAGAGTCACTGAAGCAGCAGACCTTCTGGGTTATCCAGGTCATTTCCCTCTATCAAGCAAGATTTTCCCATACACTCTGACCCTCTCAAGGATTTTATCTAGCCTATTTTCTGAACACCTCTAATGATGGTGACTCAGCTTCCTCACTAGACAGCTTATTCTACTGCCTATCTCTAATTGCTCTTATGGTTAAGGAGGGTTTTTTTTTTCCTCCTTGTGTTCAATGTGAATGTTTCCATTTTTATTTTTAGATCATTCCTCTCCCTTAAGCCCTCCTGAGGAAACACAGTCCTTTCCCACCCACCTACTAATACTTCTCAAGCATGTGCACACTGTTGTCATATCCCTTTAATTTATCAAGGATGAGTGAGTAAACTGTATTCAGTTAAGGGTCCAATGAAAATAATAGCAGCAGAAATATTTCCACCCTAGTGGAACCTGCAGGGGTGCTCCTTTGAAGATGTTTCTGCATGGAAAGAGGAGTGGACCTATCTTACTCCTCAACCTTTGCACTCTGAAGACTCAGAATGGGAAAGGGAGTCGAATGTCAGAGGAGAGTAGATAAAAGACCACTGACTAATGAACTCAGCTCTCAAGAACTCTGTTCTAAATGGGCTGGGGCCAAGTTGGTGAGCCTTTGGGGTAATCAGGGACCAGTCAGAGTCTCCAGTTGCCCCTAGACTATGATTGTCTTCTCATTTTTCCTGCTCTAGAATCCACATAGAGGAGTCTGCAGAGCAGCTGAGGGTTTGGGAGAAAATCAGCTAGGCATGGTTTTCTCCTTAAGCTCTCTGTGTGTTGAATTGGTCAGCCATTAGTAACTCAAATATCCATGGCACACATGGCTAAGAGAATTGATTAACAGCAGGCTGGACAGCAGCAGACAAGCGGGTTGGCTGACTACCTTACCGCGATCGTTGTTTCATCACGTCAGGTCCTTTCTCTTTTCAATTGTAACAGTCTCTAGTTTTTTATACCATATTGTCAAACAGGCAGGGATCCAGAAAAGGCCCATGAAAACCAGGGATGGGCCAACTCATTCAGCCTCATGATGAAAATATGTGAGCAGAGTTTGAAAATTTAATTTGAATGCCCACATTACTGGGTACATTTCTACTTTGGAGAATTCACGGAGGACAAAGAGATACAGGAAAAAATAATCTGGTGGAGGCAAGAAAAAGGTGAAAATGAAGCCAAGAGGCAGAGAGAAAAATAAAGGCCAGCTGTGGAAAAAGAAAGAGTAGAGAAAAACACTAGGGAAAACAAAAGTATCATACTGTATATGGGTATTTAGAGTAGCCACTTGCGCAAGCTTTATCATGAGTTGTTTCTTCTAATCCTAAATTAGGTGCCAGTTCAGGAAGGTGCTTAAGTATACGCCTAACTTAATATATGAGTAGTGCCCCTGAAGTCGATTAATGAAGCTCATATTAAATACCTTGCTGAACTGGGACCACATAGCCCAAATGTTCCTTCAGCTGGAAATCCCCCAGATAGAAACCCAGATGTAAATTACAGGGTAATGAAGGAGGTCTTATTGAGCTGGAAGGTTCATAAAGACAAACTAGCTTTGTAATCACCCCAAAAGTCAGAGAGATTTGCAAAACCTGAAGACACAGAGCAGGACATCCTCTTGTTCTTAATTTTTTTTAAAAAAGGTGGAGGGGTATCAACTTTATACTAGTGAAGAGTGAATGCTCTACTGCTCATGTAATCGACAGAGGAAAGTGTGCAAATACTATTCTCTTATCACCATACAGAAATGCTAACAGACTTGCTTTTTTTCTTCTTTAAAAATAGGAAACATTTTCTTAGTCTTCACAGTCTAAGAAAAAAATCAGGAACAAATATTTAAAGCCCCTAAAGGGAAGTTGTGTGTGTGTGTGTGCGTGCAAAAGCATCTGCATGGTCACTAAAGGAGATGAGGGCAGAGTTGTAACAGAGTTACTGAAGTGAACAACCTTGATCTGACCAAAAGGAGTCATTTACTTTCAGGTACTCCCCAAAGGTTTTATTCCTTTTGACTGCTAGGCCAGGAATGTCAGCTGTGTTGAGATGGGGCACCCTGGAAAGTGCAGAGCCTGAAAGCCAACAAACAGGTTCCGCATGACTGCTGTTAGGTTTAGGAGACTCCACAGAGACCTGAACTTTTTGACCAGATAGGTGTGAACCAAAGAGGGGACTGAGTCATTTCCTTTCAAAGTTTTCTTTGCTTTACGAAGGCTTTAAGATTTTCTTTCCTCCCCAATAGCTCAAATGGCTACAAACCTTCAAAGAGGAAACCTACACACCTGAAAAGGGAGGAAATTAAACACAAAACAGAAGTGCTTTCTCTTTGCAAATAAATCACAACAGGGAAAGATCCCACAGGGGAATTCATTATTATTATAAAGAGGCAGTAGGTGGCTAGGCAGCAGGGGAGCCAGGGACCACATGAAGTTTCTTTTCATTGGCTTTCCTAACTGTAGAGCTCCTTAATCCTTCTCTCTCTGTGTACCATAAACATTTAAACAACATAAAGGGGGGCAGGAGGAGGAAAAGAAATTTAAAAAACCAATAACTTGGTTACTCTGCAGTTAAAGTTTAAAATATGTGTCAATAACTTAAGTATAAACATAAACCCTATAATATAGTATTGTACAATCACTTTTCATTGAAAGTTACTCACAGACACATCTCATTGACTCAGCAATGTATTAGTGTTTTCACACGCTTTGAATGGATTTGCCATACAAAAATCCCACATATTTTCCACACCGGGGGGGGGCTGTTCCAGTCCCTCCTAGATGCAGTGGAAAGTCTCATAAAGTCTTTAAAAGGCATTTGAGGGCCTATTATGCCGAATTTGGTTATATTTCCTGCAGATTTTCAGTGTCCTTACTCATTTTCAAAGGCTAATCAATTTCTGTCAAGCAATTTGTCTTTCTGTATGCTTACACGAACTAAGAAAAATCTAGCATTACTTCTCTCTCTCTCTCTCTGTATATAGATACAGATATATATAAAACAACAAAGTGTGTTGAGATCCCAGGCTCAGCCTTATGCACAGTCAATATTCAAGGCTCCAGGAGAAATTCTTACCTCAGTGTAGGATGTGTATAAATAATAATTCCAATTTACCGTAGCATCTCTTCCTCAGAATGTTCTGTTTTAAGGAACCTGATCCTGCAAGATGCTCAGCTCCTAAAGGTTCCATAGACTTAAATGGGATTTGAAGACACTCCTCCCTCACAAAGATGCTTCAGCATTTTGCAGAAATGACCTCTTGAACTTGCTCAATCCCATTTCAGAATTCTTGCTGGCTGGGCTTTTCTATTAGCAAATTTGTATAAAGCTGATTGTGAGGAAGTATGGTCTTGTATTTATTCATTGAACTTAGAATCTGGATCAGGGGTCAATTCTCAGCTCTGGCACAGAATTCCTGTGCAACCTTGGGCAAGTCACTTAACCTCCCTGTGCATCAGTTTCCTACTTATAAAATGAAGCTAATACTGCTTCTTTTCTGCCATTTGTCTGCCTTGTCTATTTAGACTGTAAGATCTTTAAGGCAGAGCCTGACTCTTAGTCTGCATTTTTACATCACCTACCACAATGGGGGCTTCCAGACGCTACCAGAATGCAAATAATAAATAATAGCAATTGCTCTGACAGCTTAATAAATGCAATAGTGTTATGGTCCTGCCACAGATGCCTGTAGCTCAGCTCCGAGAGGAGCTGTTTCATTCTGGGTAAAAATATATGTGGGATGGGAGGGATGAGAAGAGGAAGAGATTCCAATTATCAGACAGTAGGAGCAAAGTCAATCAAGAAAGGGCATTCTCTGCCCCTTTCCCAAAACAGCAGAGGTAGCAGTGCTTCTAGTTTTCCGAGGCAACATGTGATGCAAACCAACAGTTCAGCTTTCTACATTACTAATAAAAGGTTCAGGCTTCAAGCTATTTTTTTAATTTAGATCTGTTGTTTGGTAATTGGAATAAACATTCAAATTTGAGCATCAAATTTCTCATTAGTTTCACATCAATACCTGTGCTGAAACTATGGATCAGTGAACCGAGTTTCTCACTGCCCAAGTGAATTCATTAATCATTCTCTCCTAAGATAGGTGTATAAGCAGACAGCTGTTCTAAGCAGCTGTCTTCTGGTAAAACTCCTAACATACCTATTGTTAAAAAAAACCAAACTTTTCAGCCGTCTGCTGTTGTCTTAACTGGAAGATCTACCGGTATTGACAGGTCTGGTAAGAAGGAACTGAATCTCCACTCAACAATGCATTCCAATTTGTAAATGGTCACTTTATGGTTACCGATAGAAAGTTTTAAAACCATTCAGACTTAGTTACCACTTCTTATCTGGAGTATCATGAGGAAGAAGAAATACAAAACCGAGTGCTGCAAGTCCCAGACGGATGCATTCAGTGAACAAATATAACCTTAAACCGAATGCAGCTGAGCATTCCTTCCCACCCATAACCACATGGGCTTGATTTGTCACCCTGTGCCCCTGTTCTAATAATAGATATTTAGACTTATTTTCATATACCTTGATGGGCTGGGGCTACTTGGACAGATTAGAGTCCACATTAGTCTCCTATTTTCCATTACGAACTACGCAAGCACTTAGGTAATCGGAGCTTATCCTTTTTAAATATATGCAATCAGGAAATTTGAGACTGCCTTGATGGACCATATAATATTTCCTTTAGAAGTTCCCTGATATGCCCGCATCTACAAGTTCAGCCATACAGCAATGATCTCACGGGGTACCCTTTCTCTAGCAGCGTCACACACTTAGAAGTAAGATGAGACCATGGTAATCTTTCCTTGAAAAATATATAAACAAGGACTTCGGGGCTGACCCTGTCTAAACCAAGCCCACAGACAGAAAAATAATGTATCAAAATGCTTTATAATGCCATGCTAAATGGCTAAACTTTTGCCCTAGGTTAAAACTGATATTTTGTGTGTTTGAGGTGAGGTAAGTTTACTGAATATAGGTTTTCATGTTAAAAAAGTGCCCAAATTCGAACTGTTTGGCAAAACTGTAAATTTGCTCAAAATGGAAATTTGCTATATTGGTAGAGATATTTCATCACTTTTGTAAGACCAAAAAAAAAAAAAAAGGCTTTTTGCTGTGAAGGGAGTTTCCCTGTCTGAATAAAGTTTGTTAGTGGTTACAAAAATAAATAAAGTAAGAATGAAACAAATGAATCATTATGTAAAGATGTAAATCAACATTAATCTCTATGGAGATTTGGCCAAATCCTGATCCTACTGACTTCAGTGTGAAAAACTCCTGTTGACCAGAGTGGAACTGGAATTAGGCCCTTAATTTGAGAGATCTGATGTGTGTATGCCTCTGCGTGCACTTTTCTTTCATCTGAAGCTTTGGAGAATGGGAACAGTCAGAAGTAGCAGTTTCCTGAATTAGGTCAAAATTATTTTCATGGGCCTTAGCTTTAAAAACAGTCACTTGTAACTGTGTAGACAAATTTGGTGAAATAATGTACAGCAGCCACCCACAACCCCCTACCAGCTTTCAAGGGGTTGTGGGCTGACATTTTAAGCACTTTCAGGGGTTATGGGCTGACATTTTAAGCACTTTCACAGAGTATTCTAATTTTAACTAATTCCTATTAGTGATTCAAGAGCAAAATTCTCCCATCGCTTCTTATTACCAAAGGGGGTGGGGAGCACGAGACTATGGGATTAAAAAAACCAACCAAACAAACAAAAAACGGATCAAGTAGATCACTGGCCAGTGTATTTTGTTTCAATATTTCCTTGATTAAAAATAGTCCCTTTCTTCATTCCTTATGGTTCCTTAGAGTCTTTGGGAGGAAAAAAACATTTCTATGACAGGACCGTCTCTCAGCACATGAACAGAACACACATCAACAGGGATCTTCATAGTTGGGAAAACCAAACTCCATCTTAAGGACATAGGGTGAGGAGTGGGCTGCCAAGTCAGTCAGAAGTTATGACACTTTCCGAGCCCACAAAATCCTTCCAACCTCATTCCCCACAGTAATCTCCTCCCATCTGGTTTTCAGACCTAAACCCACCCCTTGCCTCCTCCATTACAATTACAATGTATCATTTGTATTACTGTCGTGTCTAAAGTCAGCCACGAAGACCAGGGCCCCATTGTTCTAGGTGCTGTACAAGCACCTGGAAAAATGCCCGAAGAGCTGATAGTCTAAGTAGATAAGACAAAGGAAATATTATTATCCCCATTTTACAGATGGGGAGCTGAGGCTTGTTGATATTGACTTGCCCAAGATCACTCAGGAAGTTTACAGAAGCACCAGGAATTGAACTGAGATTCCAACTGAAGGATTGGCCAGCACCTTAACCACAAGACCATCCTTCCTATTGGAAGCCTACCTTAAGTTCTCACTTTGCACCAGGTCCCATAAAACCTAGGCTCAGTTTTGCTTCCAACAGTGCTCTAAACTGAATGTGAATCCAAGTCTTGGACATAAAGGAAATTCCCTTATAGGGCAAAGAGTGTACCATGGTGTAAATGGCACTGCACATACATGCTTTTACTCCCATACATAAGCAACCCTGAGTGAGGTAAGAGAGGGGCTGGGGGAAGGAATTTCAATATTCTTCATTGTCAGCTTTCATGCTAATGAGCTTTACGACAAGAAAATAAGAACAAGTAAAATGGTATTTTTGAAAGGATAGAAAGTGTATCATAGCGATATACTAATCCTATAATTCCTCAGAGAAGCAAATAACCTTTTCTCTTGATATAGGCATCAGGCATTGATCTGTCACACTGTTTGTTCTAGCAGAGCTCCCAGAGGTGCATTCAGTTTTTGAAACGTTAAGGCTAGTTCATTAGCTGTCCCTAGCTCGTTTCTCTGAGAGAATCAAGATAATACTGTGGTTAGTTAATGGCTTTCTCTTGTTTCCCCTAGAGCCTGCCTGTCTGAAGCCTGAAGGCCCTAGAAGCTTTCTTTCCCCCTTCCTTTCACTATTAGTCACAGCTGGTAAGGCTCACAGAAGCCTAGACTGTTTGAAAACAGCCAGATCTCACAAACATTTGAGTGTCTCTGCTGCAAACAAACTTGGTCCATGTTGCCATGATGAGGGATTCCTGCTTCCACAGTGTTGGAATGAAGAAGGGGAGATAGAGGAATCCTGAATATTTTATTGTGAATGTCTCTTATTAAACAACAACCCCCACTCTTAACCTCCCCCCCCCACACACACACACCCCAAAAAAAAGAGAGAGAGAGAGAGAGAAAAGAGGAGAGGAGAAATCCTCTTTGACGGAACTGATGATCTACAGTATTTCCTGGAAGGTGGGGGAAACAACCAGCTGACTTTTATGTGGAGCTCATGTCTCCAGGATCGGCCATGTGTGCAGGAGATGAAAATGATGCCACTTGCCTTGCTTTGAGTTTCTATTGTTCAGCATCACGGTTTAGTAGTCGGATACTCACAAGCAGCAACCTCTCCCAAGAGCCACTCCAATAGCTGTTCCTGATGGATGTTCATCATCACTGTGCTTTGCTTTTTGTTTTCAACACAGTTTGTCCTCGCCAGTGTCATATAATTGCTGAAGCAAAACAATACAAGTATTGGAGTTCCAGCTAAGCCCCATCACTACTGTCACTAGGACAAATTCATTGCTCAGTAGGTTGGGCTTCAAAATGCATTTATTTCTTTTGTTTGGTGCATTTTTTAAAATTAATATTTGGTTCTTATGAAAATGAGATACTTACTGACCATGCTGGCTAGTGTCAGATTTTTCCAGGCAGACTCTATCCAAGTTTCCTTCAGATAGTAATTTTATTAATGTACATCAGAACTGATCTGCTATTCCAGTGCTTCCTCTCTGTCTAGGTATAGATTAGTTCTGTGCTCCATCACCACGTTACCTGAGTTTCGATGAAGCTGACAGCGTAGTAGAAGCTGCAGTGTAGTAGAAGCTGTGTCAGTCCCAGGATATTAAAGAGACAAGACGGGTGAGGTAATATCTTTTACGAGACCAACTTCTGTTGGTGAGAGAAACGAGCGTTCGAGCTGAACTGCACACCTCTATTTGTCACCTACCACCTAACACTGGAACCCATACAGGGTATCATCCAACAACTACAACCCATACTGGATGGGGACCCCAGCCTGAAAGAAATATTTCCTGAAATCCCACTTCTGGCCTTCAAACAACCCCTCAACCTCTCCACTCCCGTCATCAGAACCAAGCTCCCCACAGGCCAGGACATATCAACTGAAAGCAGCACCAGATCCCACCAGAACAACAGATGCAAAACCTGCAGACGTATCTCCACTGCTACAGTGATCAGCACGCCCCACAACATGCCTTTCAAGATCCATGCACTATACCTCATCCAGGGCACTAAATGCCCTAATAACTATATGAGTGAAACCAATCACAATGCCCTTGAAAGAACTCACACAGGAAAACGTTCTCTCACTTGTGGGTGACACACTTTTCACAGAGCTATCACTCTATATCGGACCAATCAGTCCTCATCCTCAACGGAAACCTGCGCAACACTTTCAAGAGTTGATCCTGGACCTTAAATTCACTAGTCTGCTAGACACTAAGGGTTGCCAATTTGTTAACTGCTGAAAACTGGACCCCTCTTGCCCCGCCTCTTCCTCTGAGGCCTTGCCCCCTTCCCCATCTCTTCTCCCAATGCCCCGCCCCATCCCGCCTTTTCCCCCAGGCCCTGCCCCTATTCTCTGCCTCTTCTCTCAAGGCCCCACCCCCTTCTCACTTCTCTCCCCTGCTCCCCCCATCACCTGCTACTCTCCTCCCTCCCCCTTCCTTGTCGCTCAATTCTCTCCACCTCCTTCTCCGCCTCAGCTGGACTCCCTCTGCGCCAGGGCTGGGACAGGAACTGCAGCCTGAAGCTGGAGCCTGCCTGGCTGCCCATGAGATGCAGGTAAGAGGTGGCCTCAGCTGAGCAGGGGCTGTTGCGGGTTGATGACCCAATGCCCCCCACCACCCCAGGTAGCTAGACTTCTGTGTCACTGCTAAGTCTCCTTTTCGCCCAGACTTTCCAGTCAGAAATCGGACACCTGGCAACCCTCAGCCACCCAGAGATAACCCGTAACTCTTGATGGGGCGGGGGGTACAATTTAAAGGTTCCAGGGGGCCATGACCACACCACGTCACCTCTGGCCCCTTTCCCACTCATGCTGCGCCTCCCACACCCACTCCAAGCTGGCACCACCTTGCCTCCACTCCCCTCACAGCTCCTTCCCCGCTTACTTCTCCCATCGCCTCCCTGCTGTGGGCGGGCTCTGGATACCTACTGCTGAGCAGGTAACTGCAGCTGCCTGTGAAGAAGAGACAGGACTCAGTGGCTTCCCCACAACCCCTCTGGTGGAGCTGCACTGACAGGCAGCAGGTTCCCTGCTGCGGGCACCTCCTAGCAGGGCTCAGTGGGAGCGTTAGGTGTCGGTGCCTTTCCCAGGCATTTCACCCTCAGCCATGCTCAGCTCGACTCCCACCCTGGCAGAAATCGTGGGGGACAGCATTTGACCCTGTGTGCCTTTTCCAGGCGTCGTCTCTGGGACCACCTGGAAGATACAAACTGCAAGAAGTCGCTGCAGCTCCTGCCACAAGGAGAAGGCACAGAGAAGATAAGCCAGAGGGAACTAGGAACAGAGGTTAGGGGGCAGGCTTCAGAGGAACCCTAAAAGCCAGAATCAACTTTTGTTTATTTGGGACTTTTTGTCATGGATCCTTTTGTATGAGGCTTTGTAATAAACAAGCCCCACGGATGGTATTACTAAGGCAAACGTCAAGAATTCCTGAAGTGGAGTTATTGACTTCCTGAGAAGGGAAACTGAAGTGGGGAGTATGTGTGATGCCACACTAACTCGCAGGGGTGGTACAGGGCAAGCACACCCTATGACACCTCTCTGGATGTCTGGGGGAAAACAACAGTCCAAGTTCCAGCTGAAGTCCCATGGGCCCCTCAATGTTCTTCATTTTACCCATCACCCTTAGGTGACTATCTTTCTGACCAAGGATTTCATTCACATTTTATCAGTGTCTTCCCTTAACCTTCCAGAAAGATTGCTGCTTAGTACCATTGCATTATCCCTTTAATTTATTGCAATATTAATCTGCAGAGAGAGACCTGGATATCTTCTACCATGCCTCACATGAACTTCTCATAAGCAAACGAGGGAAATATTGCCTAGATTAACCTATTATAAGGTGGGTATACAACTGGTTGGAAAACCTCACTCAGAGAGTAATTATCCATAGTTCAGCTAAGCTGGAAGTGCATATCATGGGGGTTCTGCAGGGATCTGTCTTGAGTCCAGTTCTATTTGATATCTTCAAAAATGATTTGGATCATGGCATAGAGAGTACACTTAAAGTTTGTGGATGATACCAGATTGGAAGGAGTTGCAAGCACTTTCGAGGCTAGGATTAGAATTCAGAATGATCTTGACAAACTGGAGAATAGTCTGAAATAAATAGGATGAAATTCAATAAGAACAAATGCAAAGTACTACACTTAGGAAGGAATAATCAATTCACAAATACAAAATGGGAAATGATTGCTTGGCAAGGAGTATTGCAGAAAAGGATCTGGTGGTGATAGTGGATCACAAACTAAATATGAGTCAACGATGTAAAACCGTTGCAAAAAAAACAAAAAACAAACCCCCCAAAAGAAAACATTACTCTGGATTTATTAGCAGGAGTGTTGTAAGCACAAGACACAAGAAGTGATTTTTCCACTCTACTCAGCACTGATAAGGCCTCAACTGGAGTACCACACTTCAGAAAAGATGTGGACAAATTGGAGAAAGTGCAGAGGAGAGCAACAAAAATGATGAAAGGTCTAGAAAACATGACCTACAAGGAAAGATTGAAAAAATTGGGTTTGTTTAGTCTGGAGAAGAGAAGACTGAGGGGGACATAATAATAGTCTTCAAGTACGTAAGGTTGTTATAAAGTGGAGGGTGATAAACTGTTTTCCTTATCCACTGAGGACAGGACAAAAATAATGAGCTTAAATTGCAACAAGAGCAATTTAGATTAGACATTAGGAAAAACTTCCTAACCATAAGGGCAGGTAAGTACTGTGACAGATTACCTTGGGAGGCTGTGGAATCTCCATCACTGGAGGTTTTTAAGAACAGGTTAGACACACTTGTCAGGCATGGTCTAGATAATACTTAGTTCTTCCTCTGTGCGGAGGACTGGATTAGATGACCTATCAAAGACTGTTCCTGACCTATATATCTATGAATCATGACCTCTAAACCAGCATTTACATCACAGCCCATGCTATTGTTATCTTTTGAAGATATTGTGTCCCTGTGATACTAAAATGCATAATTAATTTTCTCTAATGGAAAATGAATAATCAGGGACCAGAATCCATTGGAAAAGTGCTATGTAACCAGGAAATAAACAACCCCATTATCTCCATCTGTAGCATCAAATACATTTGATTTTTTGTCATTAATTTATAACTGTATTGGATATTTCCCCCCAACCCCCCCCCCCTTTTTTTTTTTTTTTTTTTTTTGCACAACTTGCTAAATCAAGTCTCTGAGCACTGAAACTGATGTAAATAAGGGAGAAAATGCTGTCAGGTAATCTGTGTGCCTTGTAGAATAAAAAACAAAACATTTTTTTATTTGCTTCAGGGGACATATAACCTAATGTGGCATTTTTCCTACAGAGTCTGAGATCAAGATGTTCTTAGAAGATCTGAATTCATGACAAAATTGAGAGAGAGAGAAGTTCAGAACATTCAAGCCACTCAGCAGTTCATTATCAGATTTGATCTCCTTTTGTGTTTTAATAAACATCTCCAAAAAGTGAGCTGCTGCTTCTTCGGAACAAGGCCTTCTAGCTGAACACTAGTTTATGACTTCTTCCAATAAAGTCATAATTGATTAAGACAGAGGATTTTTTTTTTCCTCAAAGCAAGGCATTTCTCCCCAGTGCTTCTCAAAGAATCACAAAAAAGCAACATGTATACCAGTAACACTTCTGATCATCCCACATGACCAAGCGGCTGCAATTTAGAACTGTAATTTGGAACATATAAACATTAGTCTTGCAGCTTATTTGTAAATTAAAGAGTCTTGATGTTGTTTCCTGTGCTTATATCACAATCTGTTGTTGGCCTCTTTTCAGTTTCACATCTACACTTTGGATACTAGCAGGGGGTGTTAGAGAAAGATACTTACAGAAGCAACATGATCAAATTTCACTTTTACATTTTGAGGAACTACGATAAAGAAATATGCATTTTTATCTGATGAGGGTGCCCCGAAAACCATTACACTGTCTGGAAGAGGAATTAATATTGGCAAATTCTTTTGTTTAAACTCTTTATAGACACACAATAGCCTGCATATTATTTTATTTTATTTTATTTTGAAATGGCAGATAGCAATGACCAGTTCAACACAACGACAGGAAATTATCATTTTAGTCATTTATGACAGAGGATCTGTTGCAATTGTATTCAAGTGCTTTGCTAATCTTTTCTGCATTATTAAAGCCAGGATTCACTGAGGCACTTAAACACATGCCTAACTTTAAGCATATCAGCAGTCCTACTGCTGTTGTGCTTAAAGTTAGGCACGTACTTAAGTATTACAGCCTAGGTGCACAAGTGTATTAAGGACCGAATATAAAGTGTTAAGTGTGGAAGGTTAGTTGAAGATTCCTTTTATGTGGTCTTGTATAATGTGTTTACAATTTGCTTTTGGGGTGGAGATGCTGCTGGGTTGTACGCAAACTTGTAAAATAAAATTTGTAGTGTCTGTAAGAACTTCATTTCACATATGACCTTTTACAGTAATTGGATCTGAATTATAATCAGTCACCTGAGTCCTGAAATAGATAAAATAGTTTTTTAATGTTAAAAAGTTTTAGCCCTTCGTTGATTATCTAGCAGTGCTTACAGTCCTGTGAAAATAAGATAAATGAGAAATTTGGTCTCTAATTAGACTTCACTAGATTTACAGCTTTTAATTTATACGCCAATGCAACTCAGGCCGGCACTAACACAGATAGAGATGGAGCCACAGTTTTCAATTGATTTAACAATTTAATTGCAGCATTAACATCCATTAACATTTAACTAACCTTTTAAACTAACCTCAGGCACAACCTTAAAGACTAAATGAAGTAAAATTGCATATAAAAAGGTACTAACGTACAGCTGTAAGAAGCCAGAGTGAATCTTTAGGGAGATTTAGCATCACTTCCCCACATCAGCAGGAGGGAGTCTGTTTTCCTTCTTGAAAAATTCAGTAGTAAAGCATGCTCTAATTTATAGGAAAAGGAAATAGACACATTTGATGGTTATTAACTCTCATTTATATCTTCTCGTCTATACGTGATGCCTAAAGGATGCAATATCCCTTAGACTGGTCAAGCACCAAAAATCAATTTATTACACAGAAAAACAATATTACTGGATTAACTGATAAAATCACATAGAGGAATATAAAATGAGGTTTGCTATGAAATGGAAACAACATATTCTAGAGACAATAAGCAAATATGGCACATTTATATGGGTACAAATCTAGAGCAACTGCACTGAAGCTAATGGAGTTACTCCAAATTTACACTGTGTAACTGAGGGATAAAGTCATGAAGAACAATGAAGCATAAACACACTGAGTGCCTGATTTATATAAGTGTTGTGCACCCTAACCCTCCAGACGAGGACAATAGCAGGTGCTCAGTATTCAGAAGTCAGATACTTCGATCAAGACCCTCAGCTCGTGTGGATCATTGTCCTTTCATTGCTGTGGGAATTTACACCAGCTAAGGATCTGGACACATATTAATATGTGTTTTGTGCATAAAGGCCATAAATGTGGACCAGAGCACTTAGCATTGTGCACTCGCTTAGTCTTATAGTTTAGGATTTGGTCAAAATTTACTGTTTTGGGGTTTTTTTTTTGACAAGGATGATGAGGAAGACTTCACAGAGCCATGCAAAATTTAATATATACGTTCTCATCCTGTAGGGACTCTGATTGAATTTATTTAAAATTAATTCTTTTCAATCGCTTTATAATTCATAGTGTAGATTAGGCAATTTTGGTCTTCTTGTGGCAATAGGATATAAGTATTCATTGGAAATGATGGTCTAGCATGTGAAAACCTTACTCATGTTGGTGAGCACATGCTCACGTGAGCCATGCTACTGAAGTCAGTGGATTTACTAGTGTAAGCTCTCACCAGTGTAAGCGTTTCACAATCTAGCTGTACACTTGCGCATGTGGTGCCACTACTTTACCGTATTTAAAGTTTATACAATAACACCTGAGTGTCATCAGATCAGGAGGATGATAATTTGCAAAGCATCATTAGGACTTTGTGTTTTATGACTCTAATGATGACTGTTGGACACAGTCAGTATTATGTCTTGATGTGATACCATTATGTCAGATGGTGTTAATGGTCCAAGGATTAAGGGCTTTCTAACAGCACACATTGACATCATACACTTTTATGATTCCAGTGGAGATATTAGTCATGCCAGCGAGTGTTCTACGCTACACCCTGACTAGATACACCTTAAATATATTAGGTCTATGATCAGAATATTAAAAGCTTCATCATTGTATGCATTGTCACAATATATTGTGTCTCTGTACAGTTCTTCACACTTTCAGGCATCTCCGCTTCTATTCGTGTTTCAGCACTTAGAGGGTATATTGAGGGAAAGCCAGACCCCTTTGATGGATGCAAACTATGCTGGTTCTCCATTCCTTCTCAAAGTCACATGGCAAGGTTTGTACTGGACATAAAGAGCTGACCTATTTGGTGATATTTGATTTTCACTAAAACTTCTATTTAAGATTCCTTATTAACTACTAATAGTCTACTACGGCTATTGCTGTATTTCATAACAACACCATAAAGTTAACAGACTGTTTATACCGGCAACTTCTCATCCACAAGTCACATAATTACAGCTACTCATAAGTATATTCTAATACAGTGCTTCCCAACCTTTTTGGCTCGAGGGCCACAAATACAATTTTTACAACCTGAAGGGCCACCAATCTCTGCCAGCAGCTGCTGTCCCACCCCTCCTTCCTGCAGCCAGAGGGAAGGAGTTCAGCAAGGAGGATCTCCTGTCTGCCTGGCCGCAGCAGGGAAACTGTGCGCTCCACCTGGGTCCCTTGGCAGTGGTTCCCTTCTGCAGCCAGGGGGACAAGAGATCAGTGCTCTCCTCCACCCAGCACCTAGGGACCCAGGTGGAGCGCTTTGCCATGCTCCCTGCTAGTGCCAAGGGGAGGGGAGCTCTGATCTCCTGTCCCCTTGGCTGCAGCAAGGAGCCTGCACTGGCCACACACTCTGCCTGGGTACTTAGGCAGTGGCTCCCTTCTGCAGCCAGTGGGAGGGGCGCCGCGGTCCACTCTGAAAAAACACATGGGCCACTTTTGGCCCACGGGCCACAGGTTGGGAACCATTGTTCTGGTATCATCTTTTTAGCTCCCAAGGCAACTAACATTACCAAACAAACAGAGGACTCAAACAGATTTTTCATTTTAAAGATGAATACCCACTACAATCAAACACCAAAGGTAAATCCTAGGACCCAGACTTTTAAAGGTAGTTAGCCATTTCTCCACTCAGCATTGCAAGTATAACTGACTTAGAAGCCTAAGTCTCATTTTCAAAAGTGACTTGTTTAGGCACTTAAATACCTTGAAAAATCTGGGCCTAAGTGTATTTGGAGAACTCCCAAAATACCATATGCAAATACAATCTATCATACAAGGAGAATTTTGCTGTGGATTGTTAACAGTGAAGGATTAATTCCCCATAGAGCTGCATCAATAGCTGCTAAATATAACCACATATACTATGGCTGGTTTCCTATTCTACTGAAAAAGGAATCTTTTCAAATGTAGGTGCACTGCATATAGCCACGGATCAGTGTTCACAGCCAGGATAGTTTCCCAGGATATCAATACCTTTTGTGATTGGTGCTGTACCTTCTGGAACCACACACATTCATAGGAGGTCAAGCCTGGGGTTAAGCAAGTATTTCTATGTGTTAAGGAACTTAGTGAATCCTATGAATCACAGTGGAACTCAAAGTTACACTGATTCGGATAAAGGTGTTTTTTCCAAAAGGAAAACTCCATACCCTGTGAGTTAATGGACTTGCTCTTTGTTGCACCTCCATCAATAGCTGGTGGTAGAAATATCTACCTGGTGTAACAGTCAAATCAATCTACTGCATTTTTAACTCCTGAAATTTCGGTAAAAGCTAGTAAAGACAACACATCATTGATGTGTATAACAATGTGAACATCCCATCTTTCCATGGTCCAGTATGTGCAGAAGGTCACAGCCCATCTCCTCAATCAAATCATACAACCTCCTCCTTGGAATCCATGAATCATATAAAGTGTGACCAGGATCCACTAACTCCCCATTCATAGATTCCAAGGCCAGAAGATACCATTGTGATCATCTAGTCCTGCCTCCTGTATAACTCAGGGCACAGAGTGTCCCCAAAATAATTCCTAGCACATCTCTTTTAGAGAAACATCCAATCTTGATTTAAAATTTGTGAGTGACGGAGAATCCACCAGACCTTGGTAAATTGTTCCAATGGTTAATTACTCTCACTTAAAAAAATTGTGCCTTATTTCCAGTCTGAATTTGTCTAGCTTCAACTTCCAGCTGTTGGATCATGTTATACCTTTCTCTGCTAGACTGAAGAGCCCATTATTAAATATTAGTTCCCCATGTAGATACTTATAGACTAGTCAAGTCACCACTTATCTTTCTCTTTGTTAAGCAAAATAGATTGAGTTTTTTGAGTCTATCATTATATGGCATGTTTTCTAATCTTTTATTCATTTTTGTGGCTCTTCTCTGAATCTTCTCCGATTTATCAACATTCTAGGCATCAGATCTGGACTCAATATTCCAGCAGCAATAAAATCAGTGTCAAATATAGAAGTAAAATAACCTCTCTACTACTACTACTTGAGATTCCCCTGTTTAAGCATCCCAGGATCGAATTAGCTTTTTTGCCTACAGCATCACACTGGGAGTTATGTTCAGCTGATTATCCATAATAACCTCCAAATCTTTTTCAAAGTCACTGCTTCCCAGATTCCTAGATTTCATGATCTAGTTCCAAGTTGCCTTCCTTATTTTGTTTTGTTTGGTTTATAAACCATCATTGGTCTTGCTCCAGCATGGAGTTTGTCTGTCTGTCTCGTCTCCTAGCTAACTCCTCTGCTAATCCAGCCCTAGTCACTTCTCAGACATTTTATACCACCTTCTCTCTCTGGCCGGAGAGTCTCTACTACAGCTTCTGCCATCTAAAAGAAGATTCCCATCTCTCTCTCCTCTTGGACTCTCCATATCTCATTTAAAATCTGAATTCAGAACTTCCCCCTTGCGAACACCTCACAGTTATTCTTTCCTTCTGTTTTGTGGATATAATTTGCACAAAGGAGCTATGCAAGACATTTGTATCGTGCTGAGATCTGTTGTAGAGCGGTCAGAAATATCAATGGCCATCTTTCAAGTCATTTATAAATGTTTCAGGCATCAGCAGATGATTGAAATCCATAAAGCAGGTCAGTGAAATGCAAACTTTTATTCAACCTCACATAGAGGAAGGCCATAGAAGAAACCCCCGCACTTGAGAGGCAATGCCCTACAGAAAGATCAACGTGAGCATATAGAAATGAAAACATCAAAAATTACGCTTGGGATCAAAGTGATCTTACAGATTTTTGTTTTTAATTAAGCAATTGCATGTCACATTATTTACTTCAGATCCTGCTCTGCATTAGAGCCGCTTTGCACTATTCTGCTGGAACAAAGCTGCCCTGAAGTCAGTATCTCTTGCTTCAGGTGGACTCTTCAGGAGGGGGAAAGTTGCTGCATCCCTCCCATTGTGTCTGAGGATGGCTCAGAAGGCATGGTCATTGGATGGATTGACGGGATTGTTGCTGCACAGCGGCAACCCTCAACTGCTGTAACGACCTCAGTCATAGAGACCGTTGCCAGGCAGCACAAGTGAGAACAACCCTCAGGTTCCCATTGCAGCTCCCATCATTCTGGCCTAGGACTGGAGGTATTCCTAGTTGGCCTGTGTGAAAGCCCAATATACACATGGGAGCAGCTGTTCTTTCCTGATTTTATGGGGAGACGCCTGCCCACAGAGGCTATGGGTGCTTAAATTTTAAATTTACAGAGCACTAATATGTCAGTAAATACCCCAGACATATATGGTGCCTGATTATCCTAATTACCACAGAGTGAGTCACTGAATCAACAGCAGAGATAGCAAAGGCCTATTACCTCATCCATCCTCTCTGCCCAAACAGAACAGCCTCTACAATATATTATTTAATGCTTTGCCCAGGCTGCTTTTAAACATCCCAGATGATTGGACTTCCCAGTCTATCTCCAGAGATCTAGTATCCTGGGATAAACGTGGTGTTTACCCCACTTTTACAGTCTAATCCATGCTCATTTTAGGTCTCTATATAAGAGTTTAGGTTACACGGTAATTGCTTTTGGAATCTACTAAATATAATTACACAGTAATTTGCAGGAGCCTGTAATTACTATGTAGTTACATGTAACCTACCCTATAAAGTTACCAGGTAATTTAAGGAGTAATTGCATGACATTGATGCTCTGTGAAATTAAAGTGTTAATATTTTTATGACTAAATAATAAATTTTAGCCTGTTGGGGGGAGGGGAGGTTGTCTTGGCAAATTGGTTATAAACATTCCCCACTGAAAATAGCATTTAAAGCCTCACCTCCATACTTATTCTTTTCTTTTAAAGGGAATCACGTTTAATATTTAAGTGCAACTGTAAGAGATTCTACAAGGATAGGTTTTATTACAAGAGAGCTCTCCACCCACTACTATGAACTTATGTAAAGATTACTGAAAGGTTCAGTCCCTGTTTGGACTGATTTTCTGCACCTTTAGCATGCACAATGCAGAAGCCAGGCACATATTTATAGTGGACCTCCATTTAAATGAATAGCTGGAAATATTGGTCCTGATCCTGGACGTTGGCCACTCTGAGCGTGGGGAGTCTGTTGTGGGGGGCGGGGTATGCAAAGGTGGCTTTGCATAAACTTTGTACCACCCAGATTCATGAGATGGCCAGGAACTTGTGCAGTGCGGAGCAAAATTACAGTAGCCCTAGCAGCTGCTCTAACTTACCAGCTAGCTGTGTTGCAACAGATGCCTAGGGAGACAGCCAGCAGCAATGAACGCCAAACATACCTCCTCCATTCTCTGCAGCTCGCCACCCAACTCCAAAATAGAATATTCACACTTTTGATTAGAGTTGGGAGGAGAAAGGGTAATTCCATGTTGCAGAGGATTTCGATGCATGCGCACAGAGTTTGTGTGGGCAGCTAGAAGCGTGGCAAACTTATGGCAATTCGCACTGAAAAGCTTTGTAAAATGGACGGCAAGAGCTACCTTTGTCCTATGGAAACCCTGAAAAATGTTGTACACCCTCAAAATTTCCCATTCATGTCCATTCATTTTCTTCAGACCATACTGCAGTCCTTAATGGGCCTTGGTAGAAGACTCACCCTCGCTGAGAGACACAGAGCTGCAGCACTTCCACCTCAGTTTCTCCACACCAATCTTTGGCCTACTCCTGCTGTAGAGGTGCTTGGCCCTCCCAGCCAAGCCACTTTAAAGCATCCAACCTCTTCCAGGGTAACAGAGTCCTGTAGTCAAAATCCAAACTAACATCACAGCACAAGAGTCTTTGGATTCGCTGGACTCAGCCTTACAGCAATTACAGCAATGGCCTATCTCACTATCTAACCACCAGCTTTTGACCTACAATTAACCCAACCGTCAGGGTCAGGTCGAACCTCTGAACAAGGGCCAGCTTCTTGCTTCACATAGAAGCAGCCTGGGCACTCTTCTCCCCACCTAGCACTCAACTGCTGGGCTTTCCTCCTTTTAAGTCCTGCAGTACTGAGGCGGGACTAACTGAAAAGGGTTGATTGGCTGAAGGCCTCCTGACCCTTAAAGAGCCGGATCACCCTGTTACAGGCCTCAACCCCTCAAGATGCGAAACTCCCACCAATTTCTCAATTCCTGACGTTCTAATAGGAGCTGCTTCAGCAGGCGTCAGTGGTGATCAGCACCACCAAGGATCCGATCCTTGATCTGCTGTACCTCGGTCACTTTTACAGCTGGTCGATGTTTTTGAACATTCACATTTTCTTGATGAAAGATAGGATCACATTTTTCATGAACATTTCCTCAGCAAATTCATCCCGTTTGTCAGCCAGCGCTTGTCACATTTTGTATCTTACTCTTCTTCACACCTGTTTTTACCTTACATAAATCACAATCACAGCAGTAGTGGAAAGCAATAAGGATTTTGGCTTCATATGCTGATCATAAGAAGGGGCTGACAACCAGTAGTACCAGTCAAAGGATGGTCTTGTGGTTAAGTACTAGTCCACGTGTCAGGAAATGTCCGTTCTGCCATTGCCTTCCTCTGGGGCAGGTCACTCAATCTCTCTCTCTGCCTTAGTTCCCCAGGTGCAAGAAGGGGCAATAACAACTCTTTTCTCTCTGTCTTTTCTATTTAGATGGTAAGCTCTTTGAGGCGGGGCTTGTTACTCTGTGCTTGTTCAGTGCTTCACATAATGGACCTGGATCTCAGTGGGAGCCACTAGATGCTACCACATTACAAATAATTAATCATAATAATCAAAACTCAGATATAGATTAAAGATGTATGCTGTAATATACATTTTATTTTATAATCAGTGGATCTTAGAAAACTACAACCTCATTTCCAGTCACTGAGAATTTTCCAAACAAACAAACAAACGAACGAACCAAAAAAAAAAAAAAAAAAAAAAAAAAAAGAAAGATCTTGACAGGAAATGTGAAGCTAATTAGCTTTGTATCCTCAACCTGGAGCTTTAAAAAGTTCCCAGAAAGAATTCCATTTTTTCCTAGAAAAGATGTGCAAATATGATGTGTCTGCAAATCCAATTAAAGTTGATAAATAATTCAGTTCAGGTAACTCAATATTCAAATTGAAAGCAGGCATCCAATTTGAGAGGGAAGAAAGCATTAAAAAACCATTGTGAACACAGTGTGTTATACTGATACTTTGCCACATGAGCTGGACTTTAAATGAAATGTACTATTTTTAGTCAGATGGTAAATTGCTCTAAACTATAATATTTAATAAATAATATTATGGAACAGTAATAGTAATACAAATATTTAAATATTTATGACATTCAAGACAATGGCAGAAGGACTGGGTCCTGAATGTGTAAAATATTATCCCGTATACTATTATTACTAGAGACTCAGGATGCACAGAGTCCAGCCCAAAGCACTACATGCAGATATAGCTCTATTCTGCTATATCTTAGATGTAGGCCTTAATGGTGCAAGGCGCTCCATGTGGGCAGCCCTCTGGGCTTGCATTGCCGGATGGCGGGGTCTGTCGATCATGCTGGCACTTTGAGGACTGATGGGGCCCAGCATGACTGTGACAAGGCCTCAGCTCCTTCAAGGACAGGCATGCCCTGAAACTGATCATGTGACTAGGCTGAGCGCAAAGCCTGCTGGGGAGAAGAGTCAGGAAATAAAAGACAGGCCGTGCTATTCATTCTGAGAGATCTGAGGGTGAGTAGGAAGTCTCTCCCCTGGACAACCTGAAGGGGAACATCTGTGGCTGTTTTGAAGCGCTGTCCAATGGTCAGAAGTGAAGCACTACTCACAGAATGGGAGGGGCATACTCAAGAATGGGAGGGGCATTTCCTGTGCAAGTAATGGAATTTAATTGGTCTATTAATAAACCAGACCTCAGAAGGGGATTTTTGTGTGTGCAGGGGGGAACTCTGGTTGGGTGGCCCGTGATTATGCCAGAGACATTGAAGGAGGATGATGAGGGAACTGAGGCACAGACAGACATCTGACAAACCAACCAAAAGCAGACTGACTCATGGTGAGGCTGGTTCTAGAAAGCCTGAGTCCAATGGACAGATTATAAAATAAATTTTACATGTGGCTTTATGTAGACCTGTCAGAGAAATTTGGGCCCTAGTACATCATATATATCTATGGCTCCACCCCCTCTCTTTCATTTTATTTACCCAGAAGTTATAGATGCCGTGGAGCCTGGAACAATTGTCTCCCCCTCTGCCTCAAGCACAAAAAGAGTACTTGAGCACTTAACTTGCACATGTACTCATTGCAGCTACATCTGCAAGTTGACTAATTGTGAGCTAATGCACCTAATTATTTGTATGTGCAATTGTGGCTATTGGGCATACAAAATAGGCATGCAATTACACACCAACTTGTTTAAAAAACTGGGCCAAAGTCTACTACTCTGCTTCTTTATGAAAGCTTTGGTGTATATTTTTTTCATCCAGGTGATCTCAACTAGCAAGCAATTATTATTCATCTCTCAAAGAAAATGGGAGCACAAGCAGATAATATGGCTGTGTGAGTTTATTATTTTTAAAAAATCAATTCAGATATATAGAGACATATTAGCTGCAGCTTTCCAGCTCCTGGTAAGTTGCTAACGAGGCCCACAGTGCCGCAAAACCTGCTGTAGCTAGTAAAGATTCATGGCAAAGTGACTGTGGTGGAAACCGAATGAGTACATGATCTGTGAGCTGGTATTTAGTACGGTTCACTAACTATTCTTCATTACTTTTAGAGTTGAGCTGGTGTGCATTTTCTGCTGGGATGCCTAATGGCAAGTTGTCCTGACCAAAGAGAGTAAAAATACAATACAATAAAACAGCACTCTCTTGAATTTACTTTATTTTGTTTCTATTTCAGTGGGGCCTTTGTATAATTTTTAAAAAGTTAGTTTTAGTCAATAGTTATTAAGAAAACATGTGGATAACATAGCGGAACAATGCAATTACACCATGCATTATGCCGTACAGATTGTTTATTCAATTTTCCCCGCAGAAAGAAACAGAAACAACTCTCTAGGCAAATCCTTAAAACATCTAGGAGTGTCTCAAGCCAAAGAGGGACTTGTATTTTGTGTGTGGAAATATGCTCAATTATCCTAGTGTCACTGCACTGTTGAGGTCCATGTAGGATTTTTCTGGGTGGTGATTTATATTATCCCATCAATGCATTAGGGAGAGATTTAAACTCTTAACACCCACCACCACACCAAGGGGAGAATAGGCTACTTAATATGAATAACAGCACTAGAAGAAAAACACTCCACCCCATGTTTCTTCTGCAACTTTAAATTGGACACAAAGAGGAGGAGGAAAAAAAAAAAGAGAACAGAATAAGAGCGAATTAATAATGGAGAAACCTGATTAGAATATAATTTGTCCTCATTAGTACAGCATTCCTGACATAAGACTGCTCCTTGAATCCTGTTTACTTTGAAACTCCAAAGAAAGAAAACCTATATAGTTGTTAACACTCGGCTTTTCAAGGATAGCTCCATAATGAGGGTGGAGTGTATATGAGCTGGTTGGTTCTTTACCATCAGAGAACACTGAAAACACATCTGTGCACTGAAGCATTATTGGGCCTTTCAAACAACCTCTGTGGCCACTGCCTATAAATCTCTTCCCCTGTCATGTTTAACTAAAACCCAATACCCATTCAACATGAAATCCATCAATGTTATACAGAAAACAATGACAAAGCACTCTCCTTTGTGTCAGGAAAAACAAATAATTCTGCAGGAAAAAAAAGGGAAACCTTTTTCACCAAGCTTCTGCAATGGTACAGAGGCAAGAAGGGGCAGCTTTCTTTTAAAACAAAATATCCTCAGCTCTAAAAATTCTCAAGGCCATGTTATTTGTACCAGGCATCATGACGGCTCTGCAAGACAATACATAATGCATCAGGAGCATCTACGTGTTGAAGCATTTTATCTCAAGCATGTTTGTCATAAGGACAAAGTCAGCTAACACCATCAGCTGTACAATCCTATTAACTCTAAACTGATAATGTGTTAGTGGAGCAAAATAAGTTAAAAATTCATATTTTCTCTCCCCCCTCTCTCACACAAACAAAATGAAGGAACCTATTGGATGGATTTAGCCTCTTCTTATTCACAAATTGTCTGCAAGAAATTTTAGAAGAGCTTTGGTTTTCATAAAGAATCACTGAATTTCTGCAAAATAATTCTTGTTTGGTAGAACGTTCATGGGCAGCTCTCTGCTAAAATATTTGCTATTCAGAACTGGTGTTTGTTAGTTTTGATTGATCACAAGTTATTACTGTGTGACAACAGTTTCTAGAGGACCCAACCAAACTGAGATCAGGACTCCATTGTGTTACATGTTGTACATCTACGTAGTAAGAGACAGTCTCAGCATCAAAGAGCTTACAAGCTCAATAGACAAGACAGACAAAAGGGTGGGACAGAGGAGGTAATATCATTCGCAATGTTATGTCCATTTTACAGACATGGACCTGAGCCGCAGAGAAATTAAATGAGTTGCCAAAGGTCACACAGGAAGTCTGTGGTAAAGCCAGGAAATGAACTTAGACCTCAGTCCCAGCTCAATACTTTCCTTTTTCTTTATACAGATCATGGTAGGGTTGCTGGTTTGCGTGGATCAGTTAGTAGCCTTCTTGGGGAGAAAGGACGGTTTTCTGGTTAAAGCACAAGAATCCTGAAACATGGTTTATATTCTGGACTCTGCTACAGATTTCTGGGGTGTCTTCTGGCAAGCCTTTTAATTGGTTGGTGCTTCAGTTCTCCTGTCTGCAATATGAGGATAATACTTGCCTAACACACAGTAGTGTTGTGAGGGTTGATTCAAGCATGTTTGCAAAGCACACTGACATACTCATATGGAAGGTACTCTAGAATAAAGCTATTTTGTTGCTGAAATCTTGGGATAAAAAATTGTGCGCTTTAGTCAGGAATTGACAGTGACATCATTCAGATAAGTCAATAAACTAAGGTCCTTGTTTATCCACAATGAAGTTAAGAATCACATGATATTTTTCATAAAAAGCGTAGGATATTCCCTTTCTTAACTAAATTGGTTCTAATGTTCTGTGTGCTCTGTTGCTGAACATGGGAGCATGGATGGATTTGTATACACGGGAACTACACTACTAGTATCAGACACTTTAATACATTAAGTATGAAAGGTGCTATATAAAGCTAGATTCTGGTGCAAAACAATCAATAACTGCTGAAAATAATATGGAGCCTGATTTTAAAAACCCTGAGAAGCCAATGACTGCTTCTGTGATTGCATGCATATTGTAAACTACCTGGTCAATTACTGTGATTGTTGCTGCAAATCAGGAATGTGTGTACACAAATGGTCAATTAGGCTACTTATCTCTAGCCACAAGTGGCATTTATGAAGGCGAAATGATGATTCTTCTAAGTTGTCGGAGTCCTTTAGAAAACTTCCACTGCTACTAGAGTAGCATGAGAGGAAGGACTAGCAGACGATCAAGTGCTTATATGAACACTGTCATTCTAATATACTGTATGGATACAGTAAAAAAACCAGTGAATGAGTAGCTAAGATGACAGCCTGGAGGGCCAGGAGAGCATGTGGGAAGGCTGAAAACATATCAGACAGGCAAAATGGTTTGGAGAGGCCAAAAGTGATTGGAGAGGACTCAGTAACCCTGGGGAGGGTCAAACAGATGGAGAAGGAAGATGAGGTAATGATTGGAAAGGTGAAGGCAAAGAAAGTGACAATATGCACCAGAAAAAACAAGACTGGATCAGAAAGTGTCAGTCCTGGAGATGGCTCAGAATTAAGGAGGTAACAGGGCTGGTGGGAATGTGACCCATCTACTTAAAACAATGTGTTTAATACACTATACATAAAAGGAAGGGGGGTACTTCTGTAAAATGTTTATCAATCAAGCAGTTTCTGTGACATGTGAACCAGAGCTGAATTCATGGGGTCCCTTTGTGAAAGTCAAATCTTTCTACTTGAATGTAGCTACCCACATTGTGCTGAACCTGTTCAACTAATCTCTAGGTGTGACACTTCATCCTGACTCTTGTATCTTAAGCATGCCATTACTGAAAAGACATTAGCTACAGAACTTAATTAATAAAATCAATCATAATTAATTCTTTCAGTGTTCATAAAGCCATTGCAGATACTTCCCTAAGAGTTTCATTGTAATTTGACATTAATGGAGATCGAAAATAGGCAAATGATTTAGAATATATAGAATAAAGTACACCCTGCTGTACATAATAAGGCTACCTTTCCACTGAGGGGGTGACAGTGGCATATCAAAGCAAGAGTGCAAAACTCAGATAGTTAATCACTCTCACTGGGGCTGTGACGGAATTTCATCTGTATGTTTAAAGGGTATTTTATTCTTTATTTCCAACAGTTTGAAATGCTAAACCACTGATCAGCTATGGCTTTCACTAGTGATTCCATGTAGCTAGACCAGAGGTTCCCTCTCCATGCGTGCGTCCTGAAAGGGTGATCAGGGCCCTTCATTTTTAATGGCCTCTGTTGCTTTGCATGGATTTTTGCAGTGCAGAAATGGGTTTTCTATTTTGATTAAGTAGGATATTGAGGACTTCCTTAAGAATGGAAGACTGGCAGCTGGTACAAAGTCTATTAAACACCTTTAAATACATAAAAGGACATTGGGGATGCCTGTAATTGGCCATCCACAACACTCACATACCACTCAGATTTTACCCCCTCCAATAACCATAACCATCAATGGTTGTTGTACATACACACATCCAAGGGCAAATTTTCATCCAGATCCTCTAAATCCTTAATTGTGCAAAAGTACCCTTAGGCTTTGAAGGCAAGTATTCCCTTAGGGAGGATTTGCAAGACTGAGCACCTGGGTGGGCAGGAACTTCTAGCAGGTCATCTCATCTATCCCCCACCATTATGGCAGGATTAATTTCATTATCCTAAAACCATCCATGACCAGTGGGGGTTGAATTGTGCCTTGGTCACTCCTTTGAAGACCATTTCACAAGCTTCTTCTGCCACCTGTCGCATTTCATAACTCTCCTTACAGTTATTAGACCAGAAGGGTGATCTCAGTTACATTTGTGTCAAGCCAGAGTAACGGCATTGACTTGAATGGATTTACACCACTGTAACTGGAATCAGAGTTTAATGTATGGGGGTTATAGAACGGGAGTTGGAAGAATGAGTGAATGAGATGATGTTAATTTAGCCCATTATCATTTAGCTGGTGTAGCACACATCCACGTGCGCACACACACAAACACTCTCACAGTAGGGGCACGCACGCACACACACACACACACACACACACACACACACACACACACACTATTAATTCCTAAGCAAAACTTTTAAAGTAAATTGACACAGTAAGGTTAGATTTCTCTCTCTCTTTTACCTGAATAGCAATCTCTTTTATTGCACATTACTACAAATGAGTGAGAACACCAAATAGTGTTCTCAAACACTGGGTGCTGTGAACTGAACTTTAAATGTGCCAAGTTATGCTACAGAAGATTCCAAGGTACAAACCCTCCTCACCTCCAAAAAAACCCCCCAAAAACAAAAAACAGGGACTATTTGCTCATGTTTAAGATAACCCACCAGGGCAATCCTTCTTACTGATTCTTCTGAGTGCAAGGTGCAAAATGTGATATCTATCTCTCTGGTCTTCATCCATCAATCAATATAATCCTATAAGAGTTCGAACTTCAGTATTAGTTACATAAGAGACCCACTGAATTAGATAAACTCAATCACTGCTGGTGATGAAATGATTATTTAATTACTGTCAACTATGCGTCCAATATCACAGAGAGGAAATCCAAAAACACTGACAGTCAATGGTAATGTATTAATCAATTAAACAGTACTGCTCAGCTAAACATAATTTGCAGGATTCAATTAAATTAAATACTTAAACATAGGAGGTAGTTCTTGTAACATTAAAGGCTGGGACATGATACAGTGAAAGAAGGAACCTTCAAAGTTAGAGCTCAACAATCGGTCTTCAGCTTAAGGTAAACCAAAAGGAAAGATGGCTGGAGCTGGAGGGCATGTTTCTGGTCTCACACCAGTTTAACTCCATTGTTATCTGTTGAGCTGCTCCTTAATTTTACCAGCACAGGTAAATTCAGAATCCGGACCAGGTGCCTGCCCCATTTCTCAATAGCCTGGGATGATTAATTCCAAGTCTCCGAGGGAAAGGAGAACAGACCCTACTGACTTGTCGTTTATTTCAGAATGTAAATATTATCCAACCACAGTGTAAACAGGTGAGATCAGAAATCTTATCTCTATCTCACTTCCTGGGGTTTGCTTAAAGTCTTATAAAGCAGGATTGTACTTCTTTCAGAGCTGACTGTTCTTAAAGTTTATCCCTGCAGGACCTCCAGCCCCTAGCCCTTGATCTCTTTTGCCTCAGAGAGACCACTGGGATTTTTTTTTCTCTGGAAATATACACCTGGTCTGACTGTGAGGGTGAATGACCTCTGCACTTCTTCTAATTATTATTATTATTATAGCACCAGGATTCCCCCATTGAAATTGAAGAAGAAGCGGGGCAGTGTGCATACAAGTCTTAATCACCTAAACAGATTATAAACAATTAAAAAGGTCTCCCCCGTTCACACAAATTTTATTACTTACATGAAACTTGTGTCTTCAATAGCTATGAAGTATTTAGGCATTTAAAATAATGGGTATTAGGCACATTGCCAATCTCTTGGTTAAATACTTAGCTATACCTTATTTTAAAAAATGGTATATTATAACATGGATTGAGTTTTGTCTAGTGGTTAGGACAGGGCATTGGGACTCAGGGATCCTGGGCTCTGCTCCCAGCTCTGCCACCGACTTATTCCATCACCTTGGGCAAGCAGCTTACCTCTCTCGGTATGTGAGCATGGTCCCTCTTTCACAAGTCTGTTGGGAGGCTTAATTCATATTTGTAACACACTTCGAAAGTCTTGTGATGATGGTGTGGCATGGGGGTAGAATGGTGGAGCAGCCCAGTCTGTGGATTGTAGTGATGGTCTTAGCTGATGGGCAGAAACCATGCAAAACCTAACCATTTCAGGTGAGTTCCAATTTAAAATATTTGGGTTCATTTGAAACAGAGACATGGGGCAGAAGGCATGAGATGAGGGTACAAAAGCAATTGCACTTTAAAAAGGGCAAATGAATCCCTGGAAACCAAAATTGCTGATTTTCAGGCCATTCCATCACTTAGGATTATCTAGAGTTGGATTTAATGTATATCATGATCAGGGGAACTGGAGTCAGAGGGTCCTGTTCCCCGGAGGGAGTGTTATTAATGGGACATCACAGGAAAAGGGAACGCAGTGCGTTAGGCTAGAAACAACTCAGCCACATGGATAGAGCAGTCCCCAGGGTTAATTAAAGTTCCACTCCTTAAATTCAATCTGCCTTCAGCATCTCCATTTGTGAACAAAACATACTGAACCTCTCTGACTAAATTCTGCTTTCTGTTATACCAGTGTATAAAATCTGAAGCCACTATACTGAAGTCAATGGAGTGACTTCAGATTTACTTTGGTGTAACAGAGAGCAGAATCTGGCCAAATCTGATCAGTGCAAAATATTATCTTTCCCATCCTTTTCTAAACCCCATCTGGTTGTTGTTGATCTTTCACTTTGTCTTGTTTATCTAAAACCAATACCTATTCAGACTCCAATCAATCAATGCTACATTGGGAATGATGACAAAAGAGTTCCAATTCTCTTGTTTAACAACTTGTTCAACACCTATTGCCTTCAGAGACCTTTCAACATCTACACTTCCTGACTTCGTACCTCCCAATCATCTGAATTTAAAGGAAATAAGACAGAGAGCTTAGCAGCAAAATGCAGTGGAAAATATCAAATTCTGTGTTGTTGAAGGCAACGTGCATGACAGAAATACCATTAGCAGTCTGGGGATCTTTACAGTCTAATGAGTAGTACTGCAAACTCAAACCAGTGGGGTTGTTTTTGTTGCAATAGTGCAGTGCAAAGATAACAGGAAAATATTAGACTATCGTGTTGCTCTGACTGTATTTTTCACAATAATTGAATTAACAGAAACTCAAAGGGAATACAGCACTTCAAGTTAAAAGATGTCTGGGAAGCCAAGTACTGCTGTGTTGCTGTGTGATAATTTTAGTCACTCTTTGTACAGTAGTGGATTTAGTCCTAAACGTGTGAGAAGCCTGGTTTCGCATCTGGTAAACATGATAAATGGAGCAGAGTTCAGTCAGTACAATGATTAAAAACACTGTATATAGGGCCTGATCTTGAAAACCTTTTTTATGCGTGCAGTACTATTTAAGGCATTGATCCTACAATCAGATCTGGACAGTTGGACATTTGTGCTCATGCAGATGTTCTGCATAGCCGCATGGAGGCAAAGGCTTAAGTCTGCAACAATTCACACGTGTAAAGACTACTCAAGTGAGTAACAGAATTCAGGAGTGGGTCCATTTGCCTGGAGCTTGTGATAATTAAGGGATGTTGGCAGTGTTTGTATCTGAGTTTTCCATCAAACATAAGGGGTTTGGGATCTGGAGTCCCAGTTCCAGAGATCTGATCTTTTTCCTGATCAAAATCAGGTCTCAAGGTATTGAAAACCTCATTTCAATCAGTAAAACCAACTTGGTGGTTTGAAAACCTGGTTTATTAAAAAACAAAAAATAGTTCAATTCTCTTCCAGCTTTAAAGTGGCTGCCATTAGCAAAGGAGCTGGATAGGGATATAGAATAAAAGCACTGGCATTTTTCCTCTGCCTTTTCATGGATATATTGATATTGTGCTGGAGGCTGATTTGGATAACAAGTTCTGAGCTAGGAACTGGGTTTATTAATGTCACTGTTCATAATTCCTTTTTTTTTTATTGAATCAGAGCCCTTCTATATCAAAGACGAGTTTATATTTAATCATCTACTCAACAAATGAAATGATCAATAATGCACATTTTTAATAGAGGGGAAAAAGGTAATGCATGTTACAATTTTTTTTGCCCAAATTTTGTGGCCAGATACTACAACATTTGTGTGCACATCTGATGGCCATAAGTTGGGAGGTATACAATTAATAGTCCAGGCCAACTAGCATTGAATGTTCCAGCTCAATATTATAAAAGGAAGGAAAATCTAAATGTAAATAGTGATTGAAACAAAAAAACAAAACAAAAAATCGAGACTTCCAGAATAATTGCTTTTACTGACTTCTGTTACATTGCTACATATGGATAAGATATGTCTCAGTCTCCTCCAATGTGCCCTAAGCAATGTGATTATTTTCAGTATTTGTATGTTGTGAAAAAGTGTTACATAATGATGCAACCTAATTTAGGGCCTGATCATGGAGACACTTATATGTGTAATTTGCAACGTGTGAGTTTAATGAGTCTAGTCACGTGAATAAAATTATTCATGCCTATTTCTGCAGCATAGAAAGCTATAGGATTTTCTGAACACTTTATTATTAACACAATTCTTCTTACCATGATAATCAAAGGAAGATACATATAACGCTCACAAGCAATCCAAAACCCACTGAAGTCAATGGGCATCTTTGCGTTGACTTCAGTGGTCTTTATATCAGGTCATATAGACCAAAAATTGCCAAGGAGTTGGTTTTTCAAGGACATGGGAGATAATATATCTAATTGGAGCTGGAAGTGAGAGTTTAGAAGCTTTAGAATAGCTTCAGACCATACAGCCATATGAAATGATGGGTGATAGGGGTCCACAATGTAATGCAACAGTTTGATAGCTTTAAAAACCCTAACCAGATTGAAAGAAATAGGCCTGCCTTGTAAAAACTGCACATCTGATGATTTCCCACACAAGTCTCCATGTGCTGAAACGGGAACAATTGTTCCTACAACATTTTATATATGATTTTTCTGGTTTAACAATACACGACTCATATTACAGGGGCTTATATACTGATCATTGACGAGCAGCTGCAACGACCAGGAAAATGAATGAGAGCTGAGGGCCCTCAGCCCCATGCAGAATGAGGCCCCCAGTGGTATTTATTTACAGCTGCTTCCTAAAAAGATAATTTTCACTCTGAGAAATTTTCATAATTAAGCCTGTGATGGCTCATGCTACGCAGTTCAAGAACGAGAACATAAAGAACGCTGAAGACTCATTACAGACAGCACAAACTTAACTCATTATCAGCACTTGGAGTGAGCAATCTCAGACCATTACTTTTAATGGGATTAGCCTTTCTTGTGTACAAAAGGCAGCACAGCTCAGTCGATTTAAGATCATTTCCTTATTATAACAACATGGGCCACATTCATTCTAATGGGAAGCTGCTCATTCTAACTTCACTTCTTATTGCTGCGGTTGCACAGAGCACTTCATTAGAAATATGGGACAGTAACAAGCTGTATCCTTGGTTTATTTTTGCCTCTCTGTCCCTGCATCTTTTTCTCATTTAACTAGGCCTTATTTTCGATCATCAGGGAGGAATCGGATTAGCTCATTAATTCTGTTTTAGTGCCAGAAAGATGGAATGAGTTTAGGTTGGGTCTTCACTAAAATTTTCATCTATTCCCGATGCCCCCTGTCACTCCTCAACATGAGGATTGGGGGGAACCTCCACAGAGCACACAAGGATGAAAACTCCCTCTGTGGGCTCTCAAAATCCCATTCCCCTTATGCACCAGTGTATTTCTGAAGGCCGTGCAGGATATTCTCCAGTGTTTGTATCTACCTCTCTCTTACACGGATGGGAGCTGCCCATCTCCAGCCAGGGGAAATATAGGTGATAATGAACCAAAGGGATTGCAATTGGAACAGGTACTTTTCAGCTCAGACAAACCCCAAACATTAGGATGCAAAATGCTTTGCTCTGTAAATAATGTGAGATTCTCTCTTGAGAGTGCTAATACATGATGATTCAGCAAGGCTGGAAAAAGCATGACAACAGCCTTTCTCCTCGTGTTTCTGCTTCTGTACCTGGAACCGCAGTGGGAAAATGGAAATAAAACAAAATTACATGAAACTTTTTCAGACTTCACAAACAGTTCAGTTTTAATTTTAGGTGATGTTTTCATTTGGTTCTTAATTTCATCCGCTTCAATTTGCCCATTTATAGAATAGAAACCTTTAAAAATATGACCTCCTATTTTATAATAATATGTTGCATTTCTATGGAGCCTTCCATCTGAGGAGTTAAACATTGGTAAGTGTTAGTAAAATGTCCAGACTTGATATCTGCGTGGTTAATATTGGTATCTCCATTCTGCAGACAGGGAAACTGACCAAGAGCGGTTATGATACTTGCTCATAGTTACCTCATAAAAAGTCCACTGAACATCTGGGATAAAAACCCCAGTCGCCCAAGTCCCAATCCTATAGCGATGAGCTATCCTGCTCTTAAACTAAATCTTTTAGAGAAAACAGATCTGTATTACAGGATTATTTAGAGTTTCTCACAAAGCAAAAGATTTAAAGGAACAAGGATCTATCCCAGCAAAGTGTGTTTGTTCTAAGAAAGTTACAAGGACCAATATTTTGATTTAATGCAACTTTGTTTTTTTTACTCCCTAGTGTTTGTTTATGAAGTAATCTTGGTGTGTCATAAGGATGAGCATACATATTGGTTTTAAAACACCAATTATAAGTAACTCTGACTAACAACATGTGTGTCAGCCTGGCTGCTGTGGGAAGCATGGTTCTCTAATCGCCTGGAATTACTGCTTCAAAATCCCTGAATGGTAGAAACATCAAGACTCCAGCATTTCTCTTGCAAAGTAATATCCGTTAAATAAAGCTGTCAGCATGCTAATAAATAAGTAGTATTTAAAAATAAAAATCACATACCAATAGGAGGGAGGTGTATAAAGGGGAAGAGGGTGTGAAAACCAATGCATCCAGACCCAGTCAAGCATGAGCTTATTTATGAGAGAGCTGCAGTGTAAACAAAGGCATTAAAAGGCTCCCTGCAGCGTACAGGTGCTTTCCAGCCCCCACATGTCACAACTGAAGCTGATTATTTCCAAGGAGTGTGTTTCAATCAATATGTGACTTTAAAAAAAAATCATTAGTATTACAGTACAAATTCATCAGTTTCGCAAGTTAGAAACCTATCCATTCACTACCCTGTTTTTTGTTTTCTCCTTCCATATCCAGAAGCATCCACGTAGGTAAGAACACTTGTGGCAATCTACTCTGAACATAAACTGCAGAGATGAAAGAGTGAGATCTAGGACAATGGAACAAATGGCGGGGGAGAACCCCCCACTGAATCAGTTAAAATTGCTTTCTAAGTTCAAGCAAATGCTTCGAGCTGTCTCACAACTGTGTGGATAGCATCGGACATTGTGAAGCCACCATCCAGAAGTGTAGCAGGTCAAGCTCTCCTTTAGAAGAGATCCCACCTCGCACCACGGTTGAGAGATGCAATAAAGTGGTTTTGGAGAACTGCACTGCAGCTGGTGGGGCCACATCTGGTCTCCCTGTATACTCGGAATTCCGTTTCCAGCACTGTCATTGTTCATCCTGTGAAGTGCCAAGTCCTCTAACCTCCCACTGAGGCCTATGGGAGTTAACTGTGTTCTGTATGTCACAGGATATTGACCTATACATCTTCCTTTATTGTAAGATCATCCAGCCTAAAGAGTGAGAAAAAAAGTAAATCCTGGATTTCTTTTTGGTGGTAAATTTGGAGAAAGTAATGTTTCCTGTTGTCTGATCATGGCTGGCCTGAGAGTTTTCCAAGCCTCTAAGGAGACAAGATTGTGGTGCCCCATATGAAGTCAGAGATGGAAACCTTTTTAGAAAGGATTTCCATTCACAAAATGAAAGCCTTAGGAGTTCACTTCATAGACAAAATACCAATGGAGACATTATTAACATCACTGACATGCACACAAAGGAAACCAGGGGCTCAGAGCTCTGCCTCTGTGTGGTTAAAAATGTAGGCACTTAGCGGGGAATGAAAATTATACTGGTCCGAGGTCCCGCACTTACCATATTTAGTCCTGGAATGTTGTCAAAATAGGCATAGCTAGAGTAGAGGATCAGGGAGAGACTTAAAGTCTGATAGCATTGGGGCTAATAGTGAACTCTTGTATACTGTTGGAAAACTACGAATCCTTGTTTTCCAAGAATACCAAGACACTTCCTTCCTAGAACTTGCAGGGCATGTGTATATGGTATATATTGGAACTTCAATTCACATAATTCTGACTCTGAGTTTGCTGGTTTTTGATGAATACAGTTATCTATTTAGAGGGGGAGATGTGACTGATGGCATTTTTTTTTTTAAATGGGAAACAAAATTAGCATATACTCCTGGTAGTTACCTGTTTTAAGTGCTCCAAAAGCAAACCCGATCGTCACATTTAAAAACATGGATCAAGTGTATTTGGAAGCAAAAAGAAAATGGTAAAATTATTTAGATTGGCTGCATGTACTTTTGGATTTTAAAGTGCCTTTGTGCATAAAGCTATCATTCATGTTCAACACAGGAGTCTTGCAACTGAAACACAACTGCTGTGCAACCCCATTTATTTGAGTAAAATGGAATTTTCTTCAGTCCTTTGGTGGTGGTGGTGGGGGGGGGGGGGGGTGCAACTGATACTCATTCCCAATTTTTTTTTCCTGAATAGCCAAGGTTTGTATAAGAGGGATTCCACTGTGCATTATTATTGGATGGCTAATGATATCTTTCAGAGGTCCACAATCTACTCATCTGGTGTGAATTGAGAAGTATGGTGTGTGATGTTTTAAAAAGTTATGTTGAAGGTCCCTAGAAGCTAGGTTCTGATGCTTAAAATAATTATACATGTGCTCAATTCCTGACCTCAACAGCTCTCATCATGTACACAGAGCAAAGTGTGTATTTAAGTGCATGAAGGATTGGGGTCTTAGGTCTACATTTTCAAAAGTCATTTTGGGATGTCTCAGGTTTAGGGAGCCCAATCTGAGACACCTTACAGGGGCATAGTATTCAAAAAGTGCTTTGCTATTCTATACGTTTTTATACCATGCTCATCATGGCAGTAGCTGAGTGCCTATGGCTGAGCATTCTCCTATGAAAAGAAAGCCACTTCACATGTCTCTAGCTGGGCAGTCAAGATCACTAGCAGCATTTGAAAACCTAGACCATATATATTATAAATAGATAGGGCATTCTTTATCCCTCCCTACCCCCCCTTTTTCTTTTTTTTGCAGCTTGGTTTAGAGGCCCAGTATTAAAAGCCAGCAAAACAAAAACCCAACAACTATTTATTTTACACAGATGTTAAGAGATGTAGGAAACACACAAAGGGTTAAAGCAGTTAAATAGAAAGATATATGTTTTAATGGAGTTGTGCTTTAAAATTACTTCTAATTTATCCGCGTACCAGACATGTATGGAGGTAAAATGATCAGCAGTAATGTGCAGCAGAAAGATATATACTTTTTTAATTGTAGCCAAGAGGAAAAAAGCAGCATGGAATAACTTAATCGTTGCTAATTATAATATCACTGAGGTAATTACAATAGATTTTGATTGTCTCATTTTCACACCAGAGGAGGGCACAATACTGGCTTTTCTCTTAATACATATTTGTTTTTAGAGAAGAGCTGACAATTACGCTAATTGTAGTCACAGCATGAAACTTTGTTTTTAAAGAAAAAATTGTCTACATGTCACATAGAATAAAACGCATCCTTTTTGTTTTGTTAGGTACAAATTAAAGACATATTAATTGCTTTGTTCATTGTAACAATGCAGGGAAACACTAACGCAAACATGACCAGTTCTCTCAGAGCGACACCAGTTGGAAAGACTTCCGGGCCCAAAATGGACATGAACATAGCTGGAAAAAGAACCTCTTGGTAGCTAATCTGGATGCATTTGAGCTGAACACATTCACCTGTAACTCTACAAAAAGCATCCTGTTCCTAACAAATGGTGGGGTCTGATTAAGTAAAGTGGAAGGAAACAAGAAAATAGGGTTAGATCCTCAGCTAGTGTAAATGCTATTGACTTCAGTTAGGTTCTTCTCAGAGCCACAGAAGATGTGCCTACATGTCAAGCTGGGGGATGTAATTCCCATCTCGAGGAGACATACTCTTGCTAACCCATCTTGGACAGGCTTGTACTCAGGGTGGATCTCCCGTCCTGCCATTTACACCACCACAGCTGCACTCTATTTTTCGCTCTCTAACTTGATCATATCTAGGGGAGATAGGTCTTCTCAAGTTGGGAATTACACCCCCAGCGTGAAGTGTAGACATTCCCGGAATGATCACTCTGGATCAGACCTGGGGGTCATCTAGTCTAGTATTTTTGTCTGGCAGTGCCATCACCAGGTGCTTCAGAGGAAAATACAGGAATTCCCACAGTAGGCATAAGGACTACAATCAGGCCCTTGTGAAAGCCTCATCCTAACTCTTAATCAAGATTAATTTAAGCCCCGAAGTATGAGCTTTTATCTCCCTCAAAACTTTTTTTTTTTTTGGTATTACACTGGTTACATGACACTAGCTTGTTAGCATCAGCAACACATTGGTAGGTGCCTTGCCATTCCTTACCTTTGAGTCACAGGAATGATCACCCTTGGTCTCAGTACAGGCCTGACAGCCAAGAGTACAATGCATCTCTCTACCTCTCGGTAAAATGGAGATGGTAATCCTTATGTGGATTTTTGGAGGTATTTTTTGAAGATGAAAAGTTAAAAGAATTATTATTGACCATTTTATGAATATATTATGGCAGTGCCCAGGGACTAAATCACAACGGGGGCCCCATTGCTCTAGCCACTGTACGACAATAGAGTAGTGAACAGCCTTAATAGGTTTGCATGTCCTGAGGAGGTATGTAAGCAAACCAGATGGGTGGATTTCCCCTACCTCTAACATAGACAAATAGTTTCTCCAATGGATATGAGGAGGATTAGGAAGAAATCAGGAAATCATGTGTTTGAACTGAGAGTGACTTGCTCATATGACAGCAAACTTTGTTGCGTACCATTTAAAATTTTCAGTGAGGGAAACTGGTGATTTGCCACTTGAACACATCGTATCATCACATCGGATAATGGAACCTTGCCAAGTACCTGCTTACACGTCAAAACATCAGGCACCCTTCAAAGAATGGTAAGTGATCTTACCTGTTTTCTGACGGGAAACTCACTTCCAGTTAACATGCAGACTGCTCCTGCTGAAATATCCCAGCAGACTAGGACAATATTACAGAGACTTGCACTTATTGTTCATGATCTTTGAGCTTCCTCCTACTGTTCTCAGCCTGAAAGCACAAAAAACAGTTGGAGGTCAGCTCATCTCCACTCTATCAGCTCCAATGAACACATTTCATAGATCCACAAGTGCACATAAATTAGTCCACCCTTGACTAAGTGTGGCAAGCAAGGTATTTGCATTATTTCCATGATCTATGCTACAGCCTGAGACTTTTTCAACATGTAGCTAAAATATTCCAGGAAGGAAAAAATCTGTCTGCGTGTCAGGGAAAAAGTGCTTTTCAATAATGAACTTGACCATCATTGTGTTAGCCATGTCCAAGATTACCTGTATAGAAAAAGACTTCCATTTCAGGTCAGGACTCCAATTTTGTTGTGTTCACTTACACCACAGCTGAATGCAATCCATTTACTGCAACATGGACATGCTGCTCTTTTTACAAGACAATTCTAGAGCAGTTGGAAACTTCAAAAATTTTGACAGATTTTTTTTCCTGAAAAATTTCAGAAATGTTCCCCAAAAAACCCCTAACTTTAATTATTTTCAAGACCAATTAAAGATTATGAACCAAGAATATACTATGTACACATATGCATTAGACCAGTGTGTTATATATACATAGTAAGCCAATGTGTAAATAAGAGGTTTACAATGATTGTTACAGGTCGATGTCTATATTACAGTGATGGTAAAAAGCCAAACAAAAAAGACCATCTTTCACTATACAAGATGGAGGGACACTTTCTCCAATGCTAACTGATTCCCCTATATAATCATGATATCCTATCATATTAGGTTAATTTGTGAGGATGCTAATACAGGGCCAGATCCAAATCTCAAGGAAGTCAAAGTGAGTGCTTCCACACTACATTCAATATGGTGAGAAAGGCAAACACAATCAATCCCTTATATCGTCTCTTCTAGCCAGACTTCTCTGTGAGGGGTGTGACAGGGTCACCTCCCATAGATCTGCTTCCTTCCCCTTCTCCCCCCCACCGCCCCACTGGAAAGTAATGGAGGTTTCTCTCAGTTCAACTTTCTCTCCTACCCCAGTGAAGAAGAGAAGCAGGGATGTGTAATGGGAATTCACTTAACTCTTCCTGATCCTTAAAATGAAGCACATGCTAAAGGTGCTTTGCTGGATCAGGGCCAGAATGTGCAGCCGCTTGGAGGGCTGGGTCTTAAAGATCTGATAATAAATTGTGCGGAACACCCACAACTCCCACTAGAGTCAAATAGGAGTTGAAGGTGGACTGACCACACAGGCCCTGAATTTAGTTAGACAATGGCCTGCATGTACCAGCAGTGCAACACCATATTGAACACAAAGAATGAAATTATATCTATCTTTCTACCCTTTAATCACTATATTTAAAAATATGTGGCTGAAGAACATGACAAAAGGACCCTATTGCTCTGCTGCAAATGTATCCAGCAATAGCTAATACCATTCCCTTCATTATTTTAAAATGCTCTTACTAGAAAGAAGAATACGAAATATTAATGTAGATTTTGAACTGTTTAGACCTGCAGGAAAATCTCTGCATATAAAACAGGAATTAACGTTTGACTTTTAGGTCCATGTTATCCTCAGAAGAAATGCTGAGAGCAGTAAGTAGCTACAGGTTTTACATACTTAGTTAATTAGCAATTCTTACCAAACAAAGTGTATCTTTCCTTCTCAGGGTTCAGCCTGGTCTCTATTAGACATATTTACGGGAAAAGTCAATGGATAAGACATTAGAGGCCAACCTCAAAGTCAGAATAAAGCAACCATAGACCTTAGAGAAGTGCTTTATTAGCCAAGAATTGGTTGGTTATTGATCTTGGTCTATGTCTCTGGTCACAATAGCACTTACCCTAATTTTTCTAGTGTAAATATAAGTAAATTTGAATGGGTGTTGCTGAAAACAATCTGTAAATCTACATTTTGTGGTTTATGTTGTAATTGTAGTTACGGGAAGTTTCAATATCTGGAGCATGATAAGGAGACAAGGCTGTGGCATGGCAACCTCAGCTCTGCAAATATGTCCTGAAGCACTTTCTCAGAGGTTATTAAAATGACCAGAGCTATCACTCTGCTCAGAAATACAGAAACCACAGGGATACTCATAAGAAAAGAACTGGGGGGGAAATGTTGTAAAGAAAAATGTTATGCATTTAACTTCAGCTTTTCTTTTTACTGAGGTCAACCTGATAATTAAGCAAAACAGATATGCAGAGTTTCTTTACTTTTCTGCAGACAAACATTAATAAATTACTGCTTGCCTCAGCACTACCATAGTTTCTTTCCTTCTTTTTTGTGTGGTTTTTTTTTTCTTTATATATTTTTGTTCCATCTTTAAGATTATTTTGAGGGCATCTTCAATTTACACTCTGTTCTCTTCCTTAGGACCTCTGTCTACTTTCTCCTATTGGGAACACCTCTCCTTATCATGTGATTCTAGCGGGTTAATGAGGGTTAATGGCTATTGTATTTCAGTTTGATATTACCAAGGAAATTTGAACTGGAAAACCCAAAAACATAATAGCTGTATTGACAACAGCACTTGTCTGAATTTAAATTAACTGTGAGTGAATCTTAGTGTTGTACTGCTGAAAAAATATAAACCTTAGTAGTTAAGGTGTTAAACTAGAATTTTCACTATTGCTGAGCTGTTATTTCTAAACTTTCTGTCCATTGATAAATATGGGTGAGATTATTACTTATTTGATATGCCTAAGCAGGGAAGTAAGGTTATGTGCCCATGTACTAAGAGGAAGGGCATAAAACCTATCATTTTAAATTTTCCACGCAAACAATTCACATTTCAGCACTTAGATACTATGGTGATGAATGTCTCAGATGAATAGATTTACTGGTGTAAATCCTGAGTAACTCTTTTGACTTTAAGGGGAATTATCAGTTTGTATTGAATTTGCAAGACTCCCATCTTGAAGGGATCCAGAAATAGTCACTTTCTGGTTTTCCCTATGACCTGCAATTGAACCAATAGGAGCCAGTTTGCGTGGTGACATATGAATCCCAAGTTCCCAGCCCGCCTTTGCAAATCACTACAGCAACAAGTGATATTTGAAGTGGTTCACATTTGCACTCACACAGATTCTGAGCCACACAAACTGCACAAGTGCACAGAAAGAGCTTTATAAAACCTTAAAATAAGATTTGAGTTTGATTTGGTCTGAGAGCTGTGTGATGTTGGACTACATTTTGTTGTCCTGAATCAGTTCCTCATCCTTAATTTACAGGCAACTCAGCCCTACTTAGTGCTGGATCCAAAGCCCACTGGAGTTGATGAGATTCTTCCTGATAACCACAGTGGGCTATTGATCAGTTCTTAGCGAGGAGCGACATTAACACAGGATTCCTGGGTACGCTTCCTGTGTTGGATTTATTCAGGGCTTTTATTACTTATTTATTATTATTGTTGTTGTTAATAAAGAAAGTATCAGTACAATTAAATGAAGGTTGCAAACTAAATACGCTTTAAGGCTTCTCTAAGCAGGCATTGGCCTTCTTCTTAGATGATCTTAGTACCTAACTAAATAAACTAAATAGTTGCCTGTTGTGGGGTTGAGATTTATACATTCCCCTGTCATTATTATAAATATGGATCCAGTTCTCTGGAGGTGCTGAGCAACCATATGGCGTTTAGCACACTCAACTTCCAATAAAACCAATAGGGGTGGAGAGTGCTCATTACCAGACAGGATCAGGCCCTTGATGCCCAGAGTATGCTGAGACATGCTATAATACTCTGACAGGTACTGTCAACGAGGCACAAAATATCTTAGTTGGTATTTACATTTATTCAGACAACGCAAAGGCAGAATTCACTCTGCATCTCCTAACGACTATTAGGAGATGCTGAGATGAGAATAATCACAAAACCTGAATGGAGATAATAAAACCAATAGTGTTCAAGTGCTGAAACAAAGAGAATCCCCAGTAGGGCAGTGATCTTCTGAATGACTCAAGTAGCTCTGCACAAGCCTTTGAATTTCACCTTGACGTTTAAATGAAGAAAGGGAGAGAAAAGCACAGGCCAATTTCATTGATTGGTGTAACTCTGAAATCTAACATAAAAGTATCCAGATGATTCAGTGTGTACAACATCTAAAACCAAATTCCATTGTCTTCTATTTCCCTTTCATTTAAATAGCCTCCTAATGTCTTCCTTAAAATAGATAATAGATAGATAAAATCGTGTGTAGTGCAATGTGAGACCGTGTGGCTTTGGTTTGCAGGAGGGGGTAAAAAAAACCAAACCCATCATTCTCTTCTAGATTCAGTTTTTATGGATTTGCACTCTCTGAATTTCACTTTGAGGACCTGTGTTCTAATGAACCCAAATAATAAGAGTATATTCAGTGGAAGATTTGGATTAGAAAAGTTCACACAGAACACTCCCACCAAACAACAAAAAAACCCCACCCAACAAAAAAATGGCACCAGAAACAGGGGGTGTTGTAGGTCTTGAGAACACAGGCCTGATCAAAGCCCATTGTAGTGAGTCACATTGACATTAACAGGCTTTGGATCCGGCCCCCTTGGGTTGTGCCCCAGAGTGGCAAATTCAAATTCAATACATATTCCTAAAGCAGCATTCTGTGCGATGCACGGTCCCCATGAATGCAAAAGCAGAAAGAGTGTGATCTTGTAATAAATATTCTGATGAATGTATGATCACCTCTCCACTCAACCATATTAGCTATTTTCATCCCAATGCAGGCAAATGCCTCGCCAGAACTACGCCTGCCCAGGAGCTGTAGAGTTTTGTTGACAATAAGTGGTCTCAAATACACAGACAATCCAAATGTAATTTCAGCACTATCTACATAGGAGCTTATGAGCCCGGGAACCCTAATATTGCTGTAGAAATGTTTTATGTGAGTCTTCTGACTGCTAACTTGTTGCAAGACTGTGAAAGGAAGACAAATGTGTTTTGACTTCTGGGCTATGTAGGAAAATAGATGTACATCTATCTATAAATTAGAAGGGCTAGATTGTGACCATGGCTATACTACTGCACAGTGTAGCTAAGAGGGAGTAAGGAGGCACTTACTCTTATACGAGAGCTAACCACATTGTGGTAGCAGCAAGGTTTGAGAGCACAATTTGTGCAGGGACTTTATACATGTAGGTGAGGAGTGGGGAGGGCTGGGGAGTGGATGAAGCCTTGGCTCCATCCCGAATGACCTGGACTAACACAACTAAACCAGCATACTAGGGCAAGTAATCAGTGCCATGTGCAGAACTGATGCACCCCTCTGCTTCTCACCTTGGAACAAGGTGGGAACCAGAAGCCAGATTGCAACTTTCCAAATAAAAACCTGGTTCTTGACATTTTCCTGGGGCAACACAATTATGCACTACTCGTTATTCAGGGCATGTGACAATGACAAAGCCAAAATTGGGCCCTAAACATTTTTGGAAAGATAAAGATCTGCTGTGATTGATATCTAACATCGTATCTTCAAGATGCTATATATGCACCAAATATATATATATAGCTTCAGGAACATGTATAAATGTGCAAGTCACTGATGGGAAAAAAATTAGAATTTGTAATAATTATTCATTACATTCTAGTTAATAGACAAAAACAATTCAAAATATAGATTTTTGGGGAGAGGCAGGTTGACCTCCTGGTCCCTTGTAATAACTTCTAATGTTTTTTTGTTTAGTATGTTGTGGCAACAAGACCAGCAACCCATCTTGAAACATATATGTGCATACATGGATCTCCTTTAAAAATATATTACATATACACACATGCATATATACACACACAGTGTTTAGAACTACTTTTTTAGATTCCTAATGATTCAATGTGGGAGTATATGTGTGTATTTCACTTCAGTGTTAAGCACAAGCAGATCAGGCCCTTCTAGTACTGCCACTGAGCTAAATTCAGTGAAGTTACTCACACGTGTAAGTGTTTCTAGGATCAAGGTCTTCTGATGTTGCATTTACACACACATGCACACTTAGTTCCAATCCTGTGAAGAGCTGAGCACTCTCAACTCTCATTGGTTTCAGTGGAAATTACAGCCATGTCTATTTATAGAAATCAATGGGAGTTGAGGGATTCTTGGCACCTCATGAAACAGGGCTGTTTAAAAGGTGATGGGGAGACTCAAGTATAAGCTTACTACCTTGTTTCAAAACACAAGTTTTAACTGAGAATAATTGTGTTGCGTTAACTTAATAAAGATATAGATTGTGAAAACAATAGCTAACATCTTTATTTGACTTTTTGATTGATACACTCCTTCATTAACATTAATGCCAATGTAAAGTTAAAATTGTGTCTATTCATAAAACTATTAATAAGACTGATACTTAAAGTAGACAAAATCTTACTATGGATACAATTAGTTCAGCACAGATCCTGTTCCTTACTGACTGTTCGGTTCACTGGGGATGGCACATTATTATTATTATTATTATTATTGTTGTTGTTTTCTGCCCTGATGCCCCCATGCAGGACCAAGGCACATGGGTATTAAGCCATTTAATTTGGACTTCCTCTGACTTTCCTAACATATAGCGCTGACGTAGGAAGATGCTGTTAGTGTACTGGCCCCTGGGGTAGCTAGTTATGAAACCTGAATGGCTGCACTTAAGCAAGATTGTCAGAATGTTTGGTCTCCTAGACACGATGGCTCCAGCTCCATCTACAAAACTTTAAGTGCCACTTGCTAAAAGTATGGAAAAACCATATCCTGTCTTTGTGTACATAGAGCATCACTATTAGTGGTGTTTTGTAAGAGCGCGAGTAAGCTGGGCAAACAAAACTATGGGTGTTTATCAGCTGAAAGTCTAATTTCCTACACTTGAGATACAAAACAATGTTAATTTTAGAGGCGACAAACTGCTTTATAACAATTGGTATAAACCCAGCTCATCTCTTGAACTGAACGGATGTCAAACATTTTTGTAAGTTCATAACATTTTGGAGAAATTCTTGACACCCAACAAGCCAGTTTTCACCTTGATGGTCTCAGTAGGCCTGGAAACATCTGGGCCAGATTCCCAGGTACTCCAAAAGCAGAGCTCATCACATCCGGGAAGGGAGGGCACAGGTGGCTCTCCGCCACCTTTTTACCCCCCTAACTGACCATAGGGGCTTGCTCTGGGGCTTAATTGCTTCTTGTCCTCAGGGATACTCTCACTTGTGCTGTGTTCTACCAGCCAAGACTGCCAACTCCAAATCCCAGCCCACCCAGAACCCCCTCTGCTGAAAAGGCCAGGCCAGATGTACCCAAAGAAATTACTTTTGTGCTACCTAAGTTCTGCCCCGCCATCTCCGTATGGTTTTAATGGGACTTGGGTCTTTTGCTAGGCCTCTGCACAGAGGTGAATTTCACCCTCGAAGGGGACTCGTGTTGGTAACATTGTCAGCATTTCAGGATGACTTGTTTAACTGGATAAAAACCAGGAAGACAATAAGCTGAGCTCCTTCAACTGGAACATTTCAAACAGGCTCAGTCAGACAGAGAATGAGACAGATTTTCAATAGTGATAGGAGAATTTGGACAGATTCAGATGATTCTTTGATGCTCAGAACAGTTTGTCCCAGCCTCTTTGGTCAAGAAATCCTGTCAGAGTAGGCTGACTTGTAATATTTCCAGTTCTTGTTATATCCAACTGAAACTGCAGAAGGAATTAAGAAAAACAAAAATTAAGTGCTAAGTGTAGGGCACTTATCACTATGGCATCTGGTCCCCTAACCTGAGAGAATTGTTTTAATGAGAGAGATTAAACAAGTCTCCCCACTTCTGGTTGCAAGGAAAACGAAATTCCAAAGTTCAATCAGGGTCCGGAGGCATACTTTAGTGTATTTACAAAGGGACTCAATTTCAAAGGCATAGGACCACTAATAAGAATGCCTTGCTTCCAGTATCTACAAAAGCTATACCCTTAGGATAGTGATCCTCAGCATTCCACGCGAATATGGGTTGCATGGTAGGACGGAGATGAAGATAAGGGTGTTATGAGACATTTCAAAGAATCATTCACAACCACAAGTGTTCAACATATGTCATCTAAATTTTATCAACCTACTTGAATCAAGCTAGGGTCTTAGAATGGCATCCATCGCCTTAGATCTGAGAGCCTGATTGGTTCCCTAAATCACATGGTATATTTTCTACTACCTGATTGGGCAAATTAATCTTTGTAGAACATGTGCTATACCTGAAGAAATCTCAGGAGCATGGAGTCTGTGGAGGGTGATCACTTTAGTGAGACAGAGCAGGAAACAGACAAGTCTAGGGATTTTTAGAACAGCTATGGCCAGATCCTAAACTGGTACAAATCGGCATAGTTCCCCAATTTACATTAGCTGAGGCTCTGACCCTTAAAATCTTCTCCTGGCACTTTTCTGAAAGAAAGGGAATTATTTCACTGTGTAATTGGACATACTTAAAAATAGTTTAATTCTTTCCTGATTAGGTAGACAGAAGGATATAAATCAGCTTTACTGGTTGTCTATTAGATTTTATATTCAGTTTTCTCATGTCACATTCCTACCGAATAATTGTGTATATATAGGATTCCACCACAAAGACACTTGTTCCTTCAAATACACTAACTCAAGCACAAATACTCAGATCCATGTGAATAACCCCTACCCCACACGTTTATATGAACAAAAACCAGCTGCCAGACATCAGTGGAAAAACAATTTAAAAAGTAAATAATTAAAACTTGTTGAAACTTTGACAAAAATTTTTTAATCATAAATGGGGTTTTGTCAGCAATGGAATTTTTCACTGAAAAAAAATTGTGTTCAGTAAAAATATTCTGATTTGCATTGAAAAATGGAAAGCCTGAAACATGAAAAAAGGGCATTTTAAATCTAAAAATGTTTTAGGTAGTTGTTTGTTTGTTTGTTTTTGAAAAAAACTAAAACCCCTCAATATTTGTGGAAAAGAAATTTGTTTCTTGACCAGCTTTATGAATAATCATAGCCAAAATGAATCACAAGCTGAATTTAACAAACAAGTTCACCATGCATTTCCCCACTACTCCCTCAGTTCTCTATATGAGTGCTAAGTAGTAGCAATAACACCAGCAATCACTGTAATTAAACACTGAAATATAGGCATCCATTTCTTCACACGAGCCCCCAACCTCCCTTTTAAAACATTTTCTTCAGAAGGAAATCTTACACAGCTGTTGTGAAAACCCTGCATGACATCTGCAAAATGTCTATTGTATGGCCCAGGGTGAGAAAATAGCCTAACACTCCAGCAAGCTATATCTGACCACTAATTGAAGCCATTGTTTAGGAAAGTTATTCACGTGTGGTCTAACAACTCATCTGAAATTAGTAATTGCTGCAGATGAAAAAGCTCAATTAAATGCCCCTTTCCCTTCCCCCCCAAAACAGGGCTCAGGGGAGGTAGATCATGGCAGAAACAAACATTTACCATTGATGATAGCAAATACAAATGCAAAGCCATGTTATGTGTTATGCATTTTTATGCATGCAACCAATTAGACACCAATGTGCAATGCTAATTCAGCAAAATAAGTTTCTTTCTAGAAATATACAGAAGCTTTCTTAGTTCTTGAGATAATCAGAAAAGGCATCTCCCATTTCTGTTTTCTACACAGTGGGTTTAAATAGAACAAGCCATTTGTAGCTTTACTGTGTATCTTACACCTTATTTACACTGAATTTTTATGTTCCAATGTGTCTTATTTTTTGTTGGCATTCCCCACCATGCAGTTTACAGGGTGATGAAGAAACAGCCTTGCAGGCACTGAAAAAGAGATACAACATGTTAAGACATAATTCCCTGCAGGGCATTCGAGGCTGAATTTGCTGTCACAATGAGTCCAAGCATCCATAACTATCCATGGTTTATGTGGATTTGAAACATAAAATTAGATTCATTTTAATCTTCTGAAACAGCAATCTTCCCATGAAGGCTGAGAAACAATAGCATATGAAAATAGGAAGAGAGAGGATAGAATGAAGACAGGAACTGAATAAAATGAGATGCTGGACTCTTCTAGTAAAGGAATTGAAGTTCCCTTATGGATAATAACATATCATGAAAACTCTGCTGAAAAGGATTGAGTTTCTGCCAGATTCCCTCTCTATATACAAGTGATCTCTACCGAGGCTATAAGACGGGCCAGCTATGTAAGAGCACTGGAAAGTTAGCGCTAGAGTAGAGTTCACTGTGTCGAGTAAGGTTCATGACACTACACATTTTATAAGTAAGATCTGATTTATGACTATGCCCTCCACTCACCTAGGCAGGGACAGAGAGCACCATCTGAACAATGTGAAAGTTCAAAATAATAAATCTCAAGTTTCCGTGGCTAGTCCAAGAGGAGTGCTTAAGGAATATGCTGCCCCAGTTTTCTAGAATCAGGCTTTGCAGCTGGAGTAACTTCAACCTTTTTACAAATTTTCTTCAGGGATTTTAGAATCTCTCTTCCGCCCCAGCAGCTTGCCAGTTTTGTCATGTTACTCTGCCTCCCTCGGTGCACTCAGCAATCTCACTGTAGACGGAACCACTCTAATTTGTTTTGTTATTAATACTTTGAATATTTGAGTATGTAAAAAAAGGATATTTCTCTGTCTTCAGCAGGCAGACACCACTCACCCTGACACAAAGCAAGGGGGGAAATAAAAGAACAGACACCCCCTGCTCCAAACCACACCATATTAATATGCTCAGATATGATGCCTTAAATTGAAAACAATGTTAATTTTATTCTTTCCAAATAATGCTGGACTAGATCCTACTCTCATTTGCACCTGTGTCAATCCAGTGCAGCTTCTCTGACTTCACTGGAGTCACTCCAGATTTACATCAGTGTGACAAAGGAATCTCACATTTATCAGCACAAATTAAGTGAAATGAATGAAATGAAGTTTTATAAATAGTTTCATATCCACTTGTTTTTTGTTTTCAATCATCTTCCTGCCCTCTCATCCTAAATACAAACACAAAATACTTGGTACAACATCAAAATAATAAATTATTAGGTTATGCTTCTGTTCTTCCAATTTTCCAACAATTTGGAGAAAAAATATTATATCTTAGAATTATAAATACTAGGCAACAGCAAATAAGACATAATAAAAAACTGTCACTGATAGCATATTAATTTCATTTAATATTACTAATGATAATACAATCCTAAAACCTCTAGGTAGTGCTGAGTGATTGGCACTTGTCATTACAATCTGACATAATGAAAGCTTGCTTCTGCCAAACTGAGTACTATGCAGTATCTAATTTACTGTCCTGTAAACAATGCTGCTTTAGTTATTTTCCAATGTCTCTAAAGGAATCAGGTAATTAAAATGAAGCCAGTCTTGAATCCCAATTCAACAAAGCACATACCTAACTCTCAAATCAGTGGAACTACTCATGTGCTGAAAATTAAGCACATGCACCAGTGCTTTGCTGGACTGTAGTCCTTGGCCCTGATTCTGATCTCATTTAAATCAGCATAAATCAGGCGCTGCTCTGTAGATGAGGTTGCACTGGTATGAAGCTCAGAATCAGGCCCTTAACACATTATCCCATTTTATGGATGGGCCAAATATGGATCCAGTGGAAGTGAAGGGCAAAACTCCCATTGATTTCAATGGGACCAAGGTTTGACCCTATGTATTTTGCCAAAGAGCTAAGAAAATGTCATACAGTGTTCCCTTACAAAGCTTTTCATAGACGCTGCATTTACCCTCTTCTACTGTCCCAACATTTTTTTCAGAATTATTAGAACAAACTCTATGCGCTCTTTACTTGTCAGAAGTATAATCTTCCTGTCTAAGAAAGAGATGTTTCTGTTTGAATTCAGCTATGCTAGTGGCATTTGTTTTTAATGGAACATTCATGTTCACCTTCTATGATTCCCAGCTGAACAACTGTGCAGTCCAAATCTTTCCCTTCTGTAAAGCCCAAGTAAACAGGATTAGCACAGAGGAATTCCAGATGTGAAGACCTCACCCTTCCCTACAGCAGATCTGCTTCTTGACTGCTGCTGCAGTAACTCCTGCAGCTGAGTTTGAGGGCAGCTGGTCATCTGGGGAAAGAAGCTTGCTGCAGATCCACTTGTTATTTACCTACATTTACCCTGCCCTGCCGGGCCTCCACACTCTGGGCTATCGTGATTCAATCCCCCTGAAAAGCAATGCTCTTTGGCATGCACAGATTCTCCACATTCACTCTCGTCTCTCCCCACATCAGAATTGCAATGGTTCTCCTCCCTTTCCAGCCATATGTGCCAATCAGATGGAAAGGGCCAGGGCAGATTCAGACCATACAGGAAGATATTGAATTTTAATATACATTTCCTTCTTACATGCCATCCCAAGTCTCAAACCTGAGCTGCTGATAGGTAAGAGTACAAAGCAGCAGCTAACACTGCCTCTCAAAAACAAACAATAAAAAACCCCCTCTGCTCATTGATAAAATTAGCAACAATTGGATTGAATGATTACGCATATTCCACAACCAAATACACAGAGCTACAGCTACCAGCTGATATTGTTTCTATTCAATGTTTCTCCTGGCTATTTCACTTCATAGTCTATTATCCAAGTTTCCCAGCATCGGATCCAGAACTTTAATGAAACATAGAGCTCTATTATCACTGCTGCTATGCTGAGATCCCCAAGGAAGAGAGGACAATATTTAATTGTGTTTATGCCAGCCATCATTGTATACAGAATAAAATATGACTGGGTATGTGCATGTTGCAAGACACCTTTATGCACAACCTGCTATATATTTTTTCCTCCACTCTCTCATATTGGAGAGAATAAAGTCAGTTAAAAATCTTTTCCTATGGGATTTCAACAGAGCTGTAGTGATAATAGAGAACTAGGTTTCATTAATATTTGATGAGTGCCAAGCGCAAGGGCCCCTGATCTTCACTGAAGCTACAATAAAAAATAATAATTAAAGCTGATAAAAATGGGGAAAATAGCAAAATTTGAATTTTCACCATAATGCCTATTTTCTAAAAACTTTGACTAGCCATAACAATAAATATTAATAATGGTGATGAGAGACTTGCAGAAGATGGATGATTCAATTAGCATAACCACACCTATTGTCTAGTTATGTTGCCTCTCTGCTACCACAACACCCACTACAGTTGTCCAGTTATGTTTCTCTCAGAGCTGATAAAATTTCAAATTAAAAAAATTTTCAATGACAAAGGGGATAATTTTTTTTTCCACAAAACTTTTCACAACGTATTTTTCCACTAGCTCTAGTTTCTGTTGTTGTCCAGGATCAGCACAGCTTGGAATCAAAGATGTGTTTTTGTAAATGTACATGAAAAATTACATGAATTACTAGTTTGAGGTTTCATTACAAACTTGAAACTGAGACTAGATTTCTTGAAAGACTGGTTACATTATGAAAGTTTTGAATCTGGGACAGGCTACCTTTTCACATCCAAATAGTATACAGTTTGTGGTTTCACAAAGTTTTGATGCAAAACTCAATGGTTTTAACTGAGTTTTGCTTTGAGTTTTTGGGTTCATCTAGCAAGAAACTCAAAGTGAAATTAACACCTATATAGTGAAACAGGTGAGTTTCACACCGCACTAGCAAGATGCTTTGTAGTTAATGCAATTGCTTCATTTTTGCCCCCACAATATACATAGAAATAGCTACAGTGGGTGACCTCGAAAAGGAAACATTTAAACTTGACCTTGATATAAACATCTCACCCTAACAGTGCAAAGTAAGTAAAGGAAAATACAACAATTTACCAGAACAAGGTCAATATCACAGTAAAGTAGATGTTTCCTTTTTAAGGTTAACTTCTAAAGGCATTAAAATATTCCTCTCCAAGTTATAAACTGACACATACTAGAAGTTTGTCTTTCAAAATCAAATACAAGAGTCGTATAATGGTCGGCCCCAAATGAAGGGGGCGTGAATAGATGTAATTTTTCTAAAGGCAGCTGTTCTCACCTGCCATTAAAAAGTGTACATCATCAATCAATTAGTTAATGAACCACAATTGTGTAAATTTCACTTATTTAGTAGCTCTATTTTATTTTATGTGGCACATAAATATTATAGTGATGGGCGTACTGTAAGAAATAAAAACGTAGCTAGAGGGTTTGAGATAATGGCATGCTATATATTCTTCTTTCTTCTATTCCTCCATTACTGTATTAACAATCCTTATAGCCATTTAAATAAAGGTAAGAAAGAATCACCAGAACCTTTGGAAAATAATTTTCATACAAATTGTTAATCGCTAATATCTCAGGCACATGGTAAATTATCATAATCTGGCACATATTGAGAGAACCTACTGCACACAGATATGACCAGTTAACACTTAATTTTTGCATTCCACATTTATGCAATTAATTAGAGAACACTTAACATTCTCTCTAACTTCAAGCTCTGCATGATCATGTTTGATCATGAGGGAATTGGAAATCATTTATGTAGCCAAGATTTAAATACAAGAGGAAACTGAGATGGTGAGTGTTAGAAAGAGAAGCATGAATATATTACATGACGGACTAAACTGTGTATGAAGAAGCCAACACGGGTAGATAGCAGACGGACATTTATTCAGATGAGGATAAACGTATATCACTACATGTCAGATAACTTTTAATGAGGGTGAGGAATACACAGATAGTTATATGCCCTGGGGCTGTTCTAGTTTACACCAGTAGCTGAATTAGCTCTCAGCTGCCCTCAAGACTGAGGCAGCACAATAATGGATTTAAGCCAGTTTTGCCCTTTTTACCTCATACCCTGCTCCAATCACAGTGTGGATACAGCAAAGATCTGGCCCACTGACGTTTTTTGTTCTGAGTCGTTTTGCTGGGTAATTCATGGCCTTAAACATATGGGATGTTGTCCAGGGCGGGGGGGAGGGGGTTGGCCTGTCTCTCTGCTTTGAAACCATTTGGAGAAGTCCTGTATTGATAAGCATCCTGCCGGTTATAATCAAATGGTTAGAGAGTGACACCTCTGCAGCAGGTTTGTTAGTTGTGGGGTTACATCCTGGTCACTTGGTTTCCTTAGCCTTCATAATTACATTGGCCTTGGTAAATTTCCTGGTATCATTTTGCCTTTTCTACAAGATTTGTGAGTTAATTCATTACCTGCCTTCCCCCCAGAGATCATTTCCGGAGGACCAGCACACACCATATTTGCAGATCTGTATTGTCTTGACCAAAGAACACGTTCTTCGGCAACACTCAGGCACGACAGTTATGGGTGTGATGTAAAAACCCAGACAGACAGAAGAATCATCTTAGTGCCAGGTTCTATCCACAGTCATCCACTAGAGTGACATATGTATTTCTATACCAAAGGGCCAAATCCGCAGTTCCTTAATTCAGTTCCTACTGAGATCCAAAGGCATTTTGACAGTGTAAGGCTTTTAGGCAAGGATTTGTTCCCTAGTTAGAATAAGAAGAATGTAAAGAATCTCCTCTATCTTATTTTTGTGGAGATCAATAAAGACTGTTAGTTAACGTATGGGTGGCTGTAATCCCAGATCCCATTTTCCATATGATAATGGGAACCTGTTTTTTCGCTGTTTTTTGAATATTTCTAACTGCACTGAGACAAAGTATTATTAAATCACATCATTAGCTTATCTGCAAGATGACACTCTGTGTTTCAGGACAGACTCAGTGGAAGTACTGCATTGCAAAGCTGACCCAGGATCTCTGGAGGCATCTTCCACCTGCTAATCCAAGCTCCAGTGGATTGAGTGACAGCACCTATGAATTTTAAATAGGCCCCTGTCCACATTGCCTCCCAATCGAACAGTCTAGCTGAACCATCCTGCAGTCAGACTCAAAACCGAGCAGCAAACACGGGAGTTTGGGGTGATGCTAGGTTACACTCTGCAAGTTTGCTGTGGACTGAGAGTTGAGAGAGTCATTTAAGACGAGGGCTAAGCTTAAAGTTTGGTTTTGAAGAGACTAACGAGCCCAGTTTTCATTGGTGCTGGGCACCTACAGCTCCAGATGACTTCAAACGGGTCCACAGGCATTCAGCAATGTTTCTAACGAACATATCAGGGACATTTCAGTCCTGGTGTGGCTAGGCCCACTTCTGTGTGGTGCAGAGTATCTCTTCCAAGGTGCTGGCTATGAGCTACTCCCTGCAAAGTCAATTGGAGTTGAAGATGCTCAATACATCGCAGGATCGGGCCTTCCCTCTTTTAATCCAAGTACTTGTTCAAGTTTTAAATAAGCAAAATGCACTGAGTGGAGTTTGTCGTAGACAACTCTAACTGTGACAAGTGATAACAGCTCCTTTCGAAGAATTACCATCAACCTCTCTCCTCAAATAGAGATGGGGCCAGATCCTCACTTGGTGTGTATCAGGGTATTTGCACCAACGACTGATCAGGCTCTGATGCCCATAAACAAACCCGTTCGTTGACTGTCCAGAGCCAGGCTGAAGACTATAAGCAAAGACTGCGTTTTTCTGTATAAACACAAGTCTGATAGCTAAAAATATAATTTTGTATCATTAATATCACCCTGTCCCTTTAAAATCAGAGATAGAAACAGCTTCTTTTTGCTACCTACATCACACTATAATCCAATAGACCCTGTAAGAAGCTGTAATATTTAAGGTCTTTTAGCTGGTACCTCTACATCCTGATTATCCTTTAAATATTAAATGCTTTCAATATACATTCATAAAAGAGGCTAATGATCTCCTGCCACTTGAAGGATGAAGATGGTAAATGATGACTGATTTTTGTTTTGTTTTGATTCTGCCAAGCAGGCTGATGACTTTATATTCTGTGTCCATGGCTCAGTGACCCACAAATCTCCTTTGATATGCCAGGCAGCAGAGAGAACCAAGCTGAACGGATCAGAAGGAAAGTGAAAGCGCTTCAGCAAGGGGCCTCCAATGAAGCCATCATGTGACAGGAATCCTAAGACTCTGCTGTGAAAGGGAAAGAGAGAGGAATGAGAGGGGGAAAAAAGGGAAGAGGGCATTGTGGTGGCACAAGCTGATAGAGACGTCAGAGCCGCTTCAGTAATCTCATGACGCTTTGGCCCAGTGTGGGGGCAAATGAGGCCCATATTCAGCATGGCGTGACAGGTAGGACCACCCCGAAAAAGCTGTGAGGGGGCAGGCAGTTGGGCAAATCAAAGCAGAAGAAAGTAATTTTCGATAAATTAAAGAAATCTCCATGGAAATTAGCATGAAACATTTTCTAATCTCCCGCTTCTCACTGCCGACAAGGGTCACTGGTTTAACTTCTCTCTCTTATTTTATTATTCCCCAGCCACATTCCTCTGCTTTTTTTATATCCTTCAATTTTTACTACCTCTTTTTCTTCCAGTCTATCATTTTTAGCCTTCCTTACAGCAGCTTCTTAACCCTTTTAGGACTTCCCCTGATAAATATTCTCGAGAATTAACTGATCCATGGCAGTTTAAAAGACATGCTCCAAAGCAGTTGCCATTTCTAACTATCTGTCTGTTGAGTGGGCTGTCATTTTAACTGTGATCAAAGTCTACATTCCCTTCATTGCAAAAATTTAAATCGTTGACTTTTGTTTTTTCTGCAATCTCCTTTAAACTTATAAGTAGACCATGAATGCTATTAGATGTCTACTGCAAGTGCACTGTTAGAGGTAACATTGCTAAGCTAGAACATGATCACTTTTAAGTTATTTCAAATTAGTATTAAAAGTACCTTTGCTACCCTGACTTTGCTATCAGAGGGGCTTGGGAATAATTCCTTTTCTTTCACACCTTTACTTTAGAAGTTCAAATCTGGGCACATGGTTTACATTAACTTGATTTGGGAATTTATGCTTTTTTATAAAGGCAGCAACAGCTTTGTTAGTGAATCTGACACAGCAAAGCGGCTGTCCTGTAAATAATAATTACCCGCTACTGCGTGGATAAAGGAATAACATTTCTCACAGGGCAACTTTCTAGTTAAGTGAATTAAACAAATAAAACTACAATGGTCCATGATATGACATTTAGGCTAAGGAGATACAGAAAGCAAAAAAAGAAGAATGTACGGTTTATAAACTAAATGGCTTAAATTCCAGATGTATAATCTAATCATTAGAATATTTAATTTCAATAAGAATACTGGGCCAAATCTACAGTGGGCGTAGCGTGAGGGTCAAATTCATTCTTTATGAATACTTAGTGGTAAAATGGAGGTTATATGACACATAACAAACCCAGTAAGTCTTTTTATGCAGCTTCTATGCAGGAATTTCAAGACCTTCCAGGAGGAGGGTAAATTTGACAAACTAAAGAGATTGTAATACTGTAGCACAGAAAGAGTGAAACCTTTAAAAATGATTATTAAGGATGATGTAAATAGTTATGGCAAAGTTAGTTAAGTCTTAGTCCCCCCCCTCACCTATTTCTGTGCTAGATGGTATTGCCTGTGAGAATAGTGACCCCAGATGTTTCCTGATAGGGTATAGGAGTGTGTTCCTTGGAATGGTTTCGATAAAAAGTGGTCCAAATGTGTCATTTGCCATCAATATGGAAAGGAATTATATTTAGAATGATAACTGGTATAGTTTCTATCAGTTTTACTACTTGCACAAGCAGTGTGCTACATGTCTCATTTTCTTGAACAAGACAGATGCCTCTGGTGTGAAAAATACAGATGTTAGAGTATACAACAGACAACTGTGGTTTATCAAAAATACACTACCGGCACTGACTGATGTCAGACTTAATCATTCAGGATTCTAGTGGGAGCGAGTGAATTATTGGGTCTTAGTCATGTGTAGTTTATGTTTAAAAAGTAATACGTCATCTTGTTTCTTCTTTATAGGGGTTGGAAACTATTGAGCAGACAGCAATGCCTGAGGCTATAGGTAAGAAGCTAAACAGAACCCAGAAGTGAAGGTACACGACAAGAGGGTATAGACATGGACAAGTATCCATTTTTTTCTACAAGAAATGTCAATGGGGGAAGAAAAAATTCAGCATTAGAAAGATTGCATTGAAACATGAAGCCCGCAGAAGAGAGGTGGGGGAGGGGAGGGGACCTATGTTTATTTGAAAAATAAATTTCCATATTTAATCTCAGCAAATATACATGACTTAATAATTATGTGTTTAAATCTATACATAATTTAACAAACAGGTTCTTAATTTATTCACTGCTTATCATATTCTAGATGATGTTTAAACAACATTACACACGCACACACACACACACACACACAGAGGACTGTTTTATTAATTTAGCAGAATTTACCTGTAAAAAGAAATTATATTTATTCCACCACGTGTTTTTAGCAATCATATGTCAGGTGGTACGCACCCCCTGTTTGGGTTAATCAAACTGAATCATTTATTTCTTCTGTCCTTTTTAAATGTTCTTTCAACAGTAGCATTAAAAGCTGCTGAGCAGATATCAGTGTACTAAAAGGGAATTAAGATTGCTCAGTATTATGTGATATGAAACATTTATTTTAAATTGTTCAAGAAAAAAGTTACATCAAACGTGTCCATAATTTAAGGAAATAATACTTTTCCTTTAAATTAAAAAAAAATTAATAGCATGAACCCAGGTAACATGAAAAGAAGAAGGCATGTCTTGCAAATATCAAGCCAACCCTGAAACTTATTTATATAAGCTACCCAGCTGAGTTCAAGTTTGAGGTCTGTGGAGCTGTTAACTTGAGTAACATTTGGAGGATCCCTGAATTGTGCAAAATGAATATCGTCGACACACAGCTCAAGTACAAAGCCAGAAAGTCGAACATTAGGAGTCAGAGAGATGCGTGCATTGCCCACTCAGGCTTGAACTATTGCTGCCAAGTGGTCATGATTACATCTCAGAGTTCTTGAGTAGGGAATCTTTTGGAATATAACAAATAAGGACCTTAACTTGCATATATATTTTTTTAAATGTACCCATCCAGGAATATAATTTTGAGAGGTAATATCTAGTTAGCTCAGAACCTCATAGGATTGAATCCTGTATATTGCTATAGTGAATTTCTTCAAATTTAGGATCTGATTCAGTGAAAATGACCAAAGGGCTGGAAAGAATGGGCCAGATTCTCCATGGTGGCTATTTGCATGACCCCACTGGCAAAATCTGGCCCTCAGCTGACCCAGGTAGAATCAAACCAGTGTAAGGATAATACTCTGGTGGCTTAGACCTTACATGGGGCCCTTACGCCACTTACCCAACCTGCTGCTGACATAGTGGGGATAAGTGGACGTGGCCAAGATGATCTTACACCATATCATTCTTAGGATGCATATTTTGGCCCATGGTAACCATTTGCAGTTAGCTCAAGAGACAGGCCCTGCTCCGGGGATGCAGTGATAGCAGGGTCAGGGCAGTGTAAAGGTACACATTAAGACACCCTGGCACCCCTTGACTTGCTGCATTTCAGCTGCATCCTAAAATCTAGACCACTGACCTATGAGGAAACATGAAAAGAGATCAAGATGTGTAATCTGGTTAAATGATTAATAAGGGAGGCCATGACACCAGTCTGCAAATATGTGAAAGATGTAGAGGAGTTACTTAATGAAGGGAAGGGAAAGAACTAGGAACAAGAAGATGAAATTAAGAAAGAGATAAATATTGGTGTTCCCAACTGGGCCATATAATATCGATAGTTAAACAGACGGTACTCAATGAAGTCAGCAGGGAGTTCTGCTTAAAAAAAAAAGACACGACCTAACCTGGTGAGATCCAGCAGGCTGTGGAATTATCCTCTAGGAGAAAAAGTGGAAATCTATTGTTTGGGATATTTGAAATCAATCTGGACAAAAAACACTAGTGCAGAGAACAATTTTGCAGTGGCATGGAGTTGGACTATGGAGGAAAGGTAGATGACTTAATAAGGCTTTTCTGTCTCTAGCCTCTATGATTCCATGTCTTCTGCATCATGAAATGTAATGATCGCTCTGAGCCTGAGTAGGAATCCAGATTTTCTTTTCATTTTTAACTCAGCGATGGATCAAAACAGCAGCAACCTGTTTAGTCAAAAGGGCCCTATGTTACCTCTGAGATGAACAGCATATTGGTAAGGAAAACCTTTTATTTATGTGATAAATGTATTTTTTTTAAAACTCTGGAGACAGGCCTAAAAATGAAAGAAATTTACATTGGCCCAGAGATATCCCAGGCACTTGATGTATCTTCTTGAAAGTGGCAAGAATTGTGCACAAGTGGAAAATTCAGAGCAATTTAGGATTGCCTAAAATAAGCTACCAAGAAACAAATCCATTGTCTCCTTAGTTCAACAGGATAGTACTGCAGATTTATACCATAATTTGACACCATCTCAGTACCCAAGGTTTCAAATACTGTATAGAATGAGGAATCCGAGAAATTATTCCTGTATCATAAGGTCTATTTACATAAATGTCCTCTCAATTAATCCAGACTTTGAAAAGGCCCTTAAAGTTAGTGGCAAGCCTCTTTAATAAAGAGAAATATAGTTTTACCGCAGCAAGAGAATGGTCAAGAACACACGATTGACTTCACTAGTGTGAAACTTTTCTCCCAAGAGACTCGTTATTTAAGGACTGAAAAAGAATGGCTTTCCATCAAATGGACTTTGGAGAGTTTCAGGTACTATCTCTGGGGGCAGGAATTTGTAGTAGGGACCAAATAGAGATGTCTACAATAGAATGAAAGTGAGATAATTTGTGTCGTCGGAGATGGTACCTGTCCCTGCAGCCATATATATTTACCATTTTTAATTGACCTTGGGTAACAGAACACGGCACTAGATTCTTTCATGAGCAGAGGAAACTTTTCCACTTTCAGGAGAGGGACAAGGTAATAAGATGGTGAGGGCCCTTTAACTCCAGTAAGTGGGAGCTTGGCTGGAATAGAAGGCTGGTAGATGGTTTTCACTCTATGTAACCTAACCATTCCTTGACTCACTCAATCACTCCAGCAGCATTATTTGTCCTTTATCTCCATCCCTTGGCTGGGATTCATCTGGAATGAATCTAGTTTATAGGGTGGGAATCAGAGCAGGAATGGAGGTCGGCAGCAGCAAGACCATGCTGTAGTATGGCCTTTGACATGAGAGCCTGAAAGGTGTTAAATATTGAACTCTTCCAGTTTCCTTGGCATGTGGTTTGTGTTTACTGGTGATTCTGATGGATCTGCACCTGGGAAAAGATTTTGATCTAGTGGGAAAGAAGCCATTTGGAAAGCAGGTCAGCAGACAGAGGGCTATGGAATGATTGGTGGAAGGATTTATGGGTGAGCTCAAGAACCCTATAAAGCAGGCTCCTTTCTTCCCCAGTTAATTCACCTAAGTAAGGGAGCTCTGGCAGAATTGTTAAGGCAGCCTAATGGAGACAAAGAGCCTCTGTCATTTTCCCCTTCAGGTTTTGGCTGGGCATTCTCTAAAGTTGAACAATGCTCACTGGTTTGGATTTGCAGAGTTTTGTGCAGACATTTTTTTTTTAAGTTCCACCCCCCACCCTAAATCCTTTGTGCTAAATTCTGCCCTCACTTACACTTCTGAAACCCTGTTTTGAATGATGAGAGGTTGCCCGAGCGTAAGAAAGCACAGAATTTATGTCCTCCTGTTTAAGCAGAAGCTTTCTCCCTCAGCAATGAAAAACATCATTTCCTTTCTATGAAGAAAAGCTCACGTTAAGTCAAGATTTGAAGCTCATGGAGTTTATGTAGAGTCATTCTGCTGGGAGTCTCGGGTATAGCTATCTCACCATGGAACAGAAGAAGCATGCACCTCCAGCATTTCCAGAGAATGTCAGATCTTGGGACATCAGCTCAAAGACATAGGTGCTTCTGCACTATTCCCTGGTCTCTCTGATTCCCTGTTTCCTTCATGACAACATGATTCCTTAGGAACCATGTTCCCACAGACTGCTGACTGCCTACAAAACTACAGCACTGCTCGGGTGGTGAAATCCCTAGAGGTTTGAGGGGGAAAGGAGGAGGAGGTGGTCACGAAAAGTAACCAGTGCCTTAGCTCTCACGTACAGCACAGCAACACTTGATCCCTCAAAAGTGTGTAGCCTCCAATATGCATGAGAGGTTTCTATAGATGCAGGGGAATTGAGGGACATGGGGTTTAGGCTTGATATCCACTCACCCATCCATATAAAATGGATTAATTCACTAGAATTTCCATTGTTTTAATCACCTCCAAATGAAAAAAAAAAAAAACCCAAAACAAAAAAACCCACAACTGACTGGATGATTTGGCTCAATCTGGATTCTGCAAGCAATACATCCATAACACTTCCATGGCAAGTGAGTGAGGTCAAAGGTGTAGAATTATGACTACAAGACTGAACAGAAAGAGATGATATGAGGTAAAACTCCTTCAAAAAAGCAAATTTCATGAAAGGGAAATGAGAAAGTCTGGCTATCTGCGTTTTGTAGAACCCTTACCTCTTTTCCAAGTCAGGCCCAGTATGAAAGTCCTTTAAATATACTTTACTGCAAAGCGTGTGATTCTGCCCCCACCGCCATTGTGCAAATCAAAAGTAAATCCACTAAGTCATTGGAGTTTCCTAACCAGCATGAAATAAGAATTAGGCCACAAACAGTACAGCACTGTGTATGTGTATGTGTGTGTGAATAATTAATTGAAGCTATAATTATATTACTCATTATAGTGGCAGAGAATTTTATTACTCTGGTGAAAGGTTAGATGGGCTTTTTTCCTGTTTTGACTGTTTCAGCACATCAGGCTGAAATTTAGCATTCAAGCTCAAGGTGGTCTTTTTTTTTTTATTTATTTTAAATGAAAAATTGTTTAGTGCTCCTGGGGAGAAAAAGCAAATTTCCCTTTCCCTGGTTCACACCATTTTTTGCTTAACGGGCTACAGATTACTGAGTAGGCTCCAGGGTTAAAAATAATAGCTTAGTTGTGCAAAAGGAAAGTTTGCATGAAATCAGATCAAATGTTTGAGAAACTTTTTTTTTTCCATTTTACAGTATTTTCCTTTCTTGCCACATTAATTTTGAATATGAGACAGAAGCAGTTTTGCAAGCCCAATTCAGTTTGGATGTGCTTCCTAACTCATCAAAGATCCTTTTCCCTGCAACCATCCAAACAAATTCTCTTCTTCCTCTCTCCCCTCCTCTTGCTGTAATGATTATGGTCACTGCACACACAGAGAGAAGGTAGATAAAACCATACAAGTATTGCTGGAAGGTTGCAATGTAACACTACTTTATTTCTTAGAATTCCGAACCGTAACATACAAGAACCCCAAAGCAGAGAGAGACAAAGCAGGCTTCTCCCAAAACAGAGAGGCACAACTCACCCCATCTTGCTCTAGGCTGACTGGCTGCTGACAAATGGCTGCTAAGCCCAGATGGCCCACTTCCCTACAAAGCTACCCCGCCAACATGCAGGGCCAGGAAACCTTCCTGAACTTTAAGGTGATGGTCTACAATTTTAACAGAGTTTTCAATATGCCCCAATATGTTATAACCTTAACACCTGGGCCTGACACTCTCCAGCAACCCCATTACTCTGGACAGCATACTCACCCAAGCTGATTACCCCAGGGACTGCACAAGGCTTGTGCTGTTGAGTAAAATAATGTTTTTTCTCTATTTAAAATCCCCTTAGGGCAGCATTTTCCAAACTTTTGAAGGCTGAGCCCCACCCCCCTTCAGGAAAATAAAGCCAATCATCTCCCCCTTGCATCCTACCATGTTATCAGAACAGCATCGGGGAAACTTGCAGGTCCCTGGTTTTGTCCCCCTCAGCTGGCTTTTCATGCTCCGCCAGGGGGAGATATTCCACACTTAGGGTAGCCCTGTACAGGCTAACCCCCTGGCATGCTTCCTGTTAGGTGAGTTGGGTTTCCCCCTTCAGAGCAGAAGGCAAAATTCCCAGACCACTTTTGAGTGTAGTCAAGCATTATCCCTTCTCCTCTCTCCTATCCTCAAAACAATCCTGGCCCTACATTGATGCCAATGAGAATTTTGCCATCAACTTCACTGGGGCCGGATTTCACTCATTGCCTTCCGTCTGAGGCTTCAGAGTCCACTCCTTGATTCCAGCAGTGGCAGCAGCAGCATGGGGAGGAACTATAATGAAAAAAACGCTGGCTTGGGCCCCCCCGGCTGCCATCGTTATATTGAACTCTCATGTCACCTCAGGACTTCCCTGTTAGTTACGCTAGAGCCCCGGGTGCTCTGAGACTTTCGAGTTTACATAGATTTGGATGGCTTTGGGCCTCTCTGGCAGCAGCAAGCCATGCTTTCTTGGGCAAGACTAATGGGGAAGCTCAGAGCAAGTGTAAACTTTGAGATAAGCAGCAGCTAGGCCATGCCAAGGGCCAGCCACCTGATCTTTGAATGCAGGGGAAGCTGTGGGGCACAGGAGGAGCTGTGGAGCGTGTTTGGAGGGAAGATTGATCTAATCCAATCTGAATCTGAAAAATGGTCAGTTTAGTTCAGATAAGGAGGATGAAGGACGGTTCTGGTGTATTCTAGTCAGGAACTGACATGCTGTAGTATCTGTTGTCCAAGAGTAAGATCTAATTTATCAAGGCTACAAGGCCATTAGTTTTAGGTGACAGATTCCTCTTCTTTTTCCTTTAAAGAGAGATCTTTTGATCGTGTATGGACAGTCACTGTCTGTTTCTTTCATTGTGTGACATAACCCAGGTGCTTTGCCCCAGGGATGGAGCATTTGATCTGATTCCTGGCCTAATTGTGGAAAATAGGAATAAAGCAGTAAAGATCAGGGCTCGCATTATATGCACTGCAGTATAAAAGGCTTCTGAGGGGGGAAAAAGTCCTTTGCAGATAAAAGATGTGACCAGGACACGGATGCAGGTTTCTGTGTATGCCAGAGACAGAAAGTGAGTTTGTAGGTGAAGAGCTGAGTAAATTGTGACAAGATTATGGGGTTAATCAGAACCAGACAAGCAAGGTCAGGAATGGGTGCCATTTGCACATGCTGCCATTACCAGATCTAGAAGCAGCACAGTATAAAATCCTCCCCATGAAGAGCTTTTCAAAAGCCCAGAGTGCCTGGGGACTATGAGTTAAGGGTTAGGTAGTGGCTAGTAGAAGGAGCAGGAGCCACTCCTTAAACCACAAGAAAATTATATTAGGGGATCCAGGCCCTCAAGGGTCATTTGATTACTTCAAAACTTGTCCGTGACTTTTCTCTTTCATTTTTACTAGATCTTCATGACTTTTGACATTTTTACCATGACAAAATTACAGCCATGACATGTGCATCCAGCAGGCAAACAGGTCAGGATTGATCTTTGTAGATCTGCTGTATCTGTTTGACACTTACATGCCTCTATCCTGAAAACAATCAGGGATGATTTTCTGCCACAAGAAACAAATGCTAAGTCTCCTCTTTGCCTTTACCTCAGCTCAAAGGAAACCACAAAACATACCTTTTCTTTTGCCCTGTGCACTTACCCTAATTCAATGCTGCTTCCTGTTCAACCTTCGACTTTATCTCTCTATTATAAATACTGAATGTGCAGGAAGAGTAAGTAGGCACTGGAGTTAACAGATACTGTCCCAATACCAGAAGACCAGTCTCTTACCTCTGCGATTCTTGTGGGTCACACCTTTATTGCACTATACTTCTCTCTGGTGTGCTTTCCCCTGCCTGCACAATGCCTAAATGCCGCTATTTGAGCACAATAGGAGGATGATATTCACCTCCCAATCTGGGATTTGTTTTCATCGCCTACCATTCATGGGTTTGCAGAAAGGGGGAGTTACCCTGAAAATGGGAATAGCATATGTGTCATCAAGCATTGCCTGGTATAGGGCCTGCTCCTGCTCCACTGAAGTGGATAGAAGCTTTGCCACTGTCTCTGCTGGATGATGAATCAGACCAACAGAGAAAAGCCATTTATGGGCCAAATTCTCTTTTTGTGTAAATGGAAACAATTCCATTGAAGCCTATGGACAGTGTTTATTTACACCAACAGAGAATTTGGCCCTACATCTTCAGGATGATCTGAGTATCACCCAGATCCTGCCTTTCCAGAACATGACCCTAGAGAGGCTGTGCGAATAGCTAGGGCTAAACAACTTAGGCATGCAACATGAGTTAGAAACTTCTGCTTCCAGTCCCTGTTCAATTCTATCTGTCCACAGAGGGCAGGATTTATTGCCTTAAATATAGTACCCAGGCACCGTGGTGATTGGGTAAATAACTTGAGAGCGAGAAAAAAAAATGGAAAAAGAACGAATATCTAATTTTGTTCTACAAAATAATGGGTAAAAGGGTTTTAGATGATAGAAACCCACTCATCCTCAAGACTTTGTTCCTTATAACCGACAGTGTACTAACTCCTTAAAAGGAATGGAGCGAGCACTGTAAGTGATAGAGAGGTGACTTTCCTCTCCACAAAGATCCCCATCAGCAGACTGCCAAAAACTAATAATAAGAAAATGATAAAAGGACTTGGATAGGACCAATCTGATTTGGGGGGAGGAAGGAAAGGGGGATGAGAAGGAACTGTTACATGAAACAAATATTCTTTACCTTAAGTTGCAACGTTTCAAGCTTGTCATGTTGGCAGATTCCAGGGGGCAGAAATCATTTTTAAAGTAACACTGGAGTCACACAGGTCTTTTCATTGTCGGGTATCTACACTCTGCGCCCTGTAGTTGAATGTGTGCCCACCCTACAGAGTGCTGAGTGCCTTGATGTCCAAGTAAAGTCAATGGCTCTGCACCAGACAAAAGTCATTTGGCATCTCCATGAACCAAGTCTTGAACCTAAACCTGGCATGTGAGACCAGGAATGAAGTATAAGGGCCACGTTCTGCCCCTACCATGTTGAGAATTCTCCTGCTGTGAAAGATGTCCCACTGAAATCAGTGGTATAGTTTGCAGAGCAAGGTATTACCTAGCATGAGTAAAGGTGGCAAAATCTGGCCCAAATTATTTCAGGCAATAAGAGTGCGATACATCCCGTGGACTGGAAGATTATTATCCTCATTTTACTGAGGCACAGGGAGGTTAAGGGACTCGTCCAGGGTCACATAATAAGTTGGTGGGAGAACTGAACCACAAAAATCCTAACTCCCATTCCTGTCCTTTTCTCACAAGACCAAGGTTCCCCTTTAAAACACAAAATCCATCAGTGAACAAACTGAGAACAAAACAAAAAAGTTCTTGGCATGTGCTGCAGAGGACACAGTATGATGAATGTGTTTCAGGGCTGCTCTACACAGAAACTGGAACCAAAATAACTAAATCCATGATAATTCACATCTTGGGTTTTTGTCCTCTGTTTAAACAAGTTCTTAAAAATGGATTGAGGTTACATGGAAATAGGACATTCTTAGTCCAAAATAAGAGTTTCCATACACAATTGAACCAAAATAACTAAAGGTCTGAATCACAACCATCCTACTTATTTTGGTTCCAGTTTCTGTCTAGACAAGCCAATAGTGAATGCGGAGTCCTATTGAGGACTTAAGCAAAGAGAACCAGCCATGCTGTTTTGCAGGGTGGTTTTATGTTCACATATGGTGCCTAGGATGACACCACCAAACCCATTTTCACTTATGATCTATAGCTATAGGACTGCTGGAGGATCTGAAAGATCTGATTCTGTAGGATGCATCTTTGAACTTGAAGATGAATGGCTAGTACATTCATTCACTCTACCACCTCATCTTCCCTATTGTTTATAACTTAATTGGAGTTCTCGGACCCCAGCAACCATGTTCTAATTAGATCCCTTTGCAGGGTGTTTCATTTGGTCATTTATTTTACATCATTTCTCGCTCAGCTTCTTGAAACTGTTTACCAGCTTATACAGGCTGAAAAGCTTTTTCCTTGGAACATATCTTGAACATTTACGTTAATTGAATAAAGCTGCTGTAGGAACTTTGCCTTCCCTAAGAAGAGAAGAAACATTTACCAAAGTTACATCTACATATAAGCAGCCACTGCTAAAATAAACCAATATGTATTTTTCATATGCAAGACAAAAAATGCAAAGGGGGATTTTTGCTCAAGATGACTGGCTAGACAACCCAGTCTTGCAGATATTCACTGTTTCTCCTAAGTGATGCCACATACGAGGCCTGCAGGTGCCACATTTCAAATCATATGAAATTACAAGTTAGTAAGCGCTCTCTCCCCATGGGCTCAAATACTATTTCTTAAAGGCTCAAAATAGGACACTGGCTGGAGGGGAATTTTATACTCTCTGAAAGGGAATTTCTGTGTTCACTTAGAATGACATCTGTGATCTTTTCTCCCCTCACAATGTCCCTGGAAAATTTTTATAATTGAGGCTATGTCTATTATATCTGCAGCCCCTCTTCTGTGATACCTGATTCAACATCTGCTTCAGACATACATAGAAGCAAGAACTCCATGCTTTTCTCCAGCACTCATCATTCTAGTTCAGCAGTGCCCAGAATCTCTACTCCCGAATAACTTACAATTCTCAGCCTGTACCACTCACACACAAAAATGCAGATTAAAAAAAAATATTAGTTGCTAAAACAATCCACAAACACTCCTTTCAAAGCCAGTTTAATTTGAAACAGGCTCATAATCTCCTGAATTTCCAGTTTCATTTAAAACAGGCTTATTAGCTCCTGAATTTGGATTGTATTCTTCTTCCCTGGTGATTTGACTCTGATTCCAAGCCACATTTCCCAATTTCTGCATCATCAAGTTCTATTTCCTTGTGCTACCTGTTCTTCAATTCTCCTTCATCCCTGATAAACAGCATCCTTGAACAGACCAGCAGGACTATGGCAATATTTTAGATTTCATATAATAGAACTCAATTTTTGTTTCAGGCAAAGTGCAATTTTGTCTCAATCAGCAGTCAGTAACCACATCACCAATTAGACTGAAGTACACTTTGCAACAAAATATGCAAAATTACTGAGAAAAAATTCACAACAGAGAAAGAAGCTCGATTGTGGGTAAAATAAATATAATTGATGCATCCTTCAGTCTGCAGCATTGATCATTATTTATTATTACAAACTCTTCAAAACAGGATGATTTGATGTCAACATGTTATTTTAGGAAGTGCACAGTTGAAGAAAGCATTATTTGCATGGATTGATTCATAAAATATGTTTACTGAGAAGAGATGTGCACTTTTATTTGAAACGATTCTGAATAATAAAGAGGAGCTAAGACAATCTTGAAGTATGATGGTTAGAAAGAACATCTAAGTTTTTAAACAGGCTTCAATTAAGAAAGAATAGTTTTGTATGAGGCTAGAGTCTCTCTCTTTCTTTTCTCTTTTTTTTTTTTTTTTTTTCTTTGTGAAGTAAAATTCCATCTGGCTGAACTTAGAAAAAAATACAGAGTAACGGCAAATCCAGGGTCACTTTCTTCTGAATCACCAGCTGACTTTGGAAACTCCTCTTGCATAGCAAGAATCAGTACTATCTACTTGCATTGATCTCCTTTCCAAGCAGAATATCATCATGCCTGATGTGACATATTGAATCAGAAGAAAATAATAATGAAAATCAATGAGTCTAAATATTCTCTGCTTTTAACTCACCAGTCAGTCCCTATGGTTGTGTTTTTTCCCCCAACTGCACCTTCTTGTTTAATTCATGTTATCTACAGTGCTATACAACATCTCCAAAAAAAATTCAGTGTCAGTTGAACTCAATTGAAAAGCACAAACATTCAAAAAGAAATTCTCATGTGTGTGTGCATGCGTGTGCGTGAGTGTAACTGAGATGGATAGGGCACTGGACTGGGACTCAGGAAACCAAGGTTCAATTCTTGGCTGTGCCACTGAGTCTGCTGGGTGACCTTGGGCAAGTCACTTCCCTCCTTGAGCCTCAGTTTCCCCCTCTGTAAAATCGAGACAATGAAACTGAGCTCCTTTGTAAAGTGCTTTGATATGAAGCTTTATATAAGTACTAGGTGGTATTATGTTGTGGTTATTATTACTACTATTGTGTTTTCTAGAGGTGCCGGTCACAATCTGGGCCCCATTGTGCTAAGCAGTGTGTAACCAGAAAAAAAGTCTCTGCACCAAAGACCTTACAAGGTCTTGAAAATAGACAAGACAAACTCCACAATCAAGCACAACAGTAGATCTGTATCAGCCTCTACAAAATATAGAGCCAAATATAGAGATGCAAACAAAAGAAGCTGTTAAGTCCATACCAATGCATAGCTCAGTCTATGGGGTGGTGAGTGGGATTCCGCACCATTACCAACCTCTATCCTTTACCCAGGATACTGCCAGGGTGGGCAACTGTGATTGTGGCCATAATTGACATAAGTTCTGCCGGTGGGGACCTTCGAGGGGAACTGCTACATTGCTACTGCCTGCACCACATGTTGGTCAGTTGGAATCTACAACTTCCATTTACAGGAGAGAAGCAGAAAGTTGTAGAAGCCTGAATATTCACCATGCCTAGGGGCTTCTACCTATATTAGCATACACCAGCCATGAATTTGGCCCCAGGATGAAAGTGCAGTAGGTCCCTTATTGTACTTTTCAACTTCTCATCCCTTTACACAAATTATTTTTTTTTATGATGATGTTCTCAGTTTGAAGGGGAAAAATCTACTCATGCTGACCATGTAGGTTTCCAAACTACTCCTGTGTTCAAGAAATTAAAGGATCAGTGACAACACCTTGCTAAAATCCTTCAGCCGTTACATTTATATATCTATTTATGTGTGTCTATTTATCTCCTTTAAAAAAAAAAAAGCCTAACTTTTTAATGCTAGTATGAATCCAAATATTCTTCTGAAATACTTATCAAATCATTTCTAATTTTCAGTGGAATGCGTAGGAGATTTTCTAACACCTTTGAAAGAGCCAAGGAATAAATCTAATTGGGAAAACCACATACAATTTAAAATAAAAATTGGCAATCACAAGAAAAATGGAAAAAAATGTGCATTTTTACATGTTCAGAGGCACCCAACTTTCTCTACAAAAGCGTGTGCACACAGAAGGGCGAAAATTAGTTAAGTATAGGTGCTCAGATAATATACTGATGAGGCTGATGCATAAATAGATATTCATTTTTGGTGCATCGCCACCGATTTAATTTCCACTTCAAGAGTGCTACACTAGGAAGATGTCTGGCCCATAGTGTTTGGATACATAGCCCACTATGGCTTCCTGAATCAGTTATGTACGAGGGGGAGAATGAAAGATTTAAAAGGTGCGTTCCTTTGAAAGCCCAACTTCTCATTGTGTTTTATTTTAGGTACCTAGGAAGTAACAGCTTTCGTCCTTTTTCAGGAGCAATTTTAAAGCTTTGCAAAAGCAAATGCCATCGTTAGTTTTGCTGCACATGTAGTCTCTTAACAATTCACCCTATTTCATGTAACAGAAAGAATTAAATAATTGACCGGTGTAGGGTCAGCAAACTATGTGACTTCATCGAGTAGTTGGGGCATGATACTGTGACTATGCAGGAAGAGCATGTAGCAAGTCCTATATGCTGACGTGAGCTACCACAAGACCAATACCTTTGTTATTATACAGCTCCACCAGCTATTTACCCCAGTGATGGACGGGCACAACCACAGAGGAGGTTCCTGGAGCTCGGAGGCTACAGCCGTCACAACAGAGCAGGTCTGTGGCCTATGAGGTGAAGGATGATTCCTGCTCCTGACCCCTGCAGAGTTCCCCTGTGTCAAGCCCCCGTATCTGGCCTAGGCACGAAGGACAGGATTTGCCCTGAATGCCTTCACAGCTTCATTTAGAATGTTATGACTCAGAGTGATCATGACAGAGAGGCTGCTCTGATTTACATTTGCTGTACAATCTCACTGACTTCCATTCCCCCACTGGGGCACATGGAGTAACAGTCAGGGCAGAATCTGGCCTTAATTGATGCTTGACACATTTCTTAATTTGATGCACAGTTAGTATAATATAAACCCAGCAATTTGATTTACCAGTACTTTTATCCCACTAAAATTGTGTGCTACAAAATGTGAGCCTAGAGTTCATGATCTGACCAGATATTCCAGACCTCAAGCTCTTAGGGTTTTGGTAGAGAATAAGCATAACGCACTGTTGCTTATGAAGAGGATGGTAAAATATTCCCTGATTTTAAAGAACCAGTGCTAACGGATCTGTTCTGGAGTTATAGTACAACAGCTGAAAACTTCGCAGCTTGCAAGGAGACAATGTTACTGATAAAAATAATGTTTTGTTTTTTAAAGTTTATATTTTAAAATGCAAGGAGGAAAACTAATTCTTTTCCTACCTCAATTTTTTTCTGAATAGAACTTCTTTAATGCAAGAGTGGAATTTATTAACTTCTAAGTTCCATAATGCAATAGTTCTTTGATCTTGAATGCCATCAAATTTCAGGTCAGCTTGGGAAAGGCAATGACCAATTTAGTTCAATGGTTAGTGACATAAAACCAATGACTGAATGCCTTAAAAATGGATTACAAAACTAGGAAGACTGACAAAAGCTGCACAGGGTTCTACACCCAGCACAATAAATTCTGTGCATATAAAGCTAAATTCCTGTTAGCAGTACAGGTACTGGAAAAACAACATGAATTTTCAAGAACAGGTTTATCAGCTGGAAAAAAAAGTGAACCGAGTCTTGCGTAATCTATAACCTTTATAAGTACAGCACAGATGCATATTAAATAGAAAACAAAGACAACATTCACATATTGAACAATAGAATAGCAGGAATACAAATATTCTACTATAATCTGCAAAAATATTCTTTTATGTCCCAGCTAAAACGACACACATACACAAGTATTCCAACAGAACCAGCTAAAATGTTACATGAAGAGAAATTCTGAGAATTTGTTTAGGTATATGGTATTTGAGGATCCATTGTACGCTGTGCCAATCCAGCGAACGAATTAAAATTGCAGTAAATAGGGGTCTTTGTCTTTAATTTAGGAAGAATGTGTGTGCAATTGATCTTGACTAGCATTGCTCCTGCAGATTTCCAAGCATAAGACAGATGGCAGTGCAACCAAACTAGAATATAGGCCTGCATTCACTCCCCCTGGGTCTAACTCCTATTATCCACTTGTAAATTAACCTGTCAATTTATCAATCAACACCATCTTGATTCTCCCCTGTTCCACTGCCCAGCATTGCAGTGAATTTGCCTCGTAAATAACTGGGAGCCCCATGTTTGTTAGTATTGTGAATGAGTTTATTATCACTTTGATGACTGCTATGAATCACAAATGCTGCCAAGAGCCTGATAAGAAAAAAAAGAGTACACTCACACATTAACAGAGTTGAAACTATTTGGGAGATAAAAGATGGAGTAACCATGATAGCAAATCATTTCAATTGGGGAAAAAAATTGACTAAAATTGTATTTTTTTGTGTGTGTTGGACAACTCTCTGCTTAAAGGAAACTAAAATAAAAAGGAATAGTTTCATTTGTAATGCTCAGAAGTGTCTTCAGAGCTACATTGCTGGATTGTGGCAGCATGCTCCTAGAATTTCTGAGAGACTATTAGATTGCATGGCCTATTTGCAAACTTCAGAAGAAAAAAAGCTGTTCTTTTAGGTGCAACAAGTATTTACTTGTTTGCTAGTTTAATACCATGCAGAACTGTAAGTAAGTTATGATAAAGAAAAACCAATGCAGTTAAACCAAAAATAAATATAAACAGAACAGTAGGAAGGGAGAGGACTATGGATTTAAAGACAGTCTTTTCAATACTGATCACTTACAGAAAATGTGCTAAAATAATAATGTGACTATTTGTTAATTATACAATTGTTAAGTTTTTCTTTTGAAAAAGGTTCAGTGTTTGTTCAAATGGGTTAACTTTGTTCTGATTCAAAAAACGAAGCACTGGAATGTTAGATGACAGCCTAAATGTAACATACCTTGATTACATTTGAAGTTTTATAATATTAAACAGTATGAAAACTACAATTGATTTTTCCAGATTTGTTTTTAAAAACTAGTTCAATAACGTAGCAAAGACTTTATAAGGTAACATGTGTGCCTTTCTAGCCCACTGAAACATATACCTCAAATCTAAATAAATAACAGATTACATGTAAAAGTTAGATGTATGTAAGCCTGTGTGACTTGTATTTTTAATATAATCTGTATTTTGTATCAAATGTAAAATCATGTTCTACAGAAGTTACATTTGGAACAAATCATACTTAAAAGCACAATATAAATTCACTTTTTTCTAGAAAGAACAATATAAGCAAAAAGATTCAAAATCTGCTCTGTGTTTCACCAGTGCAGTCCCAGTGAAACCACTGGGCAGGCAATGGATGAAGTAAGCGTAGAATCTGAACCTAGGTTTGTATTTTAGGAACAAAAACTCAGTCTTTAAATATAAACCAACAACATTATCTTTCTTCATTCTTTACATTCTGGTTCTTTACCCTGCTAGTTAATTTCTCGTTTATTCATCTCTTTTAGCACCAATCATATTTTTAGAGTGCTACCAGGAAGTTAGTGGCTAACTTCAGTAAACTCTTTTTCAATTTGTTTTGCACAGTATCATATAAAATCCAAATTGTTTTTATAAAAATACACTTGGATTGGACTGATACATCTTTTTAGATCTCTTCTATTAGGTTTTTTAAAACATCTATTTTATTCACATGTCTTTCCAATCCTAATAGTTTCTGGGCCTGATTCTGATCTCAAACCCAGCATAAATCAGATTCAGTGATGCCAGTGGAGTCACACAGTTGTAGAACTGGTGTAAAATAAGATCAGAACCAGGTTCTATATTTAATTTATACCCACAGAATGTGTAATTTATGGTGGATTAAGATTTAAAAACAACAGCAGCAGTGTTTATAGAAATATTTCCCAGCGGTTTTGAGTGTCTGTACTGAAAATCTGCAACACAGAGTTTATGGAACACAGGTGGTAAACAACACAAATGCACACAGAGAAGTAGTTGTCATACAGTAAAATCTCTGGCACAATTAAGGTAAAGGAACAGGATGTATGCTCAACATTGTTATGCCCAATATATCACTGGTGGAAAAGTAATGGAAAGTGAAATTATTTGTTAGAATGCAATTTAGAGAACCTGATAGGTTGTCCATTTTATTCAATTTATAATTAAGATAGTGTTTAAATTTGAAATGAATTCTATATATGCATGTTCAATAGGCTATAGCACAACAATAAGAATGGAATCACATCTCATTTTATCACAAATTGTGTAATAAGCGATAAGGTAAAAACTAGGGCTACAATCCTTCCAGCAAAAATGAAAGAGAGCGACCTCAATTGCCCTCATTCAGTCTGCTTTTTTTTTTAGTCTCTTCATTTTCCCTCTGTTCACATTATTAGCTTACACATGAGTGCATTATTAGAAAATAACAAAGCCAAACAGGGGGACTTGGAAGAAGTAGGAGATAGGATCCCCTCTACAGCTGAAAAGTATTCTTATTTCATTTGTTAGGAATTGCAAAAATAGTTTTATTGCCAGGGAGGGACAATGACCTCTCTCTTTCAACAAGCTTGGTGGTTGGTCTTTTGATGGAAAAAACAAGGGGATACAACATCTGGTAATTTGTGTTACTGAGTTTAGCTGAAGGTCTTAACGATGTAAGCAGATTATTCCTGAAGAAGAACAAAAAAAATTCCGGAAGACTCAATGAACTATTTAAAGTTATTAGCTGGTGCATTCTGGCACTTCAGCACTCTTTTTGGATTCCTTTTCTTTTCAGAGGTACGCCATCAGAGCAGATGGTTCTAAAAGGAGTTCCACCTTCCAACTCCACTGCACTTTTCTGGTGGTCCATGCATGTTCCATCAGGCATGCTGATCCCCATTTGTCCCCCTCCGTCGCAATGGAGACAATTATTTTTTTGATTACATTTTCTCCTGCAGAACATTAAGAAGCCTGTGCCACCCCTTCTGAGCCACTGCTTAGGTCAGAGAAGGCTGAACAACACAGATAGAAGTTGACCTCAGATTTTTTTTTTTTTTTAAAGGGGGGGAGGAGAAAAATTGATGGGTGGAGAATGAAGAAAAAGATAAATTATGTATGCCCTTGTCCAGGAATTTCAGGCTGAAAACAAACAAAAAAACCCTTAAGGAAAATATCCAGTGCTTTCCCCTAACTCATGCAAACTGCCTAAAAAGTTTTGCACAATTTTACCTCATTATTCCCTCTTGAGTTCCTGTACTCCAAATATTTTAATTGCCAGTAACGTGCTGGTTAAAGCATTTGCTAGGTTTTATAGTTTTCACTGGAGGAAATTGATGCATGTTTCCCACAGAAGGAAAAGTTATAGAACAGGTTTAGATTAAGGAGCATGTTGTATAGAAAGCCACATTGTCAAACAGAACAAACGGTCAAGTTTTGGAGAGATGGATACAGGTTAGGTTAAAGATGGAGCAAACTCACTTACCCAGGATAAGCTAAAGTCTGACTATAGCCATGATATTTCACTTTGAAAACTATTTTCTTCATATTCATTTTACCAAAGATCTGCAGTACGTAGTGAAATTCTACATGTAGAACTTTATCAGGGAAGACACAGTAAGTAAACATGCAAAACCACAAACACCAACCCCAAAGTCTTGTGTTAAAAGCTCGCTATACTGTAGATTTCAAAGAGGAAAAGCAATAAAATCCTCCAGAAAACTGAATCTCTTCCCGGACATTTTTAGGACCCATTACTAGCTGTCGTGTATTTCAGGGTTGTATTTTCACAGACTTGTACGGCTTAGGGCATTTCAGTAGGTTTTCACAAAGATAAACATCCACATTAGAGTCTAATAAGAATTTGTCATTTCTTTTTTCACTGGTGTAAATCTGAAATAACTCCACTGAAGCCAACTGAATTACACAGGTATAAATAGAATTTGGCCCACTTTCTATAAATATTTTAACATGCTGGTATAAGTCACAGTATTTTAATTTATACATAAGCTCAGTTACAACGGGCCAGAGTTTCAGCAGGGCTCAGCAGCAACCATAGAGGCACCAAAATGAGGGTCAGATTTTCCAAATAACTCAGCATGTTGGGTTTGAAAATCTGGCCAAATAAACTTTTGTCATGGAGCAACTCCGACTCTTAAGAAGACAGACAGGATAGTCTTGGGTTTAGCTACTGAACCAGAGTTAGGCAATCTGGATTCTTTTCCAAGCTCTGGCACAGTGCTGCTTAGCACCTTTGGCTAATACACACACAGTATGTCTTCACTGCTTTTCTTTTTTTTTTTAAGTGTTAGTTCATAACTCAGGTTAGCTAACTCAGATTTAAAAAGCAGTGAAGACACATCAGTTTAGTTTTTAAATTCGGGTTAGCATCTTGAGTACAACCCCCAGCTTCCCTATAGGCTTTAACTGAGCTACTAACTGAGTTAAAAGCCTCGGTCCTGTGTCTTCACTGCTATTTTAAATAGCGTTCGCTAACCAGAGTTAAGAACACGTCTTTTTTTGCAGTGAAGCCATACAGAGTAGTGTGCCTCCGAGTGCTGACTGGGAGATAACAGTTGTTAACTCACCACGGTGTTGTTCATTAATACCTGTACACTGCTTTGAGATCCTCAGATGGGAAAGCAGTAGACTTGTGTAAAATGTGACTATTTTTCTTTAGGAGGGATGCACTGTTGCCAACTCGCAGGATTTTATCATGAGATTCATAATATTTGATGTTTTATTTAACGGCCCGGTTCCTGGAGGTAACACTAGAATCCCAGTTGTTTTTTTTTTAAAATGAGATTCTAGCCCTCGTGATTCTGAAGAAAAAGCTTGAAATGTGGCCCGAGTGAATCATAAAAACTCAAAAGCCAAAAGATGAAGAAAAAGAACCTTAAATGTAGGATTTTTTTTTAATGTCTTGATTTTTTTAAGCCAGTCTAATGATTTTTGGACCCTGACTCATGAGTTTTGAACCTCTGGGGTTGGCCCTACTAGAAAAGGTGCATGTACCAGTACAGAGGACTGCTAAAAAGTTCATTCTGATCTTAGAGATTTTACCAGTTTCAGTGCTGTTCTCTGTACTTAAAATGGGAAATTTATAACCACTAGAACAAATGTTTTCTCTAGAAACTGAAATGTACCTTTATGTGGGCCCACTGTATATTTATTATATTCTTATTTTCTAATAGAAAAACAAATGCAAGTTATTCTCTTCTTATTTCAGAATCCTACTGAATTTCTGTTTTATGTCATATTATTTCACCCCACTAATAATTAAGGGCCAGATCCTGTAGGTTTTTCTAGGGGAAAATTCCCACTCAAATCAACAGGAGCTTTGCCTGCGTGTAGAAGGTGGGACTGCTTCAGGGCTATGTGTGGTACTGAAGGTGCTCCCAGCTTTAGTCTTCATGGTTTGGCTGCTGCTTGGGGCAGGGTCACCTGTGCTATGTAGCCCATGAGTTGGCATCAGTCTCTACACAACGAATTAACAAAATAGCAGCTCAAGATCTGGCTGTCTGCACCTTTAAACAACGAGAAAAAAATCCTTCAAATGCAAGCACTGAGTTGGGCAAGGCCCTTATCTGGGCTTAGGTTAGCCCTGAGGAGCTCCTCCTCTCTCCCAGTCTCACTCAGCACTGCCCCTGAGCGAAAGCGAGCAATGCTTCTTAACTGGCCTGGTGATTCTTGATTGGTCACTATGTTCTCCTGGCCCTTCTAGGCCTCTGGAGGACTCTCTTGTTGGTCACCCAGTCTGAGTGGATTTTCCTTGGGTGGGGACTGTCAGGTCAGCAGTGCTCCAGTAGGGGGCATAGAAGACTTGAATGATCCTGTCACACACTGTGCAAGGATTGCAGGATCAGGTTTCTTGTATTGGAAACCATTACTGTAATACACTAAACATAAGGAAGCAATGAGGATTCTCTTCCATGAGTTAATGTGTGTGACAGATGTGCAGCCAGCAGACTGGATCCACTGGACTTATGCAAGGTTGACATACCTCACCCAAGGGAGGTAGAAGTACAGACCTTATTCTTCTCTTATGTCCTGGTACCTTACAGTGATAAAATGATCAATGGAAGCTCAATTTGCCAAACTCAGCGTAAGCCCATTTCCTTCACTATTCTCCCCAATACCAATATCCTCAAACATTACAACACAAAACAAAAAGCACCCGGCAAAGTTCTTTAAAACAAAGGTTTCCAGGGCCTGATACCATTTCCACTGGAGTCAGTTGCAAAAATCCCATTAATTACCCCTTTGTGTTCCTTTGATTCAAAATGAAAGATAAATGGTCAACCCAGAACTGGACATTTCTGATAACACAGTAGCTTTGCAAAACCACAGTCTGTATTTTCATCAGAAAAGGGCTTTTTAGTGACTATCCTAACTCCATCCCACAACCTGGTCCCAGCAACAGTGCTGGATGTAACAGTATCCAGTGCAGTTATGACAAACTCCTCCAGAACATGTGACCTTTGTACCCCAACCCAGAGCATGTGACAGGAGCCAAGAAAGAAAGTTTCAGTTAGTTTCCTGCCAGCACTTGTGTGTGTTTAATATTTATGGGTGGACACTATTTAAAGCCTGATTTTCAAAAGTGTTCAATACTCAACAACTCCTGCTACTCTTAAAGTAACAACTCTTTAGGGGTTGCACATTTTTTAAAATCAGGCCATCTGTAACAGGTGTTTTAGGAATCCTTTCACTTGGGTGAAGTTCACTGCTTCATAGAGACATAGATGGGAGAACTGGTACTTTGTGGGGAGATTTTAAAAAGCACAAAGAGGAATTAGATACTTACAGTGGGAACTGGGCACCCAACCTTGTGCCTTTGAAAATTCCCTGAGTGTATTCTGAATCTTACAGTTTGGGCATTTCAGGAATATCCATTTTTAGGCTGCTTATATAGGGGATAGTGTATAATACAAGCCTATTTTTCCAGTAGTCCAGTAACACGAGGACCCTGATAGGATTCAGGGATTCCCAGTTTCTGGCAGGAGTCAAATGCTCTTTTTGTTTTTTAATTGAGAAATGTCACTGCTAAGTGGGCATGATGAAGCAAAAGCCCATGTTGAGGAAAAAAGCACAAAAGGTATGGAATGCCTTCTCTGTACTTCTTTAGCCACAAGGAAATGTTTGAAAGGCCACCAATGTGTGGAAAAATTATTTGGGGGGTGAGGGAGAGGGAAAGCATTCTGCACAGTACTGCTGCTGAAATTATTTTAGGCAATGTCACAAGAGGATGAGATGCCAGTACAGCCATCCTCCCAGCCACAACACACAATGCTGTATGTTCCCCCATTTTTTGTTGCTGTACCACATTCACAACGGCCTGTGTTTCTGCAGCAATGTACTGTACATTATGTGCAGCAAGTGCTGCAAGCTCTCAATCACTTAATAAAAGGGAATTAAAAAACACTAAGTTTGTCATCGGGGCTATCTGCCACTAAAGTAGAGAGCACTCTGTCTCCCCCTAAAAAATCCCCACTTCTTGCATGCTCCGTTGGTGCTACATGAAATTACTCTGTATTTAGGCATTATTTGGAGGAGAAAATACATTTTGAAAGTTTTGCAACTGGTTTGTATATTAAGAAACGGGTCACCCAAATGATTACTGTGTAACACAGTCAACATTCAGAAAGATGAAAATCATTCAGGTGATCCTAAAGATATGTATCTGTGTACACATCAGTTCTTTCCTTATTCCTCACAGAGGATCAGATCCCTGTGTCCTCTGTGATTTGAAGGGGAAAAGTAGCTCTAAGCCATCTTTATGTTTTCCTGAGACTGACTAGACTGTTAAACCAGCCGTCAGTGTAATTTAGAGCAGCCTTGAGGCTGTTCAAGAATATAACAGCTAGAATGGGCCTATAGAAACTACTCCAGTGGTTGGGAATCACTAGTCATACTTTCTCACCCAGTCATTACCGCAGCCCTGCAGGAATGCACACTGCGTTGATATTGCACTATCCAGGGATTACCTGTTAGGGAGAATCCCCAGATGACATACTGGGGCATCTTTCTATCACTGGCTCAGTGACAGAACCAGTGGGCATGATCTGCCCCATAGTATTAATGACAAATTTTGCACAGACTTACACACTGTGCAGTACTCTGTTAGAGCCAAAGGAATTTCAGAAGATGTCAGAATATGTACGTGGGCACATTCCTTCAGCACATGCAAAGCTACCAAAGGTATGGAGAGGAACGTTACACCTACTCAGGCTTTGCCAGGTGGAACAGAACTTCGAAGGCCTCATCATTCAAAAGATGGGCCAAATAGCTACACCCACACAATACATGTGCATCCTCAAGAGTGAGCACTCGGGTACCCACGCTGGCAATTGTGCACTTTTCATGGATGCAAAAATATGGTATGTTCACGAGTGCATTTTTTAAAAGAAAAAAAACGCCCTGATTCTTAGTATCAAAATTTCTATGCCATGCTGTCAGTTTCAGTGAACTTCTCTCTCTCCGTTAGTGAAAGCATTTGGAGAGAAAAGACCAGTCTCAGGACCAAACTACATAACTCACCCCTTTGACATACACGTGCACAAAATAACTCTAAAATCCAATGGTCTGCTGTCAGGAGGAGAACATAAAAACCTAGATAGTATGCTCTTTGGGACAGAGTCTGTCATTTATTGTATGTCTATACAGCACCTAGCACAGTGGGGCCCAACCTGGTTGTGACCTTCAGGTGATATACGGCATTATAAATATTAAATAACATGACTGGATTAGTGGAAAGGCCTGTAGGAGAGGCTTGGGAGAGAAGGAAGATGCATATGTTCAGAAGCAAATATAGGGTTATATACTGCCAGATCCACTCCTATTTAGAAATACCTTAGTATCCCCATTGATTTCAATGGAGCCAGAAGCAAAGATACTACTCAATAGATATAAGGCTGACAAAAGTTATAAGCAAAGGTCCTAGTGTTTTGGGTTTGTAACAGAAAGAGAAATCTGCAGAAGAGAGTGAGAGGAAGAGAGAAGGCTTTTAATATAGACAGAGTACTTGGCGAAAAATAAAAAATTGTTTCCAACTGAACTAACTCCCACTTGGGAAAGCTGCCTAAATAAGGGAAGGAGGGAATTTAGTCCTTTATGAAACAGAAAGGATGTTATCCATAGCTATGTACATGGAATCAAGATGCCCCAGCAGTGTGAATATTAGAAATGGACAGCTTGAGAGAGAAGTATAAGATAAAACTATTTGACGATGATGGAGCTTTATGTCACTGTTGGCCTATAAGGACTCAGCAAACACTCTAAATGAATATATACGGCAGGTCAAACACGGTTGCACAAAAAACTGACCAGGACCATTGCAGGTGGTTGTATCCTTGCTTTGTGCTGCTCTCGTCGTTTGCATAAGATGCTGACGGTCTTACTTCAAAGAGGTTAATGGCAACATGACAAATCTGTTCCCACTTTGCTTTGTCAAGGGCTGTTGCTTTGGTTCCCAGTTACTGGGATTGACCTGACATGCTTTCAGGTTTGACTTCAACGTATCTTTATATAATTCATACTGACCACCGTGAGAGTGGGTGCCTGGCTTTAATGGACCATAAAAATATGGCCTTGGGTATTCTCAAGTTGGCCATATGCATGAGGTGCACAGACCAACTCTGCTGAGCTGTTATGAGCATGCTTTCAATGCTGGACATCCAATGATTAAAACTTTTGGTGTTAGGAAGCTTGTCCCACCATTTGAACGCAGACAGCCCATATGGAACTGATCCAAATTTCCTGATATGGCAGCGATATGTTGTTCATGTCTCACAACCATATAGAACTGTTAGCACAACTGCCTGATGGACATTTCGTTTAGTGCTTATTCTAAGGCCCCGATCATTCCATAGGCGGTGTGACGACATTCCAATGCAGAGCTTATCTGGGCTATACAATGGGTGATCTCATCAATTGTGACATTCTATGACAGCATGGTTTCTAAGTAACAGAATTTCTCTGTGGACTTGAAAGGAGCATTGTTGATCTCAATTGTGTGGACGTGCATATTCCTGACACGGATTGGTACGGTATTTTAGCTTTCTTTAAGATAACTATGAAACTGCATGAGCAAGATCAGTTTTAAACTGAATGTCATTGATCAAGAGAACACCCAGTGCATCGTATCAGCACGTCAAATCTTCTTCATAAGTAAACCTGCTGCGTTTGTGAGAACACAGAACCACTTCCCAACTAAAACTTCCCAATAAAAATAGTTTTACTATTTAGGAGAAACTAAAATAACATTCTTATGGTGACATTCAAAAATGGGTCTGTGAAATACCTTGGAAACATACCAACACTATGAACTCTCCCAAACGTGCTGTTGCCATAATACCTCCAGGTCTCCACATGAAACTTCCATCTAAAATTGGATAGAATTCTCACTACCCATCCACTCTGAGATCTGTTAGAAACCAGGAGGTGACATGAATTGTGTCCCATTAATCTTTCCTGTAGGATCTGACAGATGGGCTGGATGAAGGGGAGGTGACTGAGAAGAAACACCTGTTAATTACAGGGAGTTGAGGAAAATTGGGAGAGAAAAAAAAATCACAGGTGGGTGGAGGGGTAAGAACACTGCTCTATTACTGGATATCTTTTGAACATGACTGACAGCCCCTGGGTGTCCATGGTAACATCTGCCCACCTCTCCTGGGGAAAAAAAGCACAACAAGAAAACAAGAGGCAGCCTCCAAGAGTAGGAGTCAAAGAGGTGGATGATGAGTTGTCAGAAATTATTACATACCGACGCAAAATATATGGTGGATAGTATATTCCTGTAAAGAGAAGGAAGGAAGGGAGTGGGTGACAAATTTATGCTTATTCTTGCAGCCAAGGGAGATATTCTGCCTGAGAAATCAAGTTTGTTTGGAAATCAAATGATATGTTTCCCTTCAGTTTTGCGCTTTGGGACAGGAGGGAGGCTTGAGAAATTCCTCTGATTTCTTTACAAAACGTAACACTTCCTTGGAGGGGAAAAAAAAAGAGTGAAATGATACAGCCTTTGATGAAAAAAAGCTGACGTGCTCATACTCTCTTACTACTAACTAGAAGCACAGAGATCTTTTAGAACTGGTATTGTATTGTGTGATATGTGGGACCTGGGCAATAGGACTTTGAAGTTATTTTTCTTTTAAATCAACTAAAAGGTGTTAATTAAAGCTGGGTAAATAATTCCTAATCAACAGTTTACTCAATGAACATCACCTCTTTTTCTATTTATGAATTGTCTTTGTAGTGACAGCGGATTTCTTGAACTTACTTGTTATTGAAAAATTATTCAGATAATTTATCTTGATCTGCAAACTCATTAGTCATCTGTTAGCTGTGCGTATTCAATATTCAGAATTTGAGATGTATTGGTTTATTTTGATTGGGTGCGCAGACCAGATGGTGTTGTTCCTGTTCCCTCATTGGATAAAAAGAAACTTTTAGAATCAGATTTGTGCTGTAAATATTGAAGTTTATGTATTCAAAGTTTGCTTTTCACAAATATGCTCTATTAGTAGCCTGAATTTCATTGAATGATCTCACCAGGAAACTGGTTCACTGGAATATTTGTCAGAAGTGAATAGAAGAGAGACAAGAACCCAGTGAGGGTCCAGTCTTTAGATGTTATTGGCAAAGCACCCAATGATGTCAGTAGATGCAGGACTGAGCTCCAAAAGCAAATTCATTTATAAATTCACATGAATATTCACATACAAACGTGAAACGTTTGAACATGCACCTGGCTCTCCTAATGTTATATAGACACCAGAGTGTGCATGCGCTCGCACATACACACTCCTAAAGCCCAGTACAAACAACTAATGCTCACAACCCTTCACTTGCAAGGTAAGAATATATGTCCAAATGATTTCCCCACAACTGAAACTTTAAATCTATTTCGTTTCTCTTCAAGACAATCTCCTTTCTTTTTTTAACAGAATATCTGAGTGCTCGTTTACTAGAACCTGAGTGATACAGTCTCTTAACCTTGAAAATCATCACAACACTGGTTTTTTTTAATTTCACCTAACGAAAAAAATGCATAAGCAGAACAATAGCAGCGACGATACTATCCAAAGCTCCTGAAAACAGCTGAGGTCTGTGTTAAGATATCTTTCCTGACTCCATTTGGAATCTGTGTGTGTGTGTGTGTGTGTGTGTGTGTGTGTGTGTGAAAGAACATATGGAAAATAGCATCTTCCATTAAGAAAAAAAAAAGTACAAAAGATGGGGGTTTTGTGCATACCTTTGACTGTAGCCAATAATTGTCTGTTAACAACAAGCAAGCCAGTGATCTGGGGATTTTTAATGCTGCATTGGCCCTGGAAGGAAGACTCTTTCATTTCCCATACTTTGTCACTCGCCATAGAGCTGGCTGACATAATGGACTTTTACAACAAGCTCACAAGCAATTGGCAATTAAGTGGTTTGAAGGGGTGCTTCTGGGCTGCTGTGAAAGGCTTCAGGTGTGAAACGCTTGTTTTCAAGAGCACTAAGCAAAATGTATAGTTGCTTTCAGGGCCCCCCTTGTCCTTCTGAAGGAAGGGGGAGAAATGGGGGAAGCAAGGACACTCAAGAGCAATTTGCTATTCAGTGCCTGAATGCTGTGTGCTTTTTCTCTTCCCCCCTCCCAATCCTTGTGCGGCTAGTAAGGAGGGCAGATTGCGATGGCACAAACAGCTTTCAGCACAATGGCAGATCAAGAGAGAGGCAGGGAAAATGAGGCAGAGAGAGAATGGGAGCCTGAATGAAGTAAGGATGGCTTGATTGTTAATTGTGGTTAAATGTGTTGCAAGGGTGAAAAGGGTTCATGGACTCCTTTAAAACTATACCCAAGCAATAAGCACAGAGAGTGGTGAAATAAGGAGATATTCCTGACCCTTTGAAGAGCTATAGTAGTGCATCTGGCCCACTTGAAAAGTAAATTGAGAACGGATAAAAAGATAGGCAAATACATTTGTGTGCATTATATACTTGTATTTCGAAAGGAACCCTGGCCAGCAAACAAACTAGGATGTCACATACACAGTATTCTCTCTCCCAGAATTATTTAGCCCACATGACATTAAACACTATAAAATATGAATATTGCTTAAAAAGACAAATATTTAAAATGTGGCTTTTGAAAGGGGGGGGGGAGGGGAGGGACAGGTATATCAGCTTTTATTCGAAGATAGAATATTTTTTGTTCTGAGGCTAGCACCAGGGTAAAGGAAACTTCAAATAGAACTAAGGGAACAATATCCTTCATGAAGATTGTTTCATGTCACTTTTCCTTGTATGACCTTTACTTCCAACATATTGATTTTTTCCTAACCCAGCCTTGCTTTGCAGAAAAAAGGAGTACTGAGTCTTTGAGTTGCTTACATATCACTATTGTACATGCATTCTTAAAGGTGAAGGATCCCCTTTCAGAAGATGACTATCTGATTGACGATATGATTAGGATTGTCTGAGGACTTTTCATTTTAAATGTAGTGAGCCATATATATATATATATATATATATAAATATATATATCAGTTTGAGGTGGTAGGACGGAATGTTTGTGTAAGAGATCTGCTAGTTTATATATTTTTTTACATTTTTGGGGGGAGGGGGATGGGGAGGAAGTGTGACTATTCAAATTCATTATACCCCAGCATGAAACTGATGTCACCATTCCCTTTATTGACATTACTAGATGTCCATGACAGGCTTTCTCATCATAGCTCATGCAACTTCAGAAATGGGCCTGCATTTTAAACAAACATGATTACTATCCAGTCAGACTGATGAGTTCAGCTGTACCCTAACAAAAATGTGGGTGCATGACACCTGTTAAGGAATCATTACAATACAACTAATATCTGTTTATTTAAAACACACAGGAAAAAATGGGTCTGGATAAGATGCAATCTGTCAGACCAACACTTATTCTATACTGGGACAGTTAGATCTCTGTTCCTTATTCTCCTCATTCACACCAGTGTGAATCAGGGAAAACTTCACTGAATTCCACTGAGTAACATCTTGTAAAAGCAGCATGAGGAGAAGGATAATTGTTTCCCCCCTACTCCATTCCTTACCTCAAAAAACAACAAGAAAAACATCTTTATTCCAACTCTTCCAGCTATTCCACGTGAAGGAATCCTCCACTGTCCATCCATTCTGCCCACTGGTTCTCATCTACTTTCTGTAATATGGAGAACTATGGTTCAAATTAAATGCAAGTATGCAAGTACCTATTTCTAATATTCTGCCCACTTCCATTGAGAAGCAGAAAAAGTAAACTGGAGAGTTGTTGCAGTATTGTAACTGAAATGCCGTTGATAGGATTGAAGCCACAGTTTCAAGGAGAGACTTCCACTTGAACATGAACAAACGGAACAGTTTACATGCACAAAACCCATTTACCTCAACAGAGAAGGTTCCCACTCCCAAAGATGTCAATAGGAGCCTTTTCAAAGGAAGTTAGATCAGATCCATAGGTTTTACTCATGTACACTAAATTCATTGACTCACATGAGCTGGTGATAGTGCTCACAAAGTATGCACACAAGACCCCGTGTTTGCAAAGTTGCACACAGGCAAGTGCAAACCAGGCCCTCGACCTGCTGAAGCCTCTTTTCAGATGCAAATAAACTCACACTGCAGTGGATGTGTGAGCTGTGTGGTTTGATGCATTTAAACCTCCACCCAGAAGTGAGAATGGCACACAACGCTGCGTCTCAGCTGCAAGTATATTCTGCTTACGCAGGCTACTGGATAAACAAAATAATATATTCGTGCCACGAGGCACATGAATTTATGCATGTAACCTCTGTCTCCTGAAGATGAGACTAGATCCCCTAGTTGTTGTTTGGTGCATTACTTATCGAACTTCAGAAACCTAGAATATTTGAGGTAATGAATAGATCTGGTCAAAAAAAGGTGAAACTATTTGAAGAAAAATGTAGGGAAAAAATGAAAATTTGTGGTTTTGTTTGAAATTTTCTATTTTTTTAAATGAAAACTTTTATTTTGGTTTGATGGGGCAAGTAATCACATGCGTTTTTATTTTTTCCGCCAAGGGCAAGAGGAGAAAAGGCTAAAGTGTTCCCCCTCCTATCTGCCCCTCCCCACCACAAGGAAAGTTTTGTAACAAGACATTTTCTTCCAAAAATAAAATCAAAATCAAAATGAAATTTTTTCAATTTTTTTTTATTCAAAAAGGTCTTTTCCACTGGAAAAAAGTCATAAGTGAAAATGTATGTTTCCCCAGCCCTAGTAATGAGTCAATCTCTCTCTCTCACACACATACACACGTTTCCCTCAGATTTTTGCAAAAACAACACTTTTGTTGGATATATGGACTTGTATGCCTCATTAAGTGTCAGAAAATACAAGGACTGAAGAAAACTTCTCAGAGATGATTTCTGCAATGGTGTTCTGACCCTGCCATGGGCTACCTTGCTCAGAGATTATCTGGTGAGGGGTGCTTCCAGCTTTTGCTTTCCATAGGATGCAGTTATAACTCCATGCACCGTAATTCAGAGAAACAGCTGGTGCTGCGTGTCACAAAAACTCTAACCACGTGTTTCAAAGCTATCATATATATAACTCAAATCTTTAAAATTCTGAACAAAAATTGCTGAGAGTTTGTTCAGTTTAAGGGCATGGTCCTGAAGTCAATGGAGATATAATACGCACTGACGCCAGTGTGAGTATCAGGCTAAATCCAGAGAAACTTCAATGAAGTCAATGAAGTTAACTCTGGATTCACACAAATGTAACAAAGAGCAGAAGTTAGTCTTCTATATGTTGTGAGACAAAAATATGGTATATGTGATACTCAAGAAAGGATTAATCAGCTCTCAGCAGCTGGCTGATAAACCAGTTCTATCTTAGGGATCATTATAAACCAATGAGAGTTTTATTGATATAATGCATCTATCTTGTGTTTCACTCAGTGAAAGTGTTGCAATACCCTTCTGAGAAAGTTGTGTGGATGGAGTTTCTGTAAAACTGATGTGAATTAAAGCTGTTAACATTATTCAGATTTTGAAATGAATGAAAAATACAGACAAAACTGACATGTTCGTTATTTCTTTTTCCTCTTTCTCCAGCCAATTGTAGATCTAGTTGGAATTTTTTGAATTTCAAAGTGTCAATGACATTTCAAATTTTGATAAAAAAACTGGGGTGGGGAGGGGTGGGGGGGGGAAGGGGGATGAAATGTTTCAGAGTTTTTGCCTCAGGATTTTCAACTAGTTTTGGTCTGAATTTGTCTCTTTTGCTCACAGAATCTTCCAGCTATTGTGCTCATATCATTATTGCTAGTTTTAAATACAGTAGTTACTAATTTTCTAATTCACTTCTGGACTCTTTTATAACTGTCACCCCAAATGACAACATGTACTATTTGGGACCAAATAAGCCTCTTTTTCAGGATTGTTGACTTTTCAACGTACCCCATTTTCACACTGTGACCCAAATTAATAATAATATTTCCTTTCTCGCCTAAAATACCATTTTCCACATTCAATATCTGTACAATCAATAGTTGATTCCAACCTACACAGGACTCTTAGGATAGCAGGATACTGGGAGAGTTCTAGCATGTTTATGTACTCATGTTCATTCCAGTGATGTATAATTTAGACTGGAATACTGGATGAAGCAGCAATTGAGTTTGTATGTTTGACAAGTCACATTGTTCTCTTTCAGGAAATCACAATAAGCATCCTATGGAAGAGGTATATAGTTGGTCAGTATCATTGGCATCTTCCTTTTTCTCAGTAATTACTCCTCGGCATTGTACAAAATTATGTGCCAAATACCTTGAAGGGAAAAGGGGAAGAGAAGTGGAGCTCTCAAATGAGCTTTTAATGATGATTTTTTTGCTCAGTCACTGAAAGACAGACCTAAAAGACAAATGAGACCCCCCCCCCCCACCCTTCAGAGTTTTCAATTTATCTCCCATGGATTGTTTCATTTGGGAAGTTTTATGCTGTCACATATTTGTTTTCTTTTATAGTGCCTACCAACATTTTCTCAGATATGTTCTCCTTTTTTGCTTCCTAGAAAAGATTTCAGCAAACAAAATTAATACTTGCTATTCTTTCTTTTTCCCACTACTTGCTGAAAACTCACTTAAGTCCCAGTTTAAAATCCAAGACTGTACACTAGAATTGAGAGAGTTCTCTTTTTTGGTATTACCACCTGTTTCATATAAGCACTACTAGAACGGTATGAAATATTCACATACAAATTATCCAAATGTGGAAATGGTAAGGTCAGAATAAATGAGCATCTCCATATTGCTTTGGGAGCCACTATAACATGATGGCTGTTCTGCCTATATGCCACTGAATCAAATAATATCAGCAATTATGCAAGAAAGCCTGATTTCACAATATTTCCAAGCTTTCCCAAAGAAAACTGGGTACGTTTTGAGTGGCCATCTAAAAGATCCATTATCACTTTAATTTTAAGATTAATTCATTCCCAGTCAGAACAATCGGAAAATTTGTTTTAATCGTTTTCTGTATGCTGTTTCTTTGAAGCAGATCTAGTCAAAATGCACATTTGATACAAATCTGAGTCTATTTAAATTCTGGATGCTTAGGCAGTGAACTGGTTGGGTCACAATATAAGCACATATTATTTATATTACTGTTGGGCTTAGATGCCCAAACCTAAGTTTGGTCCTTATGGTGTTAAGAACTGTCCAAATACATAGTAAAAGATAGACTATCTTCAGGTCAGGCACTAGCTAGACAAGATGGCAAAGGGCAGCATAGTGTGGTGATATGTATTGTCCAAGGTCACACAGAGTCAGGAAGAAAACCCAGGTCTCCTGACTCCTTTAGTGCTCTGCACACTAGGCAACACTGCCTCTCTGCAAATAGGTGCTATGGTTCTTCTTGCATTCATGAGGTTAAACTCTTGATTCAGCGGAATATTCAAGTGGTTATTGCACATGCCTGGTCATATTTTGATTGTTAATCTCTCACGTCTACTTTCATTGATTAGTTCCAAACTGTCAAAAGGCATCTGTCCATATTAAATAATTTTTGCTTATACATATTTGTTTACAAACCAAACTCTTCTGCTAGAAGAGCACAAAAAAAAAAAAATCTGATTTTTGTCTATTTTTAATGACACAAATATATGTAACTGATTTTGATTCAATGTTTTGTTTTTTTAAAAAAAGAGGTTTCTTCCAAGTGTCAGAGTCAAATTTCAGCCTTGAAGCCACTTCTTGCGTGCATTTGATAAACTCCTCAAAGTAGAGCTTCAGCCTCCTGATCTTGCAATGGAATCGGCTGTCCCTGTGCTCACCAACTTCAGGGGAACCCTGCACAGGTACAGGGGAGTTCTCACTCGTGGACTGCACTACGGGATTGGGGCCCATACACTGGAAGAGGTGATACAGAACAAACTCCTGCGGTTCCTAAAATGCTACTTAGTCTTTCGTGAAGTCAACGGGATTTTTGCCTCAGGACTGAGTGAAAACGGAGGGCCCAATTTTGCCACATGTACATTAGACAAGTTGTGGTGGTGACCTCCGTGGGACCGATTGTGTGAAAACTAATCCTATGAGTAAAGATTCCAGGACCAAGCTTCCAAGATTCCAGGGTAAGGACTGCTGGATTCATCCCTTGAGCAGACTTATTGGCAACACCGGCTCTGTTTCTGTGGGACAGGCAAGGAGGATTTGGCCTATGGCATTAATGACAGTTTCACATATACGAGAGTACAAAATGTTTAACTGCCGCGTTACAGCTTCCTGCAGGGGTTGCAGATCTGCTGCTTAGCAGCAGTGTCCCACTCTTAATTAACATTTTTGGAAACACTGTAATTCAGCTGGATGGCCATTCCATCTCAATTGACAGCTGACTAGAAGTGGTTTTCACAGCTGGGCTGCCCATCCAATGCCCAGGGAGGCTGCAGTATTGCTAATTTTGCAGCACTGTTTACAGGCATAATTAATATTTCTGGAACCACCGCAAGTCAGCTTGGTGGCCATTCTGTTTCACTTGATAACCAGTTGGAACAGTTTCCAGCTAGGCTTTAAACCTGCTCTATGTAAAGTGGCTGCACTGCTGCTGTAGGAAACTATATCTCACCCGTTCAGTATCACCGTCATCTTACGGGCCAGGGCAAGGCTTTAAACATGGGCAATTCTTAACTCTTCCTTGTCCAGCCACAGAGTGAGGATTTTTTGAGACTCATCAGTTTAACCTGTTTCACATTTCGCTGACGGCAAGCTGAACAGTTCAGAGCTCCAAACCTGAGATCTGCTCTGCTCCTGCTCCTGTTGATGTCGAATGAAATTTTCCTTTTCCCTTCAATAGGAACCAAGTTAGGTTTTCTGCAATGCACTGTATAATACCATGTCAGCCTGAAAATCTGCTTTAGAAAAGAGGTTACACAGTTACTACAACTCACAACTAGTCACTGTCTATTTCTATAATAACATATTATATATATAATATTGTAATATATCATATTATATATCAGATCTGTTCAGGTAACAAACAGGGGAGTTAGTCTCCCATGGAGAGAATAGACCCTCTTAGCTTTATTTAGAGTGATAAAGCTCATACTAAGAAATAGCCATGTTTGACAGGGTGAGAAAAAAGTTTACAATGCTAAATTATGAAACCTTGGATTCTGGGACCTGGCTCTTATGTGCTCATATAAATGTTTTGTAAATTCTGTGAGGGAAAAATGACACAAAGGGATTTTAAAATAGGTGCATGTTTTGGTTTACCTGTCAAAATTATTCATATTTCTAATGACCCTCTTATCACCCGTCTTGGACCAACAACAACAACAGCAAAGCAAAAGAAACAAACGAGCAGCAACAAAACACACAGTCTTTTTTTGGTGGTTTAGAATGAAACATGCCACTGATAAAACTAAAACATACTCACAAAATAGAAAATAGGTGTAGGTGCTAATGAATAGCATGTAACAAAGCCTATATGTTAATGTTTATAAATGAAAGTAGAACCTGACAAGTTTGTTAGATATGCTTCCCCTTAGATTTCTGAGGTTCACGGTGCCATACACAGGAAAATAGTTAAATTAAACCTCATGAAAGACAGCAAAAGACAGCAAAAGTCAGCTGTAGCCCCAGTCGTTCACCCCCCTCCCCAAATTTACAAAGTACATATTTGATTATGTGGATTTCCAAGCTCTGCTGGCTTTTGATACCAAATTGTAAAGAATGGGAATTTCCCCACTACTTGGACAGTGCATAATCTCAGAATACTGTTTTAGTTGAGTAACAAATGTTTATATATATATATCACTTGTTCTATATATAAATCTCATTTCCCTGTAATGAGAAAGTGACTTTTTTAAAAACTTCTAACCACCGACCTTAACCAAAGGTGTTGAAAGTGGCCAGCAAGAGGAAAGAAAGAAGATCACAAACTAGGACCACTAAACAAAACAAAAGGGGGGGAAAAAAGATTAATCTTATTAGGATCGTATATCATGAGGTTGTCAGGTGTGAAAGCAAACGAATGGTCTCTGTTTATCTGAGGTAAACCGTGAGGTTCACCAAAAGACTCACTCCAAGCAGGTTTTTTTTTACCCTTAATAAATTGGCTAAGTCGGTGCAGAGTGTTGATAATGAAGCATGTGCAAGTGAGGTCTGAGCTTTCGTCCTAGTGTTTAGATGCAACTAAGCTTTCTTTCTTTTTTTTTTTTTTTTTTTTTTATCACAGCTGATTCAGAAAGCCCTTTGGAAAGATGAAGTAGGTAGAAATCAAAATAAATGGATTCTATTAAAACCAGCAATGCATCAACTGCTTGATAAAGTGATTAATAAACAGCTTAGGATGGTGATTGATTAAACTCTTTAATCAAAGTGCTAAACTGACTTAATATGGATAGTTTCAACATGTTCAAAGTATACATTTTCTCTACCGAGGGTTCAGAGTTGTTTATGTAACTTTTCTGAAGTGTATCCCCTAGGTCTGACCTTCAGATAGCAAGGACTGTGGAATGTGTAAGGATTATAAAGTGCTAAATATATTGCATTAGTCGCTAGAAGTTAGCAGATAAATGATTCTGATATTTCATTGATCAACAAATATTTTTTCCAGAATTTCAGATCCCTTCACAAAACAGTTTGTGTCAGGATTTTTAAATCCCTTTGCAATTAAAGGGGATAGCACAAAATAAAAACCCATTTTATACCATATTTAATTCCCTTTTCTCTCTCCCAGAATTGATTAAGATTATTGTGTGAAATCTAGATGTGACAGAAGCAAAGGATGATTTTTATTCTTAGACTGGTTACACATGTTTAGTGCAAACTGGTATATTTCATTTAATTCATAGTCTGCTTCAAGATTTGATGCAATTTTTGACACAATCATCTGTTGGTTTCATTAGGCTAATTTACTAAGCACTGGAAAGTCTGTGATTCTGATATTTTGAGAGAGAGATACCAGCTCTCTTGATTTTATTGTGAGTCTCAGAATATTTGGTATTTTAATTAAAGTCCCACCTCCTGGAGTGATATGAATGCAAGAGAATCTCAGAGTTCATTTTTAGAAAAAGAACATTTCTAGTCCTCATGGCTGTGGGAAAAAAGCATGAAAATATGATCTGAATGTAACCTAAAAGCTAAGAAACCAGAAAGCCAATAAAAAGAACCCAACGTCTATTTTTTTTTAAAAGAAATCTCATGATTATTAAGCCAATTTTGTGGTTTTGAGGGGCCTGACTTATGTTTTTTTCAGTGCTTAGGGCTGGCAATACTGTGCCCCACAGAGAGCTGAACACCCAAATCCTATTGGAATTCAATGGGAATCAGGCACCTAACTCCCTTAGGAATCTTTGAAAATCCCAACCTTACAATTTCATAGACTTTGGAAATTGGAACCTTTGAGCGAGGGGTTTGTATTTTTTTTTTTAAAGACACTGGCTGTTGCCAAGAGGGATGAACAAACTGGTCTACAAAGACAAAACCCTCTACTCTGGTCAAAACTGCGTCCATGTGAAATCTTGCCCCTTTTCAGAAGTCTGTATATAAAGAGGAGAGAGCTCATTGTGTCTGCTTCAGCCTGGGAACTCATCAGAGCCACAGAAGCCTGGGGGGTCAATCTAGGTCTCTATAGCCTGGTAAAAAGTAATAAATGGTAGTAAACTTTCAATTCACCATAACTATTCCTGAGCTAAAATTATCAGTCACTATGACACACACACCCTCTGTGCACACATGCCAAAGTGTTTCAGGTAGCGAAGTAGTTATCCAGTTATGAGCATAAACAAGACAAATGCCCTGTATAAGACTTTGCAATAGCAAGGTGCTTCACGTTTTGAATCTCCAGAGCAGGGGGAATTCTGCCAAGAGAAGACTAATAAAGTGCAGTGTCTGAGCACCAGCAGAGTGAATCTGCACAGAGATTATCAATAGCCTCGTCACCTAGAACATATGGGACAAACAAGTCACTTAAATAGCTCAGTAGGTGCTGTGCGGTGTTTTATAAACAATCAATAAAACTTTATAATCAATATCTTGATGAACCACCAGCCATTGAAGGTTATTAAGTAGAGTGATTTTCCTACAGAAATACACAATAGGAACTGTGATTCCAGAGTAGATTAACAGACCAATTAGTTCCATGTCCTGCCGCTAGCAGTGACCTATGCCAGGTATTTAAGGGGAATAGCTACATGCCCCCAAAACATCTAGTCAACTGTACTATACTATGTCATGTTCCTGTTCCCATCTGATGATCCCCTTCTGCCTTGAAACATGAGGATGGGAAGCTCTTCTATATGTCTCTATTTTATTAGCTTCTACAAATCTTAGATGTCCATAGTTTCACACACCTGTGTGCACTCAGAGCCGGAACAACCTGAATCTTGGTATTGAATTAATTCTACAGCAGAAAAATATGGTCACAAATTTTAGACGAACTTTCAGAGGAAATATATGCTTTTGTAAATTATAGGTCTGGCAATCCTCTTTTGGGCATTTCAAGGAGTATACAGGGCTAATTCACTCCAAGAGAGTGTAGGTAGGTGGAATTTACACCACCATCTTTCACCTAGTTTCCATATATCTGTTTCCAAGTTGTCAATGGGCTTGTTCTTTTTTTTGGCACCCCCTAAGTTCTATTCAGCCAGGGTCCCTCACTAGCCAGCATTGCCCCATATGCTAGCAACCACCCCTTCTACAGTCTATAACTTTGGGACCCTGTTGAATTCACCCGTGCTCTCCAGTTTTACAGTAAAGTCAGGTGAATTTTTTACCTTTTAACCCAATTTAAATAAGGCAAAGGGTGGGTGGCTGCTCAAAACTCAGTACAGATTGACATGGTGTTTTATTACAGCTCATCAACAGCAGCTGGTGTGCGTGGAGACTTACATCTCCATTTCAGATTCATTACACCGTTCAGAGATGATGCTTACTTGCGCCATTTGTTTAAAAGGACGTAGATAAAAGACAACTGAAGTTTACATTTGAACTGTGCTGGAATAAACTGAAATGACAAACAAACGCTAAACTGTTTTGGGAGTACATATTTCAAATTAACTTTACTTTTCCTATTGAACACCTGATGAACTGTCTAAGCTGGTGGGGCCAATGCATCCCCCAGGGCAGAATACGAAGCTCCCAAAAGCAGAAGAATTTCAGCCCCTTTCTTCACAGATGGATTTATTTCTCAAAAACTAAAACAGCCCAACATAAATTAAATAACTTGTTGCCAGACCCTTACCATGTTCTTTTTCCCCAGGCCCAGAGTCTCCTGATGGACTGTGTGTGTTCTCTTCAGCAATCTCTCCCAACTGAGCTGTCGGTTAGTCTTTGATCTAAGACCCATTGCCTGGGAGGGAGCTAATCAGTTGCAGGTAGGGCTAAATCCACTTGGGTGTACTGAGGACTGTGTTGGAATTGCAAGTTATCGCTTTAAGAGGGAGGTGTTTTCTGGTCATGCTTGCAGAGGAGGGTACACTCTAGGAAAGCATGTGATCAGAATCAGTAAGGAAAGGGCCAGCTTAAAGCAAGGTGGGATGAGCCATAGGCACTGACTCCGTACGTGCTCCAGGGATGGAGTACCCACAGAAAAAAATAGAGGGTGTTCAACACCTACCGGGGCAGGCCAGCGATCCGGTGCCGCGGATCAGCTGTTCAGTGGTGGCAATCAGCTGATGGGTGGCACTGGAGATCAGCTGATCAGGGCCAGCCCTGACTGTGGCCCTGCCCCCGCTCCTCCTGTTCCCGTCCTCACCCCTCCTCTTCTTGCCCCTGCTCCTCCTCTTCCCCGGAGGCCCTCCCCGCCCTGCCTCTTCACACCCTTTTGCCCCTAAGGTCCACCCTGGCCAATACCACCTGCAAAACCAGGAGTCGGCACCTATGGGATGAGCTGTCTCTCTCTGCCTTAGGGAGCAGTTGTTCTCCCTGGTTTTGGGTTCTTGTGTGTAATCATGCTAAATTCTAAGAAATAAAGTAGTGTTACACGTCAGCCTTCAAGCAAGAGTATTTGTATTTTTATCTAACTTTCCTGTGTGCATGCTATGAACTTAACACCCATCTTCCTTAAAGAGTCATCCACATCTATGAAAATATGAATCCTAGATAAGGATAACAACCCCCAACCAAATTAGACTTAATTTAAAAAAAAAAATCTAACAGAAATGTACGAAGTGCTAGGACCAAATGGTAATGACTGGAACGTGTGACAGATGGTACCAACTGAGAGCAGCCTCGATGAAATGAGGCTTTATTACCTCATCCACCTTGTCTGTCTTGTAATAGCTAGATGGGCTATCTTTTATTGAACCAACTTCTGTTGGTGAAAGAGACATGCTTTCAAGCTTCCTGGAGCTCTTCTGCAGGTCTGGGAAAGACATTCAGTGTCATAGCTAAATACAAGGTGGAACCCATTGTTTAGCATAAGTAGTTAATATGTATTTTAAGGGATGATACAAGGTAAAGTGGTCCATTAGCACCCCTGCGATCATAGAGCAAACAGGAGTGAGGGTTAGTGGGTTACACATTGTTGTAATAAGCCATAATTCCAGTGTCTTTATTAGGATCCTTATTAGCTCCTACTAGACAGTAATCAACATCAGAAATCCCATCATTCTTGTACCTTCAGTGACAATCTCAGTCAACAGGCCAGGAATTAAACTGAAATGTAGACTCACCCATGGAGCTTTGCACTCAAGGGCCAGGTGAAGGCACTTTGCTAAGGTAGGCTGGGAAGCTTACTTGGAAACTGCCACTACTGTACCATAATTATATTCGTTAATAAAATGGAGGATTCCATTGTTGGGGATGCCAATCAAGAGAAAAGAGTGGCCCAGTGACAACTGAATAAAAATTGGGAAGGTGGGGGAAGAAACCAGGACAGAGAATGTAGGGGGCATACTCAAAAATGTAAAAAGTGGGACTTTGGGAAGAGACATGGACTTGTCTCATATAGAACTTTTATGTATCAAACAAAGCATACAAAAAAGAGGGAAAGAAGACGGTTTGATATTTATAATCAAAAGCCTTTCATATGAACAGCTTTTTTTCTAGTTTTATAGAGCAAATGCTTGGTGAACTCCTGCACTCATGTCTCTTGATGAGCTATACTTAGTGGGCATCAAAAATTCATGCAGTCTCCCATTAAATGTGGAGTTTTATCAAGGAAGCAAATTAGATAAATATATGCACTATTCTTTGATGTATTTAGGAGTCACATACAGTATTTGTTGGCATTCTTTTCAATAATACATATCGAGTGAGTCAATGCTATGATATTAATATTATTGCTTATCTATGATTCAATAATAGTATCTTTCCAAAGGCTAAATTAACTTAAGGGCACCATAATTCAGAGGGGTTTTACTCTATCTGCCCCTTCCCCTGGAAAACGTTGTTTCATTCAAATATCTTTGAGTTGCAAGATTGATTCCTTTTAATTTCTCTGCCATGGCACTTTTTAGATTACTTCCTATTTCAGGAGATACAAAGCACTATAGTGTACATCTTACTCAACATAGTATACTTAAAGACCCAGAGGATCATGAAAAAGGGAGGCTCTATCTAGGTTCTTCTACCATGTATTGACATAGCATCTGAACACTTCAGATTATCCCATTTAATTATGAAGTCCAAAGTTACATGTGTGTATGTACATCTATACCAGCTCCATCCCATTGATTAAAAGGAAATGGACAGGGACACAGCAATGTGGATGCAGAAATGCAGATGTATGGCGGATTTTGGATTTGAGAAAATAAGAAGTGAGCTGAAATTTTCATTGGGAGCCTTAACTTTTTTGTTTGACCACTGAATAAAAAGTTCCATTAACTTTTTTATGTTCCAAGATGTTGACTTTCTAAGAAACATGCTAATTTAGGGGGACGCATTGTGACCACTTTTGCATCACAGTAATATTCCCCAGAAGACTTTCCATGACTGGGGACCAAAGCCTAGGTTCACTGCAGAGAGCACTATAAATCCCGGGTCAGTTCAGCTCAATATCTATTGTTATAAAAAACATGACAGTTCACAATTTCTGAAAACTGTATATTTAAGTTTAAATGGAAGTAATTTTAATAAAATATCCCAGATCTCTGTCACTTTGTACTACTATTTTTCTACTCAGAATTGTAACTGGTTTGGACTAAATTCAGAAGCAGAAACTGAAATCACACAAAAAGGGGGTTGTTCTCACAATATTTACAGCATGGCTGAAACCAGAAAGCACAGGAAAGTTAGAATCATCTTTCCTTCCATCCTCATGCAATACCATGGTATTTGCTTTTAGCTGAGGCTTTCAACTAAACACCCTCTGGTTTAAACTGGAGGGGCCTGGCAACAGGTCATGCTGAGAATGGGGTTCTTGGCTTTCTTCCTTACAGCTGAGGCATGGAGTTGGCAGTTTTCTAAAAGGTTTTGATTTAATTTGGACACACCATAATATTTACTGAGTGGGGTGTCCTCATTAATAAAGATCAGAGCCTGATGCAATCCCACTGGCTGCTCTTGCTGAATGAACAATTTATTTTAAGCCAAACTTAGCACTTTTAGGTCCTGATCCAAAGGCCATTAAAGCCAATGAGAATCTTTCTACTGACTAAAAGAAAACCATCTGAAGACACTGAAAGAAATCTCATTGACTTTAATGGTCTTTGGATCGCGCTTACAGTGAACTCTCAGTACAAGATCTTCAGTTTTTTGAAGGCACAATCTACTGAAATGTCCATGTATGCCAAATTTGAGACGGACACTCCACAGACACTACAGCTGCCGGTCTGTGTTCAGCAAAGGAAAGTTTCTCATACAGCAGTAAAGTAATCTCATTTGCTAAAAGTCTAGTTGCTTTCCCTTTTTGTCTATGAAAAAGAACAGATTTTATTATAGCCTTATTACAGGTGACTGTCTTAAGAGACCAATGAAAAGGATACATTTCCTTTCTAACATTTCTAAACCACTTAGTTCAAAAAAGGACATTATCCTATTTCTTTCTCTTTAGAGAACTACTAATTATTACAGTCCAACCAAACTGTGACTTCACCTCTATAAATAGATTTTTTTCTGTATGTGACTTTATTTGTTAAGAGAAAAACAATACTTCCACATATATATGTTCAGGGCTAACGAGCAATGCCATCTGTAAGGCTCGAATATTTTCACACTCTTTTCTCTTATACAAAACAAACTCTCTCCAGCTGATTTCTCTCATTGTAGAATGCAAATTGCCTATAAAAGACCTCAGGGTGTGAGAAGACACTTATCAGACAGATATTACACAGGGACTCATACCAACTACAATATCTACTATACAATTTTAAATGCATTAAGGACAAAAAGGTATCAGTAAACCTGCTTTTGTGTGGCTATAATAATTATAATCTGAAGTATCTCTGTTTGTTAAAACACGTTGCTTAGGATGCTGATCTTTCTTACTTTAGGTCCAATACTGTACCTACTTCATACTAAGTAAAGTAGAGAGTCTTGAATAAAAGATCTGAGAGCAAAATAAACTAATTTCGCTCGTTACTTTATTTATATGTGGTAAAACCAGCACCTCTAAATTATTCAGACAGAATCATAGTGTTTTGAACAGCTGTGTCCTGTAACCACTTATTGTAGATATGATACAATATTATAGAAACTTTGCTCATTAACCCCTTGATGCAAGAAGTCTGATTTCCCCAAATTAAATTCACTTCTGGTAACTGACAGGTGCAGTTCCATAGAGATAACTAATTTGAATGGAAGGAATTCAGTAATTCAGAGCCAAATAATTTTGCACAGTTGTACCTGTCAATTCAGAGCCGAACCAGATGCAAGAAAAAAACCCAAATGTACAGTAAGTAATCTCAAAGAGGTTTCATTGCTCGTGTCTCTCAGCGGAAATGGCCAGAGGTAACTGTGAAGCCCAGAATTTCTATAATACACACCCTTTAGGAATATACTGTTCCAGGACCAAGGGACGCGACTGGGGTGTCAAAAATAATACTGATCATCAAGATTTCTCATTTTGGCAAGATGTACCTCTCTAAAGAGGATTCTATGGAGTTAGATTATGTGGTTGAATTAAAAAGTGGAATCTTGGTACAGTAATGGATTAGCAAAGCAAACTCATTTTGCTTGGCCAGAGTAGTCTCAGGTTTGTGTTGACGACAATAATTCGGCTCACGGATTTCAGCACAGTGGTAAGTTTAGTTTTATTATAATTGCTTTGCTTTTAAAGGACATTTGTAAAAATCATAGGAAGAATCACAGTGAGTGGAGTTCTCTACAACCTGGCCCCTGAAATTCAACTTCCTTGTTCTTACAGGGAAGCCATTAAGGTCTAATCATTTTTAATGCATCATAAATAATCTTCACACTTGCTGTTAAGTTAATTAATATAATCAGTAAAGCCAAATGCATCAAAAATGAAGGTTATTTTGCAAACATGCAAAACGTTCTGCCTCATTGCCTCTCCATCAAAATTAAATGTCATTTTGCAAACAACTTTTCCAAGTTTTAATTTCAATCCTTTTTAATCACAAACCCCACATTTTTTTAAAAACAAAAAAGGTCCCCTCTAAAGTAAAGATATCCTTGCATGACAGAGCATAAGAAAATAGTCACATGATCACTAATTAAGCACTTAGGGCCCAATCCTGCAAATACAGATGCCTGATCCTGCCAACACTTATGAGGTCAAGTTACTCAGGTCCATAAGTGGATCAGGATCAAGGCCTTGGACATTACACACTGACCTACATTACCTTGCCACAAATCGCTTTTATGTAAAATGAAAGCAATATAGGTGGTTCTAAATTGTTTGTTAGTCTATTTCAATGAACACAAGTGTAAAATAAAATAGATGCCCATAAAGACAATCTACAACTAACCTGTAAGACAATAAATGCCAGTTTGGAAAAAAAAAAAATGCATGATTATTCTTGTGTTCATGTAATTCCACCCATGTTTCTCAATTAATGGGCCTAGTTCATAAAAATCAAATAATATTTACGCTGAACCAAAAGGTACAGAAGAATAATTGCAGTTATTTTACTTTCCTCCTCTGTGCTTCAGGGAGGAAAGATTGACATTCCACCAGGAACTCCCTAGTACGCTGTTGACCTGACGCTATAACAGTGATATGCTGAATCTTGTATGCTCTCCAATCATGTGTCCAATTACTGCCACACACTTTTGGGTTTGGTTTTGGTTTCCTGTGGCTTCACAATGAAAGGGAAGTTGTGGTGGCTCCTCTCTGCTTGTAGATGGGCTGTCTCAGGAGACCCTCTCTCTTTTGGTTTCAGTCACCATAAACCATAAGTTAATGCAGCCCAAAGGCAGCATCATTCAGTGCCTGTTCTAAGTCATATCAATCTGTTAGATACATGTATATAAAATGTCATGCAATAATATTCAATGTCCTGCTGAAATGAGAAAGTAAGGAGACGTATCTTATATTTTAGTTCTGAGTATCTCCAAACTAGGTTAAAAGGATTCTTTTTTTGTTTGCGAAGTGAGAGTAATTAGATTAGAAAACTTCACAGACCAGGTCGTCTTCGCTCAGGCACAAGTACCAGTGAAGTCCAATGGGAGCTTGAGTTTGAAGTAACTGAGACAAGGAGGAATAAATTATTAAGTACCAATGATTAGTACTCCTTACATTCAGTTTCTGTTGCTGGTAAGAGTGGTACTTAATTTCTCACATAAAGGCTGATCTTTCAAATCTTTACATGCACAAGTAGTGCTTATATACGCAAGTGGTTGGCCTCATAGTTCAAGTCACTATATATTCTAGAAGAACTATTTGTTGCAAACCATGTATTGAATACATTGAGTGGTATTTTGGTTTTGGGGTTTTCCTCTCTCCTTGTTTGTGAATTGTCTGTGTACAGATCACAATTTTGATCTATTTATCCATTAATCATAATTCCTTAAGTTGCTTTTCGTTCTGTTTGAGCCTTGCATTTTCTTCAAAAGTTCCATGACAGGCACCCAATATTCAGAGTTCAGGATTTGAGCTGCATGACTTGTAATTAAGTCACATGTTTCTGTTTCTTTTCCTGAACAGATGATCAGACCTCCATAAATTACTTCCTTTTTCGCTCAAGCCAAATTTCCTTTCATTTTTCTATGTTAGTACTTTTACACGGCTGCCCCTCAAAGGTGAATCTTCCATATAAAGTCAATATCAACAGTGAAATCCATAGTGAAGAATTTGTGAAGTCTCTAGCTTTTGTACCTTTTCAGGGTGAAAGCTCTGCTTGGCGTAGGATTTTTGTTTAAAGTGTTTATAAATTTACTTGTGTCTACCAGTAGACACCTGTGGTGAAATCCTGGACCAACTGAACTCAATAATGGCAATGCTCCCATTCACTTCAATAGAGCTAGTTTTTCACCCCCATGCTTTTATTAATCAAACAAATTCTGCTTCCCTCCAAAGGAATTTCCGCTACAGGCATCCTAGACACTTGTTTGAACAAAACTTTGCTTGTGTGAATGTTCAGGAGCAGTGAACAATAATGAGGCATGGACAGGCCTAATGGAAAGCCTGCTGTTTTCATAACAGCTTTCCACTGTATTTAGCAAGATCTGGGGCCCAATTCTGCAAGGGCCTGCCTGAGCTCATGAGGAGTGCTGGGCCGGGTTCTGCCACTGTGTTGCTCATAGACTGTTGGGAGCCTAGTCACGGCCAAGGTTCATCATGGCTTTGGATCCCTATTCAAAAAAAGGAAATCCTGGTTCACTAATCAGAAAATACTCAATTAAAATAAGTCAAAGCCACGATACGTCTAGGGAATAAATCATTTTTTAAATTAAAGCTGCAAATCCTACAGCAGATCATTCTAACAGCAAGTTAGCTCAGACAGCAGGCAGTAGACAGTACATCACATCTATGAACATCGGCGCTATTTCCAGCAGCCTACTCATCATCATGTTTTTATCCTGAAGTTACTTTCTTCACATCAGATGCAATTTACCCCAGCCAGGTTTTAAATCAGTGACTTTCTATCAGTGCTTATTTGCTTCTAAATGACCATTTTATTTTAAACACAGGCCGTTCACTATAAATGAGTTAAAAGATATTAAATGCAGCTCAAGTTCTTGAGCGAGAACATACTCCATGAGAACAACACTCACTTCAGAGCAGGTCAGTGTGCTAAGTAAACTCGCTGAAACTTTTTGTTTTTCTGTATCAAATACATATACAGCCACGCATTGGCTCAGGGCCCACAAAGCCCTCCATGATGCAGAAGTCTTGATTTCTTCTTGTGTCATGGGAAGGAGGCATGGATAGACCTGCTCTTCTGGGGTCCCCTGCACCTTCTTTCTATTGAGGAAGTGGGCTTTTTCCTATGGAAGATAACATTACGGATGGGTTTGGGGGTAGTCTGCTGGATCTGAACTTTGGAAATGTCTGCTGCAACCATTGGGGTAGACAAGATGGTGCTGCAAGTCAATGCATCCTCTGGCTAGTTCCTGCCACTTCATTCTAAAAGGCATATCTGTGCTCCTTATGCATGGGCAATGGGGCAACCGCTTAAGACAAACTGGGGGAAAGATCAGGAGGGAAGAAGTAAGAATAGGTTAGTTCAGCCTTGACAAAGCTATTAAAAGAGGGGATTAAAAGAGCTATTAAAATAGAGGGGAAAGGTGAGACATATTCCGTTATCAATCCTCCCAGAAGTTGCTGTGGTCTCTTAGCATAAGCAGACCAGTGAGACCACTGAGCCAAGTGATCCTGACAACAGTCCATCCCATGATTCTTCTCTCTGCATTGGCCTGTTCGGAGTGAGTTTGGAGCCCACTAAACTCTGTGCAGTTTATCTGCTCATGCCCACCGTATTGAGGGACCACGGGACTATGGGCTGGAATAAGAACTTGTGCTGTAGCAGAGCATTTGCCCTCCAATTGAGGGGGTGATTTAAACCTGGCAAACACTGTGCAGAACAGCTGCATGAAACCCAATTACTCAGGCATTGGACAAGTTTAAAAAATGTTACCCTTGATGAATGCAGAGTGCCTCACGCTTCTTCAGCAAGCGTGAAAAAGTTAGTTACTTTAAATTCCAAATACAGAGAGGGCAAAACAGTTGTTGACTCCTATGGAAGCAGGATCTGGCCCAGATACATGAACCATTTCAAAAGGAACCTTGGCTTAAAAACAAAAAATCAGACTAGACAAAAGTATTTGAGTCAGGGCATTGCTAGACAATCTTGCTGGTTGTCAGATCTGCAGTGTAATGACATGTCAATTTGATTTCTTTTGTGCATGAGCTCAGAGCCTATCCTTGGGCCTAAATTCTTCTGTATTTTAGTTTTTCTTTTGTTCTAATGGCACTTCTCCCAACATTACTTGACAATGAGTGATGCTCCAAAACCCTGATCTTTCACACCCTGTTGGTGACCTATAACTTTTCATGCATAACCTTTGACCTGGGTCCTGACAGTTTGATTTATTGTCCACTGTTATGATTTATGAGTATCTTCTCAGAATAATTAACGGACAACAGGTGGCGGCATAATAATTTTGATTACCCAGCGGTTCATGAAGCCACTACAAAGGTGACTTCATTTACTGAATAAGAAAAGGACAACAATTAGAAATTAAACAAAGCAATCCTTTTATGCCTTCATTTTTCACCCCTTTGTCCATCACACAGAAGACTTTATTTAGACTCACTGCCTCTCATCACGAACACCAGGAACTTGAATTCTGTGCAGAAGACAAGACTTCCCAGCTACTTGTTTTGGTAGAACTATTTTGCTGTTGTTGAAAAGAGTCTTGATTAATTGCACGTTGTCAGTTTCCATAAACCTGACAAGCTTTTTTAAATCTAGTTTTTTTAAAGTTATCACCACCAGAGGCAGAATTCATTTCAAGATGCATAATTTTGATAGCTCACCATTTTACTCAGGGAATTATTAAGCCAGTAAAAGCCCAATCTCACAAGGTGCTGAGCACCCTCAATTCCCGTTTAAGTAATGGGATCAGGCCCTAAATTATGCAATTGAAACATTCAGCTCCGGTAATTCAGTGACATTCTGTTCTCCTCAGGCCCACATGTGCAACTTTTATACACAAATGAATAGCGCTCACCTGTGTAGCTGTATTGAAGTCCACCTGGCTACTATTCAGCATGAGGAAAAACTGCAGAACCTGGGCTCAGGGTTGTAGTCATAGATGACAAGTTTAAACATCCGAAAGCAAACCATTACTAGTGGGACGTAATTATGGTTGCTTATTGTTCATTCACTTCTTAAAATTGATCTAGAGCAGTAGGCTATTGTTTGAATATTTTCTTCAATCCCCAACAATATTACTACAAAGTTCAAATACCGTTCCTTCCTGCAAGCTGATGGTGGACCCAAATCCTATGATTTCAGCAGTCCTTTTATAACAGATCACTAATTTCCACAACATCCCAATAAAGGAGCAAATTTGCTAAACAGGTTCTGACAATACATTTTCTTTTCTATACATACTTCTTTTAGAAGGACCATGATTTTCCCCCATTTAATTCAGGTAATTGTTTTCCATGTTATTTTCGATAAAACCATGTGTTGCCATGGAGATGATGATGATGTTCTGTATGGGTGCTGTGTTTCAAGGCCTGATTTTCAGAGCTACTGAGCAACCACTACACCATTGGAAATCATGGGAACTGCAGGCACTCAGCACTTCTGAAAATCAAGTTTGTAAAAAACAGGCGTTCTGGAATTCAGTTCCAAAGATAAACATCTGATTGCAAAATAAAATAAATACTTTAATGCACGCTATCCATTCAATCATTGTTACACATGCTTTTTAAAATATATGAATATTGAAATAGGCTGGTGCGATTTCTCAATGTTTATAGAAAGATAAAGGGATTCAGCTGGGGTAAACCAGTGTAGCTCCACTGAAGCCAGTGTAACTACATCAACTTGCACAAGCTAAAGATCTGGCCCCAGAGAAGCTCTACCTCTTCATCTCAGTCTAAAAATAAATCTAAATATTAATTGTTGTTTGGAGGGTGGTTGTAGCTGTGTGGGTCCCAGGATATTAGAGAGACAAGCTGGGTGCGGTATTATCTTTTATTGGACCTTGTCTCTCTAAATATTAATGGCATTTAACTATACCACCCTCTCTGAATGTGTCACAATTCCTCTTCAAAGCCAAGAAAGCACATGCAAAATGAATTTTTGTACAGCGCTACAATAGCGATATTGCAGGCTTATCATTTTTAATTGACTTCTTGACTTATAAAAATATTCCTACAATCCTGCTTTACATTGCAGTTTAATAACAGCTTAACACACATCTATGAAATATTCATTCCTGTTACATTCAAATTTTAAAATATCTGATGAAGAGCCTGGTTAATAGATAAAGCAGAATGCCTAGAATATTAAAAGCACTCAGGCTTTCCGCAAGGTTCCTCAGTGGAAAGCAAAGAAATTACTACTCTTGTGATCAGACTTATTTTTTTTCCCCTTCTAGAACTCATAAAGACACTCTTGCAACAAAACACTATTACAATAAAACCAATTTTGTCCTATAGTAGTTTTATCAAACCTTTAATACCACATTAGCTGCTTAATATACAGTAGATGTAGCGATGGAAAACCATTCTCATCCAGACTCTTTTCTCAATAAAGATGAAGGAATAATTTGCAGCAAATCATTTATCAGATTAAGGTAGCCTCTTTCTGCTCATGAAATAGTCAAAAGCTGATCTGGATTTTCACAAATGTGACAAGAAAGAAAGAAAGAAAGAAAGAAAGGTAGTGTGTGGATTGATCACAGTTTGCTGCAAGTAATTAATATTTGGAATTCAAGCTGGATTGATTAGTGGTGATCGATCAGATAAGTCACATGATGTTGTTTCTGCTCCTTGACTAGATGATTCACATGTACTTCTGGTGCAAATACCTCCGTGTGCAAATCTTAAATGAAATATCTGTGAATATGCACAACTGCAACTGTAATTTGGCCATATTTCTGCAAATATTTGTGCCACTAAAACTCAATTATTCAAATGCTGGCATGTGTTTAACCACAGCAAATTAATTCCAACATCTAGATAACTACTTGTAAAAGTGTTTTTTTGGGTTGTGTGTTTGGGGGGAGGGGAGGGGTAGTATTCATCCAGGTATAATTCTGTTTTATGCTGCAATTCTGGATTATACTTTCTATTTTGTTTTTATCTTTTATTCTACAAGTCATTTATAGAGAAACTTTATTTTTAAATAAAAGCTTTTAGTAACATGAAACCTTCATATAGCAAATGTGCATACATAAATTAAGGGGCATAAGTTTTGCATTTCTCCTTTCTTTGAGTCTGACTGACCTCTCTTGTTTGATTCTCACTCAGGGAACTAGTTTACCTTTAAAATGGTAGATATGCTTGAATCATGACATGATGTTAGTACTTTGTTCCCCATCAATTTTTAAATTAATTATCTGGAAGCAAGCAGCGGTTAATTTTTGGCCATAGACTTTTTGATTAGAAGCTGTGACCCTTTTTGGCATACTCTATACAACACCAGTGACCCCTGACACCTGATTCAACTAAAAGTAACTCCCAGACAGATCTTTCATATTCAGCAATCTCTTTGTTACACTGGGATGCTTATCCACTTCCATTCCTTAAAATCAACTTCATTCTGCCCCACTTCGCCACCTTAACCCTCCCATTCCCCATACTTATTTTCCAGCAACATTTCTATCCTTCCATTTGTCTTCTTCAGTTTTTAAACTTTACACTATACCATCGTCCCATATGTTTGTGCTGCTCGCAAGGAGGTTTCTTTAGAAAACGCTGATGCTAATTATAAATTTAATTTGCATTTTAATTAGAATGGTAGCAAATTAAAAGCGTGGCAGCTGGAGAATTTTGAACGCTTTGCAGAGATTTGGTGTCAGTATCTCCCTGCTTCTGACTTCGCTGTTTTTTCATTTTTCCCCCTCGCTATCTTTCATTCACACAAACATATTGGCAATTTTTCTCCTCTCCTGTTTCTTTTTTGTCTATTTTTTATTTCTCCATTTCCCCCCCAAGGATCAAATTATAAATTATTTCTTTTTTGTACTGATAAACAGTATACTCTTGTCTTGTGCCAGTACACCATGTACTGTAGTGATAGTGCAGCTTTTAAGTGCGCTTTTGTGTAGCTCTGTTAGTGCTGCCCTATTTTGCTATTTATATCTGCCGTTTATTTACAGGTAAGAATCTAGTCTATTTCCCCTTGTCTAATTTCAAATTCCAGGCTTCTGTAGCAGTAAAGTTTAGCTTAGACCCATGCATTTTAAAAAAAAATTCTATACATTTACAATAGTCTGTAGCATCTTAATAAAAGCCATTCAGAATGCATTGGGGATTTCACAACTTTATTCTCCGCAAATGCAGCATTCAATATTGTGCTTTTGGACAAAAGGCTGAAGTAATCTGTCAGTCTTCTGGCCTATAGAATGGCATATATTCTGGCCCTACTGTCTCTCAGTGTTTTCTTTCATTGGTGATCTGAGCATGTCTGGTTTTATCACTCACGTGAGCTCATTTAGTCAGTCCTGTCGTTTTCCCTATGTTGTATCTCCATGGTCATTTTCATTCCTTCTGTTCGCTTCTCCCACAGTGTCCTTGCTCAATAATATTCATTAATTGATTGACAGCTCTGATAGACCCAACTAACCTCTATCTCACTCTCATGTCGGTTTTTAAATAAGTACTTGTACGTCCAATGACCTTGTCGCCTCATCAGATATCAGAAAATGAGCATGCAGATATGGAGGAACCTGATTAGCAAAATAAGGAAGATCTCACTTCTGGCGTAAGTCTATAACAAGCACCAACAACTAAATTTACAATTACGCATTTTAAACAAAAGAGACCTACAAATGAGGAATAAACGGACCTTAACCAGTTCCATGAGCATTGTCTCTAGTCAAAGCGTAATACAGAGCTCTCATAACATGATGGGTTTTCTAGAAAAGTTGGAAAAAGGCCAACATTACTCAATGTGATGCTGTTTGTTTGAATTTTTAAAAGGTAGTCTTTTATTTTGCTGTTTATAATTGCATTTAAAATTGTTTGCATAATGTAGTAAAGCACCCAAAAATGCCTACACAAGACGAGAGGGGGATTTAGAAATAAAATCATATTCAAGATTCCTTAGCAAAGACCCTGAACAATAAAGACTTTTCTCCCTGAAAAATTGCTTGAACCATTGCAAAGTTTTGGGATTTTTTGTTTGTTTATTATTTATTTATATTACAGTAATACCTATAGACCCCAGGATTGAGATGCTACTGTGTTAGGTGCTGTCCATACTAAAAATCAGTCCCTGCATTAATAAAGCTTAAACTCTAAATAGACAATGCAGACAGAAGGAAGTTTTAGCTTCATTTTACAGATTGGGAACTGAGGCACAGTGACTTGCTCCATGTCATGCAGGAAGTCTGTGGCAGAACCAGGAAGTAAAGTCAGATATTCTGTGTTCCAGTCTGTTGCCCTCTTCTTCCATTTGTCAGTTTCAAGTCATCTGGATTTAGCAATTACAGGAATCAGTTCAGTGAAGCTAATGCTTTGTTTATCCTTTATTCCAGTTGCAAGCTTTTGATGTGGTGATTGTAACAATGTCAGGACTGATTGCACTTGTTAAATGGGCTAGATTAACAAAACTGTTTACTGTACCATAAAATATCTTATAAAGAGAAAGCTCAAAGTGGATTCTAATTTCTGGGGAGCTATTTGAGAGCACTGAGTAGGGTTCTGATAGGATGAGGCAGGGATGTTGCACAGTCTCCTCCAATTGTAGGGATGGGAAGGAAGAGGGATGGGGTTGGTGGATCTTGGTCTTTGATCTTAGTTCTGTATTAATTATTCATGTTGGGTGAAATTCACCAGTGATGCTAATGGCCATTAGAAGACTTGCAATGCAGCAGTACCCCACATCCTCAGAGCAAAGACAATTGCAGAGCATTCACACAGACAGACTCTGTGCACACCACAGGAAAAATGTTTGATTTGGGTTTGGTTGCTAGTTTGGGTAAAGAAATGTGATGGCCTCATTTAACTTTGAGCCTATCATCATGCTTGTCCATTATATCAGTGAGCCATATCTAATTGCTGCTACAATCACTCTCTGTCTTTCTCATGACAATGTATCTTGTTTTGCAAAATCAGGCCTGCAATCCAGGGTGGTTCATACCCAGGTTTCATTATATTCACATTACCAAAAAACCTGGACACAATTTTATATAAAATTCTGGCTTTGGCCCATCACTGATATGAACATGAAGCTCAAGATGAGGAAGGGACAAATCAACCAAAAAAGAAGAGAAAACATAATAGAAAACACTGAAAATCATCTATAACACAACAAACTTTAAAATATGACACGGTGTCTTAGAATGAAGGTCACGTTTCTTTCAAGAAGCGCTGTGCTCTCCGAGGTGGAGTTTCTTTTACAGCAAATCACATCTCCAATTTATAATTCTCACTTGTACAAGATTCTGTTCCTGAGTTTTTCAGCATCAGGTTAGGAAACTAGTAGCCTGCAGAGCCTTTCTTCTCATGAGTAATCGTTACCCAGGTAAGTAGTCTCATTAATTTCAAAGCCTTATTTACAAGCAGCCATTATTCACTGATCTCAATGGGATCTTCATGTGGGTATAGATTACTCACATGAGGAAAGCTTTGCAGGATCTAAATCGACTAAATTGCCTTCAAAAGCTAACTTTTGAAAATGAAAGATAACATTATGCAAAATGTTGATGTCTGGGCACCCTAATTAATCTGCTATTTTAATCACATGACTGCATAGTAAAGTTCTAATTTCTATGTGACCATGAAATTCCCTAGATCCTTTTCTCTTCCTTTCCCACCTCCCCCAAATAACCTTTCAAATATTTTGATAAGCCCTGGCCAACTGAATCTCTTGCTAAACTTCTTATTGTGAAATTGACGATAGAGTGTACAGCATTCGCCAAATTATAAATCTTTCACCTTGGCACTTTGGAAAGGCTTGGGTGTTATTTCACATAAGTTTTTGCAGCTGTACAAAATACTTTCATTAACCCAAGAATGGATTATTTGGAGTGCTAATTAATTGATTCTTCAAAATGCCAATTGACATACTCCCAGGGAAAACCTGATCTAAGCAACTATGTTAATCAAGCTATTGTACTTATGGTTCTGTCTGAATATCAGACCATCTGAAATGAGGAGAACTTTGCCATTACTATCCTGGACCTCTTGTGGGCAGCTAATTAATATGAGTAGAATATGACAGTTGCACTTGTACATTCACTGTACTGCCTGACAATAACTCTATAAAATTACATTTCAGCTAAAGAATGGAAACAGTGTTAAATACCATTATTTGCCTTCCTTTGATGTCTGAGAGTCATTATGAAAGCAATTACAGCAGTTTCTCTGTCTGTATGTCTACAGGGTATTTATCTGTATCTGTCTGATTCCTTTGCCAGGTGGAAAATATATGGCATATTAAAGACCAGGGAATTCAGCCTCAATTATCAGGCTATGAACAGAGGAAGAAACAAAATCAGAGTTTTGCAGATGATCTTGCCAGAAAACAGTAATTTAATATTAAAGCCAGGCAAGCTGGGGAAAACTTGTCTAGTGCAAGAGCTTTTTATTTTAATATTATTTACTCCCCCCTCCACCCGATTGCCCTAAATTGTTTTCCATTCTTTTTGCTTCCATGGTTTCCAATTCCTCTGTTTGTTTTAAATAAGCTCACCCTTGTGAGTCTGGGGAACTTAGAGAAATGCTTTTAAACACCACATTTTGCTTCTTAATTAGGCTGTGAATATTCTTATGTCTAACCACATCACAGAAAAAAAATGGTTTTATATGGTATGTAGATTGAGTGTGTGTCATATGAGGCGCTGATAGAGTCACAGAAGTGTAGGACTGGAAGGGAGCTTGAGAGGTCTTCTAGTCTAGTCCCCTGCATTCAAGGCTGAACTAAGTATTACCTAGCGGTGGTGAGGGAGCTGTACTCTTCGGAGGATGCTGAGTAACTCACAGGGTTGAGCCCTTACAACAATGCATATATCACAAGGTATGTCTTCACTTATGGCTGCGTGTAGAGTTCAGACACTGCACGCCCAGCTAGCACTGGTATAAATACCAGTGTAGGGAGTGAGGCACAGTTTAGTGAGTAAGTAGAGTGCCCTATATGTCAGGTCTCCCAGGTGTGTACCCTACATTGGCTCTTCACATGCCCAAACAGCGCCTCCCACATCTATTTTTCACAATTTGGCATCTCACTGCCACAGTGATAGGCTCCGGCAACAGAGAGACAGCTGCTCACTGAGTCCCCTCTGCCAGAGCCTTTCACTGATGCAGATAGCGACACGTGTAGTGCCAGTACTCTACCCTCCACCTAAGTGTAGACGTAGCCTCAGACATGCTAGCTTGTACTCATCATCTTGCTAGAGCCCAATCTTTCTTGCACCAACTCCAGCTCTAGCATGACTGGGTCCATGGTTTGGAAGGAGGGAAAATAGTGGTGTACATTTTACACAACCAAGTGTTTTGTAGGGCCAAATTCTATCCATGGATGTGTTGACGTCATTCTACGGCAGCCTATTGGGCAGAACGAATGATGCTGCTCTATGCTAGAAAGATTAGAGCTAGTTGAAAATGTCCCATTGACACTTTCTTTGATGGAAAACGGGGTTTTCCAGACAATGAAAGATTTTGCAGAAATTGTCTGCTTGCCTTGAAAAAATGTAAACATTTTTTCGATCGGAAAACTGAAACAATGGTTAACTCAATGGCTTCCATACCCCTGTGGTTTATACTAGTTATATATCTACTCCTGACCTGATTTTTGGTTTTCCTCCCCGACTCAAACGCACAGTTGATTTTGTCCTCCTTCCTTCTAGACCCTGCTTCTTGCCAGTAGGCCAAATTCACCACAGTTTCTATGCCAGCAAAGATTGTGGCAGAGAGCCCAGACACCAGAGAGTTCACCATGATGGCAGGATGCAGTAGCAGAATGTGAAGGGCTTGTTGGGCTGAGTCCAGCTCAAGAATTAAACCTTCCTAAAAGGGGCATGGCCTGCTGGATTCCTTACAAATCCTCAGTAGTCGCTGCTGGAGTGCTTGCAGGGAGCATCAAATATAAGCTGATGCTGGCAGAATCTCCATTCTCGGTGGATCTTCCCGTGTGGTACTAGATGCCAGCCCAGATCCAGATTTGTAATTTACACCTCTCTGAACCAACCTGGGTATTCTAACCTGGGGGTTGTAGAAAAAGGCTTAATCTTCATTCTGTGTTTCATTGCCTAGGCAAGCTGATCTTCATCAAGTGACTTCAGGAGTCAGGCTTGCATGGCATAGACTCTTGTAAGATCTTCTTGATACGCATTAGATTCTCATGAGCTCTATTTAGGTGTCGTCTCCATTCCTCAGCCATAACCACAGCTATTCTAAAGTGGCATCCTGATGTTCAATTTATGTGCATACTATAGTGGTAAACTGTGCCAAATCAGACTAGGTTTCTCTTCATTTCTTGTCAAGCCTGTCACATTGACTGCTGAAGTATTTCTGGATTGTCATTATTATTAGCAATCAGTCGTCAACAGACTTAGCTGGACAGTGCTCTCATACCATGCCATCAGGCCCGCTGATGGAGGGGATGGGGGCAATGGCCCAGAGACCCGGACAATTTAAAAGGGCCCCCGCCCACCACCGCAGGTACCTCCCTGGGGGAGGCACCTGAGGCAGCAGCAGCTGGGGGCCCCAGGCTGGCCCAGGTCTCTTCTGCCCATGGCCCTGGCCATACTCCACCGCCACTCCATCCCAAGCCCCACGCAGTTTCAGCTGCGCTCACTGTGTCGCTCCTCCCCCTCTCCGTTTCCCCCCTATGGGCTGAGCATGGTGGGAGGGGGGGGGAGAGGGCCTGGGTTGAAGCAGGGGCAGGGCCTGGGGCAGAGTGAGGGTGGACGGTGGGCGGGGCCATGGGCAAAAGAGGCGGGACGGACTGTTCTGCCCTGGGGCCAACAAATGCTGTCTGCGGGCCTGCATGGTATGGACACTGAGACATGTACTGCAGGCTGGATAATACTAGGAAAGGACTCCATGCTTTAAATAAGCCAGGTTAGTTTTACAAGAGAATGATTTACAGGGAGGCAGCAACTGCAGCTAGTGTTCAAACCACGTGCACAGAAATTGGCTTTGTGGTGCCTCTTCCAAAACTCTTTCCTCTTGCAAGCTGTGCTCCCCTCCAAGTTCCATGCAGGTTGTTGCAGTCATATTGTTTCAGACAAGTTTAAGCCCACAGACATGCCCAGTCATTAGCAGCTGATGCTGGGAGAGAATTTTGAGACAAAGTTTAATAAGTGCTGTTTGCACTTAAAACACACTCTAATAACTCCTCTTCCATACATGACTTTTGTGCCTTCTGCCGTCATCTGCTTTAGAGAAACTTGTCTGTTTTCTCTCTCTTGTACCATAACATTCTTCCAATGCTCTGTGTTGTCCTCAGTTTTAAATAGGAAGCTAGAAATATTGCCAATGTTTCGTTCCAAGTCTCAAGTATTCTAAAACCCAGGAGCTGTAGGAACATATCCTTTGCCATGGTAATAATTGTATTATAGACTTTCTCTTCATATTCTCTCCTAATTTGCTCAAGGAAAGTTTGTAACAACTTGTAATGCTCAGTAAGCCCCCATAGACAAGTTGTTCAGAGAGAAGGCATAACACATTTATTGATTACATGGGCTAATATCAGACTCCTCAGGCTTCAGGAAGAATTGAGGGCCTGATTCGACACTGCACTGCACCTTGTGTAGTCATTAATCTCAGGGAAAAGTGAATGCAACGTGGGTACAAAAGGCCACCAGTTCAGAATGGCAGCACCTTACAAGCACTTTGTCCTGTTGCAAATGACTACACAAGGTACAGAACAAAGGAGAATTAGGATTCTAGTTCACAACTGACATGCATATAGGCTCTACGCAAGCATTAACACGGTCATTCCACACTAGTCCCATATCATCTCGCTGTATTGTCATCATTTACAGCATGATACTTATCCATGAAAACCGAAGCATGGTTTGATTTGAACACAACTTGTACTATCTGCAGCTTCACATACACGGTAGATTCAAAGGTCATAAATAAAGAGTCCAAACTATCTGCTCTGCTCTAGCTGCTTATACTAGAGAATTTCATCCATTTCTGGCTTTTTGATGTTATATGTGACAATCATCTTTGTTCTTCTCTGGAATCTTTTCCAGCATTTATGATATACATACATTTCCAGCTCCATGTTCTTTCTGCTTAACTTTCCAAAGTAGGGAGTTGTTAGACCAAGGTAATTTTCTTAGGGCCATCTGAGCCATTTTAGCATGTCTGAAATGGGAACAGCTGCTTTGGTCAAGTAAGGGTCCACCCTGCTCCCCTGGAAGTCAATGGCAACACTTCCAATGACCACATAAGAAGGAATTGACCCTACTAAACATTTAAGCCCTTTGAAATAAAGATCTATGCAAAGTCTTGTGAAACTAGAAAATTAACCAAAAACTGGCCCTCAGATATACTACAAGAGTTTTGTTACAAAAAATTAATGGATGACAAGATGAAGATGAAAACACCTTAATACTTAATTTTTGAGATAGATATTCCTTGGTGGGGAATGAGGAAAGGATTTGAAGAGATATTAGTTCACCGTTTTACAATATAAATATGGTCTAATTAAATTTGCAAAGTATATCAGCCTATCTTAGGAAGCCATGGTATTTTACAATGCATTTAAAAAAAATATGCTTCGGACATTTAAACTAATGTAAATAGGTAGAGGGAAAAATATTTTTAAGTTCATATGAACTTACATAAACATAGAAATTCAATTCATTCCTTTAATTAAAGAGGAAAAACACAACTTGCAAGAAACACAGTTATTTTCTTCAAAAAAGGCTGATTAATTCAGGTTAAAAAGCCTTTCTAGTTTTACAAAATTAATACCATGTTTAATTATATGAGATTAAAATTTCATTACACATTATATTTTAATTGGTATAGACAGGGCCAGAGGTTAAAACCTCTGCACGAGTTACCTTTTGTACTGTTCCGATATCTAATAACATAGCAGTTTTAAATTATAAACCCTGACAACATTTAACAAGTTTCTTACACGTTTTAATTTTACCCTAGTAATCTTTTATGTGGAGCTCACTGGTGTTCCTGAGGTCATCATCCTGAATGATGAAAGAATCTGAGAGAGAAATCATTATAAAACTTATGCAAGTGGACATTATTGGATTATGGTAAAGGTGTTATCTGAAATCTGGATGTCTACTATCGGTTTATGTATAATTAGTCTAGGGCAATTGTGTTAGAACATTGTGTGTGTGTGTGGTGGTGAATAGGGGTGAGGGCGATTCACCTCATAAAAGAATCTGGTACAATTCTACTCAAGAAAGACCAAAGAGATCTGAAAGACTTTTCACTATGAAGAAGTGAAGTGCTCTTGAACTAGATGATCAGATGCGCTACGTTCTAGGGCGAGGACTTTCAACGGACTAGGGAATTAGGCACACAAATTCTACTGAGTTTTAATGGAAATTGGACACCTCATTCAAGGGCCTTTGAAAATCGCAGCCCTGCCCAGAGCATCATTTCCTCAATGTAAACCATCAGAGGTCACTGTTTCTATTCAATTCACCTTCCATTCTATACAAGGTTGCACATCCTCAGCTGGACTTCCAAGACAGTGGTCCAGGGAGCGTGGGTGAGATCAGCAAAATGGTGCACTTGAACTACAATCTTATGTGCTAACACAGGTGAAATTCTGCCACTGGGCCATTAGACCAGCCAACTCTTTCCCTCTATAATATTTATATCTTTTTAGTAGCCAGTTCATTCAAACACAGCCTCTAAAACTGCATAAAAACAGCAAACAACCAAAAGAGTTAGTGTCCTGCAGTAACGCACATCATGTGAGCAGGGAGAGAAAAAGGAGGGGTTGTGCTCCAAACTAGCAGATATGGCTGACCGACAAAATCAAACCGCACCAAGCCCAATTTGCTGATGGAAGTTGAGGGCTCTCAAAGGTATTCAGGCACCTCTAGGAGTTAGCCACCGAAATGCCTTTCAGGAGCTGAGCCTCATCGTCTTGCAGAATCAGCCCCAAAGTGAGCCCAGTAAAAAGAGCAAATCTATATGTAACGACCTCTAATCTGGCCCACACTGGAGATTAAACTCCTAGAGCCAGGAGCATGAGTCTCTACAGCTTGAGCTAAAGGGTTGGGGACTATATCAGATTCATAGCCTGTGTGGACTGGGCACCCAAGGGGGATATGCCACACACCCGGAGCAGTAGATTACATGCACACCACCTTTCCACTCCTCTTTCTTTCACTACTCAGTGTGATTAGTTTACATTTTCTGCAACAAGCTGTTTTCAGGCATTTTCTAATTGCACTTTGATAGCTTTTAATTTGGAAATGTGTTTAAGCAGGAAGGGGCTGTGCAACAGACACTTTATGGTAAAAGTAGTGGTAAAGTGAAATTTGCTAGAAAAAGGGCACTAATGATTTTTTTACAATGAATTGTTTAAGTCCGATATGCAATTAAAAAAAAAACCTAACATTTGGCTATCAATGGTTTTAAATAATATGCTTCCTAGATAATCTCAAAGAAAGCAGAATATTTGGAAGTGTTATATGTGACCTAACAAGACTTTGCATTATTAAAGTTTTTATAAATATTTCTTTGATATAGATCATTCTAGATCTAGATGGCTAACAATAAATATATTAACACACACATTCAAAGGGATCACATTTCGGCAAAGGAATAGGGACAACTTTCTGGTTGTCCTCTTAAAAACTGGACCCGCTACTTGTCTACAGAGTGCCCCTATGCACTTGCCTTCATCACTGAGGGAAGGGACCAAGAATAGAGCTGGATGGGACTAGTTGGGAGTGGACAGAATTTGGTCCCCGCAAAGTACATGCTTAAGTGTTTTGATGGAACCCCTACATATAATATTCTCCAGACTTTGCTAGAACATTGGCTACTTGCTAACCCGCATGCCTTCTGAATCCAGAATTTTTGACACTACTGTCACCAAGATCAGATCTAAGTGATATGACAAGCCAGTAGAACATTAATCCCAAAAGCTGCAACAAAGAGCACCAGGCAATCCTTGCCCACATGCGACTCTTCTCCCCTCTGTGAATAAATAGCAAAATGCTTACAGCTTTGGATGGTACTAAAGCAAACAAGTAATGGACTTATAAGTAAAATACACCACAAATCTGTAGCAAACTTATTAGAACAAGGAGATATGCTGATGTCCAGGATCGGAGACTTCTAATGCTCCAAACTCTGTTGATTCCATAACTGCTGATGCTGTCACAAACTCACTGAAGTCCAGTTGAGAAACACATTCTTAATTTTGTAGGCCAAGAAAGAATTAAAGAAATACAGTCCAAATGGTGGAATAAATAAGGATGAAGGCCATTGCTTTTCTCTAACATTCCACTGTGTTCCATGCACTCAATAGCTGAATTTAATCCTTTAAAATTATCTTCAGTAGTCTTCCGGGTGGAGACTTACCCTACTTTCTCAGCAGCAGTGCAGAAGGTAGAGAAATTTACCTTTATGAATCAGAATTAACTGACACTGCAGAGCCCAAGAGGCTATCAGTTAATATTGAATTGAGCACTTATTGATTACCCTGTAATATTGACAAGGTCAGTATCTGCATAGATCACCTGCCATATAAATGCCAGCTGGTGACTTAAAATACCTTGGAGCAGCATTAAACTTCAGACTAATTTATCCAAAACTTTCTTTGTTCTTTTTTATCTCCCAACTCAACTTGTGCATATCCCCTGCTCAGTATTTCCTGAGCAATTGCTACTTTGTACTGCAAGCAACCCATTTAGCTTAATACCCATTTCATGTAAATTGTGTAGGTGAGTAGCAGTCTGTTATCTTTCCACTTCTGGTTACCTAAAAATTGACCTGTGGGGAAGGGATGTATGCATGTAGCAGTGAAATTAAGTGAGAACAGAATTCTGATTATCATGCAACTGTTTTTTCCAGTCCTACTTTACAGTGGAATCTGATTATCATGCAACTGTTCAATCAAAATATAGGATAATCAGTATTGCACCAATATAGCTACAATATAAGACAAAGAGTTGGAAGAAAAGCAATACTCAGTCTTTTGTTAACTGCTATATCTAGAACTAGAGCTAAGACAAGACAAGAATTTGAAGCAATATGCTTTTCACATATTTATAATCAGTCTCAAACTACATCTTTAGACATTAAAATCAAGTGGTCCAAAGTGCTATCTGACATAAATCAGTGTAGATTCCCTGAAATCGATGAAGCTATGCTGATTTGCTTTTGGGGGTCTGGCCCCAGTGCCTCTGAGTAACTGTCTTAACTTTGGGCCTGATTATGTTTACACAGAAAAGGAGTGACTTCAAAGAGTTTTGGGGTACTTAATGAAATGCAGGAGGAGACCCTTAGTGAGTTAGTACAGTAAGTAACTACAAAATATCATCTTCATTAAAGGAACGAACTTTCTGAGCCACCAAATGAAATTTTAGTAATTAAAATATGTTTGCTTAAAAAGTAAATCTGTTATGGCTCAGACAGTGAAATAATATCCTTTAGATTAATGTTTAATTGAAAACAGTATTTACTGCTCTAGTGCATTTGACAGAGCTCTTTACTGTTTCTTTATGTATAATTGTGTTTTGCAACCAATTTAAAATGAATAGATGAATGAGTCCTTATAGAAGGTGAAGATGAGTCCTTCCAAGGGTAGTAGCGTCTACAGGGGTTTCTTTCTAATAGATAAGAAAAATAAATTTCCATTCTGCCACTTTTGTGTGATCCTGTCTGCATATAAAATGTATTACACACACAAAAAAAATCTACCTAAATACCCAAGAAGAAGAATATTTTCTAAAACTGAACAACATGCCTTATTTTAATATTCCCTGGGTCTACGCGTTAAAGAAAAAAACTAGGCAATAATCATTACAACTATTTTTCCCTCTGCAATATCTTATAATTAACTGTGCTAACACTTGTTACAATCTGGGAATGTGAATATTCCAACTAAAAAAAGAAAAGAAAATGGATATATCTCTAGAGTGAGTAGGGATACTCAGTTGATTCCAAGAGAGAGATTCTGAGTGGGGTTTTCAAAGCACCTCAGTGATTTAGGAGTGAAAGTCCCAATGACTTTCAATTGAACATGTGGTCCTAACTCAGCATTTGAAAATATCACCACTAAACCTGCTTAACTTTAATCACGAGTAGTCCCACTGACATCAGGGACCCTGAAACCTGATCAGTATGGCCACTGAAGTCCAAGCTCACCCAACCCCCTGGGTCCAAGCTTGGATGGCTGGTCAGAGCCACCACCAGTGTTATTTTCAGTGCACTAACTCCAGCTGAGTTAGCACCAGTGTGTCAACCTACTCTGAGAATCACTCCTTCCAGTTGCAGTGTAGACATAGCCAATGGGGCTCTGCCCCAGTGAGCCCCTACAACGTATCATCTTTTACTGTTCCCAAGCTCTTCTAGCCTATAGGAAGCCAGTAACCTACACAGACATCAGTTTAGTGCATGTGTGACAATTTTCAGGCCGATGATGTTTTGGAACTCTGTGTGTGTGTGTGGGAAAAAAACAACTCAAAAGTTAAAATTCCACATCGTGATTCCCTCTCAGTCCCTTCCACATGGGATATGGGTAGATCTGCCTGAGAGGCATTCTTCATACACAAGTCCTAGGGAGAAAAATTCCCTCCTCCAGCATCATTCCCCTGCCTTATAAAGGGGTTACCAGATTATTTGGTTCATGTTTGTAAATATTTTGTGGAAGGTGGTAAATTTAAACATTTAGAATGTATCATTATAAAAGTTAACAAGGACCTTTGTTTGGTACAATGTCCCTTTATACTTCCACTTGTTCTTGTACCCTCGTGTTTTCTTTGGCTGTTTGTCTTTCATGTCTCTCTATTTACTCGTAAAGGAACATGCCCAACTATGGTGCTACTTATAAACAATTAATACTAAAAATTCATTTTAACTGAGAACATGCCCTGCTACTGATGTATTACAAACACTATTTTAAAAAAAAAGAAAAGACCTTTCAACCAAGAGAGGAGAGGACCTTAGTCTGACTTCCTCATTAGCATCTGAGCTGCTCACTATCGTCAAGAACCTACACATAGCCTGACTGCATTTAGTATGTTGGACTGTTGTTATAGACAAGAGAATGTCTAACTCTCTCAAGGTTAATTGACTCCTGCTCTTTGAAATATACATGAGAGACTTTATTGACTATCCTGCATCCGACCTCACCTGTCATTCAGGAGAAGGATGATAGTAACAGTGAAAAGGACTCCAGCAAAAGGATGAGAAGGACAGAGGTGAAATATAGTTGATTACACTATGTTTTGACAGCATCACTGTATTCATTCTTTGATGTCCAGCACATATCCTTTATTCTACTTTTGTAATAGTAAAGCCCACGAAGATCAATGTAACTCTGAGGTGTCAGCAGCCCTCTAATACTATCGGGTCACAAGACGTTTTTATCTTAAACAAAATGCAGTGTTATGCAAATCTCCCAGCAAACTCATTCCTAAAGTTCAAGATTGGTACAGTATTTGGACCTTGTTTCTTCTGAACAGTGATTCCACGTATTTCCATGATCTGGGGAAAGTTTCTTGTAACATCACAGGACCCCCATTATATGCAGGTCTTAGGAGAGGAAAGGTCCCATTTTGACCTCAGAACATCCTCTGTCCATAACCTATTCCGGTCCTTGAACCAGGTCCATAACCATGGTATCTAAGCATCTCTAAAGGGATCTCACAACACAGAAGGGAAAGGTGTGTAAATTATACTCAAAAGTTCCATGGGATTGGAGGGAAATGCTGCCTCCTCTATGACTATAACAGCAGCCCATCTGTTTTCCGTACGTGGATCCCAGACCTGCAGAGACCCTGAGAAGGTGTCTCTGCAAGGTTCAGGGAAGGTTGGAGGAATAACATACTGATTTTGATGGCACAGAGGGAGTTCTCTCCACTTGCATGACCCCAGGGACAGGGCTACCCATTGCTCCCAGAAGGTCTAGGCAAAATCTGGCTTTGAGGATTCCAGATGTTTTGGCAAATGAGACACATGGGAAGACAGTTCATGAAACAACCTTTGCAGTTTTTAAGCATTGTCTCTACCGTGAAAATATACCACTCAAATTTAAACAAAAATGTGCTGTAATTAAAATCAATGGTCACTTTCAGGCAATCAATGTATATGTCCTATTTTGTAAAAGAGTAATTATTGTTATGCCCAAATTGGAAATCTTTGAAAAAACAGTGTTTATCCTAAAAATGCTGACACAGCCTTATGCACAGAGCACCTCCCAGTGATTGTCTATGCAGATGTAGGCCTTTAGAGCTTTTTGCTTACTACCAAACATGAGTCTAACTAATTTTTAGTACATTCTCAAGACTTACGTCTCCACCACGACAAGTTTCCGTAAGACAATTGTTTGATGACCACAAAATAAGCCCTTCTGATGCTTCCACCATGGCAACTGGATTTTTCCTATAATTTACCATGACCCAATTACAGCCCTAATGATGATACATTGCATTCCACTGTCAAGCTGTCTAAACCCCCACCTGCTCGTAACAGCTCAAAACTGAATGTGTCACTATGACCAGAAGCTATACCAGTAACTAAGGGACTGAATGTCTAAACCTTACTCATGTTGAGTGGTACTTAGATGAGTGATACCCATTGAATTCACTACGTAATATGAGTAAAAGTTACAGAATTGGGCCCTAAATGTGTATTGTACACCACCACTCTGAAGAAACTTTGAGTCTGATAAGAGAGACATGTATATTTCTAGAAACACTGTAATATTACCATGCCAACCGCAGGCTGTAGTGAAGTGCCAGGAACTCAGAACTGGTTAAATTGCTTTGGACTGGATTCAGACTCCATCTAGATTTCAGAATATGGAAGATGCACCTACTGGATTTGTGCACAACAGACATATTTTCATTACTGAATTCAGTCCTTGGAGGATAAAAAATGCTAGTGTTCTAGTCCCTTTTTAAAAAAATCATCTCCTATCCCATGCCTGCTAGTTGTATAGAGTATTTCCCTGGCCACTAATTCTGATAGCATGCCCTAATTAACTCATTTTATCTTTTGGTATAAATCAATTACAATGAAAATATAGTTGGTCAAACCTCATTGGAGTATTGTTTCATATTAAAAATATTTTTACTCATGAGAGCAAGTGTGATTAACTTCAGTAGGAAGTTTAAAGTTCAACTTACTGTGAGCAGAGGGAATCAAGCACAGTTCTTCTTTGCAGAATACTTCAGCCTTGATGTCAGCACAGGGGAATAAGATTAGTGGATGTATTTACACTGGTCATTTCCAGACCTCTAGGCCCCAACAGGACCTAAGCAGATAAAAAAGATGGAGGTTTTAAAAACATTTTGGGTATCAGTATTAAATCAGAATTCAATACCAATGAAAAAGACAGCATTCTTTTTTCAGGCTTAAAACTTTTGGTTTTTTAACAAACATGTTTGAAAAGTTAATGGAAAACTTATTATTACATAATAATTACATTTTGTGAATAAAATGCACTAGGCCAAATTCTCTGCTGGCATAAATGGACACAGCTTCATTGACTTTATACTAGCAGAGAGTTTGGATTTAGCTGTTCCATTTGTCTTAGGCATCCACAAATTTACTGACAGTGCCTCACACGCCTCATCTTCCTGCAGTAATGCCCTACTTTGGCTATTTTCTATTGCACATTCGAATACCTAATCAGCCTACTGCTCCTACTGCCAGATGAACAGCAACAGCCTGCTCAGCACAATGTCCCTCTGTATCTCTGCAGCACATTGACACTCTCTCCAGAGTCAAATTAGTTCATTTCTGTGGATTTACAATTTGCATGTATTATATTTAGTGCCTGGAGGCTTCAGCTGAGCTCAGATACCATGGTGTGGGCAGCAGTATAAAACCCCACAATAGACAAGGCAGATCAGGGTCCCATTGTGGTAGGCAGTGTATGAACACATAGTAAGAGAGAGATCCTGCCCTGCAGAGCTTACAGTGTACAGAGACATGGCAAACAAAAGGTGGAAGGGGAGAACGGCCAAAGTTGTGTCAAGCAGGTCATTTACTGAGCCAGGAGTAGAACCCTGGTGTTCTGACTTGCAGTCCAGTGCCTCACCCACTAAGCTACCTATCAAAAGAAACAATGGGCCATTAATAAAGTGGAGCTGAGTTTTGTGTGATGTCACCTCATTGAGTTCAAGAATCCTGTCTTCTCCATACATAAAGCATTTTCCCGCACAGCTGCTTCTCCCAGTGATGCCCCACTCTGGTCACATTATATTGCCCATGCTGCTCCCCTGCATACATAACCAACAAGCAGTGTGCACTTACTATTTCCCACCCTCCAGAGACTGTACAGAATCCTTGCGCTTGCAGATAACAGAAGTGAGACCTTAACAGGTTCAGTTACTGCACCACTTTTGTACATGCACACACACAGTCTCAGGACTGGTATCCTGTTCCTTCAGCTACAAGAAAGAAAGAAAGAAAGAAAGACTCCACCACTTGTGCTAATGGACAAATCTCTTAATCATCATGTATAAGGTGAGGCCACATGTGATATCACACACAGCCAATATTTTAGACAATGCAGGATTTTATTGTTGTTTCCATATGTAAAATGAGTCCTTACTCTGCTATTTCTATTCTCTCCTAGAGAAAGTCCAAGGTGTGGATATTTCCATAGAACTACAGTAATGTGTGCGGCTCCAGCACAAAGTTAGAAAAAGGAAGATCAACATAAAACTGACAGGAAACTCAAGGATCAGGATTTATCCCCAAAAGAGCAAACAATCTTTACTATACAGTATTCATTGGAGTAGCGTGGGCCCAATTCTATTATTTATATTGCGGTAGTTGTTATGTGCCGGGACCCCGTTGTGCTGTACAAACACAGCACAAAAAATAGGAACTGTGCAAACACAGAACAATAGACAGTCCATGCTAAATGCATTATGTTCTCACATGCTCACTTTGGCAAAACTCATTTTGAAGTCAAGCCTGAATCGTTTATTTGCAACCTGGATCTAGTATATTAATTTTAAAAAGCATTTCCTCCACCCTTCCCAAACACTCTCAAATTTCAAAAGGCGAAAAGAACCATCATCTGATTTTTTTTTTTTTTTAAGGTTAATCCACCTGCTGATGAAAAAAAAAAAAAAGAAGTCAGTTTGGGTCATAGGGCCATGATCATATGCCTCCATTGTTTGCAGCTTGTGATCACATCTCCTAGTGCTGTGATCTTGTGCAGTGTCACAACCTGATCAAAGCTATGTTGGGCCACTACTTTAAGTGGGGGGAGGAGGGGAGTTTTCAAGGAAAACCCAGATACATCAGAAAATAATGTTGGGGATTTGACGGTTGGCAGAAGGCATGTCAGTATTCAGCTAATAGCCCAGTACAGAATTAAATGCATTATGCTGCTCTAGGATGAGACATCAAGCAAACATCTGAATAATTCTAGTCATTAAAGATCAAATCCCAAGGCATTTTTTTTATATAAGTGAGGCTGTTATCTTGGTGTTCTGGGCTCACATAAATATCTTCTCTTATGTTGTGTTCCTATGTGCTTTTAGAGACAGATGTGGTGTAACACCTTAGATAGGGCGATGTTTTGGTGGTGGTTGAAATGATTCCATATATGCCTCACAAGAGGGATAGGTTTTAATTAAAGTTTGTAAAGTACTTTGAGATCCTTGAATGAGGAAACAATAAAAAAGGATGTTGTTGTTATTAGAATTTAACTCCCCAACTGGTGTCACTGCATAATGGCCTGACTGGCCCCTTGCTTACTGATCAAAATGGTAAAATTTTGACCCTGTTCAGGCAAAATGATATTTATTTCCACTTACAAAAACTGTATGTCATTTTTTGCAGAAAAAAGTGAAAAATGCAAAGCAATAAAATTATGTATACACACACACACACACACACACACACACACACACTTGCATATATACACACGTATGCAAGCACACACACTTTTCACAAAACCATGATTTTCCCCAATAACAGATGAAATTCTGGCCATTAACTTCAGTGAGGCCATGATTACACACACACACACACACACACACACACACACACACACTTTTTTTGGCACTACTTTTGTGACCACCTTCCAACTCCCTGCCATTAATGGGCACGTCTACTCATTTGATTGGTGGGATATCAAAATAGAGGGAGGCTTGATGTGTCCTCCATGCTCATCTAATTTAACTCTTCACAGTTCATTCAGAGCCCTAAAGATACATGAAGGTTTCTGGTGCAGCTCACCACCACTGTTCCTCAATTTGGACCTGGGTCCTGACATCAAAACTAAGTGGGTGAGAAGTTATTATTTCACACCACTGTAGCTGCTATGTGCTAATAAAAGAGCGTCATTTGGCAAATGGATTTCTGCTGCTCCCTGATGTTGTAATAAATACGATCATGGTATTTTGCCATTAACCAGAAGGCCTTGATCACTGCTGCCATCAGAACTTTGATATAATTCCCTTAAGTTTTTATTAAGTCAGATTCCTTGAGTGTCTTACTGCCCACTTTTGACAAGAACAGCTCTAGATTAGCAAACTGCAGTTTTGTTTGACCCTAACTACCATGTAAGCTCCTAGTTTTCTCTAGTTTAAAGTACACTGAAGTATTTTTCTGCTTTCCTGCAGTTTTTAAGTAGATAATAAGTCCCAAAATTCACCAGCCTTTAGCTGAAAGAAGCTTGTCACGGTGGTTGGTAGCTAATGAAGATCCCTTTAGTTTATCTTCATCAATTGTCAAATATTTGAGTCCATGAAGTGGTGTGATGAGGTACAAAGACAGATATTTGAAGGGATTTTAACTCATTTGAGCAATTACATGCTTAACTGCCCTGCGATAATCTGTCAGTCTGAGTCTTTTCTACACAGCAGAAGTGGGGAGTATTAGAATAGCTGGATTTAGAGCATAAAGGCTTGGTTTGAATGGAAGAAAGGCAGCAGAGAAATTAATTGCCAGTAACAAACAGCAGGACTGCTTGCAAGTTATATATCACATAGTTACCTACCAGCAGTGATAGAAGCTAGCTGAAAAATAACATACTGGATTGTGACAAAATAGTCACTGCTATGAAATCAGTGAATACCATGAAGAATTTAAACCAGTGTTAGCTAATTAAGTATACATCTATTCTATTATGTAAAGATTTGTTGATACATTTTTAGTAAAACCAACATATTCCTAATGGCAGTTTAATGATTTTTTAAAAGGGATCAAATAATTTACACAGACATGCATAATTTATATAAACACACACATTAGACATATAATACATATACTTAAAATGTATATATCATACATACAAAGACAAACAAAATCAAACTATTATGAAAGGAACAGTGAGTGTGAATTTCTTAATATAATGTAGGTTTGTCTTAATAGAATAAAACTGGAGATTCAGATCCTCCAAGCCTCTGGCTAACAATGGAATTGAATGATTAGATGTTGTATTGCATCCCTAGTTGGTCTCAGTAAATGCTGGGTGCAGCCAAAGAAAAGAGTCATCAGGGAGCCCATTGCAGCTTTCCAGTCCTGGAGTGAGGGTTCCTTCAGAGTATGCCAGCTAGACATGATCCCAAAGAGCTGGTATGCCAAACAGGAACCATGCTCCATAGACATTACTGTCCTACACTGGTGATTGATTGCATGTTTGTGTTGTGTGCATATATACACAGGTGCATGTGTATACATTTATATACACACACACGCTTTTCACAAACCATGCTTTTATGGATGAAGTTCTGGCCCCCCATGATGTCCTACACTGGTTCTGTCATGCTCAGGGATTCCCTACATGAGGGAAATCCTGTGTGTCCATTACATGGGCTCCCTTAGCCCCTTTGCCATAAGGACCTGGTCTCCTGTCCCTAAATGTCACAAATTTTAATCTTCCGCTTTCAAATGACACCAACAATCCATTACCAGCTGGGTGGCTATTGGATTAATAACATTTTTTAGGGATGCTTCAAAATCAAATCTCTCCTGGCTTCCTTAGTAACACTGCTCATAAACAAACAAAGCATGCTTTATACGTAGAGGACCATTTTATTCATATTGCCCGTGTTAATGATGATGTTTATTTTAGATTTTCAGGCTCTTTGAGGTGCCAGCTCTGAAGCAGCTACTTAGCATACTAGCATTAGGTACAAAGCAAAAGCCTTTCACTTTAGGGACCATGCTTCAGTTCTGACCTTAGGTCATACAGGAAATAAGATAGGTAATCTCAGCTCTGTCCCTAATGACCAGTATTCCACATCACAATGCTACACATGGCTGTCAACCTCTACTCAGAAGAGGCTCAGGACACAGTCAACATGAAGAACTAATTATCCTTCACTCCTGGTGAGCAAATGGGCAGTCCAGCTCAGCAGGCTGAGATCACTGGTGAGATACTGCAAGTCGGCTAATAAAGTAGAGGAGTACTACATGTATGGCTGTGGTGTACAGTGCACGAAGCTCTTTATCTGATCTTCATTAATGAGGATTTTATTTTAAGCACACTGTACAGCATCAAAGAGAGCAGAGCTCATTTACTTTATAAGGCTGGTAGTCATCAACACCTGCCTTTTCATTTTAGGACACAGAGGCAGGATCTAATCCCTATAGGCCAAATTAAGTCAGGTTCTTCACAGGGCAGAGAGGGCACTAGGAGCTGCTTCTCTCTAGCTTATCTTTAGAAGAGGCAGCCATAAACAGGCTGAAAATGCTGGGGAGTACACAGAGACTCTCTAGCTGTGCCAGTAGCATTAGCTGGGCTAGCCAGGGCACGTTTGAACAAAAGCATGGGATCATGCCCTCAGTCCTTCCCAGCATTTGCAAGGCAGCATGGGAAGGACCCACTATGAAGCAGGCTACACTTTTCTAAGATCTGCTGCTCCTCCTCTCACATCCCTGGAGCTACTCTGACCTTCGCTATCACTGGGAACAGAAAGATGCCTTCAGGAGGCATCAGAGACTAATTGGCTAATAACCTCATATTTATTGGGCTGCAACAGCTTATTGTAATTACAATGTTCAGTAACTACCTCGGCCATGGGGTGTAGATACCCGGCCCAAGAAACACAGGTCATGGCCAGTACATGTATAAAAAACATGGGTGTGGTTTTATTGCCACCAGCAGCATTCTTAGCCAAGCGTGCTATTGACTTTGTTTTGGTATGAGCAGGGATAATACTGACACATGCAAATCTCGCCCCAAGCCACAGAGCTAGAGTGGTGAAGAGACAGGATTATTTTTAATAAGACCTGCATTTTTCTGGATATTACAAGGAGTTGTCACAAGGATGTAGCAAGGAATTATCTCTGGGAAGAGTAAACATTTCAGAGGCCAATTAGACATTATGCAACCCATGTATCAATTGTCAAAAAGATACCTTAATGTGGAGCTGTTGAAGTCAATTACTTATTTCTATCCTAGATGATTTGAAAGAACTGAACCACTGCTACCAAACGTGGGTATCCTTTTTGCTGAAGAATGACCCGGAACCTGCGGTTTATATACCTAGGAAGAAGGTGTGCCCTCTGACCTCTGGGTCTGTGGTATTCTGGGAAATGTAGTTTAGGAGTCAGACGGCCATTTTGAGGCATCTTGGTTAAATTAAAGAATACAACTTATTTTTGTGTAGTGCTGTGTTACTTGGTCAGTTTGCATCATACATTAATATTTTCTTCCCTTTCTGAAAAAAGAAGTAGCTCTTACCTTTTTTAGGTGAAGGATTATGAGCAAACTCCTCTTTAAAAACGGTCTGAACTGAACCGCTGTAGAATTGAACCCACATTCTCCGAGCTCTAGATCAGTAGCGAAGACGTACAGTTAGAAAATTGCTTTTAGCCATGAACTGGGAGTGATGGATTCTGGGGTGTAGTTACAGGGCAGTTGATCAGGATCTTCTTAAGTTGGGTTGTGGCAGCTTTCTGGTATATTTTGCTAACTTCCTCTTGTAATTTTTTTTTTAAAGGGAAATCTATATAGAAAACCTGCCTGGTTCCTCACAGAAATCTACCAGCGTCTCACATCCTACTACAGTGCTCAAAGATATCACTTTGTTCTTAAATTCTTTGTAATTTAATAGTTACTCTTGCATTTTAACAGTTTTTGTGCAGGAAAGAGTCAGCAAAAGTCAGATTATGTCAGTTTGTGCTGTGGCACTTCTGTTGCTTCATTGCTGAGGGAGGGGGCTGATGTCAAACTGTGAAAGAAAGTTTAGAGGGAGTTGAGCTTGGTGTAATTTATCCTGTTTTCCAATCCCCTCACATAATCTAGTTCAGAGGGGCAAGAGGTAGAAGTTAAAGCAACCACTCCTCTACATAAAGCCAGAAAAGTATTGCACATACACCCACCTTGATTAGAAAAACATTTGCCCTAAGCATTTAAGGTTCACAGTAATCCAAATTCAACAGCAGAGCTCCAGACATTAGATGTAATTATTATGTAAAAGCCTATCATAGACATACACACTAGACTAGAACCCTAGACTTTTAAGCGCCAAAATGCACAGGTCCTTGCCACTTGAGCTAAAGTAGAACTGCTGAAACATATCTTAGTGTTTGGTAGCTCACTATCTATGTGGTTCCATCCACTAGCAGCCAACATTACACTCATACCAAAAGTAAAGAAGAAGTCCAAGCTGCTGATTGTGTAATGCACAGGGTGGCTGAACTACTGGTGTTATAGGCTCCATTACCTTGATTTCCCTTCCTATGAAACTTTCATGTTACGGCTTCACTCACATCTGTGATGTGCAGTCTTATCTTATTTCTAAGGGTGTCAAAATATATATGTTTCCCAGGCACCCACTGAAACACAACCTGGTTGGCTGGCAGCTCTTAGGGAACATAAAATCTATATGCAAGAAGTTACTTTTGTCCATTGGTCATGTCACAACAGCTGACTATTTGTATTCCCTTGCATATATATATATATATATATATATATATAAACCTATGCTATTATACTCAATGTGATCAAGGCCATATTAAAACATAGGCAGTACAAGCCCATGCTTAAGGGCCTCAGCTCCTGGAGGCACATTAAAAGGGAAGAATCTTAGCCTGCATTTGGAAAAAAATTAAGTTTCTAGCCCAAATGATTGTGAAGAAAAATGCGACAAATGTAACTGATGGTGGAGTGTTTCAGGGAGCCTAAAACAGTAGCTGTGAGAGAGGAGAACTGCTCCAAGTGTGTTAGTGAAGTGTTCACTCCAAGACCAGATTGCTCTTGGACCCAGGGCCCCCACATGGGGGGGGGGGGGGGAAAGGATACACTTTACTTGGGCCCGGCCCAAGCTGCAACCACCATCATGTGTGTGGGAGGGGGTCCTATTACAAGTTTGTACTGGGCATGAAAAATTATTCTTGGGCCCTGCTAAGGCCCCGCTAATAATACCCTGTAGAGTACTCTGTGTGTGACAGTAGAGTTTAGTCGCACCCACCCATCCAAGTAGATACACTCCAGATGCTACAGTATGTACTGGGTGCCCCCTGAGGCCACTCCTGCATAACCCAGGGGAAGAGGGAACCATTGTTTCTCCTGGGGGATTCAATGGAGCCTCTCTAAGAGGTCCCTCTGGTGCTTCCATGACAGAGAGGGCTGTGGGGACACAGCACACAGGTGCAGTTGTGAGAGAGAAGGTAGAAAAGGTCTCATGTTGTGATGTGCTTGGGTTACAAGATTGTCTCAATCTGATCTCAGACCTGATGCATACTGTGTGTCGGTAGCAGGATCATGAAAGACTCCTGTAGTCTCAGCAGTTATCAGCTGAAACAAATTGTGCTTTTCCCATGTTTTAAATGCTTCCACAGAGAAGGGACTCCCTTCAGAAAACGCCATTTGCAATTTGTGCAGACTCCCACTTCCAAATCAAACTATCAGACTAGCTTGCTGGGAAGGCACTGATATCAACAGCAAAGTTCCCATTGATTTCAGTGCAATCAGGATGAACTCATTAACTGAATCATTAGACCAAAGACTAGACAATAGCATAGCAGAAATAACCACCAGTTATGTTTTTATGAGCATGTGTCCAACAAGATTTGGAAAAGTAGCATGATTGGCACTGATACAAATTTTTAATACCTGCATCATGTCTATCCATCTTTATGGAGGTGAGTCATGGAAATCTACAATAGAAATTCATAACCTCACTCATTCCAAAGTAAATAGATGCAGAGGATCTTCAGAGTACACTGGAAAGAGTTTATTGGACTATTAGAACTTCTATGGAGAGGAAACCAATTTAAAGCACCAAATACAATAAAATGACAACGATAGACATATTTATGACATGCTTTAAGAATGCTAACAATATGACTTCCACTGCAAGTGATAATATGGACACAACCTGGAAAGAGAAAAAGGGAGTAACCTGCAGAAACATTTTGATGAATAGCGAAAGAAGCCAAATCCATCAACATGACACCCAGAAGCCAGCACAAGACCAAAATAAATAGGAGAGACTGGTGGATGCCCTATGGCCCGGGGTGTGAAGCAAGATAAAGAAGTGCCAACCAGAAACATGCATACAGGTGCCTATCCTTGAATAGGGCTTGTAGTTTTATGTTCCGTGACTTCACTAACCCAGCCCTTGGCTGTCGGTAACTTCCAAAACATTCCTTTTGCAACTTAATCAGTCCTTGTAAGCCCGATGTTGAGGTACATGGTTCTTTGCTGCATAGTTGGTAAAATCCTGTCCCCTGCTGAAGTCAATGGGAGTTTTCCCATTGACTTCAGTGAAAACAAGATTTCATCCCAGCTCTTTTGTTTCAAGTTTTCTGCCCTATAGCTCAGAGCTTATTGACATGCTGCAAAGACTAGAAGGAGCAAGAAGTCTTATCATGGAGGCTTCCAACTTCATTTTTGGCTCCCCATATAATGGATAAATATAAAATAGACTACAGCCATACCCTATCTTGATGACCACTATTGTTTCATTATTTCCTTATACTCTCCCATTGCTCTGTCTGTATCCATCTGTTGTCTCTTGTCTTATACTTAGGTTGTAAGCTCTTTGAGGCAGGGATTTTATTTGTTCTGTGTTTGACAACATCTATCCTTGGTCCTGGTCCACAACTGGGCCTCTTAGGTGCTAAGATAATACAAATAATAAATAATAATTTTCTATTCTGTAGCCAACTTTCAGCTTCTAGAACAGTATGGTTCAGAACTATTCTTTGGCTTATACACATCTAAGGGTTGCCTATCATTCCAGCTTGAATGGAGCTTTACATTAAGAAATCATTTACCTAAGCCTCCTCTTAAAAAAGAGATAGAGAGAGCATGCGAGCACATGCACAAGAGGGGAGACTTCAAAATCTATCATCTACTTTATTTCAGAAGCAAAGATAGCCATCTGAAATTTAAATCTGCAAGGAATACAAGAGACAGTAGTTTTTGCCTGAAATATGTGTCGTCTACTTATTAACACCATTCTGCAGGGCTAAGTATTTTTGAGTGTAATACAAAGTTGTTAATGTGCTGAGTATAATTATAATGAGGATTGATTAAGTTGGTAGCCAAAGTACAGTAGCTTTATATCTGAGAGAGCATCATGAAAGAAAACCACAAAGAAGTTGTGGAGTATACTGTATGCAAGAATTGACAACCAACTCCCTAGTGAAGTAACATCAAAGCTAATGCATATTGCATGCAAAACACCCCACAAACACACAGAAATTAATCTAATTGTTTTAAGGTTTCCATGTCAGAAATTTAAAATCTGATTATGTTAGATACTGCAAAGGAGGGGAAAGTATTGACAGCTGTAGCTATTCCATGCAATTAAACTCAGATGTGCCCCCTTTTTTCCCTGGCGGCTGAACAGCTATTCTTGCCTTTGGAATCTTCTGTTTCTTAGAAACACTCAAACAACATTGGAAGAATTCTCTTGCAAACGATCACTGGGCCTGATTCATTATTTATTTCAATGGAGTTAGAGCAGCGTAGAATTGGTGTAAGGAAATGCTGAGTCAGAGCCTCTGTTTATAAGTTCCTTCTCCTTTTGTTTTAACCTATCTGTTTCATATCTACCTGCGGATCCTGCACTGAGTCTGACACGTGAGCATGTTTTGAATTTATAACAGTGAATCCAGCCGGCTGAGGTCAAGACAGAATTCTGAACATTTCATGTGCTTGAGTTCCACATCTGTGACATGTACATCTCTGCAGACACCATTATTTATAAATCATCCTGACTTTGAGCTACCAAAAAGCACAATAATTAGCTGCATTAGGTTTTTTATGTGGAATTATTATATAGAAATTGGGACGTAGTTGGGTCTGGGAATTATGGATTCGATCCTGCAATGAGCAGTACATTCTGGCCCCAAACCAACAATAAGTGAGTGCTTAATTTTATTCATGTGTCGTTTCATTAAAGTCAGTGGAATGACACAAGTGCTTAACTTTAAGCATGTACTTAAGTGTTTTGCTGGATCAGGGCTAGAGTGATTAGCATCTTGCAAGATCAAGCCCGATATCACGTATTGTGTAATATATATTTAGATTTGGGAGGGAAAGGTTGCACATCAGATATTTGACACGATTGTGGAAGAATCATATTTCTTACCACTTTTCCTGATGTCAAGGTAGAGACTCAAGTTGCAGAGATCTTACGTAATTTTTAATTTTGTGAAAAAATATGCGGAAATATTATTCTCCCATTTTCATTATGTTTTATAAACTCTTACTTTTAACCATGCAATTAAAAATAAAATAATTAACAAACAGCAGCATGTAAAAATGTCTCTGGGACACAAGGTGTAGTAAATACTATTGAAACAGCTATAACAGCACTAATAGATAAATGTGGCATAGAGAGTGATATTGTCTGCTTCTGCAGTGGAGTGATAGTGTCACAATTAGTTCAATGCTGTTTTAAGAATTTACCAATAAAAAAGACCTCTGGATTTTTCTTCTTCAAAGGTTACTTCTAATTAGCATCCAGAGATAGCATATTATAGATGCTTTTTAAAAAAAGATATCAGAGCTCTAACTACGAGTACTAACATGGTATCTATCAAAGTCTCATGGTGCCTGCAATTCTGACAAAAGGCACTCCAAAGAACTGGCACATGCCACCTTATTTGCATTTTTGCATCTCATTATGTCCATAATTGCATACCACCACAGCAATTCTTCCCTACTATCTCAGAAAATATTATCAGTGACTGAAATAAAAGCTTAAATGTCAACAATTGACGAGCAAGAAAGGCTGACCTTTGAAGGATCTCATTCCTTTGAGAGTTGCCCTGGTATGACTCACTCCTTAACTTTCTGTTTGTGTTTGATAACACCAAAGGAACATAGTGGCTGTAAGGATTGTTTTTGTGTGTTGGAAATAGAGAGGAAGTCAAAGAACTGTAAAAATACAATCCATTTACACTAGCAGTCATCTGGGATTGACTGAATATTTGCAATGACAATTCTTAAAGTCATTGAAACATTAAAGTAAGTGAACATTAACATTAAGCTACAATGGAATTTCTGTGGAATTATATATTACATCCACATTAGAACTTAAATGAGTTTATCCATGATTAATGTTATGACAATGAACAAAACAACATTTCTTCCACAAACATGCTAACCACTTTACACCCTGTAACAAGTGTTTGACAATTACAAATAGCTAATCTAAAAACAAGAAAAATCATTCACAGCCATATTACATATACCACAATATCGACTGGCTTTCATTGGACTGATCTAATATTTGACTGTACTCCCCCTTCCTACCATCATTTCATGGCCTCATTTACTTTGATTTGCATAGCAATTTTGGTACACGTTTTTTCAAAAAAGCACTAATCAATTTTAGCTTAAAATAAATTACACCACCACATCAATTGCTGCCAGTGTCCAAAAATGCTAATCAATTTTGAAAATCTACATCATGGCTTGCATCCCAGATTTTTCCATCCAATCCGCATCAAAAAGAAATGATAGAAAATTATGTTAACATGTTCGACTGCTTGTTTGCTTGTTTTAGTTGAGGCATTGGTTATGCTTCAATGGCAAACTAATAGCCTGTTTAGAATCTCATCCAGTTTATGCTACTTTTTATTTTAATGGCAATATGGAGCGGTTGTATAAGGAGATGCCTGACATGGTCGGTAGTAAAACTTTTAGATGTTCTGACAAAAATTATTTTTTTATTTCACTTTTGGTAACTATTAGTAAGGAGAAAATTAAACTGTTTGTTTCCCAGCATCATATTCTCTTGTGGAAGGAATTCATTTCCCTGTATTAGCATTCATTTTAATGAGCTACAGAATTCAACAGATTCATTTAAAAAAAAAAAAAAAAAGCTGAGAAATGTCACCTTTCAAATCCCAGGAAAGATCATTAGGGTGTTTGAACATTTTAAATAAAACAATGGTTTAGCTCAGTGTTTTTCATTAACTTCAGCTCTTTGCTTCATTCCAAAGTGTGGTCATCGAATGGAGATTGGATTGGATTGGATTCATTTTCAGGCGAAGTTTTGGGTTTCATTTTGTTTGACTTTATGGCTAACATTCAGGCTGGTTCTTATTTTAGCCAGACCAAATTCACTCATTGCTAATTACTGTTACTGTCTGTCAGAATTATGAAGCTAGCTGCCACTGGGACCCTTCTCTGTGTGCATTCCTTCAGGTGTTAGCCTTTCTCAGAGTGGAATCCCGCAGTTCTTTCGCTCTTAGACTGGATCCCAGGTTACAACAGCCTAAGTACCAACCATGATTACTTAGCAGGCCCGACTGGGTTCAGCACCTGCAAGCCTTCCCTTTCGGAGCTTCTGACCAGTGGATAAAACAGAGGACCAGACAATTCTCTCAGAACAAGGTGTTTTCATTTCAGCAGCAGGAGGAAAGCATAACATAAGAGAAAAAAAGAGCTGAAAACAATAAAAGGTCTATGTTACCTATAGTCCTAGGCAGGCCTATCTTACCCCCGGCTCTCAACCTCTGGAGTAGGGTTGTCACCTCTGAGATGCAGAAAAAAAACACACCAGACACTGTCTACCCCCTCCCCAGACACCCAGCAGCCTAACCCTCCTCTTCTACTCATGTGTACACCTCCCTCCAGCCAGCATGATCCCCACAACCCATGAGCCCTTACACCCACCCTCTCCCAGGAACCTCAGCCGCCATGGTTCCAGCATGTTGAGAGCCTGGAACCCGGAGCAGGACCTGTGTGTACCGGGAGCAGCACTCCCAGCCAAGTGACATGCATGACGTGCAAGATTGCGGCATGACTATTAGTGGCATTGTGTATGCACACAGCTTACAAGTGTGTGTCTGGGGGGGGGAGGGAAGGCACATTTTCACTAGCAACCAGCAAGGTTGTAGAAGAAACAGGCATTTTAATAACCAACCAGGTGGCAACCTTATTCTGGAGTTCCGGTATCAGACTCCTCCCCAGCAGTCTCTGCTTCAATCTCTCCCCACCTTTCAGGTTGATGCCCTGTTTTAAGGAACCTGGCTGCCGACTTCCAGGGGCCACCAAACTACTGTGCATTTTTTTTTCTTTTTTCCCCATTTGCAAAGTGCCACATCCATCTCTTGCACTATATAGCAAATCACAAAATGTCCAGATCTAGATCAGGACTTTGTTAGAAGGTCCTCTCTAGGGAAGTGCTGTGGTCCAGCTTTGTGGCATAAGGAGAAGCAGGGACCGAGTATCCAAGACCCATCCCTGAGCGAATAAGTGGTGATTGAGTGGGAGGAGAATACATAGAGACTTGACTCCACCCCAGCGTATGCATCATCCTTACACAAAACTAGATTTAAATGCACAGTTTGATCTTTAGATTGGGTAGACTGGATGGCAAAATTCAACAATACATGACATCATCTTTCCACCCCCTCCCTATAAAAATTATATGTTTCTCTGCTTTTAGACATGTAAACTGTCCCTTTTAAAAGACACTTCAATAAGATTTCCCTTTTAAAATCTCCTAGACCTAATTAGCATTGTATTCTTTGTTTCCTGTTTCAAGAAGAGCTTGGGATAAACCTGAGCCCGTCTTTATAAAATCCCCTGAAACATGATTTAAAACAAGGCATGGAAATCTATCTATAAAAACATCTCCCCTCATGGATATGATTAACAATCAAGAAGGATCTGTTGCTTGCTGTCAATAACAACTTCCAGTAATTATGAAGATTTTTTTCGATTTATCATAACAGTAAAGCATGAAGCATTCCCACATAAAAATAAAATCAATATTCCTTATGAAAAATAGCACTGGAAATACTTAAAACAATTCTTCAGTTTATGTCCTTTTTGTGCAAAGATGGAAAATGAATTTTGTTTTTAAGTTATGGAGTGTTTACTATAAGAACATTAGTCACTGTTGTTCATTGAAAGATAAAATGCTGGAAATGTACATTGCACTTTTTAGACAATTTAACATGCTAGGGTCAGGCACATTGAAACTAAATAGCAGCGCAACAAGAGCAGATACTGAAGATGTCTGAAATCCAGATTATGGCTTTTAGAAGACATGGTGTATTGGTCACCCAGGTTGAAAGCAGATGCATGTTTATTTGCTTTAATCTTGGCTCAGATGTGAGCTACCATGTTAACAATTTTGTTGCCCAGGCTGCCCTGGCTTGGGATTTAAATAAAAACAAATTACAGGTCTTAACAGTGATAGATGGACTTCTCTTGCATTGGTATAGAGTATTTTTGCCTTAAGATTAAAGGCTTACGCATTTATCTGCATAAACTAACCCCTGGAGTAGGGTACTGCTGACATTTTCCAAGAAAAATGAATATCCTAACTTATTCCAAAGAGAAGACTTGGTATTTGTATGGCCAGGGTGACCTTTGGAAGTGCCCTTTCAGATTAGGTGCACTACATGGAAAATTGTGCTCTTACAGTACTCCATAAATCATACCTACCAATTTTCTTTAAAGGGGTATGTAAATATCAGTGTACCAGGTGGGTAAACAACACTAACCTCGTACAAATGGCCTGAAAATTGAAGAAAAGCACCTTATTTTGCTGCTGAAATTGCTTTTGAAGCCCAGCATCGTGGCTTGGGTTGTAGAATGCATGAAATGATTTGTGCACTGGGAATAGAAAATGGGTTGATGATAACTACACTCGACACAGCTCCTATGTTTCTGAGTTCTTTCGATGATCAAAGATATCATTGCTGTATATTACTTTTCTTTGCGGATCCCAAATGCATGTGAATTTCAAGTGACATACACATTATCTGCATGTTTCCAAAATGGTCAGACGGCTTTTTAGTTTGTATTTCTCATTTGAGCTGGTTAATGTTTCTGGTCCAGTTTCAGTCTGAGTCTCCTTGCTCTAGTCATATAGCATTCCACTAAAAATAATATTACTTCCCGGGTTAAGAAAGAAGAAATGAAGTTGCAGCCTTTGAAACTGTTGAAGTGTGATACGAATAAGTACAACTATGAAACCGTGTAATTGTTGCTAAGACATACTGGCTAATAGAGTGGATGTAAATAAAATAAAAAAGGCCTGGCTTCATACACATCAGTACGTGTGAGATATACATTATGCATGTCAGAGCACCCTGTTGTAAATCCAGGGATCTAATTCAGATGAGATACTCCAGACATGAATTTGGTATAACTTATTTCTGTATGTAATTTTCATTAATTTTTTCAAGGTCTCATTTTCTATGCATATGTTGTTATCATTATTGTGTTGCTTGGCTACAACATTGTTCTGCCACATCCCAGAGGTTTTAGCATAAATATCTAAAGAAAAAAGTTGGTAGCTCATTCTACAATGGATACTGAAAAAGCAGAATTCATAGAGGCCTCAGTTCAGCCTGAAGCCTGGGCTTAGCATTACCCCAGTGCAACTACTTACGTGCTTAACGTTATGCTTTATTGGTGCCAGAGTTATGCAAGTTTAGAGGCATTGGAGCCTGGCAACTTTGTATTTCTCTGGCTCGTTCATGCAAAGATTTAAGTACTTTATCAATATTAATTATTTTAAGGCTCACCACATCCATGTAGGTAATGATTATTGTGCTCCTATTGATTTCAGTAGCATTTGCGGATACTCAGCACCTCTGAATATCAGAGGCCAGCGGACTCAAATGGGGTACCCAGGAAATAAGGATTCCGACATTAATGAAGGCTTTTGAAAATGTGGGCCGTAGTTTATTATTTAGCATATGCACTCCAGTCAAGCCAAGCCACAGTGTTCTTATCAGCGATGTTCAAAGCATGAAGACCTCCAGTGAGCTGAGCCATTTTGCAGTACTCAGCAATATGTGTGGTGGGCTGTAGTGACATGACTGGAGTCACACAGCCAGTCAACAGCAGTCAGGAAGAGAAGCCAGGATTCAAATCTTTGCTTCTAACAGCTACACCATACTCAAGTCCATACTTAGATGAAAATTATATTCACCCATAGGGAAAAAATAAAAGATATAATCCATTTTTAGCATATGCATAAGCTAATGTTACATAATGCACATGTTACACTGCATATCAACATTTCCAATGTCCTTCTTCAAAATCCTAAAACAGACTCCGCTGAAAATGCCTTTGGGGCACAAGACAGCTCAAAGCAAAATACTTGAAGCATTTCTGAAAACAGATTTACTCTTCACAAAAAGGAGCAAAAAACCCAACAGAGATCTTTCGCCTCCGAAGGAAAAACAACGCTGGAGGGGGGGAAAAAGAACTTCCAAACTCTGCCAGATTGGCAGGAATTCTGCATGCTTACATTCTCTTCCCACTGAGGAGGGGAAGGGAAGGGGCATGGCCTCATGGCATTGTCAGCCTACAGACCTGTGGAGAAATCAGGGACTATCCTCACAGATGTCAGGATTTCTGAGCTGCTCCTTGTCCCCTTCTCCCTAGGCTTGCTGACTAGTCATGTGCCTACCTGCTAATCCTGTGCAAGGGGGCAAATCTGCAGAGCAGAATTTAAAGCAGTCAATGGTAACATCCCTAGAGCTGTCCACTGAGTTGTTGGGAGAGTATCCCCCCAAAAAATTAGTTGCTCTTGGTTCCATACACAATCTCTAGCCCGATGTGCCCAGCAACACCCTTTGGAACCCCAGCAATATGGTGTTGGCTTGGAATGTAAAGAAGAAGGATTAGGCTTGCTTTCTGCCAGGGTTTTGTCTTTTTGACTCTGTTCCAGACCTTGCAATGGAAAAGGAACCATTCATTGAGATAAAGGTACAGGGCTTATTAAGGCACTGGACTTGGGGGTGAAGACACAAAACGGAGACACAGGAGACCTGGGTTCAAATACAGAAATCTCCTATGTGACCTTAGGCAAGTCACTTCATTCCTCTGTGCCTCAATTCCCCAACCAAAAAGGGGTGAAATAATATAATTAATCCATAGAACTCATTGCCACTAGGTATCACTGAGGCAGTGCTTAGCAGCATTCAAAAAAGGATTAGACTTCTATATGGATAAGAAGAATATCCAGAGTTAAAGTAGAAAATATATTAAAATTAAATAAGCGTGATCTCTGGATGGATGTAAATACTCAAGCTTCAGGCATAAACCAGCGTCAAACTTTCGTGGGTGAGGAAATTTCTTTTCCTGGGGGCAGGCTGCTCTATAACTTCATAATACAGGGTTGCTTCCTCTGAAGATGCTGGTACTGACCATGGTCAGAGACAGGATAGTGGTCTAGATAGACAAACTGTTCTGACTGAGTTTTGCAATATTCTATGTTTGTCTGTTCTTAACTACTTTTCCAATAAATTGCTTAATATTTCAGTTCATGATCAGTATGTTGGGAGATCAGATCAGTGTGGTGTATTAGAGAGGGCACAGGAGTGAAAATCTAGACTCTATTCCTGGCTCTACTAGTGACCTTGGACAAGTCATGTCAGCTCTCTGTGCCTCTCTTTCTTCTCTAAATCTTTGTCTCTTACAATGTGTATCTACACTATCCAAAAGAATGGGTCCCTGATCTAAGTTATGGCTTCTAGGCAATAGTGTAATATACATAATAGTAATCTGCTTGCTCTAGATCTGAGTTAGTAATCAGAATGCATGCTTAAATATTCCACTTTTCCAGCACCTTATTCATCCACCAGAAACTTGCTCACTGTGGGTACTTCGCTGCCGAAAAGTTAAAAGTAAGGATTTTAGAAATCAAACTATCACTGGAATTGTGTTTGCGAGAACACCTCACATCGTCACCTTTTTTTTTTCTCCCTGTAGTCTTGTAGGCCTGTCCACTAGCCGGGCAGCAAAGCAGTCAGCCACACCCAACTCTGTTTTAGCCTTCTGCACAGCTTTTATTCTTCTGCCACACAAAGGCAAGAAATATGGAAAAGTAACAAAAGTGATAGTGCTGACCTGGATTGAAACTGCGAAGGCCTCTACTTCCCAATAGCTCAAGGATCACAGCCTTCCCATAGCATAGGTGGGACACCAATCCACAGTTCCATCCTCATCCTAGTCCTGCTCCTCTCACCTGATACCCCCTTATACCTGTAAATTCTCACTTATATCTTCCATCTGGGAATCAGAGCCAGTCGTTAGCTGCTGCTCAGCTGGTACCCAACATCCACCTGCTGGGTTTCTCGTTAGGTCGGGACTTATTGCTTGTGGACACCCCAGGCTCTTAAAAGGACTGCCAGTCTGCTACACTCCCCTTTTAGTATTTGGATTCTTGCAGAAAACAAAATGATATTTTATTTTATCAATAGCGTTTGCCTTTTTTCACTGTGGTTTGTTTGTCGGAGAAGAAAAAGCAAGAACTTCTCACACGTGAGCACTTTCAAGAGATAATTCTTTTCTGTGTCAAGTAATCCGGCAGCACTTTCCACATACTGCTAGAGGAACCTAGAAGAGTTGTGTGGAAATTTAATATTAATATTTCTAAGATCTGTTTTTGTCCCAGGTACACATTTTTGGGGTTCTTAAATCAAATGATCAAGAAATGGAAAATTCTGAACAATGTGAATTTTTTTCATATTGTTTCAAAAGGCATTTTTAATTGAAAAAAAATTAGATTAATTTTGTTTTCAATCAGCCCTACTTATGATCTAAGTAAACAATGCGGAAAAAGAAGTTGGAAGGAAAACAGAGACACAGAGAAATTAAGAGGCTTGCCCTGGTCACAGAGTAAGTCACTGGCAGAACTATGAATGGAAAGCCTGTCTCCTGACTCCCAGTCTAGCTCTCTGTGCAGTAGATCATACTGCCTCTATGGTGACGAGTCAATTTCTTAACAAGAAATGATATTGAACTAAAGTGGCAGCATAAAACTCTCACATGACTAACTCATTATTAAATAATGGCAATAAACTACAGTATAAAAAGGAGAAAACTTTATATTTCCATGTGGCCTTCTCAGTTTACAAATATACAGATGAATAAAGATGTTAGCAGCAGAATTCAACTAACAAGTGAAAACAGACATAATTGCAATTAGTTAGCATTTTATTATAATTGATGCATTCAGGGTCAGATTTCTTTATTTGAACCATATGAAAGCAAAATCTATTTCATATTTGTAAGTAGTAAAATCCAACTGATTAGCAAATAATTTAAAAGTTCCTCACATTGTATCTCACGTTATGTCTGTGAGAGAAAGAAAAAGGTGAAAATGAAGAAATATGGCAAAATATAGCAGCACATAGGTGCTAACTTTTCTATCAAATGACTACTCTTAGATAGGAAGACTGTAATTGCAGATGAAGCTTCGAGAAGGAATTTCACTTTATCCATTCTAAGATCACTCTCCTAGACAATACTATAAAACACTAGCTGAATATTATACTAGTTACAAGGGCCAGATGTAGGCTTCCACTAATAAAGAAAACTCTCAGAAATGGGAAGAGCAAATAAACATGTTCATGTTCATTCATACTATGTAATGCCAATATTGTGAATGTGAATGCAAAAGTTGAACAACTGATTGGGAAAAGAAAGTAACCACCTGGATTCCCTGCTTGGAGACAGATTATTTTTGATGGCCAACTAGCATGTCTGAGTTTGTCTAATCGAAGAACATCATGAGGATGTAAATAATCTAACTGAAGTAATTATCCATAAATTTGAGCCAAAGCTTGCACTGGAATCAAAACAAACTAGCTGATTTCCAATAAGGCACCCCCATTTATATACAATATCTGTAAATCAAAATGATGCCTAGATATATACAGATGTATGTGCCAAATTATTATTTGTATTACAATAGCACCTCAAGGTCCCACCTGAGACTGGGGCCATATTGTGTTAGATGTAGCACATACATACTATAAGAGACAATCCCCACCTGAAAAGCTGACGAAGTTGCCACAGTCATAGCAGGTAGATGAGTTTTCCATTGGTAGAGTTTCCATTATACCTAGCAGTTTCTAAGGCCATAGGCTTCCCGTCATTTAAGATGAAATCAGGTAAAAGTGTCCCACACTTGTTTTGTTTTTTGGGACAATAAACACACAATACATTTAAAGGAAACACCTTTCACCTGCATGCCCTTTATTAAGAGAAGTCTTACTCCTCATCAATGCCTTAGCATAGTTACTGATTAAGGGTATGATCCAAAGCCAGTTAGAGTCAATGGTAAGACTCCTATTAGCGCTTATACTGCAAAGAAAGCAGCAAACTCAGACAGAGCAGTAACAAAGTTAGCTTCCTAAGCAGCTGTTGTCTAGCACCACTAAAGACTGGCTACAGTAGCTTTGAGAATTCCTATGTGATGACATATTCCATGACTTTAGGAACCACGAGAAAAGACAGGAAAACCATTGCATTACATTACTAAGTGTATTTTGGGTGAGATTTCTAATGAGTCCAGGTGATTTAGGAGCACAGATCCTATTAAAAGTCAGTGGGGCGTGTGCTCCTAAACAACCTAGGTGCTTTTGAAAACTCCACTTTTTAAAAATACCTGAGGGCTGGATTTTCAAAGGCGTTTATGGGCGTCTCGCAGACGTGCTCACTTACAGACAGGCTTAGCTTTATGAATTTCAGTTGTCCTACAGAAAGTTCAATAGGGCTACCCACGTGCATAAAGTTAAGGCACTGCATGTTTACAGGGTCAGGGACTAAGACAGCACATTACAGAACTCAGCCCCAGGCAGTATACAAATAGTGTCACGGTGACTTGTCCCTTGTTCAAAGCATTTTCCAAAATACTGTAGAGCTGCATACAGCGTATTGCGGGGATTGTGGTGGAAACTCCTGACTAGACCTCATTTTCTTCAACTGGACCTGGAAAGAAATATTAATTAAATAGTAAATAACCTGCTATTACTAATTATTTGAAAGAGGGTTCTACAAACACATCATACCTCTGGAATCTTGGAATGGGGACAATTGCCCCCAACCACTAAAAGTCTGGTCGTGGTTTTGGGGGACCGATTCTGTTCCCAATGAAGTCATTATTTTCAATGGTATAGAGTGTAGTCCTTTATATACCATTATATTATTTATTTTTTGCTACTTCAGGTGCATACAACCCTGATCTGAATCTAAACTGCGCAACTCAAGTCTATATTGTAGTTTCAACAAAATCACCAATTAAAAAGGAACATCAGCTGGGGAAAAATATCTTGCTAAAAATACCTTTTCTGCAAACTCCTTGATAAGGCAAATGATATAATATTCACACATATGAAAAATGCAACTATACAGAACTAGGCATTTAAATCCATTTACTGTTTTCTGAAATCTCAAAACATCACTCTACCTCACATCTACTCTGCAGAATAGTGAAAAAGAAAGAAAGAAAGAAAGAAAGAAAGAAAGAAAGAAAGAAAGAAAAGAATTGGATTTGACAGGCAGTGTTAATAATGAAAAGGTTTTTAAATGTAAGCTATAGCTGTGTACCTATCACTGCCTATTCAGGGTTATGCTTTTCAAATGATATTGTATCTACTTTCACCTCCTGCCTATTATGTGAAATAAAAAGAGAAATGCTTAAGCAAATCCTGTATCTGTTCACATATATTTTTAATATTAATATGTCAGAGCAGCAGCTCAATGATGATATTAGGCAAATGACGGAATTCTCCCTCCAGCTGGACATATTAATTGAGAAGCCAAGTTTTCGAAGCAAAGTTCACGTCTGTGCAGATGGCGGGACAATGGAGAATGGCAGACCTAGGTCAGTGTCAATCCCAAACCGTACTTTAATGGCTCACTTCTCTGCTTTTTCAACGTCAGCTGGTCCCCGGGGGGTATATAAGTTGGGCAAGTCTGTCTCTACATTTTTTTTCTGCCCTTGACTCTGGTGCAGTAATTTCATGTAAAGAAGATGCCCCTATGAGTGATCATAAATACAAGATATTTCACTTCCTGGTTTAAGCCAAAATACATCTGAAAGTCACATTTTGAGTTATTTTTTCAGCTTTCAGTGCTAACGTAGCTGCATTCAAATTTGATCTGCCAGCAGCTGATCGAAAGCTCACTTAAGTCAATGGGAACCTTTCCTTTAACCTCGGTGGGGTTTGAATCAGGTCCATCAGTGCTAGCCAGTCGCCTATTTTTCTTGTTTTAATCATTTTGATCCTTTCTGTTCAACATTATGCGTATAATACTCATTTTCAGTAAAGCTTCTTTATATTGTTCTAGCTGTAAACTGTCTATATTAATCAATTTAAGGCCCTTTACATGACCTGGATAGTATCTGGGGGCCTTAGTTTAAATAAGAATCAGGCCCTGTATATTGTTCGTATTTACTTAGCAAATGTATTGTTTTTTTTAACGTGATCTGTGAATCAAAAGCTGAACACATATCCATATACAGTGAAAGACATATAGCTATACTGTGTACAGCATCACGAGGACACTTTAATAGTTTCAGTTTCCTAAGTGATATAATTATTTATTATCTCTAATTAAAATGCAGAGTTTGGCTGTCTCTATGAGACTAGATGAAAAGCTTTTTTAATGAAAAGAGCAACTGTGAGCTCTAAATTTCTTTATGGAAGAGATAACTTATGTAATCACTAGTAACCTTTTTCAAGAATATTATCTCACTATTTATAAAACAATGCCTTCTTTACTTTAGAAATTCCCATTAGCATATGAAAAAGAGCTTTATTTATTGATGCTTGTGACTGATGTATATTCCTCATTCAGGGGTGTTCTTTTTCCAGTCTTTCATATACCATAGTGTTTAATTTTCTTTTGAAACTACCTAAAATAGTATTTTTACTATTATTTTCCGCTCCTACAATTCGTAAGAAAACACAGGATTTTTTGGACCTAAACTCACATTGTAATTACTTATTTCCTAGTATAATTTCAAAGTTTAACGACGGTAATCTTTTAACTATCAGGAGTAATTCTGCAACAAAAAGAAAAGCTTTTCATTTTTCTTTCTCATCCAAAAGTAAACTTTTGAAAAATCAATTATCTAGCTAATATATGGATTAAGCTATTTTATTCATTACAAAATATAAACAACCAAAAAAAAACAAAAAAAAATAGGCGCATATGACAGCAAAACAAACATTAAAAATCGTATCAACTAATCAAACAGTGATATGACTTGACTTCTTTAATTTTTTATATAAAACTTGCCATTGATGTCTAATTTTGTACAATCAATGGAGTACAAAGTGTATTAAAATACCTGACAGCTTTATGGGTAAATTTTGCCATCCTTTACAACTCTGTGGCCCCATTGGCATTATTACTTGCTGACTTTGACCTGTAAATCAATCAAGTATTTTTTGACACAGTTTTCTGCCAATAAGTGCAAAACAAAAGATTGCAGTAAACAAGTTTTATATTAATAAAATATTAAGGCAGCTATGTCATAGCACAAATTGATGTGTGGCCAGTGTATTATTTATATGTCACAATCATATGCAGCCTGATCCAAAGCCCATTGAAGTCAAAGGAAAGACTCCCACTGATTTCAATGTGCTTTGGATCGTGCCCGTAAACCATTCCTTGATCATCTGTATTCTTTCAAGGAACAGAACAATTCATCTTCAGTGGGGCTGGTGGTGTAACTAAAGGCAGAAAATGACTTCAGTGAAAGTTGCCTCTGTGTAAAGGAGGGTAAAATTTGACCTAGTCGACTGATAGGCAGGTGAAGTTGTAGGCAAAATGCCGAAGTGTTTACCTAAACAATTACAATAGTCTGCTCTTGAATTTCACTAGTTAATGACAGTGTTCAGCAAGAACATTTACTCAGAAAAACCTTAGCTTTAAATCCATTTACTGTTTACCGTTCTTGTCTGGTGATTTTTTACTACGTATTGATTAACTTTTTATCTTGTGTTCTTCCTCCAACCAGGACTTTGCTGTGAGCAGTTTTGACATTCACTCCAGAAAATAAGCATATCACTTTTACAGTAAATTCTACCTGTTAGTCAGTCTCTTTAGCCAGGGTCTCCTAGCTACCTTTAAATTAGCTTTTCCCTAGTCACTTTGTAAAATATCCATGGGCCATTCTGGACTCCTATATTTAATCAACTGTAATAGACTAACATAGATGTCTAGTTTCTCTTTGTTTCTTTAAATTCAGCAGAGGTGATTCCTGCAACTGAATCTTGACCAACAGATCTGATCTTTCCCATGCTCAGACTAATCTATGTAAACCACTTTAAGCTTGGTCAGTCAGAATAACATTCCACACAGGAAAGATAGTATATTGATCAAACAAACATTTAATACTAAACATGTGACAGTCAATGAAGGGGAATTCCTTTTGTATTAAGTTGCCTTTAATTTCATTCAGAATATTTTTAGGTAACCCTTATTCTAGTAATGAATGATATAACTATATTGGTATTTATGGAACAACAGCCAATACGTTACACTACAAAAACAGATAGCACAGAGAAATACAGAGAGGAAGCGGTGCCAATAATCAATAAAGAAAGTTGACTGAAATACAACTATCAGTTAATTTTGAAAATGTTATTTAGCTCCATGATAATGTAATCCTTGATTGTTATTTCAGATACTATATTAAGGGCATTTTCTCATTTATCAGATGAGGATTTTTTTTAGTAATTCCCCATACATGGAGATAATATTATAAGGCATGAGCCAAAGCCCTTAGAACTCAGTAGAAAAACTCCCATTGGCTTCAATGGGTTTTGCATCAGGGTGATAACTGGCAAGAGTTTTCAAAGATAGTGGCACATAATTGTCTTATTTATTTAGATTAATCCATGTAAATGTAAAGTGCCTATCCATTCACCCGGAGCACTCTTGACAAACATAAAAATGCAATTCCCTTCATTATAACTAAATTTCAGCCATTCCACCTCCCCTTCCAGCAAATCAGAGGTACTATTGATTAAAACACTTCCCCTTATGGAATCATTAGCCACTCATAATTTTCTGCACCGTTGAGGCTTTTTAAAAAATAAAGACTTTGGAGCACACAACTTTACACTTACACTTGTGTATGTCTAATTTACATAGGCAAATGTCCAATAGGAATCTTCAAATGAGGTCTCTGCATGCATATATGGCCAGTTAGGTAGACATATCAGGTTAGGTAAATGCAAATATATGCTCATGATTGTGTGCACATAATTTGAAAATCTGGCCCATACCTCTTGGTCTGGTAAATTTATGCTGTTCAAGTTTTTCTCTTATATGAATTGGCTAGTATTGTCCAATAATTTATATTCTGCTACATTTTGTGATTAAGGATTTAAATAATTTGTAACCAATTTACTTAAGAATAAATATGTTACCGCTACTCAGGTTTAAGTTAATCTCAAATGATGCAGATTTACATCACATTACAAGAGCTCAGAGAGGAACAGGCAACACAAGAAAATCTGAGGAAATTCAGATCATTCTTTTCATGTGTCATTCAGATAACATTACACAGGCATCGTATTTGCCATCACCAGATTTTTTTTCAGCCTTTTGCATCCTAGTTACTCTTGGCAACTGTGTTAAGTACTAATGTAGTTTGCACATTATTATCAACAGGAAATCCCTGGCATCAAAGGATTAATTTTAGTCTTTGTCTATGTTTTAGTAATAGGAAATAAATGTTACCTAGTCATTGTCCTAGTCAAGTCAAATAAAAGAAACTATATCTGCTGACGAGCCATTATTATCACAGTCTACTAAATTAACATTGATTTACTGTAGGTAAGGGCTGTTGAGGGGTCCATTCTGTATATGCTCAATAGCAGCATGATTATTTACTGTAAACCTACCCTCTGATTTTCTCCTTAGGCTGCTTTTGTTGTTATTACAGCTAATTCACATGAAATTATGGTAGCTCTCCAGGTCTACAGTCTTTGGTCAGAGACCTAAGCAGGTGTTTGCTTAATAATTTGGTCAAAGATCAGTGAGTTAAAGGTTAGGCCATAGATAGTGAGAATAGAAGGGTCAGAGCACTTTCAGGAGGGGGCTGAGACTTGATCTTCCTGAGTCTGGAACGGTCAAACCTCAAGGTCACCCATTAGTGATCCTGCTTTAACGGACTGTGAGATGTCAACCATAAATTCATCATGCCAGCACCTTTAACCCTATTAATACTGTTAATATTGGAAGTAAAACCAAGGACTCAGAAGGAACCTGCCCATGGAGAATTATTCACAAAATGTCTGTGATATTAAATTTATATAGTAAAACTTGCATCTGTTAATATACTTCTTCAAGAAAAACCTCTCTTTACTTGTACCTCTTTGGAAAGAGGTTTCCTATTTATACACAGAGTATAAGATAGATAGATAGATAGATAGATAGATCCCCTTTACATATAATATACATGTGCATATATAAATGTCTGTTTACGTATTACTGTCTATATTGATACACCTACAGATAATAAGTGTATATGCGCATAAAACTGAGAGACCAATCCTCCAATCCTTCCAAAATATTGTATGTGTATGTGTGTGTGTGCAAATATTTATTATTATGTAGAATTAAGAGACAACATGTGATAGAATGACTTATCAAGCCATCATCTGCTGTCTAGTTACTGGGAACAGATCAATCTAGCAGATGTGCTTTATCCTTGTTCAAGTCAATGGCTATATTTTGGTGGTTAGGTATTTTAGCATATAAGAACATGTAAGATGCTTTTAATGGTCATCCTCAGGTACATATACTGAAGTAGTGACAGTAATCGTATGGAATTAGAAGTCATGGTATACAAACAATTTTTTCACGTCAGTATGGGTGGGTTTGTACTCCCTGAATTCATCTTGAGTTTCAGGGATTTAAAAAGTCTTGAAAAAAATCAATAAAATCTTAACCAGATCTACAGATTTTTGAATAATTTGGGGTCTTAACCATGTGAAGCTGCTATATTTCACCATAAGCCAAAACTCCTCCCAGTGCATCCCTCATCTACCAGGCCTGGGCTATCCTCATCTTTTGTCATCTTTGGAGGGAGAAGAGCTTGGCTTCCTGTAACTCTTGACTACAATAACTTCAGTGGATGATTAGCTGGTTCCATCTTCATTCATAGATTCCATTGCCAGAATGGACTGTTGTGATCATCTAGTCTGTCCTCCTGTATAACACAGGGCAAAGAACTTCCCCCAAATAATTCCTAGAGCATATATTTTAGAAAAAAAAATCCTATCTTGATTAAAAAATTGTCAGTGATGGAGACTTCACCACAGCCCTTAGTAAATTGTTCCAATAGTTAATCGTCCTCACTGTACAAAATTTACACTTTATTTCTAGTCTGAATTTGTTTAACTTAAACTTCCAGATTTCAGATCATGTTATACCTTTTTAGAGTGAAAAGTCCATTACTAAATATTTGTTCCCCAAGTACATACTTACTGACTGTAATCAAGTCATGCCATCACCTTCTCTCTGCTAAGCTAAATAGACTGAGCTCCTTGAGTCTATGACCATAAGGCACGTTTTCTAATCATTTATTCATTCTTGTGGCTTTTCTCTGAACCCCCTCCAGTTTATCAATATCCTCTTGAATTGTGGGCACCAGAACTGAACACAGTATTCCAGCAATGGTCGCACTAGTGCTACATATAGAGTAAAATAACTTCTCTACTCCTACTTGAGATTCTCCTGTTTATATACTTCAGGATCACATTAGCTCTTTTGGTAACAGTGTCACATTGGGAACTCATGTTCAACTGATTGTCCATGATGACCAAATCTTTTTCAGAGTCACTGCTTTCCCAGATAAAGTTCTCCGTCCTGTAGGTATGGCCTACACACTTTGTTCCTAGATTTATACTTCTACACTTAGCCTTACTAATATGCATATTGTTTGCTTGTGTCAAGTTTACCAAGTGATACAGATAGCTCTGAATCGGTGGCTTGTCCTCTTCATTATTTACCATTTCCTCAATTTTTATGTCATCTGCAAAGCTTATCAATAATGATTTTATGTTTTCTTCTAAGTCATTGATAAATATGTTAAATAGCATAGGGCTAAGAACCAATTCCTGTGGGACCCCATTGGGACACAACTGCTCGATTTCGATCTCCCATTTACAATTATATTTTGAGACCTACCTATTAGCCAGTTTTAAATCCATTTAATGTGTGCCGTGTTCGTTTTATATTATTCTAGTTTTTAAATCAAAATGTTATGTGATACGAAATTACATGCCTGACAGAAGTCTATTTCATCAACCAAACTTGAAATCTCATTAAAAAAAGATATCAAGTTAGTATGACAGGGTCTATTGTCTATAAACCCATGTTGTTTTACATTAATTACATTACCCTCTTTTAATTCTTTATTAATCCAGAAGTTCAAGGACAGCTGAGCAATTTGGTCCTCCATCTTCTTCTTTGAAGGGTTGGCAAATTAAACCCACAGTCTTTAGCCCCCAAAATATCTTCAAGAGAGCAGGCTGCCTGCTCAATCCACCATTTAGCATCTGCAGGATGCAAGCAGGCGCCACCCAGTTCTACATGTGACTTCTGACTTCATTCTGGGGCTTGATGTTTCCAGAATTAAGTATTATTAATATTTATGTAGTGCCATAGGTGTAAATGACACTTCATAGAATAGATAAAGCAGATGCCCTGCCCAGAAAAGCTTGTCTTCTAAGTTAAAACCAGAGCTACATTAGATGATAACACAGGGAGAGGCAAGGAAGGAATATGGTGAAGGTAAGGGTTACAAAGACACTTGGAGGCTAGTGCATGTGTTCAGACTTTTAAGAAAGTACTTAAAAGAGGAAAGGGATGAAACATAGCAAACAGTGTCAGAGAAGGAGTAACTGCTATTATTTACTATTTTATAACACATGCTTTACAGAAGACAAAACAATGACCGTGCCCTGTGCCAAAGCATTTAAAATCTAAGGTTCTGAGTGTGCAATGGGACCTGTTGCAGGATCAGGGCCTAAATGAGTTCCAGGCACTTGAGCAGCGTGAAAGAAAGCCTGAAGGTGGGAGTGAGAAGACACAAAGGAGCCTTCCAGATGACTCACTTGAGCTGAATGAAGAGGTCACAGCAGAGTAAAAGGAAATAAAGGCAGACAGTTACATGCATGGGTAGGGAATCTGGGCATTTCTGAATCAGTAGCACCAGCTCAGCATTAATGAAAGGCTCAGGGAAAACAGCCACACAACATATACTGAATAGTCTGCACAGAAGAACATTTAGGGGTTCTCTGAACCTGACAGCCTTTTGTTGAGGAAGATTGTACAATTCTGTATGGTCCCCCCCATCCCCACATTTCTGAGGTCTGAGCATGGAAAAAAAATACTGTGAGAAAAAGACCTGGGGACTAGAACAGTGACCTACTATTTACTGAAATCATAGTAAAAAGAGCTGGTAGGGGAGAGCCTGTTTCAAGAGAAAAGTAGCTTTTGCATGAATACAGATTTCATAGAGATTCCAAATTGCAGGACTCATCCTGCCAGATGCTGTGCCTCCATGGTGCAGAGCCCCTGACTGATATCAACAGGTTTGAGGCACCACTCAGCACCCAGCAGAAGTGGGCCCTCAATCCAGAACACTTGGCTTCAGTTCATATCACTTGAACTCACGTTGTTTGAATGGGCTTAAATCTTTATACAAACTGTTTGCTCAATTGCATTGCATACCGTGCATGATGCTGTGCGCACCTGTTTGTTTTGATAGCAAGCACAATAGGATATTTTTGGGTTGAAATCATTAGTTATAACAAACAATTTTTTTAATTGAGAATAATTCTGGAAATGAAGACACAATGAGAATATGTACAAAAAATATTCCTTTGTAAGGATTGAAAAGTAAAATGTGTCAAAATATTTTTAGACCCTCAAGATGTATTTTGTTGACACAAAGGCAGCTTTCATATAGGGGCTCCTCTTTTTTTTTTAATAGGCACATTCTTCTGTCTTTAAGATGACTTCTTCTGGTTTATATTTAACTGAGCCTCTAAAAATATTTTCTACTTTAAAAATAAAGAGAATATAGTTGTAAAACATAACAAATTGCATACTTATTGTGCTGGATGTGCTGCCTGCTACTTAGAAAGGGAATACATGGTTTTAAAAAAAATCTGATTGGGAAAAAAAAAAATCAGTCGGCCACATCCTATTAGCCCTCTGCATGTGGAACTCTCATTTATTCCAAAAAGCTTCCAAAATCAAGTGCATTAAGACCTCAATCCTGCAATGAGCTCTGTACCCATTGCAGGATCGGGGCCTGCATTTTGTGTAAACTAAGGATCATCTTTACTCACTATTTTTAAGGATTATTTGATACAAATGTTTATGGTTTTATATTAGACTTTTACTGATGTAGGATAGCACCTTAATCACGAGTCATTTCCCAGTTTTCGATGGGGGTATTTAAGGAGTACAGTCAGGCCCTTAATGCTGGTGCAGAGTTGTACAATGCTTGTACAGAGTTTTGAAGATGAAAAGCACTTTACCGGTGCTAAATATTATGATGATGGATCACAGATGAGGATCATTTCCTCTTCAGTTTATATGCCCGACAATCTGAGTGATCTACAAAATTTTCTTTGAACTCCACTCCTACTCATGACACTTCAGCGGAGCAGATTTAGCTCTCATAGGTACTTATATGGCCTCCATCACCATAGCATCTGAGCACTTCACAATCTTTAATATCTTTGTCCTCTCTCACCGCTGTGGGATAGGGAAGTGCTGTTATCTCCATTTTACAGACAGGAAATGGAGGGACCAAAAGGCTAAAGGACTTGCCCAAGGTCACACAGGATGTTGATGGTAGAGCAGTGAGTTGAAGCCAGCTCTCCCAAATCTTAGGCAAGTGACCTAACTATTGGACCATCCTTCATCTCCTGTGTAAGGGAGATCAGAGGCAAACAGCAACAGCAAGAGATAGGTCTTAACACCCCCCGCATATCAGTAAGGGAGGCTGTGACTGAGTTCCATAAATGCCATCAGGGAGTGAAACACTGGAAACACTCTGTGGAGAGAGACCACTGACACCATATAACCCTTTCTAATATCATGCTGGGGGAATCAGCCATAGTCTGGAATAATTGTTCCAGAGAGGTTACATTTCTGCTGCCTTCTGAACTTCAGCTTAGTTCTCTGCACAGGGAGGGGTGTGCCAAGGAGTATGTCTAAATTCACTTCTGAGCAGAGGGCCAGAGCAAGGTCTGTGCCCCACTGAAGCCCTCAAAATAGGATATAATTGGAACTTTGATGGTGTACGGGCCTCATGCTGGCCCATTGCCCAGGGGTAAATTCCATCCGCACAGAAAACTCACATGCCCTACGCTCCTGTTGTACCTGGGAGCAAAAGAAATTCTCCTTTCCTGTGCGGCCAAAACACATGGGAATTGACCTAAGCTACTTCTTCCTGGTTTGAACAAAATAAATTGCATGGGCTTATTTTCAGTCAATCAGACAAACCCCTCCCAACCCACAGAGAAAATATTTGTTCACCAGATAGTGGAATCTTGATTTTATCAAGTCTTCCAGAGTAGGAAACTATGTGGGCCTTGTATTATAAGGATGCCATTTCCATGATTTACCTTGGAGAACAGCGAATAGATTTTGTTCATGTTTTTAGTTTTACTTTCCATTTTTTTATATTTCTTCTCATGTTACCGTATTTATGCATGACTGCTAATATTGGAATGTAGCTGAAATATTTATGCATGTGCTTAACTTTATGCAGGTGAGTAGCCTCAAATACTTTAAATGTATAAAATTAAGCATGTATGTAAGTCCTTGGAGGATCGAGATTCAAGTTGCCTTGGCATGCATGAAACAGGGTCTGATTAAACTTTTCAATGCTCGTATTTCTTTTTTTAGAAATATGTTTTCAGACATTGGAGCTGAGGCTGTCTCTTTCATGATTGACTAGTCTTCCTTTGAGAATTGTTTAGATCAGTTTCTGAGTGGGTTAGGGAAAGACAAGAAACAAAGGTTTAATGAATTGCAAAAATATTCATTGCAAGAGAAATACACACATTCTGGACTTCTCCCAGACTGAAATAGTTTGAGTGTATGAAGGAGGGTATGGTGATGGAGGAGGGAGTAGAAGCTTCAGATGTCCCAGAAAGAACTGAAAATCAGCAGCTTTTTAAAAGTGACCACAGGTAGTCTTTTTCATATACAACGATGGGATCCAGAATTGCTGACAAGCTTGTTTAAAGCAATCTGACTAACACTTTATATTGCTTAGGAAATAGCTGGAAACTTGTAACCTGATTTCCTAAGTTGCTCTGAACTTCTTAGAACATAGCTTGTTTTTTCTGGTGATACTTTATGCAAGATGTATGTGCAGCCTTATGATTATCACTCATTGTTATTTAGTTAGCAGATGGCTTCTAGATGAAATACTATAAAAGTTCCTTCATTTATAAAATATGAAGTGCCTGACCTAAGTTACACCAATTAGTAAGTGCTTTATTATTTTTCCAGGTGTTTTCTTCATTATCAGATATCAGTCAACTCTATGGCAGTAAACAATCTAGTTCTTGGATTTGTGGAATGCTCAAATCATCAATTCAAGGACATGCAGTTCAAATCTGAAATATTAGCAGTTCAAAATTCCATTAAGATGAGCGTCAGACATGTTGTTACAATATCCATATTGAAATATGAAGCACAGAAGCAATCAGTGACACCTTGGTATCAAAAGAAAATATTTACTATTATTAGGATGTTCAGACAAAAAAAATCCAGATTGCATTTAGTGGGCAACATAAAAGTATTTTCACCTAGAAAATGCTCCATTTAGTTAGCTCATCCTCATTAACATAGTCCATATTACGTTCTTTCAATTGAACTCTACATCTAAAATGATGGTGAGAAAAATCTAAAGGAAGAAATGCAACACAACTGAGAAGTGATTCCCTTACTAATATAAGATTCACAAATATATCGCTTAGGTTGCAACAGTGTTGGAGGCTTATAAGAAGACAGAGAGCATGTGTTTTTTATTTAAAAAATAGTAGCTATAAAATGATGATCACAGTTCATACCTCTATCTGGTGTAAATCAGTGTAGCTTCATTTACTCTAGATTTGGCTTCAACTGTTTTTCTATATATAGCCTTGTATTCTACCTGTATATATGGCTCCTTTTAAACTGCCTGATAATTATGTTAGAGTGGGATGTGTTTGTCGGAATAAACAGGGAAAGAAAGCTGTGTTTGGGATATATTTTCTGAATTTGGGACTACGTGGATCAAATTCAGCAAACCCTCATTCTCACATAAGGGCATTATTTATGTGAGGGAGGCATTGGAAGGATCAGGCCAATTGTTCACAAGAAATGCTGATGTAATCAAATTAGCGTTTTGGAAAAAGGCAGGTTAAAATGATGAATGTCAAATAGTAGTAGCTCTTTTAGAAAAAGACATTTCCCACGACACTTCACCCGCCACCTCCTGCTCTCCTCTACAGATGGCAAGAAGGTGCACAGTAAAAGAAATTAAGATGATAGTGTGTTGACAGGAGCAAGGGGAGTCCAGTTTTCATCCCCTCAGACAACAGACATGACATCACGTCTCCTCAAACTGACACATTAATGAATTGAGAAACACCTGAACTTTTCTAGAAAAGAGAAGCTTTTACACCAGCAAGTTATTTGGTGTCAGTAATAATAGGATTCTATATCCAACCCCACTCCATATTTGATGGCAGAATTACCTTTTGGGCCCTAACAAGTTGACAGGGGTTCATTTTGCTTCCTTTTTTAATGACATCTTCTTTGCAGGTGAACTGCAGATGTAATGACTTCCTCTTTTGCCTCTGAGTACTGCCGAAAATGTCATTATGACCCAAGATGTCTCAATCTGGCTTAATGCAAATGGGAAGCAAAGGGTTTTTAAAGGTGAAACTGATCTTGCTAATGAAGAAGTATCACTCTTCATCTGGACAGGGAGCACAAAGCTTGTTAGATCAAGTTAACTGAATGTCACAGGTTAGAGTTCAAGCATAACACAGAATCGTGACTGAAGATTTTATCATCTATTTGTACAAAGAATATAATTGAGAGATGCCCAGTTCAAACACAGGAATATGCGTCTAAATCTCGGTATTTTGGAAAGACGCAGAATGATGTGCAATGACACTTTACTTCAGAATTCCGTTGTTTGGGAACCATAATTAAGACAAGTTTAAGAATGTAATCTGCTCCTTTTGTGCAGCAAAGTGAATATAAGTACCAACTGCCTATTCATTGAGGCTGGAAAATGAATCCAAAAATTTCTGAGTTTTGTGCTTAGCTACAGCATGTAACAGTTTGTAAAAAGTATTTACTTTTGTCACCAGGTGTGTGTTACTTTGCATTTAGATTATTCAGAAGCTTTTTTTTTAATGCAAGAAGCTAAAATAATCTGAGATCTGTTCTTTACTGCAAATGGGAAGAGATCTGGTCTTACATTTTGATATTTCACTTCCTAGATGGTTGAAATACCATGAAGAGACCAGAGATCACTTTATTTCAGACCCACCAAAGGTTCCCTAAAGCTATTAAAAGGCCATGAAAAGCATAAATTTAGCTACTGAGATATTCAGATTTGCATTGCAATTTGAAAGCTCCACCCATATTTAAGAGGAAAAGGGTGTTATCATTTCAAGAAACCTAATCTAGTGTGGTAAACATTAACTTGTGAAGGCTTCACAAACTGAAAAGAAACAGCACTGATGGAAAAAACTTAACTTGTCACTTTGCAGTTGTTTCCTACATGTTTAAATCATTCAGAAATACTTTTTTTACAATCCAGTTCCTAGTGACACTCTTGTATCAAACGCAGCCCACTGTTTGTAGCACTGTAGGGATGCCTGAGTTGCACACTTTGTGTGAATGGGCCCAGATTAAAACTCATGCAAAACCTGTTCAATGATTCACCAAGAGAAAATAAATAATAAAAAAGCCTACTAGATTGAAATGCCTGACTGATGCAGGAAACATTTTAAAAATACCACATGAATATTTTAAGTGGGGGGGGAAAAAGTAGACATTTGGAAATACAGGCTCAGATTTTCAAAGGAATGCTTGGAAATATACATGCATACTCCTGTGCATGTCTGCTTGAAAATCTGGGCTGTTTGAGCAAGCAAGCAATTTATGTTTTATGTACAGGTTTATTTTAACTATCTTGATTGAAAGTTTTGAAAGCTCTTTCTTGGAAAAAGCAGAAATGCAACTCTAGTATATTGTGTGTCCATATGTTACAAACTACACACTGACACTTTATAACACAGATTTTTTTTGTTTCCCTGGTTTTTGTTTACATTTGCTTTGTTTAAGATGCTTTGTAGAATTCTTTAACACAGGAGGCCACCGAATAAAATGCTGTATAGGAGATGGATCCAAAAAAGGGATGGATAATTTTATAATCAATTATATTTGTGGTTATAAATGATAACAAGCCACATTCACATAGAAAATCAGAGGGTTATGCCAGAGATCTATTTAGTCCAGTATCAAATCTCACAGTTCATGATATCATTTTATTGACACAGGGTTCAGATGTATAACATTTTACACAAGGCCAGTTGCATTCCAAGATGGAGGGGTCCCTGGGATAGTCCACTACCAGATTTGATGGGCTAATTGTCTTATGCAATATCACAAATCCTATGTTTCCTGTCTTCCACAGGTATAGTAATTGGCTGATTAATTTTAGCCTGGCTACCTTGAAAGAAAAAAGTAGAGTACTTGCAAATAAGTTAGAATGAATTCTCAATTAAAACATTTATATGAGTCACAGCCTCTGTGTCATTTTAGCAAAAACAAGCAATTACATTTGCTTCTAACAGGTAGAATAATGACTTTTTCACCTGACAACTGCCAGCTTAAAATTCCCACACATGTAGACCATTTCTGTTTCATCTTTTCTTTGAATTTCAGCTGCTTTGCTTTTCAATGACTATGCTTTGCTGGTGTCTCCTTTGTGTCTGAAACTCTCACACTGAGTTCTGCCTTTTTGGTGCAGGGTTTTCTTTTCACAGTGACATTTCAACATAAACAGTCAATATTCATTACCTCAAAGGAGACTTCTCTCCTATTGCTGACCAATTAAATACCAGCTGAGCTAGGCAGACAAAGGTAAAGAAGCTGTAATACAAGGCTGTCTTGGAGCATAAACTCTGTTCCCATAAAGGGAAAAGAAAGGTAATCAAAACAAAGAACTGAAGATATTGGGAAAATCCCAATGAGCACAAGACGATTTCTTTAAATGTTATCTTCCTCCTCTTTCTCTTGCATAATCCTTTCCTAGTTTTATTTAATCTGTAATCAGGGACACAAAAGATTCATGCACATTTATATATAAGAGGACAGCGAGAGTATCCAAGCATGCCTCTGCAATCTCTTTGCCTTCAATGAGTTTGGATGGCTCGTAAAGGAAAACTTAGTCTAACGTTTGATGCCAAGGAATATGATTTTCTTTTATTGTTGAGATAACAAGTCTGATTAAGATATGTTTTAATGTTACTATGTCGTACACAGACCAGTGCAGCTTAATTCAGTTTATACCATGTGATGAGCCTGCCCTGACATTGGAGAAGTCCATCCCAGTGGGAGAAGGATAAATGAATTTAGGGCGAGTGGAAATAAGTGCCAGCTGGGCAGCCCTGGAAGCTGATAAACCTCTGTTTATTCCACTGAATAGCTGTGGCATGGGCTGTAGTTACAAACTGCCCAAAAAACATAGGCACCTTCTCGGGGCAAGAAAATAGTTCCATCTATGGCATGTGCACAGTTCAGGCATTCTCACAGGTGACTGCACCTCCTGCATCTGCACACACACACAAATGGAGTTCACGAAGAGGCCCAGCTGATATTTTAGCCCATGCTGCATTTCTAAATCTGTAAATGTTTACTCAAGGTTTTAGGTGATGAGGATGTTTTTAAAACAGTTAAGAAAATACCATCCTGATTTTTAATTTGCTAGCATTACAGCAACTTCATTATTTGTGTCAGCATATGTATCGGTAGAATGTCTGTGCAAAAAGAACTAAACACTTATGAGCAAAAAGTTATGCACACCTTCAGGAGAGCCCAGCTACAAATGTGGCACTAGCACAAAACTAGCATCTTTAGAAATTTCATGTACATATTAAGGACCAGATCTTCAAGAGATGCTGAAGCCAAAAGACACAGAGGTTGCTTAGCATCTTTCAGAGTCAGGCTTTATAAATATATTCCACAAATGTGTCATAAGTTGAAATAACATATTTAATTCTCTGGTAGCAAATAACTATTGCATTTTTATATTGATAGACAGCAACCTCTGTACTTAAAGGCTTTTTTTTCCCCATTAAGTTAAAAGACAAACAGCATTCCTTGCTTAGGCAAACCATCCACTGAGTAGGGAGGTCAGGATTGGGCCCTACTGTGCTATAGAAATGTCTATGTACCATTAGGTATAAATACAATGCAAAGAACTGGTGCATATGCCTTGTGTAAAGATAATAGTTTGATTCTCTGAAATAAACCACACAGTTTTACTTAAATGGATGTGACACTGCTAAGAAAGAAACTTTATCCTTGTGAAAGATCTTTATTAGGCAGGGTACTTAACTCTAAGGGGAGAATTTAATAATCAGTGTGGTTGTGTTTTGTTGGCTTTAATTTTTGTTCCATTTGTGCAACCAGCAGCTAGAGGGCACAAAAGAATACGTTTACCTTATATTCTATCCTATAAAGCAGTTCTACAGTCTGAACAAACAAAAATTCAATACTGATTTTTAGTATATCACATATTTTGTTTAGGATGTTCTTTTCTGTCCTAGTTCTCAATAGGCAGTGACAATTCAGAAAGACAATGTGATGTAAAAAGAGCAGGCTAATCAAATCACTAAAAATGTATATTTAAACACCGAAGCATAGCAGGTAGTTGGCACACAACCACTCTGATTTTGGCCATCATTACTTGCCTCAACTGTTTTGTAAAGCTTTTGTTTAAAACTAATATAAACACATGCTTAACCTCCTTCATTCTTACATCTTAAAAATTAATGCTGGCTGTGATCCTGCATTAATAATAGCTATTATTTTTGCATTCATAAGGAGCTTACAAAAATAAACATGGAAGTCATAGTACAGTCTTCCTGTCAATTAAAAAGAGAGTCAGTTGTAGTTGCAGAGTGCTTTATCTTATCATTTCACTCAGGACATTTCCAGGTTGATGGATCTGATCTGAACGGCTCCAGCGATAATAAATGTATAAACACTCAGAATGTTCTGTAGCAAGACAGCCACAAAGAAGGTTATCAGTGATTACTAATTTTGGAGTCTCCCCATCTTGGAAAGGGTATTATCACTAGCCACTAATACTCCGGAGCTGAGGTAGTATATCAGGACCATTTATTTGAAAGCATTATAGTTTGACATTTTTCTATAGGAAATCCTAATAACCTCAGGAGGAGTCACATCTATTACTGTCGTACAAAATGGGTTGGGTCTCAATAATATTATATTTAAATGTATTTTAAAAAACCATTCCCCGCCATGATCTGTACCAACCCCTTAGGCACAAATGAGCTGGATATGGATAGAGTGTCATTTGCCAAATTGTAAATTGCCTACATTTATTTTGGGAGTGCACTAAACAGAGTGCTAATTGCCTTGTTTAGCACTTTTCTTTCTTTCATTTGCACTGGTGTAAAATCTTAGTAAATTAACTCAGGATTTTATTATGAAGGTAGCATGTGAACAACTCTGAATCAGTGAGAAAGCAGCATCAAAGGACTGATAAAAGAGGAGCTGACTCTACCCATAATGCCATTTATATGTCCCTGAAATTAAAAAGGATGAAATTAACTTTTAATCTTTCTGCTTTTCATATAGCTGATCTCAACGTAACATGTATTACTCAGTCATTTTATTTGCATTTATTCATTTAAAAATGTTAATAACTGTGATTGCAAGCTTGCTGTATGAGACTGTGCAGTTGCTTGTATTCATATACATAAAGGGTGCAGGATTCCATGGTAATTTTTTGAGTTGCAGCCAAGGATAGAGTTGGGACTCCTGTTTATTGTCAAAGAGATCACCCCCATAAAGCACATCTCATCTAGCTGTTTGGTGGCCTATGCAAAATTAGTTGGTGGTCTCAGACCAAATCCTAGTGGAATGGTGTCTGTCTACATTACAAATAGCAGCACTAACTGTACTTTATCTGTGATATTCTACATTAAATCCAAGGAGAAAATGGGCAGCGTAAATTAAACCACCAGCCCATGCCCCTTTTTTCATGGATTTGACACGTTATTGTAGTTTGGTAGTTAAAAGAAAACATTCAGTGACACTACACTCTGTAGACAAATAGAGTATTTCAACGTGAAACCTTGGCCTCACTGAAATCAACGGCAAAGTCCCATGGAGTTCAATAGTGTTTGGATTTCACCCTGAGTGAGTAATACTGTCAGGCTACAAGCACAACATTCTCTTTAAAGGGAATGCAGGCCAAAAGACAGTCTTGTGATTAAAGCATAATGTCATCAGTTAGAACAGCTGGATTCTATTCTGAACACCATCACAGAATAACTCTGTGACCCTAGGCTAAAGTTCTCAAAAGTGACCACTGGTTTTGGGTGACAACCAAATCTTGAGACAACATTTATTTAAGAAGTTCTGAGACCCCATAGCTTCAATTGATTTTAACAGGAGCTGTAGGCACTCAGTACCATTCAAAAGAAGGTCTATATGGGTACCCTAAAATAAAGGAACCTCAAATCACTGGCCACTGTTGAAAAATTTAGCCTTACTCTCTTCCTTAGTTTCTTCATCTGTAAAATAGTATCTGTATCTGTAGTATAAGTGGTTAACACAAAAGTAAATTTGAGATCCTCAGATGGGAGACCCTGCATAACTTATATTATTGTTATTTTTAAAATGAGAGTCAACCCTTACAAATTTTATCTAAAACAAACACTAAAGATCGGCCATAAATGGTATTTTAAAGGAGCAGTGATAAGGAAACTAAAATAAAAACTTGATGTCTATAAAAAAATCAGGAAAACTGGAATGAACTTTAGTCTGATTCTCAATCCAATCCAAAAACCTAACATAAAAGTAATGGCTAGAATCAGAGCTGGTCAAAATTCAGAATTTCCATCCTGCAGGAAATGTTGAAATTTCAAAATTTGGTTTCATCCTGAATTGGGCCAAAAATATCAAAATGTTGGAATCTTTCAAAAAGGAAATATTCTGTAAATATTTCATTTAGACCTTAACAAAAACTTAATTTCAACTTTATTATTTCAAATATATTAAATTGTAACAAACATTTTGATGATTTCCTGTACAAATTTAGACACAATGGGGAGGTTACCATGAAAAAAACTGATTTTGTAAAATCAACATTTTCCAATGGACAACTATTCTGTTGGAAAACATTCATCCAGCTCTAGCTAGAATTATAGAAATGAAAAATGAAAAATTCTGCTATGTCATCACCAGTAGTGCATTTTGCCTGCCAAGGCAAGATTGATCCCTATGATAAATTTGTTAGTTCATTGTCCTATCTGATTTTAACAGCTGTTATATTAGCATATATAAAAAGTTTACAAGAATAAAAATAGACTGATTGAAGTTAAGAACAGTTGAAGTAAGTACTTTAATAAGAAATACTGTGTGGCTTTCTGTTTGATTTGAGCCAGGATATTTAAAAAAAATAAAAATACCAGAAAGTTATTTTTTTCTTGCAGTACCTATGACCTCATTTAAAATAAGATATACAAGGACATTATGAATCAAAAGTTAATGGGAAGTGGATGTTTAGCTTCCTTAGACACCTTTGAAAACCCAGCATAATAAATAGTAAGTAATGTGTTAATTTATGGGCATTCAAAAATGTAGACCTTAGGGTGCCTTCAAAAATAGTACAAGAAAGCTCAAAACAAAGCTGTTTTTTATGAGATTTTGAATTCAGTTTCCAGACAACAGTGGTTTGGCTGGGTTGAAGATAAGTACTGAATTTTTGGATGATTCTCTGAAATAAACCGCCAAATCTTTTGATGTGCCTACATCATTATTTGACACCTGGCTTCACTGCAGTTGAGTATTATGTAATAAAACAAGATACGATTTAGTGTTTGTTAACAGTTATTTGTCAATGGAACAAAAGAGATACTTCTTTACAATCATCTGTAGATAAATTCCTAATATAGGGCTAGCACCTACTCCCAGCAATGTTAATGGAAGTTAAATAGTGATTGGGTTGTGAGAGTGAATGACTCCGTAGTCCAGTGGTTAGAGCATCCACTGGGGAGGACAGAGACCCCAGGTCTGGTCCCCATGCTCCAATTGCCCTTTCGTTAGTTAATCGCAATAGAAAAGCTTCAACGGGAAGGATTGGGGGAGCTCCACATCAGAATATCTCATAGCTTAGTAGTTAAAACACTCTCCTAAGAGGTGGGAAAGGCAAAAAGGGGAAAATTGAACCTGAGTGTCCCACCTTCCAGGTAAGTGCTTTCAGGGCTGTTTTAAGACCTTCGTAGGCCCTAGGCACACTTGCCTTCATAGGCCCCCCGACCGAAATAACTAATTTGATTTTAAGCTATTAATAAATAGTTTTTTAAATAAAAATAAAAAATTATATATAAAAATATTTTTCGTAGGCCCTGAAAGTTTCGTAGGCTCTAGGTACTGTGCCTATTGTGCCTAATGGATAATACAGCCCTGAGTGATTGAACCATGGGACTAAAAATTATATGGTGGGTACTGCCACCATCTCCTTACGATTTAGATTTTGAATAAGACCCGATTTGGTTGGCGTGCTCAGAGGCTGCTTTCCAGATTGAGCCCTACATAGGAAGTAGGCAGCTAAACACTTGCCGTGTCTCGGTTTGTGATTTGCTCTGAGGTTTAGGCAGGAGATAGATATCCAGATGCCTAGCGGGTGGCAGCAGTACATATGCTCGGAGGCAGAAACATAGGCACAGAATTAACTCTTACCCTGAAAATATAGGTTCCAAGTGAATTTAAGCATCTACAGGTTAAGCAGGAGTTTTGTGGATTGCAGTGGAGACATAACTGGAACTTAGGTGCCTAAACTTGAGACGTAGGTTCTTAAGTGGATTCTACCCTCAATAGCCACCAACATTTGGCCACCTTGGCCTTGGGAAATCAGGATCTTGGCTTTAAGAAACAATTCTGATATAATAAAGCAAATTGAACCAAACATCTGCTTTTGATCCATTTGTATGTCATTATTTAAACACAAAAGACATTTGATGCTAAGCAGAAAAACATACATCCAAAGTGAAAACTAATATAATCTATGAATGTAAGTGAAAAGATTTATTTTTAAAGTTTCCAATGTAGTCCCTGGTCTCAGGCAAAATTAATGTGCTAGAGAATTTCCATGAAGAACATCAATACAGGGCAGTTAGCCTCAGTCAGTGTTCCAGATATATGCTGCCCAATCCCCCCTTGTAGGGGAAAGCCAGGGTTTATTTTATTTTATAATATATTACTGGGAAGGTGCCAAATACTCTACTCTGCAAGCACAAGTCCCTCTAGCAGTACAGGAGCCCCTCCACCTCTATGAAGCCTCTCAGAAATACACAAATGAATTTTATTTATATAATATACGTATCAAAATGGCTCAAAAGAAACAATCTAAGTAAACATATTGATTAGTATAACAGTGCAAAACTCAGCCCTAGCAGGTGATGACATTTGCCATGCATACATACACCAGCAGAGACCACCACACCACATAGCTCGTTAAATATGCAGGCATTTGTGCATATTAATAAATTAATTTTCAGAGCTAGAGCTGGGATTAGAACCTCAGTCATCCCAAGCAAGTGCACTGCAGATGTCAGCTAAAAGATCAGGTCCATTGTTTGTTTCAGCTCAGGATATAAATAGTCTCCTGGAACATGTCCAGCTATTACACAAACACAAGAGTTGAATTATGGAAGGTGATTACATAAATATGTAGGTATTTTGGAAGTTATTAGTGGCTTCCTGAGGATAATTAATATTTATTTCTTATTTATATTTATTTTTTATTTGTAAGTGACTCTACAGCTCTTATTAGATAATACCTATGTAGAGTGTTATATAATGTAGGTTTTGTATAGTGTAATGAAATTGTGCATGGCACTTTACAACGGGCCAGTATGCCAAATTGGAACATAATTTCTGCTCAAGGAGTTTATTGACTAAGGCTTTGATCTTGCAAACTTTTACACATGTGCTTAATTTTAAATCAGTAGGACAACTCATATGATTAAAAAAGTTAAGCATGCTTGTAATTGTTTGCAAGACAGAGGGTAAGAATTTGATACAAAGCCTATTGAAGTCAATAGGAATCTTTTCACTGAATTCAATTGGCTTTGAATCAGTCCCTAAAGGCATGAGTACAATTCAAAAACCAAAACAAAACCAAAAAAACCCCCACACTTGAATATGAACAGGTATCAACTCGGATAGTTGGGATTGATCTTGTTTGAGCAGAGGGTTGGACTAATCCTAATCTTCTATGATTCTATGATCTCAGTGGGGTATATGGTCATTGAAACCAGAGCACCTCACTTGTCTATATAGGGAGCTGAATGATTAGAAAAGGTGTTAAATTGTGTGACAGCATTGGAAAACGGAGCGGGAGAACTCATTTTGGAGTCTAGCATTTGGCTAGAACTTGAGTACTATAGGGATCATATTTTTTATTCCCTGTGAGGATGGCAAAAAGGTAGAAAAAGGGAAGAGAGAGAACATTTCTAATATAAGAGTATGTGTGTATTTATATGATGTATGCACACACAGAAATATGCTTATAAACAGCATATTACATACAAAAATACATTAAAAGAATATTACGGTTGCAAAGTCAAACATTCAACATTTAGGAAACACCAGAATTAAAGTGGCCCATGCAATCTTAATTCTGCACCTTGTGTGTATGCAATATAATACAGCCTTTAATTACATGATCACATACTATTTTTCCATAAGAATCTGCCAAATTCAGTGCACTGGTTGGATGGGGTAACCCCTTTGCTGAAATTCCAGCATCTGCTGCAAAGCATGAAGATGCTACAGCTTCTTAACAAAACAGCTGTGAGAATTTTTTTTAGCATAGGTGAAACAACTTACTTTTGCCTAAGATCATTTTCAGAATCTGCTGAACCGCTTTTGTTGAAACTTTCCCCAAAACATCAGCATAATGGAGGAAAATGTAGAGCAACAAATAGGCAGGCACACAATCTCTCTGTGAGATTGCTTGATACGATTTGCTCACATTACATATATGTAAAAGATGGCACACAGATTAAGAGACTTGCCTGATGCTACCCAGCAAATGAGTGGCAGAGCTGATACGAGGAGCCGGATCTCTTGACCTCTGTCTCATGCTGTCATTACTAGCCAGCACTGTCTTCCTGATTAAACTGAGCTTACCTTTGATTTTTGCTAATATCATTAACTGCACAGATGTGAAATGATTAACAGATATGTTATGATAGTTCATTTCAGTGGGCAAGGAAATTAAATTTGCAGTATGTGACTCCTAGGAAATTAAACGTCTATTAGGAAAGGGTTAAAGACAGATTATGTAAATAGGCATATTTTCATTTGTCCTATACGTAGCACTGTGTAGTGAAGTATGCTGGGATTTATTTTTTAAGTTTTTCTTTTCCACAAATTGAGAGATTAACCTGGTCCCAATTGAAATGGCAGCCCATATCATACCTTCCCTTGATCTCACAGCATGGCTAATAACAGCTGGGGCCTACCAAGCAGGCTTCTTTATTTTTCCTTTATTGTTCCAGACCACACATCCGTGAACCTTCAGCATGTTATGTACTTAAGCATGGTCAGGTTGATGTCATTATTTTCTTATTGTTGTGGCGCTCCCTGGGTGTTTGCCCATATTCATAGAGAGGAGCTTGTGTGCTCTTTGTAGGTTAACCTTTTAAAAAGGAGATGCTCGACCACTTGCAAATTTAGCCTAGGGCTGTGACATTGCACTAGGCCGATTGGTACGCTTCAAAACACATATTAGCACCACTTGTGCTATTTCATCTCTCTTTTTAATTTTAGCCCAGTCTTGTTAGATAAATCTTATCTGCGCCACAAGCAAATGCTTGATAGAGCACATTTTTAAAGCGTTGGGGTGGGGGGGGGGGGAGACACGGTCTGTCTGGGTCACTGTGTGCTTTGTCTAACTATAAGCATAGCTATTTGCCAGTTTATCTGTCTGCCTGTCCCTCCGACTATCTCTCTAGCTACCCCATAGCAAACAAGCTATGAACATTAGCACTGAATTGTGAGAGCTACAGAGGATAGTGCTTCTCTGCATGAACCATAGCCACGTTTAGCTTTTACAATCCTATAAAAATTGGTCTACTTGATATCAGTTCAGACTGGAAATCAAGCAACAGCTCTCAATTGCCTCAGGCTTTGATGTAAGCACCCCAGAATATTTCTGTTTAAACTATAGTGGATGGAAGACACCTATAAAAATATTAATTAGCTCCAGATGACACCAGATGCAGTTAACATACTGCGTGCCAGCTCTGAAATACTGGAGTTTTTATTAGGTAAGCTAATGTTTATTGCGATCATTAAATTCCGAGTCATAAAAGGCTGAACATAAGATGTTGCAGGTTGGTGTTACTCCCTCTGCATGTCAAATATAGGTTTGTTAAATCCTGTTTTCAGGGTTAAGTTTTTAAGATGTCAAATTGCAAATGTAAATTTTCAAAAATATTTGGCAATGTTTTTTTTTCACTGAGGCGGTGGGCCTAATTCAGATGTGTAAGTGGGTGCATCTGCATTGGTTTCAGTGAATTTGGCATTGTAACTTTTAAATAGAGTAGTTTCTAATACCAAAGATTACAGAATTACTTTAGGAACGTTAATTATGAGAATGATAGTCCTAACAGCAATGTTTCCTTTACTATATTTTGTTTTTGTAGGTTGTTAGTTAGAGCTGATCCTGCGGTCGGCCAAATTAAGGGGTGATGTGTAGGTTCCAAGAGAGGGAGTAACACACAGATGGGAAGCAGACAGACTTACAACCCATTCTGGTCTCTGCCAGCTCCTTACAGTGTGAGCTGAGTTAATGGGAAGTGAAACAGTGCTGACGTATATGTTCTGGGAATTAGGTTTAAGGCTCACCATCACTCTGCCCAAACTAGCCCCCTTTGCAAAACTTGTGCTGTGTAGAGAGCATAAGAAACTATGCAACACAGAGATTTTTACAGGATAGAGACTGACCAGTCTGGATATTAGTTGGCTTTTGTGTCCATAATGTGCTCTTCAAGCCCCTCCATGCCCTGTGCTGGCCCATATAGGATTGTCTCCTTAATGTTTCCTTTGTTCATTATAGGAAAGTCAAGGGACTGTTGGACTAGAAAATATAGTTATTTATAAGAGTTCATATTTTGCAAGCTTTGCAACTATTTTTATGCATAGCCCATCAACTATCTCTTTTGCGTATTTCAGTGTGCACATTTGTAGAGTTATAGCAATGGAAATACATTTATTCATTGCAGTTTCACCTTTCCATTCTGATAGACTTTTGTGTTTATTGTTAAATATTCCCATATTGATCTACAACACAAAGTAACAACTGTTTGAATTCAGATTTTTGTTGAATTTTTTCTTACAAGTTTCTACACAATACAAGACAGAGTAAAATTAGCAAACATGTGATTAGAAAAAAATTAGTAGAGTTGGCTAGTATCATTTTCACAAAATATAAATAAATAAAAATTAAAAATGATATGCTTGTGAATTTTTTTTCTTAACCTGCTCTAATTTTAACCTGTATGGGTCAAATCTTTGTTCATGCAAAATTATAATCAGAATCAATGCGAGCTTTGCCTGAGTGATAACTGAGTAAAGACATCAAAATTTGGCCTTTTATACATTTTCAGGTGTGTTCCAATAGGCTGGAAGTGATATGTATTATTGGAATGCTGTGATGAATTATTAATGCATTAAAACTCTTTTAATCTGAACCCTGATTATCTTAAAGTAGGCCATGTTCCCTGAAGTGTAATAGCTACATTTAAAAGTAGCCCAGTTTACCTGACAGACCATTTATCCAAATTTACTTTCATCTTCTTCAGATAAGCAGTTTCAACTATATGTAACAATATCTTGCATTTACATAGGGTTTGCAATGGTTTCATTAGCAACTGCAACATGTGATTCACTCATGAATCCTCAACATTAAAACTGCCCTTTAATATGTCATGTTAGGGCAAAATCTAGGGTAAGGTTTTCCTGAATTACTAAGTATATGTAATTACAAAAAACCCGCTAACGATCCAGTGTGTTACTCTAAGGGTCTCTTCTTCACAAAAATATTCTTAATTTTCAGTGGTTTGCAGGCCAAGACGACATCCTAATTTTATTCAAAAGCTCCTCTTGACCCTTTCTAAGGCCTTCTGATTCCAACAAAAACCAACAAACACAATAAAATTGGCACACTTTCCCCTTTGAAAGGACGTTATAATCTATGATATGGTTGCCTTATAGGTAAAATATGCCTCCTGTGTGACACCCTTTCATGATATCAGTGCATAAGCTTTATGGTTGCATAAGATCCTTACATATTTTAAATGATATTCAGAAATATGCTTATACATTTTTTTAAAAGATTCTATTTTCTTATCTGAACTCTTTTAACAAAGGTATTATGCAAAGTATAAAAGCTGCCCAATTTTTTCCAACCTTTTGCTTCTCTCTAAACCACAGTCATTTTGCTAGACATTGAAAATGTCTTGATTTAGTTGTCTTGCTATTTTGGGCCTGTCCTGCCCCCTGCAGTGGTAATAGGGATGGGGTTTCCTGCTGGGCCCTGAAGAATACCATTTCACGGCCGCCACATAGCTGGCGGCTTTTATTTATGGAGCCAAGAAAATGAATGGGTATTAGTGTCCAAACATTTCAACATGCTCCTGCGGCCAGGCACAAAAGGGACTGATTTGCAGCAAATTTCCACTTATTTTCCAAAAGTATTTACCTTGCAGAAGCCTGGCTGATCGTTATAATGGCATAGCTGAGGGGAAAAATGACCATTTCTGAACCCAATTTTTATATATGTTTCTGAACCTTAAAAGAGCTATACTTCTTCCGAATAAAGATAATACCCCTGGTTGCTAGGCTTTCATGGATAGGTGGATAAAGCCAGGCCTTTTTTATTTTATTTTATTTATTTTATTATTATTATTATCTTTACAACACATGAAATAGGCATTACTAAAAGTAGAACCTTCTCTCTCTGCAATGCAAACTACAAGAATGTTTTTGAAAGAGATTCTGGAGATTCCAATGCCAAAGTTTGGACCCCTTTAGGCTTAGGGAGTGAGTACCCATTGGTATAACAAGTAGAATGTGTATTTCTGCCACCTGTACCTTTACTTACCTTTTGGGGGCAATGTAATGTTTATTTTGTGTGTTTCCTAGAACACCCTCATCAGAATTTTGGAGATTTTCAAACAGCGCACCACTTTGCAAGTACACAAAATCACACCTGAACATAGCACCTACAAACAGCTGTACAAATGCTAAGATTTGCACAAGCCCTTTAACTCCCATGGATATGCATATGCAGCTAAGATTTGGCCCCTACGAAGCCAGATGGAAGTGTCTACAACACGTGAAGTTCAGATGCACAATTCCAACACCTACACGCAAGAGGAGTTCAAGTGTTGAAGATCACTCTTTAGTGTTTATAGGTAAGCCATAACACAAAAAGGAAAGCTGCACCACTTGCATTATAATATCATGTCTTGGAAGTTCCCAGCAGGTAAGATGTGAATTCTAGATAACAGAATCATAACACCACAGTAGCTGCTGTTGTACAAGTTCATGCAGGCCACATCATATATTGCAGTCTGCAACCCTTTAATGTAAGACTCAGAAGTCTTATATATATATATATATATATAGTCTTATATATATGACAATTTGGCAGGGCCAATGAACTTGCAATCTCTCCATTTGTAATTGTTTTTATATAATAAAATATTCTAGATATAAATGACATTTCTTTGCTAACTATTTATAGTTGCTTCACCCACTCTGCAATAAGTAATGTATGTGCTATTATAAATGAATTCAGAGTTTGTCTAGTTTCACATTAATATTTGTATCTACCATTGTTTCTTTTACTGGAACACTATTTGGTGTTTACAACATCATTTCTTATTAAGTTTCTAAAGGCATCACTCTAGTTCTTAAACCAACAATACACAAACTAACCTCACAAAGGTTCGTGCTGCAGAAAGGACTCCAGTCCTTTTTACAATGAGGCAGATAGGTCTTGAGCTAAAGGGGGAAAGCTTTGTCCCTGCACACGGTCTGAATACCTGGGAGAGCCAATGGATTCCACAAGGGAAGAAATCCTGAATCTTAGATAGTAGTGCAGCAGTGGAACTACTCTACTGGTAACACTGAACCTTGACAGCTGCTCCATGCCTCTTACTGGGTCTTTGGGTCCACTTGATCAAGGATTCAGAGGTTCCACCTCTTAAACCCACCTGCAAGCTGGCATGAGGAAAGCCCCAGTCAGTACACAATGTGTTCAAACCCAATGCTTAAGCTGGCTGTCACCATCCTACACTCCACCCCCAGGTATGCCAAGGCTCCACTACGTGTCTGCAAAAGGGGCAAGTTGGACTTGCTATTTAGAGTTCTGGGGAATAATGGTGGGCTGGAGAAAGGACAATGTTGAGAGCATCTCTCTTCCTGCTTCTGCACCCTGCTGGGGTAGCCATGGAGGAGACAGTCAGAAAGGGAGAGGAGGCTTCCCCCTTTTCTTGCCCCAGTTTTTCTATGATTGCAGCAGGTTTGCTCTCCTCCACTTTATATTGTAGAATAAAGCTCACTGAGATTTCAGTTGTAGAGAGTCAGTGTGGGGTATGGGAATCAGCACAGGGGCAGACATCAGGAATTCTAATCCCGGTTGTGTCACTGATTTACTGAATAGCCTGAGGCAAGCCACTTTCTCTGCCTCAGTTTCCCCTGCCATAGAATGGATGTAATCATGCTTACCTACGTGTGAACAGTGGTGTTGTGAGAATCAATCACAGAGCTTTGAACAAGTAAAGCACTAAGTAATATTGATTTAAAAAATTCTTTCAAATTCTTGTACTTTCATGCCACTGATAATATTTGATGGAAACCTAGAAACAGCCTGAGAAATCCTCAGCTACTATGCAGTCGGTGTAACAACGTAGCTTTCAGAGGCACCCCAGGCCTATTAAACATCAAGCACTAATGGCCCTTTTAAACAGCTAGCCTGATTTAAACAAATATGGTAGAATTTGCTTGGGTGTCTTGTTAACATCACAATGTGCTATTTATTTTACTGGCTCTCAACAATATAATTAAGATTGTGAGTTTGTGAATACTTTCTTTAAAAAAAAAATCCAATGAAGAATATACTATTCTAAAAACTCTTGTGGAAAGTACAGTATATAAAAGCTTGTTCTTCCCACTAAGAAATTCTGACTTGATTTCATTCAGTTGTAATGAAGCAAGAGAACTTTAACAAAAATGAATACCCTGTGGTCTCTTTTGTTCCCTTTTTTAATACATCTTGGTTTAGTCAATGATTGAGGAAGTCTATCAAGCTCTGCTCAAGGTTCTTTTTCAATCGTTAGAAGTGAATCATCTTTAACCCCCCCTCTCCCTCCCCGCCCCCCCCAAACACACTTATTAAAAATGTTTAATCTTGTCAGGTTAGCAAAAAAAATAAATTTTGCTTTCTTTTTCCTGGGGTTAAGAATTACTTTTATCTGACAATGGCTTTGCATGTTACAGCATTAATTTTGCAATAAATTACAGTGCAGGTAGGTGGAATTACTCACATTGCTTGACCAAAGTGTCTGACCTAGCCAGACCTCTGATTGATGAATAGTTTTTCATTTTGTTCTGCCAGTTCTATCAGACAAAATCGAAAAACTGGGTGAAAAAGATCCTATTTCATGTAATAGCATTTTGTTATATATCATTAGCACTTAATTCTGTCACCAGAACTAGATCTATGTTAACTAGGTCTTCCAACTTAATCCTTTTGCATCTCCATGTGACATCCATTGTGGAAAATTGATGCCCCAAAACTACTGGTCCCAAAGAGTGAAATAATTCATAGGCTGTTATTGAATGACTCAGTCCACACCCTCTGAGAGAAGAAGCTCATGTATTGTGTGTTTTACCTGTTTACAGAGTGTCCACTGGGCTGACAAAGTGCTGCTAAATCAGTTGAAAACTCCTGATATGGCCTAACATTTTATATTTATATAGGACTTGCCATGAGAAGTGCTCAGATTTGGCAAACATTAGCCTTACAATATCACAGTGACATAGAAGTGTATTATTAAACTCATTTCAAACACAGGGCAACTTCAAGGAAGAGTGAAATTCACTCCATCGTAGGGTGCCATGCGTTAAGGGCTTATGTGAGACTTGGATAATGCATAGGCCTTTCTGCAGACTTTTTGCATTGAGCTGAATTTCATCAAGAGAAAAGAACGGCAAAATTTTCAGTGACCTGACCTCCCTTTTGCAGGTTCAGTTTTGTGGCTGAAAAGCCTACTCCCCTTGTGGGGAGACTGTGGTAGCTAATCAACTAGTATGAACACACACAATTTTGGCAGAAGGAATTTCAGCAGGTGGTAAGCTAGGCAAGAAGTGAAAAAAGGAGTTTTGTGGAAAATCTCTATATTGTTTACATTTCAAAGGGTCCAAATAGATCAATTTTTTCTTTTAAAAAAAATTTCCATGTTTTTTTAAAATCTGTATTTTTATTAAAAACATTGTCGAAACAGTTATCAACATTTTTGTTATCAAAACCCAGGTTTCCAGTGAACAAAAGTCAATAACCATTTTGCTAACATTTGTAAGGAGGCATGTTTTCCATAAACACTTTGAGAACAATTGTGATTTAAAGTGTAATAACATTATTTTGTAACAAAAATGAAATATTTTGACAATTTCTACAATTCATCAATTTGATTAAAAAAGTTTGAAAAATGTTGATCATTTCTAGCAGGAGGGAGTGTAGCTCTATGAAACTTTCTCTACTCCCGGATTACTTTCCTTACAAAAACAAGTTTATTCCTGTTATGTCTGAAAAACCAACAGTCAGGGGAGAGCAAAATGGATTCTATTCTGCTTCTTCAGCAAAACTGTCAGTTCTTTTCAGACAGTAGGATCATTACTACTGGCAATGGTGTAAGAAGAAGGAACCTTAAAGTGGGATTTACAGATCTCAGGTTGATTTGGCAGCACTGGAAGTTGGAAGGATAAATAATCCTCAACTACATGTTACAAGCTCGATGCAAGAATCACTGGGTTAGATTCTATAGCCTATGTTATGCAGAACATCAGCCTAGATAATGACAATGGTCCCCTTTGGCCTTAAAAATCCATGAATCTGCATCTTTTTGACCTGTAAACTGACAAAATTTGCTACAAAATTCATTGAGGGAAAAATGAGCATGCAATGCCTGGATGCCGGAAATAGTTTCCCCGAGAGCGAATGTAAATTCTGAGGTTTTCATTCAGATATCACATGTGCATGTAGGAATTTTTCTGTATTTTCCTGAAAAACTACATTTTCCACATTTCGGTTTTCATGCACATAGGACATAATACTACATTCTAGTTCCTTGCTTGTTAGATGATATGTCTTCCAAAGTGTCTCTCAATTAGATTTTCCCCTGTACATGGAATACCTCCCAGAACTGGTTCATCAAATCATAATTATCTCTCATTCAAATCTCTATGTAAGGCTCATTTTTATAATGGCTCCTTTAAAAAGTGAATCAACTGAATAATTCTCTCTAAATTTCACTATTTTAGGCTCCTATCTTAAAACTGGATCCATGAAGATGAAGTCAATGGGGATTTGTGTGAGTAAAAAGGATCACCTGTATGGATCTGATTGCAGAATTGGGGCCATAGTTTATAAGACAACATTTGTTTTTATTTTTAGTTACAACAAAATTCAGCCATGCTTTGAGCATGCCTTTGCTGAATAACCAATGACCATTTTCTGTCCTCCCCCATCTCTAGCCTAGTATCTTGTGACAAATACGTTGAATCATGTGCAATTTTCACTGCAAGCTCTTTGAGGCATGGATTATGTGCCTTTTATCTGGAACAAATTTGGGTATTGTAAAATAATTTTAAAAGTCAATAACTGATATCATTCAGCCTCATATTTTTGTGTCCAGTTTTCTACATATACCAATTGTCAACGATGATAAAGACTGACCATCCTCACAGACTATGTTTTTATACCTGGAATCTTCTTGGAGTCTGTGTTACATTTACAGGGATAGATCCTGACCTCAATCACACTGTGTGCATATGCAGTCATTCCCTTGGTATCAGTGGAGTTACTCCATATTTACACCAGTGCAGATGAGATGAAAAATCTGGCCTCTGATATGAAAAATACTATTCATGTGCTTTCAACAAAAGGACAGAAGTCTGATAACTTTGGGTCGGCACCAAAATGAGACAAATATGGTAGTGAAAAGCCCCAAGTTTTCTAAATGTAGATGAGCACAGATTAAGAAAGCAGTAATTAATTTCCTTTGACCTCAAGCTGAAATTCCTTTCTAAAGCTGTCATAAAGAGAAAGAGGCCAGAGAGAAGAAGTGAAACTGTGTAACAATGCAATTAAACCCTTGTAATGAGGTCAGCTATTGGACTTGTTGCAACTGATATCATTATAGCAATGAGAAGGCACTATACGGATGGCCTGATTTTTTACTTGATTCATTTTTTCCCCTTTAACTCTTTAACAGTCAGATATGTAGTTTATAGTGTTATGCAAAATAAGTATGGTTTGCTATCAGACCAGCTTTCTGATCTTACTAATACTTTTCCAGGAATAGTGATGAACGGATTAACAAATATCAAATTAATTAACAAATTAATTAACAAATATCAAATTATAGTATAGTTCTGCCACAGGTAATGCTTCCTTCAGATAATAACTCAATAGCTGTCAGAACCATACTTTTGAGTGCAAGAAATTGGTCATAGGAGTGGCTGAACTCTGTCATTCCTAAGGCTGACAACTGAAAATCTTGCTTTGTTATACCGTGAGCCTGATTTTTCAGTCTGGCCTTTACTTTTGCATATACAACTTTTGGTGCACACACAGCTGCATGCACGCAATTGGTGCATTAACACATGCAGGAAATAGTATTTGTCACCTGTGTGCTCCGATAGGAGAGTGCCCGGGCATGTGCCAATGAAAAGTGGAAGCTGCCTGCTAAAAATCAGCCCTTTAAATATTAGCAATACGCAACTCTGACTTACATGGGAATTCTGGATTGTTAAGGAAAGCAAGATTAAACCCTCACGGCTAATTTCAATTTGAAAGAGCCCTGAGTAGTTTGGATACGCATCTGAAACTTTTTTATCAATTGATTGGGTTGGAAAAAGAATGGGCCCTGTTGCAAGATTATTCATGGGTTTCAGCTGGTCTGGAAACAGCATAGATTTTGCCTGTCAGGTTAGGGCAGAAAGCAGGAAATGCATCAGAGCTTGTCAAGGGAAAAAATGATGTTGTAAACCTCAGAAAAAATGTATTTGTTGCAGTTCAAGAACTGAATGAAGCTTTGAATCAGTCCGTATTTTATCCCAACTTGTCTGCTCATTCCCAACTGTGGTTTAAGGCAGGATCTCTGGGCTCTTGGTATCTGGCCCCCAGGGTCATAAGCAGCCTGGGTGGAGCAGTGAGTTAAAAGCAGAACAACAAACATTACTGCAGCATACAAATGATTACTGCAGACATGCTATTGCTGAGGTGAATTGGGCTGCCTCACACAGGAGGAAGGGCTAAGAACTCAGGAATGGGAGAGGATAGAAGTCCATCTGAGGTGCTAGTAGAAAGAATACATCAAGGGGGCCATGAAGATTTTGTGGTCTAAGAAGGCTAGTACATTGGAAGCTTATTTAGCCTTAATCTACCCCTGCTTGTTCTTCATAAGAATGTAGTGAACCTCAGAACATTTCAGAGTAATTTATATATATACACCTATAAATTCAGAGGCGCCTTTGAACTTGAACTGTTAGAACCTCTTATAGGGCCTGATCCAATATCCACTGGAGTCAATTGGAGTCTTTTCACTGACTTCAATGGGGTTTGGAGATTTCTTCACTTGCTGTTTACCGTTCTGGTTGGAAATAAAGCAAAAACTGTGGGATTTCTATCCTTCTGGTCCCAGACAGAACCAATAAATGAGACACAGCACCAAAAAAAAAAAACAAAAAAAAAACCAGTAACGCAAAAGGTGAAACATTTTCAAACCTCAAAAAAGATTCAGTTCAGGTTCAGTTTGAGCCATGGGCAAAGGGTTTGGGAAAGCTTCTATTTCATCTGAACCCTAAAAGCAGTTCATACCTTTACAAGAACCGTTATAAGATAGGCTGTTAACTAGAAATAACGGAAGGCAATATAGCCTGGCAATTAGAGCGCAGGACTGTATTATCTGTTCAAATGCCCATTCTTCCACACACTCAAGTCTCTTACCAGCTCTGCGCCTCAGTTTCCCCTATGAACCTTTGCAAAGGGCTCTAAGCTTTGCAGAAGAATGGGTGTATGTAAGTGCAAAGTGGTAGCCTTTTAAGGATATTTTTAAAAGAGGCAGTTGAATGATGTCCTATAAATTTTGTCATCTTTCTCTCCAAATGGACTACAATATAATATTTCCTCCAGGAATGCATTTATTATTTAACACTTTTCCGTGAAAGGTTTCTTTTACATTGCAAATGCTAAGAGTTCCTCCATAGGTCTTAGTCTATTGACCCTTTACCTTAAAACAAGCTATTAATGCTTAACACTGCTATTAGTATTCAGGGAAGTAATGATTGGTACTGAAATGTAAATGTGCAGTAAAAACAGCTTCTATTTTGTAAAATAATTATGTAGCCTAATAATTATTTCATATGACTCTTTTTGATTGATGGGGAAAGGGCACCAAGAAGTTTGGAATCGTGATTCTTCATGGTCTAAATTCAAATAGCAGCGACCAACCATTGTTTAAGATAAAGTTACTTTTTATAGATACTGCGACAGGATGATCCCTGAATCTGTTTCATCAGGTTACATCAGATATGGTATTTTTAATTAAACTTTTTTTTGAATGGCAAGGAATTATTATTCTATAAAGGGCAATACCAATTCTTGCAATCTCCAAGTAAGTCATTAGAAACCTGAAGGTCAAACATAGTTCAAATCTGCAGTGAAGTGAGACTTTCTCTTTCCACTCTGCTGTCATTGCACCTGACCCTAACCTGGTAAAAGCATCCCCAGTGGTGCCAAAGCGGCCTTTCCATTCTCAGTGTACTAGCTACACAGGTCTTTCACATTTGAGGCTGCCAGATAAATGTCAGATTGCAATGTTCTTATGACGTTTAATGGGAACCAGGCTGAAACTGCTTCAACCTGTTTCACTTTGGAGAAGTTTTTGTCACTCTGGCTTAGATGGAAAAAGAAGTCACAGATCAATAATGTACATAAATGAAAGAAATTCACCATGCTGGGCTTTCTTAGCTAGTTCACAGTTTCTAGAAAAATTAGAAAAGTCACATGTAGGTGTGTTCCGTACAGAAATAGCTATAGGATTATTCTTCATTCTGTTTTAAAGCAACTTAGTCTATATCTACACTTTTCTTGAATGAATAATGTTATAAACTCATATAGTCATTTTCATTGCAAGTTTTCAAATTTCATGTAACTCGTAACTCATAACTCAGCATATATGGGTACTTATGGGTATTTATATTTAAATTAATCTAGCTATTCTCGTAATTTAGTATTTTGCTAGTTTGGGGTCATTTGGTTTTTACATTTTTTTATTCAAATGTTTTAACTTAGGTGATAACCCAGTGTTATGTTTATTGTTTTCTATCATAATATAAAAATGGATTGCAAAGGAATGGAAAACTATAGATAAATATGAATCCATTACACATGCATGAATATAAATTAAGAGAACGGGAAAGATTTTTACATATAAAATCTGGTATAATCTAAATATAGAATAACTAAGATAACTAAGATGATGTATACGACTGCTGCCCTCTCGCCACCCACCTTCACCAACTCCACGCAAAGAGTTCTATAACCGGAGAAGGAAGAAGAGCAGAAGACTTCATGACGTTCACTAAGGACCTTTCTGTGCCAGTCATTTAACTTGGGAGGTGCTCAGTTATTGTAGTGATGGCCACAGTACATAACCTTAAGGGCTAGATTATACCCTACTTTTACGCAGTCATGCAGGAAGCAAAGTGAAGTTTGTCAATAATATCATCCTACCTCCTTAACCAAGTTAGATTTTCGGTCTGGTCTGTTCTGAAATACAAGTGTTGCTCTCCTGATACTCCTTTCTGTGAGAAAGTGAGTGGAGAGAGGCAGGGAATGGATGGAACTGGAGCTGGAGCTGGTCAGAGCCAAGAAGGAAAGTAAGCTGCACCCTTTGAAGGAAAACAAGGGAGTAATTATGACTAAGTCATATTTCCTTTTGGGGGATGCTCCCAGGGTGGCACATCCCCTTACTCTGGCCCTATGCCAGAAAGAAAGAAAGAAAAGAGAAACACAAGGGTTAATCAATAGATATTACTTGTAGGCATGACATATTTATTGCTGATTATCCAATAACTATTCTAGGACAATGACTTGAACCCTATGATATGTTTTATAAAGACTTACCCTACTAAATAATTTGAACAGTGGCAAGTATTTAATTCACTGGAATGTGCTGTAAAATGTCAGGTAATGTTAGGTGTTAGTGCACCTAAGTCATAACCAATAGAGATGATTGGAAAATGGGAAAAAATCTGGCAAACGTTTTTGTAATTTAGCCCTTTCCCCTCCCCATTAAAAATGTAACTTTTGACCAGCTATTGAGCTCATTAAAAATGGGACACAGCTTTCATGAGAAATTTGTCCCTGACTTTTTTTCTCAAAAAATTCTGAATTTCATAATTTTTCAATCAACTCTAGATTCAAAAAATTTAAGTCTAGGACTCTCATGACCATTTAGTCTGACCTCCTGCATAACACAGGCCATATAAACTCATCCCATCACTTCTGCATCAGGCCGTACATTCTGTTTGACTATAGCATACATTTTATAAAGATACCAGTCTTGATTTAAAAATGGCAAGTGAAGGAGAATCCACAATGTCCATAAGCAGGACCCTCACATGGGGAAGGAAAGGGTACACTTTACCAGGGCCCGGAGGCACTGGGAGGCCCAGCCAAGGCTGCAACCCCCATTACCATGAGGAAAAAAATGAGGCTAAATTGTAGATCATGCCTGAGGATATTTATAGAAATTTATTTCCTTGTATCTATGTATCTATTGTCCAGATCTTGTGAGATTTGCTGGAGCCAATCAGAAGCAGTGTTACAGCAGTCTCAAGCAACATTCGGAACAGTGAGTTGCTGGGCCTGCTGGCCCAGCCCAGGCCTTTCTTTAGAATAGAGAGTGTGTGCTTGTGCAGTTAAACTAGGACTTGTAGTTTGAAACTGAGAGACAGAGAGATTTTGTGCTCCTCTCTGTGACATGGTCTATCATATCAAGATCAAGAACTACCAGTCCCAGAGTTCCTTGTGCATAAGCAGGAGGGAAGGACAGCTGGTGGGAGGGGCAAAGCAAAGCACCATAAGATAGTGGGAGCCAGTGCTGCTTCTTCTTCTGGTGGGATTTGCAGGCCCAAAATTTATGTGAGTAAGTGTCTAATTTACTCACAGTTACACACACACCCCATACTGCCATGTGTGGGGGTGGCTATAAATACAAATCAGGCAGCCAGAAACATAAGGAGGTAAAAGAAAGGGAAACTAAAAGAAGCTAAAGGACACCAATCTATCCTCCAGTTTTTCAAATCAGACAAGGCCTTTCTGCAGTCAGGCAATATACTAACTAGGGAAGCAGATGAACAAAATCAAGATGAAAATGATTTCAATATAGAGACTGTGTCTTGGCACTGGCAACTGATGACAAAGCAAAGCTGCCAGAACATGCATCATGTGACTCCAATCTAATGCTTGAAGATAGTCAGGTAGTATCACCACTATCACCACCACATTCAGAAGGTTTACAAGAAACAGGAGAGAGTAGTGCTACACTATCTGACCCTTGTCTTTTCAAAGATCAAGGCTTGTGGCCTGAAAACATAACGGATTCTATCCATCAAAAAATTGTTCTGTTTGGTATCCTGACTTTTGAAGAAATGCGAAAGCTAGCAAAATCAATGCCAAAAGATGTTGATGGGCATAATTTTCCTGAATTTCTTCTCAAATGTAAGACTTCCAACAAGAGAGAAAAGATACCAAGAGATTGGTTTGTTTGGAGTGCTACCAACCAAGCAGTGTATTGTTTTCCATGTTGGCTGTTTCCTGAAGGGAGGCTTAAACGCAGTATGCTGGCAAAAAATGAAAGGTATTCACCAATTCTGAAAAAATGGTGTAAACTATATACTAAACTTCCTGAACATGAAAAGATGAGGTTCGGGATTGTATTATGTGTGTGGGAGGGGGCTCGTGTTATAAGTTTGTCCTGGGACCGAAAAAATTATGCTTGGACCCTGTCTGTAAGTAAGTTGTTCCACAGGTTAATTACCTTCACTGTTTAAAAAATGTCTCACTTTTCTAGTCCGAATTTAACTAGCTGCATCTTCAAACCTTTGGATCTCATTATGCCTTTTTCAACTAGTTTAAAGACCCTACCACCATCAGAAATCTCTTCCCCATATTGAAACTTGTAGACCATGATCAAGATTTCTGATGGTAGAAGAGTCCCTTGAATAAACTAGGTAGATTGATCTTCTTTAGTCTCTGACTAGAAGATATGTTTTCCAGAGCTCAAAATCATTGTTGTAGCTCTTTTCCGAACCCTTTCCAATTTTTCAATATCATTTTTAAGGTGTGGTTACCTTACTGGACACAGTATTCCATTAATGGTCTCACCAATGCCATTTGCAGAGATCATACCATTTCCCTATTCCTATTTGATACTCCTTTGGTTATATATCCAAGGATTGTGTTCACCCTCTTAGCTACAACATTGCACTGGGTAGTCATGTGCAATTGGTTAATCTGCCATAACCCATAAATCTCTTTCAGAGTTACTTCTTTTCAGGATACAATCCCCCATCTTAAAAATGTGACCTACGTTCTTTGCTCCTGGATACATGACCTTGTATTTGACTGTATTATAGTGTATATTGCTCAGATGAGCCCACCTTACCAAATGATCTGGGTCATCTGAATAACTAACCTATTTCCATCATTATTTACCACTCCACCAGTTTTTCTATCATCTGAAAATTTTACCAGCAATGATTTTATATTTTCTTCCAAATCATTGATAAACATATTGAATAGCATTAGGTCAAGAACAGATCTTTGTGACACACCACTAGAAACACCCTGATTTCCTATTTATAATTACTATCAGTTTGGCAGTTTTTATTCCATTTAATATGAATTACATTGATTTTGAATGTTGCTTTAAAAAAAAAAAAAATCAGAATGCCATGCAGGACTAAGTTAAATGCAACACAGTCACCTTTATCAACCAAATGTGTAATCTCATCAAAAAATTATATTGAGTGATTAATTTGGGAATTGATTACTTGTTCCTTCCTACTGTTATCATAGCTAGACAGGAGCAGTGCTTCAACCGGGCCTGGACTTGATCCTTATATATGCTCTCACTACCCTGTACCCACACAGAACTAGACACAACTCACTCTCCCAGTAAGTAAGTCCATTTAGTTACTGAAAATACATGTGCAGTGTTTTTCCACTTCTATTTCGCATTATGAACTGATGTATGTGTAGTGCTGTGTAGTAGTACCGATGGATCCTCTTGCAGATAATGTACACAGGAGGTAGAGAAAGGCTGTCAATTAAAGTATTAAATACTAATCCCATTACTTCACAACTAATTATATTTAAATATCTTTTTCTAGTACTTTTATGATAAGACAGAAAATATTATATTGCCTCTTTATAAATCCATGGTATGTGCACATCTTGAGTACTGAGTGCAGATATGGTCACCACATCTCAAAAAAGATATATTGGAATTGAAAAAGGTACAGAAAAGGGCAACAAAAATTATTAGGGTATGTAACAGCTTCCATATGAGAAGAGATTAATAAGATTGGGACTTTTCAGCTTGGAAAAGAGATGACTAAAGGGGGATATGATAGAGGTCTATAAAATCATTACTGGTGTGGAGAAAGTACATAAGGAAGTGTTAGTTAGACCTTCTCATAACACAAAAACTAGGGATCACCAAATGAAACTAATAGGCAGCAGTTTTAAAACGAGCAAAAGGAAATATTTCTTCACACAATGCACAGTCAACCTGTGGAACTCGTTGCCAGAGGATGTTGTGAAGGCCAAGACTATAACAGGATTCAAAAAAAGAACTAGATAAGTTCATGGAGGATAGGTCCACCAATGGCTATTAGTCAGGATGGGCAGGGATGCAAAACCAAAACTATATCTTGGTGCCAAGATTGAGCAAGTAAGGTTCCATACTGACAGGCCTAGAGACTGAACGACTGGAATCTCCAGTTTGCTAAGAGCAGTAAGCAGTACAAAGTGTCCTTAAAGCAGCCACAGATGGACAGTAGGAGATTCCCTATGTACAGGAGGGTTCTCCATTGATGTAAAACTAGCAGCCCCATCCCCAAAGTAAAGGGCGTGTTCCGGGATGGGGCCTGTGTAGAAGGAGAATGAGTATGGTGGAATGGAACTACACTACACTCAATCTTCCACTGATGATGTAAGTTAGGCCTTCCCCTGTGTAGGGCCAGGTAGCTCTGAACCTTTAAATCTCTGTGGCTGCTTATCTCTACTATGTAGCATGGATATTAGGAAGAATCAGGGCTTGAAGTTCTTTAAATATCCCTACAACTGGTACATCATAAGAAATAACCTGTCATCTATCCATTTATCTAATTTATGATATTTTAAAGTGCACATTGCTTTGTTATCTAAAAGATAACAATCCTGATCTGATCAATCCTGATCTGAACATGACTATCTCCAAAGATGAAAATGTAGTTCAGTCTCTGTGATCCATTTGTTCACTGGCTGCTCTACTGAGAATGCCAAACAGTGGTGGTGGTGTGTTTTGGCAAACTCATTTCACATAGACTATTAAATAACTGTCAAAGAGTAAAAACTTTTGTTCATCGGGGACCTAGACTGATTACATACAAACCTATTGTAGAGATGAAAGTCTCTCTCACACTTTGTTGATTCCCTTCCCTACTCTTCCATCATTATGGAATGATAAACAGCATGTTATCAGGAAAGATATTCATTATTTAACTCCAGATGGGAAGGGAAATTTTTAAATTATGGCATTAAAATGTACACAAACTCATTGTTTCCAGTAAAGCAGGGATTCCTGTTTTTTCCTTTGCTGTTTTTCTTTGGTGAACAATATGATGACCTTGACTGCTACTGAGTCCAGCTGGTAGCAGAAAGTAGAGTAAATCTTTTGAGAACACTGATTCTCATGAGTTTGCCAGGCAATTTGTTTAAACTCAGTTGATTCATTCAAAGACAGCCTGCATGGGCATCTGAACTTTTGGGCTAAATTCAGATTATCACCCAAAACTTCTCAACTTTTGGAAAGACAGCCGTCACCAATTATTTGATCATGTCTAATACAGAAAACAGATAATAGACAAGCATGCTTGCCTTGCTATGCAAAATGAGGAAGAAGATTTCTGAGCTACTGAGGCCAGCTTCTCACAGTTCTCCTGCTTACACCTCTCAACAGCTTTGCCTTTATACAATATAGGCCTGAAATACCTCCTGAGTGTTTTTATGCCAAGTTTCCTTCATATCCTCCTCCAACAATGTTCTAAAGCACCCCCCTAATTCTATAAAGCATTCCAGTGATAATGACCATAGTCCTTTCAGTAACTTTGTGCATCAAACTCTATTGTATTCACTCGTCCTAGTGCGTTTGAGTTCTCTGAGGCAGGGCCCTGTTAATTCTACAGCATGGATCATTATAGCATTGTGGGTCTGATCCCATTTGAATTCAGTGAGAAGACTTCCAATTACATCAGTGGGTGCTGAATTGAGCCCTGTAGGCACTTAAGATACCGCACCATCTTGCCTGTCCTTATTGGTGCCTGTGGTTCTTCATATTGGATTCTAAGTTTTTTCCCAGTATAAATTGATCATGTGGCATATTTACTCATAGTCCACTTTCCTTAGGGAAGGTTCATCATAGATGGGAGGTACAATTTTAAAATCTGCTCAGATCTGATCCTCTCTCAAGCAAAAAACATGCCAAATTATACCACTGTGATTCTGCTACTCTGAAGACTGAGCTGGGCAGAATTGAAACAGCAAGGGAACCGCTTCCATTGGTGTCATGCTCCCCATTGGGGTCAATGGAACTTCAGCAGCTGAGTGTTGGGTTTTCATTTCTTTCAATATTACAATTACTTTTAGTAGTTTTTAAAAAAAATTGTTTGAAAAAACGATGAAGAAGAAAAGCGATGTTAATGCTTAATGTTTTTCCTTTTGGAATGTGCATGTCTGATTGGCCCAAATGGGAAGAAGAAACTGGTGCAAGAATTTTGTTCCCGTTAAATTTTTTAATAATCTGCTTGTGCTGAGTCTTGTCTGGATGCTTTGTAACTGGGGTCTGGCTTTTTTTTTTTTTTCCCACTCACATGCTCTTGCCAAGGATATCATTATGACATTCTGTAGTAACAAGCATTCTTCTGTTCAAATTTATATCAATTAGTTTGGGACAGTAATTCAATCGGACGGCCCACTGGATTTTGAAAGACTTGCAACCATGTCAAAGTGGCGACCTTTTTCCTCCGCTCTCAGCCAAAAGCCATTTTTTTAACAAGGAGTGCTTGAAAAGAAATGCCACTTTGATAATTAGTTATTGATCATGGACAATGTGGTGATGAATACCATTGGATTACCCAGACGCCAGTGGGTCACGACACAAGGATTTCCTTATCGCAATAATCTGTGAAAAGAAATGTACAAGAAAGGTCATTAAGGCCAGTCTTCAGGGAATAGTACCCAGATAATCTAACTTCCTTATTAAAAATAAAAATACAAAAGCATCTTGGACATGCCAAGTGCTTTTATAATCCTGTTAAAATAGCCACCGGATAAGGAAATTTAGGAAGTGGAGCATTTGCTTTGAGACAACAATATGCGAAGTTATTTTGATAATTAACCCTGCTTTGTCCAGCAGTTTTACCTAAGGAGAACACCATTAACCCTCCTGCCCTGAAATGTCCATTAGAAACAATTTGGGACCTGAGCACAAGAAGACCATAAAAAATTATAGACTTAAAAGTATAATTGACTTTTTTTTTAGGGCTAATTTAGACCGCACTTTGAAAGCTGCATAAAATTGCTGCATATGAGCCATTTAATGGAGAAAAAACTGAAAAGAACGATTCTATTGTACTTAAAGAAAAAAAAAGGTATCCATTAATTGTAGAGTTTCTTTCTAGGACTACTAATGTAAAGCATCTCTGCTGAAACTGGCATGGATATAAAACCATCTGTGCCACAACTTTGTTAGTTTGGGGGTACAGTACATACAATACTGCTATCAACAGAACAATTTTTTGAGAGGGGCACTCATTAAAGTCCTTTTCTAACGGAACTGTTTTGACACAACAAGTAATAACAGTACATTGTGTGGCCACATGGTGCACTGCATTGATAGGTGGATACAGAGCTTTTCACTTCTAGATCACTGCTTCAAAATAAATTCAAAGCAATGAATTTTATTTTATTTGTAGATTTATCTATGATGCTTACCTATGACTTTAGTTTCACAGCAACCCTGTGAGGTAAAGTACTATAATTGAGGAAACTGAAATGCAGAGAGGCTCAGTGACTTGTCTAAGGTCACACAAGATGTCTGAAGTCTGTGGCAATACTAAGGCCTGGTCTATACTGACAATGTAGGTCGACAGAATGTGGCTTCCGTCCACATAAAGTATGCATCTCCACTGGCATATCAGTTCCGCCGACCTAAATCATGGTAAAATTCAACTTAATAAAACCACCTCTGCAAGTGGCGTAGTCCTGAAGTCGAATTGTATGAGTCGAATAAGTGTCAGTGTAGGCAAAGCACAATGTAAATCAATGTCATTGGCCTCCGGGAGCTATCCCATAATGCTCTGTTGTGATCGCTCTGGACATTCGCACTCTGCTGCACTGTGGCCATGTAAACAGGAAACAGCTCATCCTCTCAAGCCCCATGAAATTTTGAATTCCCATTTCCGGTTAGGTCAGCATGGACAGAGCTTCCAGCACAACTGATCATGGCAACTGCCCATCCCAAATGCGCTCCAGCCTGGAGTTGACTTGAGGTCTTGGATCTCATTGGTCTGTGGGCGAAGAGTCTGTTCTGACTCAGCTCCAAGCCAGCAAAAGAAATTTGCATATCTACGAAAAGATATTTTGCAGCATGTTGGAGAAGGGACACAACAGGGACGCGCAGCGGTGCCACATTAAGATCAAAGAGCTCTGGCAGACATATCAGAAAACTAGGGAAGCTAACAGACATTCTGGTCCATTACCTAAAACATGCCACTTTTTACGAGGAGCTGCATGCGATTCTCGGCAAAGACCCAACCACTATGCCCCCACGCAGCGTAGATACCTCGGGGAAATCCGAGGCCAGGATGAATGAGGATGAGTCTGTGGACGAGGAGGAGGAGGAAGAGGAGAACAGAGTGCAGGCAAGTGGGGTATCCTTCCCCATGAAAACCAGGAGCTGTTTGCTACACAAGAGAAGCCTAGCCGGATGCAGGAAACCGTGACTGACCAGGATGCTGGGGAAGGCACATCGGTGAGTATGTACTGCAAATTGCATTTCTTTGATTATATCCCCAGTCCAGAATCTTGTACTAGCAGAAAAAAGTGTTGCGTGTGGTGGTGGGGCAGTGCTTCCTCATAACTGGTGTGCTTAAGCATTGGTTTCACCCTGGAAAAGATTATTTATGTGCATAGGGACTCTTCGAGAATCCTCCATGGATATCTCCAGGAAGCTTTCATGTAGGTATTCTGCAATCCTTTGCAGAAGGTTTCTTGGGAGGGCAGCCTTATTTCTTCCACCTTGATAGGACACTTTCACTCTGTTATTATTTGTGCAGGCATCATTGCAGAACTCAGCATAGCGGCATAAGGGCCAGGCCTGCAGCCAGATGCTTGCAACAAATCCTCCCTTTCCACCTGGGTGACCCTCAGCAGATTCATATCACTCGTGGTTAGCTAGGGAAGATGGCGTACATTAACATTACCTGCCCAGGGCATTTTTTTTTAAATATGTGTTATTCCGTAGCCATGGGTGGTTTCAGCACACCACACGTCTGTAAGCAGGACGTTGTTTGCCATGGGACTTGGGAATCCGCAAACAGGTGCCCATTTTTTTCCTCCAGAGATGGTTAACCACTACTCACCCACACCCTTTCCACTGCCTCTTAAAAACCTGATTTAAGGAGGACAATGGGAGCCCAAAATCCATGTTGCTCTTGGAAGCATGGACTTTTGCAGCATGGGCACCAGGGATTTCCCTAAACTAGTTGCAGTAGCCCTTACTTATCATGGCTGGAACTGCACTCTGACCCCTGCAATAGTTACATAATGGTATGTGGTTCTAGCCTTCCCTTGGGAGTGTTCTGAGAAGTTATTTTTACATTATAACATTGCTTTTCATCCATGGGATGAGTTAACAAAGGGTACCTTGTGCTTTGTTTCCCTTACAGTGGACAACATGGCCTTCAACACACCGTCTCATACTCCTGCAGAGTGCCTGTCACAGATAAGAAGGAGAAAAAAAACTCGAGACGACATGTTCAATGTGATAATGAACACCTCCGTGGCTGCTGACACAGAGCTAAGAGCATGAAGGATTTCATTATCAGACAAACTGAACTTGGATATGGACAACAGGAAGGCAACACAGGAGTATGAGGGTTCAACACGAGATGAGGTGCTGCGTATAATGCATGGTCAGTCAGACATGTTGAGGCATCTGGCTGAGCTTCAGGAAGCTCAGCAGCAGGAGAGATTCCCTCTGCAGCCCCTATAAAACTCTGAGCTAATGCACTCTTTTCTAGCCCCCACCCCCAAGTGGTCTAGGAGGAGGCTGAGGAGGGTGCAGTACGTGCTCCACTCATCACCAGTTGAGGGGAGCAGAAAGAGGCGATGGCCCCTTTAGGGAGTGGGAATGTGTGATTCTTCCCTGTGTGCATAGCGAAACTGGGCTCTGTATCCCCTTTCAGTGCCCAGACAATGCATGCAGAACGTTAAATTATCTTCCTTTTTCCCCCTGTGAAGGATCACCAATAAAATAGTACTAATTTACAATTCATTACTGTTTATTTATTGATAAGAAGGGAATAAAGGCAGAGAGAGGGGGAAACTATTGGTGGGGGATGGGTAGGGGATATGAAGTGAAAGCACAGTAGAGATAAGTGACACACATTACTGTTGTGTCTCGTTGCAAAAGCATTTTTTCAATGCTTCCCTGAGGCACAGCACTCCACGATTGGCTCTCAGCTTTGCAATGGCATCTGGCTGCTCAAAATTGGCAGTCAGCCTATCTGCCTCCACAACCCAACCCAATGGGAACTTCTCCCCCTTTGTCTCACATACATTATGGAGCGCACAGCAGGCAGAGGTAACTATTGGGATGTTTCTTTCACTGAGGTCTAACCCAGTGAGCAAACTGCGTCAGCGTGTCTTTAAACATCCAAATGCACATTCCACCACCATTCTGCACTTGCTGTGCCTATTATTGAAATGCTCCTTCTCACTGTCCAGGTGCCCAGTGTACAGCTTCATTAGCCAGGGGAGCAAGGGGTAGGCAGGATTCCCTGGGATCACTATTGACATTTCAACATCGCCAATAATTATTTTTTGGTCAGGGAAGAAAGTGCCTGCCTGCATAATTTTTAACAGACCTGAGTTCCTAAAGGTGCACACATCATGCACCTTTCCAGACCACCCCACACTGATGTCGCTGAAACATCCCCTGTGATCCACAAGGGCCTGCAACACCATTGAGAAGTATCCCTTTCGATTTATGTACTCTGTGGTAAGATGGTTCAGTGCTAAGATAGAGATGTGCATGTCATCTATGGCCACCCCACAGTTAGGGAACCCCACTGTGGAAAAGCCTTCCACTATGTCCTCCACATTTCCCAAAGTCACTACCCTTCTTAGCAGAAGTCTATTAATGGCACAGCACACTTGTATCACAGCTGCTCCTACGGTGGATTTACTGACTCCGAATTGATTCCAAATTGACCGGTAGCAGTCTGGTGTTGCTAGCTTCCACAGAGCAATGGCCACTCTCTTCACTGTCTGCAAAATTCCAAGAAAGTGGCCTTTGGCATACGAAAGTTCTGCAGCCACTACTCATCATCCCACACCTTCATAACGATGCGATTCCCACCAGTCACTGCTTGTTTCCTGGGACCAGAAGTGGTGCTCCACCAACTGCAGATGATGAGTGACAGCCTGCAGCAAATGGGAATTGTTTCATTCTATGGCTTGTAGCAAGGTGGCCTCAGCAACATCACAATTTTCAGCACTGTGGCTCCTGTCTTGCCCCTGAAAATACTATAGAATAAGTCACGAGGTATTTTTGATGCTCACAATAATAGTGAAGAGCTGAGTGAGTTCTATTCCTCTCAGGCAATGGTGTGCATGTGGCAGAGAGTGAAGAGTTTGAACAAATGGCGTGAAAAGGAGATTGTCCGTTTGGACTGTGGCAAGAAGGGAGGGAGGATGTTGCAACATGGGAGGATGAAAACCTTCCCAAACACCCCTGTGGGTAGTTGCACTGTGGGATAGCTACCCATGGTGCACTGCTTTGATTGCCGATGTAAGCGTGGATGGTGGGGACGCAATCCCCCAATGCAATGATCATGCTCATTCAAATTCAAATTAAATCAACTTCACTCCGTAGTGTAGATGTACCCTTAGAATCAAACCCAAATCTTTTTTGTCCTAGCACAAATGTTTGACAAAATTACCATTCTTTTGTTCAGTGATGTCCAATGGCTGTTGAGTGATCTATGTCAAATTTACATAACTATGTCACAACCCACAAAATAAAACAACAACATGAAAAACAACCTGCCAACACCTCTGGAATCCTTCTATGTTGTTTCAGCAGCATATCTAATGGACATGGAATCTAGACACACCTCTCACCCCTAAAGGTGGTCCCTTCAAGTAAGTTTGGTGTCATATTAATGAGGATGTGTGCAGTACCTGTTTCATGGATAAAGGTACTCAAATTATTAGGCTAGTCAATCTACCACGAGCACTATGTTAGTTTCTTCCTGTAGTCTATATCGTTTTTATAAATGACTTCTTTTATTTATTGGAGTTTTGTATTATGTCAAACAATTTATTTCTGATTGAATTCTCTTTCCTTTGAAGAGCTTCCAAAGATATGTTCTTGGTATTATGTGCATGCAAGGTATTCTAAAACATGGTTAAAATAAAATGTAAAGGTACCATTTATATCAATATCCCATTATCTTTGGTATAATAAACTACTTTAATATGTTTGAACTCAAAGTTACTTCACTTTTTTGCAAAAACTGTATGATGTTTAGTCTTGAGGAGGAAACTAAGTTAGTTGAAGTCTGGGGAAAATATTACTATCACAAATGTGAAATAACATCACAAATAAACAAATAAATAGGGAAGGTTCTACAGTGAAGAAATGATCACAGTTTTGGAAGACAGATATTTCTTAGTTCTCATCTCTGCTCTGCCATTGACTTACTTTGGAAATGTAGACCTGGAAAGGACCTTGATAGGTCATGTAGTCCAGTCCCTTGAACTGAGGCAGGACTAAGTGTTTTCTAAGTATTCCTGACAGGTGTTTGTCTATCTTGTTCTGAAAAACCTACAATGATTGAGATTCCACAACCTCAAAAAGTAATTTCTTCCAGGGCTTAACTGCCCTTGCAGTTAGGAAGTTTTTCCTAATGTCTAAGCTAAATCTCTCTTGTCGCAATTTAAATCCATTACTTCTTCTCCTGTCCTCAGTAGATAAAAAGAACAATTTATCCTCCTCCTCTTTATAGCAATCTTTTACTCTTGTGTCCCCCTTTGATCATCTCTTCTCCAGACTAAACAAGCCCAATTTTTTCAATCTTTCCTCATAGGTCATGTTTTCTAGACTTTTAAACATTTTTGTTGGTGTTCTCTGGGCTTTCTCCAGTTTGTCCACATCTTTCCTGAAGTGTGGTTCCCAGAACTGGACACAGTACTCCAGCTGAGTCCTTGTCAGCGCTGAGTAGAATGGAAGAATTACTTCTCATATCTTGCTTACTACCCTCCTGCTAATACATCCCAGAATGATGGTAATACATTGTTGACTCATATTTAGTTTGCCCAAATCCTTTTCTGCAGTACTCCTTCCTACATGGCCGTTTCCTATTTATTCATGCAAATGAGTATTCCTTCCTAAGTATAGTACTTTGCATTTGTCCTTATTGAATTTCATCCTATTTATTTCAGACTATTTCTTCAGTTTGTCAAGATCATTTTGAATTCTAATCTTGTCCTCCAACGCACTTGCAAACCCTCCCAGTTTGGTATCCTCTGAAAACTTTGTAAGTGCACGTTTTTTGTCATTAACAAAATTATTTATGAAGATATTGAATAGAACCAGATGCAGGACAGATCCTTGTGGGACTCACTACGTATGCCGTTCCAGCATAACTGTGAACCATTGATATCTACTCTCTGAGTACAGCAAAAACAATGAGAGTTCTGTGGCTGAAGTCTCTCGAAAGCTTATGCCTGCAAATATTAAATTTGTTAGTCTTTAAAGTGCCACAGAACTCTCGTTGTTTTTGCTGTATACAGACTAACACAGCTACCCCTCTGGAACTATTCTCTGAGTATAGTTTTTCAACTACTTGTGCACCTACTTTATGGTCAATTTGTCTAGGCTATATTTCCTTAAAACTTATGTGGACTTCTGTCTTCTGTGTCCCTCAAGTTTCCTCATCTGTCAAATAGGCACTGCATTATTTCTACAGTATTAAGACCATGAATAGAATAATTAAATCACTATGTTCTGGATTGCTACTGCAGAAATCTGTAGCATTCTGAATGTCAAAGTAGCATGCAGTTTCTGGATCTTCCAGGACTCTTCATTTCTCTTTGACAACCAAATGCCACTAGTATTAGCTAGTGATATTTTTCATCCTGTTCAGGTAGTGAGGAGGCTGCACCCCTTTCTAGCCCCAGTAAGTCACATATTAATCATCTCCCAGTTCAGCCACTGCAATATATTGTCACTTCTAATGGACTGGACCCAGAATATTGCCATAGCCATGCTCTACCATGACAGCTGAACACTTCAGGGACAGTGTAGTTGACTTTGTCTAAGGGGAAGCTCACAAATGCAGCAGGGCATTGGACTTTCTTGTCCACTGCTTCCAACCTCTGGAAATTACTTCTGCGAGATACTCGAATGAACATAGATCTTACCTTCTTCTGAACAAAATATAAGATCCTTCTCTTTACCTGAACTTTCCTTAAATAGCCTCTCTATCACCATATGTGCTTAATCACTGCCTCTTGAGGCTATAGCAAGAATATAATCCTTCAAACCAATTGTTTGAGCAGATACCATGGTGATGGGCGCATGAGGAGATAACAATTTATTTTTTACAACAGGATAATAAATCTTACCTACTTACTGGCCAGGGTGTTGTGAGGACTAATCAGTTAGTGTTTGCACAAGTCTGTAAAAGGCTATATAAGTGCTAAGTATTATTATTATTGCCTTATTATGATATTGACTTTGCCATGTCAAACTGCAGTACTTTCCACTACTTAGGATGTAATATCATCATGAAGTGTTTATATTCCCGTAATGTAAATGTTTCCTTTTGAAGGTGAGTTGAGTGGCATGTTGAACAACATGCCACTATATGATTTATTTGCGTGGTCCAGAAGATTCAGGTGACTCTAAAAATACAGTCTAGGGACCCTTCCAGTTAAACCTACTTAAGCTTTTACATTCGTGGTTTGTCCTCCACCGTGTTTGTTTAAATGCACTTTCAAAAACCTGTTTGGCCAATTCGTACAGCCCTCTAGGGCCCTGTGTTTTGCTGCATGAGTAGAAGTATGCTGTTATTAGTTTGGAACTGAGATATGGCTGACTATAGGAAAAGGGGCTCTGGTTTCATTTTAGTCTGCTTTGGAAGTGTCTCGTTTTGGCCTGACAGAAAAGAATTAACAACTGTATACAGTGGAACCCACTATCCTCCCTCGTTCTGATTAGCACTTAAAATACATCCAAAAAAACCCTCACAAAGCCACCTGATCTGTCAAGTCTATCCTTAGTATCCCTATGCCAGGCTGACAGATATTTACCCTTTCCTCCCCCCTCTACATCTGGATGAATAGGGACAGGTTCTCCACCCCTCAGAAGATTCACTTACATTAAGTGGTGAGGTGGAAGCAGTGAATGAACAATAGACGGCTGTCAGGCTCGACAGCAGGGCATGGATGTATGAGCGCAGAGCTGACAGCGAGGGCCTCAGAGGGTAAACTGCTTTGCTGGAACTAATTAAACAGATGAAATTATTACATGAATATGCAGATGTTGTTTACATTTTACCATATGGTATTATTTCAGGTAATAACTCACAGGAGGATCCCTTCCTCTCATCAAGAGGAAATGGATTGAAAAGGAGGCTCCATGTGTCACCTTTCAGTTGCTAGGCAGACATTGATATGGCAAGCTTCTCTCCTAGTCACCGCTCCCTGTGACTCTTCTTGTAACTGCACTATGCTGGAGAGATCAGCGTTCTCCCTACCAGGCAACATGGGAAGAGATTACCCTTTATTAAGCTCAAATGTTTATGGTTGCTAATTTTTTTCAATTAAGTGTGCATGGCAGTCACTTTTCTGAGAATGACCCACAGTGTGCACTTTATAATTGAGAAGGCGCCAATCCATAGTCCATAGGTAAGAATTGACAGATCTGTCCAAATATGTAGAGGTAGGAGTGTGACATTTCCACAGAGAGCCTGACATGCTGCTGAGTTTGTTAGCATTTACTGCATTGCCAATGTGAAATGTTGATAACGGAGACACTCTTTTTCAATAAGTTTCCATTCATCATATTGAAAAGGTTGCTCTCTAGAATTATACAGGCATCGGATTATCACAGACAACAATGTAAAGAATCATTAATAATAGGCATTTAGGGTGGGCAGTCAGTTAGACGCTGACACGACACAATTACTGTACATCCCAGGCAAGGATACATAGTGAGGGTAATCAATGTAGCAAACATTTCTAAAGGGTGTTTACTTTAGAAGCATGATACAGTGACAGACCCTAGCTGGCACATGCTAACACAATCTGCTTTGGGGGCTATTTAGCATAGCATAATCCCAAACAGGGTGTTGGGATTATGTAAGGAAGTGGTGTAGCCGTGCTGTATACATCCAATGTCAGATGAAGAAGGGACACAACCTCTGAGATAAATTAATTGGGATATAACTGTCTGATGTGTAAATCCAGAGGCAAGGCCAAAGTAGGATTCTTACTGGTATATAGACCACGCCACAGCTCTGCTGGTTTTTGAGAACTGGACAAGTGACCATCCAGCCAGTTTGCTACTAGAGGATCCAACACCCATCATACGTTGGGACTAATGCAGGACATACCTCTATCATACTGGTTCAGCATCTCATTTCTATCAAGACCACTTTCATATTCTTCCAGGTTGTTACTGGCCCCATGTTTACATTCAGACACATAAAACACCTTTATCTTGCTCTGATCATTACCTCTCTACGTCCTCCTGTCTGGTATGTGGACCAGTCCTAGTGGTTGGTCACCAAAGACTCATGTATCCAATATGTTTCCACAACACTTTAGCAGAGAATGCTGCCCCAGTATGTTGGCAGTTTGGTTACATACAACCACTGAGACATTTGCCTACTAAATGTCCTGTCTTACCTAACTCACCCTCACAGACTGCCTTAGGTCTCTGCTGATGACCTATGTCAGTTTAAATGCAAAGGCATGATTTAGAGGTGACAGTGGCGCAAAAGGTGGTCTGGAATCTAACCCTCATACACTGTCTCTGAGAGAGGCCAAGAGATCTCTGTCTCGGACCATTTGTCTGCAAAATTTTGGTTGGACAGCAAGCAAGAGAGTCTTTAGTAACTCTGAGTAACTCATCAGGAAAAAACAACCAAATATGAAACAAGTTTTTCTGTCTCTGATGAATCAGAGACTGTGCTATGTACAATCTAGGGACTGGCCCAAGATTGTGGAAGGAAATCCTAAAGAGCTAAGGGCCTTTGTAAACCTCACCATCTTCTTCTGTAAGTGCAAGGAAAAATTCTTCAGCCTTGTCTTCTCTAACATAAAATATTTATATTATAAAAACATCCAAAACAAAAGCCACATCACTTCATGTACTTTTTCCCCTGATGAGAGGATGAAAAAACAAACACATGACAGATGTTAGTCATGTTGCTTATTGCACTACTGGAAGGCGCTCAGGTACTATAGAGATGAGTGTGGTATGAGAACCTATATAGAATAGAATATCTTTCTCTACCATTGCCTCTCTTACCTGGTGAACAAGCTATGAGAAGTGCCTGTTTTCTCTGTTCTTTGGTGACTGAGATAATCAATATCCCATTAAGGATGGTCACCTGCCATCCAGTCACTGCAGATATACATTCCAACCTGATCTCAAGTAGCCAAATCACAAAGCAGATGATCTTGACAGCTACTTCCCTTTCTCCAACTTTCCCTTCTTGGTCAGCATTGTTGAGAAGTCAGTGATGGCAAAACTATGATAGCTTCTGACTTCATCATTCAGAGAACTGAAACGTCTACCATAAATAAGACTACTATACTTTCCAGGAAAGAATGGCTTCTATAAACCCCCTTCTAAGTTCAGTGTCATTTTTTGTTGTAATAATATTAGGAATAAAATATTTAAAGAGTATTTCTGTAAATATTCACTTCAAATTTTGTTTTGAAAAGCCATTTATTGTAAATTACTAAAAGGGGTAAAGCAAGCCCTAGGTTTTGTATGGCCCTGTGCTAAGAAAGTCAGGCAGAAGGTCCATCTGTCTCCTCCCACCATCACACAGAAGTTGATTCTTCTCTGCCTGTGAACACTCCAGGTTGTGAATTCTTGGTTATGAACCTCTCTGGCTTCCTGCAATGTATGCACTATATTACTACTATATTGATACTACTACAATGTATGCACTATACTACTACTACTATTGATACTACTAGAAAGAGATTGGGGGGAAAGGCAAGAGCAGGGAAATAAATTCAAGAACTTGGACTAGAATGAGATGAGAAGAGAACTGACAGATATCAGAACTAGTGGAGAGATGAGAGGAGAAATGGATGACAGAACAACTGAAACAGGGACTGCCCAAGATAACAACTGGAGCTGAGAAAATCCTTTTCTTGGCTTTTTAGTTTTTTGGGTTGGATCTATATGTGTGCACAAAGCCCACTGGGTAAGCACAGCATAAGGCTACCACTGCTGAGCTGTAATCATGATATAGCTATTATTGATAATAATATAATACCGCTTGGAGTCTTCTCAGCAGCCTTATAAGTATCCCTTCAATAAGATATCAAAGGATTTCAGGCGAGCACAGTTGGGTACACAAGTACTCAGGAATTCTTGAAGCCCTGTGACCTGGTATAATACCTTCAAAATCCACCCTTTCTTCTCTCTTTCATTTATCATAACTCTGGTCCATTACCTGGTCATTTCTCACCTTGACCGTGGTAACATCTTTCCTGAGCCTCTCACCTCACCAATCTGTCTAAAATGCTACAGCTAAACCATTTTTCTTTTGTGTCACGCCTTCAGCACTCTATGGACACATTGCACCTCTTTCTTCTTTCTGGATGCCTGCTTTTAGATTACAAGTTCTCCTGGGCAGAGACTTCTTTTCTGTTTGGAAAGTGCCCAGCACATTATGGATGCTACTGGAAATAAATAATAACAAAAGAGTAAACTGTTCCTGCCTTTATCCTTTAATTTATCCTGCTTAAACCAAAAGCAATAAGCTCCAAAAGAGTAGGCACTTATCTGTGTAATGTACATCTATGAATATATCTATATATATGTAATTACAAATAAAAATAAAACAAATAGTTAAAAATAACAATAGCCTGTTCATTAACAACTTAGACGAATCACCGTATAAAACTGGGATCAGAAGTGTCCTGATTTCACTCAATAGGCCCTATGAGCTATGGGCAGCAAAATGTCTGTTGCTTTTAGTAGCAAGATTCTATGTCAGTGACTAATGCCTCAGCATTTTGCAGTCTGTGGTTCAAATTTATCCCTGGTGGATGCCAGCTGAACTCAACAGACTTACACCCATGATATATTTGGCCCAATGTCTCTTGGATGAAGGCCCAAATCTGATTGCAGAAGTCATTTACAACTTTACATTCAAAGTAAAGAGCTATAAAGGAACTGATGTGTTGCTGACTTGGAGAAGCCAAAACTGTATGACATTACATTAGTCCAAATTACACTACGATCTGTGTTAAAGAGCAGAAAACTTGAGCCAGACCTGGAGTTTTGCCATGTTGAATCTCCAGTTTAGCAGATAGGTCATGTCAGGTCCTTAGGCTTTTTTCAGCACTCAAGTGTCTACATAGATAAGCACTTTTGTGAATAAAAACTGTGGTAAAATATCAATGCATTATACATGTTATATATTATCTAGAATTTATGGGTACATTTGTACTATTTCAAAAGTTTTTAAATAAACAGACACAGTTCTCAGAATTCCAAATATTATTTTCAGAATTTTCAGAATTACATATTATTCTTCCACTGGGTGATAACAGCCAGAAGCAATTTCCTACACTGTGTTATTTTATGTGTTTCTGCAGAGATGATGTGGAATCAATAGATCAAGGGAAAAAATCAGTAGGCAGGTGCAAGAAAAAATATTTTAAAATATATTATTTTAAAAATCTATTTTAGGGCCAGATTTTCAAACACCAGCTGAAAAGGGGCCCATTTTCGATGAAAGTAATATTTCACCAAATTTTGTAAAACCTAGACCAGTTCTGAATTCACAAGGCAATATGGAAATATTCATGTGCGTTTCATACATTTCTGATTACTTCCTATGACAATGCATATTAGTTGTATGGGTATCTCTAAACTGTGGATGCTGCGTTGGGCTCCAGAGATCAATGCAGCAGGATTGATTGAGCGGGCAGTGGAGATCCGCACAATCGATCATGGAAGTGCTATCCGGCCAACGCAGTAAATCCATTCCCTCTCTCCCCCCAAAAAGGGTAATGCTGCATTAACTGGAGGGCATTTCCCGTTGATGCAGCGCAGTGAAGATGCCACCGTAAGTGAAAGTTAGTAAGTCAATGGGAGATATGCAAGCTTCAGTATGTAGCTTGCATATCTCCTGCCGATGACGCCAGCAGCATAGACCAGGCCTATGTCTAGATGCACATTACATAAGCAAATGATTTTCTTCTGTTACTTGGTTTTGCACAATAATGTCCTGTTAAAATTAAAATAACAGGCACTCAGTTTTGGGCCTGAAATTACTCATTTCAATGTAAAATGGTATGAAAAACTAAATATGATTGTGAACGAGTTGCTATAAGAACAAAGGATGTACTTTCCTCCTAGTTTTAATAACTCGAAAGGGATTAACAGGCTTTGACGTGGTCTCTAAAGGTAGATGGCTAACCTGAAGGGAAGAACTAATGATGCTTCCAGAACTACAGCTAACCATTTGGGGATCTGGCTCCTTTCAAGAGTAGTGAAGGAGGAAAGGGCTCTTTACAGAAGAGTTCTCCTATCATAGATGAATGGCTAATGGTTCAATTGCATGTCTTGTATGCATTGTTTGGGAATTAACTCCACCCCACCACAGTTGCCTCTTTTGAATAGTTTCTTACTAGTTTCTTACTAAAGGTCTGGATTATTGACTTTGTCACAAACTCAGAGTAAGGGGCAGCATGTAGTTGCCCTGCCCAAGGAGCAGACCTGGGGCAATATTGTGACTTAAGTCCCTGGTTCCCCCACTGCTTCAGGAGCAAAGTAACCTGCATCAACCCTATAGCTGGCACAGATCGCTCTTCCCTCCACTAAATCAAGGGTCCAGCTACTCCACACCAACCTCCACAAGAAGGGGAACAGCTGCTCCCTGGATGCTGCTCTCTTTCAGCATTGGGACCAACAATGAAGCATAAAAGGATGCCTTACACCCTCTTTGTTCCTCTGTGTGGGTGTGTAACACTGGACACAATCTTGCCCAAAATTTCCATATCTAAATAGAATGTCATTGAGAAGAGGAACAAAATCCTAGGATAGAAGTGATCTGGGGTGCACTTCAGATCTTCTTGAGCTATCCATTTTACTGGCCTCCAGCCATCCCACCCTGAAAGCACTATAACAAAAATATTTCTGGTCAATGGTCTCTTGACCATTTCTCAAAAATACTCTCCATGGCAGTCAGGCCACACACTTACGTGTGTATCTGAGTAACTACTAGGTCCACTGAGATACAAACAGTTCATTTTGCATTAAATTATTTTATAAATCATCTATAATAGAGCCAAAGATTTTGTATCTGATGGTTAGGCCTACAGAAAAAGCCACGTGTATATAAAGGTGCTGTCAGTTTCCTTTTTCTAGCTAGTCCTTTTGTCTCCATTTGGAAAAAGCCTCAGCTCATCAAGATTCTAATAGTCTAATAGTCGTTTCTCTCTGTAGACCTCCTGATATGGACTGGGCTTTTCCTCTCACATCAGTGAGGGAGTTTAACTTCATAATGGTTCAGTGGTGGATACACATTCAACTAGTTTCTGTGTGTGTGTGTGAGGTATTTTTTTTAATAGCAGTATAACCGAAAGCAGAATTTGACCCTCTGTGTATAACATGTACAGATCGATATATTTGTGTACAGTATGTGAATGGTGGAATACACTTTAAGAATGAATTTATTTTCAAAGTCTGAAGAATAAAATAAAATGGTTATGCTATTTCCTGATAGAATCTGGAGAGAGATTTTGTAGCACTGAGGCCCCAATCCAGCAATGTCTATAAACATGTACTAAACTGTAAACAACTTTAATGGGAATACTTGCATTCTTAAAGATAAGCAGGTTCTTAATGACTTTGATAGATCCAGACCTTAGTTCTCAAGACATGACAGGATGAAGATCCTACTGAAGGACTTTGAAGGGGGTTAGTGCGTTTCTTTGAAATGGAGTTGTGAATTGCTTTTATGGAAAAGTGCTATAGAATTTAAAACAAAATGCTATCTTTCCTATGGGTTTTTATGAACCATCCTAAATAACTGAATACAGAATTCTATCCCTTTTCTGCGATCAGATAGGATGGTTAAAAAATCCTACTGCGTTCTATGGATTCTATAGGCTGGTTAGAGTCATTTTTTTACTGAAACTATTGTCTTTGCCCCTATTCAATTCTAAAAGCGGGGGTTTGGTTTTGTTCTTTATTTGGAGCGGGGTTGTTACATTAAGTTTCTACCAGCGTATAAACAAATGTATCATGTCATTTTCACTGGAGGTATTTTAAAGGAAGACCAAAAACAAAAAACAAAAAAAACCCAGCACAAGTAACTGGTTTCATTTTAGATTACATATTGGCAGTTCAAACAAAAGACATTCTGACAAAAATTAAATTGAGGAGAAAATGATGTGATTAAGACAATTTATATCTGTAACAGTTGTGAATGGTAGCGTCGGTTCTCGCTAATCCTTTGATAAATTCTTCTTACCTTTCATTTCCCAAATGTATCTATGCAGGTATGTGGCATATTGGAGGCCGATGCTGCAGCAGATGAAAGTGTCTGACAAATAGTACTTTTCTTTCTTTCTTTTTTTGGTGTTGTTGGTATCTAAGGGTTCTTAAACACTTAAGTGCACTAAGTAGTTCTTACTTCTGGTAGAACATATGCAGGATACATTATGATACTAGCAAATACTGGTTTCTGTCTTTTTTTTTTTTCTTTCTAGCCCTTGATCCCACAGCCTTTACTCACACGTGTAATCTCACTAACTTCAGTGGCACTAATCATGTGAGTAAGGAATAGAGTGTCAGGCCAGAGTGATCTGAGGAGCCCTATCACCTTTGATCCATTTCACAACAAAGCTTCTGTCTTACCCTTGATACCTCATGGGGGAATATACTAAAATGGAAGTGAAATTGATTACAGTATAATTAAATGAAAGCTAGTGTTTCCATTGCATTAGTTAACATTAGCAGTGAAAACACTGCACGCTTGTTTTATTTGGAATACTTATCAACAATATCACTTTAAAAAAATACCTGCTTGATTTGGAGAAAAAGCTTTCGATACTAAGCATCATCCATCTCCATATGATTTTTACACTGCAGCCCATCACTGTAGTATCTGAGCTCCTTCCACATAAAACAGATAGCAATAGGAAAGACCTTAGTGAACTTCATTGAGTCTCTTGCACAGAGATATTTTCAGGCTAAAAGCTGTGCTTGGGATAGGATCTCTGGTTTTGGGTTTTAGATTTCATTCATTTACTTGTTGTTTTAGGTTGATTTGTTTCAAGGGCTTTAAAGTTTTTTTGCGGGGGTTGTTTGGTAGGTTGGATTCTTTGAGAGAAGAAGGGGGTGTCAGTGAGAATTGTCCTCTGTCATGCCTTTCAAAAAATGGTGTGTGTGTGTAATATTGTCATAAAATAGACTGGTAGGGTTCGGGAGCGTGAAAGCAATATCTTTCCCCACTAAACTGCTTTATTACTGCCATTCCCCTTCCTCTTGGGCATACATTCAGCTGAGACTAGGCCAAATTGGCAGTCATTTTCAAAGCGTTTGGCAGGCCCATGATCCCTGGGAGTTTTCAGCTGACATCTTTCTCTCAACCAGTGTATGCAAGGGTCAGTGGGAGACCTGACTCCCAGGCCCTGGCATGCTCAGACTGTGTCATGAGTCAGGACCAATATAAATTAAAATCTTAAAGCTGTACTGTGAAAGCATTCTTTACCCCCTGAGATATTTTTTTTTGCTTGTGACAGTTTTCCTTTCGACTCGTTTCCTATTTTTCTATTCCTAGAGACTACAGCAGCAACCACATTCTCGGGGATGGGTGTGAGGGTAATATCTGGCTAAGAGAGAGTTAAACTGACACCAAATTTTTAATACTTTTGGTCAATTTGTTGACATTTGATAAGCAGCAGTGAAATAATAATAATAATACTCGGGGCCGCTTATCACTTACAAACTATAGTCCAATGACAATGTTCACACTGATGGAAAAAATGGGAGCAGTAATTAATAGTGACAGTCCTGCAGGAAACAAAGGAGAAATTGGATACTAAGTTATAAAATACAGACTAACCCAATAGGCACATGCTGCTGCTATTATATTAATATTGTTAAAAATATCAAAGCAGTTTAAAAAATGGAATTGTACTGTAGGTAGATGGACAGTATTATTTCCTCCTCTCGACTTTCTTTTAAATAGAAATTTTCACTCCTTGTTTGGCTTGGAGGCACGGATATAATTTGTTGCTCAAAACTAGGCGCTGAGATCTGTGAAAATAAGTCTCAGGATTAAAGTCTCCCATCTGAAGGACAGAATAAGGCTATACCCAGAGTTCTCTCTGTTACAGACAAAACCATCTGAGTCATTCTGCTTATGAATGTCATTGATGTTCAAAAGTTAGGTAGAGGATTTTTTTTTTATTGTTCTTCCTGAAGGCAAGAATATAAGAGAAAAACAAATTTAATACCTGCATTAAGAGAACTAAATGTGAATGTGTATAGGTACCATTCATCAAGGGGCTCGATCCTGCAGCTCCATTTCTGTAAGCAGCCCCAGTGAAGTCACTGGGCTACTCCATGTGAATAAGAGTTGCAGGATGAGTCTCTAAATCAGGCAGGGAAAAGCCATAGTGTTGGTATGAGCATAATTCAAAGCTCAGTCAACTCCCTGGGTAGGGACTGCTTTTTCCTCTGTGTATGTACAGTGCCCAGCACAATGGGGCAGTAGGTCTATTTCTGAGGCTGTTGGATACTACCATAATAATACTCAAATAATGAATAACAATAGCACCAAACACAAAAACATTTTCATCTATAATATAGGGGTGGAGGTGGTTACAACTGGGTGTTTTAAGCCAGAGAGGATCATGTGGGTGCACATCAAAAGAGAATGCAAAGAGCCTCCTTTTTGGTATCCCCCACACAGGGGCGAAGGACATCTGCTGGCTTTGCATGACCTCTGCATACCTGTGAGGCTGGGACATACAGCCATTTTCACCTCTGCAAATGGAATGGCAACGGGCAGCGCCATAGCTGTGCCCCCTCGTGCACCCATGAGCAGATGTGGTTTAAACAGCAGCTCTCCACAACCCCCAGTGCATGGCTATGCCTTAAAGGCACAATGGACCCCTTAGTAAGCAAATATACCATGTGTTCCAAAGATTTATGTTAATGGCTTTTCCCCCTGTAAATTGTAAATAAAAATACTTGTTCTCTTGTACTGACCTAGCGTAAAAGTGACTATCCTCTTTCTTTCAAGATAGGTTTTTAAATGCAAATAATTGAGATCTCTGGCTCTGATAACTACATGTTTCTTTCTCCTTCAGCTTTCTTTTAATGCTCCCCGAGACAGACCTTCATTTTCTGCAAGACGCTGAGACTTGACGTAATGGGCAGCAGGGGTAACATATCCAGCTTTTTACATGTAGGGTATCCTGAGATACATACACGCCTGGTTCTAAGATATGATGAAGTAATCTACAGCCAGGCCCAGCCTGCCAGTTCAGGCCTAAAGGGATTTGATTCAGTGTCAGAACCTTTGGCTCATGAGGTCACTCTGTCTTCTTGCTTTTCTTATAACAAAAGCAGAGGGGTTTTTTGTTTTGTTTCTTTCTCCCTCTCTTCCCTCCCACCCCCACCCCCATCTTGTGAATTCATCAACTGCAGTTTGTTGCAATGGGCATTTATTTCAGCCTACTGAAACATTTTCATTAGATGGAGGCCTCTGAAGTATGCTAGAGGCTGGGACTGTGTGAGTAAAAAAATCTTAGGCCTCTCCAGAAGCAGGCTGATTGAAATCAGCACTGTGTCAGGGGCTGTCATATCTCAGACAAGACATAAAACACACGGAAACATCAATAAGCAACAAGCCTCTGACAGCTCTGAGACATTCCAGCTGACAAGAAGAGAAAAGGGGTAAGGTTAGGGCTCATGGGGGATATTTAAAATGCCTAACAGCCAGTCGAAGTGTTGGCAGGCTTCAGGGAGGCCTAGAAAAGACAAGATAAAGTCTATCAGGTTATCACCTGGTTCGAGACAGATTCCTCACAGCAAGGCCACAGGGATGAGACAATGACACGACTGCTTTTTTTATTATTCTTATTCTTATTCTTTTATTATTTATTTTTAAAGGTATCAGAGGAACAGGCTGTATTTACACCGAGGTTACCCAGACAACGTTTGTGCTGAAGAAGATTAAATAAATAAAGAAAGAAAGAAGAAGAAGAAATGTAACAGAGGGGGTGGAAGAGAGAGGAATTCTGCGAATTAAAGAATTCTGCTTCTAGCAACCATGTACAGAAATCAAAAAGGATTAACAAGTTTTTTTTTTCATTTAATTTCCTGTACACCAGCCGCTTTTGTTAAAAGATCAGAGATATTGCTATTTACTGAATTTTTAATATGATCTTTATTAAAAGGCAGCACACGTTTGGTTTTCTTTTTCTTTCCTTTTTTTTTTTAAACATGCATGGATATAAAAATCAAAGCTGTTTGATATTGGTCCCTTTATATTATGTTATGATAATTCAGATTCTTATTTAAATTTAAAAATAAAAATAAAAAACTCCCCACAACCCTCTCATCTTCCTTTTAACGCCAATTTATCCTGCAGAGTAAGAAACGGGCATTAAACTTTAACCCTCACAGAAGCATGCTAACCAATCAGATAACAAGTTCTTAATGTCTTCAGAGCAGTGTGATAAGACCCACCAATCAAACTATGAAAAACGCAGAGTAAATGGGGCTGTGCATAATTATTTTACAGTTCCAGATTACAAATTACCAGCAGTTTTAAGGATCAAAATTTCACCCTGCCCCTCAAAGGTTTTTAATAATTATTAGAATCATGATCAAAGAAGTGAAGGACTGGAAGGACCTCGAGAGGTCATCTAGTCTAATCCCATGCACTCAAGACAGGACTAAGTAATAACTAGACCATACCTGACAGGTGTTTGTCTAACCTGCTCTTTAAAAACTCCAATGGCAGAGTTTCCAGAACCTCCATTTGCAATTTGTTCTAAAGCTTAACTACCCTGACAGTTAGGACATTTTTCCTAATGTCCAACCTAAACCTCCCTTGCTGCAATTTAATCCCATTGCTTCTTGTCTTATCCCATTGTTCACTGGCCGTTTGTTACAGATGATACATGAGGGTTAGCTTGCAACTTGGACTACATACAGGAATATGAACTGACCTACATGGCACATCTGTATCTTGGGTTCAGGCGCAGTGGCGTATACAGGACTAAGTGCCTGTTTACTCCGTCCCCAGAGGACGTAGGTGGTGATATGGGCAAAGCCTTAACACCACATTCCCCTGCTCATTGGCCAGTGCAGATGAGTCAGGACAGTGGTATAGGCCAGCAGTAAATTATTACTTCCTGGGAGTGATGGGGGAAGCAGGGAGGGAATTTCCTTCTCTGAGATGCTCCTGGTGTGGCACAGTTACACGCTATGTTTTCGTACAAAAGATAAAGTCTAGACCTAAGAAAATAAATTAAAATAATAAAAAAGTGTCTGGATTGGCAAGCAGAAGTGTTCTATCCTTAACGTCCATCTATGGGCCCTCTGCAGTGCCCATCACTATTCTAGGCAAACACTTCTCAATTAGCTTAGATATTTTTGGTAACGGCCAGCATTACCAAATGTCCAGCGGATTCCATGGAATTGTTTGCTCATTTGCCTGATCCTCCCTCTGGCTGATACCAGTGTAAATCCACTGAGGCCAACTGAGTTACACTGGGATAAAACACAGTGCAAGTCTTGATCTTGATCCTGCTGAATGGCATTGATTTCAAAAGCTGCGAGATCAGGCTATGATCCTTGCAGCAGGGAGATGTGGTGCCACTTGGTGCAAAGGGTCATACACGTGAGCGTCCCATCTCACGCACACGAAGGACCTTCTCAGCCCCAGAACTAAAACTCCAGCAGACAGAGAAATAGTGTTGCAGCCTCATTGCTGGTACAGGATGGGGTCAGGCAGGCCCATCTGCTTCCCTAAATATAACTCGGGGGAGGGGGAATAGAATTACCAGCTGCTAAAAGAAGGGAGGAGTGATCCAACCATCCAATCCAAAAAAGACGTCAATAGTCAATGCCTGGTAAGGAGGAGGAAACTGTATGGGGGACGGGAAAGTGAGAAACAAAGTCAGGTTGAGAGGATGGCATGTTGGTGATATAGACAATGCGAGGAAATTGGGCAGAGGGGACACAGGTGAGTGGAACAGTAAAACATGGTTACATGGAATAGCTGTGTGTACACAACTAACAGGTTAAAAAAAAACACCCCTTAATTATGTCACTAATTCATACTAGTGAGAGAAGGGAAGATGGGGAAGACAGTGAGAAGGACTCCCTTTGAAATACGATCACATCATTCATAGGGGTGTGCTTTGTTATGTGACGTGGCATGAAGTTAACTGGACCAGCTGTGGCACATGACTGTAGTTCTCTTCACCACTAGCCTGCCTGGACCCACGGAGTTGATCCAAAAGGACCTCTGTACTGGGAGCTGAAAAGGAGATGCTTTCCAGGCTGGGGCGCAGAGTGTTTTAATGTGGACATTCCCGGACCAAACAGGTGATTGCTGTCTCTGGAAGAAATTACTGCACATGGGAGTCTGCATGGGTTTGTGTCTGCTTTTGCAAAACAATTGAATTCAGGTTGGATACATTGTCCTGGAAGTGCTACAAATGCAAAACGAAAAACATCATCAGCTCTGTGTATGGGAGCAATTGCTCCCTTTTTGATACATGTGGATCACATACTCTACTATCTTTTGTCTAATATTTCCCACTGGCAAAAGGGATACAGTGCTACCTTTCCCCTTCTCATCATGTGAAGGATGGAACAATTTCTAATCTATGTAGTGACTATTGTATGTAGTTACTATACAATATATAATTTGCACCTACCTGCATCATCTTGGGGAAAATTTATTCAAATAAGCACAATCTACATATGACCAAAGATTGGAAGCTTCCAAAATAAGGTAAGAACCTTGAGTCTGCAGACAAACACATTACACACAAATATCTTATACGATGGAGAATCTAAAAGTGCTTTAGAGATGTAAAAAATATAATATTATAATGGACAATGAAACTATAATTTTATGTACCACAAACTAGCAGACTCCCCAGTCATTAAGCTCTCAAAAAGCCAGATCCACTAGTGAAGCGTGTATTTTGTAAGCTGGCCATAACACGGGTTTCACTGACTCATGGAGGATAACCCTAATGTAAGTGTGTTGGATCTGATGTAGACTACATCTACACTGATGGCGACAAAGTCGCCGCCATCAGACTAACTTATCTGGATCGATTGAGCGGTCAGTGAAGACCCGCTCAATCGATCCAGAAATCGACGCTGTTAATCCACCCCCTCAAGTAGCGTAGCGCTGCGTCGATGGGAACACAGTTCCCATCAGCGCAGTGGAGTGAAGACGGCGCACAGAAGAGAAGCACAGTAGTCAACGGGAGTTACGCAAACTACTCTGTGTAGCTTGCGTAACTCCTGTCGACTGCTTCCAAATCGCCGGGTAAGTGTAGACCAAGCCTTATGTTGCTCCCCAATGGGCATGGAAGAGGAGGCATAGCCAAGATGTCCCTTTGGAGCTGGTGTAAGTCAGAGCAGCTCTGAGTCTACTCCTCAGAGGAGTGCAAATGGGAGCTTTAACTGACCTGAGCGTATACTTCCTTCCCCAAGCTGTGAACTCTGAAGACCAGCCATGCACTAGGATTTGACCAAAAATCTAGAAAAATATGACATTCATTTTTCTTCTAAATAAGTTCTTTCTGGAAAGGACAATATTCTAAAACAAGTGGGCCGAACTATTCTCCAAAGGACCCCTCTCTCTATAGTCAGTCAAAAAGAATTAGATATTCAATTTTCTTTAAGTGGGGCAGGAACCGTATATTAAGCTGCAGTACTCAAAACAAGATGATGATGGTCTTTCATTAAAGAAAAGAAAACCAAGTTATTTCTTTTTTTTTCTCTTTCTCCCTCTGCTCCTCTCCCCCCACCACTTCTCTGGGGACACAATTTCTGATAGAAATAAAGATCAAACACATGAGTCTTTTTTTCCCCCTTAAAAAGAAAAAGGTACCAGAAATCCTCCTACTTACTTCTTAAAAGAATTCCACTAGGTGGACTTAAAGGGATGCATTTTTTTTGCTGTTCTGCATAAGAATCAGTCTGTAGAAATTACACACAATACCTGCTTAAGAACCTTTTACATTTGTCAGAGTCAAGTTCACTGATCACTTCCTTTTAAGTTTATCTGGCAATCAGAGCTGTTTTTAAGAGTTAGTGGAAAGCAAACTGATTTCTTCTTAGCCTGTAGTTATTAGGCAAGGCACTCAAAATCCCTTATTATGAAACAGTCTGTGTTATGAGATATTGAGTTGGTCCTTACTAAACTAATGAAAGCCTCTTTTGAGCCACTTGATTCTCAAAATCTCAAGTATGGTGGCTCAACTTTAGCTTGTAGAGGCAATGAACACCAAGCAAGAACAATTGATTCACCCTATACATGGTTTTATAAAGTAATGCATTGCAAATACTAAGCATTTAAATTATGTTTACAATTATAGTTTACACAAACAACAAAAAACAGCCTGACAGTTTAAATTGACTTCAGTGGGACTTAAGCATGTTTAAGTACTCTGTTTGCTGAACAGGGATGGACTTAGACAGCTGATTAAAGTTAAGCATATATTTAATTGCTTTCATCTGGCGACCGAAGTGGCGTGGAATTTGGTTAAAGTTTCTGAGCAGTACAATGACATTTTAAACTTCCATTGATAGCTGGGTTAAATGTGGTTTTAGGGGTTACAAATAGAATATATGGAAGAATGGAAAAGGCTCAATACTCCTCAGTTACCTCTGAAATAACTCTCATCAGAGGTTACCAACAATATTGAGTTGATGAAGATTGTCGTCAATTGATTACTGATTATTTATAGATATAGCACAGTATGGTTAAAGACTCACCTTCCCCTGGTCACTGGAATGTAACCATATAGGGTATGTCTTCATTGCAGGCTTAGCTTGAGCACCTAGATTAGCCAAACCCAGGTGTGACCAGCCACACTACGAAGCCCTATTTGAGTTACTGCATCCTCACTGTTGCTGCCCGACCCAATGTGTATTGCTAGGACTGCTGGGGGCACGTTCCAGGGTTGCAGTAAGCTAAGCTGCTCTATCATTTTTTCCCAGTGAATTGTGGGAGAACTTATCTGCCCTTCTGGGAACACATGGGGAATCACGAAAAGGCATTGGAGGACTATCAGCATTTGAGTGATTTAGCCGGCATCCTCAATACAAAGTGGGTGGGTTACCAGCCCCGGTGAAAGCAGAACATGGGCTGTAACACACCCACCCCTCAGCCAGGCCACCTAGCCCAAGTTAAAAGCACCACTAAAGGGTGAAAGTTTGTGTTTGTAGATGAGTGGGACATGAGGCAATACCAGCGGAAAAGCCTGGGCTAATTCCGCAATGAAGACACACCCAGAGGATACATGCTGCCACAGCAACAGGAAATAGGTGGGATTAGGAAAAGAATCAAAACACAGTTTATCCAGTTACAAGTAAATTAGATAAACAGATTGTACAGTAAGCACACACATTAGAACTGGTCCAGGACATGTGACTCCTCTTGCAATAAATGCTGTGGCCAGGGTTTCAGGTTTACAGTTCCTGGGAGCAATCTGCTGGCTTTGGCTCTGAAAAAAATACCCAGCAGCAGTGAATCTCAGAGCCCGGGTCAACTGACTCTGGCTCATGCTACAGGGCTAAAATTAGCAGTGTAGATGTTCCTGTTCGGGGAGGAACCTGGGCTCTAAGACCCACCCCACTCCACCTTAAGCAGGAACACCTACCCTGCTATTTTCATCTCCGTAGCATCAGCCCCGTGAGTCCGAGTCAGACGCAGGCACTCAGACTTGCTGCCACAGGTGGGAGGTTTTTTTTCAGTGTAGATGCACCCGGGGATTGTCATCACGAGTAACGAGAGCACAGCTTACTACAGTGTAAAGTGATTACATGCAGCTTCGACGTCAATGAGTTCAGTGGCAATGCCAACTAAGCGTCATGTTTATAGGGACATATGTTCATCTGGTATGGAGAAAGTGAATAGAGGAGAGTTATTTACCCTTTCACATAAGACAAGAGCTAGGGATCACTCAATGAAATTAATAGACAGTAGGTTTAAAACAAAAAGAAAGGAAGTACTTTGGAACCTGTGGAATTCATTGTCATGGGATGTTGTGAAGGCCAAAAGTATAACTGGGTTCAAAAACTAATTAGATAAATTCATGGAGGGTAAGTCCATCAGTGGCTATTATCCAAGATGGTCCAGGATGCAACCCCATGCTCTGTTGGTCCCTAAACCTCCAACTACCAGAAGCTAGGACTGGATGACATGGGAATCACACAAAGTTGCTTTATTCTATCCATTCCCTCTGAACGATCTGGCACTAGTCACTGTCAGTGGCAGGATACTGGGCTTGATGGACCATTCGTCTGATCCAGTATGTCCATTCTTATGTTCTTATGTAGTGCAGTGTTGCAGTCAGGACTATGGAAAAATGTTTTCTAACATGCATGCTGGGAAATTAGTTTTCACAAGAGGGTAATCCTTCTCATCATAATAAACCTACACTTCATCACTGCAGCAATTGTCTCATCAGGGGTTATAATGGCACTAAATAATGAGCTAAATTCTATTGGCCTCAACATCCATGCAACCACACGGAAAACAAAAAACATACTGGAGTTCAGCTTTGGCAGGATCCAACTGGGACACTACTGCTACTGAAATTACCTCTGTTACCCTCCTGCATGCCCCAAACAGTCCAAATATATACAGTATCACCAAATATCACCATCTGAAGAAACCTGTTAGGTTAGTTAGTGCCAGAAAAGACTGCTCATCAAGTAGGGTGACTGTCACAATTTGTGAGGACTTTGATTTCAGAGCATTATGAAACTATGTAATTTTGGTGTAGTCTTTTTATTCCCATGGTAATTTATGTCTGTGGGTAAGCATTTTATTTTATCAGAGCCATGGTGCTAGAGTTATTTTCTGAAGCTCTTGAGTTTTCCTTTGATGCCATTGAAATTAAAACCAGAGCCGCAGATAGTACCCATGCTGTTCGTCACAGAGTCAGAGGTTAGAATGCATTTTCTGCTATTTATTGTGAGTCATCCACTGCAATAGTTACTTTAGCTCTTCAGATGGGCAAAATAGAAATATAAAAATCATAGGCACCAAAATATTCAAGAAGGGTGTATAATTGACTTTGTCAATAACATCAACATTATTCCCAATAGAAACTTTTACTTAACATAATAGTCTTATGTTATTTGTATTGGGAAGCTTTAAAATAAAAATTAAATCTTAAATAATACATTATTTAAGATTTAACTAGGTGACTTGCATTTCTATTAAGTAAAACGAAAACATAAGCAGTATTCCTGCATGTACCATATTTAAATTAAATTTTGCAAAATGTACTTTACTGATTACTGATAATAAAGTTAAATAAATGGAAATATCTATCTACCTACACAATATTGTAAATAGCTAAATAGCAACAGAATACACACATATAACTAACTTTTGCTGTTGAGAATGCTTGCATATGGCATGCATACACATATTTTAAAAGATATTCAGCAGGTGAATTAATAGAAATGTTTTTAAAGGATACAACATTTCTTGCATCTGGTTTGTTTTATTTTGCCCTCTCTCTCCACAAAAGTTACAATTCCAAATAGAACATAAGAATGACCATGCTGGGTCAGACCAATGGACCATCTAGCCCACTATCCTGTCTTCCAACGGTGGCCAAAGCCAGGTGCAATCCCTGCACCAGCAATCTCTGTCCATCTGGCTAATAGCCATTGATGGACCTATCCTCCATGAACTTATCTAGTTCTTTTTTGAATCCCATTATAATCTTGGCCTTCACAGCATCCTCTGGCAAGGAGTTCAACAGGTTGACTGTGAAGAAATACTTCCTTTTGTTCATTTTAAACCTCCTGCCTATTAATTTCATTTTGTGACTTCTAGTTCTTGTGTCATGAGAAGGAGGAAATAACACTTCCTTATTTTCTTTCTCCACACCAGTCATGATTTTATAGACTTCTATCTTAACACCCTTTAGTTGTCTCTTTTCTAAGCTGAAAAGTCCCAGTCTTATTAATCTCTTCTCATATGGAAGCTTTTCTATATCCCTAGTCATTTTTGTTGCCCTTTTTGGTACCTTTTCCAATTCCAATATACCTTTTTTGAGATGGGGAGACCAGATCTGCATGCAGTATTCAAGATGTGGGCATACTATGGATTTATAAAGAGGAAATATGATATTTTCTGTCTTATTATCTATCCCTTTCCTAATGATTCTCAACATTCTGTTAGCTTTTTTAACTGCCACTGCACATTGAGTGGATGTTTTCAGAGAACTATCCACAATGACTCCAAGATCTCAGTTCACATTTTTTAGGTTTTCTTCACAACCATAACAATTAGAAACTGATTATTTTATGTTTTGGGTTGTTTTTTTTTTTAAATAAAAGCTGAGATCCTGGAAACAAGATAGAATCTTCAGAGAGGTGCCGATATGACACATGGACATGTCCCAGATATTTCTGAGCCCAGATCTGAATTTTGTAAGCTCACGCCTATTTCTACTGTGAAAATTAATGAAGAGCAAACGTCCAAAGGTTCAGAGTTTGGATTCAGTTCAAATAAGCATCCAAAATTTTGGATGCTTATTTGAGCTTCCAAACCTCTTCAATCTATGGCAAGGAAAACTACAAGATTTCAAACCTTGATTAGAAGCCAAAAGGGATAGGGAAACACGTTGAACATATCTGAACCATCAAAAGATTTGGTTACAGTTTGTTGCTGAAAAGGAAAACAGGTTAAAGGATAGGGAGTGGGGAACATCAATAAATTTGGGACATCTCAGTGAACCCAATCTCAGCTGAATGTGTTGGCAACCAGTAGAGTTTAGAGCAGCCTGAAGGTTGCTCTAATTTATTCTGGGAAAATAAAAAACACCTTTACACTTCTCCCCATGCCCAGTCTTGCACTCCACACAGCTCATCCAGAACAAAGAATCTGGCCAATAAATTGACTGACAGAAAAATATGCATGCATTTTAGAAAATTAATTTAAAAATTATAAGCAAATGTGTGCTTAAAATAATATGTAATTAACCCTTTTTAATTACTACTGCACTGTCACTTAGATAAAGGTGATCCGAGTTCAACAGAATGAACAGAATGCTGTTTATTCAACAACAGTTTAAATTAATGTACTTACTCATATACTCTCTTTAATGATTCCATGATACAGTTGGTTTCTTTTATCCAAATTTTAGCACACATCTATGAAAATAATAGTTATCACAAACTACCAACATCTGTGAAAGCCTGATAAATCTTATGGAATTAACACTTGATAAAGGGAGAAAAAAGTGACTTGGTTAGTGGCCACATGTTTACCTACAATGCAGATAAAGGTAAGAAGTAGCCAGATTGCTCTTTCTTTTAAGAAAGAAGAGAGAGGAAAACCATATGTACTAGGAACATCACCTTAGAAATCTTGTTGCGCTAGCAAGGATACACTGTCTGTAGCAAATATGCTTCACATCTGGTCTCCTTTTATTGCTCTTAATCATCTAGAACATCCAAAGTAGGAGATTCCTCTGTGGCCTGTAGTTTACACCTCATCCTGAATGAAGCTTCAGTAGCAGGCTCTTGTAATAAACTCCTTTTCTGAAGAAGAAAAAGGCTGCATCTACCAGTATTGTTTGAGAGAATGACCCTATCAGTCATGAACCTAGATATGTTGCACTGCGGCATCAAGAGCCGCTCCCGGGCCCCATAATTTAGCTATGATAAGTGTTAGTGAAAATTTCACTTAAGCTTAATTAGACCCTTGCAGAAGTGTATATTTAACATGCAGTGTTTTGTGCATAATAATAATATATTTCATTTAATGTACATATACATAATCTGATCACCGGCTAAATGTTATAACAAGGAGAACTGAAATAAGATTTTTTTTATGTCCTCTCTAGGCTAATGAATCTTTTCTTCAGTGACAGTCAGTTGCCTGTATTATTCCTCTTCAGTCTCTCATTATATCTGTTGACTGCCTTGAAACTGAGACTAGATATTAGGAAACTAACCTGATTAAAAAAAATAATAATTCTAGGAACTCCTAAATTTCACATACTTTTGATCTGCTGTAACAGTTCCTAATTTACTGATCTTGATCAAATGATTCAGATATAGCTAAACTGGAAAATATCATTAAAATCTGTATTTTTTTTAAATTTGCATTTAGTACCTGAACTGTTTCTGACCTATGGTATTTTCATAAATAGCCCGAGGCAGATAACTATTCCATGCATTCCTAAAGATAGATCATGATAAATTTCTTCATTAGGAAAATGCCTAAAAAGGAAAAGGCTAATTTTGCCTATATTTTGACCAACAATATATGTCCAATATAACAATAGCATGCCATTATACCAACATGTTTTTATTATATCGCTATATTTGCTACAGCCAAACACTAATGTTCAACTTTTGTAAGATTATTATAAAGACTTAATTTAATCTTACCATATGCACAACATGTGTATGGTTACTGACTGATAACAAAACTCATAGCATTCATTAAGTATTGCTATAAATCTCCTACTGAAATAGCAATAATACTGCCTTCCAGCAACCACAATAAATGTAATGCTTAATTTTCCTCTGTGATATTGTATAAGTCTAGCCTGCAACTAGACTTCCATTGTGGGTGGTACTGTAAAGGATGAGACTGCAATGACAGCACATGATGTGTTCCTCTTTTCTAGTATATGATAGTTCCTGAGTCTGAAAAAGCTGGTTTTTTCCTTACCAAGAGAAACCAAGATTTAGAGTGGGGTAAGAAAGCAAAGAGAATAAAAAAGTTTTAAGAGGTTCAGTATGCTCTAAGTAGGTATCTTATGTATTTTAAAGACTTTTATCTAAGTGCATATTTTATCTGCTTTCCATGTAACTTCACCTCACCCTTATCTCTGCTGCTCTTTATAGCTTTCTCTGTGCTTAACTTTCTCCAACATGGAGGGCGATATAACTAACTCAATATATTGTAAAGTGACAAGGTGGGTGAGGTAATATCTTTTATCGGCCCAACAGTAGATTGTGTGGGAATTCAGTATTGCACTAGCACATCTCTGCACTTTCTTGTTTTGGCAAAAGAAATACCAAAATACCAAAAATCTCTTTTCATAAAAGTTTTCAAGCCCAATTTCCAGACTCCCCCAGAAAAGCATCCAAACTGCCAGCTGCTCTCCAAACAAACTCCTTTTTTTTCCCCTCCTTTTTTTTGTGCTTCTCCATTAGTAGTGTGGCTTCCAGTTTTCAACAAATTAGAGGCCCAAGGCCCCAGTCATAGAAGATACCAATGCCATCAGACCCCAATGCACTCAAATGGAACCCCAGTGAATCCTGTGTGGCTCTGGGGGCATATGGGCCAGCCCAAACACAGGAGTCCCCCACGTGTAGCAGCTTACAGGACCAAAGCCTAAAAAGGAAAGATGTGTGCTCAAATTCTGCATCAGAGTATGCAAAAGTGGGTCCCATTGCAAAATAAAGGCCAAATCCTGCTGTGTTCCTCTCCTGCCGGGATGAGGTGAGGGGAGAGAAGGAACGTGGCAGTGTTCATCTATTTGTACAAGAGACACCCTGCTTGTGCAGGCCTTGCAACCACACCACACGGAGTGTGTATGAACTCTCTCTCCTTTGAAAAGCAGCAGCATTCACCCCAGGCTAGTGCTTGTTTCAAAATGAAGCATGTGTGACAGCCAGCTGGGGACCTGTCCAAGGCCTCTAGTAAGCAGATCATGCCCTCTCAGAGCACTGGTTGTCACAGAAGCCTGTTCCCCTCTGCCTCATGCTCTCTTGAATGTCAGGTTGTGATCTTGCCCTTCTTGCATGTGCTGGGGAGAGAAGCCTCCAATAGCCTGTTCTGCCGCAAGCACAGGTATGTAGCATAGGGCAAATTTCAACCTAAATTTATCTATTTTTTTATGTGCCCTACACAGTATTTAGACCCCTGTTCAGCACAGCTCTTCACCACATGCTTAATTTTAAGCACATGCTCAACTGCTTTATCAAACCCTTGGTGCTGTACAAAACACAAAGCAAAGAAACAGTCCCAGTTGAAGATCCTGGGGCCCTGATTCAGTAAAGATTTACTCACCTGCATATCTTTATGTACATAATTAAGTCCTATTGAAGTCAAATGTTTAAGATTAACTACATGTGGAAAGTGTGGACTGGATCGAGGTCTAATCTAGAATTCACAATCTAATCTATATTAATCTGAATATTGGGGGGCCTGTAGGATGAAAGATATTAGAGGAATTACTTTGTGGATACAGAAACAATTACATCTTTCTCTAATATAACTGTTTTCACACTATGTTAATAGTTCCTTAATTCAAATGATTTTTAAAAAGGGGAATCTTTAAAGGTAAATGGGCAATCCACATGTAATACAAAAGGCACTAATTACAGCAAAACGCACCCATGTTCACTGTGCACCCACATATGTAATTTCAAGATTACTATTTTAAAGTGTGTATTGCATCCTTATCTAACTTGTCCAGTAGGTGCAATTATTTGCAGAATTTGTTTTACAGTTCTGCAGGAATTTTTCCATTTGCCTCTGCTGTGATTTTCTTCTGACTAAACATCCTCTAAAACATTTTTTTTATGCTTCCCAGTATTACTGGCACTCTGATTACAATATCCTGTTGGATGGATACCATGAAAGCTGCTCACAGAATGACATGTAAAGCAGTTTTATATATATAGAAAATAACTTTAAACCAATCACAATTTGGAAGTGAACTGGTTATTATATTTTTTCATATTACTTTCCTCAATTATGGTATTTATAATACTTAACAGAAATGTTATATCACACACACATACTTTTATACTGATAGTAATTAGGAATCATTGCATTTCATAAGGTTTGTTTCAGATTGGATAAACTACATCCATACTTTATTAATTTTGATGTAAATCAAAACGAAAAAGATGCTTCTCTGAGGCTCTAGCACCCTAAGACAGTATTAACAATACAATTAAATCTCAGCAACTGTGATCAACTGATCACTTCAGCAGGAACTCAGCCAACCAGCCACCTACAAAAAATACTTCTTTCTGCCCCCTCATCATCTAGGAAGCATAACCTCAGAAATCCTATCAAAGAAGTATTTCGCAGCATGCCTGGAAGATCCCCAAATCTCAACTATTTTTGAACCAAGGGGGAGTAGCAAGTTTCAGAGTCCCGGAGGCCTCACAAAGAATGCTCCATCAGCCTAAATTCTAGAAAAAGAAGATACCAACCTTGGAAGCGCTACTTCCCCAGTATTTCATGAGCAATAAGTGATGTGGTACACAGGCAGAACCTCTGGGATCCACACCAAACTAGGTCTCCCTCTTGAAACCTGGCCCTCTTTCTGCTGTCCCACTTGTCATGGCAAGGCATGAGACCCTTTTCTCTCCCTAACTTGTGATGAATACAGCCCTGTGCAGACGGACAGCGCAAGGACTTTGTACCATATATCCCTACTTGGAAGGTTTACGTGAGACAAAAATAGGCCGGGCACTGGCTCTTTGCAAAAAGGTGAATCTCACGCTTAGACCGTAATCGTCCAGCAGGTATCATATTCTTTCCTTTGGACTTGTTGCTGGTCTTTGTTTTAGTGGCTCCCAAAAGTGCAGCCGCCGTCATGAGTGCCCTGGAGTCAGTAAACCTTCAACTGGTGCCATTTTTTAACATGGCCAGAGCTACAACATATTCAAATAGAGCAGGAACAGCAAGAATGACAGAGAAGCGGTTGTCCCCTCACATCTACTGCTGCCAGGGTAGGTCTGAGAGAAGTGGAGGCTTCTGAAGAGCCTCATGACTATTTCCTTCTTGAAGATGTTGCCTGGAGAAAGGGCTTTGGATATTCCAACTCCCTTGAGGTTCTGGTGGGAGAGGGAGCTGGGCTTTTACTTACCCCGAAGGTGTTCCTGTCACTTATGCACTGACATTTCTAGTACAGCTGCTTTACTTTTTTGAAAAATACCCTTGGAGCTGAGTCCTATCCTGCTTACACCAGTTTCATGCCAGTGTCGCTGAACCCACTTCCGTGGAGTTAATTATGATTTGAACTGGCGTAGGAAAGGCCAGCAGCATGCCCCACGGGCCTCATCCAAAACCCATTGAAATCAATGGGGATCATTCCACACGTTATTTAAACCTTCTCTGATTACAGTACTGGTGCATGCTTTATTTATTTTAACCAGTCAACATTCTTATATCATGCCCATGATTGTGGCATCTGTGCACTACAGAAGGTTCTGATTGGAGAGGCATCCCCCCTTCTTTTATCAATTCATGTTTGGGCTTGCAGCTATATGAAGATGTGCTGCCTTAAGTGAATTCCACAGTATACAAAAGGCCTGACCTACCATTGCTATATTCCAGCACTACACCTTTCAACTCCTTTGAGTTCAACAATTACACTGGGGTAAAAGTGGAATAAAGCAATGGAGAATCAGGACCAAAGTTTCTAAGCGGAAGGAGTCAGTGTAATTTATGGCCCTTTTTTAGTTCTTTCAAATTCTTTTTTTTTTTTTAAAAGACCTATTTTCTTGTGATTTTTCCCTTCAAAATAGTGCAACAGACTTCGACAGTATCTCTGCCTCCAAAAAAATAAAAATAAAATAAACCTCCTTGAACCTTGGCTTTCTGTCCTACTCCAGATAATGAGACAACTACTTAAACTGCATTTAAAAAGTGCTGAGTAGTTGAACTCGATGCCTAATGATGTTACTCAGCTAGTCAGCATCTGATTGACACTAAAAGTAATAAATTAGAACAGAAAATGATTTTACAAGATCCCTGGAATGACAGACAGGCTAAGTGTAATATCCTCTATTACAGTTGTCATTGGATTTTATACAGTTCAGATCTGAACAGTGCAGTCAGGAAAGTGGTTCAATTTCAAGGGCCATATCCACTGTGGTGTAAAGCACCACAGATCCATTGAAGTCAAAGTAGCTACACTGATTTACACCTGCTGGGTAAATCTGGCTCCATATTTTTATACCTACTTCTGTTCAAGAATAGGGAATTAATTCATACAAATTTGGGCAGATAAAGGCAAAGATCCTAAAACTGAGAACTACTGAAGTCAGATGTCTTGGTTGTATTTTTTTCTTTCTTCTTTTTGTATTTTTAAGACCGAAAACAGTATTTAAAGCTTAACATCACTGATTTTATAGGCTGCCTCCATTTCAGGGAATCCAACAGTAAATCCACATCTCTGCAGAAGCATCTTTAGAATCATTAGCACTCATGGTTAGAATCATTCATAAAAGAAAGACAAAAGGCAAGCACGGCATACTTCACCAGTCTCAAAGAGCCATTAATGTTTGGGGTGGCATGCAAAGAAGAAATTAATTAATACCTATATTTGAGCTTTGTTTATTTGCAAACTATTAGCACTGATTTGATCTTTTTTTAAAAGGATAAACTTCCATCCATAAAACTTTTCTTTAGGATAAAACAAGCCACAGTATAAAGTCCCTTTAAATAAGGTTTATTTTAGGCTTAAGAATCATTGTGGATGATTTTAATTCTGATTCATTCAATGAGCTCTTCTAATGCAATGATTTTCTCCATGGAGGACCTTAACCACAGTGGCCATTTGCAGCTGATGATTTTTTTTTTGTATAAATAATTTATAAAGCCACTGCACACTTATATTTTTACACTGAGAAAGAGAGAGGGAGAGCGAACAGAATTGCATCTTAAACTCTATTTACAAATTTACTTTGGCAGGCCCCCTTGATTCCAGTAGGAAACCATGTTGCATATTTAATTTGCTCTTTTGTTACGATGGGGCTTAGGTTAGTTAATTTCAATTTTCGATTTCAAAAGCTATCAAATATGGCTCAGATGAGAAATCAATTTTTCTCAGCTGCCTCTGTTTTTGTGATGGGGAGGTTTCTCATTGGTTGAAGGTTAGCCATGTGACATAGCAAGAGATTAGTTCACTAGACCCCGTGTTTCAGCCACCTCAATTACTGGCTGCCTCTTGTAATTTAGCCTTATAACACCTAATTTCAAGATAGAACTCATATTTAATTCATGAAAGCTTCCACAAGAGTAATTGTGAAATAAATTGCCATAGAAAATATCCATTTGTGACTCATTTTAATTTTGTATGCTAGTAGCATGCTATTTGTTCTACTTGTTTAACACTTTAGCACAAACATTTTTTTTTTTATATTGAACTTTATGGACTGCTAATAGGTTATTTTTCACTAACCCGTTTTCCCCCACACACAATTAAATATCCCTCTCCTTTGCAAAACTCTGAGGCTAGTAACATTTAAATAGGTTGCTAAATAACAGGAATTTATAATCTCCTAATAACTGAATGGATTGTTATGATCCGCTCATAACTTTAAAAGTAGCAGATAAAATCACAAGTGATGGCTTGTAAATGGTAGTTAGATGACAAGGATCACTTGAAAGGCCAAGGAATAAATACAGTTTAATTTCTGTAATGTTTTAAACAAAGCCATTCATTACACATATTGACATTTCATGATAACATTGGTATATATTTTAAGTTCTTTAACCAAAATAAATGTTTCCACTGTATACACACCATTTTGTCCTTTTCCTCCCTGTTGCTATGACAACAAGGTGGGTGAGGCCTCCTCAACTGCTAAACTCAGCTGTCATCCTTTCACCCTAAAAGCCTTATAATTGCTTTTATTTGCATACGACAATTAGGCAGGATGGCTCACAGCAAGAAAACCAACCTTTCTCTCCCCCAGTGCACACAACGCCAGCCTGTAATTTATAAAAGATACACGCCATGTGGTGGAGCACTAAAATAGAGTGATGAGTCCTTTCATCTGATTGTAAGCCATTAACAAAAGAAAACATCCCCTTTCAGGCTGTAAAAAATGCTTATCTGGTGCGAACGTGAAAAAAAAAAAAAAACCCACACAAAGTTTTGCCTCCTTCATATGGACCCTTCACATTCATTATCACATTGAACTCAGCAAAAGAGTTCTATTGAAAGAGTTACATTTTGGAGCTTTATGAATAATGGAGCGCAAATAAAACTGAAGACAGGGCAAAACCGGATCCAGGTTTTTGTCTGTGCATTACGTCACATGCTGAGATGCCAAGCTGTGCTGGTCATTGCTACCCGCTTTGCTGAAATGATTGCCAGAGGACCATGGGCTTGTTCTGCATTCAGATCCAGTACATTCTCAAAAGAAGCTGGATGCTTAAACCCTGAAGCTCTGGATGGCTCTGGTGCAGGAAAATATCCTTATTCTGCAAAGCACTTTGGCACATGCTTAAAGTTAAAGCAGGTGTGCATAAGTACTTACCTGAATTGGGGCCAACATGTCTATATAGATTAACAGTACACCCTATCAAAATCCATGGAGCATTTTTTTACATCATTTACTTTTGATAAAAGACTATTTTTAACTCTCAGAATTAAGAAACTGTTCTTCTGTATACTGTACGTCATCACCTTAGAGTTCTAAGGGAACCAGCTGAGCAACTTCTATCCAAGCAATTGCTTCCTCAATTCTTCTCTATACTTGATCTGGAAAATCTGAAGCCATCCTAGAGATTCTTCATATAACACTTGTAATACTCGAGCTTCTTCTCTTATTAAATATCCCTTCTCTGAACATAAACAAGAACTTGCTTATGGCATAATCACCATTTCCAATCAGGAACAAACTTGTCAGTAAAAACAGAGTGGATCAAAATTCTGAAGGCAAATAAGACACTTCCTTGGGGTTGGAGGAAAAGAAAGATTTAATATCAGGGAAAGGAGCAAGCAATAAATAGCTATGTGTTAGTCATCTGCTGTTAGTGTAGACAGTTATGTCTAAAAATAAATCAACTAATACTATACTGTAGTATCATAGCAGGCAAACTTTTAAGCCTTACGAGTTCTGACACAGAAATGAAAGAGACTAATTGCGGGAGTAAAGCAAGCAGGATTAAGCTACTGTAACATGCACTTGGCATTGATTCAACCTCCAGCCACATCCAGGATTGGAATGGGGAGAAGGGGGAAGAGAACAAGGAGGAGTTTCAGAAAGGTGGCTTGAGACACCTGTACCTCAGCTCCCTTGCATTCAGTTGCTCCAAGCTCTGCTGTAGTGCAGGTGAGGATTTAACTCTATTTCTTTAATCCAGCCTTCTCCCAGCCTGTTTTTTGGGGGGTGGGCATAAGGCACGTATTGTCATAACCTTTGATAGTTCAGTGCTCTATATCAGCCATAGAGAATTGGACAGGACTGCCGGCAAAGAGATGGGCCTGGAATATAACCTAATGTCTACAAGTCTCTCAGTGAAAAGTAGGATTACCAGATGATTATGCCAATCTTAGATATCATGAGAGCAACTATAGCCTTGTGATTTGAGCTGGGTTCTACTCCCAGCTATGCTATTGATTTGCGATCTGAGCTTGGACAAATCGCAACCCTTTTGTGCCTCAATTTACACAGCTGTTAAATGATTACTTAGCTATCTCACTGAGTCGGTATGAGCTTTAGTTAATATAGAAGTTAGAGACGGGAAACCACCTAATAGTCCACACAGTCCATTTCTCTGCCAGCACAGAATTGTTCCTTACTGTAGATTTGCTAGAGTTTTGTCCATACTAATTATAAAAGATCCAAACAGTGGGTTCTTCCACTGTCTTCCCCAGGAGAGTATTCCACAGTCTAATGCTAACTGCCTGCCGACTGTCTATTTGGCCTACATTTCAGTCCATTATTCCTCCTTCAAACCCCATGTTTCACCTTAAATATTTCAGCAACCCTTGTTGGCATCGTCTCCTCATTCTCAATACTTACAAAGCATTTGAGATTCTTGAATAATCCATTATAGAAGTGTAATTATCCCCCCACCTCAATATTTTTAAATTGAAAAATAACAGAACCCGTTCCTGGTTTTCCCCAAGGTCATTGTGAACCCTCCCATTGATTTCAATGGGAGAAATACATTGCTAGCCTTGGAACAATATTTTTCTTGTATGGTTAATCTGAAAAACATACCGCAGCTGAATTTTTAAAACATTTTGAGTTAAATTCTCACAGTTGTTGAGCCTGCTGGTGCCACACCTTAATTTGATGACTGACCACCTTCCCACCCAAATTCCCCCCCCCCCCCCCCCCGACTACATCTTTGTAATTATGAAGTTAAAAGGCTGATTGTAAAAGTCCATTGTGAAAGCAGAAGTTATATAGGCTAAGATTCCTTAAGATCAGAGGAAACTATGATTTCCTGATTCATAAAAAATGCATACACCACTTATGTGAGGTTTTAGTATATTTGTTTCAAATCTGAACTTTTTGCTGTATACTTAATAATCTAAAGCACCCAGAAAATAATAAGATATTCTAAAGGCGGGGAAGGAGTCAAGTGGCGAAAGGAGGCTTTTTTATTTATCTATTTTTCTTAATAAATTATTTTCCCTGTGCAAAATTCACAAACCCATAGGGGGTGGGTGAGGAGCAAACCATAAACAATTAGGCAAAGGAAAAGTTTATAAGATGAAGCTTCCTGAGGATGGCCCTATCATGCACTCTGACCATTTACATAGATTTTATGTCACAATTGGCAGTAGTACTCAATAAAAACACTTATACTACAACCACAGCAATCTGGCACTGTTCATCACATATACATGAGAATCAGAGCTAAAGGAGCACCCACCCCCTGGAAATGTCATGATCCAAATTCTCCACTTATTTCCACAGGTGCAAATCCAGAGGAGCTGCATTGAAATTACTCCAAATTTACATCAATGCAACTCAGGGCAAAATTTGGCTCAAAGAGCACACAGTACATAAAATGGGATCTACAGAGTTATATCTAGCTGCCTCTCAGTACATAGGGTTTTCAGAGTTTCTAAAGCTTGATTTTAAAAACATGCTGTTCTTCTAAAAATCTTTTCCCTTTCTCCTTCTAGAAATTATCCAATACGTGGGAGATTAAAAAAAACACGCAAAAGATGAGTGTAACGGGATGAGGGTTGTGTTGGACTATGGGCAGCTTCACTTTTCCTTATTGTGTAATTCAGTTCTCAGTTGGGGCACCACAGCACAAGGAGGGTAAATGTTACTTTGTTGGTCTAAATTTTCCAGCCTGATTTTCATCCTGGCCTTATCTAGATCTCTTTTTCTGGAGGCCCAAAATTTTTAGCATAAGCCACTGAAGGTGAAATGTGAACCAGCAATTATTTGCAGCCACTGTTAGATGTTTAAGTCCTTCATTGCATCAGCAAGTTGGAGGGGGAAAAGAAAGAACATCTAAGTGGTCTAAATTGTGGATGGAAATAACAGCACTCAAAATTACTGGTGCTTGGAAAATTGGAAGCCACCTTCTGAAAATCTGCTGTTGTTGCTCACATCTAATCAGGCTTCTGTATCTAAACAAACATGTAGTGAATAAGAGTTTTGCCTGAATAAGTCTCACAGGAATAGGCCCAGGATGCCTCTATATTTCCACTGTCTGCATGGTAGATGCAGCTTGATAACTTTTCAATTTTTTCCACTGTTGAGATAAGCAATAAAGAACTGGTAGTTGAGTCCATAAACAAGCAGACACGCAAAAGCTTTGGTACTTTTTGCATACAACAAAGTTTGAGAACGCCTTTAGTATTATAGTTCACACATTTCTCTTACAGGTAGGAGAAACTGATTCAGTCTATAACAAGGGACTTGCTCACTTCCCATTGATTCGACTGGGGGAAGGAGCAGACCATCAGATTATATATGTGTTTTTATGTCGGTTTTGTGATGTAGTATTTAGTAAAAGAAAAATAACTTGTTAACTACACTTTAACATAGATAACATGCAACTGCTGCACTGTACCTTTAATCTCTTTCATTCAAAATGCAGATTTTTTTCTTTTTATTTTCAATAAAAGGAAGCATACACACCAGGCATGAACTCTACATTTTAAATGAAGCCTCGTGTGTGCTAATATTAGAGAGACATTAATAATAAAGTTGGAAGTCGGCAAGTCTAAACTGATTTCTGACTTAGATTTCGTACCTCAGACACTAGAACTTGAACTGCAGAGTTTGACACTGACACTTTTTAGGGAACAAAGTCTCTCTACTACTACCTCCTCCACCCTCCAATTCAAATCTCATCTGAGAAGTGCTGAAATGAAGCTGTCATTCAGGCCTGCTCAGGGACCTGTCAGCAAAACATTGAGCCTTTTCATTTTGATGGGTCAGCCTGCAATCCCCTTGAAAGAGAAGTCCGTGCCACTGTGGTTTTTCTTTCCACAGGAATTCTGAATTCTAATGAAACACCAAATCGCTCAATAAAGGCAGGGGCACGGGGAAGTAATCCAACCCAGATCGGAGTGAAATTTGTATTTTATCTTCTTCTTTTTTCCCCCCAGCCCATTATTCTAATAGCTTAGGTGGTTCACAAAGGGTTGGAGGGGGGGGTTGTTTTTTTTTTTTTTTTTTTTTTGAGGGCAGGCGCTAGCAGAATGAGGTGTCCTTTGTCTTGATGCTACACTGAGATTAGGTAGCGGCTCTCTGAAAATGAAAGGGCATGGCTCAAATTTTCTTGGGTAAATATCCATCCACCTATTGCAGCTTGCACCCACAGTGCTACATCCATCTCTAATGTGTGACTGTGCAGAGAAAGAGAAAAAAAATCACATCAGTATTCTTTTTTCCCCAGAAGAGACAATCTTTCATTAATACTGTATAAACCTTTTGCAAGCCAAAAAGGGAAACCTTGCCTCCCCCCAACTTTTCCACCCAAGATTAGTCTCTACTTATGGGTGATTTAGGAAGGCAGAATGGAAGGGGGGGGGACAGACAGAATAGGAGAGAATCATAATTTATATGACAGGTTGATGTTTTCTCTTTAAAGTGGTTTTATTACCACATGTGTTTTATGTTTTTTAAAATATGTATGAATTCAGTAGCCCTTTTATGTTTGCTGCCACTGAAGACTTTGTTTATTTTAACAAGGAGATAATTGTATTTTGCTAACTGTTTAAATTGAAATCATTAAAGAAGATATAGACAGTTTGAACAGCGATAGGATTTATGCCATGGTCTGTGCTATAGATTTGCATTTTATTTTTAGTATATGGGTTAACTAAAGAGTGAGTCTAATCATTTTATTTATACAGTCTTCGCCTTTCCTCTGCAGCGCACAATAATGTAAAATACAATTAATGCAATCAAATACACAATAAAACATATTAAAAAGCTGGCAGTACCTAAAAAGTGCAGAGCTCTTTTCTGCTTAATAATATACATGGTGACTATATGAAGATAGGAAACTATACAAACAACATGATGTAGAACTGGAAAACAATAATGCATATGGGAAATACTGAATAGATAGAGTTTGAAATATGGAAATGCACACTCTATTGTGCCTATTTAAATATATCAATTAGTCAGTATATCACTGCTAATGGCACAGTGGCAAGTGTTACCTAATTCTTTTCATCTTCTGGTTAACCTGCAAGAGTGTCCGATCAGTAATGTTCCAAAATGCTACAGCAATGCTCCCACCCTATAATTATGTTTATTCTATTCAATCTTGCAGAATCACCATTTTCAGAATCTCCCCCTTCCTCTAGGAGACATGACCCCAAACATTTCATCTCCCTGGGCTCTGTCTGTCCGAAGAGATTCCATTATAACCCCAGGTGATGAAAAGCCCAGATATTATTATATAGTATGCAGTAGAAAAATTCATGTATGTGTGTGTGTATATATATATATATGTGTGTGTATATGTGAGTGTGCATGCAGACATATATATGTACCTCCCTGCTATTTTCTTGAGAACTGAGATGAAACGTTGATGCCAGCACAAGAATAAAATACAAATTTCCTTCAGAGATTTTTTTCTCCCCTTCAATTGGCATACATCTCCATAGGGAGTCATTGTGGTAGGCCCGAACTTTCTATCTAAATTGACACAGTATGCCAACCCTGCTCTTCATTCACCTTGCTCTACCTTAGTATTGCACAATAGATGGCATGTATGATCACCTAGTGTTCAGAAGGTGTGTTATAGCTGGACATTCGGGGATGAATTAGGACAGTGGTAGACTCCACTTGATTCCTTTTGTCAGACTATTAATATCACTTCTCCCCCCCTTCTTTTTTTGTATTAAATCCACTGCTTTCTTTCAGAGTAAGAATGGTGCCTACAGTAAACAATTTTTTTCCTAGCAATCAAGACCTTTATATATATATCTCTGCTTTTTTCAATAAAATATTTAAATGCTTTTAAAATTCTCCAATTCAATAGGTACTGTGCTTTCTCAAAATGTGTGCACCACAAACATAGCTTTTGGCTTTATCGTGGCTATTTTATTGTGTATTTTAAACATGAGGTACACAGCCATATATTTGGGGAAAGGTTGCATAATCATTTTACCTTTCCTTTATATTCTAAGCTGACAAAGCAAATGTTTCTCATTCGTTGTCAAGTACTCTGTGATTGCTGATTATAAAAACTTTATAATGGAAATTTTCCTTTCACTGTGTTCAGCGTTTGCCCTCACATAAAGAATGGTATAATCATCGACCTGGGCAACTTAAATTTATTAACATTTTTGAGATAGATGAGGGTATTGTTTTGGTATTTGTAGCTTACCAGTGCCTCCATCTCATCTTGGAGAACCCATCCTTGCAAAGACAGGGGGTAAGTTTGTCTGTATGGCATTTTAGGGCCCTTCCTCCCCAGACATTGCACGTCCATAGAGACTGGCAAATATTCCTCATTAAATTTTGAGTTGAAGTAAGGACATAAGACACAAGTTCGTGCACTTGCCCAGACTGAGGGCTTATCTACACGTACGGTCCTGCAGAGGCACAGCTGTCACACTTTAGTGAAGACACTACTATGCCAGTGGGAGAGCTGACGGGTTTAGTTAATCCACCTCTGCAAGAGGCGGTTGCTATGTTGATGAGAGAAGCAGGGGTTCAGTCAGTATAACTTTGTCACTCAGGGGTTTGGATTTTTCACACTCTTGAGCAATGTAGTTATACCGATGTATGTTTGTAGTGTAGACCTGGTCCGTGCTAATTTTACCACTTTGGGTCCAATTTATTCCTGAAGTAGATCCACTAACTTCAATGGAGTTGCACCTGCTTGGAGCAGGGGTGATTTTTGTCCATTACATTTGGTAAAGAACTTTGGTGGCATCTGTCACAAATAAAAAAATTGGGTGTGTGGGGTGAGCATGTGGAAGTCATAGGGCTCAGTTGTGACACTGGCATGTGCTGAGAGTGCAGCGGATCCTCCTGTCCCAGTGCGAGCTTTAAGCATTGTTTTCACGCATGGGGAGCTCTGGGCCTGCCTCCTCCATGGTACTTCTACACCATTTGCCTTGGCTAGCCAGGAGCAGTCACATCCTGGCCTTTAATTTAAGGCATGTGTGCTATGTTTTAGACTCCCATGAATAAACATACAATCTGGTAAAACGTGCACCCTGAACTCTGGAGTTAGCAGTTGTAGCGTTACAGTGGAATTTCACCCACAGGTTGGAGAAGGTGGGTGGGGGGTGGGGAGATGGGCATGCAGGTGTGATCAGAGTACCAGGGCCCTACTCATCACCTAAGAAGACAGGGTGTAGAAGACTCTCAAGGGCAATTACTACTGATGAGGATCAGGGAAGCTAAAATGCCCTTTAGAACTACTCCACGCTGATGTATTAAAAATCTGTTCAATAGATTGTAGCACCTCTTCCCTTCTTCTGTCTCACCCTTCCCATCTAATTTACAATCTGCAGTAAGCAACAACTTGATTTCACAAGATGCCCAGTGCAATTTACAAATCAAAGGCATTTAGATAAAATAAACTAAACTAAACCCAGAATATGCTGGGGCACACCTCCTATGGGTGTGACCAAACTCCAAGCTTTGGCCAACCTATTTTTTACCTTTTCCCCCCACTGTCTCCCCTCTAAGGGCCTGTTTCTGCAACCTTTAGCCTCTCTGAGTAGCACTTACTTAAATGGGATTCTACACATGAGTGAGTATTACTCAGTGTGAGGGAAGGTTGAAGAATCAGATCCCAAGTGACATGCAGCGTACATTTCAGTGGTCTTAGTTCACCTTTAGGCTAATTAATGCCATTGCAGGTTTTGAATGAAGACACTGCAAACTCAGTAACATTCGAGCTCCCATAAGAACCTCTAGTATTTTTGATTATTTTAAATTGCTTATTACAAATCTGAATCTCCAAATAGCCTGGTATTAATTACTGTGCTAGTATCAAGGCTGAGTTTGTGCCGCTGGCTACCTTTTCTGAGGAAACTACATTTTTTAACACTTGGAACATTGTGGCAAAACTAAAAACAGAGCCGTTTTGTGAGTTGGTGAGATGCACTAAATATAAGCAAAATTGTCAAACAAATATTTAAAGTCCATTGTCTGTTTCCGTTCTCAAGAATAAGATCTGTGTCTTGCAGGTCTTTGTTATGTTTACCAGCGAGTCAAGATTTTGATACATTTGTTTTATTCTTGATTTTAAAACAAACCAAAAATAAAGCCAACCAACCCCCATCAGACGTTAAGCACCAAAACGATAAGCCCATGAAGCACTCCAGAGACATCTACAGTAGCGAGAGACCTGTTCCTCATGCTCTCAACCCCCTAGTAATTGGTTACGATGTTCAATATAAGGGATAAATGAGTGCCCCTCTCCTGCCTGCTCACAGTATGCCATAAAACACTGAAAGGGTTAATTGGTATTTTAAGAAAAGGTAATTGTAAAGCATAACTGCCGGGGTTATCCCCAGAATTGAGAGGTGGTGGTGTGCAGGTCTCCCACCCACTGGAGCCTCTCACATCTTGAAGAGCATTCTGAAGACAAAAGCTGTGCCACTGCTGTTTCTTGATTTTCACTTTCAGCTGTAACTGTTAACCCCCCGTGTGCTCTTTTGAGTTTACTATACCAAGCTAGTACTTACAGCAGTGTAGTGCAGTGTATGTACTCTGTCCTGACTGTAAAATGACATCAGCATTGTAAGCATAAATATAAATCATTGTGTGTGTTTTTTTCAAATCGTTCATATTCTACTGCCAGATTTATTGGCTGTGAAAGAGCAGCAAGCCGACGAGTGGGTATTCTACAAATGGGACTAAGATGGATATTTATTTATTTTTGAAACAAAGAAAATATTTTATGGAGTAAAACGTAGACCCTGGTATAAAAAATGAAGTTTTAAATAAGCAATTGAAAAGTCAAATTGAATCTGTGTAAGGTCCCACCGTAGCAATTTACACACCAGATCTGAAACCGTCTTTTAGTTTCTAGTAGACATTCACAGCATTATGACCCTCTGTAAGAAAACATGTTGACATCTTTCAATTCCATGTTGAAATATAATTTTTCCCTTAATATAATTTTTAATGCATTCCAATAAAGGCTTGTACTCAATGAACGTGAGCTGTATCTAAGGCACAAACAGGTAAAGGAGACATAGAAGAGACAACCAGCTACACTTCCCTAGGCTTCCACTCCTTGGGGACACCAGGGGGAATTACCAATCTAACAGCATTTTTTTTATTTTTATTTAATTTACTGCAGCTAAATTTTCCTGTTGACTCCTAAATTACTTTTATTTGAGAGCCTAGCTTTAGGCACCCAGGTTTGCAAATGTTAGGTTTAGCATTTCAGGATACATTTTTCTTCCAAACAATTCATCTCAGTGCCCAAAAAGGAGCAATTCATTTAGAGCTAGATTTTTTGACCCTTACAAACACTGACTGGCCTCTTACTTCATGACTGTTCCCTCTGAAATCAACAGGACTACCGGTAAACTAAAGAATTGCTTATTGTGCAGAATCTGGCCTGTAAATTAAGCAACTCTTTGGCACTTTGGAGAGCACTCACTCACTAATGGAAGTCAGATTACTTGTGTGAAGGTTCATCAGTGTAGGGAAGGGTGGAGCAACCTGGCCATTGGTAAATATTATAAAACTTTGTTTTTCTAGCTTTTTCTTTTGTTTTCTTTTTTTTCTATCATGAATTAGCTTGTACCATGTCTTGGAACACCTCTATAGCTGGGCAGTTACTTGTTATACCCTATGTGTTAAAGATATTTCCCTTGTATCTATATTATATATATCTTAATTAGCGCCCACTTTATTTCATCTGCTCAATAAGAGACTGGCCTTGATTTCACCCTGCCGTAGTGCACAGGCATAGGAGTGAGTATGACCTTCCACTAACTTGCATAAGGCTGAGCTCAATGGCAGCTCAGGCATTTGTGGCTGAGCTTCCGCTCTTTCCCCTCCAGAGCAACTGGGCAGAGAGTAGGCAAGGAAGGGGCATAGCTCTGGCCTACTTGCATGCTGTCCTGTGGTTGTTCTGCACAGAAGGCAGCATGCTCTACCCTTGGAAAGATTATAGTAAATGGAGAGCCCTAGGAGACACTTAGACTCTTAAACACAAGGACTCCCAGTGCTCCCCCAGGATGCTGTACCCATATACTGCCCCTTATTAGGGGCTAATAACGCAATCTAGCCTCCTGTAATATTTAAAGTAGTGTTCTGCTCTCAGTAATTTCATTCTATATTGTAATATTAATACACAATGGGAAATCCTTGATGCTGTAACTTTTTGAGTGCGTATAAGCTAAGAGTTAGCCATTTACATCCCCTAATCGACACTTCTTTCAAAGTATTCCATTGTATTCCTCTGAGAGGTATCCTGTCAGCATGAGAGCACATCTCCTAGATTCTTTCCCCTTTGTCTTCTGAATCTTCACTTCTTTGTGAGGAGGCCTAATGTAATATAATTGAAACAATTTTATTGTCTACGGCTATTCATTCTAATGTTTCAATGACAGTAAATACTGGTCAATTTGACAAGTTAATATTACTTTAGTGGTCATTTGAACACCTTTAAGCCATTGAGCGCTAAAATTGCTCATCACCTCCCTCACCTGCAAACTGAATACAACTGGTATGTGGGGAAGGTAGAAGAGGAGTGGGGGAAGGAACTTTCCAGTGAAAATATTTTCTGGAAGGGGTATCTGCCAGTTTTGCAAATTGAGAGGACATTGCCCCTTCTTATCAACAGTACTGAACCACTCAGGGTCAATACATAGCACTCCCAACTGGTACCTATGTTAAAGCCCTGAAACTTTAGCTTTCCCTTTATCCATAGATCCTGATTATGCTTAAATGTAGAACAGGTTACACATGCACCTGAGTTTCTCCATTGTGTAAATTAAGATACATTACAAAATTATAAACCATCTAATCATTTATGTATTGGATGCCTATTGCCCAACAAATGCACTCCAAGCTAAAATGTAGTGTCTTAACTGTACAACTGGACTAGACCTTTTGTGTATACTCATACCATAAATTCTGGAAGGAGCCTGAAAACTGAAAAAAATACATTTTTTAAGACAGTGCTTAATTTGCATGTGGAGTTCATTGCCACTGGATATCAATTAAGCCAATAGCTTAATGGTTTTCAAAAAGGACTAGACATTTGTATGAATAGCGAGAACATCACAGTCAGTTAGATATGATAAAAATAATTGTATATGGGAGATAAATCTTAATTATTGAAGTTCCATGTAAATATAGTATTTAATTATTATGCAGATTCAAATTATATAAAGGCCCTGATCCTGTTCCCACAGAAGTCCATGGCATACTGAGGTGAATACAGTCAGATCCCACATACATTTTTTACTCTAGATTTTTTTTAATTACACTTTTCCCTATATAGATTATACATACCATGTGCTCTCAAAACATCAATCATGGTTCCCACTGATTTACAGTGGCAACTACAAGGGAAGGTACTGCGGTTAGTTCCTGCCAAGAGGTCACCCTGGGATGTTTCTGATAAATCAATGGGAGCTTTATGAACTGGTTTTATCCTCCCTTCCAGGAACAAATGCTTGCACAGTCACTGTCTGGAAACTTATTTCTCTGCAATGACCTAAGTAGCGGCACCAAGACTAATTCATCAGTTTGCTGAGAGACACCATTCTGGTCTCCTGCTGCAATTTTTGCACTTTACGCCTTATAGTTTGGTTACTATCCTTTAGAAAGAAGACTAGCTAATATGAAAACATAAATATGCTAAAAGAATACAAGGTCTGTGTATTGCTCACCCTGTACTTTAGGGCAATTTTCAAATCACATAACTCCCATTGATTTTAATGGGATCCACATAACAAAAATCCCACATGACACTTTGGTCAGGTTTGTATTTATAGTAACAATCTTTCAAACAGATACCCAACAACAACATAATCCTGTTAAGGGGATAATACCCCAGATATTAAATAGAAAAAACCCACAGTGATTATCAAGCATGTTGAATAAGTCTGCTCTGAACCCATAACAGCATGCTTATAAAATGCTTCCCCACATAAACACATTTCTAAAAGAAGAAGAAAGGCATAGATCTGGTAAAACAAATATATATATATATGGCTACTATAACAGTAGACTACAGTAATATTACAGTATTCTAATGTAATAGTCCAGAACACTAAGCTTATGGTATTAATACTGCAGTTTTTTGGGCTAATGCTACATTTTAGATGGATATGTGTTCAAGGGAATTAGTATTCACTGTGATTATTAAAACATAATTGTTCTGAGTCTTGGTCTGGCATCACCATAGACTTCCTTTTACAGTGTTGCAGATGGAAATAATGGTGAGCGCAATTTTGCATCTGCATTTATTGGTAGGCACTGTTCCTGTCCCTTCAGTATTTAACTACCTAACCACATCCCAGGTAGCTAGACACATACAAAGCGTTAGTTGTGCCTGTAATTTGGAGGTGCAAAAATAGAGGTGGCATTTTAAAAATGTAGCCCGGTAAGTGCATCTTGAACACAGGCATTTAAGGTATGTGGGATCTTTCAAAGGTCCTGGCGAGGGGATTTCTACTAGTTGAACTAAAATAGTGTCTGTGACAGTCATTTGAACTGGACTCAGACTGTTGTGACCACTTCCTGTATTGTATTTGTGGGGAGGGGAGGAGGGGCGTTATTGGGATATTGAAAAAGATTACTTAGAGGTAGGCATGCCAAAAGCTGTTCTCTGGAACAGAAGGTGGCCTAATTATTAAAAGAAATAGCTTCCATCTCTGTGATGGTCTGACTGTTTGTGGATAAAATCCTACAACTGTGAAGGGCCTTGTGCACTGTAAGGCGGTGGGGGGGGGGCGGGGAAGAGGGGAGAGAGAGAGAGAGAAATCAAAATATTCAGCAGCCATACATCAGAGAGATTATACAAGAAGGGTATCATATTTTTAGAGCCCCCAGAATTCCTGACCAAAGCAGTAGTTAGTACCAGGTCTACATCAAAAGAAAACAACATGCTGTGTCATTGCTGCCCTCCTCTCTGATGTTTTGCCCTCCGCTTCATAATAATCAAAATGTCCTGGTTAAAAAAGACAGACTGTCCCTTTAAAATTAGATCATCTGTTTTATTAATATGCAGAATGAGTTGTCAATTGACCAAGCAACAAATGTACATCCTCGTATCCTCATTTTCACTTCTATCTATGAATATTTTAAAACCCTAATGTGCACTTGGCCGTTTGGGTTTTAAGCAAAGACTTATCACAGCGTAAAACCCCTCATTTTTATCCCTTAGCTGAGGGCTTCTTTTTCCCTTTTCCAGGGTGTCATTAAAAATCTGATGCCAAGAGCTGGGACTTGGCAGGGTTTGCAATATAATTTGCAATCTGCAGTGTTTGCTGGCTAGCCCCCACCTACCCCCCTTTTTTTTTTTTTTAAACCAGCCTGCCTGCTAGAGTCAATAGGGGGCATCCCTCATCTGTCTAAAAGAAAAATAGCAGCATACTAATTAGAATTCTATTTGCCAGAAGCCTCAGAGTTGCTGTGCTTATAGATTTCAAGCTTCTTTTGTTTGAATTAAATTGCCAACTTTCCCCCCCCCCCGACCTTCTTTCCACTAGGCATGAGAGAGCGGGTGCCTTATTTGATTGAAAGAGCGGGGGTGGGGGGGCGAGCCTTAGCTATGGAAATGCTGAGGAAATGTCAGGGTTTTGTTTAAAAATGCCTGGTATACTTTTCAGTGTCTGACTCCTGTCTTTATAGCAGGGTTGTTGAGGGGAGGAAAGGGAGGTTGGCATTAAGCAAAGGCACTCTGCCCCCTTTCCCTGACACTGAAATTCTGGGGGATAGCTAACATGCTTTTAGCCAGCACAAAGCCAGATGGTTCAAGCTTGGATAAAACCTTAGGATGAGATCACAAAGCTTGTTCATAACGGAACACACACCATCTCTGTTTTTCCATTAATACCTCCTTTTGTATGCATTGTGTGTGGGGGTGCAACCGAAGGATATGTCAGAAATCCAAAGAAAAATGTCATATTTAACATTAATTTGTTTTCATAACCCTGGAAAAGAATTCAAGCTTTCTCTATTAAAATGTCACAATTAACTATCGTGAAGTTTTACGATTTTTTTTTTTTTTTAGTTCATGAATAGCTGAGTGAAACATACATTGGAAAGTTTCTCAGCACACTGTAGCCCCAGAATGATTTATGAGTGGGGAAAAAGGGCTGCAGAGTAAGCTTCCATTAAAGCACAGCAGCGTTTATAAATTCAGTCTGAACTCACCTTTCTAGCTCCACCAATTACACCCATGTGCAGTACAGCACTCTATTGTTCGGAATCAGGCCTCAAATATGCTGATTCTGAACCAAGGACGAGGGAATAATTTGTAAAGAATAATGAATTTGATTATTTTCATCTCTCATATTGTTTGGGGAAGGTCCAGAAAGAGATCACAATTATTTTCAGTTTTATTCATCATGCAAAATTACTTGATATTTTTTGTGAATTTCCTTTCCTCTTCAGCTTGTTATTTGAGCTTACTCACTTAGCTGTGATTGGCCACATCACTCACATGCTATTGTTTCTGTTCTCTAACTGGCTGAGCTTATACCTCTTCTTATTTGTTTTTTGTCATGAAAGTTCCCATAAAGCAAATTTAGAATTGTTTAAAATTGCACAAGCTTAAACTTTGCTTTATTTATTAGCATTTACTAGTGCAAGTAAAACTCAGTTGCATACATTTTCATGGGAAATAAACACTTTTTATTGATGGGCATGAACGTGATCAGAGGAAATTCAATTAAAAATCCAAATAAATATTCACGGGAACTTTTGCGCAATGTTTGTTTGGTTCCATTCTGAACGTGCCTAAAACATGTGATATCTGAGGCTAAATTCTGATTTAGTGTTACCTGGATCTGATTTTAGCAGTGTGTAAAAAAAAACCCCACCCAATTATTTTTGGAATAAATATTATGTTAGTGGTATCTAATAAAACAGTTAAACCTTTTAAAAAATAAAGTTCTTATTTTCTGCTGAAGTTTTCATGCTTATTATTAAAACATTGGGCTCCCCTTTAATACACACACACACAGACGTATACATACACATATTTTATTTTATCCATATAAATCTATATAATAATGTTTGTGTGTGAAAAGAGAGAGAGAGACTCTTTATATCTCAGTATGTGTTAATGTTATTTTTGCATAGTGTTTTTACAATTTCATGAAAGAAACAGTACTAAAATGTGGGTCCTTTGTGCATTAAAGATAAAATCTTAAAGGGAAGAGGAAAAATATGGACATTAGTAACTCTTACATATATTTCTTGGTGCTATTATATTTTAATTAGCACAATTTGAAGACTGTAACCTTTCCTGGGCCTACATTATGCATGAATATTTTATTTGCATTATTATAAAGTAAAAATAATTTGATTATCACTTGTACTATTTACAATTACATGTTTTTAGACACGCGCAGTTTCTCTATTTATAGCCTACTTTAAAGTTCTTAAATAGCATACAGTGCTGACAAGCAAAGTATTGATGTTTACAGTATCATGCAAACCCTGAAGCCAGCCATGCTCACATCTCTTTGAATTACTTTTCCAATTCCAAGCCTCTAAGAATCCAGTCCTCCTTTATCTTTTCTCGTTATAAAAAGAGGCAGGAGGCAGAGTGGCAGAATGACCCACAAGATGGCACCTGTCACCAGTGGGATTTCTCCTGCATTCTGCAGGCCAAATTTTGTTTGAACTCACTGTGGCCTCTGTCATATCCTCATTTTCCCCTCCACTCTGGGCTCTCCTCCTTAATCCCTTTCGTGCAGGCTGAGGCTCTGTTTACCCAGCTTCCGAAACCTTTTTCTGCAAGAAGCCAAAGTAAAACTTTAATTTAAAAGCTGGGCTCAGAATTAAGCAGCAAAACACTGTATTGAAAGTGGTTAGCTACAGCAGCTGCATCCTTTCTCTGGGTTTACTTAAAGACATCTTTTTTCCCCCTTATAGTATCACCAGACTGAGTCTTATAGATGTGCATCCGAAATACATGATTACTTTAGGTCTGAAAGGTGAGGGAGTTGATTAGCACTCTAATGAAGCCCTTTGTTATTACTTAAAGGCAAGGTAGATCACAAGAAGATGAAATGTATAGTAAGTAAGCTTCTTTAGGCTTGCCCTGCTGTATTTTAACCCTGATGTGGTAGCATCCTGTACAGTAAGGAGGTTCCCATGCATACTAAATAATGGCTTTAGTCTGCAATAGAGTTTGTGTGTGTGTGTGAGGGGGATTAACCCTTCTAATACAAGGCAGGGGGGAAGGGAGTAAGGAGATAATGTCCAGGGAAACAAACTGACTAATTCACCTTTTACATGATTGTTTTATATTTTGTCCAGAATGGACAAATATGTAGAGAAAGCATTGATGAGTATCCCTTTGCTGCCTTTGAATACATGATGGGCCAAATCCAAGGGCCCATTACAAGCAGCTCAGCCTCCGCACAAGAAAACCCCACAAGCTCACAGAGATTCTCTCTCTTAATTCTGCTGGGTGCAAAGGAGGGTTAGTCCTTCACAGAAAAGGACACAGGGCTCATCCCCAGCACAGCAGATCATCCAGGACAAGCGTGGATCCCAGGGGTCCTCCATGCAGAAGCCCACACTGGTTCTCATCTTCAACACTTCTTCCTCCTCTACTTCCAGATGCCAGGAGCTGCACTGAAAGATTTCTCCTGGCCGTGTCATGACTGGGACCAGCCTGGGGCTGCTTGACTTTCTCTCATGAATCTTCAAGTGGCTGGAGAACTACCAGCATGCATCCTCCTCAGCACTCACCCTATCCATTCCTCTTCTTTCCCCACAGCACCTTGCAAGATCTGTAGCATGTATCAAGGATACGAAGTAACCCCTATGATGTCCATTGGAGGTTGGGGGAGAGAGAATGGTTCTGTGCAGGGTAATTAAACTCCTTCCCTATCGCTGGAGGGGGGAGATCCACATGTGGTCCTCAGTTCTTACCCAGAGAAACTCCTCTAAAGTCAATGGAAGGTAGCCTGGGTAGAAGCTCAGTAAGGACCTCACGTTTTGTCCTGAAGTTATGTGAGAATATTAACTGGCTTAGAACATGACTTACGTATTTCAATTCAACCAAAATTTGTGAAAACAGTGTAGTCATATTTAGACATAGGTTATCAAGGGAATTAAATACACTATTATTTATTTATTATTATCATTAAAGCCTTTAAAATGTTAAGATGAGCACATTGATTATTAAGGATATCCCTTTAATAGCACTCTCTACAATTAACTCAAACATCAGAGGGCTTTTCTGCTTCCCACATAAGCCAATTTAACTGCTAAAATCCTGATGCCATCAACAGTTCTAATGCCAAACAATCAGGTCATAAATGCACATTTTGCAGAAAGGCCCCAAATCCTGGTAAATTAGTGTAGATCCAAAGCAGCAGCCTCTATGCAGGTGCTCTTCTAACTGGGCAGTAGGGGAAAGAATAAGAGGGAAAATTTTTGACAGAACCTTTCTCAGTTGGAAAATGAAGTTCCGGTGAAGCTGAAATACTTTATGAAGTTGTGTTGATTTTGCTAAAAATTCATTCCAAAGGGAAAAAAAGGACAAAAGTTACAATGTCGAACCGTCCCAGTTCAACATTTTCAGAGCAAAAAGTTTTGATTTTTCCTTTTTCAAAGACGTTTTGGTTTCCTTTTCTAAATGTTTGTAGTATATTACGTATGATGGTATCAAATAAGAAAATAGCAAAATCAAAACAAAACATTCCTACTGATATGAAACAAACAATCAAACAAAAACGAACAAATCCAAATTTTCCTTTGTGGAAAATTTTACAATTTTCCTGTTTCAGTTCAGTTGGAAAAGCAGCCAAATTTCACAATCTCAAAAGCCCTTCACAAAATGGATTTTCTTTTCTCCACACAGGTCTAGAAGGAATCTTCTCCTACAGCAGCAGCAACTGCAGAACTCGCATTGCTTGAACCTTTGATGCCCAGGAGACAATGGCCAGTGGATCTAAATAGCGATGCAGCTCCAAGTCTTGTCCCATACCTTCCCAGCCTGCCCTAGCATGCTACTGACCCCCTGATATGATTTAAATGGTTCTCCAGTAGAAGCGGCATGCTCCCATTTGCTCCCCAAATCCTTCTAGAGGGCACAATTGCTGTTTTTCTGCTTCATGTTGGCCTTTCTCCCACACAGAAGAGTGGGACAAGATTTTCCTTCCTATCAACTCCCTGACTTAATTTTCAAAATATGGGCTCTACCCTGGATAATAAATCATGTTTTTAGTTTGCAGTAGAATTTAGGGAGAAAAAACCCCCTAATAACAAGGCAACAAGGAAAAGAACTATCGATAACATCCCAGGAAATACCTAGTAGGCAGAATTACTTATTATTGCTATTATGAATGCCTTTAAAATGTTAAGATCATACTTTGATTAGTAATTCCTTTTAATAACGCTCTTTACAATTAAACCAAACAACTGAAGGCTTTGCATAAGTCCATTTTACGGCTAAAGTTCTGATGTGATTAACCGCTCTAATGCAAAGCAATCAGGCCACAAAGGCACTTTTGCAGAAACGCCCCCAAAATTGTAATTTTGCCTTCTCGGGTTTTTTTTGGCAGAGTGAAACTCAAAACAATTTCAGAGTTATTGGGCCAAGTAAGTTGCCACGGAAGTCAAAGGACCAAATTTTGTTCTGTGTCAGTGCCCAGCCAACACTCCTGCCTTCACTGGAGTTGCACTGTAATGATACCAGTAAAAGCGAGAGCAAAATTCGGTCATGAAGGGTGGCATGGGATTTATGTCAGCATCCAATCTGTCAAATATGACAATAAATGTTCCTGTTTTTACTGAAAACTCTTTGCAGCCTTCCCAGCCGCATCCAAACATGGATGCCCACCTCCTTCTCAACACTCCATAGACATCTCACAGTTTCCCATTGTGTGATCACCAGCAGGTTGCAGGCTGGTGCTTTCATGCTCCTTCTCCCCCCTTCTACACCATAGGGGGTGGATATGCAAGAAGGCTATCAAGACAGTGTGTTTGACTGAGTTGCTTGTGCTTTTCAGAAATGACTCCAAGAATGGTTTGGGTTTTGAAGCATTGTAATTAAACTCATCTACAGCTGGTGTAATGAAACAAATAACAGAAATTCTTTGCATGTCAAGGACAGCTATCATTTGTGCTTTTTTATCACTGTTGTTTGCAGCGTTTCCTGTGTGAGCTCCATTACTTCTGCTTCTTTTAACTACCATCCAGCTCACTTGGGAGTCATATTTAAGGTCAGCCAGTATACATTAATCCTGCCTGGAGTAAAAATTTACTCCTCACACTGGGAATGACAGGCCTGTATAACAACACATGAAAAAAACCATTCATTATTTATAAATTAAAAAAGCAAAAGTAATGGGCTGTCTTTTCTTACATTACACATGTCCTGTAAGAAAACTCTAAACTATATATTATTATAAAAGCTCTGTTCCTTGTAATATCTCTTTAATTTTGTAATTATTTTAGGTATTCCACTCAGGAGCAATAAAAAGAGCTTATATTTTCTCAGCACGCAGATGAAATAACTTTGATATCATGCCTCCTAGTTTGTTTTATACTTTCTAGTTCTCTTTAATATAAATTTATCTCAAGGTGTCATCCCCTCTCCCCATATGATGGTCTCTTTGATAGGACAAGGGAAAATAATAAAAAGAAGGATATTTTGGTTTTAATTTAGGTTAACCACTCCTTCCCCAAAAACAGGATCACAAAAATCAAATAGCACAGCAAGAGATAATCCTCCACCAATAAATTTATCAAGAGAGAATTTTCTGCAGGCTTACTAAACGGTCATAGGGGAGACGAGGTAGGGATCAAATATACCGTTGAGTAAGGAAACAGAGAGCACAAACTTTGTCCTCAGCTCGGGGACAATGATGCTCAAAGATTAACCCACCCTCTCAATTAACACCTCACATGAAAATCCCAGCAAGGTCATGGGATCTGTGCTGCGACTCGGTCAATCAGCATTGCCTGCCTCCATACAAACCAAGATCGAATGCAGAATTAACACTAGTCCCTCAAGCCTTCGCTCGCAGACTCACGTCAGATTAAGCCCTTGCACGGAGGAGATATGAAAAGCATTTCTAATTAGGGTCTGAGGTTACTGGTTAAAATGCAGTCGAGCAGTCTACCAACCATTCTTCTCCTTTTTTTTTATATATAATTTTAATTAAACTCAGATACTATTTAATTCCTACCTGCATATATTTAGTACTACTTGAATGCAAACCTGATAAAGAATACTCCTGATCCCCACTTAGCTGCCACAAGGACTTATTAAAGGGAGGGTGACTGTCTTCAAGATCTTTCATGGGTCCTTTTGCAATAATTACTTTTGCTGTCAAATGAAAAGCATAATAGTTTTCTGTAAATATTTTCCTCCTTATAAAATCTTGACACCCCTACTCTCGTGACAAAATTATAATTATAACTTGATTGGAGAGGTTGGCTGTCAGTCTAAGCCATTAGGAATTTATTCCACAAGTGTTCTGCTCGTCTTTTTCTCCAAGCTTACAACATTCTTGAAAAAGCACACTGGAGGAACTTTTTGCACCCATTTATTCTGCATGGAAGTGTTGCTAAACTTCCTGCATTCTGAAAAAGATATATGTTGGCATTGGCCATGTTCTGTTAAATTATTAGCAATTCTGTGGCGCTGTTCAACATTTATGCCATTGTGCGATTAGCAATCTATATCCCCTGTTACCAATTTTTAATATCTGAAATGACCCTTGAAGCCTTAAAAGCACACCTTCAGCATACTAAAGCCTAGCTATTCCAAATTATGGCTCTGAATAATTCAGGAATTGTAACTGCAGCTCTGTAGTTATTAAAGCACTGGGAAAACTTTGGAACTGTAATATCTACAGGGCTCTCTATTGTTATTCTGATTGCAAAGATGTTTTTACATGCAATATTGTTATTCAACACACCTCCACAATACTGTTTGTGAGGAGTCAAGGAATGATCCAAATAAGCTACAGTAGTAAACAGCAGCAGCTGGGGGGTTATCATAAGATTTTCATACAGTAGGTCGAAGCTTTCATGGAAGAGGGGGAAATGATGCTATGATCTTTTAATTTAACTTTAAACAATAAATCATACCATCCAAAAGTAAGGTTTAGAGAGTACAACAGTGATCCGCTACTTCCCAACAATTTATTTTATAACAAAGCAAACAAAAGAATCTAAATACAGAAATTAAGGATTTTTTTCTTGATTGTCACTAATCCAGAAGTACAGAAAGCTCATTTGACTGTTTTAACAACATACACTAATTCCAGGTAAGCAGGTATCATAGACCTCATGACAAGACAGATTTTGTGAAGAGCTTTCACAGAGATGAAATTTTCATAGAGGTTTTATTAGTCCACAGACAGTCCTCAGCAAAGTCCAGACCTCAAGTCATACTAGCTCTAAAATCCAAAAAGTCTTTATCTTTAATCAGAAATCAGAAAACGTATGTCAATTCCACAAATAAACCTCAACCTTGACACATAGAGAACTTGCTTTAGAAACTTAGATTTTAAAATCCCTGAGGAAAGATGTCATACTTGAGTATTTTAGGTTAAATCTAAAATTAATCCAGAATAAATTACCAGGGTTTACTCATCCGGCAATGACCTATGCCTGATGCTTCATTAGGAAGATGAAAACATCCAAAATTGACTTTAACTGTATGGTGTTGTAGTAGCTAAATAGATTGTCAAGATCTTTGGCAAAGTTCATGCAACCTGGTCCATCTCCAATCTGCTGAGAGAGTACCAGTTTCTGCACATCGGAGCACTCACATCCATGCTGACTATCCTTAGTTATATGGTTCAGTAGAGCAAGCTATGAAAAAGAGGCTCAAAATGTCTTGCATTATTTAGGATCCAAAGCATATGGTATCAGACACTGCCATATGTCATACATGGCAGTGAACCAGTCACCCACAAAGTTCTCCCTATTTGAGTCACTTTATGGGAGACATCTGAAGGTCCCATTGGACGTGATTACAGAGATTAAGGAAGATACCTCAACAGTGTCCCAACATTTTGTGAAATATCTAAAGTCCATGTGGAAGAAAATTAGTCTAACTCACTGAACCGACTCAGTAAAACCAGCAAAGGGGGTTAGAACAAACAGAAATCCTACTGTGACCACATTCATGCTATCTGGTTTAGAGCAGGTGATAAGGTTTTATTTACAACCACACTTGTGATATCTGGTTTGAAGCAGGCTTTACTGTTGGTTTTATTGTTGCTGCCTACTTCGAAAAGCAAATTACTTTCCAGTGGCAAAGCAGTACATCAGACATGACCTGGTTTAACTATGAAATCTGTCTGCCTAAGAAAAGGAGGAATAAAAGTTCCACCATGCTAATAAAGGTATAATGGGCATGCAGTGAAACCTCTCTGTTTGAATGTCACCTTAATGTGAATATAAACACTTGGCAGTTTAACTTGAGGGTTTTACAGTGCTTTGTAGTACAGTTAGAAATAGAACCGTATTTTCCTAGCTTCCACACATCTTCTGTAGACTCCCATTCACTCACCAACACACCACACTAATGCCCTCTCTCAAGCAGGAGTTTATACTGAGGCTGTTGTTACAATAGAACTAGGAGAAGCTAGACAAGCCAAAAGAACTTGAACTAGTTTATGGGTTCTTTTCAATCCCAGTTTATGATGTATGCAAATTGACATGCCTTATAACTTATTTAAACTAATGCAACTGCAAATTGTTATTTGGGACTGTTATTCCCAGTCTCTTCAGGTATTCTTGGTAGGAGACTCTTCTGCCAGCTATAAGAACTTTCCTGGTTCTGTCCATCTCAATGTCACATTTCCTCTGAAAACAATACAATCCTTCCCCCTTGCCAAATACATCTTAAATTTCTCTCTCTTTTGGGCCTTAAAAGCTTTGTTGCTGCATTATTTCAATTTCATGGAGCATTTGGGGTCAATGTATATGAAAGGCTGTCAACGAATTAAAGAAGTTTTGAAGAAATGTTTAATGCAACTTTGAAGCTGGACAAACTATTTGCTTCAACAAACTGCTTCAGGGAGAAGTGAAAGAAAATGAAAATTTACAAAAGTGTAATGCCAGAAAAGTTATTTTTATGGGGCTAATCCTCTAAGGCTGACCATTCTGGTAAGGAGTTTAATACTCTAACTCCCACTGACTGCCCTTCTCATGCAACTTACCAAAGACCCTTGTAGTATGTTAAGTGCCTTCATCTCACCATGAAGTCAGTGGGAGTTGAGGGAACTCCCAGGGTTCCTTTGCACCATGCAGGATAGAGCCTAGTGAAGATATAGATGCAGTTTCCTATACTTTTCTTCAGAAATTTTTACCTACCACCAGAGCGATCAAGATTTCTGTCTCTTCAAAAGTATCCTGTTCTGAAGTTCTATATAGCCAATGCTTCATTTAGTGATCTTACACAGATAATTTAGGACAAAATTTTCAAACAATGGCAACTTAGTTACGTCTGCAAAACATCCATGTGCAGACAGGTTATTAAGAACAATATCCACTGACAATAAAGTTTTTTTTTATTAAAAGTGTTATTATTTTCAGGAAACTGTATATTGTCATTTGTTAACCATCATACTATTATGCTTGTTTCTATTCACCTTATGCTTGTTTCTATTGACACCCACAGGGCTATACTTGCCCTTTGATACATATAGAAGTCTCCCTTGTAGGTCAGTGGAAACCACAGGCATCCAGTAATAAGAAGAACGGGCCCCACATTATCCCATTCTAAAGCTTGGATCCCCTGCTCCAGCTCACTAGTCTTGTTTTCATTTCAATTCTTTGAGTGAAATTCACCATTATAGAGCATGTAAGTCCTATTTTGAAGATTTAAGTGGTGCATAAGCTTTGTGTTGGCTCTCAGCACAGCAATGAATGAGACTAAACCATTTAAACCAGATTCTGAGCCCTATTTTTTCCCTCTTGCTCTCTGATTCACAGACAGGCTTCTTTCTCATATATATTGGTCTCTTTCAGAAGACCAGACCTTCTTCTCAATGCCTTCATAAACACAAAATATGCACAAGGTAACATACTGAAAATATAATAATGAGACCAATGATAATATAATAATGATAGTCAAAACTCTATCAAACATGTAATTAATATTTTAATTATAGTCCTCTGGTATTTCTGCATCCCACTGTGAAAAATAACTGGGTCTAGTAATTTTCAAGGAAGATGACAAGATTACTATTACTAATGTTCCAAGGTACAAGTATTTATTTTTTAATGTTATTAATGTCACTAATTATGATGAATGTGATTATTTAGAATCATTATGTGGTAGAAGAGTTTGATGAGTCATTCAGGTGCGTAGAATTTAATATTCAGCATATATCAATAATTTACTGTGGAAAACTAATAGCGCTGGTCTCACTGTAAACATACATAGCAATTAAAATTCTTGGTTTTTTTTAAAGAGCTAACAAAAAATCCAAATGTACCAGTTGCTCTGTTAACCAACAGAGTTTGTGTTTGCTAGATGATAAGAAATGCAACCTTAAAAGAAAATATTAGACACTGCAAAAAAAAGCATTATGACTTTTTCAAAGGGAGAGAAGGCTTACTCCAATAAGCGACCTTCCTCATCTGGGCAGTACTATTACAGATCAGGACCCTTGTGCGAGATGCTGTACGTACATCCAGTTAGAGACAGTGCATGCCCTAAAAAAGCTGATACTCTAAGCAGATGTGATGGACACAGGAAGCATTATGCAATGCCTATTTTGTAGATGCGGATCAGAGATGCAGAAAAATTAAGTAGCCTGTTGAAACTCATAGAAGGTCCCTGCTAGAGGCAGGAGGTGAACTCAGATCTTCAGAAGCCTAGACTAGGACCTGAACAAACTAGACAACTTTTCTATCAGTTTCACTGATATCACCAGGACTATTTGCATGAGCAAGTTAAGATTCTGAAGGCCTGGACCGAATAGTATCCAACCATACTGACTTCAAGGGGAGTTAAGTGCAATCACCACCTTTTACAGGGTGTTCAGCACTGCGCAGGATTGCTCCTGTAGGTTTCATGGATATCTTAAACTTAAACCGCCAGTTCACTATGTACAACTGTCTCCACTACAAATACATCCCAGATGGCACACACTGAGAAAGGATAGAATTATTATTAACTAGTTAAACCTGACAAATAAAGACTCTCCAAAAAAGGAAGGCAAAAAGTGACCATTTTAGCTTTAAAACATATTTATATCAGTGACTGGCACTCTATTAGGATTGGTATCAAAGGGGGTGGGATGCTGGTGTCTTTGCATTTGGGCCTTTCACATCTTCTGATTGATGGAACTGAAAGGTTTCTGCTTGTAAAGCAGTCACCCCTCACAGCTGTCTCCTGCTCCTGTCCTCCTTTCCACTGCAGTTTATGCTGCTCTTATTTCATTTATCAGCCCTCTTGAATAGCAACATTCTTACAGTGGGAGTAAAGCCCTGTATTAAAGAGGATACTTTGCAGTTAGCATGCAAGCACTGTATTGTCAAGTGCTGAATGGGTACTTGCTTGCATGTGTGTCCCCTATCTCCCCCACTTTTCTGGTTTCTAAAATTATCTGTGTTTTACTTCTCTTTCATGTTCAAAGCAGAGCAAATGTATTTGATATATTTTGAACACTGAAGCATGCCAATGACATCAATCAAACTACAGAGCACTGGGAAAGCTGCTATAGCGTAATCAGAATTGGCCATAAGCTATAAATATCTACTGTCTCATGATTCTTTTGGCTGCTATGCAAACTTTGATCATTAGCATTGATCAATGATCATGAAGGATAAAATGGTATTATGATATAATGGCATGTAGGCGAAGCTGATACTAAGGCTATATATGACCTGTTCTTGACTAGATTCTCTTTCTCTACGTTCTTGGAGCATTCATTTACACGGCAGACTTTTGTTTTAAACTCAGTGAATAAGTTACAGAGTACTACAGTAGAATCAGAATAGACACAACGTTAGAGTTATTTCTGTATGTTTTGCATTTGTAGGCTATGTAATGTACCCTTTATAACAGTACAAAGGTGATTAGCTCACAGAACATTCCACATAAACTAGATTAATGCCTTTTCGTTATTCTCTCCCTTTTAAATGAATTGGACATTTCCTCTCAAAGGCAGGATACATCAAGCACTCCAGAGGCATATCTCCCACTGAAGATCTACGCACAGAATATTTGCAGGACTAGGCCCCAAATTTTCATCCAATAGTTATTTGCACTTTATACAGCCTCTAACTAGCCTCCTAGTGAATGTAACATATTATTCTTCCCACAGGCTGGCACAAAATCATACTCGCTGCCTCACCCAAACTCTGATCTCCTGAATGAAAATAAATAAATTGGCCATGACTTTGTGTCTCTTTTACTGCCAATGAAGCTCTCTATTGTGTATTCAGCATTCTGTGCTTATATGACACTACTACCGATGTTGGGTTTGCTCTTGAGGACCAAGTATAAATTATTTCTTCCTGTTGGGTCTAGTCTAGCCCATTCACAGTGCATAATTGAGTTAAAAAACCGTATAGCTGGGTTAAAAAAAATTAGATAAATTCATAAAGGAGAGGTCCATCAGCGGCTATTAGCCAAGATGGTCAGGGACACAACCCCATGCGCTGGGTGTCCCTAAGATTCTGACTTTCAGATGTTGAGAGTGGAAGGCAGGGGATGGATCAATCGAGCATTGCCCTGTTCTGTTAATTCCCTCTGAAGCACTTGACACTGAGGGAAGACAGGATACTGAGCTAGATGGACCATTGGTCTAACCCAGTATGGCCATTTTTATGTTCTACTGTGAATGAACCAGCATGTGTTATTAATTAACCAGAGAAAAGAAAACATCTTTAGCTAGGTTTATTTAATTATATGGGGCCTGAACAATAACAGCTTCAATTTTTACTCAGGCCGAAAAAGTATTAAAAAATCCCCTCATCTGCTACGTCTCCCAGAGAGATTCAAATATCTTCCTCTCAATTGTAAGAGTTGTGCTCATCCAGTCAGGGCAGAGAAAAAATATCTGATAACTAATGCAGCTTGGAACTGATCATAAGCAAACTGTTCATGGTTAATGTGCACAGTTGTGATAAAAAGAAATACTAAATACACCCACACACATCCCTCACATTTTAGTAATGACTACATTACAGGATGTCACCTGACCAAAAAGAGAGGCTGTATTTGTCAAAGATGTTATTCACTGTGAATTTTTTACTTTGCTCTATTAATATTCCTTTGAACATCTATAAAATTTTATGTCCAAACTTCTTAAACATTCATTTATTAGTTCATTAAGATTCACATAATAGATAAGTATTTTAGCCCCATTTTACAGATAGGCAACTAAGACAGAAAGGCGTTAAGCAACTTTCCCAAAGTCATAGAGGAAGGCTGTGGCACAACCAAGAACAAAGCCCATAACTCCAGAGTTCTAGTCCAGGAACTTAGCTATAAAACTTTTCTTCTGCCATGGGGAAATCATCCATTGGGAAGGAGCTTTAATTTTCAGATATTCTTGTTTTGTTTATTTTTTCCTATGTCCCCCTCACTGCCTGGAAGTCACTAAAATCTTTGAATTAATGTAGAAAATGATTTATTTAAGTTCTTCTTGTGACAGATTTAAACAAGTCGATTCAAGTATAGGCATTTCACTCCAGGTTAGAACTAATCATCCTTCAAAGTAACGCTGTTAAATTGAGTGGAATTAGCACCCACCAAGTTCCCAGGTACATAATAAATATTATAAACTTGTCTAATTTGGCACTGATTTGACAGTCTCAGTCTGAGAGGGCAGAGAATGAAAATGAGTTTTAGGCATCATCTATGTACAAGGACAATATTCATTTATGTACAGTCCTACAGCGGATTGCCCCGTCTGTCTAAATGCTTGGACTCAACTCCAGTGCTGCAATTTATTCATAGAACCCCAAACAATCCAGGATTCCCCAAGCTGAGGTCTCATATAGCCCATTTTGCTTCATGCAGCATCCAAAGGTTTCCTGTTATTTCTTCAACAGACCCTAGAGCATTGGTTCTCAACCTGTTTACCATTGTGGGCCACATATCTGACCTACAATGTGTTATGTGAGCCACATCCAATGCTACCTGTATGGCCCTGCAGATTTCATATGGGCCGCAGCTGTATGCTGATTGAGCATACAGACCATGTGCCGCAGCCTGTGGGCCACAGGTTGAGAACAACTGCCCTAGAGGCCAAATTCTGCCACACCTGTGTAAATCTATAGGAATTGAACAGACCTGGAGCTCAAAAAGAGTATTTAATAACTAATTGTGGAGAAAGCTGCCGGGTCATAACTTTTCTGGAACGCGTGAGACCAACCATTTAGGAAGGTCGGACTCAATTTTGAGTGTTCAGTAAATGAGGTTTCACTTCAGGTGAGCTTCACTAGAGTAGTCAATATCGTTCTTAAAAAGATTTTTGATGAAAAACGGATTTTAATCAAACCAAAAATTGCCATTTTTAAAAGAAAAAAATGCAAAGTTTTTAACATTATGTTTAAGGAGGGAAAACCCCACTGTCTGTCATTTCCTCATCCTCTCTCCTTTCCCCCATTTTTTTCACCGGAAAATGGGGAGGCAGGAAACAAAACTGAGAGAAAATGGGTTCTTCCCACTCCCACCATAAGAAAATAGAAAAGCCCATTGAGCAAAATTAACAAAAAAAATTTTTTTTAATTTCATGAAAAAGTTTTTGAATGAAACAAAAACATTTTAGTTTCTTCTGAAATATTTCACGAAATAAATCTTTTTTTTTCCAATCAGCCCAAAAAAATCACCCCATGCGGAGAGCCAGCATGAAAGTTATGACCATGCAAAGACTAAAGCAGCAACTGTAGATTTCCCCATCACCACCAGCAAAGAGGACATTCTGGGATGGGGAGGGGATAGGGCCAGAGGATGGCTGTTGCAATAGGTCTTTGCTATCTCCTGGTGCAAATTTCCAATTTGGCCCCTGAAAATCCCCAGGATCAGGTGAACAGACAGGTAGCACCTCACAGGTGCACTGAAAGCTGCTATGGCATGACCCCTAATGATTTCAATGCAGTTACTCTGTGTTTACACTAGTATCACTGAGTTAAGATTCTGGTTGCCATGTGTTCTCCTTGTTCACTTTCATTGTGTTAACACAAGTTAGAGTCTTTAATGCGGAAAAAGTTCTGCCCTTCATATTTATTTTGGAGGGAAGAGGAGGGGAATATCTATTAAGTCCTATATTAGATTTTCTTAACTCTTCTAACTAAAAACACAATAACTCCTGAAGAAGAAGAAAAAAGAAGAAGAAAACAGTCAAAGGTGTAGTCTGATTTTTTGCTTTACTATCATTCTGAATTCCACTCTACATGGCTGGTAAAATAAACAATGTAAATCATAAGGGGGGGGAAAAAAAATACCCTTAGAACCTGATCCAATGCCCATTGAAGTCAATTGGTTCCTTTGCATGGTCTTCAATGGACACTGGATCAGGCCCAAAAGGGGATGATTTGGCACTCAGAACTGCTTTCCCTCTTTTCTTCCTAATTGTCATTATCTCAGTCTCGCTGGCATAGTCCAGTTTGGGTTTACATCACATCCAACCACCCATCTCCCTGTCGAGGACATGATAATGATGCTGCTGTTATGGTGCATTGATTATTATCTTATGCTTTATGTAGTCCATTGGCTCTCATGTTGGGAAATTTCCCACTGGCGTGGTGGCATGATTTTTTTTATGCTTTCTCTTCATTGTGAGCCTAATGGCTATATTCAGGCTTGCAATAAAAAGCAGCCCTACTGGTTGAATGACAGCGAGTTCAAGTGCTTTTGTGGGCTCATTCTCTACAGTTTGTGACATTGGTAAAGTGTTTGCTGCAATTCTGCAAAATAAGCTCCAATTTCCCAACTGAATTTCATGTGAGCAGATCTGCAGGTGCACACTGCTGTGGGGTGAATAGAGCCTTTTGCAATACACACACCCAATCTGTTCCCAGAAACAAACATACATAATGGTTTGTTAGTAACATCTATAACTAGAGAGTCTGAGAGAGAAATATAAGCAGAGAGAAATCTTTCAAAAATATTTAAGTAGATTTCATGCTAGTAGAAGATGCCAGGTAGTCAGCCCTAGAGACTGAATACTATTATATAGCCACTTAATGGGTACACTTTGTGCAACTAGTGTTTTAACTTCCTCACAAGACTTTGCCATTGTGTCTCAACTGCGAGAGAGAAGAATTAGCAGCAAGACTGAGAAGGTAGTTCAGTTTGCATTCCCGTTAAATGTTTCCCCTCTACTCAGATAACCTAAAAATGTAGACATTAATGTCAGTTGTGATAGTGACGCAGCAACATCACCTGCAAACTGAGAAGTGAAAATCTGTTTTTTTTAAAAGAAGCTATATGTCAGATATGATATATACACTATGGACGTGACCCTGCAACCCTTACTCATTAGAATAGTTCAAAATGGAACTCTTTGCATGAATAAGTTTTGCAGTCCTTCAAGTTAGTCTTTTCTCTTTGCTTTTTTTTTTTTTTTGTACTTTTGAAACTGACAAAAATTTCAAAGTTTTGAAAGTAAAAACAAAAATTCTGCTTTTAACATTTTCACAAATTCCTTCTCCTTCCCTCATTTTTCAGCCGTCTATAGAATTGGTAGAAATATTTCCAACTTGAACAAAATTTTAACACCTCAACAAATTGAAAAAAATACATACATTAATTATTTTCCTCTCTTTTTTGACCATCTCTTTTAGACAGCACAATACGGATCATTGAACTGTAAATCCTCTTGAAAATGAGTATTTTTGATAGGATTTACTTTACTTCTCTGTTGTTTCACTCTGTGCCAGCAGTGGTAAAACTGCGTTTTCAAACTTTCTGGTTTACAGATGTCACTCTTTCCTGGGACCTGAATGCCATGCTTTGGGAGGTGGGGGAGGATTTTCATGGGATGGGTGCTAATATCTTTCTGCCTCACCCTTTGCTAATATCCGACTTGAAAAATCTTGCCCCAGTTGCTTTTTTGTCCTCTTGAATCTAAATCCTAAAATAGCTCAGAAATGAGCTGCATTTACCCTCCTGCTCTCTTTCAATCTCGCTGTCTACCTAAGTATTAATATGACTCATCACTATGGTATCTCAGGCCCAGATTTCAGTGAAGGTTAGGAGCTTGCATACTACTGGAGATCTTAGCCTGCCTGCCTATCTATCCAGCATCCGCAGTAACGCTCCTTTCTAGACCTATGAATGTCTTTAAAAGATTTTTCTCCTCTCCTACTTATTGGTATGCACCTGAAGTAGTTGCTTGGCCTTTAGGGTACTTGTTTGTGATCAGGCTCATATTGTTCAATTGTCTCCGGAAAGTTTCAGATGCTGAGATAGTAGCATTATAATTAAAACAAACTATAATTGACCGTGGCAGCAAAGATGTTGTTTAAAAACTCTAGTATTTCCTCCCTTGCAGAAAAATTCTTGACATGAGAGGGTTGACAATAAACAATACAGTCAGCTCTTTTCCATTTATTTCGTTCTTGACAATTAGTGGCAAAGTTAAATAATACTGATGCATTCCACTTTTTCCAGATACACCAAAGAAAGAAAACAATGGTATTTCCAAGCAAGGTTTTTAAAGAGCACATACACATATGTATGTATTTTCTAGCAGGCTTTCTAATGGAAATTACTGTCATTTAGTCCAAAAGATTATCTTGATTAAACCAGAGAGAGCTCCATTTGGTGCCGTGCTGTGAAATACAAGGATGATGACCTTGGTATCTTCTGAACATACTTAGTGCAGGCACTTCACAAAGTGATGCTGTTTGTTAGTGTTCTTGCAGTATACATTGATGTTGCTGTTCTACATCAGAAAATACTTTCTCAGTTTTCAATGAGTTACCTGAAACATTTGTGTACAACTACAAAATCCATGGTATCCCTTATATGTAGGAGGAACATTACAAATCTGTCCTCTCATAATCCCTACCAAGCAATTTCAGACATTGCCATATTCTGGTACCTTGTTACAGCCTTACCATACATATTTACTTTTAACTGATGGATTTGTGAAAAATAGGCAAACAAGCATATTATATATATATGTATATATAATATTCGGATTACAAAATTAGTTAATGATGATAACTCTTGCCATAACATACTTAGACATTCTTATTAAAAAAAAAATAGCACTATGCCAAAAATCAGTGTTGTACATGCTAAATGGATTAAAAACTGTATAACTCATAAATCTCCAAATGTAACTGTTACTGGGGAATCAGTCAAACAGGGGTGTTTCTAATGGGAATCTTGGAGGGATCTGTCTGGACCCAGTGCTGTTCTGTATTTTTATCAATGATCTGGAAGAAAATATAAAATCATTGCTAGTAAAATGGTAAAATTTGTAGATTACACAGAAAGGAAGGGTAAAAAATCTTAACGATGCATTCATTACAACAAGCAGTCTGGAATTCTTAGTAAGATGAATGCAATCAAACATGCATTCTACAACAGCCAAATATAACGTGCTACATCTAGGGACAAAGAACATAGGGCACACGTACAGCATGGTGCACTGTATCCTGGAAAGCAGTGATTCTGAAAAGGGATCATAGTAGATAACTAATGAAAATGAGTGCCCCGTGTGATACTGTGGCTAAAAGGGCTAATACAATCCTTGGAAGTATAAACAAGAAATAGAGTATGGATTGTCATATGGGATTACCATTATAAATGGCACTGTGAGACCATTACTGCAATATTGTACTCAGTTCTGTTGTCCACACTTTTAAATGGTTGTTGACAAATCAGAAACAATTCAGAAAAGTGCTACAAGAATTATTCAAGGTATGGAAATCCTGTGTTACCATGAGAGATTCAAGAAGCCCAATCTATTTAGATTATCAAAGAGAAGGTTAATTGTAGGTATAACAAGATCTAATGTTGGAAGTTGAAGCTGTACAAAGTTAGCCTAAGAAATAAGTCTCAGATTTTTCATAGTGAAAGTGATTAACCATTGGAACAACTTACCAAGGAAAGCGATGGATTCTCTGTCACTTGACGTTTTTAAAACAGCACTGGACATCTTTCTAAAAAATATGCACCAGCATATGTTCCAGCAGACATTATTGGGCTCTGGACAGATGAAATTTTATGGTCTGTATTTTGAAGGTGGTCAGAAAAGATGATTATAATGATTCCTCCTGGTCTTAAAATTTACCAGTCTATGAATCACTACCTCATAGCTCACCAAATCTTATTGCAAAAATTACAATTTAACGTTATACTACCCTTCTTTCCCATAGGAATTGTCATACTGGATCAGAACACTGGTCCCCCCAGGCTAGTACCCTGACTCTGACAGTCCCCCCAGATGCTACAGAGAACTATACAAGATACCCTGAAATGGACAATTAATTATGCTCTTTGGTTTATGCTCAGGATTTACATTCATATATATATATACATTTAAATCCTGTGCATAAGCCAGTGGTTCCCAACCTTTTTGGTTCGAGGGCCCCAAATATGATTTTTGCAACTCTGAAGGGCCACCAGTCTCCACCGGCAGCCCCCTTCCCCCCACCACTGCAGCCAGGATCTCCCATCCCCCTTGCTGCAGCAGGGAAACCATGCGCTCCACTGGGGTCCCTAGGCAGTGGCTCTCTTCTGCAGCCAGAGGGACGGAGGCTCAGTGCTCCCCTCCCGGTGCCTAGGGACCCAGGCAGAGCGCTTTGCTTCCTGCCGGAGCTGGGGGAGGGGAGCACTGATCTCCCGTCCCCTTGGCTGCACCAAGGAGCCTGCACTGGCAACGTGCTCTGCCTGGATAGGGCACTTAGGCAGCAGCTGCCTTCTGCAGCCAGCGGGAGGGGAGGAGCCGCGGGCCATTCTGTAAGACTCTGGGAACCGTTGGCCATAAGCAACGCGCACATACACACAGCCCGGGAACTCCAGGTCCCATCCCCCCCAGCAGTTACATTCAATAGGCTAGAAGTTGGGCTGGGGGTTGGGATTTCTGGTTGGTCCAAGGGTGGGGAGGGCTCCCCAAAGGGTGCCCCACTCCCAGGTCGTGTTGGTAGGAACAGGAGAAAGTTCGCATAGAGTCTGGATTGGATAATACGCAGGGTGCAGAAAGCGCTCGCTGACTCTCCTCATTCGTGCAGTGGTTTAACAGGCTCCCGGGCAACATCTTTTGTACCTTTCTTGGTAAAGAAGATTCTTGGGAGGAAAGAAAAAAGAGCTGAGGCCTATTACAGACCGAGCAGATGGTCTTTCAGGCACCCTGGTGCAGCACCAGGGGCACTCCTGGGTGTCTTGCTCAAGGTTTGTTTAAGGCCCCGTGGACTGCAGTTGCTCAGGCTCACCACACAGCCCTGCTAGGTCATGTCGCTTGAGCCATGGCCTCGTAGGCACTGCAGCTTCATTGCCCAACCAGATTTCCCAGTGGCTGTGGATAAGTGTGTAGCAGAGAAGAGCATCCCTAGCCCTCCTGTCCTGGGGAGAAGCAGTAGCCATACAGACTGTTCCCAGTTAGACACACTTTGAGTGTTCCCTGCCTTGGGCCTGATGGCATCTGGAGCTGGAGTTGGGACAGTCTCAGACCGGCAGCACGGTGTCTCCCGCTGCTTCTCCTGCGCAACCCAGATTTCTTGCAGTAATGGTGCCAGTGGGATGAGTGATTCCAGGCAGGCTTTTGCCAGCATAAAACCTTTTGTAAATGCCAGGTTTGCAGTCCAGCCAGTGGGAGTGATGCGGGGTGAATATAGATTAATTCATGGCCAGAGGGGACTTCATTAATGATATAACTGATCCATAACTGTGCTCAGATCACTGCTGCTCGTTTGACTCTGCTTGTTGTCAGAGTGCAGGAAGTGTCCTGTTAGCCTAATGTGACATTAAATTGAATTCCAGGATCCGTCCTTCTGACTCCAGCCTCCTAGACTTTCATTTCTAAAACCAATTATATTTGATACAGCCATGCCTATGGGCTGCTTCGTATCATATTCAGCCTTTGAGAAATTCAGCATGGTGCTTGAATGGGCTTGTAATAATCTGAGTTGTGCCCAGGGACACGCTACCTGGACAGTTTTTATTTGCCAGGCAGAGAGTATTTTTGTTTCGTGAATCTATTACAGAGCCTCAAAGATAAGGTGGTGTCCCAGTGGTTGGCAATCCAGCAGCAGATCCTGGCCTTCCATAGATCTCCGGGAATCTACCATGCAACCCTCCTACCCCTCCACGGGATCATATGGGTGAATCTCAGTGATAGTATCCTCAAAGAAGCTCTCACCCACAGATTTTACCATTGGAAGGGATGATCTGGGCAATTGATTAGTCTAGAATTTAGATTTAGATGAAGTTCTGACAAATGTAAACATGCCTGTTTGGGCAGAAATATGGTTCAGCTTCAAATATTATTGCTCTGAATAAAATTACTAATATTCTACTAAAATCCAAACATTGATATCAGCATACGTGCCAAATCCGTTAACAAAGTTAGTGAAATTATCTTTGGAGATGTCTTTAGCTCAAGATGTTCTTTGTAACCAGAACTATATATTTGGCAGCCTCTGTTTCTTATTTAATGCTAGCAATCTATAAACTGATATTATTATTACCAGAGTCACCATGTATATGTTGCCAATTACAATTCCTTTGGAAGAAATGTTTTTCTCTTTCCAGTACATAAATTTTCTTCTCCTAATAAAGTGTGGAAGGCTTCCCGAAGAGTTTAATAACCCAGAGTCACTGGAGTGTAGCTGTTAAAACAAGCTAAACTGGTTTAAATTCTGTGCTGTCAGATTTCATTTGAAATGATGAGGTCTGACCACTGTTTTCATGTGAATTGGTGAAATTAAGTCAATTCCAAAAAATATGCAATAAATATTAAAAAGCACGCCAAAGTTCAAGTTGTTGTTCTGAACTCCATACTGCTTGAAAGTAATCAAAAATCCAGATAAACTATTAGTTTATTAAAATATACTAAATAATGCTTAAAACATTTAAATATATTAAATAATCTGTGAAAAGCAATGTTCATCTCATTTAAAAAATTCATTCTAGGAGAGTATTTTTCAACATTTCTTTAAAAAATAAAAGCTATCTAGCTCAATTTTTTTTTTCAGACTGTAAAAGCAAATGCATATGGCATGAAAATCTGTTAAAACATAACACCTTGCACCTTGATTTGTACCTGCTCCAAATATATTTGTCTATAAAATTAACTGCACATGGTGGTTTTCACATTGGCTTATTTTATCCATGTGTTCAAGAAACTGGTTTAATTTATCATTGATATTCTGTATTATACAGTTCTCCTTAGCAGACATCGAAAAGGGAATGAACAAAAATACACCTAACTTGTTACGCTGCATTCAGAGTGCAAATAAAGGAGTCTACTGTCCCAAATGCCAGTCATTTCTAGGGATAGGCACTCATACATTTAGCTTCAGTTAATGGCAACAGTCAAGACATTCAGAGAGGGAGTCCCAAAAAAGAAAATATCTTAAAAATCTCTTTTTTTTAAAAAATCATACTTTGAACTTCTATAGCAGTGTCCATCTGAAGATCTGAAACCCCTTTGTAAACCTAAATAATCCAGATTAAAAAAATAAAAAACCCCACGTGAAGCGACTAAGTATTATTATCCTCCTTTTACAGATGGGAAAACAGACACAGATGGCTTCAGGGCTAGGCTATGAAAGGCCCTTATCATAAAAGAAGCCTCCCTCTTCTGGCACAACCCACTCAATTATCTGTCACAATCCCAAGGTCTCAGCCCCAAGACTGCACGTGGCCTGCTCTGCAGCTGGGATTGAGGAGTAAGCATGCGTAGTCCCCCTATGCACCAGGCAGCTACGCTTATCCCACAGCTCATGATTGCAGAGGCTCAGCACCATCCGGTACTCGGTCCAATGGTTAAATGCCAAGGTCTAACCCTAAGAGACTTGCCCATGGATGTCTATGGAAGTTCTGAGACTAGAGCCCAGATCGCATGACTTGCCATGTGCCTTCACCACATGACCATCCTTCCTCCCCTGAGGCTGAAAAATCCACGAGTTCCTCTGTCAGAAAGGCTGTAACACAAATCATGCCCCAGCTGAGTCACTTCTGCACGGTTCCATCCAAGGTGGGGTTGACGTTTATGATGAGGCGTGGCCCTCCATGGACAGTAAAACCTCACCACTTTTCTTTTCTTTTTAGTGTAAGTGAAAGCTGCCATATGGACAGCCCTGCCACTTACTTGCAGAAGAGAAAAAAACACAGATTTCTTCATCGTGCCCTCCAAAAGCACCATAACCCTGGCCTAGAGGAACCACTTCCTAAGACAAAAGGACAGTTTAGTTTATCCTCTACCCATTCAATCTATAACTTTGCTGAAAGTCCCAGTGAGGAAAGTGATTTGTGCACATAGCATGTGGACACTAGACTGAGAGCAGAACACGCCTTTAATATAATCCATAATAAAACCATGGTAAGAATTTGATCATTACTAACCTGGGCTGGATTTGACCTGAAAACTTAGATATAAGATGCTCTATATTCCTCGATAGTCCAGTGCAAGTGGGTACATTTATTTAAAGAGGCTGCACTCTGAAAAGGTCCAATCTTGCTAAAACTTGCATGTGGGCTTGACTTTAGGCCCATGAATAATTCCATTGAATTCAACAGTCTCAATCTAACTGAACTCAGTGGGACTATTCATATGCTGAAGGTTTAGTATATGCTTAAGTCTTTTCAGGATCTGTGTCTAAACCATGTGGATTTACAGACCATCAGCCAGAACACTTTTTGCTGGGCATTCACACAAAGCAGCTGAACAATCCCAGCTGATCTTGCACTCCCGGCTGGAGTGATGAGTTCTTCCAAAGTTGAATCCCTTGCCTTCTTGTAAGAAGCAAGTCGACAGAGTAGAATGACCAAGTGCCTGAAGGTATCTGGCAACAGACAGTGAATCTAATCCTAGCCTCTCCATCTTAGCCAAATTATTTTTAGTAACCCCCAAAATTGCAAAACAAACTCTCTATAGCCCATTGGAACTACTCACAGGAGTAAAGGTTTTCAGGATAGGTTCCAAATCCTTGCCTTGTAAGCATGGCTTATGGGGGGAAGGGGGGGACGACACTGTATTCAGGACCTTCTTTTAATTTTCTTCTTGAGGTTTAATTATGTTACAGGAAATGTTTGGCTAAGGTATGGTTACTCATCATGATATTTATATTAATAGCAGGATCAGAGAGGTTTGAGTCCATTTTTCATTTTCACTTGGCTTTTACTTCCAGAATATAATTATTTTCCCCATTTCATTTATAGTGTGTTGTAGAAATAAATTATATCTTTTAATTTTCTGTTACTAAAAGAAAAGCTTTTTCTTTTTAAAAAATGTATATTGTAGTGGGCAACATATTTAGAGCTTACGATCAGCAATTTCTCTAAAAAGGAAGATTTTCAAGAGGAAAAAAAGTGGCTCTAAAAGTAATTTCAGCAGCAGAGTAGATTAAATATCCACCATATTAGTCACAGAGCATTAGATGGAATTGGATTGACTGGGAAAAGGTCAAAGAGTTACTGAAGGTTTTAGCCCACCAGAGGAGCAATAAAATTCAACCATACTTAAAATCATTAGCTTTAAACCCTTTGATATGAGATCCAAACCTCCAGCACTCACAGAAGAAACCTCCAAGCACCATGCCAAGTAAAAAAGAAATCCTCCAAGTGGTCTAAATTTCATGAAAACCTTTAAGTGAAGTGGAAGAGTGAAGAGAGAGGGAGAGAGACAAGGTATGTGTGCACAAGGGAGATTGGAAAGCAATCAAAGGAGGAAAAGAAAATGTGGCCTTCCAAGAATGCTGATTCATAAAATACCAATAGGCAAATTTGTTTTAACAAGCAAGTTTTAGAGGGGCCTGAAGTTCATTTCTTGGAGAGCAAGGAAAACCACCCACAGATTCCTGCAAACTTTCTCCAGTCCCCCCATCCCCCACTTCCCATTCCTGATAGCACTGCTCAAATGCTCATTTCCACCTCCTCATTTTCTTGAAACAATAAGCTGAGTTTTTCCTAATGAAGAAGGAAAATGTGTTTGTGGAGCACATGTGGCACCAGGATGAGACAATTGAATCGAGATCTGAGTCGTGTGACATGATAAAGCAAAGATGCTATGAGCTGACATCAAGGCACGAAGGAAACCTATAAACTCAGAAGTTGTCTAACACAGAGACAATCCAAGAGAAAGAAAAAGACAGGAGAGTAATTAAATACCCTGAAGAGAGCGACGGGTCTCAAGTTTTTGAACTGGCTCCTTGTTTAATAGAAAGAATGGTTTCCACCTGAGAGAAGAGAGATAAAAGAGACAGACTTTTCTGTAACTAATAACCAACTGACATATTTCTGTTGATTTTGTACATTTTTCTACTCATTTTGAAAATGACAAGTATAATTAAAGTTGTTAAGTATGCTGAGAGACTTGTCAGTCAACTGAAACATCAACTCTCATAATTTCCCTCAGTAAGTACTGCATATAGCATGATGTGCAAGTGATGAATCTCTTGCTAGAAAGGTTAGTCATCTGATGTTCATATAAAAAAAACCACATCCAAGATCTTTTATTAGCTGGCTGGGGGAGACAAGCTGCTGAGCCTTCTTTCGTGAATTTGTATATTCAGAATGTATTTAATTGAATGTGCATAGTTTTGGGGAATTACAAAGAATATTTCAATGTCCAGTCTGATAGACAGGTTTTTCATTTCAGTACAAGTCCTGCCCTTTATAGACACACATAAATATTTACCCTTCGGCTTTCTAAAAATAAATTAAACAACAGCTAAGGGGTGCACAGGCCTTGTGTTGCTACCTGCAAAGGGTGAATTTCACCCTGGCCGATGAGCAGGGAATTTAAACAGTTAACTCGTTTGGATTGACTGCAGCTGAACAGGTACGCAGTCTTCCATGTCACACAAGCTACAGGCTACAGATGTTGTTTCAGTAGCAAACCAGCCTATGTATGGGGAAAAGCTTGTCTACAGGAGAAGACAACAAACCAGCAGGGGGAAGAAAGATGCAGCCTGTACAGGACTTCAAGTAAATGACTTTCCTCCAGGATCAAAAGGGGAACGGGGCTCCTCTTGGGAGAACACAACAGTGGGCTGCCCCTTACTCAGAGCTGTTAGCAAAGCCTCCATGTAGCCCTTAATTAGCACCATTGGTAAATATACTATGGAACATCAACTAGGCTTTTAATCATAAAAATCAAATAGGCCTGATTACTGAAGGGTGTTTAATGTTTACTATTTTCCCTTTTAATTCTTACCAATGAAATGCAATTTTCCTTACTCAAACCCTAAACGGAGTCTCTACTAGTTACATGTGAAAAATGCAGCATTTTTGCTGTTCCATATTTTATAGGTGATTGGCTAGGGCCAGATCAAGCATCTCCCCTCTTGCCGGTGCAAGGTCAGGCCGAAAGTGGAAGGATTATTTTGGGTGATGAAAGTAAATTGTTTAATCCGTGGCCTGCAGGCTGAGAATGCCAAATTGGTGGTTGTTTGTATGCTTTGAACACCTGTCGACTAAGAGCTGGAATGGAACCACTAATTCATTTCACATAGTCCACTCTGACACCTGTTAGTATTGTGCAAGCTTTAAGTCTGATCCTATTCTACTGAAGTCCATCTGAGTTTTGTCAATAGCTTCAATGAAACCAGGATCAAGCCTTTTGTTTTCCAGGTGCATGCAATTTTAAATATTTTATTTCATCTTAAAATAACTGTCCTATTTCACTAGAGAAGTCTTTAAAACCATCTAACCATTCCTGATGATCTTTCTTCTTCATTTACTATGTCTAATTGGAATGTAATGATTTACTAATGTGGAACATAATGTAGCACAGAGACAACTCCTCCTTTCTTGACCCCCCTCTTCCAAAATATTTGTGTAGTAAACCTAAAATTCTGTGGCATGCATTCCTTTACTGTGAATAGCTCACTCTCTCTGTAATGACATTTTCATAATTCTTTATTTCTGATTTTAAAATTTTTCAACATGAGGGGACACAGAGTTTGTGTAGAATATAGGTTACTTTTGGGATATAATGGGGGAAGTCCCTTGATATACAAGGCACTTGCGAGACAAGTGATTCACACTGATTCACCTCATACAGCTGCAGAACCGAACATTTAATTGAAAAAAATTCCCCTGCCCACATATTTTATAATAACCTTATAACATGGATGTAACCTTCCAGGAAATGTCAGAAAATCTAAACCAAAGAAATTTCTTGAACCTTGTGAAAGTAAATCTAAAGAGTTTACAAAATTTATTTACCGTGATGGAACTTATCGCTTAAAAGTAGATATCCATTAAATTATAGGATAAAATATTCACACACAAAAGTTAGTATCTGAGGATGCTATTAAAAGAAAATCTCTGAGGACATTATTATACAAGAGGCAGAATATACTGTTTTATCAAAGCTAAACCGTGTTTCATAATTTAAATCAGAACTGTAGGAATGAGGCTTGAGTGATCCATTTCTTTTCACAGATAGTGACTGAAAGAAGTTGACATTTAATAGGTTTCTAGTCTCTAAAATAGTCTGTTTTCCATCTCTGAAGGCTTATTTTTCTTTCTAAAAAATGGCGTGGGGCCTGGGGGACCCGCTTAAAGTTTCTTGCCATACTTGGCCAAGAAACACAAAGTGTTGGTGAAGTATAAACACAGAGCCCTTTTTCTTTGACCCACTCTGCAGTGTGATGGGATAGTGTTGTTAGTTTACATGAGAGAAAATAGCATAGGCTTTCTTGAAAAAAAAAAAAGTGGAATTGGATTAAGGCCTTTGTGCAAGCTTCAATGCTGAGGGGAATTAGCAATAGTTGTAGGCACTTAAAGGAGCTCTCATGCTGAAGCTTATCCCAGATTTTACACAATAAACATTTGAATATCAACAGTGTTTTGTAACTTGCAGCACTAATGTATAAACTTCTCCCTTTTGAAACCTCCAAATCCCTGCAAATGTTCGCAGTCCTCTCTACATAAACATCTCGGGCCTAGAGTGGAAAACACCCAGTCAGTGATGTCAATCTGATTTTTTTTTTAAATCCATAGAATGTAAAATGTTTTAGTATGATTAGTTGGTTTAAGCACTTCAGAACTTCCATTTTTTTTAACCAGTCAACTTCTCCCCCCCCACCCCCCCCCAGATACACACTGTCCTTACATTCCACTTAAAAGACAAAGATGCCGAAGAGACGTGAGCTCAATTTAGCTTTATTAATCTTAATTAATCTTTGTTTAATACTTTTTTTTTAAAAAGCTACCAACGTGTTAAGTGTTTCACTTTCAAATATACTGGTACATCCCTCATAAATGACACAAAGTTCATCCACACAAGTGCACTACACCTCTTTTTCTAGCCATCAACTAGTCAGCTTAACAGTATACCACACTACATCATGAGAGTCCGGAATGAAGATTCAGTGCCCATCACGTAAACTAATCTGGTACTAGGATCCAGAACATGCTGACAAGATTTTTAGATGCTTTCTTACTACAGTTGTAGCATCTATAGATCTGGAGTCATTAGCATTAAGTGAACTGTCAGCTAGTTACATGAGTTTGTGTTTTTTTACATGGTGTGTTGCAAATGTACACTGCCATAGGTGGGGGAAAGTCCTGTGTATTTTATTGTAGTGATCAGCAAAACTGCAGAAGAATCTGATTTTCAGAAGTTATGACATTTCTATTAGTTTTTGTGGATGCTCCTTATGTTCAAATCCCTGTGTAAACTGTACAGGGGGTACCAGCTAGATATAGGACAAGCGCTTTAGAAACAAGTGGGTTTTTTGCTCTTAATATGATCCCAGAGCAAATACTTTAGATACAACATAGAATCTTCATATATAAATCTCCTATTTCCCCTGTAATTTGTGTTAGCAAGGGACATATGTAATCAATTTACAGCCATGTAAAACATTTTTACAGGGAAATAAGTCTATAGTGATCCAATATGGTGGGAAAACACTTGTGGGAGATTATTTTTGGTTACAGTGTTTGTTTTGTGCTTGAAAAGACTGTGATAAAAAACTCATTCCGTTGAGGAAAAAATGAAGACATTACTGCCCTGTCCAGTTCTGAAACATGTTGAAGCAGTTTGTCCATTGAATTTGATACAATGATGTGTAGATGAATAAAGTTATCTCCAGTATTGAATAGGACGGTGTCAGTGGGAGGGTAAAAAGGGAGGAACTTGGAATCTGAAAAGAATACTTTTTTTTTTTTTTTTTAGAACTTGAAGGTCAGAGTCCAGCTGCCGTAAAAGGCATAAGGACAAACAAAATGCTGGACAGGCCTAAATAAAGACAACTATAGACACACACACACACACACACACACACACACACACACACACAGAGCAGAGGTTTCTTGCTTCAAGTAGCTATTCTATTAACCCACATTTCTATCGACAAAGAACATTTTAGGTTTCACACTGAGGAAAACATAGGATGATCAGGAGCAGCTGTAAAAATTACAGCTTTAATGAAACAGATGAAACAGCCCAGCAAAGGTAGGAAAAAAAATTAAAAAAAGAAGAAATTCTAATTATTATCATTTTGTTTTAATAGATTCTAATGATTCTGATAGAGATGGGCCAGTTACATTGTCCTTTCCCCGCTTTTGAAACAAACAAAAATAATCATGAGCTATTAAAACCATTCTAGTAGATCGGTTGCCTAGTATGATATCGGGCCTTTAGTAACAAGGAGCTGAAGCCTTTAACTGTGAATCAGCATATGAACAAATACACACTTTTAGTTAATAAAAAAGCAGTTTATATGCAAGAGTTATCATTCTGATTTTTAATAACCTGTAGTTCACAACTGCATGATCTTGGAAATAATGGGAAAACTAGTCAGTGAGGTATTCCAAAGGGTTAATAAGACTGATTGGGGGAAATCATCAGTTAGCATTAAAACATCAAGTTGATCTGCATTTTGTCATTCATGTTCAGTGTGGCTTATTGTTTTGTGTCTTGTAATTATTCCAAATTTAAATGCCTCCCTCTAAGATGAAAGAATCATTACCATCCTTTTTAAAGAGTAAATACTAGTAACTTGTTCTCTTAGGGCTTTTTAATGAGAAAAAAGAGAAAAGCTGGATGTATAGAGTAGTTTCAGAGTTTGAAGTTCTTACTTTCCTATTACAATTTTCTTCCCGCCTTGGAAGAACATATTTATAACTTCAAAAGAGTGGTAGTCATGTGTATGCTATAAAAACCTGTCCAATATACTAGTATATTTTTATTTTCGTTTTCAACTAGGGACCTCTGCTCATAAGCTCCTCTTTTGTAACATTTCTATTGCTAGTGTAAAATTCTTCAAAGTGAGTCTGAAAGAATTAACAAGATGTTGTATGTAGTACACAACTAGACCTTTCATTAAATACATTTTTAACACCACCCTTCTACTGCCACTAAATGATGAACAACTCACATATTTACACAAGCTTAAATACTACAGTATGCCTTTTATCATGTAATTGGAATAAACAGAAAAAAGGTTTCTATTAAAAATGGAATTCAAGCATTTTCATCTACACAACAGATAGCAAAAATGTTCTAAAATCTAAAGTAAGAATTATATTAAAGCTGAAATGTAAAATAGAGGAAAAACAAGGAGTTAACAGTAAAAAATCTGTGATAAACTGTATTGGTGTTAACATATATGTTGCAGAGCATTAAGAAATAACATTATCTAGCAGGTGGAAATGATACACTGTACAGTGTGAAGTTACTCTCTTTTGTCTACAGTAGATCTTTGAGTTTGATCCAATCTATATTGAGAAATCCAGGGATTAATCTGGAGGTTTAAATGGTTTAGCCACAGGTTGGTCCCGCTTTAATGATGACAGCTGATTTGTATTACTTTCCACACAGATTTTTTTTATGACACCACTACATAGTGTATCTTGCAATTAGACTGTTGACAATCTATTATGTTGACGGCAGAGGTAGAGTTACACAGGGAATTATACAGCATGCTATGCTGTAAATGTTACTCACAGATGTCTTTTAAGAGATGGTAGTTTGTCCCATGTGTTCATATATATGCTGCAGTGCATCTCTTGAATTTCAGTTGTTAAAGCAGAATTGATGACATGCTGAGTCTAATGCAACTCTTACCAACAACTTTCAGAGATTAGGAGCCTGTCAGGATGATGTCAATAGAGGTTTAAGCACTGCTTTCTGAAGTTGTTCTGAGTTAATAATTAATGGATATCTTTCTTTGATAGCTCTTTTATATCTGGATGCAGCTGTCTGAAAATCAGCCACAAAGGAATCTTGATTTTGTTTGTCATTAATTTTGACTTTACTTAGCAAAGCATTGCTGTGTCCCATCATCAGAGCTTTACTAATCTGGCCTGGAATAATGTGAAGATGAAATACTTGATTAACACAAAACATCTTAGTCAATTTTTAGGATGATTTTTGTGAGGAAAAAATATTTTTCCCAAGTAGTTTTCAAAACATTTTTGTAGCTGTGTTAAATCTTAAAAGCCGCTCAGTAATCATACCACAGTTTTTGATGCAATGAGCCAGATCCTCAGCTCGTGTAAAGCAGTGTAGCTCAAATGAAGTCAGTGGAGCTATGCCAGTCTACACCAGCTGAAGATCTGGTCCGATGTATCTGGGAAAATACAGATCTGAGGTTCAGCCTCCCCTGTGAATCAGATTTGTATATTATTATTTGCATTCTGGTAGTGATCACGGTGTGCTAGGAGCTGTCCATACATATATGAAGACACAGTTCCTGCCTCAGAGTTTGCAATCTTCAATTATGATTTATTTTCAAATACTACTTATTATGTAAGCATGTGTAAGTTAAGTCTGATTATATTAACACTAAGTTATTTGCCTCTGAATCCAATTCTGCAAACACTTATGCAGGTGAGTAAACTGACGCATTTGAGTAGCCTCAATTTATTCATGTTGACAGTATTGGGACCTTTATAAACTATCGGCATGTAGACATATTGAAGATGCCCATTAAAGTGCCTTCTCAAACTGATCTAGTCTACTAAAATTAGTTTTACAATTGAAATTAGGGGAAAAAGAACCAAAGACTGAAAAGAGATGAGACGGGGGGCAGCAACTTTCTGGACATTCAGACACCTTGTCAATAAGTCTGAAATATTTTTGTGTCTCTAAAGAATTAGTAATAGCTTTATCATATGTATTATTTTGTAATCTCCTTAACAAAGAAAAAAAGTGAATTTAACAAAATGTTGGCATAAATTTGATGATAGAAAATAGAAATATATAGACCTGGTGGGTTGAGTTATTTAATATATCAAAAAAGAATTCACCTCTTAATGTTAGCTTATTCCTACATCTGATCACACAGGACAAAGTAGTACAGAATCTAATAGTTAATAACAGCTTTCAATTACTGTCCCTGATGTTGCAACCAATTAATACACACTCATATTAAAATCGTGGATTTTACCGATCATAATTAAACAGCTGCAAGTTGCTTTTCTTAGGGGGTACTCATTTTTATTGTTTTTTAAAATGATTTGAATAAAGTATAAAGTATCCATTTTCAGGTTATTATATTTTTTTCTGCCTTGAAGTTGAGTTTCTACGTCATAAAAAGTGCTATTTTGCAGACCGCTCAACTTTCTTAATAAGGTTAGGAAATAGAATTAGATTCTTGGGAAATGATGTGATTTAGTAGAAAAAACAAAGCAATCAGTTTCAACTGTTGCTATGCTATGGTATTAGATACTATACTAAGATTCTTGAGATGCTAGGTACATGCACTTTTTTGGTCTTGAGTGTATAATATAGAGCCAATATTCAGTTACAGTCTTCTACATAGCAGGTTAACAGTACTGAAGAACTTGCTGTTCACCTTTTGGTCCAATAAGCAATCTTTTTCTGTACTTTAATACTAACAGGCAGATGACATTTTTCACTCTATGTGTCTTATAAATACATTTGAGTGTTTGTGCATAAGTTTTAAAGCTACAAATGACACTCTTAAAAGATCTGAGAGAAGCTTGACCATCACATCCAAGCTATCACTGATTGCCTGTGATCGATTACAGCATCTCTCGCTTTTTTTGTTTGTTTTTTTTATCTGACAGATGTCAGGCACAGAAGCTAAAGACACATTGAGGTCTTAATACATTTCTTCATGTCCTAACCTGCTTACACAAATCAAGTCAGGAAAAGATACCGCTTTGGGCTTTCTCGATATGCAGTAACTATTTGAGCTGGGCTTGACAATTTGTCAGAGTGATGCACACAAAGGACATGCATGATATTTCTTTGGAAGAGTGGATCTTTCTAGCCCCTGTAACAAATATACATATACACACACTCACACACTCACACAGAGAGAAAGAGAGTGAGAATGTCAGAAACTAAGAAGACATGCTCATATATCAAAAGAAGTTTGTGCATCCAAGAAAGCATCACTATCTCTAGTATTACCCGTTCGAGTAAAAAAAAAGACAAGGATGATAAGAAACTTAGTTAATTATATACACTTGACAGGTTCATTTGCAATATATATATATATTTGCAGGAAGTCACCATTGTTCAAATTACCATGTTTTGCAAAGCTCTCAAATGTTAACACATGAGAGAAAGGCGAGAGAGAGAGAGAGACTTTGAAAAAAAAGTTGGCATTATAAGGACTGACCAAAATCTGACCATAATTGGACCAAATAGTGACAGAAGGCATGTACAAATTATTACTATCCCAATTATGTTTTAGGTCTTGAAATGAAGACTTGAGGGAACATCTTTAGCTCTGTGTCAATTTTTTAATTTGAAGAAAAACCTGTTGTAGGAATATTGCAGAAGAAATAATAACTGTATTAATTCCAAGTACTCACTGCCTTCTTTACAGTATATTCTTTGTCTGCATGATCATTTTATAGTTATCTAGTCAAGGTGTAATGAATATTTTATATACATATTCTGGAGCAAATCATGCATTCCTATTTAAAACTTTTATATGTGACAAAATCCCATGTTAGAATGTAGACAACAGTTTTAAACAGAAATGCATGATTAGCTCCAGAGTAATTTCAGTATTAGCTTCTCCCCTACAAAATAAAATGCAACTAAAATCCCCCAAAAATATACATTTTAAACCATTATGTTAAGTAACCATTTTTAAGAACATTGATTTCTTCAGTATAAAAACGCTTGCTTATTTCCCGATGGAAAACCATTGCTTTCCTATACAAACAACCCAACTACTGACTTTGTGGTTAAAAAAAAGAAAAAATAGCACAAAGTAATGTTTCTTGCTTCAGTGTCACTTTTGCTGATGTGATTACCTAGATCAGTAACATTTCCTCTAGTTGTTGTTACTTTAGAAATAATTAGGGGGACAAAAAGAAAAATATTTAAATCATGCTAAATGCAGCTGCAGATAGTAAAAATCATTCTATTCATAGATGTATTCTTCATGATTGTGAAGCTTCTCCTGCAAACTCTTATGCATGTGAATAAATTTACTCATGTGAGTAATCCCATAGGCTACTTCTGAGGGTTACAGTTACTCATGTATGTAAAGATTTTCAGGATCAAGCCCTTAATTCTCCACTCTAACCCCAAATTTGTGTTAGCCTTTGCCCACAAGAAGAGCATATCTGAATTTTAGAACATGAAACAATTAGCACAGTTGCTCCAGTGTAATTGTTTTAGATGTTTGTGCTTGAAATAAAAACTGTGTTAATAAGTGTGCAGTAGAAAGCTTTGGTGTCTACAGAGCTAAGATGCTTGTTTTCATTTGATTAAGATTATTAATACTAAAACAAAAATTGTTTTGAAACCATTTATATGGAGTACATACCTATCTCTTTAGTTAAAATCAGTGATCCATTAAGGCTTTTCTCGCTTTTTTCCAAGCTGTGAGCATACTGAGTATTTAAGTGTGTGTAAGAGTGAAGGTGGGGGGTAGGTTTAGCTGAATAAAAGATTGCTTGATATCTTGAAGTCCTTTGAAGAGTTTTATAGGCTTATAAAGCCCAGTGTGAATGAATGACATTTTCCCCCTTTACTTTTACATATGGAAGTTTGTTAACCTGCGTTTCAATTAGGGAGCAATTATTAATTATACTAATTATGCGTTTAACGAGAAGCATGTACTTTGTAGAAAAGTTAAGCTTAAATCTGAAATTGTAGCTGGAGTCTTAGTGATACGTTCCTGAAGACTGCAGCAGCATGTTTAATTTTATATACGAGCCCCATCTGTGATGGAATGTTATAGCTTCTGAATAACTTCTTTAAAATAAAAATGTATTTATAAATTGGTTTTAAACATAAGTGTAAAAAATGAGATATTTGAACAGATGGGAATAACTCAGATTAACTAAGCATTTTCAAAGAGAACTCATTATGATCTGTTAGGGATCTGGTACAATTTGTAAAATCTTACTCAGTTTGTTATTTACCTGACTACCAAACAGAACATAAGAGAACTAACAAATTGGAGTTTATCACCTGCCATAAAATATAATTATTTGTTGTAAAGGAAATTAATATTACGTACATTATTTTAATTAGCAATAATGTGTTACGCCAAGAAGCAAAAGCCAAGGAATTCAAATCTAATGTTGGTACTCTGTCCTAACCTTTTTTCACCACGACATTTCCCCTCACATGCTATTATTTCAGGATAGAAATGAAGACTTCATTTGGAATTTCTTAGCTTTTGCTAGTTTGTGTCAACCATTTTTATTTTTGTGTAGTTTTTCTTTTAATTACACTTTCAATTGAACTAAGAATTTGATGTAATCTATACTATATATTCTTTCTCTTTGGAAATAGACATTTTCAGAATATTTTAATAGTGTGTCTGTTTATATATAAATTAGGAAATTGTTATTTTTACCTCTCACGTACACACACACTCACTAGCAAACTAGAAACCAATTATATTTTAATCCACTATCAATCATGACTAAGAATCAAAAATTGAAAAGCTAGCATGGAAAAATTACTATCTATATAGAATAGCTAATCAGTTCTTTCAAGATATGTCTTGAAATTATCTGAAAAATGAAAAGCAAATATTTATAAATGTATACAAATTATTGCTGCTTTTCCAAATTATTTTGCATATTTAATATTTCCATTTACCAAGCCAGGCGATTGCTGAATTTTGTATTTATTAACCATGTATTTTAGACCATAAAAAAAGTCGCATCACATTATCCTCACATAGAAACAGAGACAAATAATCACATAATAAAAAGGCATGTGCATAGATAATATCTATAAATGTAATTAAAACCATTTAATTTTTGTGGGTTTGACTATGGGAAGATATATCCATAATATTTATAAATTACCATTCTACAATTAATAATATTAACATTTTAAAAATTATCATGCAATGTAGCTGGTGATTGTTTTATTTTAAACCACTCTTTACAATATCCTTGTTGCATTTCCCACAATTAAACCGAAATTTAATCCATCAAAAGTACATAAAATTAAATCAACTATAAGCAGATAAAATTAATCTTCATATTTCTGTCCCTATTCAGATAGAGAAGTCCAAAATTAAAGTAAATTAACTAGGTTATTGAAATTCATTTTGCATGATCTTGATTTTAGAGTTAAACAACATTTTAGCAAATACAGGCAATTAAAGTTTTTACAGTGAACACCTGAAAACTGATTGCAATTCTGTGTGAACTGGACTTGATAATATTGACAAGTAATTCCATTGTTTGGACCAAAATTGGACTTAATGAATTATTACAGTCAACAATACTAACTATATTATACTGCACACAGCTTATTGAAACAGTATATTCAAATAACTAAATAGCACACTTTTTCATTAATTAACTTTACTTGCCAAATTGTAATTAGTAAGAGAGAAATTAAAGGACATAAAAATTATGTGATTCATTTTAAAATGCTAATAGCAAAATTTGCAACCATTTATCATTTGAGCAAACTCCAGAATGTAAAGCCCAATCCCATAACCCTTCCATTCAAATCAATGAATTGGGCCCAGATCCTGCAATCGGATCAATGTGAGCAAACTCTTATACAAGCACAGATTCAGTGGGCTCTGCTGAGAATCAGCTGTAGGATTGGAGCCATAAGGACCTTGAAGGAATGACCCTATTCCCCCTAGTTTGAGCTCTCTAACAAACGAATTAAAGAACTATTGCATCTTGGTTGTCTGACAGTTTTCGTTCTTCTTCCTCTCCCTCATTCTTTTAGGGAACTAGTAAATAATTAATGTTAGTTGCCTACTTTGCAACCTCCACGCTAAAAAAACAAAGCAGTAGTGGAATAAGGGCCTGATCCTGGGCTTGACAGTTTCCTCTCATGGTATAAGCCGCACAAGGGGGCTCTGTGGGAGGAAATCTCCTGTAGTTTCACAGGCTGGGGGACCAGATTTGCTTCCGGTCCCCACCCCCAGTAGAAAAAGAACTGGTGTCCACCTATAGTCCTGACAGATTCCCCATGGTCCAGAGGCAGTCAGGACCATCCCCATAGAGGTCACTCATGCCATAAACTCTGGCTGCAGGTGGGGCACTCTGCAGCTCCCTGGAAGCATAGATCCATTGGAAATCTGCTCACTAACACCCCTTCTTGTCCACACAAGCCACTGAAACTCCCAGGATAAAGTTTATAAGGCCACAGGGGAGTTGACATGCATCTTCCCCCTACCCCCCCAACACAGATCCCAGACAGTGGCAGAGTACTTCTCACAAGTCACGGTGGAAGGGAGCAGTTATGTCTCCTTTCTACACAGAGAGGGGAGTTCTGCTCAGAGAAGGGTGAAGAAATAGCCTGAGAGGTGCTGAGTCTCACCCACTGGAGCACTTTTAATGAGCGTCAAGTCCTCAGCAATAGGCCCTAATTTTGTTTAACACTGCTGGTGGGGGATTCGAAGACAGCCTTCGTTATTCTCATCTGAAGGGCATCTCCAACACTGTCATGACGACATCTGGGTGTCGTGAGGAGCCGCAGCCCTAGGGCCTCCATGCTACTTAAACCTGGTGGACGAGAGTAGCCACCGAAACTTCCCTGCGTATGTCCCTCATGGCACAGAAAGGGTCTCCCAGCCTGCTTCATAAAGGTCAGTGCAAAGAGAAGTGATGGGGACACACCATACATGTTATGTGGAGGCAGAGCTTCCAGCACACCACAAAAGCGGGGCAGAGAGGCTGCAGCCCCCTCCCCGAGCCTGGCCTCAGGTTTGGTGAGTGGGTTACACCCCCAACCCCTTCCACACAGAGTCCTATTACACTGGCTCGGCATGAGTGAGCTGCATTTCACCACCCAATGAATAACTGAAAATTAGGGAATTGTTGTAGCAACCAATTCATCTCAGATCTTCCATCAGAAAGGCTCTAAACACACAGCCACCTGCAACCACCCACTTCATATGGAGGAAAGGTTATCAACAATAGCCCAAATCAGTGCCTAAATGAGGCCTTCTCCTGCACTCTGTGTTTAGGCAAACTTCTTTCCAGAACCAATGGGAGTTTGCCAGAATAACGAATGGGGACACGTGTAATCCGACCCTTAGTTAAAATATCTAAAAGTCCCGAGATGGAATATTTCAAGAGTTACCCAGGATTGATTGATTTATCCGTAAACCAATGGACGTGGCTAAGATTTACCATCTCAACTCAATGGTGAGGTGCTCGGGCTGCAGAATCAGTTCCAGCGTCTGTGGAGCAGCTCAGCTCTGTTCTGAATCAATGGTAACTCCTTACTAACATTAGAGGTGAGAAAATACCCGATATTTTGGTCTGGCCACCAAACCAAAAAAAAAAAATCTGGAAAATAAAATTGTTTTAGGACAAGCCCTCCAAAATGGAAGATTTTCACTTTTTCCACCACCAAAACAAAAAAATAATAATAATTTGGGGACAAACTGAACATACTGTACTACCCAAAAGGAATATATTTTCAGTTTTTCATTTCATTTCATTTACGGGTGATTTTTTCCTACCCTCTTTGATTTTTTAGAATAAATTTGGCTGAATTTCAAAACATTTTCAAGACAAGAAATTAAAAAAATTCATTTTGATTTCTTTTTATTTTTTTTTTCCAGCAAACCCTATTTGTCAAATTACACTTGAATTCACAAATAGTTTCAGTCATCCTGAAATTGCATTTTTTGGCAAATAACCTATTTGCCTGAAAAATTTCCCAAAAGTCCCTTATTTCCATGTACATGTTCTATGGGATTAGCCAGGTGACTAAGTGTGTGCATGATTACACCTTTGAACTTTCACATTCAAATTCAGAAAAAAAATTGGTTTTTCAAATACCATTTGTAAAACACAACTTCCCCCTTGTGCATGTACACCATGAGATTGTCTTTAATTTTACATGCTCACATCCAATTTTTTCCAAAATGGAAAATTTCAACTTGAATGGCTAAAGTTTAGCAAAGTTACAAGCTACTGAAAACAGGAACACATAAAGTGTTAGGCTTCCTTAATCAGAGAGATCACTGCCAACTCTTCGTATAAGCCGGTGTGCTGTGTAGATCACGGGCCTGATTTTGTATTCCTTACATTCTCAAAGTTTCTATGGAAATGAATGGGACTTTTGAGTGGCCAGGAATGTAAGAATGGGCTGCAAATATATGAATACAGATAAGTTTGCATGCACATAGGGCCTGATCTAAAGCCAGTTGAAGTCAGTGACACCCATTAACTTTTACAGGCTTTGGTTCAGACCCAAACTGTACATGTGTAGCATTCAAACTACATTTCCTGTTTGAATGCTACGCACTACCACAGTCATCTTCCTCCTCTTTTTTTTTTTTTTTTTTTTTGCAAGAGACAGTGACGGAAATGGTTTTATAAATTGAATAAAAATATATTTTAAAAAATAAGCCAGTTTGCAAAGAAATGATTTTGCTGCTACAAGAAGAAGCCAATCCCACAAGCCTCCCACACTGAAGACTCTTGCTGATATCACCCAAAATATAAATGAGATAGCGTTGAAAAGTTGTTTACTTGATGCAATTAACAGCCTCGGTGGCTAATTCTTTAGGCTGCATTGTGCCCATAGGCAGTGCCCCATGCTGGGGGCTGCACGGACCTGCACTGCCCCAGTGAATGCTTCAGGAGGTATTGTGCCTAGGGGCATAGAGTGTGCTACCCTGCAGAGCTTGTCGGCTCCCTGGCCCCTTTGGCTGCCTTACAGCACAAGTCTCACTCTAGTGTTTTGCTTGGCCAAGAGCAAGCACTGCAACTGTGCTAGGTCCCTATATGGGGGGGGGGGGGGGACGACAAATCAGAGGATGCTCCTTGAGCCCACTGAAAACTAAATTATGGGGCCAAATTCTCAGCCGGTATAAATGGACGTAGCTGTGATCATATGCATTGGATGAGGACCTGGCACTAAATATTCTCAAGAGAAATCCTTTAAATGTGATCCAGAGCATTCTCGATAGACTGAAGCGTCGCTCTAACAACACCTTCCACCCGCAGCCCCCAAAATAATCTGGCTGGCCAATTTTACCAGGAAAATACACACAGAAGTTAACATCCCTTGGAAATTGCAGTACAAATAGAGCTAGAGGGAAACAAGGCTGTCTGGAGCCAGATACAACAAAAGTCTCTGTAACTGATTGATCCTGCCAACACTTAAGCATGTGTGTAACTTTACTCACAGGAGTAGTCCCATGCTCTTCAGTGGGACTCTTCACGTGAGGAAACTTATGCACGTGCTTAAGTATTTGCAGTGATGTGCATTGTTCAGGAAGCAACGTTACTACGGAGGGGCCACCTATAGCTCTGTAACAAAAAGCAGTTTGCATAAACCTCACAAACTGGCCTGTTTCTTCATCAAGACCCTTTGCGCACTGAGTTGATTGCATCCATGATTTGGGTTCCTTATCTCTACTTAGGAGAATTCTGTGTGATAGGCAGCTCGGAGGCAGGCAAAGTGACAATGGGGTCTCGGGTGGATTTGTGGACAAAGGAATAATATTATATCATAGTGTCTGTTAGGTGCCCTCTGCACACACAATAGCTCTGAGTGGCAGTGCATGGTAAGCGGATGAAGCAGTAAGTAGTATATGATCTGATGAGCTTGTCTAAGCTGAGGGCGTCTCCTCTATTCGGCTAAATTAAAAACCTCCCTGCAATTTCAGTCCTAATCACCCCCCTCTGCTGCTGTAACTGATGATGATCAGTTAACTCCTTCATTCCTGCCACCGTTTATTGGAACCTCAAAGGTTTACACGTTAGCAGCCTCTTACTATTTTAAACGGGTCGGGTTAGTGTTTTTGGAAACAGCACATATGGAAATGCTATGAAATATACAAAGACTCAGAGAGCAAATACCACATGCCAGATCCTCTGATACTTCAGGGCAGTTATGCACCACTCCACTAGCACAAGCTGCCCTAAACCTGGCAGACCCAGCTCCTAGAGAATCTCCACTGCCTAGGGGAACCTGAGGTGGCATAAAACTCCACAGTGGCTTCTTCACCACTGTGATGCTGGCAGACCAAGTGCCAGCTCATGCCAAGATCCCCACGTCTCAACTGAACACTGACAAACACATAGCGGAATCAGTCTGGCTCACCTGTGTGTTAAGATTGTTAAAATAGGCATGAGGATTATAGGAATGTGTTTACACTTGATTGAATACTTGTGAGTTGCTGCATATGTTAATCTCACTTATCACATTTGCATCCCATAGTGTAAGGTAATATTTAAGCATTTATACTGTAAGCCGCTGTGACTGTGTAAATCGCCAGACAGGAGAGAGACATTAACTAGTGTAAAAGGCTGATCTCCAACAGAGGGTGTTAAGTCCTGGACAACAGGGAAGGCTCATCGACACCAGACAGGCTATTGTGGAACGTTAAAGTGGACAATAGTCTTTGTTGCTCTGCTCTTCCCTCCCATGAAGATGAGTCATGCAAGTGGATTCTTCCCATCAGCTGTGTTTGCAGCTCAAAGCACATGGGAAGAGGGGAATAAAAAGCACTAACAAGAAGGAGATGGATCTTTGTGCTTTCTGGACTCTGGGGTTGGGGGATAAGGGCAAGGCTTTGAGGCATAAGCAAGGGATCCCCAGCTGCTTAGTCTGGGTTAGCCCTAAAGGCCATATAAAGCTTGCTCTCTGTAGAAGCTTCTATTGCCTTTTGAAACTTAAGATTGCAACTCATTTTGTGTATATATATATATAATGTTTACCTGATTTAACCTTGTAAATAACTCTTATTTCCTTTTCCTATTAATAAAGCTGTATATAGTTATTATAGGATTGGCTACAAGTATTGTCTTTGGTGTGAGATATAAGATGCAGTTGACCTGGGGTAAGTGACTGAGAGTAACCTGAATATTGCTGTGATTCTTGGTGTAAGGGACCATTTCTCACAAAGGTAAGCTCACCTGAGTGGTGAGACAGACTAGAGAACCCAAGAGGACTATCTGTGACTCCACGTTAAGGCAGTTATAGTGCCTGAGGTGTTTACACTTGATAATTGGTTGGTGAAATCTAAGTTAAAGAGAACCTCCCTCATAATTCAGTGGAGATTCAGGCCCTATATTCAGGGATAATTCAACAAGGAGAGAGGGAACTCAGTCACACGTACATTATGAAGAGTGAGGTATCCCCTACACTGGCCAGACTCAATATATTCGCTCAGAAAGAACATAAACAATCCTCTCATGTGTGCCAGATGTTCAAGGGAAGGTTGTGCTCAAAATATGAAAGAAACCAGTCCACTATTGTTGGGTCAAATCCTAAAGTCTTTGATTAGTTTCTGCTCAGACCAATTCACTCAGCCAAACAGCACACAGAAAGTTAGGACACATTGAAAGTCAGAAGGTGTGGCGAAACCTAGGATTCCTGTTTGTTTTTTGAACAGTGCACTTTTTATCAACTACTGACCAACTCCGAGCACCATACAGGCACTAATACCATTCTCAGTCCTCCAGCCTCAATCCTGGTCTTCACTGGCAACCCCCTTACAGCAACGCAGGGGTCACAAAGTCAACTTAATTGACCACTGAGGAATTCCCTCAGTTAAGAAGGTATCCTTGGGCTGTATAGCGCTGGTGTCTTACTTTGTTCCTCTTTTGCAGTCCCCAATGAAATGGGGATGGTTGGTGGCAGGAGAGGACATATTGAGGGATATGGACAGGGTGCTTTATGCTCCTAATATGCTGGACCAATGCAGCTCCCATACGTGGGAAATCACAGTAAACTATAACAACCCTATCACAGTCCCGTGGGAATGTTCTAATTTATGTCAGGGGCCAGTCACATAATTCTAGGGGGTGAAAGTGGCTAAAAACTATCTTTGTCCTCACCAGACTTCTAGTGGTGTCTGCTGGCACATCTCAGAATGGGAGACTCATCTAGTCTGCTGCCCCTTGCCTTCCTTCTCTTCTCACTTCCTCATTTTAACACTTTCATTGTGAATGAGTGAAACATTATAAAATTAACTTGTATTGTATTGCACAGACTATTCCAGGAAATCTGTCAAAATCAACATCATTAATAATAATACTTAGCACTTATACAAGGCTTTACATTTTCAGAGCACTGTAGAAACATTAACTCAATTAACAAGTGACAGTTCGAGAAGCAGAAGCTGTCTCTGCAGCACAAACCTGTCTGCCTGAATTGTCCAGAAAATCTCAGATTCTGTGCACTAGTCTCTATCTTTCACCCATTCAAGGAGGATGATCTTCCTTTTTATTCTTCTCTTTTGGATCTATGCACCCATCTCATTGAGTCAATTAAAAAAAATCAGGTAGAAGAATACTGATTTAGCATCAGCTAATTGGCAAATCCACATTACCCCACTTTTCAGCCAAAATTACACAAAAATAAGAGCTACATCATGCACGTCTGGGCAGAATAGGTCTCTAAATCGGTGTAAAGTGTACTTAATATTGATTGCTCTGCAATTTCCAGAACTGTTCAGAATCAGAGTCATGTAATTAGGGCTTATTTGAATTTTTTCTTCAGATTTAAAAAAGAAAGAGCCTGAAAAAAAAATCAATATATTAACCTGTCTATGGAGGCAAAGGAAGTGAAACACACATCTCTAGTAATTTACACAGTGAATTCATTGGGGAGAATAACATTCATTTATGGGGACCATATTTCAAACCAAGAATATACGCTTGTACTAATTTCCAAAGCATAAACTTGAACATGTTCATGCTGCACCTAGCTTGTTTTTCACTTCTAGCCCATAACATTAATTCAAAGAACAAATGACACATACATACACACAGACACAAGTCACTCCTTGTTTCCTTATGCAGGCTGGCCAAACAACTTCACTCACCGATGCCCTGATTCAGAAACATATTTAAGCATGTGTCTAACTTTAAGAATGTGAAGCTTTTGGGACTCCTCAGATATTTAAATACCATGTTGAACTGGGACCCGTAACTGTGCCAGTTTATGACTCTGACAAGAAAGATGTTGAGGAAGTTAAGGTGTGTCAGACTGCATGTGGCTGTTAGTCCGAATTTATACATATCTGCCCAGGCATCGAGTGGCATGCATTGACTGGATACATTCTCAAAGAATGGCCCCAATATTCCATGGAGCATTGTACTTTGGCAAGTCACTCTGACTCCCAGATTTCTCACTGGGGCATTGCAAACACCATGCCACCGCACTGTGGGACATTGCCTTCATTGCAAAGAGCCAAAGAAATAAAACATTAAGGTAAGAATTACTTGGGGTATGTCTACACTGCAGAGTGAATTTACTTTACTTTACTTTAATTTACTTTACATCGAATTTACTTTAAATCAACTTTCACCCACTGAATTGTAGAAGTCGCAGGAGCGTGATCACACCAGGCTCCTTGCGTTGGGCTCTTGCATCCCCACTCACCACGCTTGGGCCGATGTTCAAAGCAGTGAACCACGGGTAGCTATCCCACAACGCAACTAGCCGCAGATACATTGCAGCACACATTGCATCCTGTTCAGCCTCCTCCTAGAGCGCTTGGGGGTGAGGGCTGATAACAAAGTGGTAGGTGGCGGAGCATTTTGGAGGGGCTGCAGAGGGAGTCTGTCCTGCCGCTGCTCTTCCTGGAGCTCTACCAGGTGCTTCAGCATGTCGGACTGACCCCCCATAATACACACCATCTCCTGTTGCATATCACGCTCCTTCTCTCGCGCTGATCTTCTGTGTTCCATGTCCATGTCTACTTTTTCAGACAAGGAGATCCTCCAGGCTCTGAGCTGTTTGTCAGCAACCACGGAGACATTCATTAGTTCGCTAAACATGTCATCCCGTGGGGTTTTTTTCCACTTCCTAATCTGGGAAAAATGTTCAGCAGCAGTTCTGCAAGGTGGGCTGAAGACTGAAGTGTCGACTGTAAGAAAAGCAAAACAAAGTTGCCATTGTTAGCTGATCCAAAGTAGTAAAAGAAACGTTACAATGTAAAAAGAACTCCCCTTCATGTTCACAAGGCTAAGCCAGACCCCCATTTCAATCTGTAAGTAGCAGATGGGTCAGAGTGGTGTACCAGCTATGGTAAGCAAGGGGCCTTTGCATCCATTATGGAGAGGTTTAATTAGCACTAAAATCCACACTTGAGCAAGGAGAGGGATCATTAGGCTCCCCTGTAACATCCCAAGGACCGATTTGGGAGGAGGTGGGCAAAACAGATTAGAGGATGCTGTGGGTGAAGTGTAGCAACAGAAAACATAAGACAACCAGTGTCCCAACCAGTGATACCCATAGCAACAAAACCAGAACTAGGAATTGTCTTGGCGAGGTGCACAGAGACACCATCCACGGCAGAGAATAACACAGAGTGATTGTATTGGTTGGGTATTTTAAACTTGCGCCATCTTCCATGGGTGACCATGGGTGATATCAGTCTCCTAAGGGTAATACAGGCAGAAAGGGAAGATTTGCTGCAAGCATCGGGGTACAGGCTGGGCCCTTATGCTGCTATGTTGTGTTCCACGATGATGCCTGCTCATTTAATAGCAGAGTGGAGGGGGAAAATCTCCTACCATGGCAGAAGAAATAAGAGTGCCCTCCCCAGAAACCTTCTGCAAAGGATTACAGATTACCCACATGAAAGTTTCCTTGTGATATCCACAGAGGATTCTCAGAGCATACCTCTGAACATAAATAGTCTGTTCCTGGTGTAACCCTCCACTGAAATTTGGCAACACCCAGGAAGCCCATCCCCTCAAAAACACAATCTCCTTTCAGCAACTGGACTGGGGACATAACCACAAAAATTAGATTTGCCACACACACTCATCAGATGTGCCTTTCCCGGCATTTCACTCAGTCCCGCTGTCCTGTGTGTGGCAGGGCTGCTCTGGGGTAATGAACAGGTCCTGACTCTCAGGGAGAATGGATACCCCGCTCTCCTGCACCCTGCTCTCCTCATCCTCATCTTCCTTGTCCACAGAGTTCTCCTCATTCGTTTTGGACTGGGATTCTGCAGCAGTATCAACGCTCTGTGGTGGCACAGTGGTGGGCTCACCGCCAAGAATCACATGCAGCTCCTCGTAAAAGCGGCATGTTTTGGGCGAGGAGCCAGAATGGCTGTTAGCTTCCCTAGCTTTCTGATAAGCCTGCCTCAGCTCTTTGATCTTAACACGGCTCCTTGTTGTGCCTCTTCTCCAACATGCCGTGAGATATCCTCTCGTAGATATCTACATTTCTTTTGCTGGTTCCGAGCTGAGCCAGAACAGGTTCTTCGCCCCACAGACTGATGAGATCCAATACCTCTGGTCGTCTCCATGCTAGAGTGCATTTGAGCCATGCAGTCGCCATGAGCGGTTCAGCTACAAAGCTATCTCCACGCTGTCCAAACCAGAAATGGTCATTCAAAATTTCCCAAGGCTTGAGGGGAGGAGCTCTTTCCTGTTTATGTGGCCATGCAGCAGAGCACCAATGTCCAGAGTGGTCACAACAGAGCATTATGGGATAACTCCCGGAGGCCAATGGCGTCAATTTACGTTGTGCTCTGCCTACAGTGACACAAATGCAACCCCTGGAATTCAACTTCAGTGCTATGCCACCTGCGGAGGTGGTTTTATTAGGTCGACTTTTACTGTGATTTAGATCGATGGAACTTACATGCCAGTGGAGATGCATACTTTAGGGGGTCGACGTAAGCAGTGTTACGTTGATCTCCATTGCCAGCGTAGATCAGGCCTAAGAGAACAAAATAATCAGTAGCCTAACCATGCAACCAGAGAAGCTTTAAAACTACCAGTGTAAGTGTTTGTTGCCTCTGCTGTAAATTACTGTAATACTCACTGGTTAATACTGCATTACTTCAATATCCCAAACAGAGAGAACACTAGTTCCAGCCACTGAGGGGTATGTGCCTCAACAGACACCCAGATGAAGTGGCTGGCTTGGAGAATCTGCCCGTGCATCTGAGGTAGTTGTTTATTGCTCAAAAGCACATGTAATGAGTCTATCATGCTACTATCTAGGTGCTTCAATAACACATAGGCTGAGCAGGGTAGGCATGGGGACTCAGATAGACATTAGTGTCTGGGAGTTACTCACATGTCAGCTTGCGTTGCTGTTGTTTTACTTTTCCCCACGGGCAGTAGTTGCTAGGAACTCCCTCTTCCAAAACTTTGGCAAGTATTTGTTTCATTAGCAATAGAGATGCAGCAAGCAGGTAGAGGTAAGAAACAGGGCTTTATAAAACATGATAAGAGGGTACTGTTATATGTTGTGAGGTTAGACTATTTGTCTCGCAACTTCTCCCAGAAGCCAACCCCTTGAGATTCTAGTTCATTGGTAATCTAGTTCTCTCCTGAAATCTCATCCTCTTTTCTGCAGTTCCACCTCAGATCCTACAGACTGGGGACTAGTCTGTGGTTAAAAAAACCACCATATCTGGTGGAATAGTAGCCAATGGATTCAGGGAATATTGAGCTCTTCCATATGACAGGGTTCTGACTTTTAGTAACCTTGCCTCAGACCACATAACTGAGGAGAGGGAATAAAGAGCAGCCTCTTACTAGCATTCCTGTGTGTCTCCTCCATAACAGCAGGCTCAAAGGCACTTCTCTCCAATTCATCGCACTGGGAGACAGCAGTCATGTCATCACAACTTCATTGTTATCAGGTCATAATTTTTTCTGCAAATCTCACAATAGGGTATTTTTTCTTAAAGCCCCAGCTCCTGGGGTCAAATGATTATGTGAAAATGTAAGCTTTCATTCTTAAACAGCTTACATTTTTAGCCCTTATGGTTTCAAAGAAAAGTTTGAAAACATTAACAGTAGAACTAAAACAAGACCAATTATATATTTTTACCCTCCTGTTTTTTAAGTCTATCTTATATTTTGGGGGGCCTTACTCATTATTTTTGGAAGTTTGGGGTTGGCAATATTGCAGCTTGAGTCAGACTTCTTATATGTGATACATTGGGCCTTAATGGATTATAGTGTTGATTGGCTGCAGAAATTTGCTGGAACTACTGTTCCTGGTTGGATGTCTTCTGTTAATTATTTCCATAAAGCCATACAATTAATTTTTTCTTTTGGCAAATATAAGCACATGTGGGCTTTTTGTTGTTGTTGTTGCCTATTTGGACATCTGTCCTCCCTCTCATGCAGGAACAAAGTATTTGGCATGTGGAAATTATTCAGTGCTTGTCCAAAAGTTTCAAGAATTATTTGGAAATTCTGCTTGATCTAGTATTCTAATTCCAATGATGCTTAATTTAGCACAACTATCCAGAAATTGGCATCTCTGGTCAGGTTCTTTATACACTGCAACTGTTGACCGTGATTAAATCTGAACATTAATGTTAATTTTTAATGTATGGATTTTTGAGAGAAAAGGGAAGTATTATTTTTTAAATTTATTTACTTATTTTTATAACATTAATGTAAAAACATTGTGTGCAAATGCTTAAGATTGCACAGGATGGGCTTAAATGGCTCCTGTGAAATGGTTATGATCTATTGTGTAAATACCAGTAGTATTTAAATGGGCCAGTTCAACATCTGGTGCGAATCAGCATAGCCCAATTGACTCTAATATACACAGTAATCTGGTCTAGTATTTTTAAAGAATCAATTACCCAAGCATGTATCATAAAATCCAAATTAATTTTTTTTAAATCTGGTCGTTTTTTATTTATACTGCAGCATAAATGCCTCTTAAATTGATTAACTGTTGTGCTGTCGCGTGTGTATGTAAAACTAGTCAAACGAATTTATTTAAACAAGATGAGAAATGTCTTTATACTAAAACTCTGAAACAACCTTCACACCAACAGTATTAGGCACTGGGGCATGGTTCTGATGACAAGTCACCACAATTTTCTTTCCTCTAATAGACAGTTCAGACATTGGCAAAGCTCCTATCAGAGCATTTAGTATCTGCTGTAAGCCTCTATTTAGCAAGAAGATTACATCCCCCAGATTTCACAGTTCAAAAGTTCATACTGTACTGTTCTATTTTTAGACAGCCTGATATGCCTCTTCTTTAGTAAGGATATTCCGAAAAAAAAATCAGTCAGTAATATTTTGAAACAAGGACTTAAAGAGCTTGTTTTATGTAGACAATGCCAGAACATCTCCTAAAAACAACCCCCAACCTTAAACCAACTGATTAGATACCTTCATTCATTGGTATGGATTTGGCAGTTATTTCAGAATTTATATGACTTGTTATTAAACTTGAAATTTTGAAAAGGAAAGAAAAAAATAAATACTGAATAATAAGCACTACATATCAGCAGATCTTCTAGTTTTAGTTAGTACTTTTCTTCCCAAAGGGAATAGCAATAACCTTCAACAAGACTTTTAAAATATCCTTGGAATAAAGAGTTTAAAATAAATGTTTGCTGGTATAGAATTGTTATGAATAGAAAAATTGTTAAGGGTCATTGTGTAACTGGAGCTTCTGTCCATTTGGTAAGAGGTAAAACAGATATGACATCAAGCTGTCATCGTTAAAGACTGCACAACACTTTTGCATGTTATCCCTTAGTCAAATTTGAAGAAGGATAATTTCTCACTACATAACTTCTCTATTCAGTTTTAATTAAATAAAATATTATCCATCACTTTCTGTGTTGAACTGCTTTTGTGTGTTGCTATGTGCTGTTAAACAGCTGCTATGCCCCACCCCAAAGTTGGCTGTGTGTCCGGAGAAGGTGAAGGAAATCCGATATGTATAATAATTTTTAGCAAGTACACAGTGCTTTTGATCTTTTCACAGCACAGTATGTATTTCATAGATAGGTAATTACTGGCCCCCTTTTTAGAAACTGTGAAAGTGAGGCTGAAAGATTAAGTGATTTCCTCAAAGCAACATAGGGAGTTGTTGCCAGAATTCGAACCCAGGAATTCCTGTCTACTGGTATTGTTTCCTCACCTCTCTGCCTAGTCTGTAAAACCCTTTGTGACTCTCCAGGAAGGAAAGCACTGTACGAATGTCAGATGTGGTGACTGCTTCTCTAGCAGCATGCCAGCTATTCTGGTGAAATTGCTTTGGCACCAACATCCAAAATATTTCAGACAGAGTTTCTGGCTTCCTTGTACATTGCTACCCTGGCACTGTGGCCAGATTAGTCCAGGAAGAGAGCACCAATGTGGAACCAAGGCAGCTGGGGTTCATGTCTTTAGCTTGTGCCCTCACAAAAGGGTGCAACTTTCCCCTTTATGCCATTCCTGTCATCTTCCCTAGAAGAATGGGCCTTCCTGACAGAGTAATCTTTGGATTCTCTAACCAGAGCATGCTCGGAAAAGCTTCCTTCTACCAGTCCTTGCAAGTGGCTCTAGGATGTCACCCTCCCACAGCACCCTCAGCTAAGGTAACAGAGGCAGAGCTATTTGAGTGCCACATCTTATCCTCCAGCTGCAAATAGTGAGCTGCTTACACGACAACACAAATCCTTCTCATGATCCTCTGAATACGACTGGCCCAGTGCCAGATCCTTCCACATGTTAACACAGAACAGCACTCCTGGAACACCCAGCCAGCCTGCAGTGGTGGAAACTCTGTGATAGCAGACTGTATTAAAGATGTAATGGTACGATTTCTTCAGTGCAGACCTCAAAGCAGTTTTATATATCAATACTTGCTCTGTTGATATGTAACCATATTTTGACTTTATCATAGAATCATAGAAGTTTAGGGTTGGAAGGGATCTCAGGAAGTCATCTTGGCCAACCTCCTGCTCAAAGCAGAACCAACCCCAACTAAATCATCCCAGTCAGGGCTTTGTCAAGCTGGGCCTTAAAAACCTGTAAGAATGGAGATTCCACCACCTTTCTAGGTAACCCATTCCAGTGCTTCACCACCCTCCTAGTGAAAACTTTTTTCCTAATATCCAACCTAGACCTCCCCCACTGCAACTTGAGACCATTGCTCCTAGTTCTGTCATCTGCCACCACTGAGAACAGCCTAGTTCCATCCTCCCTGGACCCCCCCTTCAGGTAGTTGAAGACTGCTATCAAATCCCCCCGCCCCTCTTGCTGTTCTCATCTGCAGACTAAATAAGTCCAGTTCCCTCAGCCTATCCTCATAGGTCATGTGCACCAAACCCCTAATCATTTTTATTTCCCTGTGATGGACTCTCTCCAGCTTGTCCACATCCTTTCTGTAGTGGGGGAGGGGCCCAAAACAGGATACAATACTCCAAATGTGGCCTCACCAGTGCTGAATAAAGGAGAATAATCACTTCCTTCGATCTGCCGGCAATGCTCCTATTAATGCAGCCCAGTATGCCATTAGTCTTCTTGGCAACAAGGGCACACTGTTGACTCAGATCCACTTCTTGTCCACTGTAACCCTCAGGTTCTTTTCTGCAGAACTGCTGCTTAGCTAGTTGGCCCCCAGTCTGTAGCAGTGCATGGAATTCTTCCATTTTAAGTGCAGGACTCTGCATTTGTCCTTGTTGGACCTCATCAGATTTCTTTTGGCCCAATCCTCCAATTTGTCTAGGTCATGCTGTATCCTATCCCTACCCTCCAGCATATCTACCACTCTCCCAATCTTAATGTCATCTGCAAACTTGCTGAGAGTGCAATCCAGACCATTCTCCAGATCATTAATGAAGATGTTGAACAAAACCAGCCCCAGGACCGACCCCTGGGGCACACCACTTGATACTGGCTGCCAACTAGATATCGAGCCGTTGATCACTACTCTTTGAGCCCGATGATCTAGCTAGCTTTCTGTCCACCTTATAATCCATTCATCCAACCCATACTTCTTTAACTTGGCAAGAATACTGTGGGAGACTGTATCAAAAGCTTTGCTAAAGTCAAGGTATATCACATCCCCCTCTTTCCCCACATCCACAGAGCCAGTTATCTCATCAGAGAAGGCAACCAGGTTGGTTAGACATGACTTGCCCTTGGTGAATCCAAACTGATTGTTCCTGATCACCTTCATCTCCTCCAAGTTCCTCAAAATTGATTCCTTGAGGACATGCTCCATAATTTTTCTGGGGACTGAGGAGAGGCTGTAGTTCCTCTGTCTTCCCTTTTTTAAAAATGTGCACTATACTTGCCTTTTCCCCGTTGTCTGGGACCTTCCCCAATCGTAATGAGTTTTCAAAGATAATGGCCAATGACTCTGCATCACATCAGTCAATTCCCTCAGCACTCTTGATTGTACTGCATCCGGCCCCATGGACTTGTTCATGTCCAGCTTTTCTAAATGGTCCTGAACCTGTTCTTTCACTACTGAGGGCTGCTCACCTCCTCCCAATACTGTGCCGCCCGGTGCAGTGGCCTGGCAGCTGACCTTGTCAGTGAAGACAGAGGCAAAAAAAAGCATTGAGTACTTCAGCTTTTTCCACATCATCTGTCACTATGTTGCCTCCCCTATTCAGTAAGGGGCCCACACTTTCCCTGACCTTCTTCTTGTTGCTAACATACCTGTAGAAACCCTTCTTGTTACCCTTCACGTCCGTTGCTAGCTGCAACTCCAATTGTGCTTCAGCCTTCCTGATTTCACTCCTGCATGCTTGAGCAATATTTTTATACTCCTCCCTAGTCATCTGATCAAGCTTTCACTTCTTGTAAGCTTCCTTTTTGTGTTTAAGCTCACCGAAGATTTCTCTGTTAAGCCAAGCTCGTCACCTGACATATTTGATATTCTTTCCACATATCGGGATGGTTTGTTCCTGCACCCTCAATAAGGTTTCTTTAAAATTCAGCCAGCTCTCCTGGACTACTTGCCCCCTCATATTAGCCTTGCAGGGGATCCTGCCTATCAGTTCTCTGAGAGAGTCAAAGTCTGCTTTTCTGAATCCAGGGTCTGTATTCTGCTGCTCTCCTTTTGCTTTCCTTTTGTCAGGATCCTGAACTCAACCATCTCATGATCACTGCTGCCCAGGTTGCCTTCCACTTCTACTTCCCCTACCAATTCTTCCCTGTTTGTGAGCAGCAGGTGAAAAGGAGCTCAGCCCCTAGCTGGTTCCTCCAGCACTTGCACCAGTAAGTTGTCCCCAACACTCTCCAAAAACTTCCTGGATTGTCTGTGCTCTGCTGTATTGCTCTCCCAGCAGATGTCAGGGTGATTGAAGTCCCCCAATGAGAACCAGGGCCTGTGATCTGGAAACTTTCCTTAGTTGTTTGAAGAAAGCCTCATCTACCTCATTCTCCTGGTCTGGTGGTTTGTACCAGACTCCCACCACGACATGACCCTTGTTTCTCTCGTCTTTAAAATTTATCCAGAGACTCTCAATAGGCTTTTCTCCAGTTTCATACTGGAGCTCTGAGCAATCATACTGCTCTCTTACATACAGTACAACTCCTCCAACTCTTTTCCCCTGTCTGTCCTTCCTGAACAGTTTATACCCATCCATGACAGTGCTCCAGTCTTGTGAGTTACCCCACCAAGTCTCTGTTATTCCAATCACATTATAGTTCCTTGATTGTGTCAGTACTTCCAATTTTTCCTGCTTGTTTCCCAGGCTACTTGTGTTCGTGTATAGGCACCTAAGATAACTAGCTGATTGGCCTACCTTCTCAGTATGAATCAGGAGGCCTCCCCTTTTGCACCCTTTTCTTGTGCTTCCTTCTCTTCCTCTAAGAAATACATTCAAGAGCAATAATAAGTACTTCATAAAACAGTAACTAAAAGCTGTTTGTAGTCGTTAGGCAACCTGCTACATATTCTAAGGTGGGTGCATGTACTTGAAGAGTATATTAATTTCATATAATTTTAAATTATTGTTTTGTTGGATATTGGCTTTACCCTGATGAAAATCTAGGCCAGGATGACTTAGTCATCATTATATTGTAATGTGAATTCACTATCCTCCCTTCACACAACATACATAACATGATTCAAGGTTAAGAGCAGAATATCAAAAGACTCATAGCATGGACAATTTTAATGGTAAGGGAACCTTGACTTTTGCTGATTATATTAATTCAACTAAAATTGATCTTCAGTATATGAAGATTTCATTTTCACAAATAAATGGTATGAATGATGTCTTTTATTAGGCTTACAAAAAAGTAATCGGAATAGAAGCTTTCAAGGCCACAATCTCTTTTTCAGTTCAAATTACAGATAACAGAAGGAAAGACATTGTTATGCAGTCTTAAAAGCTAAACTATTTTTTTGTTTGTTTCTTAACAAGGCAGTAGTATTACTATTTATGGGAACCAGTATGCCTGCCAGCTAACAACTTGCCACTTTCCAGCATTATCGGCAGAGTTGTCATTTGCGCATATTTATCCTGTTAAAGGGATGGATTTATTACTGGTATTGAATAATTTGGACCCAGGCTACACTGATGTATTTTATGGCATGGAGATCAGCATAGCTATGGATCTGCAAAGTGGAACATGCTGTCATTAAAATGAATGAGCACAAGTGTCTGCTATGCTGTTTTTAATTATATGTTTATCTCTTTCCCTTTTATACCTCCATTTTATTTATGCCACATGTGGTCACATATGATCATAGAAGTCATCTTAAGGAGTTTAGGCAAATCCCAGGCAACCATCTTACTTTATTTAGAAGGATCTGACTTATCTTGACAGCAATTATAGGTCCATATATCTTAATCTACATACAAATTCCTGATTTTCAGTGGAGTCCAATATCAGAGTTGAGGATATTCTAAAGGGAAAATAAGCAAATGGATTTCTCCATCATGTGGGGTGTTGATTGCTATAGGAATTGTTTTAATGGTTATCACTGTTAATCATAAGTTTAGTATTTAAATTGGACATGTAAATTAAGACATATACATTTCCTGAAAAGTTTCCTTAATGACTCATGTGGAATAGAAAATCTCAAAGATGTAAACTGTCCCTAAACCATCAATTAGACCAGAAATTAGGGTTTTAGGACATGCATCTGTTTTTTGTTTTTTTTTAAAAGTTTCACCATGTATGATACATGTCAACCCTCCTCAGGATTTTTGGAGAATAGGCAAAAGGGATACTCTAGCCATTGGAGGAGGTCTCTGGTAGCATGGTTCCATTGGAACTGCCAGAGAGCAGGGGACACTAGAAGCTAGATCCTGTACAAAGGCCCAGAGTCTTCATGAGGATAACCTTTGTAGATCCCTGGAGATCAGTTAGGTTCAGGGATGAGCTCCTGTGCTGAATCTATGGAAGGTCCCATACATATGTTATTTTCCACATTGGGTTGGCTATCATTTAGGCTTACAACATTGGCTTAAGAACTGCATCTTTCAGATGGTAGAATACGAACAATTTACGCATTTAGCAAATACACCTAACCTGCAACAAACTACGCTCGTTGGAGTTCTGCCATCACAAGCAAAGAATTACATATCTGATGGTACATGCTTTAGTGAGAGGGTGATGGGGCGGTTGGACAGATCAGCAGCTTAGCAATGATACTGCTGGCAGCCTCTGAGGATAGAATCAGGTCCACTGACATTTCCAATCCAGCTTTAAAATTACATTTTTAATTCTTTAACATAAAATGTTATCAGGTCTAGAAAAAAATCTCCACTCTGTCAATCTCTCTATATTTTTTGACATTTTCACCAAATATCCTTAATGGAAGTGGTGTTGGACAGCATTGTATTATAACTGCTTGAAACCCTGAGGATTTTCTTCTGCTCGTTACAAATCCAAGCTTTATTAGTAGGGCAATTGCCTCTGAATTCTTGGAACCTCATTTGAACTCTTTACTTCAATGAATACACTGGTTTTGCTCAATCATTAGTAAACAATATTTCATATCAATATGCATTGCAGTTAATTCAAGACAGTTGGCAGTCTTTGCACAAGAGAGACTCCAAAATGGACTTGCATATAAAGAGGAGTGATACCTCCATCTTAGAGCTGGAGTTACCAGCAGGGCTAGGAAAGGATTTTCCCACTCCAGCTGTCTGCATCAGCACCGAAAGACCTGTAATCTCAACAAGGAAAGCACAAATGTTCACTTGAAGAATAGAAAACTGTAAATAAACCATGTCAGAAAATGCACAAATATACGTATATGCTCATACAATACCTCCTACGTTTCCGATGTGAAGCAGAACATGGGGAGGTTGAGTGAGGGCACAGCTAGGTTAGGAAGAGTGCAGAAATCAACAGCACCAAAGCTACTTTTCAGGTTAGCATAATCTTCCGTCTGCAACCACAGTCTGTTTTATCTGATTTTTTTTTTTTTATTGGACAGCTGTGATCTTCTCCTTTCAAAACCTTGTCACTGCCGTTCAGCAGAAATGTAAGTGATATGATTAAGGAACATGGCATCTTGTATAATCGGTCATAATCATTATCTAGAGGTTTCAGTAACATGACACATGCACAGCAATCGCAGCATCTGCTCTGGACTGACATATATCTCAAGCTCAGAATGACGGATACGCTCTCAGGGATTTGTAAACTTGTCTTGGCTAATGCCACTATCCTGATGTGAACTTGTTGTGGACTATGCTGCTTAAACACCAAAGATTAAAAGTGGCCTATAAAGTTCATCCTGTCCCTCATCCACCTGTGTCTCTGACTAATATAAGATATATTGCCGTAGCAGACCTTTCCCACTTTCACTGATAGGATGGCATTTTTGGAAGCCCTTTTAAAATTCAGCATTGTGCGTTAACATCATTTCCCCACCAGATAGGGTTTTTCAGAACCACTCAGCTTTGGTCTAAGTCTGTTCTCAAAGAAATCAAGAAAGTGGAAATCACATAGTAAATTAGTTATAAACAAGGGGGGCTGGATTCCCTGCTGAAACCAGTTTCCAGAGGGCGTACTTCCAGGGAGAGCTGATATAATCTGTGCTGGCTGGTTTTAGCCTCCGAGGGCCAGCCACCAGCTGCAGATTGTTGGCCATACCCCATATATTGGGATAAGGTATAGGAGTTGCTCTATGCCAGGAGTAGAATTCCCCACGCTAGGGATACATAGCCTGTTTCTTTTGTGCCATTGGAGTGGCTATTATTCATTGTTTGCATATGTTCCTGTGTGTTTTGGCTGCAGAGAGGATCCACAGAAATATTCAATTGCTAGGTAAATATGATAAAACTTAGGTTTTTAGTCTCTTGTATTTTGGGGATGGCTTATGCTGCTCGGCAGAGCGAAGCTGCCCTTTACCCAGCATATCTGGCCAGTAGGGGTATCAGTGAGTGGTGTATAAACTGGGGATACAACCTCCAGTTGCTGTCTACACCCTCTTTGGCCACTGGTAGCTGGCATCATTTAGAAAAGCTTGAGGTTACTCTGATTTACTCTGAGGGTCGGCCCAGGGCCTAAACGGTTCTAGGATCTAGGGAGCCTCCTTTGCCCACCTATTGTGGAATTGCACCATGTGTTCTTCAGTCATGCTGGAGAATTGGGTCTGAACATTTGCAAGGCTGGTTTTATTACAGTTCATAATTTTCACTTTGGCCACTTTAAAAAAAACATTTCATTTTGACTATGTTTGCACGCCTTTTTATTCAACTTTTCACAAACACAAATTAAATTCCTGGAGGTAGGGGATGTGGATCAGTCCTCATCTCTCCCCCACAACTGGCCAATGGGTGCCAGAGACTTCAGGGATGGAGGAAGAGCTATGACAAGTTCCCCCATCTGGTGACCTTTGGTGGCATTTTTTAACTACAAAGTTTTATCAAAAAAGTCCTGACCAGCTCTAATTAAGAGTCAGAATCAAATGCCTTTAATTACATTGACCAACACCTTCCTCCATATGTAATCTCATGAGATCAGATTCTCAGATAGCAGAAACTGGCTACACTGATTTAGACCCACTAAGAATCTGGCCCATCAACTTCAATGGAATGACTACGGAATCAAGTGCTAATCAACCTGAATAAGGGTATCAGACTCTGACTAAATTTTTGTTCTTTGGACAACAGATTGAATTCAGAAAAAGGAGAGCCATTTTATGAAAGGGACAAGCATAGATTTCAGATGTGTCTTGCATTTTATTGTTTCTTTTCGGATTGCCTCATGAAACAAAAATGTTCATGTCTCTTAATCTCAAATTCAGCCATGCGACGATGGGGATTTTAAAACTCACTCTTCCTTCTTATTTTCATGCAGGTCAAAATTTGAAAAAACACATGTGCAGATAAAACAGACACAGGTCAGACCTAAAACTCCATCCACTCCAATTATTACTGCTATTCTGTTTATGAGAATGTAATTTCAGAAATTAGGTAGCATTTGATAGAACAATCTAAAATTATTTGGAATAAAGATATGTTTGAGAATATCAATCGGGGCCAGGATTAAACTTAACAAAATGAACTGAAACAAAACATAGAAGAGAAAAGACTATAACATGAAAGGAATTACTGGAATCCCATCTCTAAAAGAGTTGCATCTACCCTAATGACACTGCTACAGTGAAGTTACTCAGTAAGCTTCAACTTTCTATTTAGACTTCACCAGGTGTTCCTGCTCTCTCTTTGCCTCCAAGACTAGAACCTGCTAATATTAGCTACCTGTTTCAAGTCCCTACCAGAAGGAGCTTAACAGATGATATTTTCATTGATTGTGCAATAATGTGAAGTCTTCTCTAATCTTATTTGGCACATTACCCATCGGATTTATGGAAATCCTGATGAACCTTAACCTAGAAGTGTAACAGTCATCTAAACTGTGCGTGTGTATGTTGTGGTGGTCGCGAGGTACGCCCTTGATTTTAACTACTAGCTAAGTCTTTGACTAGATCTACAAGTAACCCTTAAATCCAAAGGTAATGAAGTATAAAAATCAGACTTCCAAACATATGGCTCTTGGGCTGATTAGCAGGGAGAAGAAAAGAATTAATAATGAGCAGAAAAGAAAGAAAAAAAAGATAGCCAGAAACTACAAACACCAGGGAGCCCATTTCAGAGTTACGTGAAAATAAAACAACAATAGAAAGACGAGTCATCTCATTAAATAATAATTTGTTATTTCCCTTTAATGCAGCACATGTTCTTTAATGGTTGTGACTTATTATGCCAGTGTGACTATAATTCCAGCATATTTATCAAAAGGAAAGTTGTAAAACTTTTAATGAGTCCTTGAACTGACCACCTGTGAACAAGAGGTATTATAAGCCTTGACTCTTCAAAAATGAAAAACAGTTAAATATTTTCCCAATGTGACTGATCTCAAGTGCACTGCAAAATTACTGGCAGACAGCTCATCCCATGCTCCTTGCAAAATTAAGACATGCCTACATCTTCTTTCCAAAGGGAAAGTGTAGAAAATGTCTCAATTTCTCTCATTTGAAAAAAATGAAGGTAATTAAGAAAAGATAGCGGTCTCTATTAGCTAAAGAATGATCCTTGCAGTGGCTGTGATCATATCCCTTGTAAGCCACAAAAAGGCAGAACATCAAGAGAATATTCCATCAGTTGAAAATGGGCATGATGACCTTTCATATCCATGTGACTCATGAGTTGGATGTTTATGAACAGAGGGTTGTGTGTACTCTGACTAGTATTCTGGATTTGTAGGTGAATAGTGGTTTCCAGTTTGGGATTAAATTATCATAATTTACTACTGATACTTTTTATTCTTTACTCAATATGATTAAGGAGCACAAACATTTCTACAATTTAAACCTCCCTTCACTGTTTTCTATTAAAATAATCAAGAAATATCATATACTAACACATACACAAAACCAAACTGCCAGTCTCCAGGAAAGACATTTTGTTTGGATCAGCCTAATAACATTTTCGTTTAATGTGGCAAAACTACATAATGTGCCTCAGTTATGAAATTTTTGAGAAAAAGCATAGACATGCCTAATGCATTTTAAGTGATAAAGTAAAAACGTACACCAATACATAATGTAAAGGAGGAATAGAGGAGAATCCATGCAAAATGAGAAAGTGACAGCATAAAAAATGCCAAACCTTTTTCTACAGAAATATTGGGGTATGCGAGTTAAATCTGTCCCTTTTCTCAAGTGGCAATTACATGGCAGATAACTCAAAATTTTACTGCCTTTGGCAGCATTACAGAGATAACCTTTGCATAATGAACAGGTTTTGAACAATTTTTCCAATGTTCTGGCCGGGAACAGGTTCTCCTGTAATATAAAGCATGAATATCCTATTGTTACACTTGCTCTTTTTTTGAAGAGACACACTGACTGTGGACAGTGGAAGGAAAATAAAAATCCCATTATCCATATTTGAAGTCCTCGATGTGTTTGTTCTCACTATTACTGTATTTCTGTTGCAGTGGTATCCATGATGTGCTCGCTGCTTTCCAAACACAAAGGAATACATGGTCCCTGCCCCAAAGAGCATTCACTCTGCATATCTCCAAGGATTGATGGGATACATAGTTGTGCCCTTTTAAAATATTATATCAATGCTATAGAATATTCTGTGGTTCTATTGAGTGATTTACTGCATCAATAATTCTACCCTTTGGAATCAAATTACGGAGCCGTATGGAAACATGCAACCATCCAGTATTCCCTTTGGTGACACCAGCACCAGTTGACATAAAATCATAGAAGATTAGGGTTGGAAGAACCTCAGGAGGTCATCTAGTCCAGCCCCTGCTCAATGCAGGACTAACCCCAACTAAATCATCCCAGCCAGGGCTTTGTCAAGCCGGGCCTTAAAAACCTCTAAGGTTGGACATGGGGGCATCTTGTTTCCATATGATATATTAGAATGGATATAAAGTAGGATGTGTTGCCTCACACCTCCCAACCTTTATGTTAAATTTAATCTCCCAGCCTATGTGCTGAGTCATATCTCACTAGTCTTCTTTTTAAAAAAATTAGCCAGACCAGTATGATGAAACCACACAGTCACAACTGGGCTCCCAATAACCATGTTTACCAAAGACTGTATACACAAATATGCCAGGCCTAGCTACATAAACATTGCTGTTCTGAATCATTTCTGGCAGCTTCTAAAACACAGGACAAAGCGACCACCTCTAGATGGATCAAACGCTTCTAGAGATACTACTCAATTTCTATACACTATAGGCCTATAGCATAAACATTCACAAAATACCCCCCACAAAAAAAAGTGATAGGAAAATGAATGGGGTATTTCAAATACAGACACCATGTATCTGAAAATCCTGATGGAAATCAATCAATGGATATTTGAGGTTTGTGCATTTCAACAAAAATGTAAACTGATATATGTAACTATTAATATACACTTTGTTTCATCTGGAAGGAGTTTCTTTTAGGATTGTTATTTCTTTCATGAAATAGTTTTCAAATATTCAGCAACACATTTTGAATAGTTCTTAAGGCATTAAAAAAAATTACATCCAGTCTCTGAGGCATCTTATTCCAAATTGATACCTATGTTAAAACTGCCCCGCTAGACTGCTGTTACATGAGAATATATGCCTGTACCAACAGTACAGTTCTGGTTTGTGGATTAGATGTGGAATTTTCACTTTACCTAACATATCAAAAATTGCAAATGACTCAGCGTCTGAATATTTTTTTCATAACTATGGTTCAGTAAACAATAGACACATAAATGTGTTTAATAAATAATACGTTAAAATCATAACACTCCAAATTCATCCCTGGCATAGTTCCGGTTATTCTGGAATCACACCAGGGAAGAATATCCTTCCATAATACTTGCATTTGATAACTCCTGTTTTACTGTTTTGTGTTACATGCGCAGACTGAGGCCTGTAAAATGAAAGTTAGCCTCCTTTTCTGTCCAGACTGGCAGAAAATGTGATGAAAGGCTGTAATAGGCACCTGTAAGCCACTATCTTATGTTTTTACTTGAATTGCCCTTTCTGCATTTAAAGACCTCAGTTAGAACTCTTCTAAAATTGAATTTGTGGTAATAATTCCCTATCCAGGATCGGTAGCCCAAGGCTCTGCATCCGTCCCCTTGGTTGGCTTTACCTTCTGTGGAAAGCAATAAAAGTTATAAGGCTTGATATTCTGTTCTGGTGCAGAGTTCATTGTAGGGACCTCCATGTGCTCCTGAAACTGCTGAGAGCTGGCTTGGACATGGACTAGTTTAGGGCAGCTCCATGGGTTTTGCAGTAGCCAGGGAATAAGTGAGACATAGGAAAGTTCTGGTCACACCTCTTCCCTTGCTGGACCATTCTTCATGACCTTCCTCCAGAATGTGCTATGTGACATGGGCTCCTACATGTGGAGGATACTGGGTTCCTTCTGGGAAAGTCCCCTATTTTAAGGATATTCCTCGGGCAGGAATAATCACAAATAATCACATTGATCTGAAGAGAATGTATGTTTTCTCTCTTCTTTCAAGCAAGCTGAAAATATTTATGCAAGTGAAACTTAAGGGTCAGGACAGGCAGTGTTTGTAACTGAGGCTGTCTATCTTCAGGCCATGCAACTGTCCTGCAATTTTCCCTAATGCTTTGGCAGTGATGAATATCCTGACCTGGAGACACTGAGCTGAGACAAAGACGCCAATTAGGTTATAACCTGAAGTTGGTTCCAACAGAGATCCCATAGGTGAACTTCTGTTCCCTTATCCACAAAGCTGCCTTGAGTCAGTACAAATTTAAACTAGTGGTGAGCTGATTGTGTCAAAAATCATGATCTCCTGTGTGTTTACTTCTTTGTGAATCAGTGGAGATTAAGCTAATTAAAGAAAAAGCGGAATTTGTAAAAATTAAACATCATATATAAGTTGGAGAATCGGCATGATTTGAATCCATTTTCTCTGATTTTCAAGTACTATACTAATCTAATTAGGTCATTTCTTCAGCAAATCTGTTTTCTTGAAAATTACAGCACAGAAACTGCTCTGGGACAGTATTCTGATGAGCATTTCAGAGTTTTGGCATTTGAAGACTGGGGGAAGATTATGAATAGCTGCTACAACATCATTAATTATCTCCTATAACATCATTATCTTACTGAGGTTGGCAGAGAAAACAAAAGTTAAAAGGCAAACATGGAGGTCTAGATCATCAGCTGATATAGAGTTTCATAGATTCATCAGCATCAATGGAGCTATGCTGAATGACATCGGCTGAAGATCTGGCCTGGATGTTCACAGGGATAAGAGGAAGGGGAGAACTTCCTCAGCATTCCACTTATTGAGGGAAGGGAAAATAATATTATGGATCCACATGTTATGTTACCATGACCGATTAGACACTAATTAAACCAGTTCTATATTATGGCACTGGAAAGATAGTTAAAACCATCTGCTTATTTTTAAAATACTCTACCAACCAGCTGGGAAGGGGAAGTGGTCAGGATAAAACTCCAGTTCACTTATGTGAAATTCACCTTGATACAGCAGATCTGGTTAAGGCCTTTCCCACTATTAAAACCCTGCTGTGGGGATGTATGGATGAAGGCAAGCCATTACCATTCATCACACATGGGCATCCTCTGCACTCCAGGGAATGAATCTCTGCATGTAGGTTCTATATGGGCCAGCACCAAGGGCAGTGCGAGGATTGGACCAAGATAGGGACTGTGGAATCTGTGATTACAGAAATCCTCTGGCTCATCCACCTCACGCAAGCGACAGAGTGAAGTTGTGCAGGATTGTGCCAACTCACCATGGGGTCAACATGCTGCAGCTCCATATGCTGGATCTGGACTGGGAGCTTGTAATTTGACTCCTCAAATACCCACATGCAATTCTCCCATCTAAGTGACTATCTCTTTATAGATGGAGTATTGTATGCAGGATTGGAAGGTAATGAAAATCATCAAGCACAGAATGCATAGACAAGCACATAGATCTGGAGAAGGCATATGTGGGGAAGAGAAAAAATATCCCTTTCCTTCGTAGGTCTGACTGCACACCACAGAATTCAGAGAACCAGGCTGGTATTACCTGGAGCCAAAACTGAACAAAGACTAATCTACAAGGTACACAGTTCCTTATTCTCATATCTGTCTCCTCCTCTCCTCAACCGTTCTTCCTTTGTAATGGTCATGAACAAATAGGTTAAGACTTAAAATGGAAAAGACCAATAGAATATAAAAGAATGGGTTGTATAGAGGGAATGAATCACTCAGAGACGGATAATTGTATGGAAGCCTTTCCTTCCAGATTGCTGGCTTGAAACCAGCTGAAGTCCATAGTGACTGTACGTAGTTACCAATCCATCCCACGATGGGTTGGTGGTCTTGATCCTCACAGAGGGATTTAAGTGGTCTAGGGGCCTGTGCTGGTCCTATGCCCAGTGATGAATTTCACCCTCAGAGTGCATCTGTCATGCTAGGAGCTTGTCCCTGTCCATGATGCTGCTTAGCAACATTGATAGCTCTCAAGCTACTAATTCTAGGGATATTTTGTTTCTTTCAAAAGACATATATCACACCACAGAGGAGATGCACACATGCAGTGTGGAGTCACAGCCCTGTCATGTCACACCTCACAATGACACAGAAACATGTAATTCACGCAGCAACTTGCAATTCATGTATCTTTCTTTCCTCTAATTTTTTTATTATGCGGTTTGGATGCACTGTGGAAGTGGTATGTCAATGAAATGATGTTTGAAATGTATTTTATCCTTTTTTGAAAAATATGCAAAATACACGACCAAAAGCATGTAAGTAAATATGAATGTGGTACGTATTTAGGCATTGGATTCTAGAATACTTATGGATACTGAGTCGCACCTCACTCCACAAAGATTCTTATGGAAAACTATGGATCTCCATTGTTTTTCTATATTAAGGAGTGGGGAGCAAGGGTGAAAGAATCTGGACTTCATTTTTTCTAGAAAACTGAGATATTTTTTTTTTAAAGTTTACATCCATGATTCATCGATTGATTCATTTAATCCAGGCACAGATAGCATGAAAGCTTCTGCTCTAGCACTTTACTATTGATGTTTGATTGAGCTGTGCAGTTTATTACTTCTTTTTAAATGCAGGCCTGAAATCAACTTTAATGTTGAAGCAAAGGCCATGACACAAGAGATTTCCAACCAGATGGAGTAAAAATAATATTGGTTTTGTGTTTATCAGTGCAGTTGGTGTTGAAAATATACAAAAGATGACCATTGATCAATATAATAGATAGACCCATTTCTGGGTCTGAGCATATCTATAAAACTTTATATCTCTTAAGTGTATACTATCTTAGCATCATGTTTATCTTTCAATTAGAGTTGCTTAATATTTTTTATGGTGCAGTCAGAATGTATTTTTCCTCTTCTTGTATGACATGCTGCACATCTAAGGCCTTTCTTTAAAACCTTTATTGTGCTGTATATTACTGCAGTTTCTTGTTTCATGTTTTGCTTTGTGTTTAGACTAGATTTATTTTACCAAGGAATTCTTGGTGGCTCTGAAACTTTGTGTCTGAGACCTTGTTTGTGTGTAATAGTTATATCAGCATCATTATTATTTTGTATTGCAACAGTCTGCAGGGGATCTGACCAGGATCAGGGTCCCATTGTGCTAGCTGCTGTGCAAACACAAAGTAATACATTAACTCTGCCCCAATCAGCTTACATTTTAATTTGTCTATCTCAGTTTACTTGAACCCAATCATACTCTTAGGTATATCTACTGTGTTTGAAAACAGCACTAATTAAAGTATAACCAATTTGAGAAAAGTTAATTTCACGAGAACATCCAAACTCAACCTACTAGCTCAGAGAGGGCGAGGAAACCACATACTGGAGCAATGAGGAAAGTCAATCCCAGAGCTGAAGGCTACCCCGTGACAATGCTATGGCTTCCCTTCCTTCCCACTGAATTCAAATTTGGAGGCTGGTGGTCTCCCAAATGATTGCAGGATGAAGCATAAGGTGCAATGTTTCATCCAAGATTCATCAGACTTCAGGGATTAAAGGTGTAACTTTGAATTTCACATATCAGAAGTCAGTGCAAATTTACAGAGCAGAGGTGTGTCATAGATGGCTCAGTATTAAATACCTTAATATAGATATTTAATAACAATATATCAAATGTAAACAGACAGAACTTTGAACTTACAAAATATTTTTCTTCCTTGTATATCAAAGCTCTTCATTAGGAAGGGTAAGTGTCATTATACCCAATGTGTAGTTTGGCAAACTGAGGCACAGATAAGATAAGTGTGTTGCTCAAGGTCAGGTAATACATCAGCAGCAGAGTCTGGAACAGGGCTTTAACCATTAGGCCATACTGATTCCCATTTATTATGATTAAATAAGTCAAGGTAGTTCAGGATTTACAAAGGTTCCCAAAGGACAAGAAATTTTCTTTGAAAACCTATTAATGTATAAAATGTGAAAGTGCATGTGCAGTGAAGTAAGAGTTAACTTTAACAAAAAACCTGTTTGTGCTTTAAAATGTACCTAGTTTAATGGAAACAGATTAGAAAGAAATATTTTTTAATATACAGAATGTACTTATATTGCACAATCAGCGTGCAAATGACATGGGACACAGTCTAAACAAAAGTCAGTAGCTACTAATGAGGCTTGTTAGTGATGCTAATCTATGTAAATATTATTAATTGAGAACATCTATCTTTTATCTCCAGCATTTGGTAATCAGGCAATTAAAAAACAATGACATTCCCGGCGGTTGTTCTCCTAGTAAAAAAAAAGTGATCAAAGAGTCCAGAATAAGGAAAAGAAAGTCCCTTATCAAGAGTAGGCCTTGCCTTGGGCTACCAGGCCTCATTAAAGGCAGAAAAGCTCTGTTGATCACCAATTAACCTGATTTGTAGGAACTCTGATAAAGACCTCAAACAACATGAGTTTTCTTAACTATAATAAATGACACAGTTTATTGACAAAAATAAAAGCGTTTGGTTTGAAAAAGAACATAAAAGAGCTATTCAGATTTGATAGCCATACCAAACACTGGTCCTGAAAGATGAGGGATAGGTTTGACTTTACCACAGCGGTGGCATATTATTAATGCCAGATACAGTCAACCCTATTAACAGCCATATAGACAGCAACCTATATACATATTTGGTAATCATCCCATAGATTTCTGTGATCTCTAGTCGTAACAGACAGCAGATTGCATTAATTATGTATGTGCTAGGCTCATGAAGGGAAACTTGATGCTCAGGGGTGAACTATATATCTTGTAAACAAGAAAGTAAAAAATAAAAGTGAATATTTTCATGAAGCTTAATTGGTGGACATTTTGTGATTGTACTTGGTTTTTAATCTTAGCAGTTACCTCAGATTGTCGCAAGTGTAAATCTCCATATGCCTTTTTAACCCATTGCTCCCCTTCTCCAGAGTGCAGTTCCTTCCTCTCAGGCCTTTTGTGTCCACAGTGACATCCCCAGTAGGTAAAGAATGGCAGTGTCACTGTAAACAATCATGTTAATTATTGCCAATAGTGCATGAATTCAAGGGGTGGTTCTACAGTGTGGCAGTGTCTCACTTTCTCTCTGGAGGGAGAAGGCATAAATAACTGTACTAGAGTTGAGGGCTTAGAACTGAATTAAAAAGTACTGTAAATATGGCACCATACTCAAGCCTTGTCTACATTTAATAGGTTCACCAGTATAGCTGTGTCCTCCAAGTGTAGTTTTTGCTGGTATAATGGCATCTATGCTGAGGCTTTTGCCCCTATAGCTCTGTTGGCTAAAACCACACCCTAACTGACATAGCTATGTCTGCACATTTTTTAAATGTAGACCAGGCCTCACATGACAGAATGCAGTTGAGATTGTAAGAGTTAGGCCTAAGGAGATTTACTCTGTTGAATAACTGATGCCCGTGATCTTTGTAGGCTAGATCTGACTCCTAGTGACTTTGCTGGGAGTCAGACTGGGTCCTGTAACCAGACAACTGCTTCCCAAGGTCCTCCTCATAGCCTGGGAGGGGGCTCTACAGCATCCTGCCTCAGTTTCCTCTTCTGTTCAGAGCCCCTTAAGGAACTCTACATAGTCTAAAAGGCATGAGAAAATTCCACTGCTGCGGTTCTACTTTCTGAAGTCCAAATAAACTCAAAATAAAGACTCTTCCACTCAGACTCCAGCTGGACCCAGTTCCTTATACCTGAGGATCTGAAGTTTGTAGCTAGCCACCATCACTGTCCTTCTTCCCCCCCTTCCACTCCAATTGTGCAGATTCATATGGTTTCCTGCTCGCAAAAAGGAGCCTTTTTCACCCCAGTCTCAGATTGGCCCAGCCCCTCCTCCCTGAGGGACTGACTCTCTCAGCAGCTGGAAAAGGCACAAGGTGCTTGGTTTTTCTCTGTTCTGGCTTCTGACTGTCTCCCCTGGCTACCCACAGGACCTCTGTTTTCCTACCTCACCCCTGAAAGACCTAGTTTTATCACATGACTGACTATCATGTGACTTAAATAATTCTCTCCACTTGGGGAGGCAAATCAGTTGTGTCACAGGTGGGCTGAGACCTATCTCCCTTTAATGGGCCAGCCACCCTTTGACAGGTCCTGAATAGGGAAAATACCATTATCACTTTTTTTTTACACATCCATTTATCACATTCAGGGTCGCATTCCAGTTTATGTATAAAGAGTTCCATTCACCTGCTCTCCTTGTAATGGAAGCTTCCATCATTCATATAAAAATTATATATTTCATCTAAAAATATGAGATATGTTCCCCTTCAGATCCTGCTTTTTTCATTAAAAATTTGTAAATACAAAGTCTGCAATTAAATTAGAAATAATATCACTTAGGAATATTCAAGAACTGTACACAGACAAATTGAATCATCTATTTTTCATGAGTTTTTGACCATAAAAAAAATTGATCATATGTCATATTTAGCAGAGAATCTCAGTAATAATCCTAAAAGCAAAAGCATGCTTTTGTAGGTGCATCAACAGCAGGACTATCTAATGTGGGTGCCTAAAGTAAAATATGTAATACATTTAGAGACAAAAAAAAAGTCATGATATCAATGGTAGCTATGAAGTGGCAGCACCTTTGAAAATCAGACTACTTTCATTTAGGTATAAAATACAGGTTCAGGTGTTTAACATTGGACAACCAAGTTTGACTGTTTTGATCTGAGTTCATCTCTGGGTGCTTTTGTTTTTTTAATACAAGGTGTCTAGATTTCATTTTTGAAAGCAGGAAAATAAACTTTATTGTTCAATGACTCCACTGGTCAGTTTCTATCTGACTTTATAGATCTGAGCATGTTTTACAAGAAAGGCAATTGTCTGAAACCAATTATCTTGATTGTCTTTGATTTAACTGTTAAAGCAGCTGCCATCATAAAGATGCTATTATACACAAACAATTGTATTGCATTGTTAAGTGCCCTGCATGCCTACCTCATTATTAGAAGCCAATTAATTTTTTTTTGTAATAAAATGGAAAGACTTAGAACCAATAATGAGGCTAATCTGAAGAAATCTGGACCAACTGCAGTATCTGGAAGACCTGTAAACAGAAAAGAGCAGTATTTATATGACATGAAAAAAATCCCCAAAGAATTATATACATTGAAATTTCAGAAGCAGGCCCAGAGAGCATAGGTCTTAGTCCATCTATATTGCTAAAGTATTACTAAGATGTCTTAATTGTATGATTGATGTAAGCTTCAAAAGAAAGCTCAGTAACCACAATGACTACAAGACTATGAGTATTATCTAAAGAATAAAGAAAACTACCATTAAAAGAAACCACTATGGATGAAACTTGAGATCTTTGCATTTCAGACCCATTCAATAATATTTTTATCCATAGTAAATTTAAGAAAATTTGATGACATCAATGATTGAAATAATTGTGATAATAACCCACTTTGTAGGATTTGTAGAGACTAGAAAGCACATCAAACAGTCATTTGAATACCTATTACACAGTATCCCAGAGAATCCAGTTCAATTACCCCATGGAAGTATCTAGAAATAAAACTAAATTCAAGCAAGACAAATCAAGTAGAAACTAATACTTTACCTACCTCAGTTCTCACTGCTTAAATCAAGACTGCTTTAATCATAAATCACCATCATATTTTCGGTCTTGTCTTCAAAATAGTTTGCCTATCACAGTTGTTCAAAATTCGGAAGGCCCGTCCCTCAGAAAATTCTGAGATTTCAACTTTTGTTTTCATTATGATTCAGGTCAAAAAGTCAAAATCATAGAATCAAAATCATAGAATTTTTTGTGAAATGAAGTATTCTGAAAATAATTTGTTTCAGTTTGATGGAAAAGTTTTGTTTCAATAAAGTCAAAGTCTTTCTTTTTGACTTTATAATAATATAATATAATATAATATAATTAATATAATATAAATCAAAATGATAAATACTAAACAAAACATTTTCACCTTATTGAAATGGATTATTTTGAACTTATCAAAACTAAATGTTTCACTCATGTCCTTTGAAAATTTTGAGAAAATCAATCCATATTTATGATACATTGAAATTTTATTGAATCAGCATTTTCCAATGGAAAAGTGTTCTGTAGGAAAATTTTCAGTCCGCTATATTATCTGAGGGATGAGAACCTCCAGTTGTTTCTTTGCCAAGATGTAAACTTCTCCCTCACACCCCTTTTCCTGCCAAAGAATGGCTACTTAATCAGGTGGTAGTCCATTTGATTTTGTTGATACCTGGCTGAGGCATCAGTTTGCCTTTTGTGTTTGAGAAACTGGTGTGTGCCTGCTATTCTAAACTTGGAATGTATCTCAGTGATGTTATATAGTAGAATCTTATAACTTTACATATAGTACTGTCACACATATTTTACCATGACAATAATGATCAGCAAATTATGAGTTATAATACCTCACATGGCATACTTTGTACAAAATCCATTATAGTTTTGTAAAAAGTGTGAACATGGGGATACAGACTGCCACAATGTATTTCCCATGGTTCCTCTTATTTTTCTTATTCCCCTTCCCTAGTCATCCCCCAGCAGACCTAGGTAGAGAAATCCCTAATTTGCATGTAAAATTAACTTTTCCATGAATGACCACTGATGTGTTTTTGACATATAAGATCCAACAACATTTAATTCAGATAAGTTTGTAAATAATTGTGAGTTTCTAAAATGTCAGAGTCATGATGTATTAGATTAAATAGTTTAGATAGACAGGTGTTTGCAGTGTTGTAGCTCTGGTGGTCTCGGAAATGAGAAACAAGCTGGGTGAGGTAATATATTTTATTGGACCAACTTCTGCTGGTGGAAGAGATAAGCTTTGAAGAACTCTGTGTAGCTTGAAAACTTGTCTCTTCTGACAACAAAAGTTGGTCTAATAAAATAATATTGCCTCACCTGCCTTGTCTCTGATAGATAGATAGATAGATAGATAGATAGATAGATAGATATTCTCCACAGTGGACAGAGCAAAATGGACACAAATTGAAATGGCATCTAGTAGCATTGTGAAAGCCATAGACACATTAAGCAACAGAATGTTTTGAGGCATCCCCATAAACATATTTTTTCTGGATTGATTTTGGTGCAGTCCAAACTATCTGACCCCTACAGAGGCCAGTAGATGAAGTGGTGTCCTCCTCCACCTATCTGAGATGTTTATTATTATAGGGTAACTCCTTTGCTTGGAGATACTCAAATATAATCTTAACACTGTTGGCCCAATTCTATTTAAATGCCATTTTATGAGTCTTGATTGACCAAGTCTGATGGTAACGGAGGGAGAGTTAATGCTACATGCATTACACTGAAGAGACAAAAATAAAAGCTCTACTCTGCAGACAGGAGGGGTGAAGGGTCCATTGAAAATCAGAGAGATTAGCAACTCATCACATTATTTGTGGGTTATCAGGAGACAGAGGTAATGAAAGTGAGACCTATATCCTTGATCAATAAGAGTTTGACTGCATTTTGAGTTCATTTTCCCCTGCAGAGAGAGAGACAGCAAGCTTACTATTGATCACAGTGTTAATCCATAACTAGTCTGGGCCCTAGCCTAGTGGAACAAGCAGGAAAAATAAGATAATAAGCAGGAACTCTTGATCTTTTATTATGGTGTGCTAGATAAAGAGAGTGCAGGGTTCAAGGTGGAATACTTTATGGTTAACCCTTTCCTTGCTGCTTAAGTCTGAATGCATGTATCTAAGTGAACTAACTGGGGCTTTCTTTTTATATTGACCTTGTTTTGATTAAGTTAATTAAAAACTGTTGAAAAACTCAACACTAGGACACCCACCTATATAGTAAAAGGAATTCAGGGAAGAAATGAAGTGTACATTTATTAAAAAACAGGTAACAATGACATGGTATATATTTGGAATGTGATTAAAATGCAAGGGCCAGATCCTCAGGTAGAGTAAATTGGCACAGCTCTTTAGAAGTCAGTGGACCCATGCTGATTTAAGCCAGTCTTAAAACTCATCTAAAAATGCTTTCCTTTTTAAACATGACATGCTCGTCTGATGACATTGAATAGATTGTATTTTGTTGCATATTTATTGTAGCTATTATTTCAAATTTGTCTCACATATTTTCTGGATGCGGTAATACTTAAGAATATTTTTTAAACTGACACTATGTGCAATTAAGACAACTTAATCTTTTCCATGGCAACAGCTCAGTGATGTCAGAGATGTCAAGGATTTTGAGGTGAGCAGTTGACAAGAAGAAGTAGCAAATAATATCCAATTATCTTTTACTAAACATTGGGAAAAATAGGGAGTAGAATTATTACTGTTGTTGGGAATGTGTTATTTTCAATAATTTGGTGATAAATTATAGCGTCAGTCTAATGTTAAAATAACAGTTTTCCTTTCAAGGTTTAAATTTGGTCTCTGTCTCATCAGTAAATTTTGTTTGCAGCATCAGAAATAAAGACTCGAAGATGCTTCCTCTTAATGTTTTATGAGCACACCACTAACATATTAAAATATGTAACTGTTTGCCCAGTCCCTGTAGTGATACAATAGTAATATTTATATTTATTTTGGGCACACAGCCTTAGAACTTTCTGCTGTGATCCTGTGCAAGCTAACAAGATAAGCAGGTTCAAGCCAGGTCAGTTCTTACATGAGAAACTCCCAGGAAAAACATAGCTTCTAGTCATTCAGTAGTTGGCACTTTTTTTTTCTAAATCAGTATTGAGTTAATACTCAACATGACATTGGAGAGCACTGTGTTGCCGGAGGTGGTGTCTTTTGGATAAGATATAAAATTTGTTCTCATTATGGGTAAATGTTCAGGTGAATTGATGGACTTGTGTGTGCAATTTACTATCGTTGGTTGGAAAATGTTTTTCATTTTCATCAAAATTTCAAGTTTTCATAAAACCCCTCGGAAGACTAAATATTTTTGGCCAAAACCCCAAAAGTTTTTGATTTTGGATGAAAATTTTCAGTTTTCAGAGGAAAAATATTTGATGAAAACTTGAAATGTTTGGTGGAAAGCAGACATTTTTCATGAAAATTTTCTTTTAGCTGAAAACACAATTTTCAGTTGAAAAACAGTTTTGATAGAAAATTTTCAGCCAGCCCTACAATTAACTATTGTTTCACAACTATTGTGAAATTGGCTCCCATCATCATTGTGAGAGCAAAGATTGGGACTTAGATGGATAGCTAACTAATTTCTGCCAGGAAAATCATCTGATTATCCATCCAAATGTTAAGATTTGCACCCACAATGAATTCAGAGCCCAAAAATAAAGTCAGAAATTTTAATCTGCAAAAGGGAGACCAAGGAGTTGGCAGAATGATGCCAATGGATCTCATCACAATTTGGTTATTTAATCTGATGCCCTCACCAAATTTTAAATCTGGAAATTACTTTCTGATCACAACCTACCGCCATTACATTTGGATGTGGTATTCCTCTTCCCTTCTGGTCCCAAACTATTGCATTCAGGTGTGTGTGCTATTAAGAGCTTCCGCTATGTACTTCACAGGTGACTGCATTTTAGTGGTTGGTGAAATGATCCCTGAATATCATTTACCTTCCTCATGGTCTGTTGTGATATATAATTAATGTCTGTAAAGCACTTTGAAATTCTTGGATGAAAGACACAGTGGAATTGCAAAAAAAATTATCATTATTATTATGAATAAATACTACAATAAAGAATTGATGACAGATCTCAAATGCTCATAAAAACACAAACCTATTGCTGAAGTCTCCTTTTCCAGCTGTGAGTGAACTGTCGTTTCAGATACTCGAACACAGAAAAGATTAATCTTCACATAGAAGATATCCAGTTATTCTTTGGTGTTTGGTGCACTTTACACTAGACTATGTAATTTAACTGCATGCCATAACAAAAATCAATGTATGGACAAAACAAGAGGGGGAAAATCCCACTGTTCTTTAGTTTAATAATACACACACACACACAATTAAGAGGAAACAAATGCTAAGAAGAATACAGAGAACAGAAAAGATATTTTAAAATATCAAATATTGCTGTAAGCAGCACCTGCAGATTAAGATCAGTAGTTCTTCCTACACAATGCTAAGAAGCAGAGAGACTTCTGTGAATCAAATGCAACTTATCTTTGACAGTTTTGGGGGGAGAGGCTTTTAAAAAACTGTGGTTTTATTTTATTTCTTTTTGTTTGGGTTATTCAGTAGCTTACGTTGTGTTACCTCTTCCATAGTCTTAAAATGAAGTTTTGATTGCATGGGGCAAAATGGATTAAGCCTTCAATGAAAGCTGTAGTAAACTGTTGTTTTTTATTGACAGATAGGCTTCTCCAAACTCTGTCACATCATCTTCATCATTCACTTGAGTGCACTTGTTAAAATTGCAGTAAGTTAAACTTGAGTTAGTGAATGAAAAGAAAATCATAAGCTTTTCAGTGCCTTGAACTTGTGTATGGCCATGGACTAGAGTGTACTTCCGAGTACGGATTTGCTCATGCATATATTTATATAGTGAATACTAATAAGGGTTTGCAAGCTCAGATTTGTGCACTTTTGAATGTGTGGCCCTAAAACTTTATGGACCATATTTCTAGATTATGGCCTCTATTTTTAGCACATGCCACTATTTAATACTATTACTCATTCTGGAAATGACAGAATTTCACTTGTAAAAGCCCATTTACACATGGAGATAGACCCAAATTGAGTGCAAATAGGTGTTGCACTTAAATAATACAACTGTGGGATCGCTAAAAATGTAATCAAGGACAGATGAGGAGATAAGCATACAGCTGGTGGCTGGATTGAGACCCTTTTAAAAATTAGCTATATGACCAAAATTAGATACGTGGTACTACTGCCTCCTTAAGTACTCAGATACCACAGTGATGAGTGCGGTATAAGAACCTAGACAGACTAGATAATAAAACAGTTTGTAGGATAATAATCAGATACAATCATGGATGTCTGCTATCAATATGGCATGGGAGCTTCAAGGTAAAAATATATCTAGAAAGGTAAAATGGCATGGGAGCTTCAAGGTAAAAAATATCTAGAAACATAGATACCGTGGCTGTCTCCAGGAGCAATAGAAAATAACCACTGTATGGAAATCTCCAAAGATTGGACTATATTGCCCACAGCTCTGGGCAATATATTGCACCAATCTCAGGCATTGAAAAGTACCTAGTTGCTATCAGTTTCAATCATTGTTTGAATGTAAGCACTCATCTAGCTTTCTTAATAGACTTCCATGCATCCCATCTTCACAGTACTTTCTAGTTAGCAATCTTCATAACTATAGTATTTGAGTGCCATCTTCAGAAATGTTTCCTTATAAGTTAGATATAGTTTGGAAGTAGTAGATCAAAGACTAGGCTAAGTTCCTTTCTAAAAGGTGCTATATTTCATTTGGCATGTTATACAATCGGCAACAGTAGTTTTAGGAGATAAAGTGTTTATTAATTATTCCTCTTTGTAAAATGTCATCCACTGATTTAAAATGAGATAGATGGATTTCTCTGGTGGGATTTTTATTAATATTGTTTTACAGCTGTTGACGTTTAATTTTGATTGGTTCTGAAAAAAATAGAGAATAATACTGATTAATACCCTGCAACACTTCTGGATTTTTTTAAAAGAGAGTCTCGGTAGATCAGAAAGATTTTTTCTTATTATTACTTTATTATCTGAAAAAGTATTTGTGTTAAAAAATTCGGCATATCCATTTTATTTCAATTGTGTGCTTTATATTGCTTTCAGCGGAACTTGCAGATATGTCATAGGAAAGCATGCAGTCTAATAGATAATACATATAAAATTATGACATGAATCCAAAGAAACAGAAAAAATGTATAAAATGAGAACAATTTACATTATTGCTTCTCTTGACTCTTTATAAAAGTTATGTGTATTAGACTGTACCTTCTTTAAATATGTTATAATCAAGATGGAACTTCGTTAGGGACTGAAAATGAACTATGGAGCTGAGCGCGAGTGAAAACCCAGCCCAGGTGAGTAAGTATCTCCTGCACATGTTGGTGGAGGTACATGTTGGTTAACTTATTGCAGTCTGATTGCTCTACTGTGGCTTATATGAAATGAGTTTGGTAACCTCACAACACAAACCACAGTTAGGTCCCTTGACAGTCTCAAATGAGATGTCAGTGTTTGAATGGGCTAGGGAGGCTGATCTATACTCCCACCTTGATAGATGGCCCCTTCTAGGTTTATCTTCATAAAGGTAGCATGGAGAAGATAATAATGATTCTGCAACGTTATGCCTGTTCTGTGGATAAACAGGACTTCACTCCCCAAGGCTGTCAATCCAGCATCTTTCATGAAAACTAATTCTCACACACAGAGAATGCAATATATATTATAATCAATATAAAATGTTGTAGGAATAAGATGTTCCAGATACATATGGAACTATAGTGTGTTGAAACTAACAGTAATTATATAATTATTTAATATTAATTATATGTAATTTACTAATTTATTCAATTAAACGATACTGTACATAATTTATAGTAACAGGTCTAAAGTGATTTAATCGAAAAAGAAGCAAGGTAAACAGATTAATGAAATATTATTAAACCCAACATTAAATACCCAATCATACATTTGAAATAAACATAAAGAAACAAATGCCTATAGTCAATGGCCTCCATAGATGTTTTGGGTGAAACATCTGAGAAAATAATTTGGTGTATTACATATGTTTGAAATATAATTAAAACAGCTGGTTGAAATTTTTCAGATGAAACATTTTGTTGTTGACAAACAACTTTTTCAATATTTTTTTAAATCATATTTTTAAAGAGTTCATTTCAAACTCTGTGAAATGGAAACAACTTCAAAATTTTAAAAGCTTTTGCAAAAAAAAAAAAAAGATTTATTTGTCGATTCTAATAATTAGGTTTAAAAATATAAAGCATTTCATCTCTGGGTCCCCCCACACCATGTGAATGAAGGGACAGGGGTAGGATTGGGCCTGTTTGTACTCAGCACAAGACCAGATGGGGTGGGTTCTAAGGGGCTCTAAGTCACCTGTGTAGCCTCCAGATCCTTGGTGGATCTGCCGCAACCTGGACTCCGCCACATATTAGAGCAGCCCCTTGGAATCAAAATACGATAGTGCCACTATATAAATCCATGGTGCACTCACAACTTGAATACAGAATGCATTTCTGACCACCCCATCTCAAAAAAGATACATGAGAACTGGAAAAAGTGCAGCGAAGGGCAACACAAATGATTAGGGGTATGGAGCTTCTTCCATCATAGGAGAGATTAAAAAGACTAAGCGGGGATATGATAGAGATCTACAAAATCATGAATGGTGTGGAGAAAGTGAATAAAGACGTGTTCTTTACCCCTTCACATAACACGAGAACCAGGGGTCACCCAATGAAATTCATAGGCAGTAGGTGTAAACCAAACAAAAGGAAGTACTCGTTCACACAATGCACGGTCAACCTATGGAACTCATTGCCAGGGGATGTTGTGAAGGCCAAAAGCATCACTGGGTTCAAATAGGAATTAGGTAAATTCCTGGAGGACAAGTCCATCAATGGCTATTAGCCAAGACGGTCAGGGATGCAACCGCATGCTCTGGGTGTCCCTAAGCCTCTGACTACCAGAAGCTGAAACTGAATGACAAGAGGTGGGTAACTCTGTAAATGACCTGTTCTGTTCATTCACTCTGAAGCATCTGGTATTGGTCACTGTCAGAAGACCGGATACTAGCTAGATGAAGCATTGGTCTGACCCAGTATTGTAGTTCTGATGTTCTTTATGTTCTCAGGCTGCTTATAGTTACACTGGCACTACACAGACACTTCTAGACTTGAATAACTTTATATACAATAGCCCCATTGAGTTCAATGGAACTACATACATTGTAAGTTCTGGCAGGAGTGAGGCCTTGGATGATAAAGTCTATGAGGCAGGCACTGTGTCTTCCTATGTGTTTTTACAGTGCCTAGTACATGTCGGGTGTTATTGATTTAAGTAAAGAATAATAATAATCTGACTAGTAAAAATCAGAAGTAAACCCAGTGAAATCAATGATATTGCACGGAGACAGTGAGATAAGAATCAGCCTCAGAGAGTTCTTTACTGCCATCCTCTATCATACTATAATAATAATTTCAGGAAGCTGATGTGAAAATGCGGCCTACGATAGGAATTTGCAGATGATAAAAAAGGGCAAAGGTGGAAGAATTAAGTTTAAACCTGTGTAGTGTAATGACTTAGCATTAATGTGACTATATAGTACTCAATAAATGACATTAAGATTTCCATGGGCTCTTATTAAGAGTATATTCAGCAAACCAAGAGTAGAGCTAACTGTGGGAGCTTGAAAAACACAACAGCTCTGTGTATGTGTATGTGTGTGTGTGTTATAATATTTCATATATTCTCAGTAAGTGATATTTCCCCTAATGTTTAGTCATTTAATGTGTTAGAATCCTGCCAGCATTATGGGCCTGAATATTTTTCAATACGTAAATGACTGTTTGACCCAGTCCTTCAACTTCATAGTCATGGAAGTCAATATGTGAAAGGCTTGGAGAATCAGGCTCTTAAGTGAAGGCCATATCTGAACAAAACCCTAAATTATTTCAACTCTGATTGTCTTTGGACTTAAATGTGAAAACCCTCAGTTGACTTTACCTGGATTTTTGCACTGTTAAATACTGTAGAACTGCCCCCTTCCCAGCCTCAGATTACATGTACTGGGTGTGGTCCAGCAATGCTTCCTCTGGTAAAACTCACCATGAACTTCAATGGGAGATTAGCTAGTAAAAGGATGGCATCTACAGGTTCAGAGTGGGTGACCCTGTGATGATGGCCTGCTCAACACCTATGTACCACTTACATCCCACTGAAGTAATGAATAAGCTTTGGAAGGGCCCTCATAGAGGGGGAAATTTCACCCCATGAATATTCATCCTTGATGAAATTCACTCCAGTGCAAATGCTGCATAGGCCTAACTCAGGTCCTCTGCACAGAGGTGAATTTCATTCCATTTAATCAGCTGACATGACCACAGTATAAGTACTGTAACAGAGTGCTGGCCCTGGGATGCACGTGTACATCCCTGCTCAGATCTTTAAGACTGAAGGGACTGAGTTCAGAGAGTATGTGACAGGGGGTCAGATTGCAAGCAGCATTTGCTATAAACAGAGACAGCCTACCCTCTAGTAGAGAGAGACCCAGGGTCACGGAAGTGTCTGTAAACTCAGATGTCACTTGAAGCCAAATAAACAAGAAATAGAAACAGCATAAATTACGTATTTAGTATAAAATAATGTTTTTCAGTGAATTCTCATGTTACTAAGTGAAAATACTATGGCTTGATCATCATACATCTCAATAACGACAGAACCAGTTTGGAGTCACCTGGTTTGTTTTGTTTTTACCAGGCAACAGTAACTAAATTAATTCATTTCTTAATAAAATGTTTCAAGATGTTGAGAAAATACTCCTAAGTAGATAGAATCCTTATTACAATCATCAGCATTAACATGAAATCATTTTGTGCTCATTAAAGAAAATACAGTCGATTTAATTAATACACATTAATCCCTAGTTGACATTAAAATCAGCTAAAAAAACAACACTGATATAGATTATTAAAACTGAGGCATAAAAAAGTGTTAAAGGTGGCCACTACAGAGAAGAAAATAATTTTTAAAGATCTATGTGTCTCTCTTTTATTTAAAATGAAAACAGTCTGCAATCACAGTTGCCAAACACCTATTACCCCAAGGAAAGATTACATATAGAAGAATAAATTTCTCGTGAGGTTCAGTAATGGAAAAATACTTTCTTCTTCAATGCTTAACTGAATAGTTGGCCGTAGCGATAGTTTCATCCATTCCTGTATGGCCACAAGGGCTTGACGGGCCAAGAGTCCAACATCAGAACATACTTGATGCACCCATGTAATAGGAGGCCTGGCCTCTGGACGGCTTCTACCCCTCAGTTGGTTAAATTTTAACCTGGATATTACAAGCCACCCAGAGAACGGTGTTCTCTAGAACATCATGCAGAATTCTGGTGACATGTCTGAAAAACATAAGACACCACCTGTGGAAAATGGCCCCAATTGTCTGTAGACTGGAGTGACTGTAAACGCATCTGTATTATGAATGAAGCCGTTCCACTTTATATCAATGTATGACATTGACATTTTGTATGGAAATCCTCCAGCTTTGCCCAGTTTAGGCATCATAGTGTCCATGTTTTGCAACTGTACAGCAGTAGAGAGAGAATACAGCTCAAATGGATCCTGAACTTGATTGTTATACTAAGATTATGTTGACTCCATATTGGTTGTAAAAGACCCATGGCAGATGCTGTGATGCCAATCAGGTGAAGAACCTCCATATGAGAGTTGGAGGAACTGGTGAATATAGAACCCAAATAGCAAAAGCTGGAGACTACTTCGACTGTTTCATTATTCAAAGAGCTTAGAGTCATGGGTGGACCTGATCCTAGGTTTTGCAGCTTTGTCTTTGACCACAAAACATAGAGGCCAACCTTGGCTGACTTCTCCTCCATTTACTGGAGTTCCTCATGAAATCTGTCAGGGCTCTGCACTAAAAGAACAACATCATCAGCATAGTCAAGATCTGAGAACAAGAGATCACCAATCTTAACACCTATGGTCCTGACGGAATACTGCATTATGACATCCATACTCTATGTGCAGGGGCTTCTTAAACTCATGGTGTATCTCCGACAGCAAGAGGAGGGCCAAAATGGTGTCTAATGTGGACCTGTTCCTCATAAAGTCTGACTATTAGTGGCGATGCTTCTGATGTAGCCAGGGCTCCAAACGTGCCAGTGGAATATGTGCAAACACCTGGCACAGACAACAAGGTGATCAGTCTGTAGCTCTTACATTCACTGTGTGGTCCCTTGCCCTTATAAAATGAGATCACAATACTGTCCTTCCAGATGGTTGGCAAGGTTCCAGTTCTCCACACCAGGTGAAAGATGGCCAGAAATGATTCTGTGACAGGGTCAATAACACATTTTAGCAGCTCTGGGGGACGGGTGCCGTGAGCACCGGCTGCGCGCCCATTTTTCAGTTTGCAGATGGCACGCTTCACTTCATCTGACATTGGTGCATGAATGCAAGTGTCTGGTTCTGGACCCATAGTGGCTGCCAAATCATTCAGCTATGAGCAAGCAGCGGCTGAAGGGTGGTTCAGGGCTCTGTGACAATGTTCCTCCCGGCATGAAAGTACTTTGGCAGCCTGAAACTTGTCAGACTGAAGGGAGCCTGTGGAAAGTTCTATGTGCCACTCACACTCTTCATATAGTGGGTATTAAGTCTTGAGAAGGAAATTGCATAGGACACCTACATTGGGTGAATTTCACCCTAAAGTTACATCTACACTGCAAAAAATAAAAAAATCCTGGGGCAGAGAATGTAGATGTTTGGGCTCAGGATAGAGCCCAGGCACCAAGATCCAGCGAGTAGGGAGGTTCTCAGAGCCTGGGCTCCACGTGGAGCCCAAATATTGGCACTATTTTCAGCCCTGTAGCACAAGCCGCACAAGCCTAAAACAGATGACCCAGACTCTGGGACTCGCTGCCATGGGTCTTCTTTTGCAGTGTAGACATACTGTAGGAGGAGACTTTGGAATATCCAAGATGTCCCTTTTCTTCTCAAATCAATGGGAATTAGGTGCCTAAATACTCTGAAGATCTGGTCCCAAGTGACTTAGTAGCCTAAGCCCCATTTTCAATTTAGACTTTTAAGATCCTAAGTCCCATTGGCTTCCAATGAAATTTAGCCTCCTAAGAGCATGTCTACACTGCAAATAAAAAACCATGGCCAAGCCCATGTCAGCTGACTTGGGCTCCTGGGGCTCGGGCTATGGGGCTGTGTCACTGCAGTGTACACTTCCGGGCTCAGGCTGCTGCCCAAGTTCTGGGACCCTCCCACTTTGCAGAGACCTAGAGTCTGGGCCCCACCCTGAGCATGAAAGTCTACACTGCAGTTAAACAGTTCCTTAGCAAGAATGTGAGTCAGCTGGATTGATCAGCAGCAGGTGTCTAATTTCAGTGTAGACATACCCTATATGCCTCAATCACTTTTGAAAATGAAGTATAGGGTCCTAAATAGATGGTTCCTGAAAATTTTGCTTTAAATTTTGCTTTTGGGGGCATATATAGTTTAATTATGGGAGATGTGTATTGGCTATAGAGCAACTCGTCTTGCCCATGTGATTTAGACCAGACTCCAGATGAAGCTGACAAGAAAGAGACATAATAAGTTTTGGTTTAGCAGTCCAATGTATCTAGAAAAACAGAAATATTTTAATAGAATCAGAAATCAATATTCTGTTTCCAATGCTCCACAAGTACTTAAAAATGCTTTTAACTAATTATGGATCAAATTAAACCCCGTGAGAGTTTTGCCATTGACTTCTTGGGATCAAGATATGGCCCTGTATGAAACTTTAGATATGGATTTTTAAAAAATAAATGAACATTCTTATTACATAGACATTTTAATCTGGAGACTATTATTATTCTCCCTTTTTCTCCCTGATTTTTGGCCTCCTTTAAAAACTTAGCCACTCCCTTTACTATTGATTACGCTTACAGAATCTTATCTTCAGCTTATAACTTATTTCATTCACTGTTTAAAAAGTTTAGATAAAACATCAAAAGGGGAAAGTGAATTGTGTGATTATCCCATGAACAGCGTGTTTTAAGAACTTACCTTGCTGCTAAGAAAATAGAGAAACATTGATTTTTATTGCTTGACATGTTCCAAACTATGATAAGGTTTGGGGCTAATTAAATAAGATGCAAGATTTGTTCATGTACTGTTTTGTGATAAATTTCGTGTGCTTCAGTGTTTACTTCTGTTTCCCTTAATATTTTAAAGTTTCCTTTTAAGTGCATGAAAAATGGGTAAAAGTGTCAGTTCTTATCATACATGACCTTGCTTTTTGGCTAGCCTCTTCCCTCTTATCTATCAAACACATTACTCTCTCCATCATAATGTGGCAGTGCAAACATTGCAGCTAGCCAGCAAACATGACCAAAGCTACTTTTAAATTGCCTCTAGACTCTTTAAACTCAGCTAAAAAGCTGATTAGGTTCCACCTCTTTGGTCATTATCTCATTCTGATAGCCACACTATGAAAAAGCCATCTAGTAAAAAGCTGCCTAATGGGAAAGCTAGTTAAAGTGTGTGCTTACTTAGGAAAGTATACTTATAGAATAATAATAAATAAAAACAATCATAATTTTAAAAACCCCTCATTTGTTTGTCATAACCAACTGTAAACTAGTGTGTCTGTTTGCTGCATCTTGGAATGAACAAAAGTTTTTAAAAAAATCAACCCAAACTTGGGGAAGTGGAAGCAATTTAACATTTTCCAAAGCCAGTATTCCAATAACAGAAACTGACAAGCCTGTCTGGTATATTAGCCCTTTCTGTCAGATCCTTGTATCCCTTTTTTGGTTTGTTTGTGTTTAAGATTCTTTTACTCTGGTGTGAAATTAAACCAAATCAAGGCAGAAGAAGGGGATTTCTACAAGAGGCTTGAGGCAAAAGTGAAGAGGCAAAGTGAGGGATAGTTAGGAATCCACCCTGTTAGCTTTCCAGAGCAGAAGACAATATTTACATCGAAAGCTGTCTGCAGCAGAACAGGAGTGTATTTTATTTCCTTTATTGTAGGCAAAAACATAGAGAGCAATGAGAGGAAAACATAACTGCTTTAATTGTTTTCTTGTTGATGGTTAGCCACATTTGCCCCGATTCTCTGGAAGATGTCTGATCTCTCCGATTGCTCTTTGATCCATACACCTTCCCAGGGGATATCTTTTTTCTTTTAGAACCAAATTTTAAAAGAAAAAAGATTAGAACGGGGAGGGGAAGATTGGCCACAAGAGAAAAGGGTGTGGTTTGACGTAGGGAGGTGAAAGTCAGCATGTGTAGGAAAACCACAAGCCATTGTTGGGATTTGTTTGCGAATGAAATATAATGCAACTATTCAAAAGACAGTCAATAGGGCCTGACTGTAGCAAGCCCTAAAAACATACATCAAAACATATATGCTTCATTATCATAAAGCCTAGGACTTATGTTTTAAGTGTGCTTTGTCAATAAAGCAAGCAATATGTCAAGTCTCTGGCGTACAATAGAAGGGTGCATTCTCCTCCCCTCTAAAACCAAGAAGTTTGGGGCCAGAGATTTAGCCTGTTTCTCTTTCTTACCAGCTGCACAGATTAGAGCAGACCGAGTGGTTGCAACTGCCTGAATTTATCTGTAGCCCAAATGCCCCACACGACCTGTAAAGAGAGACACGATTCGTTGCAGCTGATAATAACTAAAAGCCAGACGATCGAATTCAGGTGCTATCGTAACAAGGGTATAATAAATACCTAGCGTGGCCATCCTTTTACTCCCCGATTTCCCACTGGTCTGAATACCTTCGGCTTATTTGACAAGAACCATTTTTAAAATGGAAATTAGAATATTTCAAGCGACTGTCTCCAGTTTTAGGATTAACCGCCTCTGTTCTGTTTCACCCCTAAACCCACCCACAGCATCTGCCTTAGATTCCACGGTTAGTCCTGACACCAGTTACCAGCTAAAGTGCCTGGGAATGGCCCTTCTCGCTGAGAACGGCTAGACATGGAGAGAATCGGTCCTAAATCTCGAGCAGCGTGTTACCTCGGACGGGGCCCCCTGACAAGGCCGCGGAGCCCAAACTATGCCAGGCAGTTGGACGGTTTTACCCACTGTTATTTGGGGAATCCTGCCCACTTTGTCAGGCGCCTTTCGACACCGAAGGGAAGGGAAGTGATGGCAAAGCCGCTGCTAGGCGAGATTAACAAAGTCTCGTCCCTGTGACACAAGGTGTTTCTGGGCTGGGAGGATCCTGGTGGTGTGTGCCCACACCTCTGTTAAATCCTAGGATTTAGGGAGGGACATACCTACTGCAGTCCAAGTTTTAGAGTTCATCCTAATTCCCAGGTGTTTCCCAGGCTGAGCGGCCCGTCACAGCCTGATGCTCTGGTTAGTTTCAGAGCAGCTTGGTGCGCCCTAGAACCCCTCCTTGGCAGAAGGACATTGACATCCGACCTAAACTGAGACTTTGCCTCCCTCCCCGCCCCCTTTCGTCCCCTGCTGACTGAGATGTTTCTGTTAGCCTGGCTGTAGCCAGGGCTGGTGTGGGGTTGAACCCAGGGTCAGAGTTCTCAGCGCCCCGTTCTTCTAACCTGTGCTCCTGGGGCCCAGATGAAACGCACGGGAATGTTGCCATTGGGTTCAGCGCTCTTGGGTCGCTGAATCTGGAGCGGAATCGGACTCGACAATGAGAAGGCATTCCTTGAAGGCGAGCGGACGTGCGGGTAGCTAGTGGACAGGGGGATAAAAACACATAACCCCCCGCTCCGTTTCCCTCGCCAGACGTCAGCTCTGCGAGTTCTTGGGTGCTAAAAAAAAAAATCAAAACATCCCAATCAAGTGATTTGGGGGGGGGTGGCTATTTCTTTTTTCACATCAATACCTCGTTCAAAGAAATCCGGTGTCGAGGGGGTTAAAGAAATTGCCTGCGCTGAAGACCAGGGACCCATAACCATTTTCACAGATATCTAACAATAGGTAACGTTACCGATTAACATGATCTGTCAACACTCCTTTGACCCATGTGACCAGAGCAGATCTATTAGCTGGCACCTAGGCTGCTCCCTCAGTCACCTTGGTAAGACTTTGCACCCCCTGGTTGCGCCTGACTCACTGGTAAATATTTTCTTACGCCAGGCTGCCCTTTCCTTCTCCCTGATCCCTACGTGTGTACTTACCTTGATAGCGGCTGTTTTCCTAGCGCAAAGATGGCACCTCCCGGAGCCCTGCAAACATTTTTGTCATAGACTGGAGATCTGCAGGGCAGATAGCAGGGATGCTTTCTGCACCGAGGACGGGCCACCTGGGGGGAGGAGGGCGGTGACCACAAACGTGGCCTTTGGGTGCTAAACGCCGGCCCAGAGAGCGGGTGTTAGTGGGGCTTGTGCAGGTGCTGAGCTGTATGCAGTGCGAATAACGCTTCCCCTCTTTCTGTGGGCACACGACCCAGTTCTTTCGTCTCAGCGCAAGCTGGGTCTTGTATCTGGTCAGGGTTTCTGTGGCTTGTTGATTTCTTCGGCTACTGCTGCGTGTATAACTTCAATCAAAGCTGAAGGGGCATTTTCGGGGAGCGGGGGAGGGCTTGTTAATTACCAAGCAAACCAAGGATTTCAGATCAAAAGTGCAGGAAAAGCTTTCAAATATGGAAGAGATCAGAACCAGAGAGCACAGGGTCCTGCCTGACAGACCTGGGTGGCTGGTCTAGATGGTGTTTGCACAGATCAGTCAACGATTTGTCGGCGATTTTCCCAGAATTTATTTATTTATTTTCACATTCGCTGGAAAATCGGGTACTTGTTTGTTACGCTCTCAACCAAGGTGTCTGTCTGCCTGTGTGCTCGAATTACCAGCCAGGGGTGAGAAAACTCCCTCTGACTTTAGTGGGCTTTGGGTCAGGACCTAAAATTTTAGTTCTCCAGATGAAATAGACAAGATAGGTAGCCCCTTATTTACCTAGCGTATTCCTTTTGAGAGAGGAATGGTCACCGGTTTAAGACTGAAGGTTGTAGATACAAAACTTCCAGAGTGTTGCTGTCAAAGAATGCTGTCGAAAGCAGTGACATTTCTCTTTGCACATGAGTTCATCACAATCTGCAATGTGGGGACGTTGGGATTTTCCCTCCTGGGGCAGTCTACAGTTAGCAACCAAAAGACTGTCTGAACCGAATTTAATCTGGGGAAAGCCTGATCAGAAAACTGAAGTCAGACTTCTATTCACCCTAAACTCCTTGGGTAGAACTGGCCAACCGCAATGAACTATTTGACATGACTGACTGTGTCGCATACTCTCTGTGTGTGTGTGTATATATATATATATATATATATATATTTAAAGGGTCTGAATTAATTTAAGGGACTGACGCCACTGGCTTGTGTGACCGTTCGAGTCCCATTATATTAGGAAATATGCGTTAAAAACTTCATATATTTTCAGGGAAACCAAGCAGCTCTGTAGCCTCGTTCATAGAAACCCTTCACTGTATTTCCCGAAAACCTAGCTTGTGCAGTCGGACCTGCTGTGTTAAATTATGATCCAAAGGCTTTGGGGTGGGAACAATCAATCAGAATACCTGGGGTAGTGTGTAATGTGTGTGATCTTGCCAGCAGGAACAAGCTGCCCCCGAACACAGTCCCCCAGCAGGTTAAATAAATATGATACTATAGACAAACCGAGAGGATCACACCGCAGCATCAATCAGCTGTTGATAAAGTACAATCTTCCTTTAATACACGCTGAGAAAGTTATTTAACACTTATAAAACCTGTATCCACTGCTTTTCCCTTTTGGTAAAGGGGGAAAAAATGTTCTTTGAAAGTGTAACTCTTTTAAAGAGGCAAGGAGAGGTGACAGTTGCACTTTCCTGGGGGATATAATAGAAAGCTTTTAATGAAGCCACAGACACTGTATAAAGTACATGAGCCACAGTGCTGAAAAAATATATGGGTGCTGCTAAAGGACCAAGTAAATACAGAAGTGGCCAGAGCCGGTATTATGCTTATATATGGGTTTCTTTCTTTCCTGTGTCTTTACATGGAAACTTTCACAAAGCTGGTGACTAACGGGCTCAAGGAAGTTAAGGAACTGATTTTCTTGTTAGTCAATTGAATAATACAATGCAAAAAGGAGAACGTATTTTAGCTGCAATGTACAAATCCCCCTTGCATTGTATTTCCTATTGCGATGTCTCATTTCTGACACATGTTGGGTAGTTTGATAAAGTAAACAGGAAATATACAAATAAATGCTCTTCTATACAGATTGTCAGAGAAATGGGAATAAACCTGTAGGATTACCTAGAATTGAAATAACATAAGAATCCTTCATTTCCTCGGGAATGTTTGAAGCCAAATGATTGTGCATTGTGTAAAGTATTGGGAATGTTTTAATGCGTTGAATTTTCAGTGCATATTTTTCAAGCAGGTAGGAGAAAATGGACGTAGGTCGAATAGTAAGTACAGGAGTATCACGCAAGTACGTTTGCTGATTAACTGTATTTGTCACCATTCTGCTTGCAACTTTGCGCTTTTCATTAGCTTAATTTACCCCAAGTCTCTTATTCTATTTCACAACAGGTAATTAGCCCCGATCCTGCAAAGATTTACCCTGAGTGCTTAAAGCGGGCGAATGCTCCCATTGAAACCAACGGTGATATTCAGGCGCATGTAAGTTAAGCACCTGTCTAAATATTTGCCTAGGCACCATCAGATGTACCTGGCTCTACCCACCAATCCGTGTGCCAGAGAGAAGGTTCGAACTTCACTAGATAAAGCAAGCCACTTTGCAACTACAAATAAAGGGGAGGCAGGATTTAGCCGTCACAAGTAAATTCTGACAAGTCTTCTCTTAACAAATGAAGATTAATGTCCACTCTAAAAGGAAGCTGTTGTAAGTGCTGTTTATACAAGAGAAATGCTGGAAATGAAAAAGCAGTCTGAGGGGGGAAACGCTGATGTTATACAAGTGTTGAAATAAAGGGCTGATGAGCCAAAAACTGTTGACATGTCTGCATTTCCCGTCCCCTACATACAAGCCGCCGTTTCTTTCAAAGCTTTAGGAACTAAGAGGAATACAGGAAAGATCCCGAAATTCACAGCTGTGCCAGGATTTTCAGACAATATAGTTACAGGGTAAGGCTTGCATCTCACACTGCTCTGCAGACACCTGTTTTGGTGTGGTCTGAAATATACGAGATTTCGGAGGCGAAACCTCTGATTCTGAAAAACCGTCTAGGCCACTAGACAACGTAAGACAATTGTGGCTTTGTGACAGCCTACATTCAGCTCGCTATTAATGTGTAGTGTGGCCTTTTTTGGGAATATGGAATGTGAACAGATACGGTGACACACTCTGAACTTGGGTTATAAAGATAACAAACAAATCAGCCCTAACACCAAAAACAAAACTGGAAATGCTCGTGATAATCTGCCATTCATTTATGATATCACCCGGTGCTTTCGATTATAAAGGCTTTGTAACTTCATGTACGTATTCTAAACTGCACAACAAATGCTTTGTACTTCGGGGGGGGGGGGGATATGAGCAAGAGAGAGAGTTTTCATATTTGCAATTTAGGTCTCCTTTGTGATGATGGGTAAATAAGACACCAAAATAACCTACGTACAAACGATAGCTAACCATCAATTTGCTGTGCTAAAACCGTTCGGCTTCACTCTCTGAGGGTGTGTGTCATCAGTGCAATTTGTGGGAGAACAGAAGTGTTTGCAAGTCACTCTCCCCGTAGGGATGAGTAAGAAGCTCGGCAAGCACTCAGCGGTTTGTGAGTGAGATCCCTAAACGTAGGACAACGTCAAGACAATCTTGCTCCACGTTTCCCTGGGCCATAATGAGTCCTTCGAAGAATGGGGGGACGTGCTGGATCTTTGCCACCCGCCTTCATCCGTTGTGGGCGTTGCTGGACGCCCTTGACTTGTGCTGACTTTCTGATCTTCGCTCCCAGTTTGGGGTGGGGAGGAGGAGCGGGGGCTATCTTGTACCTGGGCCGGAGAAGAGCCGCCCAGGGCTTTTTAGCAGCCGGAGCAGCAAGTCCTGAAGTAGCGGCTCCTCCTCTCCTGTGATGTGCTGAGAAAGTTGCGCTAAAGAGCTCTTTACTTGCAAGAGACACCCTCAAGCTCTCTCCAGGGGCTTGTTGGGCAGATGTAATGGGAGGGCCAGGGGGGTCTTGTTTGCCTAGACATGGGGACATTTGTCATGGGTGACCTGTGAACTTCAGCTTCTGAGCTCAGAACTGTACGGAGAGGCTTGGGCTAATGTAATAAAGCGAGAGAGACAAGAGGAAAGGCCTATCTTGCCCCAGGGCCACCACATGCTCACTCCGTTTTACTGTCAGTGCTACATGGAGGCTGTGGCTTCATTTCATATTCCATTAATATTTACAGCAGCGATTGAATTTCCCATTACGAAGTTCACGATACACGCACTGCTAAAATGAAATATTAATACTATTGTGCGCATTATGAAAAGTCTTACTATTAACAAAAACACACCAATAGCCAAATTGCAAATGCATTTACTCTATTCACTTGGAAGCAGACGTTTTCATCCACTATAGAGTCTTCAACACCCTTTCCAGGCTCACAGCTTTTATGTGTTTACAAATATAACAACTTTGCTCCTAAGTTTTACTAACAAGATGTAATGCCTGTAATTTTCGAGCTATATAGTTTATAAAACAAATGTCAAGTTTTCAGATTGTTTCTTTTTGCTGAGTCTTAAAATAACAAGATGCCAAAACCATCATTAACTATGTATACTAATCATAAGATGTCTCTTAACCCTAGACCTGTAAGAGAACTTTGGTTATTTTCTTTGAATAAAAACAAACAACACAACACAACAACCAAACAGGTTTTGACCAGTTTGGGAATGTCAAGCCCTTTACTTTTTAAAGAGGAGTAAATCAGTCATCAACTTACTTTGCAAATTGCATCTGGGTCATTTTTTCTTTTCTGCATAAGTACTAACTTCTGTGAATGGATTGTTGTCAGTGAGAATGTCACAAAAGGGCCAACTGAATTGAGATTAAACTAAGAATTTCAACAGCCAGGGTAACAAAAAAAAAAAAAGTTTCGAATTAAACTTGTGCAGCCATTAAAGTTAGACTATGACAATAAGTGATGGCGATTTTCTCCCCCACTGGAGTATTTTATTGTTTGCTTTTTGATTTTAGAGATGACATACCTATCTCTGCTTTTTGCCCTGAATATTTTGTCTTATCTCGGACGAAGTGAAAAACTGCAAATCCTTGACAAAAAGTCTTAATGCTTTCAATCTAAGGCATGTAAACTAACTGTTACTCGGAGAAATGGGACAATCCTACACTTCAAATAACTAGTTACCTCTTTTTTGCTTTTGACTGCTATTGATTCGTAATAATTGCCTGAGAAGTTAAAGAACTGTCAGAAACTCTGTGCATGTCAGAAACTCTGTGTGTGTTAAAATACTTGGGAGAAAGTTGTGATTATCTGTAATCCCCCCCCCCTCCCATTTGTAGCAGTTTTTTCCTGGGATCACACTTAAATTACACTGATGTAACGGAGTTTTTAACCAGCTTTTGTCAGGAGCTGGGCTGTGTTGGTTTACACCAGAGTTTACTTTCTGTTGGCAGCAATAAATAGGAAGCCTCTGTAAAGATAGTTTCTTCACCTTGAATCCCAGGGACCTCTGGTTAAGGTTGTGCTTGAATTTATCTGGGAGTGTTCCACCTTTAGCTCTGCTAAATATAACCGTTCCCTATGCGTCTGGGCCCTTTCTAATCTCAGCTAGTCCCTGGTTTTGATCTTCAGTGGGAGAAAAGGGGTGGTTATGGCTTCCTTTTTTATTTCTTGACAGTGAGGAATTTTCTAGTTTGACCAAAGCATCCTCGACTCACAGAATAAGCAGGAACGCTTTCCACTATACTTAAGACTTTTAATAGACTTATTATATTACGGCAGTTTAGGAATCCTTACGTTAGCTTTTCAGCTCAGAGGAAAGACAGGCTCTGAAAGGCATGGTTGGGTGACATTTTCAGGATGAGATTTGTCTCCCCTTCCCCCCCCCCTTTTTTTTTTTTACTCTCCCCTCTCTTTTTTTTTATACAGCCCTAAATGTGTCATGCTTTGTCACATCCTCTGTGTGTGTGTTTTTAGAGAACATTTGAATAAAAGGCTCGATGCCAGGTATTGGTGACACAGTGGGTGGAATTTTCAGCCTTTCCACAAAGAGTTGGAAGCCTCCATTTGCATAAGGTCAGAGTACAGCTTCTGATAGAACTTTAGCAGCATCTCTGTCTCTTAGCAACACTCTTGCACTCTTGGTCCCTGCATTAAATTGACTGGTCCTTTCCTTTTCTTCCTTTCATAGGGAGGCTTACAATAAAATGTCACCCTTCCAACCTGTGCCTGTCACCCAGTAGGTCATCTGTTTCTCTACACCTCCCCCTTACCCCCCCCCCCCTCCACTCTTCATCTCCAATTAGAGGATGAGATTATTCATTTGGTGCCTTCCCAAAACTGCTTCATTTTTTATTTTGTTAATTAATATTAATAACATTTCTCCTTTTGTATTGATAAAAGGGAGCCCTCATAAACAGAGAGGAGATAAGGAGCAAATTGCAGGCACCTGCAAAACAATGAGATTGGAGAGGGGTAATAAGGCGAGTTGAGATAGAGAGAGCAAGGTTTAGGTCATCCTCTCCACCCATTTAGTTGATGCAGGGTTGAGCTCAGCATGGAAGCCTTCAATGTGCTTAGAATATTAGAGTCACCCCTCTTGGCTCCGGGATGGGAATTGGTGACAGAATACAGATGCTGATAGGTGGTGTTAATGGAGGGTCAGATTTGGACAATGGTATCCATCACTTGCCTCATGGCTCTGCTGTCAGATGGAGTCATTTCTGACTGCTCTATCACCAAGATTTGGGAGCGATTCAATTATTAGATTCAGCTTGGCAGCGGTGTATACAGATCTACGCCCAAAGAACGGGGGAGGGGAGGGAATCGGCTCCATCTTTCCTGATGGGTTTCCCCCACTCGCTAAATTATAATAAGTCTTAATTGTTCAATATGCCTCTTTGCCACTTGTTTCCAAAAAACAGCTGCTGAATTACTCCGTCTCCGGGTAACTTGGCAGCTAAATTAGCACAAAGAACTTTTGTTGGGAAGATTATTGCGGATCTGCTGAAGTTTGAGCCATGCACAGAATGTTTGTATGTTTCATGCTAGAACTTCGACGCTTGCAACCGAACAGGGCTCAGTGAGCTGTTTTCATGGCCATGATTGCACAATTATACACAGAAAGTGTGTGTGTGTGTGCACGTGTGCGCGGGACTGATCCAAATGACTACAACTGCACTTCACCCAAGCAGGATTTTATTATTATTTATAAAGTTGTAGTGTCCAGAAACTAATGAACTAATGTGTCCAGAAAGTTATGAACTTATTAACTTAAACGACTGGGTTGAAGGACAACTTAAGAACCGGGAAACTTTGCATTATTTTCTTTGTATTTTAAGAGTGTTTAAGTGGTGACAGCTCTTTTAAATTCAGTCCGGAATTTATTCCCCGGCTCCCTGTGGCGAACTGATCCACTTCTAAGGAGATATGGCTTGTTTTCTCCAACACGTTATCCATCTCTTGAGTGGTGCAAATGCTGAGGTGAAATGTTTTCCGCGGTATTGCTTCAAAACTCTTACTTCTTGGGTGTTGTCTTCCTTGTCCCTCCCTTTCGAGGCTTTCAGACACCGTAATTCCTGCAAGATAAATTCTCAGGTAATGGGTTCTGAGAAAAAGTAACAGAGGTTAGGAGTCAACTGCCTCCTCTTTAATAATTCACGTGTCATATTTCTTCCACTTTGTCAAGTTGGCTAAAGAAGATGGACAGGGCTGAGACAGGCAGACACTTGAGTTTATTATCCAAAGGCTGGAGAATCCTGGGCAGAGCGATGCCCCGCTACCTACATAACAGGGGCAAAACTACTTGTTGTCTTCCTCCCTGAGACTGCCATCTGCTCGACTCTCCTTCAGCAGTTTTGCAAAGAAACAGTTGTTTACAGGCAGACAGTTCTATGTCCTGCTTTCCTGTCCTCATAGATCCTCTCAGAAAGGAGATTTCTCTCCCCTTTTCTCTCCTGGCTGTTAACCATTCTGTTCCTTCACACCCTTTGCTGTTACAAAATACCCACTGACCAACTATCCACCGACTATTTAATAAAAGTCTCGACTAGGAGCCTAAATTTTTCCTCCACTTCCCTTTTCCTGCGTTAGCCAGAGGAATGTGACATTGATCATCCCTCCTGGGAGATAATACACCTTTCCGTGATTTGTCTTGCTATTCATATTTTTTAGACTTTGGGACTAACTAACTCAGGAGCATGCAGTTTAAAAGAAAAAGATGGAGATGATATAGTCAAAGTCTGAGGACGGCAAAAGAGGAAGGGACAGACTCCTAAAATACTTGAAAAAAAGTATCAAAGAATACAGATACAAGCAATATATATATATATATACTGCCTAGATACCACATATAAACACTAACTCATCTGGAGTGTGCCATAGTACCTGACATTTGCCTTCTCTCTATTTACTTAAACAGAATCAAAGTTTAATTAATCACAATTCGACTAGTCCACGGTCATTTGTCTTTCAAATTGCTTTTCTTCCATGTTAGAAGAACTTTTGTTATGAAAATGTTTTATAGAAGATCTACTCTGGCCCATCCTTAATCAATAAGTTTCATGGCAACCCAAAAACCTATTCTCTGTTAGTCTGAGTGCGGAGTAATATAATTTATTGGTAAATGTTTTAGTTATATTTAATAAGTTTATAATAAATAAGTTTATAACAAAAGGGGAAAGAAATCGCTTCTTGTACTAGATATACTCCCTGGAAGATATGCATTCGGGTAAATAAGTGAGGGACAAAAGAACGGAAAATATCTTTTTGTCTCGTTTCCACTGTATTATTATGGTAAAATGTTCCTCTTGATGTGATTTAAAACAGTATAATATTTTAGCAGTCTTTCATTCGAGAAATAACCCATTTTTTACTTTTCCTTTGTCCTGTAGTTTGATGTGGCTTAAGTCTGATCCGAACAATAGATAAATACCTTTATCTGTCAGATTTCGGTAACTTTATACACGAAGGGAACATCAGGCAACTTTCAGTAATTTAGCAAAAGGACTTATCTGTACAGGTAGGAATAAGATCAAACCTTTTAGCCGCTGGGAAATTTGCCTGTGTGGGAGTTCTCAGGGTAGCTCTGTTACATTTTCGATTAGAACGTGTAAATTTCACCTTCTCTGTCCTGTAACATTTCCGGACGTAGGTAGCTTTGGGAACCCCGCGAAACCTGCTTTATAATTTCCGGGGTTTTGTTTTGTCAGGGGAAACCGTTTTTACTAAGGAGCAGCAGGATTAGAAACCCCCGAGAAAGACCCATCAACCAAGTTGAGCTAGCAAGACACGATTCGTGGTAGCCATCCGTCCAGCAGGCGAGAAGGGTGTATGAAAAGAGTAACAGTTTAGGGGTGGCAAAGTTGAAGCTCTGAAACCATCTGTGCAGACTTAGTGCTGTAACGTATAAGGATTCATGGCAGCGCAGCCTGGCGCGAAGAACACCCAGAGAAAGACAAGGTGGGCGAGGTAATATCTTTTGTTGAACCATCTTTTCTGCTGCTGCCAGGGACGAGCTTTCGAGCTTACACAACGCTCTTCTCCACCTCCTGGTTCTAGCTTTGCTTGGAACAGGCTCGTTTGCCTGGATTTATACCTGCCCACTAAACCCACTGTCTCACCCCAGCTTCCTTGCGCGTGTGCGCACTGTGCTCCTTCGGGGTCTCTACTCCCTCACTCTTTATGTACCTTGCTTCCTTTGGAATAAAGTTGCCCCACAGACGAGTGTAATTTACACTCCAGCCTTTGGAAACTTCCCCCTCTCCCCCCATCTCAAGCACTGTTTTCAACTCCTGAGATTTGAATCTCTTTAAAAATGGAGCAAAACAGAGGCTCTAGTTCCCAAGTTGTTAGCAGAGACACGAATGCAAGTGGAGATCTCTGTTTAGGAGGGAGAGAGAGAGAGAGAGAATAATCTTCCGTTGGCAATCAGCAATGAAATGCATTTGAAAAGCTGCCAGCGAGAACTAGAACGGTAGCCCTATCCTGCACAATCAGATGGTTGGAAGAGTCCCTGAGCAGCTGTTAGACTTGGTTTTTCTTTTAACACCTGCGAAGTTTACTTACGTGGATGCTACTACAGACCGAGTTAAGGCTAGCCTGACAGCTTCTGTCAAGTCCTTGGTATACTTCTTTCATGTTTAGGGATAAAACCACTGCACTGGGAAACGACAGGAAATGATTGTACGTGTCATAGACCTATAAATATTCACACACCTATGTAAGTCTATACCTATGGCGTGATTCTGTACCTATGATAATCACACACGTACTAGACATGGACCTCTTGATATAATTGGCAGGTGACCTCCTGACCCCCAATGGGAAAGAGATGGAAGACTGTTGAACTGAAAACGTACATTATTGTTGGTTATACAGAGAGAGAGAGAGTCTGTGTGCTGCCCAGGGTCTGTATAACTCGAGAGAAGAGCGCCTAGAACACGCAAGAAAAAGCCCCCGACGCCCTAGGAGTTTAAAAAGCCCATTTCAGGAGAAGAGTCGCCAACTCCAGTGCTCTCGAGTCATTGCTCATTACTTTATGAAGGAGAGCTGGTATTAATACTGAAGCATGCTCTGGGGCTCTGATCTTATTAGAGAAAGGGGAAAGCAGGCTCTGGACTGCTTCTAAGGATGCCCCCACCCCTAGTAACCCTTCCCCGAGCTCGCTAAAGATGCGGTGTTTGAAATCCTGCTGATTACATCCAGAATTCTGCTAACACCTATCATCTGAAGTCATCTTCGCTCTGTCTTCAAAACATCCAGAGTATTTTTTTTCGATTCCACTTGATGTTTCTACTTATTGAGTTCTCCATGTCTCTCTGCAACTTGTCATAACCTGTAATAAAATGCCCTTTTTGTCGGGAGTTAAAGTCCAGAGGGCATCAGATTTATTTCCAACTGACAGCGAAGAGAAGAGGCAGGGCAGCGGTCTGAGGTTCTCTTTTGTCTGCCGTCAGGTTTTTAACTGTTTCGCAACTAAAAAAAAAAAAACCCCCAGCCCGCAGTCAGACACACTGACAGCCAGCAGCATGGCAGAGCATCTCAGAGGGTCATTTGTTAAACAACGAGACACTCTAGAAGAGAAACATTACAGCTTCCGAGTGGAGGAGCTATCGATTACAATATTTAATGGGACAATATTTCCCCCATCTAGTCATTTGTTAGTTTGTAAAGCAGAATAGACTGGGTTTTTTTTATCAGTCTTCACTTTGACAGTCAGAGAGGTGAGGAAAATGAGCCAAATCAGGCTTTTTCAGTCTACACCCAGAAAGATGGGCTCTTTTTTTAACCCCCAGGGTTACCCCGCACGGAAACAAAGCGGTACTTTTCCTTTTTGGACAGAACTTCATTTCGACAACGCATTTTCTCAGTTTTTTTTTTTGTGGGCGTTCCAGTGAGAATCTGTGCCAAAGTCTTGATTGTGTTCACTATTAGTGGCCGTAAAGCACACCGAAAGAAAGAAGGCCACACAGACACGAATGACTGGGAAGTGATATATGCGACCATATAGGGCTGTCTGCGCGTATTTATATGCATGCTCGAGGCAGGAGGAGGGAAGTTTGAAGTCAAGCAGCACTGAAAAGGTTAAATGGGGGTGTTTAAACTGCAACCCCAGCCGATTCGGCTAAAAAGAAAGGTCTGCCAACTGGAATTCTACTCCCCGATATGGTCTTGCGTCCTGCCGAAGAGTCAGTCTCTGCAGCGCTGTGCTGGGATGCTATGATGCTATGGACACTGTATCTTTGCATCACATTTACTCTGCATTCTTCAATGCTTTCCCCGGCTTCCTCTCCCGCCTGCCCCCCCGCAGAACAGCCTGGACTCAGACACGGCCTCTGGGATGATAGCAAGATTTTTTTTTTTTTTTTTATGGTCCAGCCAAAGCGAGGTCAGTCTAATAATACCCGAGGTCACTGGTGGGAGCCACTGAGTCTCCCAGTCATTTTTCATTTGCTTGCCGCACTTCATGACAGTTACAGGGGACGGGAACTTGGAGCTGCTGGCCGTGTGATGTCACCAGCACATGCTAGGGGATTATGAGGGCAGGTAGGGGGCAGAGTTGTGGATTAAAAACGGTGGAAAAAAAAATAGCTATTAACTGCTTCGCTTCGGAGCGCTGTGGGGGAAAAGAAAAAAGAAAAGGAAAAGAAAGCCAGAAAGAGGAGGGCAGTGGAGGTGGATTTGAAAAGCCAAGCCTCCAAAATGTCAGCTCAGCTGCTCGATTGTTCCCCAGACACAGTGACTCAGCTCTAAGTGAACTGCAACGGGGCCGATTTATTTTACAACCAAGCAGGCCAGATGTGCGTTGCAAAATCAAGGGGCTGGGGGTTATTTTAATAAGCAAGGATCCTTTCTCTCCCTGCTTTCTAAGGCTGCTCCCGTGGAATTGAGGCGCAAAACTCCTCTTGACGTCAATGGGAGGCGATCTGGACAAAATCATCAGATGTTCTCTTCTATACTGAAGCTGACCCCTTAAAAATGTGCCCCCGCCCCCAGCTCAGTGCCAGGGTCCAGACTGCCGCTTCGCTCGAACAGGGAAGCCCTAATCCAGATAGGTGTGGATTTAATCACTTGCACCAACTACAAGATTCAGGATCCAAGATGCCCCTTGCACACACACACTCGCTCTCTGCTCCTCTGCCACTCCAAAGAGTCAATCCCTCCTCTGCACTGAGAGACTCTCAGACCTCCTGATAGTGAGGGCTGGAGCAGAACTGAGTTCCACATATTATCTAGGCAGGAATATCTAGCCCTTCGTCGGACCAATGTATATGCTACATTCAGATATCACACACTGGAAAGCCTCCATTTGTATCATGTATTAGAAGGGTTGGGGCAGGAAGATTCTAGATCAAGATCATTTCAAGCCATTGGCCGCTTAAAATCTATTCCATTTCTCTATGAAAATATTTTTGAAATGTAATTATATTCCCCTCTCCGGGATGTACAGCTATAAGTAATATTTAATGGCTAGGAGAACTTTAATAGTTACGACAATTTATTCTGTCTCCCTGAGAGGCAAATTGAAAGAAAAATAAGATACACTTTTGTCTCAACAATTCTGCACCAATCAGCCAATGATTATTATGTAGCACATTTTCTTATTTTGTTCATTTAAAAAAAAAAAAAAAAGTTTACTTCACGCTATAGAGTTGCTTCAAATACCTCAGTCAGTTCCTTTATGTCCACACTTCTGTTCCCTTCTAAAATATTAACTGCCTTGTCAATCCCATTTTCACTGGATTTTGTTATTACTGTCTGTCTGTCTATTTTAAAAAAACCCTTTGCCTGCTCTACTTCTGCAGAAATGGTGACACTGTACCTGTTGAAAAAGGGTTCCCTAAACAAAGCTGGGTAACTGTTTAGAATTCTTGTCCAATAACATGTACTTTACCACTATGACTGTAAAAACAAATACCACCTATCCAAATATGGTGGGCTGAAAGAAAATAATTAAGAAAATAAGGGCATGCTTTTTCTGGCTGTTTTAGATCACGGACTGAACTCTGGGTTTCATCCATAGCCCATTAAAATTGATGGCAATCATTCCTTTAACTTCAGTGGGCTTTGGATCAGGGCCTATCTGAGGAAAGGCAGATCAGATGGGTTGAAATGCTGAAAATGAAACTGAGGTAATTTGTACAATACCGATTGCAACTCAGAATCTCTCTGCTGTATTCTTCTATCTTTTGAGTCTGTCACGATACTTCTTAATACTTACGTAAGAAAATAAAGTGTGGTGTCAATACTTCCCTTTACTGTAAGCAAAACGTTACTAGCTAACCACAGTTAAGGAAAAGGCTGGATCTGGGGCACATCCTCTATTGGTGTAAACTGGCATAGATGCATTAATGTCATCAGAGTCATGCAGATTTATGACAACCGGAGATCTGCCCCAAAAATGCAGTGTTAGGGATCTTCAGATAGTGCCCATGATTTTCTTCAGTAGTTATGTAGCAACTAAAAGGAAGATATTTTTGTGGGGAAGATACAAGCCCATGCATTACTCTTTGTAACAAAAGGAAATGGGGCTTTCTTCCTATTTTCTGTTTGTCCTCAAAAGTGAATAATGTACCAGTTATAATTAGGCTTAACTTGACTTATTTTAGATTATAGGGTCAGAGTACCAGCCTCTCTCAACAATATCCCAATATATAGGAAAACTGTTACTGACTCACTTGTCTTTTTTCTCCTTCTGCTATGGCCATAGTGACACACCTACAAGCAGAGGGGATTTGTCCAGTGGGAGCAGGCAGATTATCTGTATCTAGTGAAATAAGGCGTGTATGGCAACCTTTGCCAAGACTCAAAGCCAGAACCTACTCACTATAAAATAATTGTGTCACTACCTGCCCAATGCACTCTTCATGTTTCATTTGTCTTTTGACTGTAATTGAATGGTTGAAAAGCAAAAAATGTAGACAAATTCCAGCTGTATTGAGATCTGTTTCTTTCTCTGCGACCATGGCCCGTCATTAGATAGTTTCCCTCTCTGTGCAGAAGGTCAGAGAGTATAAATATAAATTGCATTTTGCATTACTTCTAGATGAGTGAAGCTGTCAAAGCAATAATATAAGCTTTCAGTCCCACATTCTACCACTTCTTTCCCATTTTTTGGCCAGGAGGTCATGTGCAAATTGAACGTGACAGCCCAGACGACATGTCCAACAGACTTATATTGTTAGACTGCTCTGCCGTGGCACTCATGACAGCATTAAACCCTCATCGGACTTAGAGTTCTTCAGTAGCTACTAACAGTAGCCAAGACTTCTCGCAAAAAAAGTTCACTCCATACCAAATACGCATCACAATAACATTTCTTCTCTGAGCTCTCACCTAAAAGTATCCAAGGAGAAAAAATATGGAAACAACTGATAATATAATAAGCACACTTTGCAATCAGATCCCTGCAGAATATATTTCTGCAGTATATGCATGCACCAGTCACATCAGTAAAATCTTGTTCCTCCATGAAGTTTTAAAGAGTTAGTGACTGTGTCCTTTTACTGTGTTAGAAGAAGCAAACACTAGTCTAGTATATATTTTCGGTATCCACATCCAAATGTAAATAAATAAATAAATAAAGATTATTTCAAGTTGTGCTTTATGTGTATTGGCTAGATAAGACACCATGTATGGAAAGGAATAAAAGTGACTGTCTTGGAGCATGCCTGGAAGTAAAGATATATTTATTATGTACATATCAATGAGAAGTTTCCCCTAACCAGTATTTGGATGATGTAATTTGAATCTATTGTGGGAATAAATGATATTAAACTGGGTGTTTTAGATTAATTTGGCTAATAATGGTCTGAGCCATTTAACTCAGTGGGAATCTTGTCATTGACTTCAATGGCAGATGGATCAAGCCCTAGAATGGCATTAAAAAAGAAACCATTCATACTATGTACAGTGTTAAAGGGTGGATAATGTTCAGTGAGAGAAAGTAGATGGCTATGAGTACATTTAATGGAATATGGAGACTTTCACCTTTAGGTGTGTTAAAATGCAGCAGAGGTTGGTAATGACTGAAAGTTGTTAGCGTCTGACAGCTGTTGAGTGACCTATGTGAAACGAATTGGTGGTCTCGGTCCAACTCTCAGTAGAAAGGAGTTCACATTACAAATGGCATGAAGATGGCAAGCCTTATTGGTAGGCTGAGCAGCGAAGTCGAGGACTGAACTAGCAAGAAAATGATGCTATCCTTTTATCCATAGAAATGGTCTCTCCAGGTGAGGGTTGAGACACATGGGTGGGGAGAGAGGAGGCTTTCTTACTGGTCCCGAGATAGCCCTTCCATGAATAAACAAAGAATGACATTTTCAAAGGCTGTCAATCCCTAGGTTTTATTTATTGATTGATTTATTTTGTTTGTTTGTTTATTTATTTTCATAAAAACTAAACTTACTTAAAGCTGAAAGCTGAAGGGCCAGATTGTCAGCTTGTATAAACCAGTATAGCTCCACAGACTTCAGTGGAGTAGTGCTATTTTATAGCAGATGAGGATCTGGACCAAAATTTTCAACAATAATTGTTCAAAGGTCTTTGATCATGAACGCACAAGTATTATTTATGTTTACGTTCCAGAGATTTGCATGTAGCATAGTGGGGAGTATTTTATCTCTTAAGAACATTGCATCAGTATAAATAATCCATTGACATTCAAAAGCAAAAATAAAATACCCTCTTTTTACCACCAGATGGACCATAAAGGTTTTTCTTCAAGCACCTTCCTCAAACAAACTTGACAACAATACTTAAATTCAAAGTTCAGTCAAAGGAAAAGGAAATATGGGAAGAGAAGAAAAGCAAATGTTCTTGACTATGTGATTGCATTACAGGCAACTACAAACCCACATGTTTAAATGTGACACTAGAGGCAAACCAAAGAAGAGCTCTGTGAAAGGTTGTCTCTCTCACCAACTGAAGTTGGCCCAATAAAAGATAGTACCTCACTCACCTTGTCTCTCTAATATTCTGGGACCAACATAGCTACAGCAATTCTGAACATCACAGATAAGAAAATAGGATATCACGCCAAAGTAGGACATAATATACAATAATATACATACATAATATACAAAAAACAATGCAGTCCCTCATTTGATAGTGCCTTCATAATTTGTCAAAAGGTGTAAACCAGCACAAATCCAAAGTGAACTCTTAAGGCAATTGGACCGAAATTTATCAGAAGTAGAGATAGACATAGACATAGTCACACAAAGACCGAGGCAACATTTTGCCAAAATATCAACACAGAAGCTATCAACAGAAATTACAATTATTGAGGAAACTATGTTAAATTTAAGCTTTCAAGATGGAAAACATAAAATATGCAGCAATGTGTTTTACGTTGGACTCACAAGAGAAAAGGAAGATGAACACCAAGGTAATATTGCTTTGGTATCAAAACTACATATCTAAATCTTTCTCTTCCAGTTCTTTTCATCCTGTTTTTCTAATTGTCCTTTCTAGTCTCTTTTAAGGCTGTTTATACAGTTGCATACTTCTTAAAATATCCCACTGCTGCATTACTACCAATAAAGCTCCTCTGTTGATAATAATGGTGAGAGTAGCTGCTGGCACTTTAACCACCATTGTCAGAAAAGGGCTAGATCACAAAGCTAAAATATCAGTGACCTGTTTATCTACCCTAGCATCTTTTTTAAGATTTTCTGCCAGAGGCAGCAACAGCGGGAGTGCTAGTGTAGACATGTGGGCAGCATTTTAACCACCATGTCTTCTAGTGCTGCTCATGGTGGAACTGGAAAACACAGTGGTTAAAACTCCAACAGTAATTGCTGAACTGTCTATGAGCCTGACTCCAAGCCTTTTGAAGTCCATGGGAGTCTTTCCAATTACTTCAGTCGGCTTTGGACCACATCCTATTGCAGTGCTCCTACCAGAGAAGTTCCAGGGGCAGGTAGTGCAAAAGTGGGGAATTTTAAAGAAAAATGTTTTTGTAGTCAAGGCCTAGTCAAACCTTTTCTCAGGCTCAACCCTTTGTTTTATCCATTTCTCAGAGTTTAAGCCAAGCTATTCCATGTTTCATCATCAACATGAATAGATTTTGCCTCACATGGAAAAGTACAGCTTCTGGAAGACTTCCAGTCATGCTTACAAACTTAAAGTACCAGGTGGTCATGTGGTGAAATAGGCAAAAATATAAAGTTTTATCTCTATTTTATGTGAGACAGAAATAAACCTTTTGGAGAATTTGCAAATTATATTAGAAAAACAAGGAGACTTTCTAACAATGAGTGGAAAACAGCCAGGTGGCAAGAGCAGCCCCTTGCCTAATTCTTTGAACTGTGTGGTCTAAGCACATTCAGCATAAGAATAAAAGTCATGCACACAGCAGGGTCTCAGAATCAAGAAGAGAGATCTTAGCTAAATTTTTAAAGTGAAGTACTCTGTATTATGGGGATATTGTATAGCAGAAGCCATAAAGGCCAAATTCTGTCCTGGGATATGTGTGTGTGCGTGAGTGAACACACACACATACTTGAAATTTTTTCCCCCTACAAAAATAATCCTATTCTTAAAACTAAAATTATCTGACTCAGAAGAATGGTTGCAATGTTTTCAAAATCCTGAATTTAATCCTTACAACTAGCCAAACTACTAGGCAAACCACTCAGCAGGCTTCTCAGTATACAATGAACCTATCTTTGTAGTAGAATAATATTGGCTCAATTTTCAAAGATGCCTCTGACATGATGCTCACAAACCTGGAAGTCAGCCATGAACCACTTTACATGTATGGTTTAGATTCATGGCAGTGCAGAGTGAATCTATTCTACAAGTCTGCTATATAAAACCCACCCATTTGGCAACACGGACACAGACAAAACAAATATTTTGTCTTTACAGTAGAATCTGCTTTAATGGAGGACCTTGACCAAAACCAACTGAAGTCCATTGAAAGACCCAGAAACTAATGCATCTTTGATGTGAAAGGCTCAATCATGTGAGGACTTAATTAACTTGAGATTCAGGTTTTCAACTATATAAAGTTATAGTTTTCAATTATATAAAGTTGAACTATATAAAGTTAAAGTATAACAAACAATTGGCATGTTCAGAGTGTCCTACCATGGCTTTAGGTTTTTGAATAAATCTTTCTCCTAACATTCTTCCACTCTGAGAAATGTTTTACAGGTATCATGAATGAAGACCATTTCACATAAGACTGTATTTTACACTGCTTCTATATACACAACTCTTGTTGCTTTTAATGGGATCTTTGCACAAAGATTAATGATACACTATAATCCTCCGAAATCTTCTCACTCATTATATCCATAATACAGAGAACCATAATACATGTAATATCTTTAGATAACAAAGTGTAGCCATCACAGTAGCCTTCTATTTGTGGCCTATCAAATCTTTCTGTCCTATCTTTATTTTTCCTTTTGGTAACCAGTTGGTGGTCTTATAGCTCACAATCTGGACTAACATTTGTAACTTACTTTTAAAAAATTGTTTGACACAATTGATTACAAGGTAACTTTCTAACAAATAAGGTTAGGGTCCATGATCTAAATCCAAGGATCTTTCACAAATGGTAACTGTAAAGAACTGTAAAGCATCTCTTCCCTTTGGTTTATGCTATCTGCCAAATTCCTGCTCAATACACAAGTATTGATAAGGCAGTGCTGTTGTACAGTTGTGGATTGATCTCTTTTAGCAGCACCAGATCTCCATGGCTGCCAGAATAGAGTGAATGTGTTTATAAATGTGGTGTTTATTTTTCTCTAGATCTAACTCTCTAAGGTGATTTAGGAACTTCGGTAAGTGACATTTCTCATTCTAGTTTTTCTTCTGATATATTTGCTGTGCCTCTTTTCCCCTCCAGTGTACACATTTTTTATTTGATGGCAGTTTTAATGAAGTTCGTAGATTTAACCACTTTTCCAGAGACTGTCATCCATCATGGAATGTATTTAACGTTCTCTCCATTGAAGTGTTCCATCCAAAATAATTTTGATGTCAATATATTTTGTCTTTCCCCAGCCCCACAAGAGATGCAGGAAGTGTCCATGTAAATTATGTTGTATTATCTATTCAATATTATTTCCTAGATTGACACATTTCTTGACTCTGCCATGCAATTTCAAAATAGGCTGTATTTATGTGCTCATTAAAGTTACATGAATGTTGTGGGTCAGCTCCTCAAATGGTGTCACTTGGAAGTCAAATGGAGCAACCCAAATTTAAAGCAACTGAGAATTAGGCCCAAACTTTAACAACTGCTTTCCCAGTTGGTATTGTTTGAACTTGAAAAAAGGCATATGTGTGTATGCACATGCATATCAATATTGATATATATATATATATGTACACTGTATGCTATGGGATAATAAAATACACTGGAAATAGTTTTACCTTCTGATGAAAAGTGCTATATAATAGGTAGGTATTTATTATTGTTATTATTATTATTACTATTATTATTTTATTATTCAATCCTGAATCTTCAAAACAAGCAAGACCTATTAATCACATCAAATCCTTATTTTTCACATGAACTTCTTTATTGTTATGTCCACTGCCACTGGAAATCAGGCTTGCTTTTTGCCCAGTTTCACCTCTTGTAACAGACGGAAGAAAGAGTCAAATCTCATCATTCTTGGAAACTCCTGCAGATGATAAGATGAGAAAGTATCAAGGATACTCAAGCCATGACTTACTTTATGAGGTAGCAGGAGAAGATCATGATAGGCGTCTGTCATGTCCATCACAACAGAAACTTTGTAGCGCTCAGCATCTCTAATATAACTTTATTTTGCCTTTTGCAATAATTCCATTTTATTGCTAATTTGTTCTCTGCTCTTATCAGGTTGTTAACTAGGGCTTTATAATGATGTTTTAAAAGAAAAAACTATTACTTCAATCAAAAAATCTGCAAGAAGACACGCTTCTGTGTTTCTTTAGAGTAACAGAATTGCGAGCAAATGATACCTTTATTTTTTTAGGTCTGGAAGATCTCTTCTAAATTAGCACTTCCACACTTGTTCAGTGTTTTACCCAGATCCTCTGCATGTATAAATGAACATAGTTCCATTTGAAGTCAATGATGCTGGATGAAGTGATTATTTAAAGTCATTGGATTTACTCCAGCTGAGGATGTGGGTTTGCATGCTTGAATTAATATCACGTTCTTTGTTATGACTGATCAATCTGGACAAATTACCTGATCGTTTCCTTATACAATATGAAACAGCACAGTAAATGTGATTCATTCTTTAAACTATTGTGTATCTATGTCAACATCTATTACTAGGTCTGTCTTTCTACATCTTTATAATGAATATGCATAATATATACGCACATGTAGGGCTCAATCCAGGGTCCCAGCTCAGCCGTGCAAAGCAGCCAGAGGGATACCCCATCACAGAGGAGGATGGCACAGCTGACTCTATGTGCTGTTCTACTTCCCCCTCACTCCCTGAACAACTTTCAGTGTAGTGCATGTGTCAGAGGTAGTAGGGGGTATGGCCAGTGAGCCTTACCTAGTGTAACTTAGAGCATCCCTGTAGTCAGCTCACAACCACCTTTCCCTGTGCAAACATCCTCAGATGTGCCAAGCATAAACATAGTTGAGCATTGAGCCCAGACAATACGTACCTGTTTATGTTGCTAGATAAATAGCTCTACAAATGTATAATTGGGAAGCAGAAGTGCTGAGTTCTTAAGCATTACTCTCAACAGTAATAGCTCTTAGATTGGTACCTCCTTTAGTTCTTCCCCATACAGTGTCTTTGTTTTCTGATCTTCATCGTTAGGTCTGGAGTAATAAGACAGTGTAGGCAAAAGGAATTATTGCTAGAGCGGGTCAAATATTGGTCAAACATTTTTGTAACTAAATTATTTCCTGATTTACATATATGATCAAATATGCCTTTTCCTGTATTGTGGGAAAACCCAACTACCCTTCAAATTGTATAGTGGAAAAATGTTCATTAATCATTTTGTTATTTAATGTAAAATATCCAGCATTTTCCGTGCATATTATTCACAATCAATTGTCTGTCCAATTCAAATTACTGTCCTAATGTTTGGTTTGTGTGTGGGTGCACAGAAGGGTCCCAAGGAGGGTGCAGAGGAGACAGCATTGAAGATATCAATCACTATAAATGTATATTCCTTTGTAGATATTTGCATTATGTAAACTGAGTTTCTCAGCTTTCCTGGTAAGAGGTGCATCTTAGTCTGGATATCTCACTGCCAACTGAAAATTAACATGGCCAGAATGAACCTTTTGGCCTAAATCCTCACCAAGGTTAGGACAGCTTTTCACCAGCCATAAAACTGCCCTAAGAAAGAGTCACCCGGCCCCTGCAAGATTCCCCTGTATGATGGGGGAACCCCATGTGGTGCCCAGCCATTGTAGTGGTTCCTAAGCCATCTACCCTCCAGGACACTAGCATTGGGGATCTCACATATGCCAGTGATTTTTGGCTGCCAGAATAATCCCTTAGCACCATTGACAGCTAACGCAGAGAACAGGACTAAAGCCCAGGTGGCCCCAGGTTTTTGCTATGGTGGCTGAAAGTCACTTTTGAATACCCGCCCCCTTTCTCAAGATGCACCAAGCACTCCTCAGCTACAGCTGAGGATTGATGGCTAGCTTTCTTCTCAAACAATCCCCAAATCCTCTTCGTCTCCAGTGGCAATACCAACATCCTCCCTGTCACTCAGGCTCATTATCTAGTAGTCCTCATTGACTCCTCTTCTGACTTACACATCCAACCTGCCTCCAAATTTTGCCATTTCTTCCTGCATAACATTTCCAAGATCCAACCTTTTCTTTTTGTCCACACTGCTAAAATCTTGTAGGCCCTCTTGTACTGGCCCTCTTCATCACCCAGTCACTGCAACCTTCTCTAGTGTGTCCTTCCTGACACACATCACCCCCTTCCATTGTGTTTCTTTTTGGATAACCCACTTCACCTCAACCCCATCTTCATCACAGAGATTAATCTTGATTGCCCAGTTATCCTTTTCTCCATAGCTGTCTTTGTACTTGTTTCCATTTCCATACTCATGGAACTCCTTCTATACAATGATCCACTAAGCCACTAATCTCTCCTCCAAGTCCCTCCTTAAGACCCAGTTCTTCCATGATCTCTACAAGAAATTGAGCAACTTAGAAATGATAGATTGGGGGAGAGTTGGGTTAGGTATAGTGGATGTGTAAGAAAACCAACACTTCCCACTAGCTAATCTCTCAGATCAAGAAAATATGAGCTCTGTTTTTTTCATGATTGTTCATTTACCTAGCTCCCAAGTAGACGCTTGATCTCCTCCCCGCTATCTCTCTGTCCCCTTCATCATTTGGGTTCATATCACCAATGACCATCTTTAATCACATATCCTGGAATATCTTGACCTGTCTCCTGAAATTTCTAATAAACCAATTTCTCTTTGTTCTTGTCACTCTCTGTTGTAGGTGCATCACACTAGATGATCATCAGTTCAGCTTGATGCACAACTTGCTTAAATTAGTGTCTTGTTGATTGGATTACATTTGACAAGCACTTTAGCTGTCTTAATATCAAGAAGTTGACTTTGACCAGTGTCTCTCTTACTTAAAGAGCTCTGAAACTGTGTTTCTCTAGAGGTGCAGAAAACGACTTACCAACATTTTGAACTCTGATCAACAAACCCTTTCAACATCTGCAAGCTTTCTGTCATGTGCCTTATAGATTTCACTGTGAGCTTCTCTAAAACTCCACAGAAAATGTCGCCACTGAACAGAGGGAAAAGGAAATAGCCTTAAGCACAGGAGCCACTGGAGTAATTCAGCAGTAAGGCGGTGATTATGTGCCGACCTCATTTTTAACATGCCCTTTGTCTGAATGGGGGGAGGTGAGGAAGGAGGGATTTGAGGACTGATGGGTAAGTGTTTTCAAGTATGATTTCAAAGAGCAGAGAGAAGAGAAGCTTGACTTCCAAGACTTCACCCCTGAGAGGCAGATAAATATCTATATAAGGTACACGAGACAGGAAGGATAATCCAGAGGTTAGAGTGCTAGCCTGGGCTGTACCATCCCTGAGTTCAATTCCTTCTCAGCTACAAACATCATGTGTGACCCTGGGCAAGTCATTTAGCCACTCTGTGCCTCAGTTTCCCATCTGTAAAATGGGGATACTAAATCTTATCTACCTCATCTGGAGGTTGTGAGGATAAATGCATTAGAGACTGTGAGATGCTCAGATACTGTGGCGAGAGGGCCTATATAAATAGACAGACAAAGGAGCTTGTTGAAAATGTGAAGATATAAAGCAGAAATGGAGACAGACACCACAATAATTTCTTACCTGAATAGTAAGGAACGGGGTTCACTGGTCACAATACCACATGAATATAGAACTCAGGAAAGCCAATTTTGAAAAATTAACCATCCTAATGAATAGGGGAGAAAATATTAAAATCTCCCAGCATGGAAGAGACTGGGAATTATTAATATTTATTGTTTAATTCTAAGGGAACCATACTTACAGTATCAAAATTTTGAGCCCTGCTATATAAAATAAGTCCATCAGCATCTCTTCAGAGGAAGGAACTGATTAAACCCTTTAGATTTTAGCCACATATATTAGAGAACTTCAGTTCAGGGCTGTTGAGGGGGAGGGGACTCGGGGGGGTTGTATTTTTTTCTCCACCCAGGAGCATGTTGCTGGGGCTGGTCTAGGACATGGCTGTTAGATGGATGTCTGCTGGAAAATAGTTCTCATAATAACCTGGAGGTAACAAGACTTGAGCACATCCTGATCTTGAAAGGAAACAAACTCTATCAGCAAATATCTTCCATTGAACATACTCTTCATTCTGTACCCGTTAAGAGATCTCCTGTACCTACAATAGAGATACTTAAATTTGATAGCTAAGTCCTACTACTTTAAGGGCTTTGAAGATAAAGTCTAGGGGTTGCATGAAGCTCATGCTCAGCACAGCTGAACATGGGGAAAGAAAAACATTTCTTTAAACCACCTTCCCTAATCTTGGGACTGGCCAAAGTTTGAATTGGCCCATGGAACAGATGAGAACAGCCACAGGGTTACTCTCACTTAAACTGGCTGGAACGGATCTTTAAGAACATTTCTGTGGCGCAGGATTATGGAGTGCAGAACGTTCCAAACCCACCCCCATCCCCTCTTGGAAGATTATGTAGGAGGGGAGAGGGGAAGTGGGTGGTGTAAAGTCATCAGCTGGAGGGGATCCCCCAATGTCATGAATTTGCTATTTCTTCCCTCCTCTAGGTCATTCATGAAGATATTAAACAGGACCAGAGCTATCATAAATCCATGCATCAGGCTGGGAGACCCTAAACATCAGATGAAGTACTCCCCTAGGTCGTAACGAAAGAATGAGCAATAAGTAGACGGGATTATAAAGAACAGATCTTGCCCGGGGTGGGTGAAAAATGAATTGCCTAATTTTTCCTTTTTGGATACATTTACTAAAAATGTGGAAAAACAGGAAACAGAATATATAAATAGGGCCAGATCCTCACCTGGTGCAAATTGTCATAGCTTCTTTGACTTCAGCTGAACCGTGATGATTTACACTAGTTGAGGATCTGTCCATAGGTTTTAGGAAAACATTTCCAGCAGTGTCTCATGAAAACTTATTCTCAGTATTAATTCACACTGGCTTGGAAAAGGACACTTTCCGATGAATGGAGAGCCATAAACAACGGGAAATAACAAGTGGCAAATTATCAAATTTGGGGCAGGTGTCTCCTGAAGTGCTGCTTGGATCTACATGAGCTCTGACCTTTTTAATATCTTCATGAATGGCACAGAGACGGGAGAGCTGAGAGCAGCTTAATGAAATCTGAAGGTGCTGCTAAGCAAGCTATGTGTTCCAAAGACCAGGGAGGACAGATAAATAATACAGAGGAACCTGGTGAGATTAGAGACAGGAGCACAAAATTACGAAGTGAGATACAGCTCCTCTGTCTGAGATACCAAATGTGTGAGTCTACTCCTCCTACTAGCAACAGCTTTGTTTTGACTGGTTTCCCTCTGATGTAACCCTACCCAGTGATAGAATCCTCATACACTATACATGGAGTGAGAGGGGTGTATGGTACCAGAACCTTCATCATCCATCTGGGGGATGACAGTAGAAGTCCCAGCAGGGTCAGCTGCATTCAGATGAATCTGGTACTGAAACAACCAGGCTCCCCACCTTTGTCAGTTTTATTTGTCATGGTTTTATTACATCACCCATTGAGGGGTTTACTGACAAGTGTCTCTAGTGCGTGAGGGAACACGACAAAGTCGTATAAGTGCAAAAAAAAGTCTAAGTTCAGCATCTGTCCCCCTCCATTTTTTCAGCACTGGCCCTGTAGGTAAAGTGCCACAAACACAGTACATCCCTACATGGGATCAAAGACCTCTCACAGACAACTCATTTTAAAGGCTGACATCCTGCATGAAGCCCAGCTCCCAGGATTGACTAATCCATGTAGGGAGGGGTGTTCCCTTCCCATAAAATTCATTAACCCTTTTCTTCCCTTGCAGGGGATAGGGTTCATCTACTCTCTCGCAGCAAGGTATATGATGGTAAGATATTCACATACATACCCACCCTGCAAGAGGAACACTTCCATATTGTAGTGGCATTTTTTAATGATGCAGAGGTACCAAAAATGGCAGAAGAGCTGAATTACGGGGTTCAGGGAGAAGGATGGGAAAAATCACAGAATCCACAACTGTGAAAAACTTACTTCCTTGCCAATAGCATGGCTGGACTGCTTCCAGAGTGAGAATATACAACCCAATAGCACACTGATAAGCAGCAATATTAGACTGGATAAATTTGACCACGTGCAGGTGATGCACAATAAAACCATTCTGAGGCCAGTGGGCAAATGCAGGCTGTCAATGAGAAACCCACAAAACAAGGGATATTAGCATGTAGAGTTTAGAGCAGTTGAGTACCACCTGTTGCTGGGCCGCAGAGCAGGGCAAGCCATGGATTTTATGACAGCACAACACCAGAACATGCTCAATGTGTGAGAGGAGGAAGAAGAAACCCCTTAGGCCCTCCACAGCTTTCTACAGAATATACGGACACACTTCAAGGAGATAGACATGTACAGGGAAAGCTGAAGCTTGAACAGTACATTACCTCTGGCTACTGAAACATAGAGTTCCATTAGCACTGGTGTAGCCACTGAAGAAGGAACTGGCATGCCTGCAAAGAACAGACATACTTGCATCGATTGAAATTAGCAGTAGATCAGCAGTCTAGATGTTGTGAGAAACTTCAGGTAAATGTGGGCTATGCATTGACCCAAAATCACTGAACAGAACATTGAAAACAGGCTGCAACAGGCTGGCAGGAAAGCCCGTGTCCCCAGGGTAGGCCATGTACTAGTAACCTCTGGCTGCAACAAGTCAGCAAAAGCTGGCACAAAAGATGCAACAATGGTTAAAAGGAAAGATGTAACGATCTGCATGGAGCTTGGAGGGAGGAGAACAGGTTGCAGGAGGGAAGAGTTTGGAGGAGGCACCTAGAAGTCAGTCTGTGTTCACCTGGGTAGAAGGCTAGCTGTAATTGCAGCTTCACTGTAAATTGTTCTCTTAATAAAGAGTCAGTTCAGTCTTAGAAGCGTGGAGTCCTCTCATGTTATTACCCAGCATAGGGTACACGAAACACCATGCAAGCTGGTAGACTTGAGATTTTTCAAGGAAGTGTGCATAGTCATCAGGCTTTCTGTCTCTTGGGACAAGTTTGCAATATCTTTGTATACAGCTGCACTGTCAAGTCATATTCGGATTTAACTGTACCAAACTCCTTTTCAGTCAGAAATCACAGACATTTCCTGGTGCTGTTGGAGGTGTCAGTTTTGCCTATTCAAGGGTTCCACTATTCTGGACTTGTTGTGTAGAACAGATACAAACCATGCCTCACTAACATGTTCAAACTGATGACCCTGGAGTCTGGATTATATGATTTTTTTTTTTTTTTTTTTTGGTCTTTTTAACCCTAAACCTGTCAGAAGGTTATTAAATGTGGGAGCACCAGAAATCTATTCCAACAGAAAGACTCCAACTGACAAACTCTACAGATCATGTTAGCACAACCCAGTACTTTTTTGAAGCCTAAATACCTAAATATGCTTCTGTCTCACCGATTATGAAGCTTCTAACCCTCTCTGAGAACCACATTTGAAGCTTCACAGAAATTGTAAAGTTCCTCAGCATAATCTTTGTAACACCCATATGCATCACGGATGAAATGCAAGTCTCACTAAAATTACAAGCAAATTATGATCAGCTGTGTTGGAGTTATATGAGCATGAAAAAATAAACCCACACCTTTTTAAATATTTAATGAAAACTAAAGAAATTCCAATGCAAAAATCTTCATTAAAATAGATCCATATGATTGAATGCCAGAAGGGACCTGCAAGGAGGACACAATTAAACTTTATCCAGTAATTCCTGCAGTGGAGAGATTTTTACCTAATACATGAATTGGTCTCAATAAATTGTGGTTGAATGTCTTTTCGAAAGAATTCCAGACTTGATTTAAAGACATCAAATTATGATAAATTTGTCCCTTAGAAATAACAATTCAGAACATATTTCCCTTTGAAATATTGTTAATGGTGTGCTATAGTTTTAAAACTAAATGCTAGAGACCAGGGAGATTCATTCAGGGTTCTTACATCTACCATGACTTCTGCTCTCAGATCCCACCTACTCTTCACTTTTAAGCCAGAGACACCCCTACCCATTTCCACTCTGATCAGACTTTATTATCTACATTTTCCATACCAATGAATGAAGCATCTATAACATCTATAGCTGAGTAAGGAATGCTTCCCAAATCATCTTTTTTTAAGTGGCAACGCAGCTCTACACTGTTCTTTCATATTTGATTTCATATTTATTTATTTATTTTAATTTTAACGTGACCGGTTGTTTAAAATACCAGGGAGTTCCAATTTGCTGATTTGGATGATAATAAACATTCTTAAAGGAGCATTAGAGTCTTAATTCTACTTTCTTGGAGGAGAATTCCTGATCGCAGTGGAATAACTCCAGGTTTATGCTAGTATAAATGAGAATACAATTTGACATTTGTTGGTAAAGAATAAACCTTGGATAATTACTCACAAGTATCCAGGCCTGATCCCATTTGGGATGTTTCTTTAAAACAGTGAACATAAAAATTTAATAAAAATCTGCTTTTATTGTTGCTGATGGTTTCACACTAGATCTATCATTAAGAATTGTATATAAATCTCAGCAGGTCTATGGCCCCAGAGAGTACTTCTCTGTTATAAAAAAAATGTACTTCAACAATCACAGTCTCTAATAGATGGCATAAAGATGTGCTAGACACTACTCATGAATGGAAAAATTGGTATCATGTTAACATGACCATATGGGAGTATGTAGTGAAGTTGTCAAAAGTATATGTATAAGGGACAAGATGGGTAAGGTAATCATTTTTATTGGACCAACTTCTGTTGGTCAGAGAAGCTTTCAAGCTCCAAAGAGTTCTTCTACAACAGAGTGTAAACCAAACAGAGAACATAGTAAGTTACTACATCCTGGTAAATTGTATTCAAATACACGGAGGAATAAAGAGTCCATTCCAATGAGCTCTCAAAAAATAAACGAACAAAAAGCCTCCAATCAAAACAATAGTATTATGCCCACAGAGTGTAAATAGACTTCTCTCTCTCTCTCTAAACGTCCAGTAGCCACTAGAGAGAAAAGAATAAAGTTACTCTCCCTGCTTTGATACCTCCACCTGCTTTTCCCACTGTTCATCAGAGGAGTACCTTGAAGTAAACTATCACCAACATGCCTGGAATATATCCCAGCCTGAGAAGATACTTGTGCTGCCTCTCACGAGTTACGCCGATATGTAGATTCCTATACACAGAGAGAATAAATGAATTTCCTCGCTCCCCAGTTTATTTCCAGCGCAGTTTCAAAGTAAATGAAATATACGACAATCTTGCCCCCAATGCCTTTGATCGGAATGGAGAAGGGACATGCCACGCCAAAAGCGCTCAGCTCTGAGGGTGATGGTGACTTTACAGCTAGCTTCGATCAGGTTTTTTCTTTCACTGCACGGTTTGCTTTAAAGTAAAGGTGCGCCCATAGTGAGTGTGCCAAGGTGTGTGAGTGTGTAAGAACCGCTTGCAGACGGTGATGGATTATTCCCCAGTAAAAAGAAATCCCCTATCCATGGTGCTTATGATGCTCTGTCACACAAGGAGACATGGGGAGTATTTGACTCAGAGTTCAGACGATGTCAGGTCGGAGTTATTTCTTTCCTCCGCGTTTCATAATAGAAATGATCATAAAAAAAAAATTAACAGCGTTGGGTATTGCGAGACCCAAACAAGGTTAGTTTTCCTAGCAAGTCTGCGCAGGTAAGGCGATAGAAGGCAGCCAACTCTTTGTGTCTAAGAGAGAGTTTTTAACGTGCAGGGCATCAGAATCCGTTCACCACATTAGGCAATGCTCCCTTTAACGTCTGCAAACACATGGCCTGTCTGCGCAAGTAGCATTGTCTTGGGGAATTCAGAGATTTCAGACACCTCGGAAACAAAGCCTCAGAAGTCGCAGGACATTCTAGACCCCGGCTTTCCCTTTATTAATTCTTCATGCTTAATTTTACTGTTATTATTATTATTATTTTATGTGCTTCAAAGAGTTCTCACGGACCTGAGACACATTACTGGCAAAAAAAAAGTGTGCATCAAACATTTCGCTCAAACCCCACCTCCTCGCTCTTCCAACACTTTTCAACCTCCCAGAGGCTCTAGAAAGATGTTCTTAGCCAAATACCTGATTGTATTAATGAGCACTTGTTTTTGATAAGGAATGCAAATTTCTTCTCTCCATGTACTATTAGCTGTATCCGAATGTTTGTCCTTTCAGTCCTCTCTGAAGTTGATGAAGGAAAGGCTGGTATGTGGCACTGAGGGGGGGGAAGACACTTCTGATTCCTCGGGGTTTTGTATTTGGTTTTTTGCCAAAAACGCCAAAGGTAGCTAAAGTTACAGAAATGATTCAAGATGCTTCTTTTTTCCAAATTCGACAGATTATTTTTTTCAGCTGGTCCTCCCTTTTAATAACAATGGGATCTAATGGAGAGAGTGCTTTGAAATGATTTTAGAAAATAATCACTCCCATGCCACTTCTAAGTTACCCAAAAAGTTTAACCGAAGCAGCAACTGGGTATTTGCATTTTAATATCCACCCAAGTATCAATTTCAATCTCAGGATTTTAAGGGGCTGCATTTTTTATTCGAGTTGCATTCTTTGAAGTTTGCAAATCGCTCTAAAATTCTTAGACCCTGAAATCGTACTATTTATCCGGGGTGGTTGTTAAGTGGTCACAGGTAGCTTTAGGGAATGAGGCTAAGAACTAGGTAAGTCAGTTCAGAGAGCAATGGAAAGCATCTGCAGTGGTTTGGACGGCGACAGGTTGACCTGGTTCTGTACTGGTTGTGCACTCCATTGGTTGCATCGGTTGGCTGCCGGTTCCAGGGCGATTTTCTGGTTATAGTATCGGAAATTCAAGCATCTGGGCAAACCTCAGACAAGTGGACGGGGATCATAGTTAGATCTTTGCACAAGACAGTACATTGAATGCAACACAATTTGATTTAAAAATGTATCATGATGCCATTAACATGTTTCTCTGAAATGTCATTGCTTTCATTATAACACTCAGACATGTTATTGGCCTTTTCCAGTGCGCCTTTACAATCACTAGGGGACATTTATTGCTTCTATTGGTTAAGTTATTCCACCTGCACTTCCCAGCACAGTACGGCAGTAACCTGGGGATGTTCTAACATCCGCTCTCTGCCGGTGACATTACAAAGGAAATAAAATTGCACACCCAACATTAAAGACAAACATAAATAGACAGTATTAGGAGCCTTTCTGAATGTAATGACTCAAGTGAAGTTTTTATTCCAGATAAGAAAAAATGTAGACCCCAGCGTCAGTTAAACTTTTGTCATGTATCACTTTTCCTCTTGAAAGGTGTTATAACAGCAATTCAATTACAGTAAATAGTCTACATCATCTTCACAGCTGGAAAATTCTGTAACTAACTGTGACCAAACGTTGCACAGGAATGTAGCTTAACCAGTATTACTTTTTTTTTTTGCTGACCACAGGTTAATTAATTTCAAGGAGCTTAGTATATCTAAACAGAAACATACTGAGATGCTGGCAAGAAATCATAAAATCTAAAACGCGGAATTAGAAAGATCATATAAAATCTACATAGCAATATTTTTCCCTGGGAATAATTCTTAGTTTCCCTCACCCTAAAGCAGTAGTAGTAGTAGTAGTAAAACTAATAATAATAAAGATAGTGTAAATCCAGTTCTCTCATAAGGTATGTATTGTTTGTGTATAGATATATATGGATACACCTAGTCTGTGTGTGTAAGACACACACACCAGCCATATACATAGCCTCATCCACTGAAATATAAATGCATGTGCATATTCCAGTATATATGACTGTACCTTGAATAATATGTACATTATAGACCGCATGGCTTTATTAAACATCCTTTGACACCCCAGCATTAAGTGCATCCAGCAAAAGTGAGGAACAGCTGAATCAGTACTGTACGTTTACACAGAGAACTGATTGCTTCTGAGTGCAGTCCTAAATCATACGTGTGAAAAGCTCAAGGAAAAGTCTCAATAACTCAGCCACGGTTATCATTTCAATTAATGGTAATATTAATATTAGCTGCCGTCTCTAGTTGCAATAGAGAAGATTTAAAGCGGATTTAATTTACTTGGGGTATATGAAAAAGCATTTTAAACCCTTGAAGGTGTTTTTAGTCCAACAAATGTAACTGTTTTTTTTTAACCTCCTCGGTTTATAAAAGTGCGAATATATTGCTATTTAAAACCATTCTGTTGGCCTCTTTGCACAATCAAAACTCCCTTTAGGAGTGGGATAACTTCTTTGACTCCAGTGGAGTTACTGGGGATTTATTCTGATGTAAAAGACAGCAGATGTAAGACTTCAGGGGGAGCTTTGTGCACATAAGAAGTGATAGATAGGGCCTCAAAATCTGAGTATACGGTCAGCAAAAGAACCAGTAAATGGGAACACCGACAACTCTCTGCTAAGTACCCCTAGGTCATTAGTTTATGTGCATGGATCATTGCAGAGGGGACAGGTTACACACGTGTGGGAATCCACAGGATGCTTGGTTTATTATTAATTGTTGTTGTTGTATTTTGTGGCTTTAACACATCAAGTGATGGGAGCTGGATGGTCAGCAACTCCAAATGGTAGGAGTAGCAGTGAGGAGGAAATCGTGGACTGGGATTTCAACAATCACAAAAACAATAAGTAGGGCTAGAGCCAGAAGTATTTTCTGAGCGAGGAAAGCAGGATTGGGCCCCTTTTTCTTATCATTGACCTGGACTGTAGCTGCTCATGGGAATCAATTTCTTAACGAGTTGATTTTGACTTCTTGGTGGTTGTTTTTTTTAATGGTCTCATAATCTGTAAACCTTATTGATCAAAATATATCTAAAAAATAAAAAAAAAAATCTTATTTTTGCAAACAATCCAAGCCAAAGGGTTTAGCTGCCCATTTGCAAGTGTTAGAAGGACAATATAACATACTTTAAAATATTTTTTAAAGAAAAACAAACTCTTTGAGTCCCATCTTCCATATCACCACTAAAAACCTGGCAGAGGGATAAAAAATTAACCAACTAAATACAACAACCTGCATGCTGTTAAAGAGACAATTGTGTGTTCAATATTCCATTTTAAAATACTCCCAAATATTCCCCAGCACATAGTAAAAATGTGAGCAATAAACTTTCTCGCAATTTATTTGTAAGGAAACAAAATTATTTTGCGTTTAGGAAAGTTCGTTTTGATCGATTTTTGTTTGTGTCCCGGATTCTGATTGCATATTAACTTTCTTTTCTATTTTAACCAGAGCCCAAAACGCGTTATTTCCTTTTATTTCAATTTGACTTGACTGTTTCATAGATAACCATTTTACACACAGAGACAGGCACACACAATCAGACACACTTATGACACTTCTATCTATCTATCTATCTATCTATCTATCTATATATCTATCTATACTTTCTAAAACTTGCAGAAACTTCGTGCTTTGCTGCCCAAAATATAATTTTGTTCAGTTAAAAACTTCAGGAAACAAGAAAGGGGGATAAAGCCTGAAATGAATTTTTTGTGTATAAAAATACACTTTTTTTCTCTAGCAGGGGACTCCCGTTCCTATAACTTGCTTTCCTGTATTTTTCCTGTAGAATCCAAAACACTCTTTCAATATTACTCGTTTCTTTCTCCTTCGTTATTGCGTCCTGGTCTTTTTTTCTCAACTTAGAAAGGTGTTCCGAAGATCTTACCCTAATTTTTATTACAATATCTTGAAAACTCTGACACATCTGAACGTAAACGTTGGCATAAAACTCCCCAAACACGAATCCGCCTAATGGTGTCTAACCTTTTGAAGAACGTATTTCTGAAATTCTAGTAAAGGAACGCATCTCTGAAGACTTGTATTATTTTCTTTAAAGCCCTTCAGACGTTTAATATCTTTAATCAAATTTCTGTAGAATTACGGTAGTGACATTTTAATAAATATTCACACCAAAGGACAGTGCACATCAAACACATCTTTCAAAAGTTGGGGGATTTATGGATTTTTTGCTTTTGTTTGGTTTTTTTGCAACTTGGGTATTAGATTTTATTTTTCTTGCTAAAATGTCAATCCTCATTTAGGAAAGGTGAGATCTATAGATAATTATGGGTTATTTTGTTAATTATCTAGTTACTTTTGATGGTTAAAAAAATACACACATTTTCTATTGTGTTAATTACTAGGATGTCATTCTACCAAAGGTGTCTTTGTCAATTGCGAGGAGCGGATGGAAGGGGCGGGAGCAGAGAGAGAGAGACAGGAAAGCTTTTTAAAAATAAAATCTTAATAGAATTTCTAATGGTAATTTAAGAAATTAAAACCTTCTCATGTTACTTATTTTGCATGCGATCATTTTGCCTCTCAGAGTGACATGGCATTTATTTGTTTCTGAGGGTTTTTTTTTTTTAATACATAGTTTTCTCTACAGTTTGTTCCAAATCTTTTTTCATCCTTTTTCATACAAGCAGTCATCTTTGGTTTTAATAATCGTTTCCATCCTGTAAATCTGCTACAACTAGATTTATTCTATTTTCTTGTCTTTTCCTAACCTAAGAAAGAACATCCAGCTACAGAAGCAAATTAGCTCAATAATGAAATAAACAAAAATAAACCACTGAGGTGGAACACTGCGTATCTTATCTTATTTCTTACCTTTTATTGTTCACCTAGCACCTAACGGATTCTAATGTGCAACTGAGATAACTTTGACTTAGTCTGAGCTCTCTTAAACCTCTGGCCCAGAGCTAATTAAGAAAAAATATACTCCAAATTACTATTTCCAAAAATACCTTGTTCATTTGTCAAAGTTACCCATGGTAATTTTTTCAAACAGCACAATAATTATGAATCACTGCATTTAACTACTCTTCATTATCTTCAGAAAATCAATATCACTTCATTTAAAATGATTAAGGTTACAATAAACTTGCTATTGCATCTGACTTCTCCAAATGCGTTATCCAAGGAGTATACTGAGCATTTTTGCATATAGTCTACCCCCTTTCTTACCTATTTATCCTTCTTTTACCATTCCAAAGTTCATTGCAGGACACTTTTAGAATATATAGCTATTATCCCCACCTCGGTATTTTGACTTTCTTAACCTGATAAATCCACTGCATAGAACACTGACATTTTAAAATGTTTTCGTATTTAGTAAACGAATGATCTGCCATTTCTGTAGTAAAACCCAGAATATTGAGTTCAAATAAAAATGAAAACCAACGTCAAATATATTTTAAAGAATTAAAGGTAGGCAAAACCATATGGAAATTATTTGGATGGAGTTATAAATTGATCAGGAATTGAAACTGTATGAGGAAATCATTCTGCTGGTATGGGGGAAATGAAAAGGAAAGTTTAGAAAAATATCTAGGTGTGGAACATTAATTATAACACACAAAAGTCTTCACTTTTGTTAGCTTGGTAGGAAAGCGTCATCTCTCTCACTCACTCACTCTCCTCTGTCTTTTAAAGAAAGAGGATCCTAAATTCCTTTTGACTGATAGGTAGTTACAAGACAAGATGCAATTTTCTCTTTCTTTTCTGACAACTCTGTCATCCCAGGGATCATAGTCATGTCAGGGTGTCTGTCTCGGGGAAAAAAAAAAAATCACTGAAGCCTGTGGCCATCCTTGCATCAAAATTTTCCAGACCTCTATTTTTTGATTGTGATCCCACTGATCGGAGTTTGAAATGCGAACGCAGTAAAGCCCCTAAGCCTTCAATCGTGTGAAATTTTCAAAAGATCTCTAGAAGCAATCTCAGGCTGTCTGACCCCTGACAGACGTAGATCCCTTTATACCTCTCTCTGCCAGCACTTCATTTGTTGGAATATCTTTCAGATTTGCACCTCCAGATGACAACCTGAGTGTTTATTATGTGTATGAATCTGAAATCTTCACTACATTACAAAGGAGCCATCTTAAACATCATATTTAATTTCAGATCATAATCACCTGAGCCTTTTTTGCTTCTAATTATCCATTCCACCTTCCTCTCTGTGTCATGTTGATATTTTGTTTATTCTCCCTTTTAATCAGTCTTTAAAAAAATCTTATTACTTTATTCCACTGGGGAATTAAACATGTCACACTGGACACACATCATGACTATATGGAGATATACACTGGTCACACATCATGACTATGTAGAGATATATAGTTATAACTACATTTTATTTATTCTCTATTGCTAGCTAGCTGTGTGTGTGTTTCTCTGGGGGAAAAAACAATACAATATCTACTACTGCCATTGCAATTCGAATTCTTTTAATTAATCTATATAAGGCTATTTACATTGGAGTATATTGACAGCAGTGTTTACTTTCTGTCTTGTGACGTAATAAATTGCCATTTGGTATCAACCAGAGAAGATCAAAACGTTTATATTTTCCTTAGAAACTTCTCTAACTTGCTGGAATCCTAGGTGTCTGGCTTCCCATTCACCTGTTTAACTGAAAATTTTACCGCTCCTAGATTGTTTTAGCTTTCAAAAGAGAAAGATCTGACAACACTGGACCTTGGCATTTAATTTATGAGGCAAAATGCTGTATATCAAAGATCATGATCGTTCTCACTCAGAATACGAGGTTTGTTTAAACAGACCTGTTTAGGTAAGATGTCTAATTGGAATTAAAAATCACAAATTTTATTTTCAATTTTAAAATCTGCAGTTGATGAAATGCTTAAGGGATTACAAATTGTTTGGTGCCCCAGAGTATAAATGCTTTTAAAATGCATCTCCGGACTCAAAACTTCTAGCCACATGCGACAGAGAGGGCTATTTACAGGGTCAGCTTTAAATAGTTGCAAAGGTATCTTTATGTGGAAGATATTTTTATAGATTTCACATTACTTTCCCCCTCTTTTTGGACACAGATTCGTTCTGTTGCTATGATTAACTTATTAAAATAACTCATCATTAGTTTAATTTGCCTAGAAAACGCCTGCCTATGTGTTCAGATGTTTCTGTATTTATCCATTTTTTCCCATAAAACTTGTATTAAAACAAAATGTTACTTTTCTTTCTCTCAAGAGCCGTATATACATAGACCCTCCCTTTTTGAAATAGACCGCAGGGACTGTCATTAGATCAGATGGCAAGCCTTTATAGAAAGTGTTTTGCATAATTACATACCAAAGCCAGAATAGTCACCCTCACATTTTATGGGTCACAAACCATCAACAATTGGCACATTATTGTCCAAGAAACCCCAGTCCATTCACTGATAGAGAAAACTAGACTGCCTAATCTAGAACTGAAGAAGATTGAAATTTCTTCTAATAAGAACCCAGAGAAGATTATTTTCAAACTGACAACGTGTTTACATATAGTTATAAAGTTCAGAGGACCGATGAGGAGAGAGAAAGGGTAAAACCACTAAACATGATTAAGAATCGCACAGTGGCCCTAATATAGATGGTTCATCAAAAAGGAACAGACTGAAAAGCGCCCCCCCCCCTCCACACACACACACACACACACACACACCTCCTTTCCTTTTCAGATCTGTTCCCTTTTCTACCGTTGTGATTCAGTAATTAAGATATTCTTATTTGGACAGACAGCTCCTCTGGTAACTGAATAATATTAGTTCCCTTTGATGTCAAACTTTTGACAGTTATCACACTAGCGTTGGGCAATTTAGCACAAATGCCCTCATTTCTTTCTTTCTTTCTTTTTCTTTCTTTCTTTCTCTTTTAAAAAAAAAAGGGGGGGGGGGAAAGACTTTGAAGAAAAGTAATAAGTGTGATCGCTATCAGCAAATGATGCAAATCGCAGAGGACAGCCATCCCTGGGTATAAATTACATTTTGTGCTAGATAATGAAGCGGAGTTTTGTTTTTACCTCATTGGGCTATCATTGTCCAAAATTAGGGCAAGAATCCCCCTCTCTTCACACCCATTCACCACTCCCTCCCCTGGATCTTCCCCCCACCGCCGGGAAAAGGGGAGATTGTCCCCTTCCCTACCTCTCCAACCCACCCACCCAGTAACACCGCCAAGCCCTCAGGAAATGCCCGGCTACAAAATAAAGTAACAGCTGAACGCTGAGTAGTGCTGATGACTCAGGGAGGGTGTTTCACCTGATTCCGGATTGACATAAAACCACTCTTTTTTGGTCGCCAAAACCTTGGATCTGCCAGATGGCAGAACGATAACCGCGTCTGTTGGAGGATATTAATAAAAACGTCCATGCGAACACGTTGGGTTTTTATTCCTGCTTCGCTTTATTTTTAAGGGGCGTGCTGACGTCTCCTCCCAAAATGAAATCATTTACCTGTTGTCTGGGGGGGGGGAGGGGGAGATTTCAGGGTACCACGCACTGCAGCATCCCAGGCATCTCTCCTAGGTGCCTCTTGTCTCTTTCCAGAACTCAGAGGGAGTATGTAAGGCTGGGAGACATTCGTGGTGATTTGGGGGGGGGGGGTGCACTTTAAACCTGGCCCTGGCATTGCCGCCCGAGGCAAATTAGGAAGCGCTTGATTTAGGAGTGAGCGACCTGAAAACGCCAGTCCAACCTGGTCCCGTGATCCTGGAGTAGGGCAAATAACTTTGTTTCTCCCCACTTCTGATTCTTTCAGCACAACTTTGATCGGGGGACGAGGGAGGGTGGGGAGGGAAGGCAAACTCTCCCCGGTTTCTCGCGAGACCCAAGCAATTAAGGAAGAAAAGAGAAAAAAAAAAAAAAACCCAGCCCATCGCTTTCAGCTCCGGTTCCCACTGTATCTAGATTTACATGGAAATCAATAACGCCGCGTTAATGCTCTTTATAATCTAATTATCTCCCGAACGCCTCGGTCGATGCGTTTTTCGGAGGGGGTGGGAAGGCAGCGCTCACTCTCACTTCGCTTTCGTGCACGGTTGCAAATCTTTCATAAGTAAAAAAGAATTGATGTGACCCTACCCACTTGACAATACAACCTGCCCCTTGCTGGAAGCGAAAGCCTTCCCTTAAACACTTGCCCACCAGCTTTAAAGTGAGGCAATACTGGAGGCAAAGAAAACACCTCTCATTCCCCCCCCCCCCCAGTGTATTTATATCAACCAAAAAAAAAAAAAAAAATAACCACACCCCAATACATTGTGTGTGTGTGGGGGGGGGGGGGGCATATGACCTACTTACCTACACAGTTCTCACTGATACTTACCATGCATCCCTTTTTTAGCTTCCTGGTGATGAGTCTCATTAGCAGCCTTACGGCTCATACTAATTAATTTAAATGCTTTTGGTAACACTATCGGAAGAGAGAATTGTTTATGTCCACAAATGTGTGATATTATTTTCGGGCTCACATTACCACCGAGTCCACGTTCCAGCAGAGGAAGGGAGCATTGGATCTCTCTCCGTCTGGGTGTGTGTCTCGCCGATAAATCCACCAGGCTTTTCTGGAAACTTTTGCCCAAAAGGGTCCAGTGCTGTGTAACAATTTCCGAGGATTTACATTACACCGTCACTCAAAGATAACAGATTAATAGAGTGAAAAGTCTCCACACCCCTCCCACCCCCCTTCCTGATCTGACACAGCAAATAAACCAACTCAGATGACCAATCTCAAAATCCAGTGCCGGTATTTTAATTTGGTGGGGCAGATAAATAAAAAGGACTTTGCGATGTTTACTTGCTATTTCTCTTTAAGATCTTAAAATAAATCTTCGCCTCTCCTCTCCCCTTCACCCAGGCAAAGGTATAATAAAATAAAGCCAACCCGTTCGAAATTACCCCCAAAGTATTTGCAAACTGAAGATCTCATTTCTGGCCCTACTTGTTATGGAGGGTGGAGGAGATATCCTAAAACCCTTCGAAGCTTTTGGGCTTGCAACTCACCAGGTTGTGTTGTAATGGGCTTTGACAGCTTTCTCAAGCAACTCTGAGACTGAGTCCAAAATTAAAGCGAGGACCATCAATCGACCACTTATTTAAAGATGATCCAATAATTCATTTTCAAACTTCCCATGGAAAGGCTGCAGCTCAAAATTCGGATTCTTTGTGAGGTTCTGGGGCATACAGAATACATGTTTCTATCTATTGGTGCGTGATCAAGATGTGAATTCCCATTTTACAATTAATACCTCACTCATTTTTATAACAAGATTGCTACTGCTCAAGAGGAAAGAGAAGCAGCAATCATATGCAGGGTAAAGAAAATACTAAATCATAAAGGAAAGGCGGATTACTAGCTGGGAACGTAACAATAGATGATGACACTAATAGAACCATGCAAGGGATTTCATTCACATGTTTATAATTTGATTCTTGGAGGGGGAAAAAGTTGTGTGTGTGGGGGAAATATTTCCATACCTGTTGCAAGCATTTGAGGATATTTTACCTGTCTCCAAAGCTCCTATCAAAGGAAAGAGAAAGACTATTTTTGAAAGCTTCATATATAGGGATCAATTGTTTTGAAAGTGTGTGTGGTGGGGGAAGATACATTTTCGTCTGAATCTTTTCAAGGATAAAGCAACTTACGAAGAGCAGTGTAATCGGTTCAGCTTTGGAGAGATAGTGTAAGTCAGCTGAATAGCTTCAAATGAAGTTCTTCAATGGTAAAAAGAAAAGTGAAAAAATGTAAAAAGGGGTCACCTTTAAATTATTAGACAACGTATCCCTTAGTTCTCTGCTCCTAGTTTTCTCTGGAAGTAAGAACGCCCAGACATGCATAAAATCGATAACAATGAATAGAAGAAACGCAAGCAAAATTTCATTTCGCATTAGGGCCATTTATTTATGTTTAATAGCTGCATTTCATAAACACTGCCTTAGTAACAACATTGACCTGGTTTAAAGACAGAGGTAAAAGAGCATTTCTCTCCACACACGTATTTAAGGATTCATTAAGATTGTTTAAAAATCAAAAACGCGGAAAGATTAACAGTGATAAGAAATGGACATAAATACATTGACTTGTTTTTATCTTTTTTTTTTAAATACGTCACAGAACTGCATTACATCCTGAACATCAGTTCAATTATTTCGCCCTCTACCTCATTTTTAAAAATCATTTTACACTCTGGATTGCATAACCGCAAACTACAACAAAAATACTGGAAATATCTGAATATCTGTGTTCTCAGTTAGCAAAGGAAGTTTTGGTTTTGATTTGTTTGTTTGTTTTAAGCCCAGAATGTGACCCTTTGACTGGACAGTTCGCATTTTTCATAGACAGAATATGGTCTGTTTTGCTGAAAACATGGCGAAATATAATTTCAGAATAGCACAGGGGGAATCTGCAAAAGAAATCTTTTGGTAAAGGTGATCACAGCACACGATCCATTATAACGGAGTATTCTTTGTTTTCTTTGCACTGTTTTTAGGGTTGCATGCGATCCCCATCAATGGAGGTGAAGAATCGCAGAATATATCCCGGTTTTGAACACACCGTCAGTTGCTACAATGAAAGACTCTCTTTGCTACACCTGAGAAAGTTTCCTTAAAAGTATTGTCCCTCTTCTCATACTTTTTATACCTATCTTATTAGTGTTCTGGTACCAGGTTAAAGAGGTCAGAGATATGCAATGGCCCACATTTATTTTGAAATGTTACTGAGGTCTTACCCTGCAGACGTGGAATATTAGTCAGATCAGATTGGCCTTAATAAGTATATAAACCAGGCAATGGCTGCTTTCAAAGGCCTCTAAAAATCAAAGAGACAATATAAAAGTTCCTCTTTTTCTCAGCTCTACACAGTGGATCACTTCAATACATCTTTTCCTCCGAGGATCCGCAATAAAAGCAGTGGAAAGGACATTGGTTTCCTCTGTTTTAACTACTAGTTAAGCTGGCAAGTAATATTGTTCATTCATCTTTTTCAAAGTTGATTTATAGCAATCGACAGGTTAAAGCGTCATCTGACTTCATTACTTTTAAAAGCTGTCTATTTCAGAACTGTCACTTTTCATCACTGAAACCAAATAAAACACTTGAAGAAATGAATTGAGAAAAGACTTTTAGATCATGTTTATAATTCTTTGTCTCGACGTTAACATTCCTAATGACCTGACCTGCCTTCGTTACCTATATGTCTAATGTTAGGAGTAAAATAAAATCAGCAGTTCAGGCTGCAGAAGCGACAGAAAAGTGAGGAAGTGTGAGGAAAACGGAGGAAGACCAGGACACAGCCAAAACACACACAATTATAAGGCAGCATGTATAATACATACATGTGGTGCTCAAAGGTTTAGCTACGAGTAACTTTTTTCTCTGTTTAAAATATGCAATGAAACAAATAAGCAAAGCTTTCCTATATGTTTACTCCAGTGATATTTTTCGTGCATTATTAGGACCTTCGGTTTTTTTAGCTAAATGCAAAAATAATCATTTTGAAAGCGTGTCTAATAATCTTGTAAATATTCTACTGCACAGGACACACATGTACAGATAACCTAGCTTTACTGGTTTAGATCTGCTTAAATATAAACAAACAGATATAGTAGAGAGAAATTCTGATTAAGAAGACTCATCAAATAATGCAGAAACTAAACTGGGCACATTAAAATAGCTTAGTTTTGTGTGTAGGTGAGATCCCAGGAATCTGTATTTTGCATGGCTTTTCATTTTATTTTTTAAAAGCTCATCTTATCTTCCAGCTATTATATTTTGCACATGTTTATTAATATAAATGCAACCAATCTGAAATGGCACGAATGTAGCTTTTGAAAAAAAGTAGCAACTCAGAAATTAATTTCTAACAAAATATATCAATTCTTCTTTTGCGTAACTTGGTTTGATTTTTTGTCTGTCTGTGAGGCAATAGTCACCTATACAAATGTAAAAGATAGATTCCGAACTTCATTCAAATAAGTGGAAACATAAATCTTCATTTAGCAAGCTACAAATCTAAACCGATGTTGCGTTTGGTTTCTGTCCATCAGTATATATATGTACATAACGCCGCTTTCCCGAGCAACACTCCACTTCCCAATTAGTAATACAATAAATATCATTCCAATACCACTAATCTATTTTAATGTCTTGAATGCAATGGACCAAATATTGCAAATGTTAACTGGGTATTTATGAGCTATTTTAAGGCTCAAATATTTCTAGAGGCAATTTCTTAGCAGCACACTTTACTGTGATTTGTTCTAACTACTGAGTATTGATAGCTTCAACTTGCTGGGCTTTATTGGTATCAGACTGTTTTAACATTTGTGTGGTTTATTATGTCTTTTCTTTTGAAATGCCTAGTTTAATTGTATTCTTCTACAAACTCCATTACCACTGCAGAAGTCGTGCTAATGGGTTTCTGTATAAATCAGCCACTCTTCCGTACCTTACAGCGCCACCTTGCTGCTTAAATTATAACTGCACGGCGAAAATATAATAATAGTGATATTTGAATACACTTACTTTTCATAATCAGAAACCTGATAGAACAGGACACTCGAAAGTACTCCCTACTAATAGTTTCAGAGACTTTATATCTTTGCTCAGCATCTTCCTTAGTATCAGAATGTGCGTGAAAAAGAAAGAGAGAAAGACAAAACCAGAGTCTACAATTTCACAAAGACTGAAGTCGTAACACAAGCTGCAATGTTTAACATGAGATATAAAATAACGGATAGTTTTTCTCACCTTGCCTATAATTTAAGACCCAATTTTTATTTTGTAGGTAACTAACCTCATGGGTGTGAATGCAAAGTTATCTGGTAACACAAACAGCTATACGAGACTTGCATATTCAATGAAGACGTGCAAAATCAAATAATTATACTCAGTCATACAATGGCATATGAAGCATCTTTTACATTCTAAGATCAAGCTCCAATGGTGGTCTTTAACTATTTTGTTTTAACTGATACAAATAACACTTAAATATCAGAAGAAATATATTGAGCTAGTTAAAGTACAAATTATTACATTTCCTCGTTTCCAAGTCCCCCCCCCCAATCTGTTTATCCAGCTGAATAAAAGTAAATTCTAGTAAATAAATCCGACCTCATTTATATCATTCCATTTGTCCCTGTGGCCAAAGGAGAAGGTTTTAAAAGCAAATGTAAGGAAGAAAAAAGTAAATGCAAAAGAGACACATTATCACCTCTTGAATAAATATTTTGTAAATCATTAAAAACGATATCAATGGAGACAAGGTCATGGACACATTTGCAAAGTATTTCAGGAGACTGTGTTTTTGAACGATCACAGATTGCTGTGGCATGGCCGTGGTGGTGTGGTCCCGTTAACATTTATATTTAATCTGAGATGCGGAGCCCTCCTCTGTAGCTCCCAGCTTCGGAAAGGGTTAACACGTGGGGAAGATGTAGCGTGGAGCCATAAAGCAACTTTTTGACCATCGCCACCCTTGGTTTGGCTAGAAATAAATGGCAAACTTTTCGCCCGGGTTTCAAACGCCCATCAGTGTCCGCCTTCCTTTACAGAAAAGCCCGGTGGGCTGACATTGTGCATGTCAGTTGTTTAGCCTGAAACAATGCTATTAAGTATTGATTAAGAACATCCCCGTGTTATTCCGAGAATCTAGAGAGCTATTAAGAGCCATTTGACTTTACCAGAAAGTACAGAATATTAGTTGATGAGTAATGGGCAAAGTAAAACTCCTGTTCGGTGTGTGCTACTCGCACTATTTCCCCTCTCCCCAGCATTAATACTTTGGGACTATTTCAAAGAAAACAGAAGAGGAGGGGGAAAAAATGCCAACCAGAATGTATACTGGAAACAATATAACCAAACAGCTGAGGCAGGTGGAAGAGAGAGAATTGTGGTTCCGTTTTACAATTAATAGAGAGAGACAAAACGCAAGGTCCGGTGATGTTAATTGCAGAGAATTCAGAGGCACTGTGGCCGGGTTTACTGAAGGAAACAACAAAACCTTCATGAGCATTGAAAAAACAGGAGGAAAATTATTTTAAACCTCTCTTTTATTTCACCCTGAGCAGGGAAATTCCGACATAACCAGGAGCTCACGGAAGTTTTGCAGCTCGTCTGGTTTGTTTTTGTTTTCTTTCCTTCTTTCTTTTTCGGTTCAGAGTTCCGTTTTGCTGTTCGACAATTTAATGCCTGGAGACTTTTTTAAAAAATGATTTTATTGCTATTGCACTTCCTACCGCAAGATACAAAGCAAGTCAGCGGAGTTGGTATTACAGCTATGTCATAATGTTTCGCTGATCCAAAACATGTAGCCAGAGGGGGTTGCTAATGATTCCTGGATTAGAGAGAGAGAAAGAGAGAGAGAGAAAGAGAGGAAAACTGGTTCCATTAAAAAAAAAAAAAAAAAAGGCAATGTAAAAACTAACCATTAATATCGGGCATCGGAATATCTCAATCCCCCACAAGCACGCAGAGATCTGCCATGAGCTTTTTAAGCACCACAAACGCTTTACATATTCTGTCTATTAATTATGTTTACATCCTATTAATTTGCGTAGTCTCTTTTAGAGAATAAGCATCAAACTTTGGGGAGGGGGGAGATACACTAGGATCTAGAGACTTTTCCCTTCGAGGTGGAAGTAACTTTGTCACAGCCAGAAAAGAGGAAGAGCTGCTCGGGGTATAAGAAATTCTGGTGGAAACTGGGGCCGGGATGACACTAGGAAAAGTGTGTGTGTGTTGGGAGGTGAGGGGGGGGGGTCTCTTTGCTTCTCTTTTTGTCTCTTCCTTTCAACAACCTGCTTTTGGCGAATGATCACAGATTATGCAAAACTAGAGGGGGCAGACATGTGTGTTTAGAAGTTACCCTTCGGAAAGCCACGGGTTTGCCTCTGCTAAGAGACGTAGGCCTGAGTCCTTCGGTCTGTTTCTGCTCCCCGGGAATATTTAGAGGGCTTTTTTTTGGGGGGGTAGGGGGAGTGATAGTTATATATATCATTAGAGTATTTGCCTGAAGGGGGGGGGGGAAGAGGAAAATACAAGAGAAATATTGAGATCTCGCCTTTGGACGCTCCCCTCATCCCGTTCTATTATGTACTCCAAGGCCTGTGAGGCCAGATGCAAACCCCTCTCTTCATTCATAAATAAACAGGCTGGGAGACATAACGGCTGCGGTGGTGAAGGGGGCAGGAGGGCTGGCTGAGCCGAGCTCTGTGACCCGGGCCGCGGAGGAAGCCTGCCCCAGGGTCCCTTTTGCAGGGCACAGGGAAGACCCCGTGGCAAAATAAATAAATACAAATAATAAAAATAAAAGGGGGTGGGGGGGACGACGAGAGAGGGAGCTGGCTTGTGGTGGGCGGCTGTCTGCTCCCTTGAAATGAAGGGGGTCGTTCAGAGCTGTGCCCCCCAGTGCTCGGAGCGGGGCGCAGGTCCCCCGGCAGAGATCGGCTCCCTACAGCCGGATTGCTGGTTAGCGCCGCCCGGGTCAGCTGCGAAGGCGGCCCGGGACTTGGCTCGGGCGTTCCGAACATCCCGGAGCCGACACAGGCGGCCGAGCATCCTCTGCCCGGCCAGGGTCCCAGCCGGCTCCAGGCGGACGCTGGACGTTCTGCCTTGGCCAAGACAGCGGGCGCGTCCCAGAGGAGCGCAGACCCGTGGCATGAATTATAGAGAGGCGAGGTGGGTGGGTCGGGGGGCTGGTGCGGCAGAGGTTACTCTCCGTGCCGGGGCTATTTCATACAGCTGCTGCCGCGGTGCTAATCAATGTTTTTCGGGGCAGACTGCCCGAGGACGGCAGAACTCGGTTCACTTTCTCCAAGCCGGAGAGTGACCGCGATTTACATCCAGGCAGCCACTCGGTGGTTGGGTGTGGTCGCCAGTAATTTACTCGGCCGCGGCACCTTGCCCGTGCGGATCGTTAACTAGAGAAGAATGAGCTCCCGGCCGGGGAAAGGCAGGGCGTTGTGATCACCCGGCTTTAGGTACCAGCCAACAATCCGCCGGGGCTGCGTGTCCTCTCCCCTTTACACGTAACGATCCGCTCTTGTGCAACCCCCGGCTCGTTGTATGAACCCAGGTGAGTCACTCAAACAGGCAGATTATTTTATTCAGCCTCCCCCCCCAGCCTTGGTTTCTGGACAGCCAGCTCATTTCACCAGGACATATTTTTCCTCCTCAGATGGGAAGGAGCTAATTTCAGGTCCCACCTAATTTTAAGGTCTGCGGTTTTTCTCTCTCCTGCCCGCCCCCTCCAACCTTCCTTCCTCCCCCCATCTGATCATTCACGTCCTGGTTTAGGATCGCAGGCTCGTGGCAAAGAATCGAGATCAGGGCTGCATGGATGGCGGTCCTTGGACCGGCAGCCCCTTGCATCGCTGGATCTGCGGGTGGGCACATGGCAAAAGGCGGGCTGCAGCAAAGCCCTCTGGTGCGTGTGCGCGAGAGAGAAGGAGTCAGTGCACGAGCGTTAGAGGGAGAGCGGAGCATTGCAGGGGACGGGCTGGTGGCGTTACAGCTGCAAAGTACAGACCGAAGGACGTGAACCTTCGTGCATCAAGCGGGTGAGGGGTGGGGAGTGGAAGACACGTATGTATGTGTTGCCGTCTGTGTCGTTTATCCGAGAGGTTTAAGTGGCCCGGTGCTTTGCATCCTCCCCAAATGCGCCAACCCCCCCCCCCCCCCCCCCCCCCAGCCGAAGGCGGTGTTGCAATGCCCCGCACCGACATGGAATCGGAGCAGCGTGCGCCCGCAGCGCCGTGCACGCCCCAGTCTGCAAAGCAAACTTCGCGACTTCAGCCGAGCAGTGCCGGGAATGCAGGTGGGGAGAGGAGGCAAACGCAGCCAGGGACGATCAAGACGGGGCGGGGGGAAAGAGGCCAAACTCTTCTTTCATGTCCGCAGGCTATTATGAGAACAAGGGACATCAAAGTTCAAAATATAACCTCGTTACATCTGCTTTCTGCCCCCTCCCCACGTACGTCATCCCTTTCAAAAGCGAAATGTCTGAGGTCTGGTGGACTCGGGGCATCGGAAACAGGTGTTGTCACACTGCTGGTGTGTCAGCAAAGTTTGTAAAATGAAGTAATCGGGAATTCGACTCGTTGGAGCAATCTGCTGGCTTTAATCTGGGTTAATTTATACCCCCCCCCCCCCCAAAAAAAAAAAAAAAAAAAAAAAACAACAACCCACCCACTTAGAAATACTGAAGGGCACAAACATAACGAGAACAGATTCACACTCCCACAGATTATGGCACTTGGAAGTAGCATCCTGAGAAAAATAGATGCCTTTTGCAGAGCCGTATCGATGGGCGCTCGCTAGATGTAAACAACCAGAGTAAGAAGAAATACAACTGAATGAAAGATTAAAAACACCTCAAGTTTGTTGGGTTGTTTTTTTTTTAACATCCTTTGCCTACATATAGCATCAGGACTCCAGAGAGGCCGGAAAGAATTTTTTTTTTAATTTATTTAAACCCCTATTTCTTGTAGGAATGATCCTAACAACCATTCTCTAAGGGCTGTTTAACCCGTCCAATTTCTTCTTCCTTACGCCGGAGTCTAAATCTAAGGCTAGTGATACCCGATTGCCAGCTCGGCAGCAATTCGGATCCGTGCATAAGTTCCAAACGTCCCAATGAACAGCTCCGCGCACAGTGCCCAAGAGGTAGGACCAGGGGACCACAGCCGCTCTCCTGGAGAAAGGGCAAGCGGGCTGCTCCAGGAAAAGCGACTTGCAGACGTGGCTGCAAACAGGTGATCTGGGGGAAATGCTGATTTCCCTTTAGGGCAGCTTGACCCAATGTTGTTTATTAAAAGTTAAACCCCTTGGCCCCCAAACCAAAGGCAACAAACGTGCCCGAAATTAGCGTGCTAAGGGTAGCTTTCTTCCCAGCCAATCCAGTTCAGCGTCACTATTTGCTTGCTTACATCAATAGGGAGCCGTCACTTGGGCTCTGGATATTTACCACCCCGGCAAAACAGCGGCGCTGGGTGATAGCAGGCTCGCTTTCCAGGCTCAGCTCGGCCTGCCATCCCCACCCCCACTTTTATACCAATGGGGCTGGAAATTGCCAGTGACCCTGAACTGTTTGGCGGCTAGGTCTGAAAAGGCAGGCGATCCGAAGGCCAAGACAAAAGGTTTCATGTGCACAAATACAATCTCCTTAAGGCCCAGGGATCTGATTCCACATTATACAGGGAGCCTCTAAGCAGGCTGTGGTTCTATTTTTATTTGGGGGGGGGGGGGACGGAGAACTTTAATATAGACATTTGGTGTAATCGCCAAGTATAGGCGTGGCCTGCAGATCTGCCGGATAAACAGCCATCGTGGTATATTATTTGCTTCAAAGGGGAAGCAGGAACGATCATCAAATCTGACTCTCTCCCCCACTCCTCCCTTTTAGGGTTTTGTGACAAATCACCTTCGTTGTATCAACCACTTGTTTCTTTTTGTTTTGCCAGGAAAGATTTCATTAATGCTCCTTCCCCCCCCCCCCCCAGCCAAATGTATTCTCTTTCTCAGAGTGCGTCTCCTAATCATAATTAAAATCGTCTCATATACATTGGCGTCTCTCGTGTGCACACTGAATTGCCGGTGACTGGACGGAATGTTATTTCACTGTAGTCTATCATTTTTACATTAAAAAGCGGCACCACGTTCCCAGCGTGAGATAAGACATATTGTGAATATTGAGAGATGCGGTCGGAGTGATATTAACAATCGATCGTTTAATAGGCAGACGTGATGCATCATGTTCAGCACGGTACTTCAGTTAATATAATTAAGATTAAAACTCAAGTGGTATTGGACGGAACATATATTGATGGCTTGCAAGAATAACATTCGGAATATAATGACTGAACGTCATTGTGTGTGTGTGTGTGTAGTTTTCTTAAACTGCCCTCTGATAAACAACACCGTATTACGTCTTCATATATAGAGAAGAAAACTGAGAGATTATTTGCAGACACATAATTAAGTCATTATGATGCCCTTGCCCAAGAAATTCAGTTACGTTCAGAGAGGACTAAGAGAATGAAGCCAAGTTTATTGTCTGTTATTGTAGGGTATTTGTATTATATTATGTTCTTATTCCTGTATGCCTAAAGCTACGGGCAGTATATAAACCGAAGTCCTAACCAACTGTTTGTTTCAGTAAATGTGGCATTCTGGAAGCAAAGCAACGAGACACATTGGGTTAGACTTCACATTGGATTATAGGTCATTTATCATTTATTTTGCAGAATTGCTCGTTTTTCAATAAACAGACACACTTGGTTCATTTTATTTCACGACACAATTGCAGCATATCTATCTTAATGACCTTTTAGAGGTAGTTCCACTTTTACCTTCTCTGTCGCAAACGTAAAATAGACTTCAGTGTGAAGGTTGTAGTAATCCCTTCCGAAAGCAGAAGGCTTTGTACTTAGCAGCATTGATATTGCTGATTATAAAGTACAGCCTGAAATGATCTCAACTAGTGGAATATTAATCAAATCAATCAAGGTTGACAAATGAGAAATATTTGAGAGAAGGTGGTGATTTACAACTTTGTTATTAGTTAAGAATCTCTCGCCTTGTAAGAGTAATTAATAATTCTTGGATGAGAACAATTTGGAGGCGAAACTCAGACTGTCTTTAAATACAAAAAGAAGAAAGAAAGGGGTTGAAAAGCGAATTATGTGTCAGTGCAAGAGAACATTAAAATGATTTTTAAAAGATAGCTACATGAGGATGTAAATATGAACACATACACAGAGACAGAGAAAAACCAGACAGGAAATAAGTACAGAAAAAAATAATTCAGAGCGTTGATTACTGATGTCACGTCTCCCAATCAAAGATTAAACGCAATGTTGGATTTCAAAGTGCTTTAGAGAAATTACATCCAGTAGTAACAGTACAAGGCAGATATCAAGAAGTAACTCCAAACTGCTTTGAGAAATGTCTCTCTCTCTTTTAATGTATGAGAAATGTGAAGAAAGATCCCCCTTCCCCAACTCCAGCTCGGAGAGGGAAATTCAATTGTCTTTAATGTTTATAGTGCTAACCCTACTTATCTTCACATCTACTCCAACACCCCTCCCTTTTCCTTCCCCTTAGACACACATTGATTATTATACTATATGGACCACCAAACTCCCTCCCCTCCTTTCCCCAACCCCACCTTAAAAAACTGACCAAAAGAATGACTTGTTGGAAAACTATAAATCATTTTCGTGTTTGTAACCTTGAAGATTCTATTTAAGTAAATAAGCTTACTGTGAAACAATGCATAGATCCAAGTTCTTCTCCGGATTGCTTCCCAAGTGCTGACATCTCCAAAACTTTTATTTACAAGAAAAGAAAAGGAAAAAAAACTTTGGCAAACTTTATCTCTTCTTTATTATAAGCTTCAGCCTTGCCTTGGTAAGCCCCAGCCTGTTCTACAAAAGGTGGCTAGAGATTGAGATTTATTGGTTTCCAAATGAAAAGATTCATTCGATATAAGAGGTTAACTCAAAGTTCCTTAAACCGTGACTAGCATTGGCAAGAAGCTTTGCCTAGTCAGCACAAAGGCAGTTCAAAGAAACCTTTAAAAATACACACAGATATACATACACACAAACACACTCTCACACTTTAGTCTCAACTGCAATTTTCTTTTCATTTTTGTTTCTTTCTGCCATTACAAAGCCCTGAGCCCTTTTGTAGGTAGCTGGAGGATTTTTTTTTTTCCACGCTGAACTTTGCCATTTTGGTGTTGACCAACCCCCTTTTCTTTTGCAACCAGTGAATGAAAAGACTCAAGGGAAAGAGGAAAGAAAAAAAAAAAGTAAACGGGGTGAGCAAAAAAATTTCCCCAAACCTTCTAATTTATAGTGATCTGAAGAACGTTTAAAAAAAAAAAAAAGCAAAAAAGATCCATGCAAAAGGGGGGAGGGGGGAACAAGGAAAGGGGACAAATGTTGGGAAAAGAAACAAACGCATCTGAAGCTAATAGAACTGGTTTGGATTGTTTAAAGTATGCACCCTCCTCCCCCACTCCTCCCGACAGGGTGTGAGGAGCGGAATATTGTCATGACACACACATGTATCTGTCTGTCTTTCTGTGAGGGAGTGTGTATGTAAGAGACACACAGAGCGAGACAGACAGACGCTCTGAAGCTATGGGGCAGAATCCTGTGTGTGGAGCCTTAGCTATGGAAATGCTAATGAAGGAAAATTAACCCAGCCATTTGTTACATTGCAGAGAGATCAATGCCTGACCCAAGGGCTGAAGGGATAGCTTACTTTTGTAGGAAAGATATGAGATAATCGCCCTGAAACACGGTGGTGCTGTGACACGGGGGATAAATATGAAAAATAGCATTTAAAAATGAAAAAAAAAATCCCTTTAAAGAACGTGTTGGGAGCTAAACAGCTAAGAGGTGTTTGTCATTCTCACTTTGGAGCATTTGTGCAAAAAGGATATGCCTTGAAACTAGGAATATCTTCATGTCACTTTCTTCTTTCTGTCCCGAAGAGCGACAGCTCTCATTGCGATCCTCTGATTTTAGTACCAGAAATTCCTCCCATTATTAAAGAAATTATTCTTCTGCTTAGGGAGGGAGTAAAAGGAGCGTCCCGCTTATTGATGGAGGGCAATGGGAAACCTGGACTTTTGGGCAGCTTCTGTATTCCAGATAGAGAAAATAAGTTATTTACTCTTCCTTCAATCTCTCAAGATCATCAGCTTTTTAGTAACAGGCGCAGCGAAAAGGCAGCGTTGAAGAAGCTTAGAGTTATGAGTGGCAAAGTATTTTCAGAGGCAGTTTGGTTAAGCAAAGAGATTGACCTTTCTGATTTTAATGTTTTCAATGAAACCTCGAAATAAAACATATGGGAAGATGAATGGCTTAGAAGGAGAGAAATGCTGTCTTAAAAGCAATCCACATAGGATACCATTGGGGTGGGACCGTTGTAGTTCTTCTTCTTCCTCTGTTTCTTTGTCTTTAAATAAGACATCAGAAAACCCACGATATTAGTAACAGTGACAGCGCAAAATGAATTATGATGTTGTAACGGGAGCAGGAAATAGAAAATAAGAGGGAAAGAAAATATTGACCAGACGTAGATCTTAATAAAGAAGAGATCAACACAGTAACGTTGTTATCTGTATGTTCCAAGAAGCAATATGTACAATATGCAGGCTCTGCTCTGACTCCTACTGTAGAAATTTGCCATTGACCACAGTGACAGGAGGATTGAGTTCTGTATGAATAAACTCCACCAACCCTACTGGCTGGCAATTGTTTCTTTCTCCCACTATTTGAATTTCAGCCATACTAGAAGTAAAACGAGGAGTGTTTTAAAATATCTACTTTGTGCTGGGGAAGTCTTTCTTGGAAAGCTAGTCTGCACATGCTTAGAGAGAGAGACCGGCTAAGTCTTACTGGCTAGTGAAAGAATGAATGTTTAGACCAGGGTACAGTTGATTTCCAAAGAATCGTTAATTAGTAATGTTGCTGGATTTAAAGCACTAACTTCTTGTTTGAGATTAGATTATGTAGGAAGGAAAAAACTGTGTGTGGAATCCAGTAAATCTACAAAATTGAGGACGCCTTTCTTGTCAAGAAGAATAAACCTTCTAAAGAATAGAGATAGACAATGAGCTCAGTGACATAAATAAAAAGAAATATGACCACTTCATATGCCAGGAGTACAGCAGCTTTGGGTTGAAATGCCTAATATCTCTTCAAATGACTAAACTGAACCCCCTCCCCCCAAAAAAGAACAAACCCATTACTACTGCACTTGCATCTGGTTAAATATATCCAGATCTCTAATCCTGCTCCAAAAGCAAATTGAGTCCCATTAAGTATGTTGAATTATTGTCTGTAAAGGGAGAAGATCATGCTTGTTTATAAGAGTAAACAAATTGTATTCACTGTGAGAGATATTGCTTAGTAAAATCCGCATTTTAAAAACATTAGGATGATTATTTAGTCTTGGGGTTAATAGAAGATGAATTTGTCTTTGCATGTGACGCTCTATGTAGTGGTTAATAAAGAACAAAGGTTTAATCTTAGTATTTGACAATTTTTTTTTTTTTAGAAAATGGAAGAATGAAAAGGGAAAAATAAATTACAAGAACTAAAACAAAACACTGAAGAGTAAAGTGTGAACGTACAGAGAAATAAAAGGGGGAAATGAATCGATTAAAACTGGGCATTCAAATTGAAATAAATGCAAAGTCAGGGAGATCAGAGAAATAACTCTCTGAATCCTGTGTAATTTCTATAGCAAGAACTTTTTAAAAATACATCTGGAGGAGAACAGGCTTTGGCTGATTGTTTTTGCAGTTTGATTTTTTGCAACAAGTATCCAAAGATCTAAACTAATTGATTCTGGAGTTTCTTGGAATTTATCCAAAGAGCAATATAGTTTTAATTGTATGTTGCTTAAAACTCCATTTCTTGAACAGTGTGAAACAACTCATAAAAGTCATAAAGCGTATCACTGTTTTTTCCCCCCCAACCATAAATACTCAACCGACACTTAGAAATCTTTCTTAATACTCCTAAGGGGTACAAAATAATTTCAAAGACATGTAACTACATCATAAAATTGGAAACCGTTAATCTGTTTTAACTGATTTAGGAGGCAGTTATGATTTTTTTTGAGGGGTGAAGATAAAACCTATTTTCAGTCTTCCACGAAGAAGCGAGATTTCGAAATGTATTTGAAAACATGCATTCTCTTCAGATTCTCGCCTGCTTAAAAGGAAATGGGTTTCCTCTTTACAAATCATCCAACAGGCTCTGAAAAACTATGTGGAGGGAGATAAACAAGTTTTAAAGTTTATATACACTTTTCTGATCATTGACTTTCTAACCCCAGCCAGCAGGGATCATCGCTAACCAGCCAAAACCAACTTTAAGTAAGCCAATTTTTCCAATTAAGAATAATATTTTTTTGTCATTAGAGGCAATGACTATACATAACAGAGTATTTCTTTTAAAAATACGAGAGGGGATTCATTCCCTTTTCCCCCTCTTCCCGCACGCTTTTCGTGTCTAAAAGTAGCACGAAAACTATGCACTGGCTAGAAAGTGAAATGTGGCTAACACCGACGATTCGTGAATTATTGTAAAAGGTTTGGTTTGGGCATAGGACGTAGAAGTCGCGAGCAGACACCTATTGCATCTTTGTAGATCACTTTGGCGTCTCAGAGAACGATTCAAGCTGGAAATCTGTAAAATCCACGTAAACCTTTCTCTTCTCACTACTAGCCCACCCTTTGACACAGTTGTATTGAAGTTGGGGCTTGAGGTCCTTGGAGGTCTCTGAGTGTGACAGTACTTAGAATAGCGGGTAGATGGCACAATTTTCTTACATTTAGAGAGAAGAACCCACGCTGGGCGCAATAAGTCCATTTAAAAGCCCTTTATTTAAAAGGAACAAAGATAACTGACAAGCAAAGTACAGAGACATCTCAATGACATTTCTAGAGAAGAATAAAAACTCTCTGCAAAGGAAAATACAACATCTCGGCCTTATATATATATTTTTTTAAATATACAAAAACATACTAAAAAAAAGAACTATCCTAACAAGCCGATGAATGATGAATATTAAATTCAGGTACCCAGAATAATAAAATAGGAGCAGCTATGGATAGGAAAGAAATTAAGAAAACAGGGTTATATGTTTCAGAATTAATACAGCTGCAGCAATTCCGTTGTTCAAACTCCATCAAATCAGCATAAGCATCTTTCAGGGGGAATCGGAGAAATATGGACATGGGGACAGAGGACAGCATCTCAGTTTATGATACAGCTTCTAAAAAGCGGAAATAATCTGAAGTTTTTTAATAATGTAGGAAACATTTCAGGAATGTACAGTTCTCGAATTAAGTCTGAATGGTGGTTCTTTTTCTTTTTCTCCTTCTTTCTGGCTTTCATATTTGCAGGAATAGAGGAGTTCAAAAAAAAAAAAAAAAAAAAAAAAGGGGGGGGGGGATTAAAACAAGAATTAAGCACATTAAAGCGGAAATTTAAATAAAGGTATACAGAACCATCTTGGAGAGATCTCTTTCCTAAGAGCGGATCGCAAATATTTAGGGAGAGATACATAGAAAACCAAAGGATTTTTTTTTGGGGTCCCTTTTATCGTCCTTCTTGCACTCGGAAACTCAACGACTTGCCATACCAAATACATACGTCATCGTCATTTTTGCTAAAGTAAAGGAAATAAATAAGAGGGGGGAAAAGAGAGAGTGTAAAGCAAAAAAAAAAAAGTGCATAATTACTCATCTAGATACAGTTTATTTTAGGCTGCGAAAAAAAGATACCGCTAACCATAGACAGCGAAACATCTCCAAAAGCAGAGAAACAGAAGAAACACTCGCGGCTCCATTTATTATGAAGAAAGACAGAAAGAAGAAGAAAGAAACTGAATTTTGTTCCGAATATATGGCGCTGTAAAGAAATCAGTTTCCGTATAAATAATTGTATTTGGGTGGGTGCTTTCCCGACTTATTTGTTGAGTAAATCTCTCTCACTGCGCTGAAGGCGAATCCCTGTTGATAAATCCATCATTACCGTTTGGATACAGGGAGACAGCAGTGCCACTAAATTTATCTTACATTTGTAGCGCTTTAATAGACATTTATTAAATGCTTTTAGAGAGAGACATGGGGCGCCTGATTACATCCTAGTTATAGACAGAACATAAAGACACACGTTCACACGAATTTACTCGAGAAAGAAAAGAAAAGAAAAGACAAAGTTTTGGAGTAAAATTACTACATATGCGCATTTTCATGTATTGACCTAAATGCCATATTTTCCGGGTACTTCTCACGAATCTAATAATTCCATGTATTTACATGTCTCAGACAGACCTATGTCTGCTTTTATTTCGTTCTATAACATATGACCATTTGCAATAGATTCATCACACTCTTTCACACAACCCCCTACCCGCCTTCCAGCTTTTAACTCTAATTTCAATCTTCTTCAACTGAAGAATCTCCAGGGACCTGGGCAAACTTGTGTAAAATAGTTAAACCAAGCGTGTTTCAAAGCGGATCGCTGAGTTCCTCTCACTGCCTTAATAAACGGAAGGGCCCAGTTCAAAGAAAACACACTGGAATCAAAATCCAAATATTGCCAGGCTCCCATATATGACAGAGTGGAGACAATGTATTCAGTTTCACGCCTTGGTTGGTACGGAGTTGGAAACACTTCGCCCTTCTTTTTGTGGGGATGCTTCAGTTTGCTTTGTTCCTTTACATTTCTTATTAGAAGATCCTTGGTTTGCTAGCTTTCGGGTAGATTTTAAAAGTCACCTCTTTATTTTAGAATAAAGAGGTGCCCAGCTGAGATTTGATTCAATTCTGTTTAGCATTACTACCCTTCCACCACTCTGACCCCACGTATATTTCCTGATCTTTTTTTAATTATTATTATTTAGAATGATTATTACAGATACCTAACTCTCTCTCTCTATCTAGCTGTATATAATGTGTATTGGTTGGAATTCCAAATTCGAGTCCCAACCATTGAACAGGTATAGACCAAGTGACTGTATTGACTAAAGTTCACGCACTAAATTGGAGTTTATCCTTCTTATCGCTTCCTCTAACCAAAGACTTGAAGGCTAAAACACACAGTTGGCATCCGAGTCTTCAGAACATACTCAAAAAACCTCCCTCTTATCCAGTCCCCCCATTAAAGAACACTTCCGCTACCTAAAAGTTTCCATAAGAAAATAAATACAAGTGACACTGTGCTGGGGGAAAGCTCATTAGTTCGTTGTCCAACCCTAATAAAAGAGCAGAAGTGCAAATTATAGAGTTCAGCTTCAACACACTTTCTGTCAACTAAAATCAACCCCGTGCGAGCTTGATTCAAATTGCTGCTAACCTGGTCCGCAGTGCTAACCCCTCTCTTCCGCTGCCTCCACCCCCCAGCAGAAAGGATATTTGGTGGAAAAATATTGTTCTAAGGTGGGTAATGATCAAGCTTTACATTAGATGACTGTGCAAGCTCATTTCCCCATCAGTAATCCCAATAATTTTAATTTGCTGCCGCAGTGGAAGGGTTTCGGAAGGGGGGGCGGGGGAGTACAGCAGGGAACTCCTGAAATAACATATTCTTTCCAGCAAGGTAAAAGAAAAACGGACTCTTTGTTTTGATAATTAACTAAGCCCAAACTAGGAAAGCAGATGTGTTTGCTTAGCTAATCATAAGACACGTTTCTTTCAAAAGAGCTCCATTTAGAGATTGCAATTGGGGAGGAAAGAGAGAGAAGGATTCCGGTTTTGTCCCCCCCCCCTCTTTACACCTTCTAATATTATATCAACGCTTCCGAGTACCTCCATCGGAAGAGTCAACAATAATTCTAATCACAATAAAAACATAAAAATACTGGGCTCTCTCTCAAGACTCAGCAAAGCCCCCTGAGCAATCGGTGGGACGAGCTATCACGCCAGAGCTGTTGACGTTTTACTTGTGGGGGTAAGAGGGGTGGGAAGGGAGGAGAGAGAAAAGTTTTAATGGCACGTATGACATATTAAATCAGGCAGTTTTACAATTGGGTTTGAATGAGATGCTAACTGATTACAACTGTGTTATCAAAAGGGCGGTAAGATTTATAACTCCGTGAGCATAAGCCTCTTGCTTTAATGACAATAGATGTTCAATAGAAGTAATCTGGTTTATATTAAGCAGGACGAGATTTTGTTGCCCCTTTATTACATTTACTGTAGTATCCAAGATCATCCACAAAATAGCTGGGACTTGGCAATCCATAGGCCAAAAGAGCCTTTCTGATCACCTATTAACTAGTGGGTTATTTACACTTTTACTGGTGTTTCTTATTCAATACCTCTGTAGCATACGATTCTCCCCCTCGCTGGGCATTTTGGGGTTGTGGTTGTTGTTGTTGTTGTTTGTGCATATCTGTGCTACGCCAAAGGCTGCTCCCCCACCCTTTCTAAACCAACGCATTAAGCAAACTTAAAAAAAAAAAAAACCCTAAAAACAAAACAAACAAACAAAAAAAACCCCCCCAAAAACCTAGGGTCCTATTACAAACCAACGCCCAGGACTAACTGCTTTAAAATTACTGCATAATTAGATTTAGCTGAATTTCACCATTAATTAGGCAGCCGCACTGCGGGAAGCCTTTGAAATCTGAGAAAATGGGAAAAATCATCTGAAGCACGTTTTAAAAACCCAACTTCAATAAATCCTGACAAGGCCTGAATTTCTCCGAGTATCTCGTTCCCTCTACAAAGCGCGGGGAGACAAGTATGATTCGCAGGACCCAATAAAGTTTTAATTTTTCTTAAAAAAAAAAAAAATCCGCCTGTATATTTTTAAATCCCGCTTGCTGGCAGTGGCATATGACCCGGGTTATGAAGTGTCTCGAAATATTCTTTTAAAAGGGGCCTTCTCAAGAACACCTTTCTCTATTAAAAAAAAAAAAAAAAGCCAAGCCCTAATATAACACCCTGATAGATTTGATTTGATTTCAATAGCTATAGAGCTTGAGGTGAAGTAAATGCTTGTTTGGGGGGAGATTCTTCCACAGGTCATTTATATGCAGAGTGTATCCCATCTCTGGATGGAAGATCTCTCTGCATACGCACGCGTTTACCTACACATGTCTGGCTCTAAGTCTTCCAGTGTTCGGATCCCACCTCTACTAAAGGATCTCTTTAACTCCTGCACTAAACGCCAGGGTATGCAAAGCTGCTACTACCTACAGCCCAAGAAATTACCAAACACAGCTCCTGTATTATTGAGAGGGGGCTGCATTTGGTTTGTTTGGGGTTTTTTTTTTTTTTAAAGCATTATTCTCCTCCTCCTCCCGCACCCCCACCAGACCCATTTTCAATGCACCATCCAGACAGACCGAGAGATCGTTCTCTGATACCGGCTTTTAAACCTGTTTGTGAGACGGGGAGGGACTGGGAAAGCGTTCGTTCCTATCCGCTCTGAAGGGGGGCGGAGAGGGAGGTTGTTCATGTTTTCCCTGATTAGATCCCTGCTTGTTTAATTACAGATTCAGGTCGGACGTGCGTTCACTTGCTTTGCGGGGAGTTTTAAGGACGGTTTTCTGGTTGCAGCCGGAACGGCCCCTGAGCTTTTCTTTTGTTGTTGTTGTTGTTGCTGCCGCCGCTGCAGCCTCTTTTATTTTTGCACCCAATGTGTTTCCTATTACCCAAGCGCTGCCTGCGCTCGGCCCGGGCTCTCTTGCATTGCACTACTGGGAGACGCCATGTTGGCTGAGCTAATAGGACACCCAGTCCAAAGCAGGCTTCGAGGCATACTTTCACACGCTCCATCTCCCACACCCAACACCCTCCCCAATGCCACTTAGCGCGCCGAGCCGGGGCCCGCAGCCCGTGGGAGGAACGAGCACCCCCGCGCTAGCCGAGGTGTGTTCGTGTGCTCGCCAGCGCTCTGCAGCCAGCGTCTCAAACTAAAGTGCAAGAAGCACCCCCCCCCGCCGCCCGCTCTGGCACGGTCCGGAACGCACGTCCTTTTAAACCGAGCACTCCGCTTTGTGTTCACTTTACAGAGCACCCCCCCACCGGAGACGGGGGGAGTGAAGCTAACTGTCAAAGGTTCGGAGAAGGGAAGGAGGGGGGGGGAAGTCCTTCTCCAGACCCTGTTTGAAAGTGCTAAAAAATCCGCGATCGCCCCCTCTGCTTTTATGATGGTTGTAGTTCGCGTTGGGCTGTTTGTTTCCCTTACATCCCAGGCACGGATGGTGGTGGTGGGGAAATAAAGATCGGATAAAAACCTCGCCAGGGGAAAAAAAAATAGACACTTAAAGGGAAAGAGTCGCCATGTTTAGCACCTTTTTTTTTTTTTTAAGATCTCGTCAATTTCACATAGAACAAGTCTCTCATTCCCAGCCCTCCTCTTTTGTCCAACTCAGTCGTTGGATAGGTCTTTTGTTCTAACTCAGCATGAAAAGAAAAACTTTCTTTAAATGCCATAAACTTAAACCTAATGCAAGTCCCTAAACAAATCCTCCTCTGCGCATTCCAAACGTATATACATGGGGCTTTTTTGTTTAACCCTTATGCATTTTCTATTTACTGTTATTCTTTGTGAACCAAAGCTTGCTGCAGAAACATATGTCTATATACAGCTTACAGGCTTTAAAGCAAAGCAAAACAAACCAAAAAATCAAAAACCAAAAAACAAAACTGGGGATGTCTTTGGATTTGAACATCATAAATTATAATTTAATGCTAATAACAATGTACAACAAACGCTTGCTTACAATAAACTAACACAAAACAAACAAGTAAAGATCCTGTGTTCTTAGCTGGAATAAAAACTTCACACACACTCGCTCACATGTATAGCACTTGCAATAGAAAAAGCTAAATCTAGAGGTCAGCAATCCCCTTCAATAACACACACACACACACAATATTATATATATATATATATATATATATATATATATATATATATATATATATATATATATATATGATGTAAAACTGCTCAAATTCACAATTATACATCATCTCCCCCTCCACAGATGGGTCTAATTGGAAGGAAGATCAGGGTTTAATCGACTTTACAGAATTCTCTCTCTCTCTCTCTCTTTTCTTTTTTTTTTTTGTGTGAAACCACATTATGGTGTAGTAACTTGTGGTAGAGGGGATGGGAAACCTCACACAGGGACAAAATTGCAAGCTTTTACATACAAGGCATCTGCTAGAGACCAAAGCCGGGGGACGGGACACACACACACAGAGGCACACACACACATAAAAAGAAAGCAACCGCTTTCAAAACAGATCACCCTGCTTCATGTCTTTCCTTCCTTCAAATGTTATTTGTGATGACAAGGGATAGTGGGTATTAAAATACACGAGTTGTGTATCCGATCCTGCAGCACTCACGCAGGTAAAACTCCCCTTGATCTCAATGGGACTTTTGCCTGCGCGAGGATGGCAATATAGGGCCCTGCAGATGTATGTGCATAAGTGACATCCACATACTTTCATATATCCCACATGTAAAATATGTTGAAGACCTCTGGTCATGCTTTCACTGCCCATTATTTTTTAAATCCACTTTCTATTATATATACATTAAAACCATTCTCCTCAGTCCTACAAGCTTCATTCGAAGACCCTTCAATGACAACGATAGATGGCAGTTACAGAGTATTATAAAAAAAAAAATCACACATGCTTAAAGAAAACTCATGGCAAACAACTGACCTGTATTTACAATACTGCTATTACCTTGCTCGAGTGATCTTGTGCGTGTATGTCAGAAATTTACAAAAGATTTTTCCGCCCATTCTGATCATAAAATAGATACTGATCTTCAGATTTCTAATACTTTTTCACAACAATACCTTTCCTATGCAGGCACTTAAGTGTGACAAAAATAAGGGCCTTCTCTAGAAAATCCATTTTTAATTAACAGGAGGATTAGATGAATGGGGAGTAATGGTTTACCATTCCAATATAGTACTTCCTAAAACCATAGATAAACCATGAATTTAAGTCCCCCAACCCCACTCCCGAATTAAACAGATAAATACACTACTATAAGTCTGCTACAAACTTATTGTGACAAGTAAACAAATCAATTTCCTATGGACTTATAAGACCACCAATTATAGAGAAGTAATGTGGTTTCTGAAAGACATTTATGACAGCCAAACAAGTTTCAGATATCAAATAATATTTTAATTTCTGAATACTTTCAATTTTCCTTGGAATATAACACACAAAGACTCGACCAAACAGTTCAGTTATTATAACTTTTACAGTATACAGAAATGTTGCACTTAAAAAAAAAACCTTCAGTTTTTTTAAACACAAAACTGTAAACTCTAAGATACTGAATCAATCACGTTATCTATAAGTGCCAACAGTGTTATTTTGTCATGCTGATTTCAATGATATTTTTTTAAAAAGGGAAAATATCAACAATTATTATAATACAAAGGGCTTGCAAATATACAAACAGATAGAGGAGTTTAATAACAATTCATGAAGAACTATGTGGAACCCAATCCAAATTACAAAAGTTCACTTTGTTTTTTTGTTTGGTTTTTTTGTTTGTTTTTTTAATTTTTTTGTTTTTGTTTTTTTTTTTTAATCAAAACCATAATGTGTCTTGGACACAATTCATTCTACCTACAATAAATCCCCCACAGTTCATTTTCTGTCTGAAAATATCAAAAACCTAGTTTTTGGGGTAGTTAAGTGACATGTGGTTCATTTGGGCCTATAAGTATCGCTCTCTCTCAGCTTCAAGCTAAATTTTGGGTCACTACCTCTAAGTGCGCTTCCATCATTGTGTTGTTGAGTTTTTTTCCTTTTCTTTTCCTCACTTCCTATGATACTTTCCTGGACTCTGTTTTAATTCTTTCAGAACATATATTTTAAGGATACACATTTTTTTAAAGAAGCCAAGATTATATCAAAAATTATTATAGAACCACAGAATAAACTGGTTTGAAACCAGAAAAATACAAAAAAGAACAACTATAGGTACATAGACACATAGGACAATTAATAATTTGGAAAAAAAAAAAAAAAGAGACTTACTTTCTTCCATTGCTAATTTTCTCCAAATTTCCTTTAAAAACACTTTTAGCGAGATTTTTTTTAAAAAAAAAGTTGACCCCAAAAAAGAAAGAGAAAAAAAAAAGAAAAGAAAAAAGAAAAACCCATCCTAATGTATTTCCCTCCTTTCTTTTTTCCCCTTTTCTTTTCCCCTTATTTTTTAAACAAAAAAATGATAAGTAGCAAGTTTTTTTTCTCTTAACAACACGGGAGTTTTTAATGCATTCTGTAAAAGTTCATTTGAGAGTCTTTTTTTTTTAATTCACAGTCCATTAATTTTTTCCTGTCTTCTTTTTGCAAACTTTTAACATCCTTTTACATCCTTAGCAGAAGGAAATTTAAGCAACCACCAGAATCCAAATGTCATTTGCTTTCCTTTCTCTCTCATCTCCCTTCTCAATATATATTTATTTTTTTTCTCCAATATTTTATTGAATGGACATATAAGGCCAGTTAAAACTGCTGCCAGACAGTAACATATCTCTGATTAGGGTTTCTATTGGGGTTTTACCTACCAAACGGACGAAAAACAATTGCTCTATGACAGAAGATGAGACAGTGCGCAGTGAGGGAAGACGTAGTAAAAGCTTCCCGAATCGCGTTGGTTGGTTGGGATACTGGCTCCTAACATACTCTTCCAAAGCACACTGTGACTTCTCCTGTAAACTTTCAACATGGGCTACATCAGAGAGACCACAGGCATCTAGAAGAAAGTTAAAAAAAAAAAAAAAGAAAAAAAAAGAAAAAAAAAAGAAAGAAAAGAAAGAAAACAATCAGTTTAAAGAAGATTGTTTTAAAAAACTGGCAAAATTAGGTGTAGATAGTGGTTGATCACACCCTCCTCAGAGCTAAGTATGTTTTTTTTTTAGCAAAAGGTGACTATATATATATATGCGCGCGCACATACACACACACATATTCCACCCTTCAGGACAGACTGCTCTAGAATTAAACACAGCTTCAAGATCTGAGGGTTTGAATTGCACAACTGTCCTAAGAGTTGATACTGAGATGCTGGAAAAGTGTAATTTTACTATTAATTATTATTATTATTATTATTTATTATTTGCAAAGGTTGGAAAGGGTGCGGGGAATAAGCCACTATTTCTTTTCCACTCAGAAAATAATCTTGAAGAGTCTCATCATTTGGCTAGAAGGAATAATAATAATAATAATAATAATTAATAAAACTGGCCCATCCAAGAATAATGGCGCCCCGGATCCAGCAACAGATTCTCCCCCAAAGAAGAGAACGCGTTTTTCTTCAGTCTTTGAAACTGATTTAAGTGGCCCTTTAAAACTGATCTTGTCAGTTTAGCCTATTCAGAGGCAGCCATGCAAACTGTGATCTCTCTGTTCATTTGAGCTGCCCCCCCTTCTTTTCTCTTTCTTTTTCTTTTTCTCACTTTTTCTTTTTTTTCTTTTAAACCCAAATCCTCTACAAGACGAAAACTCCCTGATATGGGGTCTGGACATTTTTCTGATACGCTAAAATACAATCATTTCCCTTTAAATCAGAGACGTCTGTAGTGAAAGAGCACAGGTTGTGACCTGACCTCTCCGTGGCTTCTTAGGCATAGGACTAACACATGCATATTCTGCGAGTCATTAGAACACAGATTTTTAAAAAAGAAAAAAGAGCAAACATTATATGCATTTACGTATGTGTCTGTTTTACATCAATGAGCGTTATTGGGGCGGCTGAGAAGCTGTATGTATAACCTTATTTTTGCAAGTGTGTATTTCCACAAAATCAGATAACAGAAACCTTTATCTTGTTGTCGGGCAATTTGCATGCCAGGCCTCACATTTTGCAAATAGTAATAAATTTAACAGTTACGACAGTGTCGGACGATTGTTTTCTTGAAAGGCTAAAAAGTGCTCTTTAGAAATCCGGGATTTGAAATAAACTCATCAGGGTTGTGCGTGTGTGTGTTGGGGGCGGGGGAGAATCCTAGCTGAAAATCTGAGCAAGGGATAAAATGCATCCTTGAAAAATGACAGGAAAATAAAATAAGCATTCCACAAACAAACGTTGCATTCTGCTTTTCCTATGGCTACATACTCCCTGCTAATTGATCACCTTAGGACTTGAGCACAAGTAATTTGGGGAAAAAATAGTTTTATGTGTAAAGCAATAATATATAAAAGGAAGTTTAGGTCACGACCCAAAACCTGGACAAAGTCCAGAGAATGACTTGGTTCCCCAGACCCCCTTTAACACAACAAGGAATGGATTGTGAGTCTTTTCTCCCCCCACACATGAACTACATTTTTTTTCTGTTTCCTGATATCAGGCTTTTAAAAACTCCGATGAGTAATTATTTTACAGGTCCTGCTTCCATTCATATGTTTATCACGTGGCCACTTTCCCAAGCTTTCGAATTAGTTACAAAAGAAATCATTTACGAAAACAAAACCACCTTAATCCAAAACTTCTAAAGGTCCAATACAGTATGTCACCCGTTGCCGCCTTAAAGCTAGCAGTCTAAACTATGTGGTGCACAAATTAGAAAGCATGTATTTAAATATATATACATATACATGCATATCTCTCTATATAGCCTCCAGAGGTAAAACCAAGTATCTTACTCACACAGGTTAAACTAGGGTGCAAGCTAATTAGATTTCACAATGCAGTCAATTATTGTTTTATAACTCATATACTAGTTATATGCAGAAAAAGTTGGCACGTATTTTTTCACTTTTAATTATCTAAGAAACACCTTACTGCTTTGATTATTTCCTTCGAGAGAGGCATACTGTGTAACCATAGAATTACATTTTAAAGCCCCGCTAAGTATTCTGGTCTGTTACTATTCATATTATGACTATGTATGTATTGGAGTAATTCTCTTTTCCAACCCGCTACTTACTTTGGACCATACAATTCCTGCTGGGCATAACTGCTTCCCCCCCTCAGATTAAACGATACACAACTGCTCATTCTATTTAATTCAGAGGCTGCTCTTTGGAAATTGGATTTATTATTTTATTTTATGGTATGGAAGCGAATGTATTTTAAATTCAGCTTTGCACACTTAACTTTTTTTTTTTGTAATTCAAGTTTTAATCGTGCAGGACTGCTTTGGTTGTTGTTGTTGTGGCTACCCATAAAACGATCCTCTTTTTAAAAGTGATTTCAGGGACAGAAAGACTTGTATTTAGCAACATCAGACAGCTTTTGCTGCTGTTCAGAGTGGTGTCATTAAATGCCAGAGATGGACTGTTCCATCAAATCTTATTTTCACTGGGGAAAGCACAGGCTCACATGCCCTGTCGGTGCTCAAAAGTTTCCCCTCCCCTCCCCCCCAGGATCACAGTTAAAACTATTTGTAGGCACCCTCTAAGATAGAGCGCTTACTGCCCACGCCTTCCCGGGGAAAACATATCCCATTTTGCTAAAAGGACACATGTAGCAATGCTTTTGGTGGGGTTTCCAGCTTCTTACACTTTGCCAGAGTGAACCGATTTCAAAGGGCGGGGGGACGGAGGGGGGGGGGAGAGTGCAAAGAAATGCTGCCTACCTGAGGTGAAGAGGACTATGGCCTTTAAACAGCTATATTCTGCAGAGTCGACATGCAATGCTTTCAGTTTTTCTACTTGCTCTTGGAAGATTCGTATGTGGTCCATAAAGGCGACCACTCGGTCAGCAGACATTGGCGAAGCGTGGAGGCCGGCAGCGGCCAGGAGAGGAGCTACGTGGAGGGGCATGGAGCACTGGGCGGCGTTGAGCACAAATAACTCGCTCCAGGTCAGCCGGAGAAGGGCCACCTGGTCTGTGATCTGGAGGTCTGGGAAGAAGGGGATATTCCTGGCCCACTCCACCGCACTGAAGAGCATCCTGGCTGCCAGTTCACAAATGTTCTCGATGCCCATGATGTTGTTGGGTTGCATGCATTGACTGCCAAAGCGGGAGGTTGGGTAAGGTTCTGCTCTCAGGAGAAGGGAGATATATCCGGATAGGTAGGAATGGCAGTTGAGAGGGTCCCCATTTGTCAAGGCGAACTGACCATGAGTTGGCTGTGTGGGTGGCATTCTGCCCCTCTGGACGGCTGCAGTAAATAAAGAAGAAACTACAGCAATTAATATCTGAATTGCTACGAGCCTTTCCAATCAAGTCTGCCTTATGGGGGAGGCTGGGTAAAGTCAGCGTAAGGAGGACAGGCATTTTCCAGACCGGGTTCAGGCTAGGACTGGTTTAGGGCTCTGCAGTTCCTGATTAAAGTCAAAGCAGCAATAAAAGCTAAGCAATGCTGGAGACTTGCCTAAAGGGTGCTGCTCTGAACTGCTTTAAGGACACTACGGATCCTCAGTTCCTAAACACACACCAATTCTCTCCCCCTCCCGCCCTGTATGTGCAGAACGTCTGTTTGTGTGTGTGTGGGGGGGGGCAGGGAGTTCCTCTTTATTACAGCTAAACATCTGATATTGCTTATTGATCTAGGGCTGGAGGGCGGGGAGGGCGCCGGCACCTTTCAAAATACAAAGTGCTGGTCCCAGACAACACGTATTGACTATTCACTAATCCTCTGGCAAGGCAAAATTCCCCTGCAACATAATCTACCCGCGACGGCGAGTGTTATGACTGAAAAGCACCTTTCTCAGCTGCTCGTGGAAAGTGGGCCTTTCATTTTGTTAATAAATGTACATGGGGACAGCCAGAGAAAAGGCGAGGGAAAGGGAATAATAGCCAGAGACACAGAACGAGGGGAGAGGGGCCGAAATGCGCTTGTTTTCGATTTGTTATTTAATAAATGCCAGGGTTAGTTACTCTTGCAGACACACAAAGACAAGGCAGGCAGTCCAACCCCCCCCCTAACCCTTAACCTACATAGCAGCATCCAGACACAGAACACGCCATTGGAAAGCTGAAGGCTCACATTTCTCCTCTAATTTTATATCACAAAGACTCGACTTGCGCCGATCAAACCCCCTCCGCTACTTATTTGTTCCCTCCAACTCACGTCCCTTTGACCACATTCCCCCTGTCTCTCCTGGAGGGGTGGTGGTGGTGGGGGGGAAATAATAAAGAAGAAGACGGGTCTATTTTTAAAAGCCAGACCGAGAATCCATAGTGGAATGCTGAAGAGGTCTGCAGTGATGCGAGTTACATTGCTACAGTAATCCGACCCTCCTGTGTAAATTGCAATCTAAGGGTGGGTGGTGGGGGGATGTATCCATCTATCTATAAATGCACACACACGTATTGGGGAAGGGGGGGGGAGGTAATGCTGAACATGCAGGAGGAAACAGAGAAAAGTAACCACGCCTCAGAAAAATCCTCTCCCTCCTAACCAGCAGGAACTAAAATCTCCACCACTTCCAATGAATCTCCATCAGCCAAATCACACACGCTCACAAATCAATTAGGAGGAGAAAGCAGGCAGGACCCCCCCCCCCCCTCCCTCCCCTCTTTCTGCATGAAGGGAAAGTTTCTCTCACTCTCGCTTTATTGTTTGTTTGGCCATTTTTTCCTTTAAAAAACCGAATGGATTTGCCTGGTGGGGGAGGAGGGTGGGGGGAAAGGCAAAATGCAGGGGCTGAAAATTGGAAAACAAATGAAATCCCAATACCTTCCCGTCTCATGCCAACTTTGAGGCATTTTTTGAGGCGGCAGTACTGACACTGATTGCGGTGGTGCTGGTCAATGGGACAGTTCCTGTTCGCCCGACACGTATAGCTCAGGTTCCTCCTTACACTCCGCTTGAAGAAACTCTTGCAACCCTCGCAGGTAAACTGGCCGTAGTGTTTGCCGCTGGACTTGTCCCCACAAACCACACATTCAATGTGCTGCTGCTGCTGCTGCTGCTTTTCTCCTCCTTGGCTCTGCTGGCTCGGCTGGTTGGTCTGGGCTGGAGTGCTGGGGGGCCCGCCTTGTCCCGGGGTCTGCGGTGTGTGGGGGGCCCCAGCCGGTGGTCCTTGCACTGGGGGGGCTTGAGAAGGCTGAGTTCCCTGAGCTCCGGGCACATCGTCCTGGGGGTCTCGCCACACACTAACTACCATTGCCATATCTAGCGGACACCGTTTCCAAACTTCCTGCTCCCCCTTTATGTTTAAAGTTTGTTGGCTGGGCTTGGCTTTCCGATCAGCTGTGCAGCAGTTCGCGGCTCTCTCTTTTTCTTGGGAAAAAAAAAAAGAAAAAAAAAAAAAAAGGAGAAAAGGGGGGAAGGGGAAACAGGGGGGAAAAAAAAAAGCCAGCGAAGGTGGAGAACGGGGGTATCGGTGTGGGGGAGGGAAGATTGCGAGTCGATTGTCTGGCTTAAAGACAGAAAAGTAAGGGGGTGGGGGGTGGGGTGGGGGGGGGGGGGGAGAGAGAGAGAGAGAGAGAGGGGAAAAAAATCTCTTCAAAGATCTCTCTCTCTCTCTCTCTTAAAGCGGATCTGCGGCAGAGGACCGGAGTTGCAGGCGGAGAGGCGAGTGTCGGGGGGCCAGGTCCAGGGAAGCTCGCAGTCAGCCATTCAGGAAAGCCATCCAAATAAGAATGGACACAAGGGCGAAGACTGCACGCGCACGGAGCAGCAGCAGCAGACACACACACACACACAAAAAAATAATAATAATAATTACAAAAAAAAATATTTTTTTTTAAAAAAAATTGCACGGCTCAGACTTTTCGCGGCGCAGGAAGCCGAGGGGTTCGCTGTAGTTTTTTTTCTTTTTTTTTTTTGTGAAGTCCAGGTTGTGGAAACATCAACTGAGATCAGCTTCGCCTTTTTTCTTTCCCTCCCCTTTCCGCGGCTCCTTTCTCCCGCTGCCTCTCTCTCTCTCTCTCTCTCTCTTTTTTTTTTCCTCTTTTTTTCTTTTCTTTATTTTGCTGCTGCTGCTTCTCCTCCTCCTGCCGCCGCCGCTGCTGCCGCTGCCGCCGCTCGCTGCCGTGTGCAGCGTCTCCTTCTTCGCAAGTGGGGCTTCTTAGCGCTGTTGGTTCACACAACACATGGGGTGGGTGGGTGGGTGGGGGTGGGGGGAGGGGAAGGGAGGGGAGGGGGGAAGGGGGAGGTGAAGGGAAAGAGTCAACTCTGCAGCTTAGAGCTCAGCCAGTGATAATGATAAAAGAGGAGAGCAAGGAGGAGGGGAGAAAAGGAGGAGGGAAAGACGGATCACAGCCTAGCACACAGCATCATGCTTCATGCGAAATAAATAAATAATCGGAGAGAGAGAGAAGAGGGGGAAAGAAAAAAAAAAAAGCAGCGGCAAGACGAGACACAGCGGGGACAAGCAACCCCCCCCCCCAGCCCCCCCCGCCACCAAAAAAAAAAAAAAAAAAAAAAAAAAAAAAAAAAAAAAAAAAAAAAAAAAAAAAAAAAAAAACCCCAAAGCCAAAGGAAAGAGCGGAGAATCAAAGTGATCAAATATGCAAAAAAGGTGGTGGAGGGGGGTGGGGGGGTTCGGGAGTGAACGCGATTGATAGGCGCTGGGCTGGCGGAGCGGTGCGGGCTTTCTCTGCGATCGGCTCACTGAGCTCTCTATATAGTGAACTTTGACACGACTGCTGCAACTTAGCACACGTTACCATGGCGACCGCGCGCCTTATAAGGCAACAGACTGTGTTTGACTGGTCAAAAGCTCCCGGACCGCCCCTCGCCCCTGATTGGGCCGCTCAGCCTTGTGCTGGCTGGCATGGCTGCCGAAGTAGCCAGCCCGGTCCTAAAGCGAGAAGGGTTCTCAGACAGTTTAGAACTCAGGGGTTTTTTGGGGTTGTTTTTTTTTGTTTTGTTTTTGTTTTTGATTTTTTAAACATATTATTATTATTATTATTATTTTATAACTCTGCGCTTTTCCTTCGCCTTAGTAACAGGATGTTTCATAAGCAAGAGGGAAAATAAGACTGGAGGCCCAGCTAAATATAAATGGCAAATGGAGACTGAAATAGTCTTTGTAGATCTCAGACTTTTTAACTCTTTGATCAGACAGGAGGGGAAAAAAAACCTGATCATATCATCACCTGTAAGCATTTTCCTGTTGTCCATTGTGATGATAATGTCAGAAAATAAATTCCTGTTGGATTTTTTTCAAGGGGGAAGGGAGGGTAGGAATAACAGTTTCTGTGATAAAGAAGGTGATCAGATGCAATTCCTATAAATCAAAAATTGGGGAAGGGGTGCTTTCAGAATTGATATTCTTCAGTGACTACCTTCTCCTTTTCAGGGTTAAAGTTTCACAGGAATGCAGATTTAACTTTTTAATTGTTCAATACGCAAAGAGGATGCTGACAAAGAGATAGCTGTGTCACTCAGATGCTGCAGTTAAAAGACATCCTGAACCTTATTCAGCATCATTTAAAAAAAAAAATAGCCCTAAAATGGAGTTAGCTAAAAGCTATCATTTCAGTATATGTAACCATAGCTAATTATTGTGAATCTGGTTACTTGCAAAGGTAGAGATACCTGTATTCACACCATACACATTAGTGTAATGTCTGTATGTATGCTACATATATATTAGATATACATCTATCAATGTATATAGACAGAGACATCAGTGAATATAGTACTTGATCACAGAATAGTTGAGTATAGACCTCATTGTTTCTTGACGGCTCTGGCATTCCAAGAACCATTCTTTTCATCAAACACCCCAACATAAATTGGAAATAATTAGCATACAAATACATACTGCACATGTCTGAATATCTATATGTGTGAACACATACCCACACATTTATTCTAAGTTGCATAATGCTTACAGAAATAGCAACGATTTAATCAAGTACAGAATATATTACGTTCATTGAGTATATTGGAAAAATCCAAGGCTGCTTTCCGGAATATGAATTTCTTTTATCAGAAACATAGGAGGTTTGGTCATAACGCAATACATTTCTATCTATTCTACTTTATTAAAATTTGTGTTTGTTTGTTTTATGGTAGGTAGAAATTCACCGATAATTTATAGGGATTAGGTAGCATTGTGACTCGGTAAAACAACCTCTGTACTATATATGGAGCAACGCTAAATAGGTAAGCGATCTAAGTACACAAGGGCAATTGTTTATTTCCTATTGAGCCTGTGTATTAAGCACCATAACAGAGATAATTAGTTTATTTCCTACTGAATATCTGTAACAAGCACCAGAAAAAGACAAACGCATGTATAGATAGAAATAAATTTAAAAATACATAAAATGGACAGGCAGACTTCCACACAAACATACTCTCACACATATATACATACGTCTGAGATAGGGATTTATACACATGTAGTCAAACTAAGTACAAACATGGGGACACAGATGCATACAAAACTATAGACAGGATTAATTGCTACAGCCCACCCTCCATACACACTTTTCATGTTACCACATGCACATCCCTTCTGCCGCAGAAATAATATATGTCTCTAAAGCCGCAGGTGCTGAGATGATTGGAAAGTTGTAAAAAGCACCTAGACTTGACACTGTCCTGTTTATAAACCTGCTATATAATAAGATTGCGCCAACAAAGATACGCACCCGGTCAATTTCAGAGGCAGGCTGTAGCATTCCAATTGATGATAATATAGCAATATGAACCCCTAACTTATATAGTGATCCAGGGGGAGACAGAAAGAAAAGGCTGGAGAAGGGATCTTTTACGGTTAAAATGTGGAGAGCTGCCTTATGATTTCCAGATAACTCAGACATTAGGGGTCACACATTTTGGTTGAGAATACAGAATGCATAGTTGTTGATTGTAGTTGATGTAGAATGCCCTGGAAAAGGTTTCCTCTGTCAAATCTTATAAAGTATACAGGAATAATTCATCACCTAAAAACACTAACATCTTCTTAACAGATGCAGAAAGAGGGTTTTTTTTTTTTAAACAGCGTCCACATTATGAATAGTTTGAATATATGATCTAAATATATATGATTAAAAACTCCAGTATATTCGGATTACCCAAACCGTACTGAAGAATGCCCCAGTTTAACCATTTGCTCTTCGAGGGATACAACAATAACAACTGTCGATTAACATCATCACTGGTTTACTATTTATTTGAAAACAGCCCTGCGATGTGGGCTGATGTAGAACAGATGATGAAGAGCAGCTAATTTTGCTAAAGAACATTTGAAAAATGAGCGTATCGCAGACATGTGAAGATTGTAAAATGCCCTTATCGGAGCTGAGTCACAAAAGAACAGTTACATTTTTTAAAGTAGGATTGTATTGTTATTTTTCTTTACAAAAAGAATAAATCCCTCCTGCCATTTTACTGCAGATGTAAATTTATTTTAATGAGCGGGGGTGGAAAGATTGATTTTACTAAAAATAAAGTTTGGGATAGCGTCCACGTAAACCTTTAGAAAAGAGGGGGAGATCTATTTTTTGGCTGGCAGAAAGCTGCCTAATGGTCCTCTAATTCTTTATAGATTAAATCGCAATAGGTATAGAGCGTCGAACAAATACCGAGTTTCGCTCTGAACTCGGTGGAAAGCAGTTACGTCTAAGAGAATTCAATGAATTCCTCTTTTCCCTGAATGTAGTATGTGTGTGTTTTTCTCTGCCACCACACTGAAGTTCCATGAATAGGGAAAGTGGCTCCTATTGTGTGCCTCTGAACTTCCAAGTCAATGCAATTTTTAACCACTGGCTTGTGGTACTTTGAAAATCACCAGGGGCTGTCAGAGTTGGGTCCTCTGAAAAATTTACAGTGCTAAATCAGAGCATATGCTGTGAGAGAGGGGAAAAAATTGCTTAAGATTGGAGCAAGTACAGTATCTGTCTGCCCCCTAGTGTAAGTCTCTTATCTGCCTAAAATTCAACTTTAAAAGAAAAGGATCTCTTAAAGGGAAACGACTTTTGGCTCACGTATGCATAGGAGAATGAAACTTCTGTGCATTTTTAATCTGATTAATTCCTAAGGATTTAAAATTAATTGGCTTGGGCACTGTAGACCGGACTGTAATATTTCTGCATCAGGGTTTCTCCAAAGCCCTGTACTGAATAGGTATTTTTAGGGGGGGGGGGGGAGAGAGAACTGGTTTGTGATTTTTTTTTTTTTAATGAGGAGCCATGCCTCTCATGCTTTTGTCAGAACAGAGCAGTTTTGCTGCTTAAAGTCAGATCTGCGCCTTTTGCAAGAAAGAAGGAAAAATATTTGCCTTAAAGCTGCAGACCAGCTGCCAACCGCACCTTCCGATGGTGAGTATATATTCCTGTTTCTTACCCTTGTACTTGCTTAAACAGAAATAGTTCCTGGAGGGAGAGATGGGTTCTCAGCGCTACATATTTAACACCGACCTTTCTCAAAAAAATACAAAAATAAAAACGCTGCTAACTCCACACGATTACAAAATTCCGTGCAGAATCACTAGCACTAAAGTTAGACACTTAGTTCCCCCCATCCCAAATAGGCAGTTAGTTACTCTCACAAAGTAGCACGGAGCAAGCAATGCACATTTCAGAAGGGCTATTCGTTCTACATTCTTGGTTGAAATGACTTTGATGCACGTTTGTATATTACATTTTGAATCTGATTTGGGGTCTGGTTTTTGTTTTGTTTTGCTAAAGGACGTGAGAGCTGATGGTGCTGTAATTGCAGACACAGGGTCTCTTCCCTCTTCCCCCATCCCAACCCCCTTAGAGCAATCCACGTAACCTTAGAAACGACAGTTTAATACGTAAGTTAGCTAACATTTTTCCCTTAAGAGAAACACAAGATCACAACACATTAAAAAAGAGTGAAAAAGAAGGGGGAAAAAAACTAGAAGTAAACATACCAAAACCATATTTGCCTTGTTCAAGGTCCCAAATCGCTTGCATCTTCTTTTTCTACCTCTCCTTTAGTTTGGCAGGTGAAACAAACAAACAAACAAAAAAAACCACAAAAAAACCAACCAAACCGCTGTTTGCCCCCCTGAAAAGATGTGCGATGGGTAATTAACGAGAATCTCCTTCTTGGTGTTTATCTAAGCGATTGTGCAAACTGATAAAAAAAAGAAGAAGAAGAAGAAGAAGGCAAATAAATAAATAAATAAAAAGGAGGCTACAGCCTTCGGGGAGGTGGGGGAGAAAGAAGCAAGGTGAAGGGAACAGATCTCCCACAAGCGAAAGGGAAGTGCTTTCCGTGTGTTATTAGCGTTCAGCTTTGGGGAGGGGGGGGGGGGGAAGAAACAACAACTGAACACTCACTCTAACTTTGCACAGACGGGGTTTTCAGGGAGAGCTTTGTACATAGTTGCTTAGGAATGTGCGCCTCGCCTTTAAGAGAGAGAGAGAGAGAAAAAAAAACCCAACCCAACCCTAAACCCAAGGTAGGAGATGTCTTTGAGTGATCCTTGTTTCTCATCTCATTCCTTACAAGGCAGAGCGTCTTGCTACACCTTGTTTGGAGCTGGAAAGACGAGACTTAAAAAACAAAAAATTAAACAAAGAAAAAAACCCCCACACTCCCCCCCCGCCCCGTCGGAAACAATAGAGATAAATAAGAGGGAAATCTCCTAACTTAGTGAGTGTTGTGGTAGGATGTAGGCACCCGATTTCAAACCCTCCAAGAGAAAAAACCGCAAACAACTGCAGGCGGACGATCAACACATGCAAAGAAAGGAGAAGGGGGGGGGGGGGGATAGTGTCCTGTGTAGGGTCTGTAGGGAACGCAAGCACATGCTAAAGCAAGCTGGGAAAGAATCGCAGCTCACCGGGAATCTCTCCCTCTCTGCCCCTGAGATCCCAGCTAAGAGGAGTTACTCCACATTTTTTTCCCCATTTAAAATAAATAAATACACACATAAAATCCGTTGGAATAACCATTTGTGTTGCTAATTGAAACCCTCAGAGACATTTCTACACTCCTTCACAAACATGGCAACTTTAATACACAGCTTTTTTTTTGGAGGGGGGAGGGAGGCTTGTTTGCTTGAATTCATATATATATATATTTTTAAATGTGAGAATCTTATTGCAAATCTGCCATTCCTACCATTTTCTGCCCCCACAAAAAAAGACTCTTCCTTCTCTTCCTAATGAATGAGATGCTAGCACAGGCAGAGCTTGGGACAATTTGGAGTACATTGTGCTGCCTTTGGCAGCCTGGTACATTTTAAAACTAATGGATTCCTGCTTCTTCTTTTTGTGTGTCTGTGTGTGTGTGTGTGAGCGCGCGTTTTGTTTTAAGGAAAGAATGATGGGGGGAGGGGCACACCCGGATCCTTTATTTTAGGGAGCTGTTGTGGTAAGAAGTGTGTCAAACCTGACAAATGGAACAAACCTTCTTCCACTCTTACTTGTCTTTGCCTTAAAACAGGAATTAAGTTAAACACAGTTCTGAATGTTAATTGCCTGTTTACTGAGCTAATGAAAATTACAAATGGGTTTTGCCACCTCAAACAAGGCTGAAAAAAAACCCTATGAAGTCAACCATCATCGGAGCCTGGGGGGGGGGGGGGAGGGGGTGTGAGGACGGGTGGGGGGTGGAGGGGAAGAAATAACTCACGGTATTGATCAGGAGGGTAAAGCTTGTAACTGGTCCTTAATACCAGCACTGTGGTCTACACAAGTTTCCACTCCTAAGTCTGAGCAGGGCATGGCAGATGGAGACGCAGCCCCGTTGAATGCATTTTTATTATTGCCGGAGGGACATTCAGACGACCCCCTGCCCAACACAGCTCACCCCTCTCCAGAATAAACCCCTGACGGGGCAGAATCCTTAAGGTGTGCTGACAAGCATATGATACACAGGAAAGTCATTTCCTCCCTCAGCTCCCGCCTCACCCCTCCCTCCACACACGAGCTTTCCCAAATGTTCCCTTTCTAGCAATCCCAACGTCTGGGAGGGAGGGAGGAGAGGAAGGGAGAATTACCCCCCCCCCCCCCAGGTTTATCCTTGCAATCCGAGGATGAAAGAATGACCTAATCATTCAGTTTTCTGATAACGATTTTCACGCTTGAAACCTAAAGGAAAAAAGGAAGAGAGACTGTGGACTATACCTTTAAGGATTCACTCCCCCCCCCCCCCCAGGTACTGCATGGAGGGGATTTAATTAAATCGGCTAAAGATGTTTTAAATGTAAAAATGCAAAAAATAATGCCAGAGAGAGGCATGTGCGCAGCTCAGCGTTTGCAAACTTTGGCCCAAGTCGTAGCGATAGCCGCGACTCAGCTCTGCAGAGGTCAGAGGTGAGGGCTATCTGAACCCTATAAGCCTGGAACGACCAGGGTTGAAACCAGACTTGCAATACTCCTAGCCACAATTACTTCCACCCATGGCATGGCCACGCCTGCAGAAGAAATGTCACACGCGGGGTAAGAATATCTGGGGGTTGATTTAAAAAAAAAAAATAACAGGGATCTCCAGGGATTTTTCAAAGTGCTCCGTTTGCTTGTGGGACTGGAGCCTTCTTTCTTGTAAGCGTTCCCAAGGCACCAGGTCTTTGTCTTAGAAGGAACGGAGCGTCTGAATGGTGTGAAAGGGACAGAGAGGGTCGCTTCAAATCGATTTTACTTGTCCTCTCTGTCTTTTCGGATCAACGCCCTTCAATGGACACATAGGTGCTCTTTCAACCAAAAACTTGTGCAACATTTTCTGCCTGTATTGGTGCTAAACACAATAAATGCTGGGCAGATTTTTTTCTTCTTCCTTCCAAAGCAGAAAGCAGCCTAATTAAATTGTTTTATATGGACAGTCAAGACAGACCAATTAAGTATGCATTAGTATAAAGATATATTCTGGAGATAATCGCTCCATACAAGATGTGTAAAGTTTCTCCGGCAGAGAGGGTGTAACACCTTTTGATATGGCCCCTCCCCGCCCCCCTGCCCCCCGTCTTCTTTACCTGAATAAGGGACTGGATAAATTAGTTCAAATCCATTGGTTAAAGTGGTTTATAAACAAAGTTAACAGGTGGATGGAGGCGTTTTTATTGTGGAATATTTACTTGTAGAAGGCATACCGCACATATATAATATATTCCTATATATAAATGCAGGTAATATTCAGCTAATATATAGACAGATGACTAAATGCACACTTACAGAGTGAAATATACAGCTGTGCATTTAAACACCCACATAAAATAGATTCAATATATAGCTGTGTATTCATGTATTCTGTTTCATACACACATGTATATACACACACCTATTTATGTACCAGTATAAACACATACACACATCATATACTGATGTGATCATTTACAAGAGAAAACATTGCATATTCCAGGCACGGGCTTTCCCTGGAATGAAATAAGCGAGCAGGGTAAGAAGCACTCATGGACTCCTCTTTTCTGTCCGTTTCAGTACCTTAGAGAAAGCTGTCTAACGTGGGTAGTTACAGAAAATGGGGTTTAAGACGTAGTCCATTGCTATTTTTTTAAAAAAAATGCAGTTTCCAAAACCTCAGTCCTGACTCATTTTAAATCTATTAAAGGGGGAGGGCTGGGGGGAACAGAGCCTCAGTTTGCTAAGAGAAGAAGGTCTGGGTGGACGGGAAATTCTTGTGGCGCCTTGTATTCCCAGACACTTCCGAACAAACACGCTGAGCGCGACTTTCCTAGAGAGTGAAACCCCGACAACTGGACATCCTGCACGAGTGGGATTGAGGAAACAGACCCTCACGTACGTCCCCCCCTCCGCCCCACTCGACATTTCCTTGAAAGGCGAGGAGACAAAAAAGAGGGGGTACAGAAAGGCAAATGGGTGGGATATTCATTTGACAGGTGTACTTTGGCAGTGTTAGAACATCATAGGAAGATGGGAGATATGGTGATGCGGAGGTGGTTTAATGTCAAAGAAAACAGGTTGAGAACAGACCATTTCAAACCCTCTGTTTCGCTCTTAGCTGGTTCCATTCGAGGACAAATCGTAACATACTGTAAGAGAGGCAAAGAACTCATCTAAAGGAGCTCTCAGCAAGTCTCCTCCCGGACAATAGTCCACCTCCTGTTGGGTTGGGTATTGATCAGGAGAGGAGCTGAAGATGTCACCACGCTAAATATTTACTGATCACACACAAATAGCCCGGACTTGAACGATTTTCTCCTGTGAGGAGAGCAGAGAGAGAAGGGTAAATCATTTTATTAGTGTGTATAAAGCAAAGAGCACACTCTGGCTTGGAGTGTTTTAAGATGTGTCTTCAGCTGGATGAAAAGAGTTAGGGAAATCGATATGAAGTGATTAGGCGACCCAGTAGTGTCAAAGAGAGAGGCTGTGAATTTCATAGATTTGGTTATACCGGGATGGGGAAAAAAATATCGTGAGATCAAAGGGAGGAATCCATTGTAGCAGAACCAATGAAAACATATTATCTAATCAGACTGAAGAAGGTAGGTATTTCTAAAATGATCCCATCAGCTAGACAGAGGAATCAGGAACACACATGAAATAGACGAATAGGAGGAGAATAGAAATGCTATAAGGAAAATATAAGTAGGAGAAGGACATGAAAGTTTTCCCCACCCACATGTAGACAATGACTGAAACACTGAGAAAATGGTGACAAAAGACATACAGCGAGAAAAAAAAGGAGAGGGCTGGAGTAAATGATTGTCAGACTTTGAGATCAAGTTGAATGGACTTCAGTTATCTATCTCCATCAGGCAGGAATATCTTTAATAACAGAAGCTAGAGCATATTCATCTCTGTTGTGAGATTTTAAAACAATTTATACAAGTTTCTTCCCACCCGCCCCCCCCCCCCAACATAAACGCGGGGAATAAAATAGATTTTACTGTTTAACCACATCATTTTATACTGTAATAACAGGTCTCCTAGTATGTAATCTACAGATTACTGCATTTCTAAGGTAACCACAAATGGCATCAAAAGCAGTACTTCTGAAAATGACAAAATGGTTAAACTCTGCTCTACACATAGTATTTAATTGTGATGGGGATTTTAATGCAGGATCTTCAGCTTCAGCAGTTAGTAGGGCAATCTTCAATCCTGTCTCAGATCTGATCATAGCAATTCGTGTGTAGTGATAGGTTATATACAACTCTGCTTTAGACAGTCATATTAAGTAGCAATATCTATAAAGCTAGAAATCGACAACGACTCCACCAATCAACGTTAAAATAGTATATTTAGCGAGTCTGGTGATTTTTTTTGCACAGAATAAATGTTATTTTCGCACCATTAAACGACTAGCTGCAGTTTTTCTTTGAGGGGAGGGTGGGGGAACCCAAACAGGATGTAACTGAATAAAACTAAGCCAGTACGACCGAGAGAAAGTTTTAGAAGCAGCTCGATTGATACTATTTTCTGAGAAGGATGAAAGGAATCTTAAACTAGGAATCTAAGAGCAGAACTGATGGGAAAATGGCTTTTCACTTGTCCAAGTGCTGATTTTGCTACCGTAAACAAACACTGAAGTTAGAAAGCTACAAATAGGCAACTGGTTACTAATTTCTAAGAGGTGGCGGAGAAAATGGCTTTTCATTTCTTTGTATGCCCTTAATCCAAACGCTATTTTCTCCCCAAATAAATGGCTGCTGTTGTTATAGTTCTTGGGGGGAGAGGGGGAGAGAGAGGTGTATATTAGATGAATTTCTTGTAAGGCTACGGGGTTCACACTGCCCTGTTGGATCACTAATGCAACAGGAACCCCCAGCATAGACAGTCTAATTAACAATTTTCCTTAGCTGAAGCGATTTTTAAGAATCCCAGTGGATTAGACCAATATGTTCAGGTGTGAGGCTATGAAGGCCTATAACTCCTTTCACTATAATCTTATAACCTCTTTACCTAATTCCTTAGATTGCAGATAGGAAGAGTCTGACCCTCGAGGTCGTAAAGGGCTTGGTTTCATTAACCCTTCTCGCTCCAGCACAGAACCAAGGTTAACTACGCTAATCTAAAGGGTGTGAGAGAGTGTGTGTGTGTGTGTGTATGTGTGAGAGAGAGTGTGTGTGTGTTTGTGTGAGATAGATGCTAGGGAAGAAAAGAGATTGCAATAGTGTTAGAGAAAAATGTAATAGGAAGGAGCAGAGTTCTTAAATCTTGCAGCCACACTGAATCTAATATGTAGAAAAATGAAAATGTAAAAGAGAACTGCTTTATCTGCCTCTCTCTCTCTCTCTCTATATATATATATATGCATATGTATACACACACACACACATACATATGTATATATACACACACACACATACTATACACATACATGCAAAAAGCTTATATATATACACTTTGCTAAAACAATACTTTGATTTACTTATTTACAGATTTTCCTTTTTTCCACTACTTTTAAAACAGATTTTAAATGAAGTATTCTAAAAAGGTCAGATATTGCAAAAAGAAAAGCACATTTATCAGCTCCAAAACAATCACTTTAGATTTCTCTCCATAGTCAAACAATAACTTTTAAAGAATAAATCTAGAAATGATTTGCAAAATCTATGTGCCAGCTAGCACACCTTGTTGATATTTTAATAGGTAGTTACATTGTATGATTCAAGATTCATCACTAATATTAAGAGTTAATAACTCTCAAATTGGACCTACATGTCTATATACATATTTATACACACAGAATAACAAGGCTGAAATTTGCATTTTTGCTTCATATCTCTGTTCTTAAATCTTTTAGCATGATATTGAATTGTATCTTTCTATGCTATTAAACTACTTTTTAAGCAATGAAATTGTTTTCAGGTTTCTATGTATTTCACACAATGTTTGTCATATACAAATCTTCACCTATACATTTGAATGGTTTTTTGTTTGCTTGTTTGTTTTTTCCCAGTATGAAGATAGAAATATGTTAACTGCTAAGGCAGGTGGGTACATTTTTGGTAAGCATGTTCAAATATGCTCTCTGTGTACATTTATTGTACTTTCAATTTATCAAGATAATAGCTGGAATAGCAAAGAATAAGAATTATAACTATATCAGTTACTTGTCTATTTAACAAGCTCTGACTTTAAAATATAACTATATTTTATCCATCATTCTGCTAAGCAAAAATTAAAAACAAAAATGCATCCCCCTCAATAATAGTAACTATTACATTATATTTTTTACGTGCCTTCCTTTCAACAGATCTAATAATGAAGTCTTTCTAGTGGCTTGTGATTTATGAGAGACATGTCCAAAAATAAGTAGCAGAATGTTAGGCAGATGAAAGTATGAAATAAAAAACATGTAAAATATTCAGCTTTAAAAATAACATTCTAATCAACTATAAAAAAGAAGATTGATCTACTTTAATTTTTATTTATCAAAATTCTAAGATTTTTTCTTTAAAGCAGAAACATAGATTATTTAGGGAAGCAGTTACTACATGCTAGGGCCTGCATTAGGCATTACATAAATAGAATACAGCTATCAGAAATATCCAATACGCCTAGACAGGGATAGACAGATGTACACATATAATCACAGTTGAACAACATTACATATGAATTTAGGAGATTTTTTTAACCAATTGCATATTTATAGTCTCTTAATTAAAACTCTCCCTCCTATTAAAGACTGAAGCTTTCTTGGAAATATTTTAAGTGCATATTTTAGACTGTATTCTGAACTGAATTAAGATGAGCTATTTTACACAATGTTGAAATCCTTCTCTATATGGAGTGTTTAAGAATCAACTGCCTATCAATCTGTGTATACATTTGTTAACACTTCTGCCCTTATTTCTGCAGACACTATTTAAAATGGTGCTAGATTTATATGAATGTCTAATTTCTATTTATAAGAATTTAATCAGTTTTATAAAGAAAAAGAATCCTATGTGTTTGAGGTAAATTGGATGAGATATTTATTACATTAAAGAGTTAAAGCTAAACTGGAAACATTAAAGCAAGAGGATACCAGCAAACAGTGAAAAATGGCAGGTATGGCCTTTCTTGACAAGCACGCATTATATCAAGTGTCAGGAAGAACAATTTTAAAGAACTAGGACCAGTTTTAGGTTTTAATCGGAAACAATTACATATTTTATTTCCAGCTACACTATTTAATTTTGATTTAAGTATTATCTGAGAATGAAATAACCCTATTTTGGATTTTAAAGTATTGGTGCTTATACGAATATTTTGCTTTCAATCACATCCTAACCTTAGATATACTTAAGTATTCAACCTTCTTCGGTCACAGAGCAGTTAGCTGAAATCAGTGGAGTTATTTCACTCCCTATATATACCCCTTTATATTATAGTATATTTTGTTACTAAGTCTAAGAAATGGAAATGGAAAAATAAATTTATAAATTAAGTGAGATAATTTTCAACACTGGCAATTTGTGTTATGCAGAAAACAGTTATTTACTTCAGCCATTCTTTACACTTGTATTCAGCAAACATCTCTGATAGTGACTTGCAAATGTCATTTTAGCACTTTTAAACCTTGTGAAGTTGTTCACCTGAAAATTAATCATTTTGACCGACGACGCTGAGCAGTTAACCTCCCTTTTGTGTTTCAGATCCAGTTGCAGTGCTTCATACACAGATGAAATTGACATCTCAGAGAGTAGAACTTGAGAACTGGGTTGCTTTAGAGTGGGAGGGGATGTTTTTTTAAAAAAAACTGTAATAGTACTGAGTTTCATACATCAATAAAACAGTTTAGATAACATTGCTCATGGGCTTCTCTACCACATAAAGTTTTCTTAATAATAAACAAGAAGAAACTTTATCCCAGCTAAATTAAAATAGGGCAGATGTTGGGTATGGTTCAGATTATCCACCCTTTCACCCCTTTGCCTTTGGTACAAAGGTGTCTGACTTTTTCTTTGTATTAGGTCTGTTTATAACTCTAAGGTATTATTCCTTCCCTAGCTTTCTACTTTTATTTTATGTTAATTTATTGTCTAAAATTCAAAGTATTAATTCGATAACATACATTCTACTGTTTGGGTGCTAGACCCAGTTAGTGAGGAAAAGCTTTAGATAAAAGTAATGAATCTGTTAGCTTAAAAGAAAATTAGGAGCAGTAGAAGCTGTTCTTAGATAGCTCAGTTCTGGATTGGTTGTAGATAACTTTATATTATGAGGATTGGGGCTTCCGTACAACAGGCTTCCAAGGCCTGAAAGCTTTAAATTGTTCCCTTGCAGCATGTGTTCTAAAGATTTAAAAATGCAAAAGGTCTCATCACTAGAGATATTTAAAACTAGACTAGACAAAGCCCAAGGAAATACACAGTTTAGCAGACAATCTTGTACAGACAGGGGTATGGACTAGATTATCAAACAAGCCTTTCTCATCAGCTGTTTGAAAATCATGATCATTATATTTCTATGCCTCTACAATGCTATGAAGAAAATTATTCCAAATGGACAAAATTGTACCCTCAGTTTAGGCTGATATAAAGCATGGTGTAAATCGAAAGAGTTGCTAAAGTTGATATTTAGTGTATTTTTTCATGTTAGAGTTTGTGAAGGATGGCCACTATATGAAAAACACTCAGTGCTTTGCAGCTGAAGATGACTTGACACTCAGATTAGTAAACAACTGTTGAAAGTTAATCAGGATTCTTTTCTGAACTGGATATTTAGAAGCAGGAAAAGTGAAAGCTGTTTCTTCTCCTGACCCCCCTTCTCTTTTTCAAGGCATTGCTAACTTTTATGATTTTTTCTCCTCCTCTTTTACTATCTGTCTTTGTGCCGCAGGGCCAGTGAAAGAACACTGCAGATTCTAGATTGCTTTCAGAGTTTGCCTTTGCTGATGATGGATTACCATGTCAATTTAAACGGCATAGGATTAATTTGTTTCAATGATTTCTCTTTAGGCTGAATGCCAGCCTTTTTTCTATCTCTCTCCTTGTTCTTCAGAATGATAATAATAATAAAACCTTTAAAACAAAACAAAACAAAACAAAAAACCTTTCCATATCCCACTTTAAAGAGACAATAATAGAAATAGACAAGTTAGGTGTAATGTTGCAACAGATTTATAGGTTTGGGTGTTTTTATCTCATTCTAAAAGGCTGAAGCATACAGTCAGTCACATTAAAATGAAATTGGATCCAACGTTTATTCAATAAATACTTGTCTTGTAGGTAATCCAGAGCAGAGTGCTTTTGACACATAAGGACTTAATTTGTCTTGGATAACAAGTTATTAATATGGCACATTTAAACTTGCCACCTACAATAAGGTCATTTAGATCTATAATATGACTCACAGGATGGTTTTAGAGAAGAAACAAAGTCTGAGACTCTGAGTTCTAGAATGCTGCTACACATTTATGCATATTACTCATTGTTTGGATCTTTTAAGGAGAAAGTTCACTACAAGATTTTTGTGGAAACTGAAGCAGCTACTCAGAGATCAATATAACATATCAAAATTAGAAAAGTATTTCTTTTAAAACATAACTGAAATGTTCATGTGGAGTAAGGGATTTTTAAAATGAATAATCTTTAAAGCTATGCTGCCTCTGACAACAAACTCATTGCAGGTCGGAAAGTGAAGCTAACAGCATTTGGTTCTGAGGTGAAATTCACATACATTTTGCACTATACCTTGTCCATGTGGCTTGCAAATATTTTTTTTGAACAACAAGCAGGGACGTTTGAGCATAATCCACCCATAAATATTATGTTCTAATTTGACTGTGCAATGTTTGTTCATGCATTAGCTGTATATGTAAAGAGAGAGAGAGGTGTGTTATACGATTCCGATCTGCTCATAGCTGAACACATATAGGTGCTTTTTTATTGGCGTTGGATTTCAAAACCAAAGTGCTGTGGTTTATAAAATAGGTAAACTGGAAAGAGAATAAACTCGATTTCAGTCCTTCCTCTATCCAAGCCTAATAATGCCTGTAAGAGCTGCATTATGACAGATATATTTTGCCTTGTGGGCATGCTATACAGAAGACACTTCGCAGACAGTATCTCTAGTTCCACGGTAACTGTGAGCTGCATATGCTGTTTTAAAAGTTAAAGTTTTTGGTTGTCTCAATATAAAATATTTTATATCTGTAAGAAATCAAATATCTTTTTAAGCTCTTTCTGGGAAAAAGGATGTCACACATATGTTGAAAAATGTAGGCAAGAAAGGCTAATTGAATGAAAAGAGAGAATTAGGTTAAAAAATAAAGTACAATCTAGTATCACATTTTCACTAGTGTAACCTGAAATGAAGGTGTCTTGAAGTCCCTAGTGATGCCCGAGTGTTTAGATGTTGGGCACAGATGGAGACACCTATTGAAATGTGTCTGAAGAAGATTAATAGGACTTGTCAGTGTTGGGAAAGCACTGCTTTGCTGTAAATTTCTACTAGCACAAGATGAATTACCGATGAATGCTCAGTTATCAACCCCATCACTATCATTCGACACTAAATCAAATTGAGCAGTTATCTACAATTAGAAATTTTCTTTTAAAAATAGGCATACACCTTGAGGCTGGAACTCTTTAATAAAAGCACCCCGTAAGACAATGCTCTCTGTGTTTTGTCTGCCTGTTCACTAAAGGATACATTTTAAAGTTCTCACACAAAAGGCTTCTTTTCAATAATGAACTCCAAGTGCAGTGTAAAATTGGGCTTGTCAAATAACAGAAGAAGTTATTCATAACATATCAGCTACATCATATAACATCTTTACTATGGGCCTTATCCAAAACCTACTAACATTAATGGGAGTCTTTCTATTAACTTCAAAGTAGGCTTTGGATCAGGCCCTATGTTTCCGACGCAAGGACTTTTTTTTCTGGTGATAATACATAGTTTCCCCTACCTTGAAAGACCATGTGTCCTAACTATATTTTAATGCAGAGTAGTGGTAAAGACTCAGGACATATGCATCATTATAATAATTATTAATAAACATATTTAGAAAAAGACAATGAAATGTGTACTGAATGAATGAAAAACATTTTGAGTAAGATTCTTTTCCTTTCCATCCTTTACTGGAGACTTTTTCAAAACTATAATGAAAATTTACCAGCACAGAGACCTTTACCATGTTGATGATTATAATTAAACAATGTATTTTTGATCTACTTCTGAGAAATTTCTTCCCGTTATCCAGGGATAGAAATCATTTTGCCCAGCTGATCTATTCTAACATGTTTCTAAAACATCAGGGCCCCTTTCTGCACCTTTTTATTATTATAGATAAAGCAGTCCCTTATATTTAGGGTGGAATGCCAAGGAATTTTCCCTCATCTGATCTATGTTCCCAATCAAGGGCATAATTCCCATTATGCAGAATCAGGTCCTAGCTATAGAAATTTTAATAACCATTCAAAAACTTCTCAGCCAAGGAATATATCCCTCCAACTTCTCCCACTTTATCTTACCTGTAGTTTACATCACCTTTTACTAAACATACTACATGCTGTTTACCATGAGCTGCAGCTTGAAAGCCTTTGTGTGTTTCCCACCCTAGAACCCGTCATCAACCACCTACAAAATTCATCGAAGAAGTAAGGATAGTGGTTTACTTGTTTATGTTCAAATTCTGATTTTAATTCCTTTAAGGCCAGATCTGCAACTGGTGTAAATTGGTGATCTTTAATGGAGTTAGTAGCTGATTTACAGCATCTGGTCCTTCTAATTAAAACCTGTTAAAACCATCCCCTGAAATTAGTTTGAAGGGAAGATCCTTTAAATATTTTGATATTATGTAGTGTATCATTGCAATCTTTAACTTTTCACCAGGAAACATGCAAAGAGAATATTAATAAAGTTCAATGCAAAGAGAAGCTGGCTAGAGTGCAGCATTGGAAAATTATTATGAACTACTAAGCATAATCCATAAACTCCATTTGGTTACTATAATACTCCAATCTGTATTTATTACCAACCCACTCAGATGCTTATACAACTAAATTTGCTAGATTTATACACTCTAATGGTTCCTCAATGGGAAAAACCTGTGTTCTTTATCTTTCCTTTCCTGTCCCAAATAACCCCTTCCACATACACTCTAGCTTTCCTAGACCTTGTCTGGGTTTAATCACAGGCTGCGGGACAAAATGTGCATTATTACGAAATATAAATATTTTCAGAAGCAATCAAAGGGTTGAAAGACTGATTCGGCATGTAGATTGGATTTAATTCGAAGCAGCTTTGTTCTAATGAGGACTACTGGGATGCAAAGACAGCAGCCGCTTCTTGCCACCAGTGCGGAACTTTGATTCATTACAATAACCTGTCAAGAATTTCAGCTAATCACTAGGTACTAAGAAACACAGTGTTGGGGTAGCTGGAGGTCTATTGTTTTCAACCGTTCCATCCAGCGAAGAGATTTACATTTCCTGTTATCTGTTTTACAGAAATGACAGTTATGTCTAATTTCTAGCTGCATACAGGGCCAAATCCTTAAGTCTCTTATCAGGCAAAACGCCTGTTGATTTCACTATGAGTTTTGCCTAAGTATTGAAAGTCTTGGCCATCAATGAGAACTCGGTCATAAATCAGCATAGCTATGAATTAAATGGATCTACACCAATTTATACTGACTGAGGATTTGGCCTGGTTAGTTTAACAGTGACTTTCATAGCAATCTTTTGGCCAAATTCTGCTATCCTTATTCATGTAAGCAATGGGACTATTCAAGGAGGAAGGTGCTACTCAGTGTGAGTAAGAGTGGAGAGATCTAGCCCTTTGTTGGCCCGGAAGCTTGGCTATTATTATTATTGTCTCAATAGAAATTATACACCACACCTATAGAACAGGGCAAACATAGAAAGCCTCATTAAAAATTGATAAGAACCATCATTAACAAATCAGACACTTTTTTGCTTTCCCTTTAGACTTTAAAATATATTAGAAAAACTCCTTTAATACACAGGGGTATTACGTCACAGGTACTATTGACTTGGGGGAATGCAGGACTCTGACAGCTTTACTAAATGTAGTGCATACAGTTAGACTCACAATACATACAGGATCAAACACTGACTAGTTTTTCCCCCACCATCACTTTTGTCCACACAGACTGAGAAAGCTTGATTTTTCTGAACTGTTTCACCCATCCACAGCTGGAATTCCTAAGTGAAATGAAAATGGCTTTAAAATCAACACTACATGGGAGCCTGAGAGAACAAGTTTTCCTTTGTTGTGGGGTATAGTATTATTTGCTGTAGGTTTTTGATATACATTCTAAATTAGGCCTGCAAAGGCATGCTTCATCTTTAATTCATCACTCTCAGCTGAAAGAGATTAGCAATGTCTAGCACGCACCCTTCGTATGGTGCTGACCTCATCAAGTATGGCCTGAAATTAATTAGCCTCATTCATTCCAAATGGAAAAGGATAATGGAACTGCATTTTAGAGATGACCATCACAAATTGTTTGTAGCATTTTAAAAGCCCCCTCTATTTTAAAACTATGTAGATTAAAATTCTTTCCAGCACTTGCAATTCAGAGTATTCAAGGCCCTAGGAGCAGAAACTGTTCAGTTTTATTTGTGGAACTGGAAGTCATATTGTGTGTGTGTGCGTGTGCGTGTTGTGTAGCTGTAAAAGAAACAAGTTTGTCTTAATGGCAGAACATCTGGAATTAATTTGATATTTCCAGGTGCTCTGGCAAAGTTGGGCATCAAACACTGATGTTTAAACATTCTTTTGCTGGATCATTTAAATTAATATGAAAGCAGTATCCCTTTGTCATTCATACACGTAAAGTGGTAACACAAATTCCAGGTTGGCTTTACAGTCCTACATCACTCATGATCTAATTAGAAATCAAAGGAGACCTGAAACAACATTTCCTTAAAGCATTGTGGGCAGCAGCTAGGGATTCTTTTATTGTGTTACCCTCAGCAGGTTGCACCATTCAAAAGTCGGTGGGCCAGATATTCAGAGGTATTTAGGTGCCTAAAGATGGAGATAGGCTCCCATGTGTTTTTGAAAACCCCAGTAGGTGCATATGTAGGTGCCTAAACACCTTTAAAAATCTGGCCCTATGTCCCTTTCCAGACACTCCAATCATATTTTATACTATGGTGGCTAACTCTGTTTAATCACTGAAATACACCATTTTTTCCCCTAAGACTAGTTCCCACACCACCAACTGGGGATGGATCAAGACAGACCAAGGTTCTGAATATTGTATTTGCTCTCTTACCTAGCCAAGTATTATAGGAGGAGTCTCAGGGTTCTGAGACTGATTGTGCACAACTGTTTTTTAAGGGTAAGGGCTAGGTGCCCATGATTCTAATCAGGTCCTGTCTACATTTTATAATACCTGCCCCTCCCGGTAGCAGTAAGACAAGAATAAATCCCTACATGCAGAACTGGAAATAGCTAAATACAGGATTTGGTATATCAGGTTGGATTATAGGTCCATTAATTTCAATATTCTGGCTGCAACAGTGTCCTGTGTCTGATATACCAGAGGAAAAAGCTAATATCTTCATAATGCTTGAGGCCAGTGCTGAACTGGGGGAAAGACACCTCGTGACATCTGCTATTATCACCTAATGCCCCTAAACCTGAGATTTAATTACCCATCCTTTATCAGATAATACAAATGTTTTCTTGCTAATGGTCCCACTGAAGTCTTAGTGACTTCGGGATTGGGCCCACTATTGTTGCTCATCAGTCAGGTTGTATATCGGCCAGCTGTAACCAGAATGAAACCACTCACCTCCTTGAGCTTCCAAGTTAAGGTTAGCCCAGTAAAATAAAAATGAATAGATGTCAGAAGCAGAAGAAGAAAGCAGCCTCTATGTAAAAAGCTAGGGGGAAACACAGGGTAGATTAAACTGTTACGTTAGCCTTTGTAGTGATTTAGTGTTAGTTTTGTTTGTAGATTTTAATCTCAGCTCAGGACTGTTTTCTCTTAAATTAAACAGAATGTTGATGATATGAGAAGTGACTTGACCCAACTGTGTACAAATCTGGATTCCCCAATAGTCTCATCCTTAATCCAGCGGCTGCCAGATCCTATCATTTCGAAACATTAAATGTTCATATCATATCTTTCAACTTTCCAAAGTTCATATCACATCCTGTGAGCTGGACACTTGGCATTTACTTTCCTCTTTGGTTTCTCAGTTAAGGATCAAGAGCCTTCTGATTCTTCAATGAGGTCAGTGAGTGGACCCGAGCATTCAAATGGAATCCCATAGTCTGGACAGATTTGATCGTGAATTTTAGCAGACAGAATCCCTGCCCTCAATCGGTACCCTCTCTCTCACTGGTGTTGTGTTTAGTTTTTATCATTTACAGACATTTCATGGCATCCAGATATACAGTGTGGCCCATGTGGGACAAGAGACCCAATTTAAAAATGATCTAGATACACGTTTTTAGGAATAAGTAAATTTCCAGTAAACCTAGCTTTTTAATTCAGGCTTTACTATATTAGTACTATAAATTACTATACCCTATACTCAGAGATTCAGATGAGGTTGAATTGTCATAATTAAATATTGTCTTATCTCTTGCATAATAATTAAACAAAAAGGCCTACTTATGACACAAAACTGTTCTCATATAGGGGCAACCTACTGGTTTTTGGTCCCAATGATTCAAGATACAAGTTGGTCCATGATTTAAAAAAAACCCCAACTAACTCAAGATGGTTATTACTATGGATGGCCCAATTCACCTCTGGTGTAATGCCACTGACGACAATGGAGGTGCACTAGAGATAAATGTCACTTGGTCTTTTCAATATAGACATCTTGTAATAATAAGATTACTTTTAAATAGTACGATTGGATTACCCATCTGGATTTGCCTGTACACAGATCACCTGATCTACAAATACAGTACAACTCAACAACTGTTTTACAGCGGGTGGTAACACTAGATATCAATTGAGAACAGTAAGAAAAGAAGGAACTCTTTTCTCCCCCCATTTTCTGCAGTTAGGCAGAATGTAATTACCAGCACTGGAATTTGGCCACAGTACTATGAGTACACCAAGCAAATCTTTGCCCAATCAAGCAACAATTTACTCACTTTCAATAACAGCATTCACGAGGCATTGCAACAGATGGCTTACAGTGGGGAACCGTGTGTACTCATGCCGGCCGTACTACCCTAGGCACAATGTTGTGAGTTCAAGATGGAGGCTCATCCTTAACTCTGAATGCTCTTTTGTGGGAGTAAGTCAGTTCTTTAGCCTAGGCTAGGATTTTTGTTGTTTTACTTTCTGAGGGGAGGGGAAAATTTTGTTAATACATATGAATAGGAAAAAATCTTTATACTGTAGCAGGGTCAAAGAGTTATTTTGGGCCCATTTCTACCCTTGCTACAAGTCCTTGAAGCAAAGATTGTGGGCGACATTTTTAAAGGTACAAAGAGCAGTTCAGCATCCAAGTCCCAATGAAAGCCAGTGAGCGTTTGGTGCCTAATGACCATGAGTTCGGAAATCTCCCTCTACAGTGATGTAGTGCTACTATGGCCTTTTTTGGCTTTGACTCATGCCCTATTTGTTCTCAGCACTTGAATCATTGACATGTTGTGGTTTCTCCTCAGTCACTTGTGGCGTTACTGAGCCACTCATACCTAGCAAGCATGCATACTGACACAGAAAATATGTTGATTAAGAGTAGCCATTGTGCGAAGCAGTCCTTTATCACACTTAATTTACCTGGCTACCTTTTTTCTTTTCTTTTAGTAATAATACAAACTATTACTCCTTGGGAGTAATTACCAACATTTCTGTTAATGAAAGTGCTAGAAGTCCACAGTCAGTAGTTTCTAGCTCCTCTGGCTCTTTTCTATCCTGAAATTAGGCAAACTATTTTAAAATGCCTCTAAGTCAAAAGATTTGGGCTTGAAGGCAAACTTTATACACGGTGTAGATCGATGGGGCCTCTCTTGCCATTTAGAGCCCTGCTTATATGGAGTCCAGGGAATTGAAATGAGAGGCGGTGTTCAAATTTACAGTGGGAAGGTTGGAAAAGGACTAAATTGGCAACACTGGGGGAGGAGAGAATGGGGAAGTTCAGAAGGATTGTAGGGAAATCCCTGGCCCAGGCAACAGTTGCAGTGCCATAGGCCTAGTTGTACATTGGGTCCCATGTTTTACTTCATGTAGGGCTCTAAAACATAGGACCTAAATCCTTAACTAACACAGCACTAGTGAGCTCTCATGTATTAAAACAGGGGCGGAATTCTGCCCATGCAATCCCTTTGAAGTCAATGAGACAGAACCTGGGCCTACACAAAGTTCCTCTTTGCACTGCTCCAGCGTAAGCCCAGGGTCAAGCTGCACCAATTGGGGATTCCTTTGATGTAGGAGAATTCCTCTGCATTATGAAGCTGGTATAGACTTTACACCAGCTGTTCTCCTACTGTAGGATGAGAATGTTCAGGGTTGGGCTGGCGATAAGAAGGGACTGTGACAGGGACGGGAGGGTGTGGGGCCAGGGCATTGAAGGCTGAAAGAACTATCTTTCCGGCTACTGCTATAACTTGTGCCAGGTGATGATTCATTTCCCAGCTAACACAAAAGACCAGGGATGGCAGAAATGTGCCTTAAACTATCTTTGCCTCCTCCCCTCATCTGCCCTTAGTGTGAGCCCAGTAAAGCTGAGATAGAATTTGGTCCATTGACTGGATATATGTTGGGTCTTGTTAAGGCACAGTATGAACCAAATAGTTCCTGCAAAGATTAGTGCACTGCGCAGGCTACATCGAACAAATAGGTTTAATATTAGAGATGAGCAACAAGACATTTCAGATAAAATAAGACTCTACCAGAACCTTCACCTATTTCTTGACCCAAACGCAATCTGTTCTTTTCTATTCATTCTCTGGATGAAGAAAGCAATGTAGTGGTGTTGCACCATACCTTTGGATCCTGCTTTAAAACTGAAAAGTGCAATGGGCGCATACTTAATAAACTGAAACTTAAACTACCACCAGTAAATGGAAAGCAAATGGCCCACATTTTACATTGAGTGTTAATGGATATGCATGTGCATGGTAGACGACTGCGGTCAGAGACTGCTGGAATAAAACTGAAATAAGTCATCAGATAAAATATAATGTTCTCAGCGACGATCTTAAGGGAACATGTTACTACCCAAAAATAACACTGGAATTACACACAGTAACACTCCCTGGGCTCTGGCAAGCACTTCTAAGTGGGCTGTGCAGTCTGCTCAGTTCTTATAGTAACTGTGCATGTTAAGTAAACACACAGCAGTCACTGACTGTCAGCACAAACAATGGACTGATTAACAGTACAAATTTATATGGAATAATTTATATATTATATTATATATTTATATAGCAACGGGCTTCCCCCCCCCCGGACAAGCAGAGCTTTATGTGGGCATGGTTTGAAAGAGAGGCTGGGAGAATGGGAATTGAAACAAATTGTTCTTTTGGGAGCAGGGCCACCTGTTGCCTGCTCTAGTCTAGAGGATGCTGGGATTGCTGTGTGATAGCTCTAGGCACATTAAAATTCATTGGGTTTTCTGCCAATGTGGTGTCATCTCATTCCTTCCGCTCTCCATGATGCTACAGTATATATACATGTACAGTGCAGTCTGAAAGTTTAAATATATCAAGAGATGTCTAAGAATAAAAGCCCCTGGTTAACTAGCATTGGTGAAGCCCAGGACCTTAGCAGCGGTAAATTGATGCAGCTCCAATGGAGCTATGCTGGCTTCCACCCGTTAAGGATCTGATCCTGCTTTTGCTTCTTTTACACTGTCAGAACACTGCACTGAAATTGGTGGAATAAGAATGGTAGGATAGGGCTATGAATGAGTGGCTGAGTTAGAAAGCAAATGAATTCCTGCCAAAAAGTTCAGCAATGTTCAGAAGTATGCAAAGTGTCTGCTTTGAAAAGCGTCAAGTAGCATTTGTGACCAATTATCCAAGATGAAGAGGGCCAGAGTTATATTTACACATATGAATCTGCAGACAAAGTTAGAAAATCACAATTCATGAACTTGTATCCATTTTTTTCCCCAGTCCTGGCACTTACGCGTGCGTGCACACACACACACACACACAGACACAAAGAAGAAGAGTAAGGGAAACTGCCATCTAGCAGCATAATAATTAAATATACCATAATACAAAAAAAATCATGGATCACTGTATGAGTAAAACAGCTTTATCAGCTGGGCTGAAAGATTATGCATAATGTGTCTGGATTTGTTATTTTTTCCCCAGCTGTGAAGCCCTGGGAAATAATCTACAGAAAAGAATTTTGGAAATGAAAGCTGTCTCTGCCATCTTCTGTTTAATTAACACAGGTATACCAATTTAACCCCATTTCTCGAGGTATTACAGATTAAACAGTAACTAACAGATGAGACTGTTACCATTAGGGCTGCCCAGGGTGGTAAGAAATTGATCATGGTGACTATTGGACTCAGACATTTCAATGAGCTTGTGATTCAAATTTAGGTGTGGTTTATTTTTCAATGGATAAAGTTTTCTTGGGCTTCCCCCCCTTCTCCCCCAAGTGAACTCCAAGAATTGCACTAGCTTTAAAAGCTATTCATCTTTCTTTCTAACAGGTTCCTGATGTTAAGGGCCTGACCTTAAAAAGTGTGGTGCACAGGTCAGGCTACAAAGGAGGATATGGGAGTCAGCTACCCCTGACCTGCAACCCTACCAAAAGCAGCTATTTTAATAGCCGGTGCAGTGTTTTCCTGATCAGCACCTGAAGAGATGCCTTCCAGCTAATTCCCAACACATTAACCCTATAAGCGCTGAATGATATACTGTATCAGTATGTATATTTAATTTCCAGCATGGCTGGAAATACTTCATATCATAAGGCCCAAAGTTGTCTTTCTAAGCACCCAAATAAAAGTTCACAGATGCTCCGTCCTTTCAGCTTCCATGGCCTTCACTGACATTTATGGGTGCTTTGCACATATGAACACCAGGCCGCTTACATCTAGGTGTTTAAATATAGATTTAGGAGTCTAATATCAGCCAGCCAGCTTTGAAAACCTCTGATTTTAAATTCTTTATTAAGAGAACAGGAGCAGCATGGTTGGCAGGAATGCAAGCTTCCTCATCAATGTGTCGCAAATCTTGACCTAATGAGACTCAGCACCGTGGATGAGCGGGTGGCTGAGTCTTCATGGCTCATCTACGTCCTTAACCTCGCTCCTAAGAGTGTAAAAAATGGGTGATCATTAGTACCAACAGTGTCATTTTTTTTATAGTGAAGTTGGCACTGGTCTATTAGTAAACAGACAGAGGTGGCCTAACTCATTTCACACAGGTCACCAAACAGCCTCTGGATAGCAATGGCGCTTTCCAGCTGCGCTGGATTTGAACCCATGAGCTAGAGAGGAAAGGCACTAGAATGCATTACAAACCCTTGGGCCGTCTAGTCCTCTGAACAGACAATTCATTAAGGCTATGTCTACACTACAGCTTATGTTGGCAGAAACTTATGTTGCTCGGGAGTGTGAATAAACCACCCCCCGAGTGATGTAAGTTACACCGTCCTAAGCGCTGGTGTGGACAGCGCTATGTCGGTGGGAGACTTTCTCTTGCCAACACAGCTTCTGCTGCTCGTGGAGATGGTTTTATTATGCTGACAGGAGAGCTCTCTCCCATTGTCCTAGACCGTCTTCACCAGATGTGCTGCAGCCGTACGTGCAGATAAATAAACAAACACTTCCAGCCAATGGTAAGCAAGGAGTTAAAAAAGAGGCAACATCTGCAATGGTTAATGCTTATTGGTGACAGCTGTCTTAAAGGAACACTGAAGCTGGATGCAGCAATGTTACAATGGCTGCCCTAGAACACTTAAAAGCCAGCATGATTTTCTAACAATTAAAAAACACCAGCAGCGTCCATTACATTACCTTTGGTGTTCCCTTCTCGGCACCATTCTGTTCCCTCACATCTGCTCAAGGAGGCATATCTGTAAACCATGGAAACCTTAAGAATGTAGCTAGCTAGTGAACCTAGAAGTAGCTAAGTGTTCTAACAACTTCAAAGGGGCCCTGCATGGTGTGCCAGCCCCATTTCCCAGGATAAGACAAGCAATGTGCTGTTGCATTACAACCCACTGCCTCAAGTCTGAAAAATAGTGCAATCAGAGCTCCACCTCCCAAACAAGCTCAGTGTTTTATAGGGAGGAGAGGCAAGACTACATAAGATGTTCTCAAAATAGTATCCATTATTTTTCTACTAATGTCCAATATAAAGTTATCCGGGGGTGGCGGTGAGCGAGGTAATCATCTGACTTGGAATTTCCCCTTTCACTTGTGAAAAATTGCATTCTTGGATTATAGAAGATGGGGCAATTCTTTGGGTCTGATGAAGCTGTGCTTAGGGCATGATTTGAGTGATGGGTGCAAGGAGAGGAAGATGGATCTAAGTCATTTTTACTTTCCCTGATCCTGAGGGCATCTCAAGGTCAGTTCAGCCTGTGGAATAACTTGGAGCAGCCCCAAAGATACTCTAAAGTACACCAGAAACAACATCTTTCTAGGGGTCATTCTGCTGGGCAGGATGTGCTCCCTCACAGTCCCCACCATGTACATGACACCGATGTACATGACACATGTTGATTGAGTAGTAATTGGCTTAATCTGCAGCAAGGAAGATTTAGGTTAGTTGTTAGAAAAAATGTTTATCAGGATAGTTAAGTACTGGAAAGAGTTACCAAGGGAGATTGTGGAATCCCTATCATTAGAGGTATTTAAGAACAGGTTAGACAAACACCTGTCAGGGATGATCTAAGTATACTTGGTCCTGCCTCAGCAAGAGGGGATGACCTCTCTAGATCACTTCCAGCCTTAGATTTCTATGTTTCTCTGATCTGTACATTGTCAGGAGAGGGCTCTGCCAGCAATATGACACCCAAGGATTCCCCCTATGCAAAAAGAATGCCCCTTGGTCCACTTCCTGAGCAGCACAATGTGCTTTTGGGGGATGAGGGAGGCTGACAATTTCTTTCAGATACCATTTTGTTTTTGTTGTCCAACCTGTAGGAGAAGAAAAACACCACAAATTGCCAGTGTGCAGTTCTCTTATTTGTACATTCTGTGTTTCATGCAATACAGGATGGAAGGCCACCTAGTACCAATTGTCGGGGAGGAGGAGCAATCTTGCATACTACTTTCTATTGAAAGGGAGAGAAGTGGAGACACAATGGAAATGTGTACATGTTGTTTACACCCATGCCTATGCCTGAGACATTTAACAGCAGACTTGTAGTAAAATATACCTTGAAATGCTGATAGCATTCCTGTCTAGATGTTCACAATCAGGCATTGTCACAGATAGATAACATAACAAAAATCCAGACAAGGTATCCATACACATGGAAGATGCTGAGTGGACAGTAAAGGGCATTCAAAGTTCCTTTACTTTCCTGAGGAAGAGGGTGGGGGATAAGACAACAGCAACATAAATGCCTTGTAGTATATTAAGGAGGCAATGTAACCCCATGCAACGTTTTTATTGTTATGTTGAAGAGAATCCACCTCTGCTGCTTGAGTGAACTGAGAACTGGAAAAGTCTGGGCCCAGAAAGGACACATCCTATAATTTTCCTACAGTCTCAGAAGCCTGTTCATTTGAATTGGTCTGGCTTGAATGAACCAGTATTCTCAGACTCAGTCAGAAAGGCTCCCCAATACTTTTTCTCTTTGTTGTTTCGTACTGAGGGATGTGATACTCTCTTCCCAGTTTGTATTTGCTCTTTCCATGATACTTTTGTATCTTTTGTAACACTGTGATAGCAACAGGTTTTGAATCATAAACTTACTTTCCATTTTCAGCCAATATGGTGCAAGTTCCTGTTGCCCAATCCCCAGCTTCAGCCAGGGAACAGGTACGAGTAATCCATTCAAAGGAGAAAATTGAAGACTAGAAGGTAAGCAAGGACTGAGGTAAAACAGGCATATTCACGTGGCAGGAACTGATTCATTTTTATACCAAAAGAAGATTTCAGATGAGAGTTCTCACCTTCTTGGAATTATCACAATGGCTGAGGCTTGATTCACTGCAAAGACAAATACATAATTTATTCACTGTTTGGTATTATTATTATTTCACTCTGGGATCAAATAGGAAAAAAGAAAAGTTTGGTTTTAAAGGAGAAAGCCCCAAATTTAGACACAACTAAAGCAAGAGTAAAATGTCAGGGCAAGTGGATTCATGTTCAAGTTGGATTTTCCCCAGTGCCAAAGTCGATCTTAAATCCCCAGTCCATTCATGAAGCTTTATTTGACCATTTCTTGTTCTAGTCAATAAAGCATACATTGTTACCATAGCAACAGCTGCATCATTTATACATCAAATTATTTTATCAGTTCAGCCCCTTGAGATTTAGCATTTTACTTGTAAAGGATCCTATAATGCACATTAGTTATGCTACCTCTACCTTCTGATATGTTGAGTAATTTTTTTATGCTGTTTGTATTTTACAGTGCATTGAAACATTTCCCTGCATTTTATTTGAATATTTTAGGATGTTGCAAAGAAATAATAGAAAGATTCAAAAATAACTCTTAGCAGATAATATAGACAGAATTTAGATGCATTACAATCTTTTCTTTGGCAGCTGTCATTCCAGGTCAGATTGTGAAACCCTCACTCATGTTGGCTTCATTTCTTTGCTGTCCCATCAAAATCAAGAAGAAAGAAGTGGCATAACTAATGTGCATTATAGGACCTCTTACATGTGAAATCAACGGAAATGCTTGGAACCACAGTTGTACTCAATGTGAGTTAAGGTTTCACAATTTGGACCTCTAGTCAATGTTACTACTATTGCTACTTTGAACAAACTTTCTTAAGTAGGTTTGTCATTTAAATATTGAAATTAATTCTTTGAAACTGCAATACTACTAATGATATAATACACTCTTTCTTTGACTCTGATTTTTCTTATCCTGGGGAACATGAAGGCTTGCTCTTGTCCCAGCTATCATTCATTCAGCTACCCTCCTAAATCTTTCAACTGAGAGCATCAAATTTCACTTTATGTATTTCTCCAGGTAATGCACAGAGGCTGCCCAGACAACGACAAGGCTGTATTTAGGTAGAGGTAGCAACAAAACAAGATCTGTGCAGCAAGACTCAAAGCCTTTCTAACTTCTGGATGGTTTAATGCAGTCACCGAAGTCTGGCCAATATGACCCAAGGGTATTTGAGAAGTTTGAGGTATTGTTGAGAAGTTTCTAAACTTTCTGCCTCCCTTGCTTCTTCTCTTTGTCCCCAACAAGTCCTGGAACTAGCTCTGAAGACATTTACGGTAAAAAAGGCATTATTAATGTTTGTTGTGGACAAGAGGGGACAAGAGGTTAATCTATTTAGTTATATCTAGGAAGTAGTATTTAGTGTTGTAACACCTGAGTACAAAACACAGTCATTTTGCATAGAGATGTCTATAAGAACTCTGCGTCTTCTTTCAGCAGCTTTGTCTCTTTTTCTTTCATTTTTGCTGTTCTCATTTCTTGTCTTTGTTACTGCAGAAAAACTTTTGTAAAAACTGAGTATGCAGAATGTTTTGCTTGGATTCGGTCTCCTCCGTTCTAGTAGTTTTGTTCCACAGTTGAGGATACAGAAACCAAGAACACCTTAGTTCTGCTCCCATGAGTTTTATCAAGCCACTTGTGGGTGTATCATCCTAGAGAAACACAGCTGTCTCCAGAGGACTCTCTGATGTAGTCAGGCCTGAACCCATTTGAGTGTCACATGATATTTTCTCTCAGGAGGAGAGCTGCTGCATTCTGCATAGGAGTGAGTTTAGTAACCTTCATCTTCAGCCCCAGATACTGTGAGTTACTACGGCCCAGTCTAGAAACGATGAACCCATAGATCATTGCAGCCAGATCCTCATCTAAAAGTAGTGTAGTTTTCTGGCAAACTATAAGGGGAGGAAATAATTTCTTGCGACTGTTGCTGCCTTGGATCTAGGATCAGTGATGAATCCAACAAGACCCCATGGCTTTGTGACTGACATTCAAGTTCAGTGAGAAACAAATGCAGGGTGTAGTTAATAAATGCCTTCACAGACTAAGACTTGCAGAGTTTGTACTGCCTAAAACCACACAAAACTCACCTATCTTCAGATTTCATCACAAACACAAAACTCAGTGCTGGTTCACTGAAATATTCACTGAAGTTCCTAACTCTTTCAAATGAACTTAAGATGAACCATCACCCATGGTAGTTTATTACGGTTTTGACATAAGATCAGGCAAAAATACACAGTAGGTTTTTGAATGAGTTAGACATTGAGATATTGAGTCCATTCTAAACATGAAACGCAAAGTGAAATGGGGGGAGTGTGAGCCCCAGGGATTGAAACCAAGATGATATTTTTCATAAATCTGAAGGCCAGAAGACCCCAGTGTGATCATCTAATCTGAGCACCTGCATATCTTGGAACACGCACATAAACCCAGTAATTTCTGCATCAAGCTCTGGTGGAGCTGTTAGTGCATATCTTTTGAGCGACTTTTAGTCTCGAGTCATAAATCCCTGTGAACATCAAGTTTCACGTTTTTCTAGGTTCAGGTAAGTGTTTGGGGGATAATCTTAGAGATTTAAATGTCTTTAATATCCATGTGGCAAAACTGCCCTTGCATATGGCTGCTGTATGTTGGAATTGAGGAGAAAGCCAGCAGTAGACTGAGACAGAGAAAATCTTACAGCACCCTCAGCAAAATGGCTCCTCTTTGTGTCTGGAGCTTTCATGGGGATTCTTTTTCCTGTTGTTCTTTTGTGCTTTTGGAGCCACTGTTTGATTTATCTGTAGGTTCAGTTAACTAGTGCAGATTCCAGTGGGAAAGACTTTAGGGACAGATCCTTCACTGGGGATGAGTAGGCTGGTGGGCATCTGTGACTTCTGAGATCACTGTTGTGGCTAATTTGTGCACACACACCTGTCCCATGGAAGTGAATGTTACTTATGCTCTGAAGTCATTCAGGTGTTTATGAAAATCATACTGTTAGAAGCCTAAATGTGGACTTAGGAGAAACTAAGCTTAGGCTCCAATTTTTGACAATTTGAGGCTGTGAGTTTTCTGAGGCAGGGACTGTCTTATTTGTTGGTACAGTGCCTAGTCCAGTGGGCCCTGATCCCTGATTGGGGTCTTTAGACACTACCCTAATAGAAATAGTAAATAATAATGGAGCTAATTGGCATAGCTCTGTTAACTTCTGATGCCAGTTCAAACCAGGTGAGATTGTGGCCCAGTGTCTTTATTTGTCATCTGGCATAATGGTCTCACTAAAACTAGTAGATGTAAAGTACAGGAACGAAATGTGACTTGGAGATAGCGTTGCCTAGTGGAATGAGCACTGGAATGGTATTCAGAAGACCAGAGGTCTATTCCTGGCTTTTCCACTTGTTTGCCAGCTGATCTTAGACAAGTCACTTTAATCTCTCCATGCCTCAGTTTCCATTTCTGTAAAGTGGGGATAAATTATTCTTACCTCTTTTGTAAATGGTTTTGGGATCTACTGATGAAAAGTGCTATATAAGAACTAGATATTATTATTGTAGTCCTTAGAACCCAAAAAAGATGGGCTTCTGCCGGAGATGGTGCATTTAAATAATGGGGCTATACATGCATGAGTGAGCACAGACATGGATCTCTCTGCTATTGTTTCCAGAGGCTGAAGTCCAGGTATTGCTGTCGTGGAGACCAGAGAAGAAATAGCCAAAAGAAAGGAAAAGAAACACTGGAGAATAAAAGTACATTTGAAATGGAAGAAATCTACATTTCAATGAAAGTACTTTTAAGTCATTTCAAATATGAGTCTGAGAGAAATAATTACAAAGTTTGGAAATAGCGAATGTTAGCTTTGATTTCTTTTTCTTCTGTGAAGCAATTAAAATAAGCAATTTTTCAAATACTAAGCAGAAAATTACTAATGGCTGAACCCAAAAGCTTTCATTTCATTCTTGGGGCCTTTATTCTTCTAAAAAAAGACCTAAAATATTAAGGTGGTTTTCTAGATAGATTAATGCATAAAGCAGTTGCTATTTGGATGTCATAAAAACTACAGCAGCATAGAATAGCTGAGATTAAGAACCACATTTAAATCATGCAACTGTCCAGTTAATATCAATGTCTAATTAAGAAAAGCATAAGAAGTCTGTAATGTTGATTTGATGGAGAAAATCTCTAATAGAGTTTCTTTTGGAATTTTCCATTTCAATCGCTGTTGTAGACTTTTAATGGATTTCCAACCTTTTTTTTTGGCATTAGCGAGAATCATCCTCAAGTTAAAATCAAGCCCTAAAATGGAACACTGGTAGGCAAATTAGCGTGTCTGGACAGGGTCTTTATAAAATGACAACGTGAGCTCATGCTGAAATTTTAGTACAAATATCTCAAATCTGGTGTGAAAACTCTATTTGCCATGTAATCTTAAACAATGTAATTCTAACCCATTTCCTCATCTTTCTAATCCTGCTGAAATTCCTAACAATTCATAAATACTAAACTATAGACTATTAAACATAACTAGTTAGTCTAGTTAAATGGCAAGGTTTTCTATAGTCATATGTAACCCGTGCTTGCTCGGAAGGGTGCTCTGTCCCCCCTCCAGTAGTGGCTAGGCCTTCCTAGAGATTGATGAGCCTGTTACAGCCTGGGCTAACAGAGCTGTGTCTTTTAGCTCATGCTGTAGAAGCTCATGTATTGAGGTCCCAGGTTTGATTCTTGCTGCCATCGGCCCTGCATGGGTGGACATTACACATGTGTATTAGTAGTACATTGAGGTGGGTTCTTCCATTGCTGGTGGACAGATTTAGAACATGTGGTTCCCCATTCATATCACTGAGTTTCATGAATCTCTCACTCATCACAGGATAACTAGATCCCTTGAATGAAACTAAAGGGGTGGCAGCTGCCGTACCATACAAATCATCAAGGAAGTTTGGTCAAATACACCTATAGGAAAGTTGCTGCTTTTAGGTTGTGCCTTGAATGTCAAGGGTGAACTGAAGTTGTAAAACTAAAGACAAAGTGTAGCTATCTTAGCATGTACACAGCCACCTAGCAAAGAGGTGAGAAGGACTGGCACTGGATTAAAGAAGCAGTGTATTTGTTGCCACCACTTTGTTGTTAACCCCATGAAAGCCTAGGGAGTTATCTCAAGAACACAGAAAGACCACAGACTCAAAATAACCCTGATGACCTCAGAAGCAAGCACATCAGGGAGTCATTTTATACTTCATTAGAACATATTAGAATACAATACAGTGACCAGAGTAAAACAGGGTACATTATTCCATCTGTCTATATATTCCTTTCCAATACTAAATCTGTCTGGAGGTCTTTCAGAATTATATTATAAAACCCTGCCCATTTGGCTTAGCAAATATAAAGGTGAAAAGAATGGAGATAATACCAGAGTAACATACAACAGTGAAAGTTCAACAGACTGATTCACCATTACTGCTTGAGACATCATGGTCCCAATTCACCTAGGTGTAATTCCACTGATAAATCAGGGATGACCGTGGTCCTATTAATTTAAAGTGCGGTTCTTGTGGCCATTGTGATAAGCTGAGGTTCTTTTAGTTAACAGCCCTCTGGCTGAAATGGGAGGGAGCTACTAGCAGGGCATTCTGGGTGAGGTATTCTCAACAATGAATCACATTTTTCCCTACTTTGGGCAACCTGGGCCCCAGGTCATGCTGAAAATCTGATCTTTTCTCGTAGGCTGTCATGGGTAAAGATCCTTATAAATGGTCAAAACAGAGCATTGGTCATTCTGAGCACAGCTTTCAATGTATTTATGCAATTCTTTGAAACAAAGTCAGTTACCTGAGCCCTTTCTAGTAACTGTTTATAACAGAGGTAAGCAATACTGATAAAACACACAAAAAGGGCTTCCAACCTTGTCCAACACACACAGCAGATAGACCCCATTCAGAACTCCCAAATGGGCGAGGAAGCTTTCTCCACTCCTACACAAAAGCCATCCTCTTTAGAGCTCACTATAATTGTGTTCCAGCCCCCTCACATGGAACCCAACTGAGAAGATTAAAATAAACCGATACATCAGTTACCTAGTTACAATAAGTCTAACATATATGCGGAAAAAATAGCATTCCCCTTAATAAAGTCCATTGCAACTGAAATTGCTCAAAGACGAGTAGGTGGACCAGGGGATAGATAATGGGATACAGATTTCTCATTTCCATGTCTCTAATCAAGTGCAGCTAGACAATGACCTAAAAAGTAATTATCTATCTGATGAAAGGGAGAGGTAACACCGTGGGACATAGGGGGCATATGCCCTTGGATGTGAAATCTGAGAGTTAAATGGAAATATCTAGTTTGTACAATCTGTCAAGAGACCTGCAAGGCCTAGTTTGGGTATGAGGGAAGAAAAAGATTTTAACGTTAGGTAAAGTTAGCACTATGAAAGATCCTAGAAGGACAATGGAGTGAAGTCCTCTGTCTTGTGATAAACTATTCAGATCTGTCCTAGCTGACTCTGCCTCCTGCTGTCATCCTCCCATTATCCTTCCCCTTTGTTTCCTCCCCTCTTCTTTCCTTTTTCTATATTGTCCTTGCCTCTTCTGATCCTTCTGTTCATGCCTCTCCATGCCTCCAACTTCTTTTAGCATCATATACCCTCACACACAAGTATATATAGTTTTTTGCAACACAAGTCTCTGTTTCCATCTTTGTATGGACATATATACAATGACTACAAAAGGCAGAATCAGACCCTATATATATCTATGCATCTGTCTCTTGATACATATAGAGGAATCATCAAGATGAGTGTAACAACAGCTAAGTATCTAAGGTCATCCTATTCCCACCTCCTCATTTGTTTCTGCCTGTAATTGCACCATATGTCTATATTTCAGATTCCTCAGGGCAAGGACCATCTCTTACAATGTGTTTGTATGGCACTTACAATGGGGTCCTGATCAATGAATGGGGTTCCAATCCTGATGGGAGGCTTTGAGTGCTCTCACAATAGAAATAAATAATATGGTTGGTAGAGGATCTCTCGATTTTCTTTGGTGGGAGAGTCTATAAACTGGTGTTTGAGTAATGGGAAATGTGAATAAAAATATCAATACACTGTTCATTTTTTAAAATGACATGTTGAAATTTTGGGATACACCTGCTAAATTGAAAAACAAAAGAAATAAAAGCCAAATAGATACAGAACAAGATCAGGAAATTAATCTTCCCACTTCACCCCACCTCAACACTGTCCTGGAGTAACCAATTTAAGGCATGAAGAAAAAAATTCATTTCCATGTCCAGGAAGAACTTAACATCTCTGCCAAGAGAACCAGCCAGGGTGCCAATTTTGATGATGGGGATATGATTAATTACATCACTTTACCTTTCAAAATAGGATATAGTAGCCCTACCAGTTCCAGCTTCCATCCGGGAATACGTCTATGCAACTTCTACTCCATAGTCCCAGGCAGGTTGGAGTGATTGTCATCACATGATCACTGTACAGTTGGCAGGAAGAGATGTAACTGCTCATTTCCATCTGTGACATTTCTCAGCCAGGAAGAAACTACAAGGCATCAAACTGTAGCTGAGAGGCATCAGAGCGGCTACCTGTTAGAGATACTGTTAAAGAAAACTTGGTAAAATGTAGAGCTGTGGAGAACTGCTGGGAATAAAATAAAGAGGAGGTGATGGTGCCTTCTTACCACCAACCACCTTTTACAGCTCCCATCTGAGGTCAGAACCCAGGAGGACACAAACAAGTACGAACCTATATGTGAAACAGATCACAAGAGACATATTGGAGGTGTGGATAGCACAGATTAGCTGCTAGCGTCATAGGATACATTATATTGTACTGTTAAAGATGATTGGGGAAAATGGAAGTCCACATGGCCCAATTAGCAATGCACAGTGCTTTTTTGCTATAAACCAGAAAATAACACCTGAAAGGTTCTTGTCATTTTTGGACTTGCAAACATATGTCATTTGCAGCCTTATATCTGTAAGTGCAGACCTCCCTGACTTTGAGGGGGAAAGTCACAGAACATTGAGTCTGCTACAAGGAAATCACATTTCCCTACACATGATGTTGTAAATAGCAAAAGTCTGTCAAACCAGATTCAAAGAGAAGGAGGGAAGATTCTCAGTTGATATAAATCATCCTAGCTCTATTGACTATGGGAATTGGGCGGGGGGGGCGGCTATTTCCAGTGCTGAGGATCTGCCCCTAGAACTCAGACTAGTGTTCCACGGAGCTCCATGAATTGAATCAAATATTTGCCAACATGGATTAAATTTGAATAGGTGCCCAGTTTTTCCCTGAGCAACATATTTACCAGAGGAAAAGAGAATCTAGGAGGTAAGTTCCTCTTTTAATGTGCATATGTAACTAACAAGAACAGAAACTGTATCAAGAGGAGAATCTATTCCTTAGGTGTTTAAGTAATTATTTCTTCCAGATTAAAGCAGAATTATGGCTAATAAATCATGTGTGAAGTGGATTTGTGCCTCTCACAAGATGTAGTCGGTCCAAGTGCCAGGGTATCACTTTTACTTTTAACGTTCAATAACATTTTCACGGGCTTCGCGTTAGCTATAGGTACAAAATGCAAATTTGTTTCACAGTTCTGTTGCTGCCCGCATGAAAGTTAAATAAGCTATAAAGGGCCTGATTTTCAGGAGTGATGTTATTGCATGTGTGTGTGTGTGTCCTTTTGCTCACCTTCTTTGCCCACATAGAACTGCATATATATGTGTAAATCCTTAATGTGTGCACACATGAGGCTAGATGACAGGCATCTAGCCATGTGTCTATGAAACTGTGGGCTTGTGCTCATGCACAGATATGCACCAACGGCATGTCTGACCTCAGACCAGAGCACTCAGAATCCTGACACTTGCAGAAGAAACGGATGGTTCAAGCAATTTTCAGGCCATTCTATGGTGCTGGATAGAACTTTGCTGATTCTCACAAATCATGATACATTTGAGAGACAGCCTGATTAGTGCCCAGGGCACAAGACTGGGACTTGAGATACATGGGATGTTCCCTGCTCTGCCATTGCCCTGCTGTAGGACCCAGGATAAGTCACTTCTTCTCTCTGTGCCACTGAGTCTCTTCCTACGCTTTGTCTGTCTCATCTATTTAGGGTGGGATTTTCAAAAACACCTGAGTGAGTTAAGAGCACACGTTCCACTGAAAGTCAGAGAGGGTTGTTCTCCTAATTCATCCAGGCACTTTTACCCCACTGTTCGTGTGTTTTATCTATTTAGATGGCACATTCCTTAGGGCAGTGACAGTCTTTTACTACATCTAGCACAATGGCCATTCTGAGATGGGCCCTGTAGGTGTGAGTGTAAGACAAAAAATCAATATATTACTTTAAAAAGTTTATATTTGGGTAGAATTTGATGACATATAAACATCTATCATAATGACAGCTAATGACTCTAATTCTTCATGCACCAGTACTTTATTATTCCATAACATGTACTGTTTTGCCAGCATTTATTCTGGTGGTGTGCATACACTACAATTTAAAAAAAGGGTGAAGATGTCTAATATTATAGCATAATAGTGGAGTTATAAATTCAAATTCTTTATAGTCTAAAAACATACAGTAGGAAGGGCTACACCTGAAAAAAGCTACTGCTTGATTTAATTTGTTAACCTGACTCTGGAAGTTACCAATAATGAGGCATAAATATTGGCAACACCCAGATTAACAGATTTTAAGATCTGAAGAGACTATCAGAGAATATAAAATGACCTGTATGACACGGGCTAGAGAATTTCATCATGACTAGAGCATATCCTTCCAGCAAACCCTCCAGTTTTGATGTAAAGACTTCATGAGATGGAGAATCCACCACTTTCCTTGGTAGTTTGTTCCCTCACTTGTAAAATGTTTTGCCTTATTTCTAATATGAATTTGTCTGAGTATAACTTCTAGCCATTGTTTCTTGTTATGACTTCCTCCACTAGATTAAAGACCCCTTAATACCCAGTATTTTCTCCCTGGGAAAGTACTTATACCTTCCACACTCCATAATATAATAGGACAAATTATGCGTTATTCAAGGAACACATTCAGTGCAAACCCAATCCTGGAAAAATGTAGGCTCCCAATGATGGGATTTGATATCCATGTAATTTTTTAATCTAGACGGTGAAATACTACTCACATATCATCTCTCGAGCACCGCTAAACTACTATTCTCTTCAATAATCTCCCACAGCAATTAATTCCATAGGTTGTTTGTATGCTGATATAGCTTTTTAAGCTATGCTTGTCTATCTATTTTAAATATTTGCCCTTATAATTTCATCAAATTTCCAGCTGTTCTGAAATTGTAGGCCATTTTGAAGTAATGCATCCAATCAGCCTTCACCACACTATCATGTTGCATTGCTCTATTATCTCTTTTCTTCATTCAGGATTAGGCTTCTTAATTTCTGTACACATAGAATCACAATGCTCAGCCACAAAGCCTTAAGTCATTTTAAGCTTTAAGTCAGTTGTTCATCTGTGCCTCTTTCCTACATCTCCTATGTTGTTGTTTAGGGTGTGCAAGGATAAAGTGATCAAAACCGAACATAGTATTTGAAGTGCAGATTCACTATCAACATTTATGGGCCAAGTCCTCAAATGATATAGTTTAGCATAACTCCACTCAAGTCAGTGGAACTATGCTATTTACTCCCACTGAGGATCAGGGCCCATAACGTCATCAACGTTTTTGGTACTGTTCAAATATCCCAAAGCAGCATCCTTCCCGCCCTTGTTAACTGAGACTTTTCTGCCCAAGGGCTATATTATATGTTGTTTTTCAAGACTAAACAGAAATGCCCATCCAATATGCTTACTGTTAATGCTAACAGTGGTTTTAATTCAATTTATTTGAATATAAATATTCTGATATACCCCAAAGTCTTCAGCCTGAGAACCTGCAGTTTTGTTTGAATGTAATTCAGACCAAGCATCTTATGTGGTGAGCTTATGCCAGACAAGTGGTTAAAAAAATCCAGTGTGTCAGAACTTCAGGCATGCACAGTGGGGAAAGTCACTGGCAGAATGCATACTTTGGAGATTTTTTCCATTATCACACGGGATCCCCAGCAATGAGATTGTTCTGCTTGAAACATGCTTCTCCTTGGAGAATATGTTAAAGATATGACGTAAGGTGCAACGAGATCAGATTTCTAGTACTCTTTAGAATTACTTTCACAAGAGTAGGAAGAAACATACTTCTCATTTTGGGAAGTAGAAGCAGCCATTCTCAACAGAAAGAAAAGTTTAAAACTGCAAAAGAAACATCAGGCTGGAATGTTATGGGAGTTATATATCTCTGTGGCAATCAATGTGGTTTAAACAGGATTTCTGTGTAAGTGTCTATTGAATTAAGAGGTGTCTTTCCCCTGTAATTTACATTACAAATTCAGTGTAAAAATTTCTGATGTTTCATCAGAGTAATTCCATTACCTTATTGAGTGATAGAAATTACATTTGTTTTCTTAGGCTGTGAAATATAGACATAATAAACCAATAAAAAGAAAAGAAAAAAAGAGCGATACTTTTTAAAGGATTTTTTAAGGACGAGAGAACCTGGAATATTTGGGTTAGGAAATCATCTGAATATGTGTTCTGGAATTTTGAAGGAAGCCAAACTTTTTGAAGTCTGTTCTGGTTAGACTTCTGTTTGCAGTTCTGGCTTGTATAATTAAAAGAAACATACAGAGAACTCACTTAAATTTTAGCTTCTGCTGAAAGGTGCATTGTTCAAGATGGTTCTACTTATTTTTGCTTTAACCCATAAGATATTAAAATTTTCCAGACTGCCAGCCAAACTAAAGCTGAGGAAAGGTATGTGTTTTTGGGTGTACATACATGCATTGTGTCTACCACATCTATCCCTGGTGAAACAATATCAATAGTTGCTCAGATCTGGTCATTCTTTGAAGCCATGCATTAAAATCTTCACACTTGTATAGAACTCAGTTTACTAAAGCATTAATAGAGGGTAGATTTTTCTATGAAATTGCTGTTTAATATCTATCTATCTGAGGTTGAAGAATTTGAATCTCTCATTGAAAACTATTATTTCTCCCTAATAAATTGTTTTCACTGGAATCTAACTATTCTTCATTTCCATTTAAGTCACCGTCCTTTGTTCATGCCAAGAGTGGATTTTCTTGTTCAAATACAAGTGCAAGGTTGATCATCCACTGAAGAAAATGAAGCATATGTCTCTGTCTCTATCTCTCTTTTTTTCCCCTGGTTGTGATGCTTTGGGTTTCAACCTAGACCAGCATGGGGCTGTGTCACTGCCTTCCCTGTGATTCTGGGTACCTTAAATGCTATGCTGCAGTAGATCATGGCCCTGACACCAACAGCCAGCATACAGGCATGCAGATCATCCCCTGGCTTCCACCGCCAGCTTACTTTCTTTTGCAGAGTGACCGCAATGTCTTCCCCATCCTGAATTTCCCCAAAATTGTCTGTCAATGTGGCAATCTGCTGAGGTTCCCAGGTTTGTCAGTGACCGTGTTACCTCACTCAGCCTCAGCAAGGGAAAGCTTTGCTACTGCTAAACTGTGCGGCAAATTCCTGACACACCAGCTTGTCTGCATTGCCAGCAAACTCTCCAGGTCTCTGCCAAGTCCACACCTTACCTTGCAGGTGACAAAAAGTGAACCCCAACTCCCGGTTTTCCCAAAGACATTTTCCTGCTGTGTTGAGCCCTACTGTGTTGAGGCCACAGAAGTTATGAAGTTTGTTTCGCCTTTAAAGAGACAATATACTGCAGCTCATTAATTTAACTGGGGTTTGACAAAAAGTCTTATTTCAATCACATCACTTAATTGTTCTATAGTAAAAGTAAAACAAGTGTATTTAACAAAAGGACATAGATTAAGTGTTCCAAGTATAAGGAATAAAGACTGAAAGGGCTACAAGTCAATAAAAGTAAGAATACGCTTCCAAGACTAAAACTTAATTTCAGCAAGTTATAAGTCTTTGCCTAAGCAGGTTTTTCACCTGAACTCAGTTTCCAGATATTTTCAACCACCTTGGCTGAAGGGTCCAATCTTCTGTGATTTCAAGAGCTCTGGGCACTTTAATCTCCCAAGCGATGGACACATGTTTTATCCCCATCCCTTTATCACCCCAAAGTTCATTGTCTCTGTTTCAAGAGCCAGGAAGGCTTGCTGCTGTTCTTCACTTCTTGTGACCTCCCATCCCTCTGCTGATTTGTATGTAAATGGAGATTCCATTGTTTTGATTCTATAATGCATAATTTACACAGAAGACCAGTAGATAGCTGCTTTCCCTGCCTGGAATAAAATCTGTTTCTCCCTGTTTGATCACAGCCTTTAATGCTTAACATCAGTCAGTATCCATAATTCCTCACATAGTGTTAATACATTCATTTCACAATGATATTAATCACCAGTGCTTCACAGGCTTTCATAAAAGACCTTACTTGGTTCACTTTTATAATACAGTAATATTGTATACAATCAGGTGATTCAGTTTCTTATTGTCTGAGGGTTAGAAGAATATGAAACTAAAAATATCCCAGTAAAATAACAATGTTTCTTTCAATGGATCCATTGCTTGCTTGTTAAAATCCATTTTCAGTGGTGTTTTATCCAAGCCCACTGAAGTCAACAGGAGTTTTTCTATTGATTCCAGTAGACTTTGGATCTACTTCTGACTTACTATGTTGTGTTAGCCAGGGTTTCTTATTCCCTTGGAAGAGCAATTTATGTCTTCGTATTTGAGTAAAGATCTTCCTGGATCATCTTGCTCAAGAGGACCAGCCCCTGAGACTTTGTTTTAAGGCATTTTTAATAGAAATAGCAATGGGGGTTAATGCCCAACTGAAAAGAAGTCAGGTAAAGAGCTAAAATATACAGCCTATGTTTTACTAGTAACATTGACCCAGAAATGAGAAATGCATTATGGAATGTTTGCTAATGAGTCATTAATTTCTTTATAATTGTTTCCACATTTGGAGAGCTCTCTTTCTAAAGCATTCAGAGAACCATTGTGACCAGTGGGAGTTTTGCCACTGATCTCAATGACAGTAGTATCAGGACCTTAACATCTGATATATCCTATGACAACTCCATGTGTCATAAAGGATTTTGTTTATTGAGTTACTTTTATGGGCTTATTTCATTTAATTCTCCCTGCCAAGCAATTCCGTCCTCCTTCTCTCCTCCTCCTCCACTTTTTAAGGTAAAATACTTAAGAAAAGAACAAGGAATCTCTATCCACATCAGACCAGAAATCAAACCAACCAATGTAGTCAGAAAGGTTAAGTAAGGTCTATTTTAGATACTGACTCAGGTCTCAGAGAATTGCAAACACTATTAAACTGTATATCTGTGTAGCTATATAGCTTTCATGGAGTCAGCTGTCCATAACATATTCAGTGTCATGTAAATGCAAATGAAATACATTTTTTTTTAAAATTGCTCCCATTAAAGTGATCTATTAATGTTTTAAGCCTCCAACGCTTATGGGGCATGACTCTAATTGCATTATTCTGCCACTGGCAGATCTTAAAGAGCTGCTTGATCTTCAGGATATTTACACCTTTGGGATTGTTTGCTTCTAAGGAATTAACTTTTGACAAAGTTTTTTTCTACTATGAGAAAAATTGGCAGCAACGATTGGGTTTCGGCTGTTTATTTTTTAACATTCTAGTAAAACCAGAACAAAACAAATCAGATTTTTTAATCTGACCTGCAAACCAAAACGTAAAACATATGGCTATTTCGGAAACTCTATGCAAAACCTCGGTGTAGTGTAAACATTCTGAAAGATAGTATGAAGGAAACAAGAGAACAAAGCTATCTATGACAGTGGGTTTTAACCTTTTTCCATTTGTGGACCCTTAAAACGTTTCGAGGTGTGGTCCCTTTTTGAAATCTCAGACAGTCTGTCGATCCCCAGGGGTCCATGGACCACAGGATGAAAACCAGTGACTACGATGTTTGTTCCTGGGGTGGCATTTCCATGTGGTCCAAGTTTCCTTCCAAGTGTTGACCCACAGGTACCGCATAGTGTCTGTGGTATGTGAAATGGGCCACTAATTTTTTTTTTTGCACATGCTCTGTGCATTATCTTTGCCCATGTCAACAAACAAGAACCCCAGTAAATCAGGTACCAGGATTTTGTGTCAATCTACATTACAAGCAAAGAGGAGTAAGGGTGGGTATAATGGAATTTAGAGCAGGCAGGCAGGTCAAAGAGATCTGCAATAACAGTATGATTAAAACAATAGGCAGTTTGTATAAGGGAATGTTTATGTCCAACTGCACAGAGGGAAAAACTGCCTGCCCCACTGCACACACAGAACCAGCCATTGCAGTCATAGTTAGAACCCCAAGACCATCTCCTGGCACAATACAACTGGAGTGAGTGTCAGAACTCAGACTGACCTATGCACAGCTGGCATACAAGTCACAGGGTTGCAGATGACCACATCTCCCCGCTCCTCTACTGACTGTTGTCACAATGTCAGCGATGACAGAACAGCAGAAAGCAAAAAAGGAGCAACAGTGGCAGCAAAAGCAGTTTTGCTCCTTGTGCCTTGTGGGTAATGGAGGCATTTGACTTGGCAGTGCATGAGAGAGAGTGGGTTTCGTCTCCAGTTGCAGCCTTCTGGCCATTGATATGTTCCCACTTCTCATTGGAACCTTCCTGCTCTTCTTTCTTAACATCTCTCATGGACTCTAGGTTCATCTAACTCAAAACAACCTTGACAAAATGGAGAATTGCATCTGAAGTCAACAAGATGGAATTCAAGAAAGACAAGTGCAGAGTACTTCATTTGGAAAGGAAAATGAAATGTATAACTACACAGTGGGGAATAACGGGCTAGGTGGCAGTACTGCTGAAAAAGGTCTGGGGGTAATAATGGATCACAAATTGAATAGGAGTCAACAATGCGATGCAGTTGTGAAAAAGGCAAATAACATTCTCAGGTATGTTTATAGGAGTGTCATCTGTAAGACACGGGAGTTAACTATCTCGCTCTACTCAGCACAGGTGAGGCCTCAGCTGGGGTACTTTGTCCAGTTCTGGGTGCCACAATCTTGGAAAGATGTGGATAAATTGGAGCAAGCTCAAAAGAAAGCAACAAAAATGATAAAAGGTTTAGAAAACTTGACCGATGAGGAAATGTTAAAAAGACTTTAGAGAAAAGACGACTGAGGGAGGACCTGATAAGTCTTCAACTATGTTAAGGGCTGTTCTAGAGAGGACAGTGATCATTTCTTCTTCGTGTCCACTGGAATGAGGACAAGCAGTAAGAGGCTTAATCTGCAACAAGGGAGATTTAGGTTAGTTAATAGGGAAAACTCTCCAACTACAAGGGCAGTTAAATTCTGGAATAGGCTTCCAAGGCACACTGTGGGATACCCATCACTGGAGGTTTTTAAGAACAGGTTGGACAAACACCTGTCAGGAATGGTCTACATTCACATGGTCCTGCCTCAGTGGAGGGGGCTGGACTTGATGGTCTCTTGAGGACCCTTCTAGCCCTACATTCCTCTGATTCTATGATTTCCAGATGAAGTTACGCATCAAAGGAATTCTCCACTCCAAATTCAGCATCTTCCTCTGTAGTTAATCTACCCTATACTTTGTTTCTGACAAATGCCTACATGACTGTCTTGTTCAAATGATAAATTAGCCTTATGAGTATGGGTAGCAGTTCTCTGATGTATGAAGGTAGAACTGTCTATCTGTGAGATGCTCAGTACTGAACAAATTATACTTTGGCTGTGCATCCTGACTCTTCACTGCCATGTCTGATTATTGACCTTGATAATTGGTGCCTCTTCTAGAGAGATAATACTGTTTTCTTTGCTGAATGTAGATCCACTTCTCCTGGGTTGTGCTATTTTCTTTCTTTCTTTTGTGATGAATGTCTTTGATGCTAAGACAAAACAGAAGAAAATCCTCTGGGAAAGATCAGAGATGTGTTCTCCTTATAACATGGCATACTACTAATAAATGTGAAGCTTATTAAAAATTTCACACTCTGGAGAAAAAAAAAACAGTTCTCAGGCTGGGTAAGGCCTGATGCAAAAGCCATTTGGAGTCAATGCAGAGATGTTGACTTCAAGGGCTTTAGATCAGCCCTCTGAGTACTGGCCTCATAAGTACTCAGCTTATATGAGTGCAGACCTCCAAGAACATAAGACACTGGGACCATAACACAATACAACAGATGTTCAGAAGTTCAGGAGGCAACAGAAAGGATATGATGATAATAAATGTGAAGTTTAGTTAGTATCAAATATTGGGAAAAAAAATCAGTTCCAAGGTTGGATAATTATAGAAGTATTTCAAATTGAACACTGGACAGGAGACACTAGAATTTGTCTGATTGGCTCAAACAGAGCTTGTTTTCAACTAAGAAAAAGAGTCACATGGAGTAGGCTCAATCCATCATAGAATTACGAAGAAAAATATAACTTCAACCCTGTGACAAATCTCAACTAATCCATCTCAAACACTGTGAAATGTTGCATTGGGATCATTGATGATGTGTATGATAGAAAATTAGTTTAAAATTAATGGCATTTTCACTAATGAAAATATTGGGAAAAAATGGCATTTTCATGGAAACACCACAAACCTTAAAAAAAGGGACATATTTTGAGGACATCTGCTATGGAATTGAATGCGTTGTATACGTCTAGTGACAAGGCTTCTTGCTTATAAATGTGACATAAAGTCTATTAGTAAGACTACTGGAGGGATTGAGAAGGTAGTTTTACAGGAGAAAATGTGCCAGTGTTTGCTGGTGATAATGGTGAAAATTTGGCCTGATTCACCAATCGTCACAGAAAAATGTCACAAAGAACAAACAGAGAATTTCACACAGCTCTAGTCATGAAATGGTGTGTTTAAAATGGATAATATTTACCTCCCCAATTAATTAAGTGACTAAACTGTGGAATTTCTATTCTATTACCTCCTGCTTCACCCAGAATAGACAAACTCTTTGTGTCTACACACTAAGAGTTAACACTCTACTTATCTCCTCAACTGGACCATGCTAGTAATGCATTATTTTCCTTCAAACATTCTCATCTGTTTTATGTCCCTATCATGGGGTTGCTGGCCCCATTTAGGGGGAGTCCAGACCCAGTCTACTCATGACAAGTTAATTTAAAGGGAGAGAGCCTATCTAGGCAGCTAACTGAATAAGGAGTATCTGGGCCTGATAAAAGGCCATCAAGGCTCCATTATAGAGAGGTTCTGAGAAAGAGACCATCTCTCCTAAGAGAGAGGAACTCCAGAGACAACAGGCCCCAAGAAGGAGGGCTGTGCCACTTCTAAGCCCAAGGGGAAAGCCTTTATTTCAAATTTATTTTACGATTTAATTAAGTAGAACCCCAGCAGGAGAATTTAGTTATATTCTTTTTTGTACTGTTCTTGAGGGGCCCTGAGAAGAGAGAAACTGAGGCAGGGAGTGCCTGCAGTATCATGGTAAGTCAGCATGGGGCACTACAGTGTAGGGACATCCTATGACATCCTTTCTTAACTTTTAACATGCAGTTTAAAAAAAATTAAGTGTGTGTGAACATAAATTTTTGCTTCTACTTGTAAAAAAAGTAGCTGTTGCATTGGGCAGAGTCAAATAAAGCACTGAAAACTACATTGCAAGTTTTCCCTCCCTTCCCCACTACATCATGACCAATGTCCATCAATCCTTATTTGCAACATCACCTGCTGTTCCGATACTCGGCTTCTCCTGAACAGAAACTGGAGCAAAGAACAGAAAAAAGTGTTTGTCATTGAACTGAACTGAGAAGAAGGAAGAGGAGAATGATAAGATCATAGCCTGCAGCACTTTGTTTATGAGAATATCCTTCCAGTGATATATGGCTGCACAGGTGAAAGGATTGTGTAACCCCTAACATATTTTAAATGCCAGGGCTGTCATGCAAGAAGACAATGATGAACAAAGTTTAAACAAAATATGGTGTCCATGTAAAGACAGTGTTATTTTTTTAAAGGTTTGCACTTGGTAATATTGTGTGATAAAATGGTTCCTAAGTGTGTTGTGGTCTTCTCTAATGGAACCTCTTCTCATACAAAGAGGTTAGTCCTGCTTTGAGCAGGGGGTTGGACTAGATGACCTCCTGAGGTCCCTTCCAACTCTAATATTCTATGATTCTATGATTCTATGATTCTAAGCTTAATAACCTAGTCTGGACTGTAGGAGAATCAATAGTGTTACACATATGCCCATGCGTATCTGTCTCTCTATCGTGTATGGTCCCAATTACCATAATACCTGGCAAATACCATAATACCTGGCATCTGATGAAGTGGGTTGCAGCCCACGAAAGCTTATGCCTGCAGAAATTAAATTTGTTAGTCTTTAAAGTGCTACAGGAGTCTCGTTGTTTTTGCATAATACCTGAGTTTCTCACAATCTTGAATGTATTTATCCTCACAATGCCCCTTTGAACTTGGGAAGTGCTATTTTACAAATGGGCAACCAAGACAAAGGAAAGAGAATAAGTGACTTGCCCAAGGTTACACAGGAAGTCTGCGATAGTGCTGGGAATTGATCCCAGGTCTCCAGCTATCACCAATTGAACCATCCTTCCTCTCCCTTGTCTACATCACCTTCCTAGATAAGACCTCCATTGTTATTTTACAGAAAGGAATGGAGGCTTTGCCCCATTGGTATTGTCTCCTGCAACGCAAAGTCAGTATTTGAATCAAAGGCATTATTGCATTTACTTTAAATCACTACCAGATTCTTTTTCTGTTTCTTTCTTCACTGATGACTGCAGAGATGACTAGGATTAGAGAATTAAACAGGCATCTGTGGAACCACCTGTTGGACATTCTTTAATTTTCTGCTAATTTTCAAAGAAGATGTGATATTTTACAGTTACTACAGCTGTTTGCGTCCATTGACAGTAGGCCATTGATGTTTTTCCGTTGTATCAGTGGCTTTCCTGAAAATTGGCAAAAAAAATACAAAAAAAAAAAAAAAAAAAAAAAGACATATAACTGGATTTTGCCTAGTTCTGGGCATTTATAATTTGTTCATGATTTATGGGAGGTACAGGTAGCCTGGGAATGTACACGTTTTTATATAAACTGGAAATAGAGCCACAAATTGCCTTGGCTGAAGAGCTTTTACTCCTCCAGTAACTGAAGCTATGACTCACCAGTTTCAAATGTGGTACTGGGCTGCCACGGGAGCTGTCTTTCCTGTCACAAAGAATTCATGCTGTTCCGCAGCCATCTGCGTTACATCTATGAGTGACACTCTGACCAGAGCCACTGGCACCACCAATGCGATACGAGTGATGACATTATAAGTGAGGGAAAAGGCATGTTTGGATGATCTTAGCATAGGACTAAGGGGCAGGAATTCCTGACTCCTAATCCCTGTTCCACTATTGACATCCTATGTGGCCTTGGGTAGAGCTTTGAATTGCTCTGCGTCAGTTTCCCATCTGTAAAATGGGGATAATATGCCCCCCCCACACCGCTACCTTACAGGAACATTATTTAAGGAGGTCTATTTAATTTAATTAATTATTTAATTAAAGTTTGTTGCAAATGGAAACACCATGCGAGTACTAAGTATTATTTAATCATGTGACCAAAAATGGTCTCCAATCTTTTTAAGCAGAACATTAATTTTTATAGGGGGCTCAGTCACACACACACACATACACACACTACTGCTGATCTCTATTTAAGTCATCAGGAAGCATACTCTGCCTCTTTAAGAAATAGTTTACTTCTGGATCAGTAAATGTACTAGACAAAGCAGCTATTATTTATACATTCCTGCATATATGGCAAGGTGAAAATAATAGAATAAACATCATATACTTCATTATGATATCGGTTTACACTTCCAGGGTACACAAAAAGAGGCCATTTCATCAAGCTAATTGCCTGAAAGTAAAAGAGAGAGAACTTTAGCTATTAGTCTATTATGGGGCTTTTTTCTTAATCACAAATAGGGGCCATGTGTCCCTAGGGGGATGTGTATTTTAATTTACAATTGAACTACAGATCAGAGCAATCAATCTTGTGCAGCACTTTTACAGTGTAATTGCTGCAACATAACAAATAAAAAAAGCCGCCTAAGATGAGTTTCAGCTTGAGGTGGAGATATTTACCCGGCATTGGTTCATGGTAGGAGGGAGGGAGAGAGAGAGAGAGAGAGATGCCACAGCCATGAATATGTAATGAGGGCTCATTAGTGCCCAGTGTTGCCATGACGAATGGCATTATCCCCAGACTGGTGCAGCCTAAACATGAATTTTATAATGACCCATTTATCATGACTTGTCATGGTGTTTTTTACTGTACTTTCCACCGGCTTGCACACCTTTCACTATTATTACTTTAGAATCCTTTTCTTTTGTTATTATTTTATTTGGTATCGATTCCCGTCTCCTAGAGAGAAAGTGCTTATAAACATGATCAGGCCTTAAGATTAACTAGTAGCTTCCAAAGTTGAAGAGCCAGTGCAAAATATATAGGTGGTCTGTCCACTTCCTAGTGGACAAGTGTCCTCATTCACCTGAGACATTCTTTTTAGGTGACAAATCTGAGGAACTGTCCCAATTTGAGATATCATGAGAGGAGGTTTTGGAACAAATTGATAAATTAAACAGTAATAAGTCACCAGGACCAGATGGTATCCACCCAAGAGTTCTGAAGGAACTCAAATGTGAAATTGCAGAACTGCTAACTGTGGTATGTAACCTATCATTTAAATCAGCTTGTGTACCAGACGACTGGAGGATAGCTAATGTGATGCCAATTTTTTAAAAAGGCTCCAGAGGTGATCCTGGGAATTACAGGCTTGTAAGTCTAACTTCTGTATCAGGCAAATTGGTTGAAGCTATAGTAAAGAACAGAATTATCAGACACATAGATAAATACTATTTATTGGGGAAGAGTCAACATGGTTTTTGTAAAGGGAAATTATGCCTCACCAATCTACTAAAATTCTTTGAGGGGGTCAACAAGCATGTGGACAAAGGCGATCCAGTGGATACAGTGCACTTAGATTTTTAGAAAGCTTTGACAAGGTCCTCACATAAGGCTCTTAAACAAAATAAGCTGTTATGGGATAAGAGGGAAGGTCCTCTCCTGGATCAGTAACCAGTTAAAAGATAGGAAACAAAGGGTAGGAATAAATGGTCAGTTTTCAAAATGGAGAGAGGTAAATAGTGGTGTCCTCCAGGGGTCCGTACTGGGACCAGTACTGTTCAACATATTCATAAATGATGTGGAAAAAGGGGTAACCAGTGAGGTGGCAAAATTTGAAGATGATACAAAACTACTCAAGCTAGATAAGGCCAAAGCAGATTGCAAAGAGTTACAAAAGGATCTCACAACAGGGTGACTGGGCAGCAAAATGGCAGATGAAATTCAATGTTGATAAATGCAAAGTAATGCACATTGGAAAACATAATCCCAATTACACATATAAAATGATGGGGTCTAAATTAGCTGTTACCACTCAAGAAAGAGGATCTTGGAGTCACTGTGGATAGTTCTCTGAAAACATCCACTCAAAGTGCAGTGGCTGTTAAAAATGCTAGAATGTTGGGAATCATTAGGAGAGGAATAGATAATAAGACAGAAAATATGGCATTACCTCTTTATAAATCCATGGTATGCTCACATCTTGAATACTGCATGCAGATCTGGTTGCCCCATCTCAAAAAAGATATACTGGAATTGGAAAAAGATACTGAAAAGGGCAACAAAAATGATTAAGGGTATGAAAAAGCTTCTATCTGAGACAAGATTAATAAGATTGGGACTTGTGAGTCTGTAAAAGAGACAACTAAGGGAGGATATGATAGAGGTCTATAAAATCATGACTGGTGCGGAGAAAGTAAATAAGGAAGTGTTATTTCTCCTTCTCATGACACAAGAACTAGAAGTCACAAAAACTAGGGGTCACCAAATCGCAGCAGGTTTAAAACGGACAAAACAAAGGATTTCTTCACACAACGCACAGTCAAGGAACTCCTTGCCAGAGGATGTTGTGAAGACCAAGTCTATAATGCGGTTCAAAAAAGAACTGGATAAGTTCATGGAGGATAGGTCCATCAAAGGCTATTACCCAGGATGGGCAAGGATTGCTGTTTGCCAGAGGCTAGGAATGGCCAACAGGATGGATCACTTGATGATTACCTGTTCTATTCATTCCCTCTGAAGCACCTGGCATTGGCCACTGTTGGACGACAGGATACTGGGCTAGATGTGACCCAGTATGGCTGTTCTTATGTCACAAATATTAGTGCTAGTTAGCAACTTCAGCAGAGCAGTCCAGTATTGCATGAGCAGGGAGACAAATATCTTCTCATTCTGTCTGGTGTGATGGATTAATATGTTTGGTTGCCCTGGGCATAAACTATAAATATTCCTCCTCACCGCATTCCACCTGTGGCCATGGTATAAAAATCTTGACCTCATCTGTAGGATGACCAAGGCACTGAATCTGGCAAACAGATAAAACTTTTGGTACATGCAAGCATGCGCTGGTCACAGTGTCCAAGTAATGACAATTAACATCCAGTGACCTAGAGCAAGCTACATGAGTGAAATCTAAGAAAAAAGGAGATTTGAAAATTAAAAGCAACCTGTGTATCTCCCTCCATTGCTCCTTTTCTCTCTTTTGACTGTTGCCCACATTTTACTGTTGTCTCACACTTTGGCCCATCTATCCTATAGGTAATACATCACTGCCTGAAAAGAGATCACTGTAACTCAGAGGCTTGCTCTGCTATTGCCTGGACTGTATATGTTCTCTGCTACATAAAGGTCTTCATTCTCCAGAGATCTGAATCTGGCACTTTCATAGGCATTAAAATTCACACTTTTTTTTTTAAGTTGAGAAGTGTATGATTATTATCATCCCCAAATGTTTTGATTGGATGCATTTTCCATTGGATGCTAGGATCCTTTTTTTTTCTCTAAAGTTTCTCTGAACTTTTCCCTGAGGTCTCTGGGATATCTATCAGCATCGACTTCTATCTTCATTGGTTTTTATACTTGTGCTATTTTACAAGGGTTATAGTAAAAAAACAACAACTTATTTCACCAGTTTCTGGGATGAAACTTTGTTTTCTCAAACAAGTTGTGGTTTTCCAAACAGTCTCCTGAAATGTTATGTTGGGATAGTCCTGGGGACACAGGTTCTTTTGTAACATCTCTACTAGGATATTTTAAAATGTTAAAAGTCATCTAATATCCCAGTCCAACGATTTTTAGACTCAGATTGGAGCTCTAGCTTTCAAAGTCTCTATCTTTTGAAAAATGCTCACTTTGCTATTATAGTTGTCCTGACACCCATGCGCTTCACTAAAACTTTAGTTTGTCAAAGTGACAGTCCATTATCCAAAGATTCACCACAGGTTTCCATTCTAGCATTCAATAGGCTAGGATTTGGGTGTGAGAAAGTGACAGGAATGAAAAGCTTACCTTCGAAAAGGTATGTTAGACATGAGGCACTCCCTGATGTTAGACATGTCTCATGGTTACCTTGTGCTCCCTTGTCTGTTTCTTGTATCCACCGGCAGCCCTTCATCATATAGAGATTCACTGTAAGCTCTTTAAGGCAGGGACTGTACTTTTGCTATGTGTACTGCACCTAACACAAGGGGACCCCGGTCCTTGACTGAGAGCCCTAGGTTCCACTGTAATGCAAATGATGATGATGATAATGACTGCATTAGCTTAGCTTAAAGAGACTCAGCAGAGAGCAAGGAGAACTTAAAATGGTTTATTATTAAAAAACAAAACAAAAAACAAAAGCAAACTCAGAAATTTGTAAAAGGCGCTCATGAATTTAACAGGATATGAGACAGCGGAAGATAACATTTTAATTTTATTATATTTTGTTTGTATTATGTATGCATTTTCAGTTTTTGTAATGGGCGTCCAAATAGGCTTTTGCAGGTCTAAATGTTACCAATTATTTGCCCAGTATCTGTGCTGATGGCACTTTATAGATACAAAACAAGACTAAGTCCTTAGCCCCAGGGAGCTTTATGATATTAAAAACAAGATAATTTGGTGAATATTGGCAACTGGCCATTGCTTGGTCTAGATCATCTACTGGGGAGGAAAGAGGAGAAAACTGATCATAATTATATTTAATAATTCTGATCCATCACTAAAGTGGTAGTGGGTATCTCTGGAGAGGAGATTAATGGTGGAAATGTTTGCTACTGCTTTTAGGGCCATAAAGCAGCCATATTATGAGCCTTTTGCTGGACCTCTCTGCCGCATTTGATATAGTCAATTGTAGAACTCTGCTGTCTTGCTCCAGAGGTGTGGCAGAGTGACTGAGTTCCTACTGAGAAGGTTTCATCATTCCTCACAGGCTCCATTCAGAGAATTGTGATGGGCAACCGGTGTTCCACCTCTATAACTCTCACTTGTAGAGTCCCTCAGGGATTCAGCATCTCTCTCTCTCCTTCTGCTCATCATCTATATGAAGACACTGATAGGGGAGATTTTGGAACATCATGAACTAAAAGACCAGCCATATGCAGATAACACATACCTTTATGTCACCTTCATGTCAGACACAGACAGAACCATTCTCCAGGCTGAGATCAACAACCATCTATAAGAGCAGGTGGATGAAGATGGATCCAGAAAAGGGTGGAATGATGTTTGCAGTGAGAGTGAAAGGTTTAGAAGAACTTGCCACCTCTGTAACATTACCTTCCAATGAGTGTTCAACCTTAGATCACTAGGATTCACACAGACTCACTGTTTCTACATCCCCAAATAGCTGCAGCTGAGAAAAGTGCCCCTTTCCAACTAGGACTGCCAAATCTGACTCCTGTCAGTTTTGGACATAGGCATAGGGACCCATGTATTCGTGACTTCCAGGCATGGTTACTGTAAATCTTTGTGCCTAGAAATGGAACCATTCTTCTTAGTGGTTCAGAAGACAGCAGGCTTTCTGATTGGCAACACAAGTCATAGAGAACTCATCACCCCAATGCTCCACTCTCTACAATGGTTTCATAGGAAATACTGTGTAAAATTCAAGATTTTGGTCTTCAGCTTTGAAGATCCCTATGGAACCATCCCAAGCTGCCTTATTACCCTATATGATCCTAACCTCCCACAACTGTTATGTTCCACTGAGACCATGGAGCTGTCAGCCTCAAGAGTGAAACTTGTGCTGGGAGGAGAAAGAGGTTTTTCAGTGACTGGCCTGCAGATCTAGAACTCCTTCCCAGAAGAAATAAGGATGACAATGAACCTCAGTGTTTTCAGTCCACAATGCAAAATGAAAAGTTCATGAATTCTTCAATCTACCTGTCTACCATACTGACACCATGCATACACACACAAGGGTTCAGCCCCTTTTGATGGAGAAAGTAGGAGCCAAAGAGAGAGAAATGTATTTTCGTGTATCTATTTCACTATTTTGGGTAGGAGGCATTTAGGTACCCTATTGAAATAAGAAAAAACAGATAAAACCAATTTAAAAAGACTATCTTAGTTTAGAAGCTATGTGCCTATTTTTTTTAGTTTCAGCTTCATATCTATGAGAACCCAAATATTTTACTGCAAATGCCGCAATATCTGCTGATTTTAAAGCTTCATTGCAAACTGTTCACCACCACTTATCTGATTTGGAAATGACAATAATGAAAATAAAATAAAATAGTTATGTTTTTAAAATGTATTTGAAGTGCCAATTCTAAAAAGTAGTGTGTGTGCGAGTGTGTGTGTGCAAGTGTGTATATTTTCAAGTCAATCCTCTAAATTTTTAATGAGCATATCCAAATTTGAGCAGGAGAATAAAACTTTCTTTGTTCTGGGAGTATTAGCTTCTAGCAAACTCTCACTCTGTGTGCTTGTCTGAAACAGGATTTAGGAAATATGGGTAGGATTTTTTTTTTAAATGCACAATATTGACCTAACTGTATATCCATGGAAGTCAGTGGAGTTTTATCACTGATTTTAATGGGAACAGTATTAGGCCAATGCTAAGCGCATTCAAAAATTCCACCCCAAATGTAAATCTTAATAAAATTATGAGCAGATCTAACTTCCACCTGCCACAAAACCCTGAAATCAAATAAATGAACATTTTTAAAAATAGTGATCCATTTACATACAACAGCAAATACGATCTGACTGTTAAAAAGTGAAAATCAGAGTGAAAATAATTGTGGATATACATATAATGCTGTTCAATACTCACTGAATACATGTATTAAAAGAGAAAAAAATTAAAAAGAAAATTTTCTATGAATAAAAATAATTTGAAAATTTAAGACATACAAAAGAATGATTAACTGAGAACAAGTTTGCAGTCAGGGTTAAGTAACACTTGGATATTTGAGCACCTAGATAAAAAAGAAAACCTTTTTGTACTCATAAAACCTGCTAGATATTCAGTGAAAATCTCTGATTTAGTTATCTTTGCTGTTTCTCTTATATACAGATATATATTCCTGCTTTTAAAAATGCTTTACAAACAGCCTAACATTTTTCACCATTGTTCACCCCCCCCCCCCATCTGAATGCCAGCCAATCAGATTTGGAATTCTAATAAACTAATTATCTTCTTCTCTTGATGCAGTTTTTTTGTATTTTAAATCTTCTTCCCCCATTTCCCTATTTGGAACCGTTTATTATTTCCACTTCAAAAACAAACACTTCCTCCCCCCGCACACTTTTTTAATGACATCTTCAGTCATTAATGAGTTAAATAAAATCTCAAAGTCATCTGGGGATAGATAAGGAGAAAGAAAGAAGAGTATTGTACACATAATGACAGGCTCCCTGCTGCCCCTAAGATGTCATGGGTCAGCCATGTTAAGAATGTGTGCGCCCAATCATCTGCTGATTTTTATCAGCAAGGCCTCAAGCAGAATCTGACACGGGCCAGTTTGGGAGTTACAATGAATAAACAATGACTTCTTGGATTGTTGGCGGCTGTGTGATAGAGTGAGGGAGTTTATATATACTAAAACATGATGACATTAGCAATCAATATACCTATTACTGAACAAGTTATTGGACGAAGAATGCACATGTCTCGAGCTTTGTGCACTTTGAACACACAACCAACAGTGGAAATTCACGGTAATAGTGTTACTTAACCCCTCATGGGCCTGATATGCTAAATCTTACGCTGCCTTGAAATGTCTGAGACCATCTGGTAGGGGAAAACTTGATCTGATTTAGAATGTTAAGAAAGAAAGAAAGAAAGAAAGAAACCCACCCACTGTTGGAAGGTTATCATTTTCTATTATATTCCTTAGAACATTTTTATAAAAGGGAAAGGAAAACAGAAACAAATGTGTTTTTTTGTGTGTTTCTTTGCTACTATTAAAACATCTCCCATTCCTCTCAGTCTAGTTAGTGTCATCCTTCTGGATGCTTTTGTGAACTCAGAATATTCCATATTTATGGGTTGTCCTCTTACTATGGAAGTGGTTGCAAAATCAGAGTTGCAGAGATGCAAAATCATTGTTATCATTCAGGACTGAATCAAACGGTGTAAGAATGAATCACTGTGAAAGATCCAATCCTTCTCTAAAGCACAAATATGCTTGGGACTTCCCTATGCAAATTGGGTGGGAGGTTGCTAGGGGGTTACTCCCTCTTGGGGAGCAAGGAGAAGCCCTTGGACAGGCCATGCCAATGGGTGTGGGAGGGAAGAGTGTGTGTGGCCTTCCCTATTTTCTGTGCATTCTCATAAGGGAAGATCTCTATCTATTCCTGATCATTAACACAGGATCTGTGCTCAATGATAAGCCACCTTATGGTCCTCATAGAGGGCTAACAGGGCATAGGGAGCAACTTGACTCCTGGATGTGGGTGGGAAAGCGGCTGCATCAGGATCACTGCTTCCTCTCCTGAACTAGTGAGTGGAGGATGGGAAGGCAGAGACAGGGATGGAGCCTTGGCTTTGTCCCTGCATGTGCCAACCCATGCAGTTGAGCTGGTGCTGAAGGGAGAATTAAGTTGCTCTGAGGAGCTGGCAGTTTACTTCTTCCCCCGATCAAGGGAGAAGCAGGTATTAGGAGCCGCACATTAAAACATATCACTGTTATAGAGCACTCTCATAAGAGCAGGGACCAAAATGTGACTTGGGCTCAGATCCTCAAAGGTATTTAGGCACCTAATTCTCATTGAAATCAGTTGAGAGTTAGGTGCCTTAACACCTATGACAACCAGAGCCTCTGAGTCACACTGGTCTAATCCACTCAGGGTTTATAGTAACGTCATAGTCCGGCCTTTTGCGCTCTGTCTTTGACTTCGATGGGAGAAGGATCTGGCCCAAACACAGTGAGGAAAAAGCATGAAAAACCATTTCCTTTTAGCTAAAATATTTCTGAAGCTTTTAGTGGGTTACATTTGAATGTCCTCTCCTACCTGGGGAGAAAGTTCTTCAGAAAGTTTGAAGGTGAATTTGACTAGCATATGCCTGAAGTGAACAACATGGCTTCTAAATGTAAATGCTTCATAAAAAGGCACCATTACATTACAGTAAGTACAGTTTTGTTGTGTTTTTTTTTTAAATCCTCAATAAGCCTCCCTCTGTAATTTACAATTAACTTTTTGCCTCAAGGTAACAGCTACATTCACAAAAATAATGGTAATAGACTGACCTTGTTATGAAGGGATAACAAGCTGGAAACAATATACTTTGTCACAGAGCATTAACTGTTACTGTTGAAATTGTAAATAATGTGTATAGAACCTACGTGTAAAGTGGCTCCCCTGAAAATATTGTGTCAATTAAACACTTGATATGTAATGTATTATTCTGAAATCCATTTAAGTCCACGTATTCTAAGATTACATTCACAGGCAACATTCACCCTTGGGCTGCCCTAAAAATAAATGCAATTGTGTATGGTCTTGCATTCTCAGCGGTGCATTTCTACAGTTACACTGGGAGGCTGGCTATGGAATCTGGTCCTAAATGTTTATAAGCTATCTGGCCACTGCTGTTATTTGGACTGGTTAGTTATCTTTTTACCAGAGCTCTACGATGTCCTACAGTAATGGTTCCAAACACTTTGGGGCTTGGTCTCTGATGCTTTTGGGAGTTTCTCTGCTGATCAAATCAGCCCTAAACTAAGCTTAGCAGGCCAGTGGAAGAGTCTCTCCAAGGATCTCTAGGTGATATAAGACACTATAGTGGCTTTTATGCCATTTCCCCCGCCCAGTCACTGGTGTCGGGTGTGTGACTCAGGAAAAGGGAATATAGCTAGGTCTTTTTAAACATGTGGCTGATCCCTCACTGTTCCTTGGAATAATTTGCTTATGCCTGGAGGAGTACAAAGTGGTTTTGAAGTCACCCTCCTTCTCTGCTACCTCTGATGAGTGTTCGTAAACTGTAGCTTAGGTCTCGGGACTGTAATTTACAATAGCAGTACGGCAGGACCATGGCTGATTACTATTGGGCATTTACTATTTATAAAGGGAGGGATCACACTTTAAAATGATGCCTACAACTAAAGGGTGGCATTAAAACTACGAGAGCCAAGGCAATAAATCTGGTTGCCAGTAGTTAGGGTTACTAGCTTCTGGTGAAACAATGTCTGAACAGCAAGCTTACATTGCAGGGCAGGTTGTCATAGTGAAAAATAATTAACTAGAATTTACTGGAGTGACTATTGCTTTCCACGAACAGAATGTAAATCCATTGCTTTGGCGTTTTAGTTAAGTCACCGGACTGGTACTTGGAAAAATCTGGTTTCAGGTCCCAGCTCTGTCACAGACTTTCTATGTAACCTTGGGCAAGTATCTTTGGGCCTCAGTTCATCACCTGAAAAAAAGGGGGTAACAATCCTTCATTTTTCTGCCTTGTCTAATTTGACTGTAAGCTCTTTGGGGCAGGGGCCGTGTCTTACATTATGTTTGTACAGGCAGGCACAATGGGGCGTAATCGCAATTGGGGTTGCTATGCACAGCGGTAGTACAAGGCAATAAAGAATAATTACTGGGAAAAAAGAATGCACTCCCATCCATGAAGAAACAGATGCATTGCATGTGTAGGACTGGGCAAAAGTCTCTTCTGTCCATATTGGAGCCAGAATTTAATGCATTGCTAGTTATTATGGAACCCTTATATGTCCTTCCATCTGTTTTTTTCCCCCCCTAGATAGCTCTGGTTTCACCTCTGATGTCTAGCCATACTATTTACTATGTATTTTGGTGCCATCCCTGTAAAGAAGTGGATTTCTACTGGCAAGAAAGTGAAGGATTAACAATGGGCAGGGGTCAAGTCAGCCAAGACTTTAAACACGTAGTCGGTTGTAAAAAAGCTTACATTACTGGCAGTTCTTTGCCAGATCAGTACTTTGATGCCAAATGTTAATCCTTGCTGGGGACATGATGGCTTGTAAATGTTATAAGAAAATATCATTTTTCCTGTAGAAAACAGGCATTTATAATTTTTTAAAGAAAGGGGAGGGGATTATTTTCCCATGCTCACATTTGCATTTCGTACATAACTACCCTGCTTGACCTCTGCTTCAGTGCTAATATTTAATCACATCAGTTATTATTTATATAATTAAAGGAAAAAAGCACAAGCTAGTGCTTAAAGCACTGGGAGCTGAGAGAGCTCAGGTCTAATTCCTGGCTCTGCTGAAGATTAACAAATGACCTTGGGAAAATCATTTTAACTTGTTGTATTTCATTTTTCCTCTCTGTAAAATGGGGATAACCATACACAAAAGGGGGCCCGTGAGGCTGAACAGAAGGAAGATAGTACTGGATGCACAAAGCATTATAATTACAATATACAATATAAAAACCTCAACTTGCTGTTAGGAAATCCCTGGAAAGAGCTATCTGTTTACCTGTCTATATCAAAGTTTTCATGATGAACTAGTCAATACAAGATCAGAAATCATTTAAGGCTACATCATCACAGTCCATACTCAACCATGCACAGGACTAATTCCTTGCCTTACTCCTATGCTTGGGTCGGCTCAGATTGTGGCTCTGGGCACATGGGAGAAAGCAGGGCCTACTTGTGTGATACTCTCTCTTGCAAGCAAGTAGGGAGGGAGGGAGGAGCACAGAAGGGCAAAAAGGGGCTTGCAAGCCAAATTAGGGGCTTGGGCACACAGTGCGGAGTGAGTTGCTCCGCAAAACAATGAAACAAATGACTCCATCTTTTCCCTCTATAGTTACAGCAAGTGGGGAGCGGAATAGGAATTGTGACTGTTTGATTTGCTGCTTTGTCTGCTCCTGGGGTGGTGCATCTATGCACCGCCCCTTACTCAGGGCAAATTCTAGTCTGTCACAATGGATGGTCTTTTGCACTGCACTGGGACTGAGGAGATCTGGGTTCATTTCTTGGCTCTGCCAGAATTCCTTTGTGACCTTGAGCAAGTCACTTAGATTTTTTTGTGTCTCGGTTCCCCATCTGTATTTTATTCTACTTTACTCTCTGGCTTGACAAATCATACAGGTCCTTTGTCACTGTCACAATTTGCTGCCACGTTTTTGTCATCTCTTTTTCTGTTGAGGGTAATTCACATTAAGAATTATATTAAGAGACAATAAATGGCCAGTTTTCAGAATGGAGAGAGGTAAATAGTGGTGTCCTCCAGGGGTCTGTACTGGGACCAGTACTGTTCAACATATTCATAAATAATCTAAAAAAAGGGGTAAATAGTGAAGTGGCAAAATTTGCAGATGATTCAAAGCTACTCAAGCAAGATAAGGCCAAAGCAGATTGTGATGAGTTACAAAGGGATCTCACAAAAGTGGGTGACTAGGAAACAAAATGGCAGATGAAATTCAGTCTTGATAAATGCAAAGTATACATATAAAATGATGGGGTCTAAATTAGCTGTTACCGCTCAAGAAACAGATCTTGGAGTCATTGTGGATAGTTCTCTGAAAAAATCCGCTCAATGTGCAGTGGCTATCAAAAAAACTAACAGAATAATGGGAATCATTAGAAAAGGAATAGATAATAATACAGAAAATAAGGTATTGCCTGTTTATAAAACCATGATATGCCCACATCTTAAATACTGCATACAGATCTGGTAGCCCCATCTAAAAAATGTACTGGAAGTGGAAAAGGTACAGAAAAGGGCATCTAAAATTATTAGAGTTATGGAAAGCTTCCATATGAGAAGAGATTAATAAGACTGGGACATTTCATCTTGGAAAAGAGACGACTAAGGGGGAATATGATAGAAGTCTATAGAATCATGACTGGTGTGGAGAAAGTAAATAAGGAAGTGTTATTTACTCCTTCTCATAACACAAAAACTAGGGGTCACCAAATGAAAGTAATAGGCGGCAGGTTTAAAATGAACAAAAGGACACATTTCTTCACGCAATGCACAGTCAACCAATGGAACTCCTTCCCAGAGGAAGTTGTGAAGGCCAAGGCTATAATGGGATTAAAAAAACAAGTAGATAAGTTCATGGAGGATAGGTCCATCAATAGCTATTAGCTGGGATAGGCAAGCCAAAGTCTGGGAATGGCTGACGGGATGGTTCACTTGATGATTACCTGTTCTATTAATTCCTTCTGAAGCATCTGGCATTGGCTACTGTAGGAAGACAGGATACTGGTCTAGATGGACCATTGGTCTGACCCAATATGGCCGTTATTATGTTCTTCTGAGGTTTTAGGTCTTGCTCAATATTATCCCTTCTTCCTCTCCTTGGTAAGCCACCATAAGGATGTTCTTCCAAGAGATACTTAGCTGGTTTGTCTTCGGTCTACATGCTCTGCCCACTGAAAATATGGGGATTTCACTACATTTACTATACTTGGCTCTCCATAAATCTCTTGCAGTTCCTTCTTAGATCTTCTCCTCCACACATTCTGTATTTTAGGGATAATAATACTTCCTTACCTCACAGTGGTATCGTGAGGAAAAATCCATTAGTGTTTATGAGGCGCTTAGATCCTATGGTGATGTGAACCATATAAGCTCCTAGACAAATTGATCTGATGACACAGAAGCCACAAAAATAATAGAACCAATTCAGTTTGGGGAAACCTGAGCTCCTAGGATTCACACCACATGCAGTTGGCAGCTATAAAGTTATAATACGCAAGTATAAGAAGGATTCAATATACTTTTCTATGGCAGTGAATAAGTGTGGTATGCTGCCTGGTACTCAGTTCTAAACAGTGTGGGTTTGGTTTTGTTATGCAGATGGATTTGTTCCCCTCTTCTCTCTTTGAAATGTTTTGAATTAAAATAGCTTACTCAAGGTCAGCGAAGGCATATGGTCCTGCTCAAAACTTTAAACAAAACATTAGTTTTTACAACCTTTTGTAATTTGGTATTGTATACAACATGGTTATAGACGGAGTTTCTGTAATCTTTGCAGTGGGTGACAGAAATATGAGAGCCAAATTTATAAGCCATTTAGTGAAGCATTTAATCAATTTCATGCATAGGAAATAACTCCGATTGCTTTGCTTTATCAATCTTCCTTTCCCTCAGCCCTGCAGTCACCCCAAGCTCCAAACACTTAAAGGAGAAAAAATATATATATGCAAAAATCTAACGGTGTACACAAAATGTCAGGAACTTCTGAGGGCTGTTTCAACTTAGTTGCCAGCATCAATAATCCTTCTTGAGGCTGTTAATATATTTCAGAAAGAAGGCAGAAAGCTTATAGGAAGTTGCAAGGCCTCTTGCCGCAAAGTTATTCATTAAATACCCTTTGCCTAAAATGACTCCTAGACACCGTGTAGAGCTGTGCAGATTGAACTTGTGTCTAATACTGAAGTGTTTGTATGTGCTGCCTTTAATCGCTTACAAACATTTTCCCTCCACATCGCACTAGTCCCCTACAAACATATTTTTTAACTTCCCTGCATCACACAAGTCCCCATATCTCTGTAGAATACGAATGGTGGGAAAACTACTTGACAACCTCAGGGAGACACACTCTGTAATAGGAGCTAGGACCAGCTTTTCTTTTTTTAAGTATATTAAGGGCTGGATTGTGACTTAGACTGTGAGCCCGTTCAGGAATCTAAGAACCTCCCTTACTTGGTTCAGGAATCCCTGTGTGAGATTCTCTGGCCTGTATTATGCAGGAAATCAGACTAAATAATTATAATGGTTCCTCTTCTTGCCTTAGAACCTATCAATCTACATGGGCTACCTGCACCTTGGATTCAGGCACATAGAGGTAAATGGGGCTACTTACCTACTTAATCTCTGTATAGAGGAGGTGGGTGGGGAAAGGGAAGAGCTTTGGCTTTACCACCTATTCATTGGCCAAAGCATCTCAGCCAGGTGCATTAGGGGTAAAGGATAGTAACTGAGGCTATGTCTACACTGAAGGCTGTCAGATCGACTTATCTGGATCGACTGAGTGGTCAGTGAAGACCCGCTCAGTCAATCCAGAAGTCGACATTATCAAGCACTGCGTCAACGGGAATGCGGTTCCCATCGGCGCAGTGCAGTGAAGACGGCGCGCAGAAGAGAAGCACAGAAGTCGATGGGAATTACGCAAGTTCTTTGAGTACTTTGCGTAACTCCCGTTGACTGCCGCCGAATCGTGGAAGTAAGTGTAGACCAAGCCTGTGTGATGCTGTAGGCCAGTTGTCAGTTATTACTTCGCTCCTGTTCCACTGAAAATAGGGAAGAATGCCACCTTAGTCAATTCCCAGATTGATGCATTTATGCACAATCCCTGTACCTGAAGTCCCCACTTTGACCAAGAGGCAGGCCCTCAATAATTAATCCCTCACACATTTCCCTTTTTATTATGTACTGTGATGGCATGTTGCATGGCACCCTATTCAGAATAATAAATGGTGATTTTTTTTTTAAAAGGAAAAAACTCCTGCGGGAGCAAAAAGACTACCTCTGTCTGCTAATCATCAGCTGCTCAACTATATTAAAATTAGACATGGCTATGATCGTGCTAGAATTGCTCCTTGCCCTCTAAAATTAGAACTGATAGAATTGTGGGCATAGTACAAAATATATACCTCATATCTCAGACTTTCCTAACATTTGAAAAAGTGATCAGTGTAAATTCCCAAAGTAAGATCTGTTTGAGCAGTCAGCCCTCCTCCATCCACCCCAAACACGGTTCAAGTGTCAACATCTACACTTTAATTTCATTTCTGGGAAGAGGAGGACAGTCAACTGCGATAGAACCAGGCACCCATCTAAATTATAGTTTTCCTTTAAGTACTTCTTTGTCTGTCCTTTGTAACAAAGAGAACTAGATCACAACACAAGAACTCAACAAGGTATCATCTACCCTCCTGCTATGTAGACAAGAAAGGAAAGAAGTGCAGTGTTGCAATCTCCTGCAATTACATCATAAGTCTCATGATATTTGGTATTTTTCTTTAAGCTCCAACTCCTGAATCCAAAAGGTTAGGAATCAGCTTTCATTTCCTTTTAAAACAAGTTTCTAGCTATTATAACTTTAGATAAAAACTTAAAAATGTAAACACTAAAAAGTCTAAACCTCCCTTCCCTCCCCCCCCCCAAAAAACAAAACAAAAACAAAAACCCCAAACCCAGAAGGCAAAATAAAAATAATCCAATTAACAAAACAATCTCATGGTTTTGGAAAGCCGATGTCCTGATTTTTGAACTGCTGGGGTTAACAATCTTGGAGCTGTTTGGATTTGGGTAGGATCCTGTATTTGAGCAGAGAAGAGAGAAACAAACAAACCAAAAAAAAGCCAATCACTGCTTAAATATTCTTGATTTGAAGCAGTTTCTATTACAAAGGGATTCATTTTCCTGTTTTGAAAACATGATCTGAAAGAACAACACCCACTTTAGCAACAGGCATTCTAGAAGGAGCTACTGTGCCTTCAATCTGAATTTATAGCAGAGCCAGTGGGTGTGGCTGAATACTCTACCCATGCAACCCTCCCCATCCTCCCCCCAGGCTTTGCCTATTATAGAACTAGGCTAGATAATCACAAAGGAATGTTGGAATCTTGGAGGATTTGGAAGTCTCTATGTGGAAAAAAAAAAAAAAGTTTGGATTGCTGTGAAAAGAGATTTTATATTTTATCTCTGTGTGTTTGTTGGTTGGGCCATTAGAGTATTTGAGTCACTTTGCAGGGCCTTTGAGAAAAGTGCCCTGATCAGCTGAAAAGAATTCACTTAGATTGGATGGATGTAGAAACACAAAAAAGTACCCTGTGCTCAGTGTGGTTCCTTCCTTAGGGGTGGGGCAAAGAAAGGTTTGGCCCCTATAAAAGCCCAAGCCACAGGCAGTTAGGAAGTTATAAAGTGTGTTTTTGATAGGGAGAGGGGAAAGAGTTGCTGGCTACTAAGCCTAAAGGTAGCTGCACCCTTTTAGTAGGCTTAGTGCTTATGTTATGTCTAAAGTACTTGTTTATTTGGTATTTAATTTGGGTATGGGGAAGGCTTGTTTGGGGGTGGCTGGAAGAAAGGTCAGGGCTATCCACCACAAGTGGCCGTTGATCCACTTAGTGTGGGTCTGGGCTTTATCTGCTGTAATGATGGAAGTTAATTATTGAAGCAGATAAGTCCCATCATGTTACTGTTACACTAGATTTATTTAAGGTACATTTGGACTTTTCTCTTCTCTCCTGTACTTCTAGAACTTTGTTTCTTCTTTGCCACCATTTATATTCTGCAATTGGACAACACAGGATTGTGGGAAGGACTTTCTGTAAACAGTGACCTACACAGGGCATTGCAATTATAAGGCAATTCTATGTACATGGGAATTTAGACTAGAAAGTGTTGGGTTGGGCTGTCTTAGAAGAGGATCCTCTTGTGAGGCAGTGGAGAGGCTAGGTTCCCTACAAAGCAAATTTTATGGAGGATGAGGAGTAAGAGGGGGAAGATATGATGTAACCTGAGCTGTAACCTTGGGTGCTACTTGACTAGTTTAGCTCCTATACCACCCAAAACTCTCTGATTTGTGCTTCTGTCCTCGGATGCAGCTATATCTGTGTCCTTGCAACACTCCAATAGTTCCTGGTCCTTCCACTGAACTTCTAATAAGGCTTCATCTCCCTCTGAGATTCTCCTTTAGGGCAGAATTAATAAACTTATCTTGACCTCTTTAGAGGAGACATTGTGTTGAAAATGTCATGAGAACAGGCTTTCTCAAGAGACTTCCACTATATTAATTCTACAGTTTAGTTTTTAATATTAAAGCTATTTTTGTATGTCCATTTCACTGCTATATGCCTGTACAATCTGAATATTTAATTTTTTTCTTTAAAAAAAATGTGGTGGGTCCCACTGGACAGATGTCCATGTCATAAAAATACTAATAACAATAATTAACCCAGTGAGTCAATAGAAAGGATAAGGACTGAGTGAGACCTAGAGACTTAACTTCCTTCTTGATTGTAAGAGATGGTTCTTTAGGGGTAAGATGGCTTGGAGGAATTCTGCATGCTCTCTCTCTTAGGAACTTCTTTGCCCCACACCCCCTTAATATAGTGTCAGAGCACCTCACAATCTTTACTGTCTCTGGTGTCCCAGTCTAGCACCCTGCAAAGTCAGATTGGGAGGGGTTATTTTTGTCTTTGTCTGGTGCGGGTCACTCACAAGGATCACCTGGATATATCTCATTTAATCAATTCCCTGCCATTGTAGGAGACTCAAGTGGTGTGTAACAATTTAGTATGCTGTTGGCTGTAATAATTTGGTCTAACTTTATTTGTTGGGTTTAATGTGCTGGTGCTGGGTGTGTGCTGTGGCCTGTGGTATTCAGGAAGTCAGACTAGATTATCTGGTGGGCCTTTCAAACTCTACAATTAGACTATCCACCCTTTCTGTACCAACACAGACTATGCTGTATCAGTTTTGGGGACAAAAAGACTTCATTCTCTCAAGGTCTCCAATACCTTTCACTGGCACTAAAGTGTTTAAAACCCAATGGACATTTCAAAGAAGAAAACTAACCTGACAGTCTATGGAAAGCCTCAAGAAATTGCTCAAGACTGATAATTGTTTCACACAGCATAGAGTTACACTGTGGGAATGAGTTCCACAGGCTATCACTGGAGCCAAGCTCTTGGAAGAATTTCAGAAAGAATTGCAAATGTATATGGGTACTAGGAGTATCCAGAGTTATAATAGTAAATATTTTAAAAAGAGCTTCAGAATGGTTGTAAGCCCTCAGGTTTTAAGGCACAAACAAACCACATAATTTGAGAGTTAGGAAGAAACTTTCTTGGGGGGATGGTTACCCCAGAACTGCCTACTTGCAGGACTTCTTTTATCTTCCTATTAAGCAGCAGGTGTGGCCACTGTTGGAAACAGGGTTATTGGACTATGTAGAACCCTGGTCTGATCCAATGTGAGGCCAGACTTTCCTATCTGTCTATATATTCTAGATTATAGGTTTTTAACCTGGGGGAGGAGGGGTCATGAACAAGTGTCAGAGCATCTACTAAAAGGGAGGGGGGTACAGGTTTTGTGAGAGATGGGTCCCAGTTAGTCATGGAGTAGAAAAGGGTGTTGCTGTATGAAAAAGAACCACTTCCCTAGTTCAACCACAAATTAGTGGGCCTAGAGATAGGAATCACTGGTGAAATTCTTTGGCCTGCGTTATTCAGGAAACCAAACTCCATGGCCTTATGGCTTTAAAATCTGTGAATTTATGGGAGTATGGTCTGGGTCTATGTCAGTTCCAGTAAGGAGCAAACCAGAAAGATTAAGGCAGACTCCTTAGGATCTGGGACCCAAAATTAGTGTGGCCATGAAGCCAAAGCTGGACTATTAAATCAGCGAGAGCACATAGTTGATTGTTGCCAATCACATTGCTTTTACTATATGCTCCAGGAGACAAGAAAATGCCCTATTGGTCAAGCTGCTTCTCCTTCAACCCATCAAATCACAGTGTAGAGTGGAGGGAAAAGAGAAGGTTAACAGCAACTGGGAGCTATATTGCTCTACTCACTTACAGCTGGACATGGGTACACCATTGGCCATCTGACTTTTTTTTTTTTTGCAGAGGAAAGGAGGAGTGGGGTGGAGTAAATGTTGTCAGGTTTGGCTCGTTCAGACTCAAGTTGTTTGGTGCATCTAGATCTAGTAGACTCTTAATGGGCCCCACGGTCAGTTCTGATTCTTTCTGGGTGGGGTTTTCAAAAGGGTATAAGGGAGTGAGACACCCATTGACTTTCAGTGGCATTTGGGCATCTAAATACCACAGATATGCTTGATAATTCCTCCCCCTCAAAATGGCTCCTTCATCCTTACTAACAACTACCGCAAACAGGATTCTGCCATTTTACTGGTTTTCTATGAACTCGGTCTATTTTGTTCATTTCTTGCTAACAGAAATAAACAGGAAATATGTTTAACAGGTATCACAGACTTTCCACTTTCTAGAGGCTGCATTTACTTGAATCAAAACAGATACAATAATTTGAAAGCCTCCATCAATTTTTTTTTTACTATTTACAAAACACAATATTTTATGGATGTAATTTATATGTGGAAAAGAAGAGGGCTATTCCCAATTTTATCGTTATCTCCTAGACATAAATAACAAACAACTCCAGTAATCAAAATTTACTACAATTGTAATAGGTTTTGGCATCGTTTATGTATTGCAAGGAATGTTAACATAATGTTGACTTTCAGGACTGAGGCCAGTTTTTTTTAGGTTGGAGTCATTATAAAAAATCCACTGTAGTTGTGGCTTTTATGACATTCAAGAGATTAATTCCCATAAATAAAATTGTTTCTACCTCCTTCTAGTCAGAAAGTTGAAATTATCTGTGACAATGTACGCACTAAAAAGTTGAATACTATGAAAATATTTCAATAATTAATGCATGCACCATCTAGAGCAATTGACAGTGAGGTCATAAACATAATGGGCCATCTGTGTTTGATTTGTATCTGAAAATGCTTAAAGGGAAAGGCAGGTAATTCAGGCTTCTCTTGCAAATGTAGACAGACAAGATTTTTTTTTTTCACTTTCTCAGAAGGTTGTTGAGCCATTCGTTGCTTTATTTATTTTTTCAAGTTCTTTCTGCTGATAGCCTTTTAGCACACTTCCAGTGGGTTGCTGTCCTCCTCAAACAAGGCAGACCAGACCAGTGGGACTTTAGTTTTCCTGTTGCTTATATACAAAGGTTCTGAGCTGCTCTGCTTTATTTATTTTATATATTCTTGAATTTATAGAATATGACTCTTCTGGGGTCCAGGGTAATTCCATTGGCTTCCTATGTATTTTAGGATCCAGTTCAGAATGGCCCTTCTTGGGCCAGATCCTCATCTGGTGTAAATCAGCAGTGATCAATAGAGCTATACTGGTTAATACCAGCTGAGGACTGGCTTATACCAGCTGAGGACTGGCTTCTTGAATTTATAGGCCCCTCCCCATGGACGTGCCACAACCTACCCTCTAGGACCTTGTCTCTCTTGTGGATGGGCATGTCCATCTCTCAGATTAGAATAACTTTGGCACTGAATTTTTGTGTTGTAATTAAGGGAAATGGAATTGGTGGAGTCATCACGCCTTTGGTAAGAGCAACTGTTCCCTCTGAACTTATCTCCATGCACTTGATAAGACCAATATCAAGCTGAAATGGTACAATAGAATTCCCTTATTGTCATAGGCTGATCTGATGACAGTCGTTGTCTGCCTTTGGTACAGATTGGTCTTCATTTGACAAAAGCCATTAACCTCCCTTTGCCAAATATCTAAATCCTATCTAAATCTAAATCCTAGTCCCATTTCATTCAAAGGGGATAGATGGTATCCTTTTTAAAACAGCAGGCTGGTATTGATGATAGACTAGTTCAATTCCTGGGTCTGCTGCAAACTCCCTGTCCAACTTTGGGCAAATTACTTAATCTCTCTGTGCCTCAGTTCCCCAGGAGGTTAATAATACTAAATTTCTCTCACTTTTTGACAGCAAGCTTTTCAGGACAGGGACTGACTCAGCTCCTAGCACAAGGAGTTGGGGATCTATAGAAGCTACTGCAAAGCAAATGGACAATAATACATTTGCCCCAAACATAGTGTCTGATTTAAAATCAGCAACCCAAGACCATTATCAAATTGTTTTATTTCATTGTTTCAATTAAAAAATGTTTTTGTTCAATATATACCCATTAATAGAAATATCTATTTTTGGCCAACAAATCAACCACTCCTAAACTCTCTCCTAATTCTACAGTATTATGAGAAAAATAATGATGACTACTATTTTGCTGATTTTATGAGCCAATTTGACTCTAATATTAGTAATATAATAAAATGTCTTTAAATGATATTGGCAAAATCATTGGCTTTGAGATTTCACTAAGCGGCATTGATTAAGAAATGTAAAGGAAACAAAGGTACAGGGACTACACACTCAAGATTTTGTCACTTAAGAAGTCTGAGTAATAACTATTAGGTCAGTGGCTGTAAGACAATCCTATAAACATGGATTATAAGATTTAAACTTAGGCTTTGCCTCATAGTAATTATGTCAGCAGCTAATGGCAATATCTGGTGGGCTGCCCATTCTTCCTGCTGCCCCATTTAAAGTGACACCATTCCAGTTTTTCAGTCTGTATCTATCATAAAGACACATTGATTTCCTTTCTGTGGAAAACACATATTTCTTCCCTCCTGCTCAGAAGATAAATCTGACAGATTTTAATCAAATGTAGTTGTTCACAACTACAGAAACATTTCCAGTGCCACAGATGAAAACAATTTTTGAAGAGGAGGAGGTTTCTCGAAGCCAAATGTATTGGAGAATACACCTGTGCTAAAAATTGAACAATATGGACTAGCTGCTAATACTTAATGCCCTATGGGCAGGGTTCACTTTACTGCCCTCCAACATAATGCGTGTCTTGTATTGGTAACCATGAATACTGCTAGTTAAGGGTTTGTCCGTGGTTCTGTCATAAACTCCCCTGTTTTCAGGGCTTTTATAACTCAGTCATAAACATCCTCTTCAAGCTTAAGCTTACCAAGGAAGATCTGGTTCTGATTTCAGAAAGGCAGCTGATGCACATCCCTCTGTCTCATGCAAAATTATCTATCGTCCTCAAAGAAGGGGTCTCACAAAACATGGATGTCACACACGCCCAACAATATGAGAAATGAATTGGAAGCAAAGTTTTAGTGAAAAAAACATTTTCTTCCTTTTACAATTACAAATTGGCTTCACGATTTTAAAGTGAGAGAAGTCTAACAACTAAGGTTTCCAATTTCAGATGAGTTTTTGTTCTAGGCTAACTTTTTTAGATAATATTTTTTTAAAAGAGAAATTTGCGAAGCATTAGTCTGAAATGTGGCCATCCTCTGGGCCACATTCTGATCTTATTTGTAAATCTGGAGTACCTTTTATGGTTTTAATGATATTACTCCAGATTTACGCCAATATAAATTAAGTTCAAACCTGGCTCCATGAAGATAAGGAGCAATAAAATCTGAATAGGGCCATCATATAAGGGAACTATATAACTTAGCAGTTATTATGACCGTGCAGGAAAGAAAGCTAAATAATAATATCAGAGTCCTAGTAAGACAACAGCTTCCTGTCCCCAAGTTATTATAGAATTGGCTTTATTTGTAGTAATAAAAAAGACAACAGTGACTTCTAATAAAAAGCTAGTGCACCTGTATATAGTATGAGTGCTTTCCATAAGGATATATACTGTGCATTTGGAAATATGGCATACAACACTGCTATATTTTACAGTGGAATCAGAATACGGTAAATCCAATCTGTGTTATGGATTTATAGTAAGGAATGCATAGTACAGCTGATGTTACATGGTATGCTCTGAATGGTTATTATAAATAAGGTAGCAAATTTAAGGTGCTGGAAACATGTTTTTTAGAGAGAGCGTAGACTGGGAGATATGTTAGCAGAAATCTACAGGGTCTTGGTACATTGCTGGCAGATAATTACCAGTGGAGCACAGGGCACCCAAGATCTATATAAACAGGAGCAGAGAGCAATTTTTCCTCTTTTTTTTTTTTCTAAGCAAGGATTTGTTTGAAATGCATGGGTCTCTAACAATACATGGCAAAGAGAATACTGGAAAGAGAAGAGAGAGGGAAAGAAGATGAGAAGGAACTGAAGGTAAGGAAAAGGAATAGCAAACCTAGAACGTGGCAGTGGCTGAACCAAAGCCCTGGTGTGGACCCTCACCAAGTTTTGTGAAGCTAAACCTGGGTCCACATCTACATTTTGTAGCTACTCCTTGTTCCAATAAAGGTCTGAATCAAAACTATGGATCTTGAAATCCAGACCCCTGTGGTAGGGCGAGGGTTAAAAAACCTGGCTCCTGATTCAAACATTGAAGTTTGGGCCCTTCTTTAGATACAACTAAGTTGCCAAATCTTTATCTCCTAGTCAAATAGATCTAAGTGGCCAATTACAAATTTTTGTTTAATCTACTTGTGGTGCAGCGGCTTGATCCAATGCCCATTGAACTCAATGGGTGTTTTCCCACTGTGCATTAGATCAGATTCAAAATACGGTGATGCCTGGGTCTTGCCTAACTTAAGGCGGAAGCCAACTGTCATTGAAGTCAGTGGGAGTCCTTCCATTGGTTTTAATACTAACTGGATCAGGTCCATATGGAATTTCTGCCAGTGTAGGAGGCTTCGGGGGTTTTACTATTCCATTCAGGTACAGAAGTTCGATTTTGATAACCTGTTTTTCCCTAGGGATGGATGGGGATTCCTTGGATGGGATATGAGAAGTCACTCTTATCCTTTCCTCAGAACTCAAACAGAAGCTTAATTAAACCCTTTTGCTGCTTTTTATTGCTCCCTCCCCATTTTTTGTGGGTATTCTTGTATTTAAGGGTTTGTGGTCTATACTAAAGTGAAAATGTCAAAATGCCATGAGAATGCTGAAGAACTTCAGCCCACATTTGAATCCCCAAACGATTTGCATAATTTGACTAAGGTTTGCATAATAAAGCAAACCTCTGGACATTCCGAGATATTCCGATTTAAATTAGCGCTCTTGTATCATATTATTAATCTAGATTTGGTTGGCTAAATACTTCTGCACTCCTAAAATCTGATTTTTAAAACAGTCACTTGTCAGATAGGCACTAATAACTGTGAAAATAACTGTGTATTTAAATGTGCAATAACCTGGTTGCACAAACAAATCAAGTGCTTAGGCAGCTGAATGCTAGCATTTCTGCACTCAATTTTATACCTGCAATTTATTGCAGGTGCTAAATTCTGCCCACAGCATTTGAGCATGGGTTCCTAATGTGTTTTCTGATTGTGACTGGTCCCTTTTTATGTATAGGTAAAGTGCAGGAAGGAGACCTCATCCATTGGGCTGTTATTTCCTGATGTGGATGGGGACTAGGCATACCTTTGACTCTGCCCCAGCCTCCCATGTATCAGCCAGCACAGCTGGGTTGGTGGGGAAGGAGGAATAATCTGTACCATGTAAAGAACTGATGCCACTTACTCCATGCATGGGAGAAGGGGGAACAAGGATCCAAGTTCTGACTTTGAGTAACAATTTGATCACTGGTCCACTTCTAAATTTATTGCAGCCATGCACTCAAGGCTCCTGATAACGCCATGATCTAGCCCTTCCATGTAACAGTTTGTAAATGAGTGAAGAAAATGTATAAAAAATATGAATGTTGGAGGGGGGAAATTGCTTTTATTCAGTAATTCTACATTGATAATGTAGCATTAATTTAAACCAGGATAATTTTTGGCAACAAGTCAGAAGTAATCATCAGCCAAGGCCAATCCAGCCTTTGCTATTGTCTAGCATTTTTGCTTCTGTGTTTTTTTGAGCTTTTTATACCTTATGCACTCCAGCCAGATCATTAAGACCTCATCCTTCTTTATCTCTAAACCAACAAGCTGATCTTCTAGTGACCAAGCCTTTTCACAGTACACTCTTGTCATTATGAATCTCCTTTCTTCAAGATCTCAAGGAAGAGTCTCCTTTTAGGAGTCTATTCTCCCAGTGATTTGTGGTGGATTTGCACATTTAAGTCCCATCAAATGTGGATAGGAATTCCCGGCACAAATCCCCCCTCCCACACATATCCCATCTCTATGCCTCACTGGGAGAAAAGAGCCATTAGTGTTTAAGAAAAAGTAAATTTCAAGGTTTCCTTTCTAAGGATTCCAATGGCTGAAGTTTATTCCTTTCTCCCTTTTAGTTTATTGTGAGGCACCTTGAGTTATTTGCATGATAACACACCCTATAAATGGATTATTTTGTAATGTATTGTGTTGGGTTAATGCTGACAACTGCTTGGTTTGGATAGCAACTTAGATTTTTCGTTTCTGATGTGCCGTTTAGAGAAATTCCTTTTGAGGGGCATGAGGCAAAGCAGACAGGAAGATAAGATGGAGCCAAAAGTAGGAGTTAAGTTGTCTGAATAATATTAGGGAACGCTAGAAGAATACATTAACTTCGGAGAGTCTGCAAACTGTGTAGAATAAACTCAACAAAACCAAGTTCCAGTCCAACAGCCATTAATATATATTTACTCTCCTACCTTTTCCCAGGATAGCAAATGAACGTCAGTGCACTTTAGTGACAGTATCTCTTATATGACTAGCACAGTCATGCAGCGACTATGCTCAGAGTATCCTGCTGTTATATATTGCCTATTTATAAACTGAAGTCAGTCCCCTGGAGAAGGACTATGTTTTCAGAAAATATAGTGGTGAAAGGATGAAAAAATCTGCTGGTGAAGAAGGTTAGAGTCCTCTTAAACTCTAATTTGACCATGTAATGAGTTCTGATGGGGAAGGCTTTGTAGCCTAAGCACAAAGTGTGGAAGACATAGACTCCCCTGGAGTTTAAATCCTGGCAGAGATGACTTGGCCCGTTTTCCTTCCAAAGTCAATATTCTACAGTGTATCTGAGATGCAGTTTACTTTGCTGTGAGTATTTCAGGTGGTACCATAAAAGTAGAATCTTAATGTGGGTACTAAGGAGTTCTGGGACTTTGAAAAATTGGGGTGAAAGATGCATAAAAATGCTGCTTATTATTATGCTGGAGGCAATTAATTGACTAACCAATCCTAAATTGCATACCGTTCTGCATCTTAAATAAACTGGATTGCAATTATACCAAAAGGAGAGACCCTCCATTTTATGACCGATGTAATAGGTTCAATCCTACAAAGTACTGAGCACCCAGACTCTCATTGAGCAAACCCCTTGAGGACATGTTTAACTTTCAGCATGCATGCAGTCCCACTGAAGTTGGTGGGACTGTTCACATGCTTATAATTAAGCACATGCTTCAGGATCAGGACCAGACTATTCAGCACCTTACTGAATTGAATAATTTATCTATGACTTAAAGGCAGAAGACTGATTCTGAAGTGAAAAAGTGTGTTATATTCCTTAGCTCTCCTGCCCATTTTGTCTTCAGTTAAAATATTTAGTACAGCGATTCCCAAACCTTTTCCCTGCAGGACTCCATTTTCAGAGCTGGTGTTTCTCACTGTCCCAGACAGCATGGAAGTTGCTGTTTAAAAACGGTGTCCTCTCTGCAGTGTGACCTCACACGCACTGTACATGCAAGGTCACACCTCAAGGAGGCTGCCATTTTGCTTTATAAAACGGCGAGCTCTGGAGTGCATAATCTCACTCAAAGATGGTGGGTGCGAGGTCATGCTGCATGGAGGGTGCTGTTTTGTAGAGCAAAATCGCAGCCCCCATGAGACGTGACCTCGTGCATACGATGTGCACGAGGTCACGCTGTGCGGAGGAGGCCATTTTGTAAAATGGTTTGGGAACGGCTGGTTTAGAAGGCATAAAGTACTTCCCTAGTTTAAATAAAATAGCTCTGTCACATGTGGAATATAGTAATAAATATATTAACGAACCCCATAAGGGTTTCATGGGGAAAGTGGAACAGTTGCACAAACTTCATACCTTCCTTAAATTCCAGATAAAGAGCTACCCAGAATTACCTCATATTCCAGTTTTTTGATTCAACACAGGCCTATATACCATGTTCAGAAACACTTTGATCAATGTTTTCCAACAATTAAAAAATAAAAATGGTTTCTTTTGGAAGATGAGGAGAGGGAGAAGTCTTTGAAATGATAAAGTGTAACTAAACTATTAGTCAGTGTGCTGTGCCCTGTCATGAAATGTCGGCTCCTATTAAAGCTCCACTGCATGGAACCAGAGTACTTTGAAGAGAATGTGGAATTCTGTGTTTATTTAAGTCTACATAGCACAGTAAAAAGATTGGCTTCTACACATCGTTCATCAAAAAAAAAAAAAAGAGCTGCACAAAAGGGTGGACCAAACTGTGGCCCTGATTTGTGCAATCTCATAGATGTCGATGGCATCACATGGATGTAACATCAAGACAAAGGACTTGATTAACATTTTGTTGTGTGAACATATTCCCTAGTTAAAATATTTAGACCCAGATTCTCCTCTTACCTATTATGGTGTAAATCAGGATCAACTCCACTGAGAGTTACACTTGTGTACATATGAGAAGACAATCAGGACCTAAATCTATTAATTGTGAATAAACAGTCTGGTTCTCACGTCTGTTATCCTGGTGTAAATCAGGAGCAAATCCAGTAAAGTCAAGGAAGCCATATTAGTGTAAAACTCATGTTATTTAAGAGTAACTCCATTCAACTTAATGGTTCTGATTCTGATCTCGTGCCAGTTCTATGTTGGTGCAGATTCATTGACTTCAATAGGGTAAAGGTACTCTTGATTCATATTGGTGTAGCTGAGATTAGAATCAAGATTGAAACTTTTAGTATCCGTTTAATCTAGAATGTTTTAATGAAGTTGTTGATAATAAAAGACAAACTTCCTTTGAAAGGTAGAAATAAAATGACCATCCATCTACTAACACTTCCCTAACCAATTGTTTAAACTCTTTCCTGAAAGAATATTTGTATTCCCACAAGAAATTTTGGAATCTGGAATAAATGTTATATGTTGACCAGATTCTGATCTCAGCTACTCATGTATAAATCCAGATTAACTTCACTAAAATCAATGCTGTTACTCCAAATTTACATAATTGTAATTGAGATCTGATTCTGGGCTAGCTAGCATATTTGAATAATTATTTCGTAGGAATTACTGAACCCTTTTTTGATTTAAAAAAAAAATTATTGGATATTTTACAATGCTAAAGGGCCAGAAAAATACAGTTTTAATCACAGATGTGCATAAAAGGTATTACAACTCATAAGAATATTTGGCATGTATGGAAACAAAATAAGGCCGATTATGCTTTCTTCCATTTGGCTTGTTCAGTTTGTTTACACAATTACACACCTTTCTGTGTTAATTGGTAAAAGACTATTGTATCCATTGAGAAAGCCCATTACAAAGAAAATCAGCATACATTTGAAATTAAAATGAAATTTAGCATATTGTTCAGGGCGATGCAGAATGATCTAATGCTACTGTTATCTGAAATAAAAACAGGGTGATCAAAATTGATAATCATTCCTCCATTGAGGAACTGATAAAACTTTAATTAAGATAATCTACTAAAAGGTCATAATGCTTCATCTGTGACTAATTATGACTGACAAAAATATTAATTTTAACAAGCATCAATTTGCAAATTGCCTGTTATTTGTAGAGTAAAAGACATACATTACATATATACATACATATATAATGCACTATTGATAGTAAAAACATCTGGATTGTCAGATACCCCATAACATCTCAAGGTTTTCTGATGTCAAACCGATATGTATAAATATTGTATTATTTTTATTTATTATTTCTATTATGGTAGAACCCAGGAGACTGAGTCATCGACCAGAACCCCATTGTATTAGGTGTTGTACAAACACAGAACAAAGAGATGGCTCCTGCTCCCAAAAGTTTACAATATATGTCTAAAACAAGAGATTACAGATGGATACAGACATAGGTGGTGTGTATAAGAGGCTTGGGGAGGCTAAGCCTCCCCAAAATAAAAAAGACTGGTCATGCGAGAGGCATATGCCAGATGCGGCATGGATCAACTCCCTTTGGAGGCCCGCCAACCCGCTGCCTTTATGCCCTGAGAGCAGGAGCACCGGAAGCTCCCTAAAAGTGTTGTGGGGCGACCGGTGCCTAGACCGTGGCTCCACCACTTGCTCCACCCCTTGCCCCAGAGGCCCTGATGGCTACGTTGGCTCTGCAAGGTTATCATAGGCATGAAGTAATTAAAACTTAAATTTAATTAATTAATTAAACTTTTGCCCATACAGTTTGCATAGGAATATGTCTCTGAAAACACATGGGGACAAATCTTTTGAGAATAAATGTGCTATTTTTACATAGTCTCTTTTTTTTTTTCAGAATAGCACTGTACATTGGGTTCTGAATGAAGTTCAGAAATTGAGAAATTGAACCCAGAGGCTTATCACAAGATCTACGCACCACTTAAGTCCCATATAAGCTTCCAGACTAGGGTTTAAGTGGAACTTAAGTCATACATTGTCATTGTGTGGGCCACTTGCACAAAGTGAATTTTACCCACAGTTCCTTTAAGAAATATACAACCGCAGCTCATATCTTCTTGTTTGTTTAGTGATTATAATTCATTTGCTTGCCTCATCAGAGATTGGTTTTACCTTTGTTTCTATAATGTTTTTGAATTATTTTGCAATATTAAATGAGTATCAAATGGCTCACCAAAAGAGACTTTCTCCATTTCAACAAATGATCCTTCATCACTTGATCTTGGATTCTCAGTTATTTTTCTTTCATCTTGAGCTGTCTTCCTATTTGAGTCACAAAATACCACAGCTGCAATCCAATCTGATAAGATAAACTGAATAACCAAGCAAAGTAAATGATTTTAGACCAGTATGCTCACACTTTTAAGAACGTACTACTTGTCTGATCTATCCTTAGCAGAAGTGTATGCAATCAGCCTTCTCAAATTGTGAAAATCCAGAAGAACTTTTGTTCATTACGCAACGATCAGCATAAAGGCCTTTAAAGTGATGAAAATCAATGGTCTTGTTGATGTATTGTCCAGATGTATTGTTGTTGATATTACCATAAAAGATCAATTTTGTTTTGATGTTCTCTCATCTGTGGCGTTTCTAACATTTTTCACATATTTAAGCTATTGACATTCAGTAAGACCCAATGATGTAGATCCGTACCCCCTCCTGATATTTCTTTCCAGTTGTTCATGTTCAGGCACAACTTCAAAATTATTCTGGTAACTATGAAAAAGCTCTGCATGACCTGAATCCACGAACGGTGCCTCCATAACCAAACAATGAATTATAGCATTTTTGCTTTAAGTTGCAATAAAACTTAATTTGTAAAAATTAATAAATAAATAAACACACACTTTTTTTCTAAAACACAAATGTTCATGATAAGAGCCTCCATTTATTCAAATATTTCACCTTTTTTAAAAAAAACAAATATTTTGAAATATTGAATTTTTGTTTTTTTTCTCCCTTTTCACTATTTTTTCCATTATGCCACTAACTACAATAGACTTAATGGAAAAAATAGGCTTTTTCTTCCACTTTCACTTCTATCATTTTCCAGCTTCCACTCTAACTTTTACAAATCTTTAAATCTGGAGAAATTTACAGAATGAAAAAAAGAAAAAACGAAACTGTAACTCTTCAGAGTGTCTAAGTTAGTTTCATTTTTCCTTATGCCACTCTAACTTTTCTAAACCAAAACAAAACTCTGGACATCCTTCATTTCTATTGTACTCAACTGTAAAAAAAGAAAAATAAGAGAAAAATGGACATAAAGGGGGAACAATGAAATTCAAAATTTAGATTTTGTTGTGAAAATGTTTGGAAAAAAATGTTCCATTTTGATCCTAAAAAAATCGAAACAACTTCAAAAAAAATTTTTTTTTCATGAAATTGTGTTTTCCATTTTTCAGCCAGCTCTTGTCTTGAGACTGATCATTATGAGAAATCCTTAACCTTCAGCTGTTTACATCACTAGGGTTACCAGAATTCTGCTTGGCTTGGATTCTTCTTTTACAAGACACTATCCACAGCTACGCTGTATCTCTTCTGAATTAATTGTTGTCTTCTGCTTTATATTTTTAGTCTACATTGGACTCATCAATCATTGGCTCCATATATCACTAATGCCAACTACTACATAAGGTGACTCATCTCTTAATTATTCTGAATACCAAGTGTGTAGTCTTGTGACAGGACATTGAGTTTGTTTGGCATAAAAGTGATTAGTATAAAGTGGACACTGACAGAAGGCTTGCAAAATGATCGTGAAAATGTATCCTGGCACCAAAACTTATTCACCCATCTCTTCTATGATGATAATGGAAGAAAAATCGAATGGTATTTCACTTGCTCATTAATAGGTTACCCCTGAAGAACCAGTATATTTTTAAAAGTCTTTATTTGAAAAATCTGACAGTACAGAAAAATGTTTACTACAAATATTATAATAGTTTGACAAACTGTTTGATAAACAACCTTATGAAGCGTCTCGAGGCAAATGACCCATACGAGGGGTTGTGGACAACATTTTTGTGCGTGGAGGGAAGGGAGGAGGATTTATCTCTTTGGAAGGAGGGGGCTTATACCTTTTTATGACATATGACTTTTCAATAGTCTAATTCAGTATAATAATGATTAAAGAAATTATTACTTTGTACTTCAATAGCACCTTCCATTTGTGAATTTACAAACATTAATGAATGCCACTTCATGGCACCCCTCTGGCATAGATAAATCTAATCATCCCCATTTCAGAAATGGGAAAACTGAGGCAGAAAGAGAGTAAGTTGCATACCCATGGAAATATAAGAATTCTGACACAACCAGGAATAGAACCCAATACAGCTGATTCCTGCTGCTTGTGAGTTAACCACAAGAGCATTCTTCCTTTTACTTTATATGCAGAAGATGCTTGTTTTTCGTGAAATCAAGGCAAAGTGCATGTCCAGTTGTGCCTCATCCAAACTTCTGAACGGCAGAAACAACAATCTATTTAATTTTTCTTTTACGTTGAGGCTACATGGTGTATGCCAAACATGCCCGTATAGAACATAAATCAGCCATACATAAAAGATTTGTTCTTTCCCTTGGATTAAAGATCTATGACTTCTATTAATCCAGTTGGTGATGTGTTAGAGGAATGAAATACCAGCCTTATCAAATGAAGTGCTAATTAGAGAAACAGCCCTATAATCTGGTGTATTTTTCCACAGTTTTACAGAGCTAGATGCTGTAGTTGCCCAGCTAGAGCATTCAAACAATAAAACAGTTGACATTTCTCCCTTTCTTTGTTTTAAGCATATATCCTGACTTTTTGGGAAAACAGCAGCAAATATATATTTATGGATGAGGAAGGATGGTCTTGCAGTAAAGCCATGGATCTGTAGTTAGGACACCCAAGTCCAATTCCTGACTGTACCACAGACTTCACTTATGACCTTGGGCAAGTCATTTAATCACTCTGTACCTCAGTTCCCCATTTATGAAATGGGATAGTAATACTTCTCTCCCATTCTTTGTCTGCCCTGTCTATTTAAAGTGTCTATTTAGAGTTTTGTGGCATGGACAGTTTCCTACTATCAATATGTGCAGTATCTGACACACGAGGCTCTGATCTCGGTTGCTCCTCTAGGTGCTATTATAATGCAAATAATTAATAATAATGGATCCGATGAAAAAAAACCCTGCAACTATCAAAGATACTGTGCAGTCACTGAACCCACTTCAGATATCCCAGTCGCTAGAGGGTAGTGGGAGGGCATTATTTGGTATTGCCACATATAAATTCAGTCTCTCCTAAAGGCTATACAGATACTTTAAAAACAATGACCAAAGATTTGCTTGTGAATCTAAAGTATTTTTTGAATGTTTCTTTTCGTTCACTGCTCCAGACACAAGACTGTCTATGTCATTGTCAGGAAATAATGGAAATACCTGCCAGAGTTATAGAAAAATCACAAATCAAAAGAAAATAGTTTCTGAAGCAAAGATTTTTTCCCAAAGGCTCTCACTTAAATGATAGGAAGCTTAGTGTGGGTGATGCAGGTATTATGAACACCTCGCTGATCTTTGCAGATATTCGAATGACCTGATCCAAACCTGATTGGTATCAATGGAAAGATTCCCATTGACTTCATTTGAAGTTTGCATCAGGCCCTATGCTTATACCTAATCCTTTTTTTGAACAAGTCTAGCCCCCTTCTAACTGTTAGGACTATATTTAATCAAGATACTAAAAGACATTTAGATGGAAATGTCCTTGGCCTGAATTAATCTCTCTCTACATCTAATAGTTTCCCCAGAAATTGTCAAAATAAATAAATAAATAAATAAAATCACAGGCTAGAACTTAGAGAAACACTATCAAGATGCTTGAGTACTAAGCAGTGATAACATTTTACCTTTTTTTTGCTGTGAGAAAGAGGGTGGTACAAAAGCCACAGAGTTTTAACTTTCACCAAGTTAAATAAAGGTTTAGTAAATGGCATTTGTGCCCTTTTAACCCTCAATAACCAGAATGCATCCTGTGTGACCATTCATTACTTATGAAATGGCTGTAATTTATACCAAATGGGGTAGGTGAATTCAAACAGAAAGATACCGTCGATGATAAAAAGATAACACTTCTCTGTAACAGATGCTTCATTTTATGATGGAAATGGGGAAGCTGAATGCTGCAGGTGCCGGGCTGACATTAGGTCTGTGGAGAATCATTAGAGCCTCCTTAGAGATCTAGGTTTACTCTGTGTTTAATCAGCCACAGTCAGAAGAAATGGCTTCATTTCAGCTTGATGAGAGGCAGATTACAAAAGGAAGATAGATGGCCAATAAGGTTCATCACTATAAGCATATTGTCTTAATTTGAAGAAACAAGCTGGCATCCTGTGCTGAGGAAAAAGTAAAGTGCAATATGGCAAGTATCAAAACCCAGTTATTTCAAGTCTCGGTGCTCCCCATAATGAGCAATTCTTGCTTGTGTGTATGGATATATGGAGAATTGTTAAGATGAGCAAAATATTTCAGGAGGCTTCAGCCTTTTGGAACTTGAAGCAGTGTAATCTCCTGAGTAACTTTGGCAGTTTGTGGTATGTTGCATTTTTATTTGTTTGTTTGTTTTAAAAAATATATTGGCTAAAAGAAGAGCAACTAAGAAATTCTCATTATGGGGAGCACCGAGACTTGAAATAACTGGGTTTTGGTACTTACCATATTGAACATTCCTTTTTCCGCAGCATAGGATGCCAGCTTGTTTCATCAAATTAAGACAATATGCTTATAATGATGAATTTTATTGTCCGTCTATCTCTCTATCTCTCTATCTATCTAATAATCAGGTTAATTATTGATCAGATGGCCATAGTATGAACATATACCTTATAAAAGGCTAAAGGTGAAACAATCTATCAAAACCTTCTATGACACGCATAGTCCAACTGGAAAAATGAAACTGTCAGCCAATATGGGGATACTCGTGACAGCAGGAAGTGGAACTTTCAAAGGAGGTAGACCTACACCAATGAACTCATTTCTGCAAGAGACAAGAATGACCATGGACCTCTCCACTTTCAGAACTCAATACAGAAGTCCTTTCTTTGACATAGCTTTCCCTCAATATATTGTTCATTATTTCTCTCCCTCACAAACACACACAATTTCCCTATAAACTAAGCAAGCTGTTTCTCCTACAGGATAGTGTAAAATACAGGGCTATTGTTATTTTGATATTGAAAAACATGGAGAAGTTTCAGAAAATGTGGTGATGGGGACAAAATAATAACTAGCTTATTCTGGAGGAGTACCTAGAGGCTCCAACCATGATGGGATAGTATGGTGGCACTCACTGTCCAAACATCTAGATCTTGATTCACAGAGGTGCTGAGCACGCATAACTACATTTGAAGTAAATAGGAACTGTGGATGCTTAGCACTTCTTAAAATTAGGACAGTAGTAAATGCTCCAAAGAGATTACAGTCTAAGGGCCTGATCCAAGATTGTTTTCTCTGACTTAATGCGGTTTGGATCAGGCCCTGAAAGATGAGGGTGAAACAAATGAAGTAGGGCTACAGAGGGATGGGTAACACTAATTATCAGATGCCTCAGCATGGACTGTGTGCACAATTTGTAGGTGTAAAGTAAGATGATCGGTAGCAGGAATCACAATATGCCCTCTCCTAACTATTAGATGGCAGATTTCCATATGTATCATGGCAGAGGGGTGTTTTAAGGAGAGACTGGAGGAGAGACACTATGGCTGCTTTATGGAGCTTCAAGCAGTATGAGAGCGTGAAGGTGCTTGAGGGAGAAGTGGATAGGCAAGGTTGGCAGAGCAAAGGAGAGGGTTGACATCACATTGACATAATGGGATGGACAGAACAAGGCTAAATTGCGAAGTGCCTTCAAAGGTAAAGACAAGACGTGTGTTTGTTGCAAAGAGGAAGCCAATGGATAGACTTAGACAGGAGGGTGATGCAGTTAGGGCGATGGGCCGCCAAGATGATCTTAGCAGCAGCACCTTGAATGGAGTTGAAGGGGATGAGGTTGCTGTCCTCGGAGTATGAAAATAGCATACTATATGCCCTTTACCTGGTGTCCAGGAGGGCTTTTCTGCTAATTTCTTTGTTTCTTCTCTTTCAGCTTCTATTAATTCAAGATTTTTAAACTCAATTTTACACTAGTGCAGATACAAAAGTGAAGGAATTACTCATGATTTACACTGGGGTAAGGAAAGAGAATCAGGTCTTTTGAGTCTCTTGAGACATAAAGAGTATGATCATTTTCACCTCACCACTCTTGTTTTCCTAACACATTAAAAAAAAGAGATCTCAAGCTTCAGGAAGAACATTTGTTCCTCATATTCTTTCCAAATGCCTCCTATCTGAAGTAAAAACAGATCATGAATAGTTACACACAAGGGAGTCTTTTTGAACTGTTGTTTACATGGCACATCTGTGGGTTTGCAATATCTGTTGGACCTCAGTATAAAGACACCTTCAATTGTCCAACCAGCTAGCTATTTTATAGCTGGACTGACACAAAAGCGTAGTGAAAAACATGATCCCTGAACTGTTCATAAAGGTGCATTTGTTCAGTGAGACTTCTCTATGGAGTGAGTTGGAGATGCCTAGATAGTCTAATGCAAACACATTTCAAATCTGACCTTTTATTAGGCATGTTGACTACATTTTTCAGAAAATGATAGGCTGAAGCATTCACAAAGTGGAGACTTAAAAGCTTAACAATTGGTAGAAATATTATCATCAGCCTTCGTGGTAATATTAACTAGTCATTCCCACCCACAGACATATGCATGCATGCTGGATTTTGGCTTAGAAAACTGCAAATAACACTGTAAGTGTATGGTCTTCAGTGTTTGAGGATGAAGTGAGCAGAAACTTCTCAAGCATACTAGCTGAAAGAGGTGTTGAGAAAGGGAGAGGAGAGGATTTCTGTGCCCCTGATGACAATCCATCTCTCTGCTAAACTACCCTTGACAGGTATGACTTTTATCCCTTCTTCTGAAGAGAAAACTTTTTGCCTTTGGAATACACCAAATAGCATGGAGTTTAAAAAATATTATCACCTGGTGAAATATTCTCAGACTCCCTATAGGCCCTTCACTCACTTCCTTGCCACTTAGCAAATTATTTAATTTAAACACTGTTATACTTAATGGTGAAAGACAGGAGCCTCAGAGGCATTTGAGCTCTGCACCCAAGCCAGGGGGCATAGGCAGCTTTCTGCAACCCCCGCTCTAGGGGTACCAGTTTGCTTCTTGGCATAAATTAGAACAAGTTGAGAACTGCTTTAATTTCCACTAATAGAAAAGATTTGCTAGAGGTCATCCTGTTGGCACAGAATTGCTCAGCACTCTGGCCGTGCCTCCTCCTATCCCTACTCTGCCCACCTCATTCTGCAATGCCCGGAGAAGATGGGCAGATGTGGTGGCCTACAACCAACTATTCCAAGTTCATGCCATCTGGGATTCCCTATGAAAAGAGGCTGCCTGTTTGGATACCTCATTTTTCCCTTTTCATTGCAGCAAAGGGGACAAAGAGGAGGTCAAGCATGTGACCTAAACTTTCTGACTTAAGTTCTAGTTTTAAAAATGAAGCTCATCTCTGCTTTTCTGCAGATCATTCATATGTGAATCAAAGGAGGGAAGAAGATAAAGTAAATGGACACACACCGGTTTATTAATAAGCTTTGGGCAAGCTCAGCTCTCTCATGTATGTGCAAGTGCCAATATTAGCATTGGAAATGCAACATCATTGAGTTTGGATAGAATTTCTGCCACCAAAGGGCCTGTAAAACCTTGCTCATGTACAGACCTTCCTACTTGAAATCAATGGGCAAATAATGGGTAAATAAGAGTTAGTCACAATGAGTAGGTGGTTTTTTTTTCAAGACTGGGACTTTATTCAGTGACATAATTAAAGAGATACCACTTCTCACCTATGATTGGATCACCTTGGATTCTGGCAAGAAGATGGAATATTCTTCCCAGCACATTTGCTGGGTGTGGACAACATTCAGTGGAATAGATTGTTTTCCCTCAGAAAAGGTACATGCCAAAGCCTTCCTGCAAAAAGTACTTCATGTTCTACAGTATGTCAGTCATGCGGCGCCTGCCAGTGCAAAATGAACATCCTTACTGGGATAGTTTCCATTTTCACTGGCATCAAATCCTAGTGCAACCATCATTTTGAGGAACTTTACACATGAGAATGAAAGTGCACAAATGGGAAGCACTTCGAAGTACTGCGCTGCAGATCTTGGCAACTATTTTACATACTGCTTAGCAATTTAGTACAAATGGAGCATGAGAATCCTGTGCCAATGACAGTTGCAAGAAGGTGGAATTAGTACCCACGTAAGCAATATTTGTCAGCAACCTAGGGAAAAATGTGCACCAGTGTTCACTCCAGATAATATCCCTGGATACACCATAATAGTATTGTGACCTTGAAGGAGGTCACTTAGCCAAAATGGATCTATCCACCTATCTGATCATCAGTATATATCTCACTTAATTAGTTCCCTGATTTCAGGGGCCTGAGGCATTGGTGGAACTCAGTTGCTTCTAGTCTCTGCCTGTGGCACATAATGATTTAGTCTTCTGAGGGTTGTAATACTTTGATCTAATTTTGGTTGTTGGGTTCAATGTGCAGATAGCTGAGTGGTGTCGGTGGCATGTGATATATCAGATTATATGATCTGGTGGCCTATTCTGGCCTTGAACTCTATCACTCAATTGATTTGTACATCTTAAGAATTCAACAAAAACACATTTTCCATTATGGATCAGACCACTGGTCCACTAAGCTGGCTGGGCTGCCTCCACAGTGGGCAATACCTCACATTTCAGAGGAAGCAAAAACTAAATAGATAAACAACCTAGAATGTACCTATGGGTATGTCTACACTGGAGCTGCAGGGATCGATGCAGTGGGATCGATTGAGCAGGCTGGGGAGACCGGCTCAATTGATCCCGGAAGTGCTCTCCGGTCAATGACATTAATCCACACTCCCGAAAAGAGTAAAGCTGCATCGATCGGAGGACGTCGCCCGTCGGCAGCGCAACGAAGATGTTGCAGTACGGCAATGTAAGTAAGTCAATGGGAGATAGGCAAGCTACATTATGTAGCTTGCGTATCTCTTGTCAACTGCCGGCAGCAGTGTAGACCAGATCTAAGAAAATGCTGAAATGCTTTACTCGAGGGAGTCTTCCTGACATCTGCAGAACACCAAGTTTGTCATGAATCATGAAGTTTTGATTTCTCTTATACTGGTTTGTATGGCTACCCATAAAAGCTCATATTCATCAAATTCATGCTCAACTGGCATTAATGGGTTTACCAAGGATCATTTCAACCCATAACTAGTCAGAAAAATTAAAATGATCCATTTCTATTCAAAATCCTGCTACAGTATTTGGAAAAAGCATTTTTGTTTTCCCTTGAGGATATAGAATAACCTCTGTAATAGTGAAGCAATAAAAGAGGTACTGCAAGGAAAAGGGAAATCTGTACCAGTTGTGAATGGTTCCTGGAGCAAGTCACTCACTCAAATAAGATACTGTAAAAGAGAAAATTAAAATATTTATCTTCCAGAAAGCTGTCACTTTGTATGTCTGGATACACAACTTCATTGCTGTGTGCCTATTCTCTGTTTGCTGCTGTAGTTATGTCACCTTATTTCTTTGCTAGCAAGGGAGGAGGAAAAAAGCTAGTAATTTATTACCCTTATTAATATGGTAGGCTGGATATGTTGACAATATGTCAATAATTATTTCTAGAAAGACCCTAACAGTAGACTAGAGGACTCTGTAAGATGACTCATTTTACCAGAAGACAGATATGTGTGACCTGAGCTTTATGACAGATGTCAAATATATCGAAGCGTGGTATGAGGAAGATCATCTTATTGGCAAAGTAATGAGAGGCTACTGGGAAGATTAATGCTAAATCTGACTTCTATTGTGTGTTGCGTCCCCCTTCCCCATTTTTCTATACGTGAGACAGAGGAAAGAAAGCGGTTGCCCATAGCCAGGAGTAGATGTGATGTGGGAGAAATTTGGGTAAATGATAATCCCAGTCAATGTGACACCTTCATTTCTACTGTAAAAGTTTAAAAAACAAACAAAGAAAAACACCTCAGCAGAAATAGTCACGGTTTCTAATAAATCTGTGACACTGTTGAGTGTGAGTCCAACTCACCAACCAGAGTGGCCCTAATCTTTCAAGTGGCTAGTGACTTTGAGTGCCCAAGTTGTGACACTGAAAAGTGGTCTTATTTTCAGGAAGTGCTAATGAGGCCCTGTTGTTTCAAATTGGTCACCCAAAAATGGAGGCACCCAAATTCACCAGAAAATATAGTCCCAGGACATTTTTGTTTTATGATGATGGCTCAATGACACTCTCTTTCCAAAGCTGGGCCATTAGTCCCTGGGAACAGCTAAGGCACCTTATTTGGTCGGAGTTCCTTGATTATTACTGATATGCACTGGAGCTGCTGCTGGTTCTCCCTTGAGAAGGAGAGAGAGAAACAGAGTTCCTTTCAATCAAACTTCTAGAATTCAATAAGGCACTCAGATATCACAGGGATGGTCATGGCACAGCAGCATGGAATAGAATAGAACAGGAGAACTCTGGCAGCCTGCCAAACAGTCTAACCATTTGCGCACTAAATTCCATTCTCAGAAGTGTTAGGGTTCTCAGATTACAACAATATGGTGGCCTTACAGGGTCATGCCATTCCATCTTTCTCCTGGCATGCTCACGCTCCACGTCAATTTCTCTTTCACTTCTGCTCATCACCAGAATATGGTGCTCACTGAGGTTTCATCTTAAACTAAGGACACTGGACTTGCACCTTTACAATGGACAGAAAGCTACAGAACGTCACATCTATTTCAGAAATGCTAGTGCAGCACGACCCATTCAGTATGGCAGGCACAGGTGTGTCCTTTCTAATGGACTGTGTTTAATACAAAACATTGTGTTTGAAATATAAACCAGCCCTTGTGTTTATAAAAGATGGTCATTTGTGTAGATCCCCAAAGGATTAATTACCCCCACCATTCTGTACGCCTGCAGAAAGGAGCTGTTAGGAAATGTTTATTAGGCTTCCGACTGACTGTTCTGAATGGCTGGGTGCAAATCTTGCCTCTTCATCTTGTGGCTTGATAAATCCTGGGATACACCAGTTAGGATACTGCGAAATGGAGGCTGGTTATGTTTTCTGGCTCCCCACCCCTTTTTTTCCCCATTGAAAAATGCAGATTTTGTCACACTAGTATATTTTGTGAATTCATGTTGTTTTTTTCCAAATTGTTTTGGTTGGGGGGGAAAAAATTAAAAAAAATAAAAATGTTTATTTTGATGTTTTCATCTCAAAATAAACTCTTCCTTTTGATGTTTTGATTTACCAGACTTTTTGAAAAAATTCACTTTCGATTCAACGAGAACTGATATTTTTTTCCATTTCCCCACCCCAGAATTGTCAGCAAACTGAAAAAGTCTATTATTTCGACAGCTCTACTGAGGACCTCTGTGTGGTCGGTGGATCTGTGGATGTGTGAATCCCCTGGCTGCACCACTCCACAGGGTGAGAGGTACAGCTGAATCTGCCCATAGGCAGCAGTATTGACCATGGAGCAGCCTTAGAGGAAGAATCTGTGATGCAGCAAGCTCTTGGTGACTTCCTGTGTGAACAGATAGGATTTTTTCCCTGTGAAACAGAGGTGATTGCATGCAATAGCAACGTCAAAATGGCAAAATTATATACTTCAAGTAACTGAGCTGATTTTTAGCCCTCATTTTTTATCTGTGCCATTTTGTTCTGTGTTTGCACAGTACTATGGGGTCCAGGTCCATGACTAGGGCTCCTTGGTGCTACAAAAATACAAACAAATAAAAATAATATATATGTCTTGCTTCTCTTTTCACCAGAGACAGTTTTGCCACTAAAGTGAGATTTTCACGCTGAAAAATGAAAATATAAGACACTTGATGAAATGGAGGGTACTTCTTGACTAAAAGAAACCAAACCAAAACTCCTTCCAGAAGAGCAGGAAATGTAATAAATAAAAACCAAGAAGATCATGCTCGTGGTTTCACCAGGAATAGGACAATTTTATTTCATTCAGATCCAATAGTGGCACAAATTTGACTATATTTTTCTAGCAGGAGTTGCTATAATAATTAAAAATACAGTCTAATTATTTACCCTACTTGGTTCATACAAATCTCAGTAGTGTAATCAATGGGCTTCCTTATGGATTTTCTCAGCATTCAGAAATATAAGGGTTTGTCTTTTCACTTGAATTGGGAGTGTATTTAGACACGGCTTTTTACTTCCAAGTCACCAGTTCAAATCTGGCCCAGTTGTGTGTCAATGAAGCTTAGCAATCATATAGTACCTTTACATGTGCAGAGCCCTGTATGGACTAACTAGTCGTTCTCACAAAGTAAGAGGGAAAACATTATTATTCCTATTTACAGATGTGGAAACTGAGGCAGAGAGCTGAAGTGACTCATTCAAGGATATACTTTGAGGAAATGGCAGAGACTGGAGAAGAAATCAAGACAATGGGATTCCGAACCCTGCACTTGTTCTTCCATGAGTAGTTATGTCTGATGGATAATTATTCAGTGGTTTGATGTGCTGAGATTAGTTCTCGCAGCTGAGCAGAGTAACACAACACTTATGAAGAAAAATATCAGTTTTTTATGATCGAAATTTTCTTTTTTTTTCTTACAAAACTGAGTCAGGACATTGAGGGATCAGATCCCTGTAATTTAATACGACAAGAGAGGTTTGAATTTGAGAGTCTTAGTAAACCTTGGAGTTCCAGCTTTATATGTTCTTGGCATATCTATAGTCAAGTGTTTACTTTAAGTACAAGTTGTGTTTAGCACTGCCAATGGATGGCCTTCTTGCAAACAGCAGAAAGACGCTAAAAGCAAAGAGAAGTGGAGGGAAGAAGTAGTGAGGTTAGAGCCAAAGAGTCCTGACGCTAATATTCTGTAGCTCACAGTTGTGGGAATCTCAGTGATTGCTTTGTTGGGAGCATGCAGGAGGTAGACTATTTTCAAACTTTATCTCCAGCACATGGTGAATGGTAAAGAGTGGATGCGGAATTCTTGTTTTTTCTTTCTTTGTCAAGTTCTCTTTTCTTCTGTTTCCAATCCCCCCTCCATCTCTACACTTCATTTTTTCTCAATCAGACGAAGGAGTAATCTTGAATAGAAAAAGCTGCAACATCTAAGCTGTTACAACATAATAGAGAATGATGTAACTCTACTCAGCCTGTCATGTACCATGGAAGTGTAATTAATAGGTGTGTTCTCGTCTCTACCCAAGGCAGGTGCTTGACTGATACAATTTGGGGTATTGAATACCAGACTGAATTGTTTGTTGTGGGTTCAAGTAATACAAATAAGAACACCTGTGAACCAAATATTCTTTATGAATTCTGGCCCACCTTAATTATACACTTTCTGCAAACAGTCAGTAAAAAGAATCAAACAAAAATTAACATATAGCTTGGAGACTCAGACTTCTCCAATGATACGAGGCAAGACTATATAAAAACATGCTTTAAACAGCAGAGTCATCAATGTTCCAGGTTATGCAGCCTGGATTTCATTGAAAATCAAGTGTCCTTTAAGCACATTTTCATGACAATATATCCAGTATCCCTTTCATTACATTTCCCGCCACCTCTCCGGTTCTATTTTTGGTTTGACCACATGTGAACCAATATTAAATGATTTAGTCACCTTATCTTTTTCAGCAACTAGTTGCATTTGCAGTCTTCCATAAAGTGGTTAAAATGAATTTTAATATGTTGTTGGCACTTATTGAAAAGCTTAATATTCATAATAAATACCTCTTGGAAGTAATCACTAGCACATCCTTTTGACAGAAGGGTCAAGGCAGCTAATGACAATAACTACTGCAAAATGCAATTCAGTCAATTATGTTAATTAAATTTCAAAGTCTGTAATGTCTTCCCATTTATATAGTAAACTAATAGAGGGTGAGGGGGGGCGGTAGAGGGGGGGTGAGCACCATCTTTATCTACCTCCATTTAACTGTCCCAAAATGTTTCCTTATGTTTTGTTTTAACATTTACAGTTCTCACCAGCTTCTCAGAACCTTTTAAGATAATTATGGGTTTTGCAAATAAAGCTTATTCTTCAGCAAGAAAGGTTGAGATTTTCTTTTGAATGTTCTTTTATAGAGTAAGAGCTTTTGCTTCACAGATACTAATCTGGTATTTACAGACTAGCTTATTTTTGATAGTGCCAGCATTTCAGAGTAAATGGTAGAAGTGTCTATATTTCAAGCGAATCCTTTTTTAATGATATTGTTTGAAATTGGAATAAAAAAGGAACACAGCTGTCTGGAGATTTTAGTAGCATACAGGTTATACATAAAGTATACATAATGAGCTCATGAGAAATAACTACATCAGGGTTTTAATATACTTTGTGCCAAAGGTATTTTATACTATGGGCCAGATCATCAGGTGGTGAAAATTGCCGCAGCTTGATTCTATATAGGTTCTTACACCAAACTCATCACAGAGTTCTTATTGACACCAATTCATATAAACCAGCAGCAGATTTGACCCATGTTTGTAATGGGGTAATAATGTGTAAAATTAAAGTCCTGCATTATCTGGAACATACATGAATTAAATTACAATCAGCAATGACAACCCTACTCTGAATTCAGTAAAATCAATAATATTGTTCACATGCACACAGGAAGTACTCATGTGAACACTTGTAATGAGACAAGCAGTGTTGTTTTATGAGGAGGCTGTATGAATTTAGTGACTATTTTACAGTTATCCATCTTTTGGGGAGCCCCTTATTTTGCTAGTAGCAAAATCTTTGTGATCAGCAGCAAATAAGGTTTGAAAAAGGTCAGTCTTTTTTTCCCTAAGCAAATGCATTAGGTTCTGACTGGGATATTTTCTTTGCATCTCTGTGTTTTCGCTGAACTCTTGTAAACTGAAACAGTATCACTTCAGTGGGCTTCCAAGTTCTCTGACAATGCTATAAATTTCATTAGGAAGATGAAATCCTACAGTGCAATTAACTCTAAAAGTGGTACAAAGCAATAGCTTGGAGATACAGGCCTCCAGTACTTAGCACTTAACTCTGAAATTCAGATAAGCCCTATCAACTCAGGGTTGTGTTTAATGTTCACTCCTGCTTATATAGCGCAGATACAACCTAGCGGTCACAGTGTTAACACTCCCCAATATCTATTACAATTAGTTTTTGATTAAGAGGCCTAGCATGGCTTTTGAAGCCTTTTATGTTGTGTCAAATGGCTAGTGATGGAGTGAGATGCACAGACACCTCCCAGTAACAAAGCATCTTGTAAAAGGTTTCAAGTGAACTATTTTATCATCCTAATGGAAACCAGATGACTCTAACTCCCCCTTTAATTTCAACTATTTACTGAAGAGTCCTTGTTTTGAATTACTTAGAGATTTATTCTAAACCACTATCTCATGCATTAAGAATCACTAATAACAAAGCCATTTCAAGTGGAACAAAGCTTTTAAAGACAGCTGTGACTATGCCATTGCGTTTTATTCTTAAGTGTATACTACTTTTTAATGTCTTTGCATTTTTATATCTCTGCTTAAATTTTCTTTCTTTCTGGTTATCACAAACCTAGCTTTTATTAAAACATTTCTATGTTGTACTCATGCTTCTAGTTGTGATGGCAATAGTCAGTGGTGTTAGACTATTCCACAGTAGGATAATTGGTTACCACATTTGGGGCCTGGTTCTCCATGCTGGGCCTGATCCCCATCAAAGAACCTTGCTGACTTCAGGAGAAGTACCTGAGAAAGGGTGGCAGGATGAGGGTGTAGAGGAAAATGCTGTCCTCAGTACACAGTTCAGTTATTTCAACTGAGCAGTGAGATCTTAGGAGGAAAACTGTGCCACTCTGTGTTGGTTACTCCAGCCTAATGGCTGGAATTAGCTTCCAGGGTTCTAGCATTCTCCATCTGAAGATGGAAGGACCACAAGGTCTGTATAATGGTGGCTCATCTATCTCTGCCCCTACTCCTCTCTGGTCTATCCTTTCCTATGGTCCAAGCCATCCTGCACCTTGCTGCCCAGGGGAGTCATCAGAGAGGTGGGCTTGTGATGCTGCCTCAGTTCCTGCTGCCTTCCAGCTTCTGCAGCAGAAGTCCCCCATTTCCATGCGGCCTCCCCCACACAAAGAGCAAGGCTCCCTCAAATGAGCCAGGTCATGAACTGTTTATCATGATGTGATGTAACACTGTTATTTTCATTTGTGTCAGTATTTTACCATACATGCGCTCCAATTCTCTGTGGAATGTCCTTCTAAGATATTCCAAGCAATACAGCTAAAATATTTTGTACTCAATAACCCTGTTTGTGTCAAACAGTAAAATATTTCTATATGTTTAAATAGTATTATGGTATTGAATGGTATTAAAGAATAACATGGATAGTTCAATGACTATGGAAAATTGTAGCTAAATTAATATTGAAAGAAACACATGTCAGGAAAAAAAGAGGTGGAGAAATATGGCTTTTAGCACGTAGGAATAGGTCATGTATTAAAATATAATCATTAAAAATGTTTTGAGAAACCAGTGATTACACTGAATGAGAATTTTGAATAAACTGCTTTATTCATAAAAACACCAAGCAAATATCGACTTCTCTTGAGGTAGAAATCAAGATTTATTGACCCTGTGGGACAATGAATCTTCTGAGTTACAGAAACAAGTAGTCAATATGTATTGTTATGAAGCAGAGATTGCAAATGTTTTCACTGGAAATCTCTCCATTCTCTTGATGGATTTCAAAAGTGTGAATTTTTTTTTTTTCTTTGAAACGAATATCCTATACTAAGTGGAGATGTACTTTAGAGGTACAGGAAAAACAAAGAAACATCTATTCAGTTCCTGCAAGGAGACAAATAATTGCCACCAATTAGAATGCCATTATTTATATATGTGATCTTATTGGCTCATTAAAAATAAATACTATTTTTATCACTAAACTCAGCAGCCTGAGTATGTAATGCACTAATATGTATATGTAATATACATGTATATATATGTGTATATATATAATATATACATATATATATTTAGCATATATTTAGGCATATGTAATGCCTATATCTAATGCACTAATTTCTATAGATGATCTAATTGCTTGATACTGTTCCATACGTCACTATTATTGACTCTTGAAGTTGGACCTCAGAAAATTACTGACTCATTACATTGCTGCTATCAGCCAATTCTGAGCAATTTTTTTTAATGTATGAGACAATACTAGTTAGAGCTACAGATGAGTCCAGGACTGGGTCTAGGTAGGGGTGGGTGAGCAGAATTAGTTGCCCTTCTGTGCTTCTCAGCTTTTTCTTTCTTGACTACTTGGGGCAAGGGGTGAAGGGGGCATGTTAAAAACATTTTCTGCCCTGGCCTGCAAAATGGCTAGGGATATTTCTGGATCAGCCTTAACTGCAAAATTCAGATTTGGATCCAGGTCTTAAGAAATTCCAAATTTTAGAGGTGCATGAATTTGATTTTGGCTCATTTTTGTTTAGAAGAATAATAAATAATAATGCAATACATTGCACCTTATATCCCGAGGTCTAAATACACTTCACAAACATTAATTAATTAATTAAGCTTCACAACACTGCTTCAAGGCAGGTAAGTAAGTATCATCTGCATTTTTGCAAATGGGAAAGCTGAGACCCTGAAAAATTTAAATTACTTTCTGATGATCACAGGTGGAATCAATGGCAAAGCTGGCGTGAGAACTCGGGTGCACTGATTCACAGTCCCTTGAGCCAACTACTAGGCCAAACTGCCTCTTACACCTCTTTGAAATTAGTACTCTCCAAGTCAATTAAGTACAGAAACATGGTAGCAGTCAGATGCTGGCTGTCCCTGAATGTGTGCACAGGGGAGATGGAGGACGCAGATATACCTTCTCTTTCGCCCCTGCACAGCTGAACAGAGGGCAATGGGTTTCCCTGTGCTTGTCCTCCTTGGACTTGATCCAAAGGCCATTGCAATCAGTGGAAAGACTCCCACTGACTTATGCAGCCTTTGGCTCCTGTCCCTTGATTGCAAGGTTCTGGGGAGATGTTATTGTTCGCTACTCCCGAAATGGGGCACAGAAAGAGTATATCGAGGGCCTTGACCCTCTGTATGTTGGCTGGCAGCCAGAAGCTGGCACTAAGAGAAACACAGGCTTGCCTCCTTTGTGTGCTCTATCTGCACATTTAACCATAGGCAATGTGGTATGGCTTAAAAGCTAAGAACTAGTCCTAAGTAAGCTATACAGATGGCATTGTTAATATTTTTCTCATGGCATCTTGGGCCTGGAATTAGCATCCTTTTATATATATTTTAAATTGAGCTAAATAGATGACCACACACATTTATAACAAATTGTGAGGTTTTTTACACACTATGCAAATAAGCTTTGATAAGAAGGTCTTATGAGATAGTGATATGGGGAAAGACATTTTATTCAACACTTTCCTATGCCAACATGACCATATTCATCAGCCATTATTTTCTCCCTAACCATTACTGGCGTATAACGGCACCCCTGGTTCACCAACCCAACCATCAGAAATCGTTTCAGTTTGGAGATGTAACATGCCATCAACTTTAACTTGATGCATTGACCCCTTTTATTGCTCTCTTTCCCTCTGCTCTGCTCTTTGATTTTGAATTCACCTTTTAGCGGATGTTAGATATTATTATTGCATAACTGAACGTATATAATGTAATTTTCAAGATGGGTATGTCACACTGGGTACAATGTACTGAAGATTCAAATCCACATTTTTTTTATTGTGACTATATCACACTTGAAAGTAACATCATTTATCTTTACAAATATTTTTGCACACATACATATAGTATCTAATACATAAGCACTGTAATGCTTACCATTTAGTCCCATGTGAGTATTCATTCCTCAAGATGTGCACCATTTTTATTACCAGGAAAAAAATGCAAGAGAGCTGAACAGAAAAGCTTCAGTTGAGCTGAAGCGCTAACAATAAATGAACAAAAATCTCACTCTTCAAGGCTTATTTGAGAGAGAAATGTTGAGAATTCAGGGTTTTTTTAGAAAAAAAAGATCTTGGTAAAACTTGTACCATTGGCAATTTAAATACATTTTGCTGAGGATCAATACACAGTTTCCATGATCATCAATAGAGTGCCAAACCCAAACATTGATACGTTTGAATTTTTTTTCAGTGATGATCTAAAGAAGGGGCTATATTTTTTAAAAAACAGATAAGTTTGGGGATGAAATCAATTCTTTACTTCATATTCTGCAGTGTTGTCAACGAGAGAGCATTGTGGACTCAGGATAAGAATCAATTGCAGAATAAAAAGCTGTGCAACACTTTTTATCAATGATTTAAATAACTTTATGGTGGGCTGCCTGAATTAAAATGCAATTTTTTGGAAAGGGAAGAAAGAGAAAGAAAAAGTGAGAAATTAATGTCTGAAAATTAGGTTTCCTTTAGATTTCATTTCAGACACCTTTAAATATTGGTCCCTGTCCTTCCAAAAGTCACTTCTATCCATTATTTTCATAAGCTTGCTGTAAACTGCTAGTTTTTCCTATGTTAATTATTAATATGACCTGTTTATGTACCAGTTATCCAGCTAACCATTAATGTCTGTTTACTCATTGATGACCTTTGCAACTGCGTACCAGTCTCTCGGCCTGTAAATGTCAACATTTTTTTAATAATCAAAATGCTCTTCATATCTTGAGTATCTAACCAGCCCCTTAAAGATTTTTTTTTAAATGGAAAAACAAAATTTAAATACTATCTTTTTGCAAGGATTACAATACACAGAATTTTAAGTGAAGGAGTTTAAACCAAAAGGCCCAAGTGAGAAAATCTGGAAGAAATAATCTCACTATAAAGTTCTCTCACTTTTGTACTAAAAACGAAAAACCACCCAACCACAACTACAGGACCATGACCCAGTCCTGGAGAACGGAACACATTTTTCTTAAAATGTCATTGTTAAGCACTTCCACATTCAAGTAAATCTGCAGGATTTATCTCTAGTTAGTCAGTCAGTATACATTAACCCTGACACTGGCAAGATAGTTCTATTCCACACACTCTCCTCCTAATGGCTAAAAGTTAGATTAGGCAATACAGCTGGATGAAGGCAGTAACTGGTGACCTTAATTTTACCCATCACTGCAAACTGTGTATCTTTGGTTTTTGCTAATTATGTTTGCCTAATTTAAACAGACAATCAGAAGCCCAGTTTAAAAAAAAAAAGGAAAGGAAAGCATTTCCCCCTAGAAATGTTACGTATGGTGGTCTCGCCCTAGCTTTTAGTGAGATTATAGAAGCAGGCAGTTTTTTTCTTCCTTGGTCAACTAATATCCTTGACTAGAAAAACCCTCCTTGAAATATTATCTTTTAAATAAGAATTACAATTTGTGGATTTGAAACTGGCTTCTTTCTGAAATATTTTCAAATATTAACCTCTTCCTGTACATAAGTAACAGTGGTGGCATTTACAGAGATTACAGTTTTGAGATATGCCCTAAATGTATGTTCACATATTCTCATTTGTTGAGTTCTATACAATTAGTTTGGGTTTTTTTGTTAACGACAGTCTTGAACACTTGCTGTGACTGTTACTTCATGTTGAATTTATCATACTGAAAGTAAACAGTAAGATTGGGGAGCAATCTGTCATAAATTGTTGTATTTGCAATCTTTGAGGATTTGGGTTGAGAATGGGTGCGGGGTGAACTTTCCAGATCTCTGTTCTCAGTTGCATAGACCATTTGAGCTCAATATTGTTGTTGTGAAGGGATTTGGCTGGGCTGTAACATATTTCCTTAAACACTATGCTCCTGTACGGGATGGTTATACAGTACTTCAAGCATATAAATGCCTCTCAGGTTTTCTGTACTGAATGATAACTCACCTTGTCTTTCTCAGTGAGGTAGGTAATAAATAGAAATCCGGACTAGAAGTGAGACATTCTGACTTAGTTAGATCTTCTGGTGTCCTGAAAAAGACAAGTAGACTCAATTACTATGCCAGCAACAATATAAAGATTGTCAAATTAAATATAAAAAAAAATCTTTAAATAATGGTATGACAAAATCCAAGAAAAGAGAGGAAAATCAAAGCTACACTGACATTGTGACCTGAAATTACCATTCTGTGGAAAAAAATGTCCTCTAAACTGTGTATTATTGTCCTGCGACACTAGAATAGATTGAAAGGCTAGACTTGGGTAAACATATATTAACCTAGACACCTAAACAACTGGTCACTGAGGTATTAATTCATGCTGTGTTCCCACTACACCATAATATCTTCTTGTTGAAACAGTCCCACTTTTCATTTGATAAATATGTATGCATACAATTAAAAGCTAATAATAATAATACCTTACACTTTCAACAAGCACCTCAATTAAGCCTCAAAAATTCCTGTGAGGTCAGATAAGTGATATATTGAGATCACTTCACACACCACTGAAATGCAACTACCCCTGGGTTCAAACACAACAATGGTTTAATCATGCACAGTAACACTACATAACAGCAACTGAAAAAGCGTACCATATCCATCCTTAGAAGTTTTTAAGATCCAACTTGATAAAGCCCTGGCTGGGATGATTTAGTTGGGGTCTGTCCTGCTTTGAGCAGGGGGTTGGACTATATCATCTCCTTTCAGTCCTAATGTTCTATGATTCTGTGAATTGAAACTACAGGAAGCATTTAGGTAGAATGTAATTATTTGTGTTGGAACTTCTCCAGAACACTGGGTTAACACTCTGTTTCTCCCAGAACATACCATGGAACCTTTAAGAAACCAACATGGCAAGAATTTTTTTAAAATATCTCATTTGAAAGACCATACCTCAGCATCCCTTAATATCACGCTAGGGAATTCAGTGCTGACTCAAAGGACAGTGCATAAACTAGAATATCCAGCACCATTTCCTGCAGAAACTAGGTCTTCCTTGAAGGTCTTCTATCTAAGATTGACCTAGCTTGACACACCTTAGTTTGTGAAGCAAGGGCCATGGCTCAAACATAATATTCCACTGGGAAGCAGTGTTCTATCTTCATCTACTTTCACATACGAGTCAATGACATATTTAATCAGTTTTCAGAATGCATATTATCTACATGGAGGTGTTTGTTTATCCTCTAACTGTATATTCAGGCTCTATAGATCAGAGTGTCTCCTTAAAAATTGTTTTAAAGAAACACAGATTATGACTCCGTAGACTGGAACAGCTCTATTTGTTTCATAGATAGCTGAGCATTTATTTTCCACTATAAAGAGTATAATATTTACTCAATGGACCAGAACAACTCCTTCATAGCCATCACTCACACCATTATGACAAGGTATTTAAATACGTATAAGGCCAGGTTTTGCTTGCCTTACTAATTTTGAAGCCAACAGGACTATTTGTGCAAGTAAAGTGAGCAGGAGTTAGCCCGTATGTCCCACCAACTTCTGAGACACATTTATAGATTTCCGTAAAATAGGCTGAGGTAAGGACTTTGGTCAGACTTATAGCCCGCATGATTATTTTTTGTTTGTCTTATGTCCTTCAGCTCTTCTGTCTCCTTCAATGGAAGAGCGGATTTTTCAGCATTGTATTCTGTGCTGTGTAGACAGGCGATGTCCTAAATCTCTATATGCTGTTGGGGGGTGAGTAGTTAGGGCATGATTTTGTTACATATACAAAAGATCAGGAGTAATTTCCATGATTGTTATGTTCCTGCATGTGTCTCATATGTATGTGTGTGTGCAGGTGTGTGCATGGTTCCTGAAAAAAAAAAGTATAATTGCAGAAGACAGGAGCATAAACTCATACCTCAGGGATATACACTATTGTTTTGTTAATTTATTGAGTGTTAACAATGTGCTTGATGCCACATGGAACGCAGAGGAGATATGTGTTCTGGAGTGATGTTCATAAAATGTTAGAGAGCCCCACAGCATGTAAACTGTATCACTTTAGACTCCTTAAAACTCCCTGGGCCTGATTTTCCCCTCCAGGACACAAGTAACATAAATGACAGTTACAGGTATGTTGCCGAAAGATAGAGTCACCTGACGCTAAATTACTCCCACTTACGACATGTATCTTACATCTCCTTTCACACCATTTGTGTTCGTCATCCATTATCTCTGCTCCCAGGAGTTTACAGTCATAGAAGTCCCATATTTGGCATCATGGGAAACTGGGATCATATTTCTCCCTACTTCTCTTTGTATCTTCTGTTTATAATAAATAAGCACAGAGACTCAGAGGCTGAAATTTAAACATTGTAGCACTGTACGCAGTGCATGTTTGACCCATTGTAGTGTTGCCATGAATAAGAAATGGGGCCCTTCACATGCCCTTCCTCCCTACTTTATATCTTCAGTCTTTGCCATCTCTCCCCCCACAGCCTCTCCTCTGTGGCTGGGGTGTACATATAGTTCCCTGATCATTTAGCGTGACCACATTAGGATCACCGATCACAGAAGCTAAGGTGGAGGAGACACTGGCTCACCAGCCGTATTCCCTAGTTATGGGGTCCATTTATCATTTGAATTCAAAATGTTTCATCAAGAATGTGACTGTGTTACAGGTACATCATATAATTGTGTTTGTGGTATGTTGTGGTAGGGAAACTGCTGCTTTAAATCTAAGGAGATTGCTTGTTCTTCTGATAATTCTGCTGTTGGTTATTCACAAACTGCAAATTTTACCCAACTCCACGTCTCCTCCTAGAATCCCACCCTTTCACAGGCAGCACGCCACAGGCATGTAACTTAACACAGCAGTCAGTCTGCCATGCCCATCTCCTGATGTGCAGTTCTGTCCAATTCCAACCTGAGCATGGGCCATCACAAACGCTAAATCTCCCAACTATCCTACTCTGGTCTCTTCTCCAAGAAAATTTGTTCTCACCCAATTTAGGCCCATGGCATTGTATAGAGAAATATATTTTCATTGCAAAACTTGGACCTGGGTCTGAAATTTCCACAAGGTCAGTGGTGTTCAGATCTAGTGTCTGCTCAAACTGGTTCTAGCTGGATAAATAGCTGAACTGTTGGGTGCTTCTCTGAACAGGACCTTTGAACCAACCGAGGTTCATCCGGCACTACTTCAAGTAATAGACATACTTCCTTTCATTTAAATTGCCTGGGAATCTGAGTTACACTCCATACAACTGAATAAGGCAGAGCAGAATTCTGCTTGCCAATCTCTATGTTGGATCTTTTATAGAGCATATGTGCCTGTTTGCAATCCCTTGAGCTGAACTGACTTAAAGATCCCAAAGAGAAGATAAACTGGGGAGATTTAAAACACAGTGGGCCCAGAACAAGATGCTGACTTTGGCCCCACCTTCCTTGAAAGAAATCCCGGTGCAGGAGGTGTTTTGGACAGGGAGAGGTATGTCCTGAGGTAGGAAGGGGTGTAGCCAGGGCAATCCTGCACCCCAACTATTCATTGGCATGACTCATAGAGGTCATGCCAGATAATGGACAAGTTAGGGCAGCCCTAACCAGCACCTGGATAAAGGAAGCACAAGCTTCCCCCATCTCCCCATGCCCCCATCCCTGTCTCAGTGCAGAATCCAGCACATGGGACAAATTTGTCCATGAGAGCTTATGATCATGTAAGATGAATCCATCCATTAATGTCCATCTGCACAGGGTCATTGAAGACTCAGTTAGAGATAATTAGAGGTCTGTTTTTCCTTTAAACGTTCTAATCTGTTTCCTTCACTATTTTCAAAACACCCTGAAGTAGACAACACATCACAATGAGGTCAAAGTAAAAGGAAGAGAAAAAAACAATCCCTGAACAATGACTGTTTTCATTTATTATTGAGTAGTCATGTGTGTCTTAAAGTCACCAATCATCATCAAGGGAAGAATGGAGTTAGACACCTGACCAGAAAGATGCTCGCTGCACAAGCATAATATTCAATTCAGTGCCACGGCCACTGACTTCAAAAACAAAAGTATCACAGGTGAAATAATTAATTCCCTACCTTAAAGGTAATATGGTATCAGAATTATACTGACTGTGTTCAGGATTTTTTTGAGTTACTTCCCTTTTGATAATTTGGGCTTAGTAACTTCAAAAGTTTTCAAGGCCTGAAATCACAAGACTGCATCAGAATCTCAATTTTCATTGAAAACCATTTTTCTCTCTCATGTATGTGAAGAAAAACTTGAAAATGTGCCCTAGAGCCACAATGCCTGCTTGAGTCTGCAGACAGCCTGAAACGACAGCTCCATTCATCTTATTATTCTGCCATTCCAAGGAACAGTGTGGTCGTGGTGAAGGGATAGGGCTGCGGGAGGGAGTTCTATGGGGTATGACTGAGAGTCTATATTGCCTTAAGTCTTTCCTGCCCCCCATCCTTTTCCTTATATGTTGTCTATTTAGGGAAGTTTCTACCATCCTTGCTCATGTTGCACAATATCTTACTCCCCTAACATCAATCATACTGCTTGTGGAACAAGAATACTCAGTCTGACTAACAGCTGTCTTTGTGCAGATGAACATTAATAGATGTGTCATTGGATATGATCACGAGCTTGAAATCAATGAAACTAGTAATACTCATGGAGCAAAGTGCTACTCAGTGGGAGAAAGGGTGGCAACATCTAACTTAGGGACTGTAAACTTTTTTGGCCAGGGATCTGTCTCACTATAAGAAAACACTTAGCACAATTGGAAAGTTAAATAAGTCTAATTATAGATTATTGTAAAGCAGGTAAAATCTGGAGGAACTGTAATAATAACAATAATAGTGTATATTAAAATATATAAAAATATATACTATATAATGTAAAATATATAGGTGCTGCTCAATAATATTACTGTGTATGAATATGTGTCAGTAACCAAACATCGTCAACGAGGAGCAATTTTTGTATGTTCAGAAAGTGGCTGAACTCAGACAAACGTAAATATTTTCCAAAACAATTTATATTTATTAATGGCTACTATAAAATCCATTTACCTTTAATCAAGTGCAGCTTGAGGGTACTGGCTTTCTTAAGTGCCTAGAATCAACAATATTAAAGTAAATAGTGGAGGACATTCCAAGATAGTATTAACACAATTGATTTATTGATGATTGCACAATGGGAGGTTATCTTTTGTTAATTGACTCAGTAAATAACCTCATAGGCGTCACTAGCAGAAAAAAAAATCTATTGGGTATTGGAAAGTTGACAGGATTTTAAAGAGGGTGAAGGAGCTGTTACATTCCGTAAGCTGTTTACTCTCTCACTAAAATAATAACACAGAGATAACTCCTCTGACCAGATGAAAGCACTAAGCTACGTCTTGGGAGATGGTAACAAGAAACCAAGTGGGATCTGAATATGTGTGCATGAATGGAAAAGGAAGCCCTCAAGTTCAGGTGGCTTGTACCATGGTGCATGTGAAACACTGAGATTTTTTGCACTTGATTTCACATAAGCATGGCAAATGGAGCTATCCCATTGGAGCTATCCCTAACACAGGTAGAGCACCAAGAAGACAATTTACATAAGGTGTGCTCTGTGCACATCAGATATACCTTACTTGTTCCATAACAATTTAACTAGCCAACATTCTCAAAGGCACGTTTTGAAAACCCAACCCTTTCCCTAGTTTTTTTGCCCTTCCCCTCTCTTTCCCTGTTTCATTCTACTTTATTTAGTGTTTGTTCAGCAAATGTACACGGCTACAAGTTCCTGATCTATTGAAGCACTTAAGTACGTGCTGTCCTGTGAATGTCTGTGGGGCCACTCACTCAGATTGGTTATGCATATGGTTGAGACCCAGATGTTTAGGCATTGCTGTGCTCAGCATTGCAACACTTACATGAGTTACGAGCCTAAAGGGAGCCTTTTCAGAAAAGAGCCTTTTCAGAAGGGATTTAGGAACTTTGGAGCCTAAATCTCATTGGCTATCAATGGGATTTTGGCTCCTAAATGCCTAAATCCCTTTTGAAAATAAGATTTAGGCTTCTAAATCAGTTAGGTGTTGCAACACTGAGCACAGCAACACTTCACCATATACCTTTTAAAAATCTGGACCAAGTGCTTTGCAGGATCAGGGATTAAGTGTTTATTGCTATTATTACTTGATCATTTCATTGTAGATTTGGCTGTCTCAAACTTCAGTCTTGTCCAGTATGCAGTACCCGCAGACTGAGTTCTCTGGGCCAGTTCCTCTTTAATTTCATTACAGCTATGCCGATGTACACCTCCACATTCAGTACATTTAAATGATTCCGTCCTTCTCTAAGAATGGCCTTCTTTCCCTTCTGATTCTGCCTCTTTTAGCTTATTTCTCTCATTTTTTGCTGCCAGTATTCTCCCTCACTCCATCTCTCTGATATTCCCAGTTTTTGCAAAGCATAGGGGTGGGGTGGAGGGCGTCAGGAAGCCAGCTGCAGCTGCTAGAATTTCTAGCTAATTCTATGTGGACACCACATAGACAGGATAGAGGTTGCTCTAATGAATATGAATTATTATTGTTATTTATTATTTGTATTAGGGTCTACACCCGCTGGTGACTACCCTCAAAGAGCTGTGTTGCCAGCTGGGAATTGCTTGAGTTCAGCAGCACTGTGGCCTTGTCTTTTCTCATTCCAAGCACACTCACTAAACTGGGGCTGGGAAGGGAGTTAGTGTAGGAGCTCGGTACACTGGCTCTTTACACACTGGATTCTCCTGCAGCGGGGGATTCTCACGTGAAGGAGATATCCCGTCAGGTTCTAGCCTCTGTGTGATACCCGAAGAGATCAAAATGAGTGGACACTTTGATCGTCTATCTTTTATTCTTTTACTTTGGTTTCTATTTCTTTTCTCTTGCTAAATCTGTTTTCCCCTCCCAATCTCTCTTTCCTCTGTCAATCTAGTTTTCCGTCCTTTCTGCCTTTCCTCCTTCATACTCTCTCTTTCTGATCCCTCACTCCCTTCACATCCCTCCCCCAGCATCCCCTTACGCCAGGACCAGGATCAATATGGAAGCTCTCCTTCACTCAGCATGGACACAGGACATATATTGTCCTTTGCCGCTATTTCAATTGCTCTCAGCTGGAAGCAAACATCACGTCTGCTCTTGTCTGAGAACATCTAATAGGCCTCTGGGATGGAGGATACCCTGCCTATACTTTGGGCAATCAGCTGCTGAGGAAGGAACATGATTAGCTAGTGCTTTTTTACCCATGATCTATAAAATGTCAGGGGATTTAGAAGAGAATTAGCCCCCTCCAATTTATGACCCCCCTGCATCACCTGCACCGAGTCATGCTGCTTTCCATGTCATATCAACAGCCTACTGTGCAACAATCGAACAATCTGTGACACTTTTTTCAAAGTGTGCCCAGACTGTGGGAACAAAGGTGCTCCTGTTTCCTAATCTCAATAACAATTAAGACATCAGATTAATAGAATCTTTAAATGCTTTGACGGATGCACGTGGAACGCTCTGTTTGCATTACCAGAAAGCCTATCAGCACCCTTAGCCGTAAAGGTCACACACGGGAACATAAAATATCAGGGCTGCAAACAAGACCAAACTTGCAGTCTTGTTGTGAAAAAATCGTTGTCAATTCTTACATGGCCAGTTTTTGGAGAACCTGGTTCGCTTCAGAGAACCTACAGTTTATCCCTCAGAGCCATTTCATGGACATAGAATTCCCTGGCCCATGTCATTTTCTCTTCCCTTCCCCCCCCTCCACCTCCTTCTACTTCTTATTCCCATTATTCCATCAGCTAGGTCGGGTTATCAGGCAAGCATCTGCCATCTTCATCTGTTTGAGATGGCACTAAGGTCCACCCGCTTACCGTCTTCTTTAATGCAATCCATCCCTTCCTTCCTCAGAGTCTCTTTCCTACCACTCTCTCCTGCCATGCTAGTTTCTCCAAGTCCTTTACATTCATAGACTCATAGAAGATTAGGGTTGGAAGGGACCTCGGGAGATCATCTAGTCCAACCCCAACTAAATCATCCCAGCCAGGACTTTTTCAAGCCACACCTTAAAAACCTCTCAGGATGGAGATTCTATCACCTCCCTAGGTAACACATTACAGTGCTTCACCACCCTCCTAGTGAATTTTTTTTTCCTAATATCCAACCTAGACCTCCCCCACTGCAACTTGAGACCATTGTTCCTAGTTCTGTCATCTACTACCACTGAGAACAGCCTAGCCCTATCCTTCCTGGAACTCCCTTTCAGGTAGTTAAAGGCTGCTATCAAATCCCGCTCCCCATCCCCAACATTTATTTTCTGCATATGATTTTCACCTCTCCCAAAATGGCTGAGCCTCCCAAAAAGGACTGTTATGTCTGGCGTGGGGCCTGAAAGGCAGTTATCTGGTGCCTTTAAAAGAACACGACAGCTCAGGACAGATGGGGCCCTTTAGCCCAGTAGTGTAGACTACTTAGGAGAAGGAAATCTCTGATCTCATATCCCCCATCCATGGGTTAAATAAAGCTTGGTGTTGGTCAGCAGAGACACCAGTACCTTCTGTTGGTGGTCCACCAGTACCATGGCAACAAGGTAGGAAGAGAGTGAGTAAATACTTAGTCTAACTGGGGAAAGATCCTCTCACTGCAGTATATGTCGGGAATGCCAGCTGATATACTGTAGTTCTTATTGGTGCAAAGTGACTACTTCCCCCTTCTTTTTCCTTGATTCAAAATTGCACTCAGTACTTCACTTAATGAATGTAATGCCCTTGCTAATAGGATTTAACCACAATGCCTATCCTTTAACTTGGCACCAAAGCCCACGGTGCATTTACTTTTAGCTGGCTATTTTAAAATCCTGTCTGCCTGGTGACTGTTCCAACGTCTGTTCTCCCAACATTCTGAGTAGTAATCCTTGGAATTACCCTGGATCAGACATAAATGAAGAACTTGTGCAGAGGACTCAAATTTCTCTGCTGGGGTTGTAATTCAGGCGGGATTAAGTGTCAGTGTTTATAGCACCCCTATAGAAGTGAGAGTTCTGAACTCTAAAGATCATTAGACCATTCCCCCTAAAATGTTTAATCTAGGGACACAAGCATTAGAACTATCTCTGGGGGGAAAAAGCCAAAAAACCCACTATTTTAGGGAGGAGAGGCTAGAGAACAGTGAACTTAAAACATTTTCCTTTGTGGGGTGAGGGGAATTTGTATTTTTTTCTTTTGCTTCCAATCATCCAGCCTCTTATGATCCATCATTTGTCCATTGTTCCTTGCGACACTGATGAGATTCTGTGTTCTCTTTTTTCCCCTAGCCTGATGTGAGATCCATAGAAAGAAAAGCAGAGCTGATGGGTGTCTGAACAGATTGGCAGGGCCCTTGAAGGAATACAGGAGTGGGACACTCAAATTTTGGCTCATGGTCCCTGTTTTTCCTTAGGATTCTCAGAGCTAATGGGCCTCCGCCTGGACGCCTTAGTATACTGCAGCATAACAGTACTTAGGGTAACGTCTTTTCTCTTTGCTTCTTCTGCTCCCTCATATATTTTATCATAGAAACTCAGGAAACTCTTCCTCCTAGCAACTTCTCTGTATGTGTCCAGTAGTGTCCGCTAAAGTGAAATCACTCAAAAACCGCCCCTAAACAAACTGCAAGTAATTCAAATTTACACCTTTACCACCTGCTTCAAGAGTTTGGTCATTTCACTGCCCCAGTGTTTCAGCACAGCAGATGTCCCTGCCATTAGCCTTGACCTAATCATAGCACTTACGACCCACATGTTTCTTGGTCACAGATAAGCACATGGGCAAAAGTATCTTACAGATCAACCACTATGGCTTGTGTTAGATCCATGAGAACAGTGTGTGAAATTCCTTTTAGGTTCAGTTTCTTCTGAACTGCTAGGGCCAGGATAGCTGAACTTCATAATCTGTCTGAATGCTTCTTCCCTTCGTTGGCACAGGCAGTTCCTTGGTGCAAAGAACAGAGGGGGAGGGGAGAGGGGATGGCAGGGGGGTGGATGGAGGGAGGATGTGCTCAAACTCTAAAATCAGCTGACAGGCACAGGTGCTGTCTCTGGAATAGTGCTGCAGTCCGATGGCATGCACCACAGAAATCACAGGCTGGCCTCATTCTCTAGATATTCTGAAACACAGGGTAAGGAAGATTGAGTGTCATGAGTGTAAAACTGTAAACCCGACCGCATATGTTTATTAAAAATTCCCTGTCACTTTCTGTAAGAACTAGGAAGGCTGCTAGTTCAGTGTGTTGGCCAAATCCCAAATTGCTTAATTGCATTTTACCTTCCCTATCCTTTATCATTGGGCAAGTGAGTTTTCACTTTCCTTTCTCTCCTAACCCTAAACTGGCCTGAATCAGAACTCCTGAGCCACACACCTCCAAATACAATTAAATTTGGATCTGGATACATATCTATTGCTAATCTCATTTTTCAGACTTGGGAAACAACTGCTTAGTGTCGCTGGTGAAAATGGCTGTCATCCACCCCAGAGGCTGCAGTTATGTGCAAAATAAAGTGATCCCTGTTCACACAGGGCCAAGTTTTTAAACAGTTGAGGCTTCCTACCTGTGCAAAATAATGCCATGAGCTAACTCTATTTTTTGTGTACAAATTGGATAGCTGTACATGCAGAGAATACCATTGAATGTGCAATTTTGCAAATGCACAAGTAGGTTTGTAGACAGCTGCGTCGTGTATACAAATTTTTTCGCAAGGACTTTCAGCTTTCTTTCAATACTGTGAGCTGCACAGTTTGCTGAGTGCTTGTGGAAGTTCTGTGGCTGAACTACTTTGTGGTATTCTAGCATCAGATATCACAAGCAAAGACCCTGCTCCTGCTTTCACTGAAATAAATGGCAAAAGTCCCATTGGCCTTCATAGTGCAGGATCATACCTTAAGCATGGGATGTGATAGATCAGTATTGGGATAAAAGAGTCCTAAGAAACTTCTGAGTAATGCAAGAACGTGCTTTGATAGACACCATTCTTCTTTCGATGACAGCACCAAACCACGCCTAACTGTGCTAATGATGAGGCCTACCTTTCTGATCTAATAGAGACACTGAACACGGTGGTCATTTTTTAAACAAATCTCACAGTTTTCTTTACAATTTACAGTTGACCCCAGTATCCTGACCAGGTTCAAAATCAGATCATTACATTCTACCTACCTACGTTTCCCATACAGTTTCCATGGGATACAGTACTTTCCTTCACTTCTAGTCTTAAACTGTTGTGTAGTCTTACTGCTTTCTGTGAAACAGATACCACATTTCCCTTTTCCCTCCAGTGCTGGTAGGATGACCAGATAGTAAGTGTGAAGAATCGGGACGGGGGTTGAGGGTTGGTGCCTATATAAGAAAAAGTTCTGAATATCGGGACTGTCCCTATAAAATCGGGACATCTGGTCAACCTAAGTGCTGGCTACATTCCAGTTGTGGGTGAGGTGATCCCTTTAACAGTTTGCATATCAGTGTGTTGTTGGCACTTTGGGTCATTTTGAGATGAAGGAACTATATAAATGGAAGTTCTTATTAAATCAATAAATAATAGTGTTAGAGTCTCACTGTTAGAAATGCTAATTTGCACATAAACAACATAGTTTTTCCATTTCCTTTATGCTCTTGATGTCTGAACAGACTATCAAAATGGATTCACTTCAAAATGTTTATGTCAGCAAAAAGTTTTTGGCATAGTAGAGGTCTTCCAGGTTTTAAACGAGAAACTGTCTTTCTAATAACTCATAGTTGTTGTGGCTACTATGTAAATCTCTTTATCCAATCAATCAGACCTGAAATAAAATACACTGAACTGATACTTGGGGTAGCGTAGAAATTCAAACTCACATGAGGCCTCGTGAGTTATAATGCAGAAAAAAGGATTTTTCATTCCCCATTTGTAAAACGATATCTGGTGGGCTCATTAAGTGAAAATATTTTCGGGGCCTGTGTCTTTACAAGGTAAACTGGCTCTATTGTGTGGGGGCACATTCGCTGAAATAGTTAACATGGCTCATCTGATGACATTAGCTTTGTAAGTAATTTCCATGATGTCAAGGGCACACTGGAGATTAGAGGGGGATTAAGGCCTACTTGCACAGTCAAAGCATCAAAGTCAATTGACTTGACTTGGCAGGCTGCACCGAAAGTTGGCAAGTTTTCACTAACTAATCGTATAAAGCCCAGGTTTGTGGTGTGAGTTAGAGTGCACTTTCACAGAGGACAGGAAACCTTAAGCTTTCAAGGTGGGAGGTGTAAGGGGTTGGGAAAGAGGACGGGGGTCTGACAAGGAGAGTTTTGCAATGTCAGGGTGCCAAGAGGTGCTAAGTAAAATAATGACCCTATTTTACTACGGAAGACTATGTGTTTTAAGAGAAACCTATTTGGATTTTCTATCCAAAAGACTTTTCCCCTGCAAAGTTTATTTTCCACCCCCTTTTGTGTCACAAAATGCAGTCTCCTCTTACAAGATCAGACCTTACACAGGAACTTCACTGAATAAAGATGAGTTTATATTTTAAAAAGGAAACAGCTGGATTGCAAATGCAAGGGAGGTAGGCAGCTCTTGTTTCATTAGCTAAGGGAAACTCGGGCCCCAGAGGAGAACAACTGGGATAGCAGCCATGACAGAGAGAAAAAAAGGAAACAGAAGATCATAAAGAACTAATAATGAAAAATGGAAAGTGAGAAAGAGCCAAGAAAAACAAGCAATAAATAGATTAAAAAGAAGAAGAGGAGGAGGAGGAAGAATAAATGTAAAGTAACAAAGTAGGGAAATAACAGGACAGAGTGTATTCATTTTATTGAAACAAAAACTGATAATTTTGAAAACCATTAAGAGCTCAATGGAAATTTTAAAGCAATAACCTTTTGGACTGTGAGCTGATTGCTGGATATCAATCATGTGCCTTTTTTCAATATAATATTGGAGGAAGAACACTGCTTGTAATCAGTGATTTCTTTATCCCCTCACCTGAAAGAAAGTGAATAGTTTAGATGAATAACAGGGTCTAGGCCGCTTCCAAAGTGATGAATCAGGGTACTCTTAGAGCACCTTATAAAACTTCTATCCCATGACTAGTTAGAAGGATCCAATAAAATGTTTACCTATGCAGTAATCTGTGAATGCTGATTTGAATCCAGTGAGGGGGAGTCCATCTAAACAGTTTCACATGGAGGAAGAGTGGAAATCGAAGGGACAGAGTTAGGAAGAAAAACAGATACTAGTCTGTCCTTCGTCTTGAAATCTGTTCATTGTGATAAAATATACAAACACAGCCAAGTCCTCACCATCCAAGAAGAAACAGATTTTTTTCAGCTGCCCTTCCATTAGATCCATAATAATCCTGCATCTTTATATGATTTACAGATGACACCTCAACCGGCAGAAATAGTGCTATTCTTTTAATTTGTGCTGCGTTCATTAGGTTTTAATAGGAGTGGTTGTTTAAAGAGGGTTGGGGGCGGGAGAATGCACTTGGTGATGCATAGTGGAATGTACATTAATCTTGTTAATGACAACACAGTTAATGGCTGGCAAAACATTACTTTTGAATTAACCTTTCTCTTGTGCAGGCTGTATTTGAGAAACGGAGCCAGGACACTGAAGATACAAGGAAAGTGCATGAAGACAGGGATACAGGATTTCCTATGATTTTATGTTGTTCTTAATTAGGAAGCATATTGGCAGCAAATGCTAACATGTGTTAGGATGTTTAGCTGTAGCCAAATAAATGTTTTCTATTACAACGCTGAATTCCTTGCCTAGCCGGAGTGCATGCTGTTCTGTTCATGTATTACAAAATCCCTTTATAAGTCATCTTGGGGGCCAATTTTCTGTTGGCTCATATTGCAAAACTACATTAAATATATCCACTAGTATTCCATAATAAGGGTCTCCCTCCTCACTTGTAGGACAGATAGAATAATTTTTTGAACAAAGACTTAAAAAAAGAAAAACTGTGGTAAGTGGGGAAGGCCTTCTTCTGAAATGCTGCTGCATTCCAGCTGAATGATGGGCCCTAGCGAGCATACTCAGTATGAGCATGAAATAGGGAATGGATGTGACTGGCTCTCTGCTGTCACATGTTCATAACATGCACTAGGTAAATCATTCATAATGAATCATTTACCTGACAAAAATTTGCCTCTTTTACTGTTTGTGAATGGTCTGCAAATAGATTGTCAGTTTTTCAAATCTATTTGTTATTCCAAATTATTAGCTGAATAATTTTAGGTCTGGTCAGAGGATTATTTGAGGGCAGTTTGTTGTGAAGACTCACAATTGAAAACTCATACTATTTTGAATATACACATAGATCACATGTTTGCAGTTCTGTTTCTGGCCTGGATTGGTGTAATTTTTTTCTTGGGCAAATACTTGCCATTATGAATTTAGGATTTTCCTTCTGCAAATAGTCTGCCATATTTGCTTTAAAATAACTATTTTGGTTAATGTTTCTGGCAGCAAATTCGTTTGATGAAAACATGGAAAGCGAATGTGTAACAGATGTGGATAGAGTTGCTCAGAAAATTTTGAATTAATATTTCCAGAAATTTTCAGTGCAGATTTTTCCCAGCATAGTTTCTTGCTTCATTTTGAAAGGGGGGAAGAGAAAGAAAACCTAATTTTAAAATGGAATTAAGGCACCCAGAAAGCAACGTCTCTTCCCTTGCAGAATCCTTCCCCAATGTCACATACACTTTATGGTAATCAGGATACGTGTGGTATGTGCACAGAAATTTTTATTTGGCCACAAGTTATTGGGCTAGATGCAGGAATCACTGGCTGAAATTCTCTGGCCTTTATAAGAAGGACAGACTAGATGATCATAATGGTCCCTTCTGGCCCTAAAATCTATTAATCAGTGTTTGGGTTCAGGTTAATTTCCAGTTTCCTCCCTGTTTTGAATCAATCAACCCCATTTTCTTCTGTGACCTCATTTCTAGCTACTTTTTCCATAATTTTATCCAACCTTATGAACCACCCTGAGACTCTTTCCTCCAGCCATGACTTCCTGACATTCCCACTGTCCCTAAATCCACAGGGAATCTCATCTCAAACAGCATTTCAACAGCTCTGTGCTCAACCCCGACATAACTGTTCAGATCTAGCATATGCTGAAGCTTTCTGATATTCATTATCAATTTTAGTATTAAAGTAGCAAAGAAAAGCTCCAACCAAGATCCAGTTTTAGGCTATACATGCATATAGTAAGAGACAGCTCCTGCTCTACAGAGTTTACAGTCTAAGCAGTCAAAACAGACAGAGGGAAGATTATTATTCTCATTTTATAAACAGGGAATAGAAGTTACACAGAAAGTATGTACCAGAGCTGGGAATTTAACAGTTTTTCTGAGTTATCATCTAGTGTCTTAGCTTCTTTCCAAGGCCTAGACTTGTTCTGAGCAAAGACTGACAACGTAATATTTAACATGGAAGCTGGTCTATACTATATACTAGCAATCCCATTGTTACTACCAGTTATGGAGCTCCGTCAATGATGCTAGGATAGTACACACTGAATATGAACCCAACAGTGTAAAAATAGGCCTGCCATCCTATACTTTAAACCATTATGAAGCCATCTCCATGGAACGGAAAATGAGAGACAGAGGAAGAAGTGCCTAATGTTTTTCCCTTTTCTTCTCATCACTCACCCACATCTTCCAGAATGGTTGCGTTTATTGTTCCTTCATGTTTTAGATCAGCTGTCAATATTCATAAAATAATCATTCCTAATTAGACATTGATCTACCAAACCAGATAGAAGTTAGTAGTTTTAGCTGAGTTTTGGGGTTTGCTTGAACCTTAAACTCAAAGCAGAACTCCGGTGGTGTGGAACAGAGCCACCATATTTTGAAACTAGTCATTAGTCATTTACAAATCTAGCCATATCACATACTTCTGGCTCGCAGGGTCACATCCCTAGAGTGAAAGCAGAAGGTGGAGGCTTTGTTTATGTCCTGCAGATTTGTCTGTCTTTGTGATCAATAACAGAACCCAATTTCAGATTTAATTTGTCTCACCCGCCACTACTTCCCAGACCTGTATCTTACACACATGGACTATGTGTAACTTTCATATATTAGGTTGATAAAGATCACTTCCTCCAAGGGGGAAAAATAAAAAGCTTTAAGCAGTTATGCACAGCTATTTAAGGCTTTGGTTTCTTATACCATATTATGAACAACTTAAGATTTTTATCCATGAAACAGGTACTTCACAGTCAGCTGTAATGCCAACATTATCCATGTGCTTCCACCATGCTTGGAGGGAATGATTCCAGGGTTTAGAGAGTCTTAATGCCCACTGAATTCTTAATCTCCCTTGAGACCACAGAGAAACAGTGGCTGATGCCATAACTCCTTTGAATGGAGCCACCTCTGGAAGGTTGATTTGAGAGCTCAAAAGCCTCCCTGGCCTCATATAGTTAGAACATATAAAAGACAATGAATGACAGAGCTAGAACTAGTGCATGGACCAAAGAAGTGGAACGGTTGTTGCGTCCTGCTGCAAATACCTCTTGCCTTATTAAACCATCAGTGTACAGTCACCAGTCAAAGAGAAGAAAGCAGACTGGGTATAGTATTTAATTACTTGTGAGTGTGAGTAGTTCTCTGAAAACTTAGGGAGAGGTGAGCCACTTCTCATAGAAGAAAAACAGACTTGATCTTAATTTTCTTTCTAAATTGAACCCCTCGGCCCCCATAACCATTTAAAAGACTCAGATCAGCTGGATAAGGAGCTCCTCAGATACAAGTGGTTTGCAGTTGCTCATGCTCACCAGGCGGTGTTTCTGACTTTCTCATCCCCTATCACCTCTGATCCCATGGTCTCTGCTGTTCTGTCTCCTGGCTCACTTGTATCCATGAATCCAGCTTCTCTGTACTGGGCTGTAATGTCACCAGTCTGAAATCTTGTCTGAGCTGAGGTTGGATTGTGCTGCCGCAGAGCCCTCAGAACTAGGAAACAGAGGTTCCAGGATCGGCTGCATTCCACAGTTTTAACTTCAAAAGTAAGGTGTGTGTGTGTGGTGGGGGGGTTCACAGTGTGATTACATGGAGCAAGCGTGGATTAGCAGTACATCCTTAGATTCATCCTGGCATTCGGGGGTGCGGGAGGGCTGGAATGCAGAGCAAGAAACTGTCTGTGGTGAACTGGATAGAGCTGTTTGGGTGGAAGGAAGGTCAAGAGACAGTTTATTTGGGGGGGTGGTACTTAAAATAAGTTAGTGGTCCTCTGACATGAATTGAGCCTCATTTTTTCTTGCTCCACCTCTGAGAAGAGATGTCAGAGGAGCTGAAGTTGACTCATGGAAGCTGGAGAAACAGAGTTGTTGGAGGAATTTCTAAAGGTTGGCCATGGATGGAAAGAGTCATGTTGGCCTGGATTATGTGGGAGTGGAGTTGAGTCAAGTACCTCTGTTTTGTGGGGACTTGGGACCTTCACATCTGTAGTTAGGATTCAGTGAAGCATCCAAACTATAGAGAGCTTGTTCAAGCAGACCTCTTTTTTAGGCTCACCCATGATTATTATTAACGACACTGAACATTGCCAGGGAGGAAAAAATAATGTCATTCTTTCCACCAAAAGATAAAAACAAAATACTGAATTAAAGTTCTAAATGATAGAACTGTTAACATAATACCTTTTGTCTAGAATGAACTATAAAACACACATATATACAATGGAGAAAATCCTGGAAATGTGTAATGGACATTTCTCCCTTGTATATATAAACCATTGAAAGTACGCATTTTCTCAGCATCAAAGTTATCCATATTTTTGTTTTGTTTTGCAGGTTTCCATTATATAACATTACCTTTCCTAAGTATTTTAAAATGAAAAGATTGGCAAAAGAAAAAATTGGTAGTTAACGAAAGGATGAGATTACAGTACTGTGCTTTTGCTGTGAACAGGGGAATAGAAAATGAAAATCATACAGGGCATTATATGAAGCCCAGCAGTCATGCTCCATATGGTTTGAAGAGTTGAGCAATGCTTGACGAAGATTTTACAACTTCATTTGATTAACATTTGGTATTATTGCTTTGATCTAGTCCTCCCAGCCCATTCCTGGCCTGAAAAACATGAGGCATTTAAAACAAAGAAATCTGTTTTTATTAATGTAGCATTTTACATTGATTTTAATCCTGTGTGTTGTTGATGTTTTATTATGCATTTTTGTTACCATCAAGCCCTTTCAAGAATTGCCTTGTGGTTATTACAGTGGATTGGAACTAGGGAGAGCTGATTCCCAGCTCTGCCACAGACTTCCTATGTAACCTTGGGCAAGTCATTTAATCTCTGTGTGCCTCAGTTCCCAATCTGTAAAATGGAAATATTAGCAGTTCCTTATCCCCATAGGGGTATTTTGAGCATAGATACATTAAAGGTTGTGTCATGCTCAGATATGATGTTGATGAGAGCCAGGTAAGGACCGAAGGTGGTTCGACGAAGACCAGATACATAGGTAGCTAGGAAAGTACTGTAGAATACTTCTGGAAAAAAGAGGAATATAAATAAAATGTATCCTCAGTCCAACAATACTATTATGTTTAATAACTGTTTTGTGTTATAAAAGCATAACACATATGTAACAGTCTTCAAAGCGCTTTAGAAACATTAAGTAATCTTTATGACACCCTTGTGAGGTAGGTGTTATTGTTGCCATGCCAGCAACAAGGTAATGGAGGCTCAAAGCAGTTAAGTGAATTTCCTGAGGAAACAGATGTCATTGCTGGGTTTGGAACACAGAATTTCCTGGCTCCCAAACCTGTGCTCAGACCATCAGATCATGCCTTTCTCTTTAGTTTTGATCAACCCTTCCAAATACACACACAAAACCCCTCACCTCATAAAACAAAGCAATTATTGTCATCAGCCGTATTGCTCGGCAATAATCATGTCTCATCGACACTCCTTTAACTAAACCATGCTGCCTCATTGTCTCCCTACAGGAAAAGAGGTTCATATTCTCCCTCAATTATATGTGCACAATTTGCATTCATTGTCACCATTTAAGCACTAGATTGCTGAGGAAAGAAGAAGTATAGCCTAGTGGTTGGGACAAGGGACTAGGAGTCAAGACTTGTGGAGTATGTTCTTGCCTCTGCCACTGAACTTTTTGTGACCTTGGGCAAGTCATTTAGTTCTCTCAGTCTGTAAATGTATTATTATTATTTTATTGTATTATTAATATTTGCAGCGGTTCCCAGAGGGCACAACCTAGGCTTGGGGCCCATTGTGCTAGGTGATGTGCACACAAATAATGAAAAGATGGTCTCTTACAAAGATCTTACAATCTAAGTAGGGATATACTAATAATCCATGATAATAGTAAAGGTAGTGAATATTAAAGTTGAAGTCTGTAGAGAATTTGAGTCCTGCAGACAGTGGGCTATGTAAGTGACAAGCAGAAAAACTGAGATCTAGCTCTAAACCTTTGCAGAGTTTGAATGTTTGGATCACTGATTTTGGTTCATATTCATCTATAAGTAGTAATTGTTGTTTATTACAGAAATTGGCACACTTCCTAATACAAAATAGACTGGTCTTGAAACATCACTTTTCATTCCATAGCAGAAAAGCATTCCTTTCACCCCTTTTCTGCTATTCATCGATGCAAGTCCCCACATGTGGAACTCACATTTGTCAGCATTGCATGTGGCACGTTCCATATTAGGTGGATAGAGTATCACTGGAGGTATGTTTTGTCTCATGGACTCATACACTGGAGAGCACTCAGCTGGTTAATATTTCATTTGGATTCTTTTATTTTTTCTTTTCTTTCTAACCATCTATGTGAAGTCATATACAGCCAGTCTGGTTTTAGGAGGTGATTTCCTTGCTGTGGATTAAGGATCCATTTGTGAGTCACTGTTTAGGCACTTCAGAGGAATAGATTTCAGACCTGAAAGAATGTATTGTAAACAGAATAATGTGCTTTCAAAATTAGCTCATGTACCAAATTATGTATTTACTTAATACTCCTTAATGGCTTTTGAAGACGCCATTAGGGTCTATTGCGTAAATAATATATATACCAAAATATGTATTTAACCTAGATAGGGCAATTTCCCATTGATGATTTTCCCTTCTTCTTTACAAAGTTTTTTTTATCTTTGTCACCTTTTTTAAGTCTATTTTTCTGATTTTCCCACCCCAAAATAATATTGTTTTGGATGGTGTGAGGCTCATTAGTTCTAATAAAAGGTGGTCAGATATTATTGGTAAAGGGGCTAAACTTGCTGTCAATTAGCCCAAGGGATGTGACTTTTCAGACTTGGGACTGAGATGAATTTTTCCTGGTATTCCCTAGAATATCAGTGCTCTTACAACAAACAGAAGGAAGCCACACATTCATGAGTTCAATTCAGCTCAGGAAGCTGGAACTGGCTTCCAAGTTCTCAGTGTTAGACCTGGCCATGACGTAGCTTTAATTTCTGCCACTGACTTAGAGTCCTCGATGAAGGATTGGCATAGCAGAGCATAGCCGTGCCGTCTCCTTCCCCGCTCTTAGATGATGAAGTGGGGGTCAGAGGCAGAAGACTGATCTGCATTGCAGATATATCATCAGGGAGTTCCTTTATGTTGGGGTGGCCAAACTGTGGCTTATAAGCCACGTGCAGCTCTTTTACAGTTAAAGTGGGGCTCACGGAGCCCTCTACACCCACCACACCATTCTCTGCGTACCAGACTCAGATGGGGAGCTTGGAGCTTCTGCCCTGAGGCAGAGTGGTGGGGCTAGGGGATTCTGCCCAGAGGGGAGGAGTGTCTCAGGAGGTCAGTAAGTTTGGCCACCCCTGGCATAGAGTCTATGCCAAGAGAATTTTCCACTGCCCATTTGTGGTGTCATTATGGGTCCTTTGTGCCAACTCAGTAGTGCCTTAACCTGGCTAGAGAATCAGGCCCTGCAACTCTATGACATTAGGTGTGGAACTGAAACTCTTTGATTTAATTTCTCCATCTGTTTTTTTTTTAAAAAAGATGATAATACTTTCCAGGAGCATTTTTTGAAGATTAATTAGTGAATATGAGTGAAGTGCTTTGAAGATGAAAAAGCACTGAAAAGTACTAAGTTTGAGAGGTGTGAAAGCAAAGGAGGCAGCCAGGAAAAAATACATATAGGCAAAAACTATTTATTTTAACTGTTTCACTGATGTCTTATGTAACTGGTACATGAGGTAAAACAAACCTCTGGTATTTCCTGAGGTATCATATTTAAAGCGGGTTGATAATGCAAAAATATCTGTATACAATTATTTGATTAAAAACTCCAAAAGTTACAACCAATGTTATTCACGACGTATTATTCCACTGGCTTTAACTACATTCAAGAGTTACGAAGCGTTGACAATCCAGAAGGATATCAAGAGGTCAAAGGGATGCTACCCCAGCATACAAGGTCCAATGAGAACTAGCACCTTGAGTACATTGTAGCAGTATTTGAAATGAAGAGGGAAGGAGCGGGGGGAGCATTCTGTAGTTTGGGTGGGAAAAGGATGGTGATGAGTCTGAAGAGGTGACCAATGTATCGGGAGAAGAAATGCTGCCAAACAGGATTTAAGCACATGCTTAAGTGCATCGCTAAATAGGGCTAGACTTAAGCACATGCTTTTGTGTTTTCCTGATCTGTATGTGAATTCCTGTCTGAAGGCACTTAGGCTCGCTGCACTGGGATCTTAGAACACTATTTTAACTGACACCACTTAACTAATAATAAGTGGTCACGAGTAGATTCTATATTACAGCTCTCCTCCACACATACCCACACAAACTGTCGTTAACAATGTCCTTTTTTATGTGACTTCAGACGGACAAATCCAGTAAAAGGAATCTTTGGGGTAGCTGATGTTCCCTTGACTTTATCTGTATTATTTAATGTAGGAACTACTTTCTCCTAGTTACTAGTATTTGTATAGGTTCAGAAAAATATACACACATTCAAGTGTGCAACTATATGCTACAATTCTGACACCACTATCAAGAACAGACCAAAAATGCAACTGGATCTGTTTTAATCTTTTTTTTTTTAAATTTATTTTAAAAATGGACTCTTTATTGACCACAAGAAAAGCTGTTTTGAAAATATAGCACAATAACACACAGTCTGCAGCTGTGTAAAAACCTGTAAGGTCAGTTTAAGTCTTAAGGGTGTGCTAAGTGGTAACACTGATTTGATGGTTACTAAGCCAAATTGAAACAAACAAGAAATTCACTTGTCATTGGTAGTAGGTTGGGATTTTTTGGTGGGGGGGGGGAGGGGTGAAATGCTTTTTTCACCAAAAAATGCTGGTTCTTTCCATGAAGTTTTGGTTTTGACGGGGTTGGTTTTGACAAATTTTGGATTTTGGATGGCTAATGAAGACATGTCTGACCTGTCCTCATGCCAGCTCTACCTCTCAGCCACCATTCTCCCTTCATCTCCATTGGTGGATGCTTCCCTTCTCCTCCAGGGCCAACAAGCCCTGCATTGCTCTGGCTGAGGACCATTCCTTCCTCAAATAGCATCTTTCCATAGGCGATGTTGCCTCACAGAACAATGTTGTTTCAGCCACAGGCATTTGTCTGTACGTGTCCCCAGTCGAGAAAGAGAAATGTGTTTCCTCATGCCTGGGCTTGTATCACATGCTTCTCACTTCCCACCTGAATTCCCTTTTAACCACACACATCCTACCCGATCTGTGCCTGATGGGTAGAGCCCTGCAAATCCACAGATATCCGCTATTTATCTACCAACCATTTTTTGTGGATCGTGGATTGGATGGTCACGGATTGGCTTTCCAGGACCTCCGTGACTTCTGGGGCAGGGCTGGAGCAGCTGCCAGCCCCCGGGTTCAGTGGGAATAGCTGAACAGCGGTTAGGCAGCGGGTGGGGCTGAGCAGCTGATTAGCTGTTTGGGGTGGAAGGCTGATGTGGGGGAAGGCTGGCAGCAAACAGCTGAAGTGGTGGTGAGGATGCCAGTAGAGCTAGAAGAGGGAGTGCAGATTGCGGGTCAGATAGATGTTTGTTTTCCTAGATCTGGATCGGATGTGGATCCACTTATTTGTATCCAGGCAAGGTTCTACTGATGGTGTTGGTGGCCTGTGAGATACACGAGGTCAGACTACATGATCTGGTGGCCCCTTCTGGCCTTTAACTCTAGACACTTCCAACACAACAATTAGCACAGAAAAGGTACAGAATCACGTGATTTAGGGTTTAAAGGCGTGTTCAAGAAGGGATGGAATTAGAAGAGACAGGCAATAAACGGTGTATGAAATATTCATTTTTGTTACCGTTTGTCTTTAAAATAAGAGATACAATTCCACATGAAAATATCACCCTAATATATGCATCTGACGAAGTGGGTTTCTGCCCACGAAAGCTAATGCCCAAATAAATGTGTTAGTCTTTAAGGTGCCACTGAACACTTGGTGTTTTGCTAAAAACAGACTAACACGGCTACCCCTCTGGAACTCTAATGTACATATATATAAACTTTAGGCTCTGATTCAACAGCACATTCCTGCTCAGCAAAACACTTAGGGTTAGATTTATAAAGGTTTTAACTGCTTAAAGATGCAAATAGGAGCTTAGTTGGATTTGAAACAGTGCCAAGGTGCCTAACTCCCATTGAAATCAATAAATCGAATGGGAGTTAGGTGCCTAGGCATTTTTGAAAATCCCACTTACCACCTATCTGCATCTTTAGGCCTAAATACCTTTAAATGCCTGGCCTTTAAGCAAGTGCTTAGATCCTGAGTTTAAGCGTTTTGCTGAATAGGTATAGACAGAAGCATGTGCTTAAGTACCTTACTGATTTGGGGAATTAATCATCTTTATAGCTGACAAAATCATAGCACTGGAAGAAATATTTTCCCATTAAAATGAACTGGATTATTTCCTTCATTTGTGTGCAATAAGTAATATTTTCAATAGTACATTCCCAATCGTATTTAATGTGTTATAATGTTTTCTGTGATATTAGAAATCATTTTCCATAAGATTTCAAATTGCTCAAGAGAGATCTTTGGAGACTTTTGAATAGATATGCTCTCTGTTTTTAGATTTATATTAATAATAAGTTGTAAGGAAAGATGCAATGGGCCAAAAACACACTCACATTTCCCACGCACTTTGTCTAAGGAGAGAATTTTGGCGAGTGTGTATACTCAGTAATTCAGTCTTATGGGAATTATTTCTTTCCATATCTGATTTTAATTTGTTTGCACAAACTGAATGTAGATCTCCATATACTGTAGCGTTCCATCTCCTTTTTCTTCCTTATTTCTTTTACAATTTGTCAGTAACATCAGGTTTTAAAAACAGACAGAACATTTGCACGACTCATTATTAACATCAAGTTATATACATAATAATGGTAATTTTCTTGTTGCTCCTGCTGATGGTAATACATAACTTACATGTATATATGCCACTTTTCATCCTGAAGTATCCCAAAGTCTTTTACAAACGATGGTCCTGATTCTGCGAAGATTTAAGCATGTATGTAATTTTATGTGCAAGTGGCTCCATTGACTTCAGCCTTAAGTTTCTGCAAGATAAGACTCTATGGATCTGATTCTGCGGAGACACATACCCTTATTCATTGGCAAATTCCCTTTAGAATGAGGCCAGGTCTGCACTACAAACATACGTCGGTATAACCACGTTGCTCAGTGGTGTGAAAAATCACATCCCCTGTTCAATGTGGTTATACTGACCTAATCTCTGGTGTAGACAGGGCTATATCGATGGGAGAAGCTCTCTCATCAACATAGCTAGTGTCTCTCAGGTAAGTGGATTAACTACACCAATGGGAGAAGTTCTCTCGTCAGTGTAGTAGTGTCTTCGCTAAAGCGCCGTACGTGTAGACAAGCCCTGAATGGGAACTTGACTCAGAAGCAAGTATGGATTTCCATGCATGAGAGGGTCCTATATCCATCTATGAATCATTGTACCCCTGAAATGCTACCACCTGTAGGGAAGGGGGAAAGCAACCCAGCAGAGAACTGCCTCACAGCATAAGGTCTAGCAGCACCAGGGGGGAAATTTTGGCCAAGCCAACGAGAGTAGGAGAAACCCTACTCTTACAACAATAATAATAATAATTAATAATAAAAGCCATAGCATCTTCAGTCAGCACAGAGCAGTGAAAACCTAGGGTCTTGACTGAGTTGAGTCCACTCTGTAAACCACATGGAACTCAGTGCATTTAATTCAGAAGAATGAAGGCCTGAGGTAAGCCTGTCAGTATTCAAGCTGTGGTTCCAAGCAGTTCAGATATTTCAGCCATGATGCTTAGACTGCTAATCAATCCTCTCTGGCCTTCAACATGTCTCATTTTACAAAGACTGCAAGAGTGATTGGGAGAGGTAATATCTTTAGGGGATACATTTATGGCTATTTTACTTCATGCCATCTTTTCCAGTACCTGAAAGGGTGAATCACACAGAAACTTAAGGTCTTGAGACTTGACTCATATTCTCAGCTGCTGTAAACCAGTGTAGCTACAGTGAAGTCCATGGAGCTTTGCCCATTTATACCAGGTGAGGATATGGGCTTTGAGTCCTATCTCAGCAAATGGCTGATATCTAGACTCAGACGCTTATTGTTATTTATTATTTGTATTTCACTAGTGCCCAGAGGCCCTGAGAGAGACCCCATTGTGATTGGTGCTGTTTGTACAAACAGAAAGATGCAGTCCCTCCCCGAAGAGCTTACAATAGAAATAGACAAGACAAAGACTGGGAGAAAGGAAAAGTTATCCCCATTCAACACATGGTAAATTGAGGGGCAGAGAGATTAAGTGATTTGCCAAAGTCCCACATGAGTCTCTGTCAGAGTCAGGACTTGAATCCAGGTCACCTGAGTCTCAGTCTCACATCCTAACCACAAGAGCACCAGTTTTCACTCTTACGGTGATCATCAACTCAAAAGGAGACACTGTTGTATTGTCTTGTGAAAAGATAAAAAAATGTGCTTGCCTGTTTTATTTAACGTTTATATTCTTTATACAGAAAAAAAAAATTGAGCCAAGGCAATGCTATTTTACTATGTATTAATTAGTTGCATCCCCAAGTATGCTAAATGCAACACAGAAAGAAAATACACAGGAGTCAGATCCCTCATTTCTTTGAATCAGAAGCGTTTTTCTTATCTCTTTTTTCTGGGTCCATATGTATTCTTCTAAATAGCAACAATATGGGATTTGGGTTTTCAACAGCAACAACAACAAAATGTGCATTCCACTGAATAATGTACACATGGTTTGACATGTTTCATGTTAAAAAGACTGTGAGAGAGACACTGATAGGTGTTATCTTTGGTAGAGGAATTTATGGCCATTTTCCTATCTATAGTATGTTTACATTTTGAGTCTGTGTTGAGCATTTGTCACACTCACTTGTTGTATCTTGTCTTAAATTAGATCATAAACTCTTTAAGGCAGGACCGTGTCTTCTTATGTATTACTTGCTTGTTTAAAAGCTAGCTCAATGGGGTCCAGATCTTGTTTGGGAACTGTAATACAAATAATAATAGTGAGGATCCATGAGTCTGGAGGCTCTTGGGTGGCTGCCATATCCACCCCACCACCAGACACTCTAGCCAAGTGGGGAACAGCAGCCGATGAGCCCTAAAGGTTCAAGCATCATTGGATGTCCTGCCCGCATTCCCAGATTGTCCCAGGCACACTATTTAAGGCCTAAGGAAAACACCTGGAGGTCATTTGTACAATGAGGTGCATCCCCAGCTTGATGCTGCAGACAGACCTTTCGGCGCAGTCTTCTTCCTGGTTCCTGACTCCCAGCCCTGCTCCTGACACTTAGCCTCGCTCTTGCTTCCTGGTTTCCTGCTCTGCTCCTGATGTCTCGCTCTGCTTCCACACCACTAACTCCATCCCAGTGCAGCGCATTGACTTTGATTCTCACCTGATCCTATAGTGTGATGCTGGTGTGGACTGCTGCTTCTGGCCTTGACCCTCTAACCTGAACTCAGACCATCTGCTCTTTCAACACAGACACTGGACCCTAGCCGGAGTCCTGATAATAATAATAATTAGAAATATCAGTGTAAAGTATTTTGTCTCGATAAAGTAATAAAATTAAAAGTACAGAGAATGCAGGAAGCATGCAACTTTTGTGTTTAAAAAAACTGCATCGACATGGGAAGTTTATAAGAAACTTTCTGAAAATAATCCATATTTTAGTGTAGTAATAGTACTTGCAGATCCTTTGATCCCCTTCTGGTTAAGAGAAAAGGGGAAGAATTTAATTCCTTTAATTTATGGCCATTAATTATTGTAATAATGAGATGCTTTTCTTCTCCTTCTTCTGCCATGAATTGCCAAAAAACAAAGATTATTCAGAGGAGTTGTATGTATATCTAAAATAATTTTTGAACAGTTACCACTTCTTGCCCTCTTCTAATATTCTTGCATACAAACAAGAGCACACAGCTTGTAAATGAAAGGGATGAAAGCATATTAAAGGAGTCAGACAGACCACATGTCATCCTGCACCTAGGTACAATGGGATGCATTAAGGAAGCAGTTAAGGAGGCATTCCATCAAGCCAAGGTATCAGAGGACATATGGTCTTTTTCAGGGGTGGCCAAACTTATTGACCCCTTAACAATCCCTCTCTGTTGGACAGAGTTTTCTAGCCTCACAACAAGACAGAAACTCTGAGCTCCCCACTCCAGTCTGGTAGCTGGAGAATTGTTAAGATCCTAAGGGTTTTAAGATTGGGCCCAAAATCACTAAAAATAATATGTGTAAGAGAGGTTTGCAGAAGGTTTTGCCTGAATAATTGTACCTTATGTGGAAGTGGTGTCTGGAGGGGCTACAGAGGCAAAAATGGATACCCCATCTTGGGTGTAGTACTTCAATAGAGATTTATGTAAATATTTTTTCTGTTGTTTTAACACTGGTCCACTTCCATCTCCACCTTCCTCATTACGTGGGCCTAGGAGAGGCACACAAGTAGTATGGAGACTCTTCTTTTTCGTTGCTCAGCTTCCCTACCACCCACCATGGAGCCCCACAACATGTCTAAATTGGTGTGGAGGGATATGTGCTGAATATACACACTAATTTAATGTTAGATTCTCTATAGATTCATTTACGTCTCCAAAACCGTCAGTGTGGCACTAAATTAATTACTTATATGTATGGGTGTGTGTCTGTGTGTGTAAGTGAAAGCTGGAAGAGCTGATTTACAATACTCAAACCTATATAGAGATTAACTGGATGTTATGATTCTACGATTTTACTTTTTACACTCCTTCAACTGAACAATGGAGCCAGCCCTAGAACTTTCAGTGACTGCTGTCATGAAAAATTATATATGATGGTATATTGCACTTACATATAATTTATGTAACACTAAAAAAAACCCCAAGATGTTCTAATGTGAGAGGTTGGGGAAGGATTAAACTTTTAAGACAACCATTGTAACAAGGCCGTTATTTTAACTTCAGGGAAAAACAAACCAACCTACCACACCAGCCAACCAAATCTCACCTAAGGATTAAAAAAACATCTATTTTCAGCCATGGCATAGTACTGATTTTCTCTGGGAAAGATAGGTTGATAGGTCTATAGGAGACCCAAGTTTATAAATTTAAATTCAACCCATTTTTATTGGGACAATTCAGTTTTTTCTTTGAAGTCCTCATGTCTCAGGAACTTCTTTCAGGATATTTGAAGTGTCCTGGTTTTCATTTTATCAATCAAAAACAAATTTATTTTACTTTATAACTCTAAAATGTTAGTTCAAGGAATATTGTTAATCTTAGTATGATTTGTCTTTTATTTACTAGGAACAAACAGTCCAGAGGAATGAACATTTTGTGTGATCAATGGTGTTTGGAGTGAAGAGAAAAGCCATATGAATGTACACACTATTAAATATGTTCTTTACCTCAAACTGAATGCTAATGACATGTTTGATGTTTTATGATAAACTAATTCAGAACACTGAGTTATTGGAAAAAATCCTACACTCTGAGAAATAGATCCATATCTCTATGTAAGCAGAAACTGTTAGTAATGACACCATTACACATTTTAAGAATAATTTTGTCGTATGTACAGCTTTTTTGGCACTCTAAAAATATCACCAAAAAGTGTCACAGGTTTTGAAAATATGGTCACTTTCTATGAACTTTCATACTTCTAGAATGTGGCACAAATATTCTCAATTTGAAATTATCAGAATCTGATCCTATGCCCATTTTTGTTGTGAATTTGAGACTAATCCAATTTTCACAAAATATTTGCACTAAGAAATAGGACCATTTTTTTGTAAACTTATTTTAACCAGTGAATTCTCATCTTTTTGCAGCAAAAGAATTGTTTTTGGAGAAATTTCAGTAACACACTCAATTTTATGGTCACACACACAAAAATGGGTAAAATGAACTAAGCCACAAACTATTTTGTAACATTTCTGGCCACAATTTTGCTCCGCCCAAATATTGTTTAACTATTGAGAGCAACCAACTTCCAAGTACGAATTACACAAGTGGAAGTCATAGTACTCAGTCCAGCTCCAGTGATTTGTGATTTTCCAGCCTTTGTTAGAACTTGTTTGTTTTACAGGTTCTTTAAATTTGATATTTAATTTAGATATTAGTCTCTTTCCTGTGTTTTTTCTCTTGTACTCTGCCTCATTAACCCGGTCAGTTGACCTGCATCATTCTAGTGTTGACAAAGATAGGCAGTATGAACCTTAAACTGTCATAAACACCTATAAAATGTGACCTTACTTGAATGCAGTGATGAGGGTTTGACAGCATTACACCAGTCATCTGATAAGCTCAGGTCAAAAGTCACTCAATTGCTTGCCTTTTGTTTGGGTGTCAAAGAGCCAAAAGCTTTTCATGATTTTAATAAGCAAATTAACCAAATACTTATACTACCCTGAATGTATTAACTCCTTGGTAGCTGAGATTCTTATGGAGCTATCTTCCCAAAGGTCAGAAGCCACAGATATTATTTCAGTTTGCGAGGCAACTAAGAGGTCAGTAATTTTTCCCTCTACATATTTAGGATTCCATTTATTCAGTTTGTTTTCCTTTCTAGAGGCATATTAATATCTGCCAAGTAAGCCCGATGTAGCATTTCAAGAAAAAAAAAGGCATTGGACACACGCTCCAAGATTGTCAATGGTTGTGCAAGAGACTGGAATGTCAACAACAGGACTGTAAGATTAGAAAGACTATATTACCCAAAGCAGAAGGAGCCCAGAAAATGTCTCCAGAGTTTCACTTTTTTAGGCAATTTGCTTCATAAATATAACAAGCTTATTTGGCAACCTTTTAATGATACTTACCATCACGTATGTATAATAGTGTTGCTTACGCCATCAAAGCACTGTGTGCACATTAATCAATTAATCCTCATATTTGTCCTTGGCAGTTGGTTAGTATGTCCCATTTATTATTCCCATTTTACATAAGAAGAAGCAAATACAAAAAGGGATTGTGACCTGCCTAAGACCAAGCGAGTCAGTGGCCAAACCAGGATTAGAACACTGAATCCTAATTTCCCACATTCTCCTCTGGATCATGCAGCCATCTCTTATATTACCTATCACGGGTCAAATGCTCAGCTGACATAAATTGGTCTAGCTCTACTGTCAACAGACCTACAACTACTTACATCAGCCTAGGATCTCACCCCTACATTGATTTACATCAAATTAGGATCTTGCCCCATGTGTTGATCCTAGTGTGCTGGCTCTACTCTGCAGGCTGGATAGGAATTGCTATGTCCTTATTTCCTCTCCACTCCTCCTTGCTCCCTTTTTGGCATCCTCTTTTGTGGGGAGTGAAAGTGAGCAGTCCCCGTGCTCTCAAGAGAACAGGGAGTGCAGGGACTGTTATTGTGGGATGTCCTTGTATAGCCACATAACAGGAGAGACATCTTTAGCTCTCTCTGCACAACTGGGCAATGGGCTCATGCGATCTTGTTCCCAGTCATAATTTAAACCATTATTTAACATTTGACACTTAGCAGTTATATACCACTTTTCACCCACAAATCTCAAGTACTACACAAAAGATGAGTAAGTGTCATTATTCTCCTTTTACAGATGGGTACCTGAAGAAAAGAGAAGTTAATGGCCTAAACCAAAGCCTCCCAGTGGGAGAGAGACACCCATGGACTTCAGCAGAGAAACTCTTATTGACTTCAGTGGAACTTTGGATCAAGCCCAAAGTCAAAGAGACTAGGAAGAGAACTCATATCTTCCATCTCTCAATCCAACACACCAAATTTAATACGGTTATTTCAGTATAGTAATTCTAGCTGGTATGCCTTCCAAACCTAAATCCATGCTTTAGTGAGGCCATGTATATCAGGAGATGACTAGGCCCTTGTCATTTTATGTGTTATTTTTAGCTGAGTTTAGTTTTATTTTAGATTTTATTTTTGTGTGTTGGTAAAATGAGTCTTAAATCATTACACTGTCTCAATTCCAGAGATGTAAAAATGCATAATACAAATGTAGTCCAAGATGCATTTCACTTGAGCTGGCGGGGAAAGATGCCCCACAGTGCTGTGTGTTTCCATGGGGAAAGGTTCAAGGTTGTTGGAAATATTCAGGACCACTTAAATGAATGCTCCTCCTAGACCCACCATCGAGATGGAAAGTCGTCATTCATACAGAGCACAGTACAGCTAAGAAGAACACAAGGTCTATGGAGCACGTGGGAAAACCCATCCTGTCATATAAATTATAAACACTAGGCATTTTTTAGTAAATCATATAATCCTCACTTTATAGAGGATTCTACCACTGGGATTTATTGCTGGCTTTCAAACCAGTAACCACAAGCAGTGCCTCTTCTAGACTTAAAGTAGCAGTCACCCACAATCATAAACATACAACCACCATCACCCCCCAAACTCAAACAGACAACCATAAAAACCTCATATAGTTCTAAACCTCTGCCAAAGTAATCTCTTCCGACATCATGTCATAAAATACGTAACTTAGACTGTAAGTTCCTTGGGACAGGGATCCTTCGCAGGACTTTCAAAAGTATCGACATCACCTGAAATCAGGCCTCAAGTCTTTAGTCTCTGTATAAAGTTTCATCACATATCTATGGTACCATGTATAAATATTACATCCTCCTATTAAACAGATATATATATAAAATCAAAGATGCAACAAATATGTTCCTGAAATGGCTATCCCTATCGCCCCACACTCCTCCTCATTCTAAAATGAAATTAAAAAATCAGAGAAACTACCTTATTAACAAAAGCTATTAAAGTAATCTAAACACCACATTACGCTTTGCTCGCACAGCTGTAGACACAACACAAAGCATACATTAATCATTTAGATACATGATCATTTGATATATTTTAAGGCCTTATAGATTCGTGAGCTCCCGTTCCTTTTCCCCCTTCTCCTCCCCATCCCCTTAGCTGTTTGTCCATTTTTGCAGTTTTGGTGGCTGAAAAACACCACCATTTTAGCAGATAAAAGGCTTACTATTAACAAGTGGTCAGATAAACAAAGCAACCGATATAAACTCATCCACCTCCAATGGAAGCAGATAGAGAGATCTGATTGTATATGACCGTAACAGAGTTATTGTGTGGCTCATCCAGAGGCAGTCCCTACAGGGTGTGTCTCCTGCCAGATGGCAAGGATCCCTGACTCAGGAAGTAATCTGAGAGGAAGTTCAGGGTGGGATTGTGCTTTCTGCTTGGGGGAGAAGTAGTACTAGCAGCCTGGGGGGAGATGCTCCCGCACCCCTTTCAGTAATAAAATACATGCCCTATTTACTGAGCTCACATCATTCCAGGGACTTTTACCATTTGTGATGATCTACCAATAAGGAGTCTAAGCAGTCACACAACATTATGCTAAGGTCCTGATGTTATTACTTAATTTTAGTGAAAGGACATTTGGTTGCTGGATTTACCCATTTCTGTCTTGAATGTGGAGTAGATTTGCACTATGGAGGGGAAAGGTATAGTTTAGGGTGCTTTGAAATTAGGCAACCGTTCTTCTTCAATCTCCTCTCTCTCCTGGCTGTATTTATCGTTTGCCATAACATAACGTAGTGTGAGTTGATAACTGCATGCATGATAGGAACAGCTTAAACAAGGATAATTGTGAACCTACATAAATTTTGATGCCAGCCTTCATAATCCAGGGAGGAAGGAAAGATGGAGAATGAAGTGGAAAAATGTCCTCAGCTCTTTATCTTTAGCGTAATGTAAACCCTAGTATGTGGGAATTTACCCTCATCCTTTTGCATAGCCATATAAAAAAGGACATCCACCATAAATCATTTTGGGCATTCCTGATATTAATCATGACCAGCAAAATCTCTCTTATAGGCCCCTACAAAGTTATGCATGTCTGATGTTAAGAAAGGCAGCTTCTGTAAACTGGCCAAGCAGAAGGTATTGACACATTCTTAAATCAGATTCAGAATGGAGCCATTAGTATTCACTAAATTCATCAATTAGTACTGCCTGCTAGTTTATTTCTGGTCAGTTTAACACAACAATTAGTTGATATATATGTATGCACATTTATAATAGAGTACGCATACATATAAGATCTATATGCCTGTATTCACACATGCATGCACAGATGTGATCACAAGAACATTTGTAGTGTGTGAGATGCCGCTACTTGTTAAAATGAAAACATCCAAGAATCTTAAAGAACATTTCTGTAAGTGGAACAAAGGAAAATAAGAATTCATGTTTGACCTCATCTGACTCAAATACAGCTATTAAAAAGGGATTAACAACCTGCACACACAACAAAGGTTATAGGCAGTCATTAAGAGGCGCTAGTTTTCTGTACAATTAGGACACATTACAAGTGAGCCCAGGGTTCTGCTTGAGTGGGAGAGTTACAGGGTAAAAGAGTAACTTACAAATCTACACGGAGAAACCCTGACAATTCACTGAAGAGGAGTATGAGGCTGTGACTTAAAACATCCTAAGAAGGCACTGATGCCAAGAGACAGAAACTATAAGCAAGCCATGAAGTGAAACAACACATAAGAATTACAAATACACATGCTCCACTTTATTACATGAGAAATAGCAGACCCATCTACAAGACAGTTCTTAATGATATTTTCGTTGTGCTCTGTTAATGCCAATGATCCCACTTTTTTACATGTATCTCCAGCTCTTCAAAAATAAATCCACCAGAGGGTTTGTTTAGTTTGCAAAATAACAGATTAAATGAAAGTAGAAAGCTATACCAATGACAACTTTAAATTCCATGAGTATTTCTTTCTCTTCATTCTGACATATAACAAATAACAAAAAGTTGTAATAACTTTTTCATATCACATGTGTTATATATCTGTCCACATGGGCTCTTTTCCATCCAATGAACTTGCTGGCTGGCTGGCCAGTGTTGTAAATTGATAAAAATGAAAGAATTAACTGATTCCTGACTTTGCTGATGTTCTTCCAGTTTGAAAAATTAAGACAGTGTTTACAGAACTGTTTTTGTTTTGTTTTTATGGATAAAATCTGCTTTCTGTTTGTATGAAGCACTTAAGTATCTTATATATGTAAAACAGCTAACCGGGATGCATCTCTTAACTACTAGTACAGTTAACAGCTGTCATTCTTTTGCACCACAAGCTAAAAGGCAAAATTATTGTCTGCACCAGTCATTTAGTACAACAGAAATAAAGTTACTGTAATATTGTGTGTTAGTTCCCTGCACTGCCCCAATTTAGATGTGAGACAAAGTATTGCAATTAAAAAAAAAAAAAGAAGATGATATTTAGTTTGTAACATACTGGATTTTTTGTTAATTAATATTTCACTTTAAACATGAAAAAATGAATTTTTCATATTTTAACTGTTTTAATGTCTACTACATTGTTTCCCAGTGCTTTTGATAATTACCTACAATGATTTCCATTACCGCTGCCGGCAAGAAGCTACGAATACTTTGATAGATAATGAGGAAAGAGACTAAAGACATGCAATCTATCTAGTTACTTATAGAGATCTTAGTACTGTAGCATCTGTCACCTCAAAACACCTTTGTAAACATAATTAAAGAAGTCTCCCCAACATCTTGGATAGGTAGCTAAGCACTGTGATACCCATTAACAAATGGAGAAACTAAGGGTAAGTCTACATTGCGGCAAATACCTGCGGCTGGCCCACGTCAGCTGACTCGGGCTTGCAGGACTCAGGCTCTGGAGCTGTACAATTTCAGGATAGAGCCCTAACAACTATGCTGCAATTTTATTGCCCTGCAGTCTGAACCCAAGTCAGCTGACACTGGCCAGCCACGGGTATTTTATTGCCGTGCAGACATGCCCTAACACAAGGCCACTGACTTGGCTAAGGCCTGTAGAATGAATCAGTGTGAGAGATGGGAATTGAACAAAAGGTTCTTGGCTCTCACGCCATAACCACTTCCTCCGATTATTTAAATAACAAGGTGAACATCCCAGTTTGGGGCTTTTTACTGAATCCAATGAAAACAAGATTCTTTGTCCAGTTTTCGCCAACAGTGAGAGGTTTTGTTTTCAGAGCTCAGCAAAGGCAAACCTGTTATTAAATAAAACCACAGTAGAGACTATAAATAATAATAGTCTCACTTCATTTTGGAGCATAGCTTGAAAAGTTTGGCTAACCTAAGAGGAAAGTGCAGTGCCATCTCCTGTAACTCACAGGGCCCAGTCAAGGATGTGTCTTCTAGTAGTGTTCGTCTGCTTGCAGTTTGGGAAGAGCACGATAGCCGCAAACTGGTATAAAACTTCATTTCTAAAGCAGACGAGCCACGTGGTGTGGGATAGCTTGACATTGCCAGACATACTTGTCATTTCTATGAAGTCGTATTTTAGCAATTAAAGACTGGCATGCCAGGATTATATGTCAGATTGCCAATCTGTTGACAATTACAAGAGATAGTCACATGGCATTGTACTGTACTGATTAATGTATTCCATTCAAACGGCAAGAGACTCTTGTCGTTTAAATTGAAACTGCACTTTCTATTTCAAGGACAGCAATCACCTTTCAGGAGCTTTTAAACAGTGCAATCTTTCACTGTATTAAAGACAGCGTGTCAAGGCAGACCTATTAAAAGGAGGTTTGCTACAAATTTGAAAATGGGCATAGAGCTTTCAAGGAAATGTACCATATTCTTTTACCATGCCATAAGGAAAGAGAAGCAAGAGAAAAAAAATTAAAAAATATCAGAGCACGTATTTTATCCAAACCCCAAAGGGCAACCATTATTAAAGAAAAGTAATAGTAATTCTTTATTTTACAGAGCAATTACCTCTTACATACTTATTCTTTACAGTATTATGGTTTACCATCTGAGTATAGTATAAAAAACATATGGATGGTTAATTAAGGGCCAGATTCCACTGAAGTCAAAGGACTCCTTTCCATAGGTTTCAACTGGTGTTGGATCAGTCCCTGTGGCCTCCAATTTAGGAAAGGATCCTTATCCAGGAAAGCACTAACACACATGCTTAAAGTTAAACATGTGATTAAGTGTTTTCTTGAATTAAGGCCTATATGAGAAAATACTCCTCACAGATGTTTCCAACCAGTTCTATCAGTCCCTAACTTTTCCAAGTATTAAATTGACTGTAAAGTACATATATAGAGCTCCTTACAATAGTCAAATGCCTCAGTGAATTCTTTCTTTCAAATAATTGTTTGAAAATTTAGTGCTTTGTTGAAATTATACATTTATTAAAGTTGCAACAACAAAAAATGTGTTTATGAAAAGTATTAAGTGCCCGAAAACTATACCGTAGTTATTTAATTATTGGATAAAGGTCTTGGCATGTTATATAAAGATGCATCAACACCCATGAGATTTTGAAAATGTCTTGCCTTTTGTGGTTAATTCAGTGAAAATCGGTCCCCAACCTTCCTCTTCCAAAACAAGCCCCAAACTTTTGGCAGCTGATTCTACAATTCTATGAAGAGCTGATTGGCCTTAGTGTGTTATACCAACAGTAATCCAGCAACAGGAACTATCAAAACCTTTGGAATGCCATCCACACTTCATATTTTGCAGCACAAGCCCAGTTCCTAACTGGAGAGAAACCAGGACTGCAGTCTAGTCTTTCCATAGTAGCTGGTCATGACAGTTTCATATTTAAACATGAGCGATAAGAAGCCTCTTGCATTTTTTTCTTTTCTTGTTCTGTTTACCCATCATGCAACATTTCTATTGAGCTTGATAAAGTATAGCAAGGCAAATGTTATTACCATTTCAAAAGTGAGAGCCAATTCAAGGAAATAGTCTTTATTTTTGAAGCAATGGAAAAAACAACAAATTATCACAATTGAAACAATATGGCAGTCCACATTACCCAACAATGATGTCACAGCATCACATTCCTTCCAGAGGACTGAAAGAGGGCAAATATAGTGCCAATCTATAAAAAAGGGAATAAGGACAACCCAGGAATGATAGACCCTTAACCTCAGTACCCAGAAAGATAATGGAGCAAATAATCAAGCAATCAGTTTGTGTAGGAAGGCGCTGTGGCCTCCCCTGGAGCCTGGACCCTGGAACCGAGGAAGGGCTGCCGCGACCCGGCTGGACAGACACAGGCCAGTCTGCCTGGCAGTCGAAAGGCCGGCCCGTGATAGGGCCACCCAGACCACCCAATCAGCGACAGTGGGGCAGAGCCTCTATAGGAAGGGGCAGTATAAAGGATAGGCCCCATAGCTCAGTAGGGGGAAGACTGCTGTTGGAGGGAGACGTGCTGCCCTGCCGGCTGAGACCTAAGCTGGATTGGGGCCGAGCCAACGCCAGGGTCGCTCGCCTCCCAGAGCCGCGACCCCAACAGTTCCCCAAATGACCCGGGCCCAGAGACTGGGTAGGGCCTCTGGGCCCCAGTGGTTGGACCTGGCCACCAGGTCCCTGCGACTGGACTGGGTTATCCGACCCCTGGGACTGGACCGGGACCCCTGAGCAGCCCAGATGGGAGCTATCCCCTGAGGCCGAACTGGACCTGGAAGAGCTACCTGACGCTGAGCCCTCAGAGGCTGGGCAGAACCTGGAAGAGCTGCCCAATGCCGAAGCATCCCAGGATCCCTGTGACCTGGTGGAGCTGCCCCCCACAGAGGAGCTCCCCGCCTTGCCACCGGTGGACGAGGAGGGACTGGCGGGCCTACCACAGACCGAGTACCCCCGCGACTCTGAGGATACAGGTACCTGGGGATACGGGGAGGAAGTGGCCCAGGGACAGCCATAGCCCGTGGCTGAGTCAGGGGAGAAACCCCACCATCAGCAAGTTGCAGCAGGAGCCCTGCTGACTCGGTGGCAAACACCTTTGCCACTGATAGAGCCCTGGGCTGGGATGCAGTGGAGATGGGTGGGCCTGCGTCCCCCTCCCCCCTTCCCTAGCCACCCTGGGAGAGCATACTCTTCCTTACCGCTATAGATAGCAGATCCATTGCCGGCCTCACCCTACCTAAGGTAATGGGGCATTGAACTACTTGCTCGCCCGCCCTGCCTAAGGGCCAGGGCAATAGACTACTTGCTTGCCCGCCCTGCCTAAAGGATGGGACCACAGACTACTCCTTGCCCGCCCTGACTAGGGGCCAGGACACCAGACTGCTTGCTTGCCTCCCCTGGCCTCAAGGCCCGAGGCAATAGACTGCTGTCATGCCTCGCCTCCACCTGGGGTTGGGAGGCTAGAGGCCACAAAACTGTCCGCCCTGCCAGAGGGCCAGGGCTCAGACCCTCGCATGAGCGCTAATTGTTCCCCATTTAGGAAGGCGCTGTGGCCTTCCACGGAGCCTGGACCCGAGGAAGGGCCGCAGTGACCCAGCCAGACAGGACGACCGTCCAACAGTTTGCAAACATCTAGAACAGTGGTTCTCAACCTTTCCAAACTACTGTACCCCTGAAGCCTGAGTCCCACCCCCACAGGGCTGAGGCATGTAACTTAGTTTCATGGCACCCCTGTGGCTCCAGGCAAATGCCTTTCTTGCCACCCCCAATACCAGAGACCCCTCTAAAACTGTCACAACCCCCAGGTTGAGAAACACTGATCTAGAAGATAATTAAGTGATAAGTAACAAACAACATGAATTTGTCAAGAACAAATCATGTCAAACCAACCTAATAGCTTTCTTTGACAGGGTAACAAGCCTTGTAGATGGGGGGAAGTGGTAGATGTGGTATATCTTGCCTTTAGTAAGGCTTTTGATACTGTCTTACATGACCTTCTTATAAACAAAATAGGGAAATACAACCTAGATGGAGCTAGTATAAGGTGAGCACATAACTGATTGGAAAACGGTTCCCATAGAGTAGTTAGTGGTTCACAGTCAAGCTGGCAGGACATACTGAGTGGGTTCCCACAGGGATAAATCCAGGTTCTGGTTCTGTTCAATATCTTAATAAATTATTAGATGATGGCAAAGAGAGTACACTTGCAAAGTTTGTGGATGTTACCAAGCTGGGAGAGGTTGCAAGTGCTTGGGAGGAGAAGATTAAAATTTAAAATGATCTGGACAAACCAGAAAAATGATCTGAAGTAAATAGGATGAAATTCAAGAAGGACAAAAGCAAAGTACTCCACTTAGGAAGGAACAATCAATTGCACATGTACAAGATGGGAAATGACTGCCAAGAAGTACTGTGGAAAGGGATCTGGAGGTCATAGTGGATCACAAGCTAAATATGAATCAATAGGGTAACACTGCTGCAAAAAAAGCAAACATCATTCTTGGATGTATTAGCAGGAGTGTTGTAAGTAAGACACGAGAAGTAATTCTTCTGCTCTACTTTGCACTGATAAGGTCTTTGCTGGAGTACTGTGTCCAGTTCTGGGCAACACATTTCAGGAAAGATGTTAACAAACTGGAGAAAGATCAGAGGAAAGCAATAAAAGGATTAAAGGGCTAGAAAACATGACCTATGAGGAAAGATTGAAAAATTGGGTTTGTTTAATCTGGAGAAGAGAAGACTGAGTGGGGACATAATAATAAGTTTCAGGTACATAAGAGGTTGTCACAAGGGGGAGAGTGAAAAATTGTTTTCATTAACCTCTGAGGACAGGGCAAGAAGTAATGGACTTAACTTGCAGCAAGGGCGGTTTAGTTTGGACATCCGGAAAAACTTCCTCACTGTCCGGGTAGTTAAGCACTGGAACAAATTACCTAGGGAGCTTGTGGAATCTCCATCCTTGGAGGTTTTTAAGAATCGGTTAGACACACCTGTCAGGAATGGTCTAGTTATTACGTAGTCCTGCCTTGAGTGCAGGGGACTGGACTAGATGATGTCTTGTGGTCCATTCCTGTCCTACGAGTCTATGATTTTATGTGTTCTCCATGGCTGAATAGCCTGACCTGTGAGGAGCAAGATCATGCACAGGTAACACAGGAATATCCAAGTTCCCACTGAAGACTAGGCCTGATGCTTGGGTCTTTTCTTCAATCAATTTTCTTCATCTGTCTTCCTCCAAGTGTTTAGAACTTGTATTGATCGTTGCCCTCCATTCAGTTCTTGTCCTTCAGCCTGTCCTTGTCTATGTCTTCAAAGTGATCAAAATTTATAATGCATGAGGTGAAATTCTGCTTAAAGATGTCCTTAAAGTGTTTTCATTCACCACTACTCCCGTGCTTTCTAACATTCAGCTCGCCATAGAAAACTTTTTTGGGAATTTATCATCACCCATTCTGATAACATGTACCGTCTGTCCAAGCTGAGATTTGATGAATGTACAATGCTTTGGTTTAAAAATAATAATAAAAAATAACTACCCAATTTTGTATTGAATAGTAAGAGTTTGTGCATGGAGAAATAGACAAGAACAACATTTAAACTTGCAGGAAAATATAACATTTAATTTAATTTCTTTCCCATTAAAAAGAATGGTCCATGAGGCAATGAAAGGTATAAATAAACTGCCTCCAATAACAATAAAGAAGCAATTTGTGTATTTGGGGGACTTTCTGAAAACATTTTATGATGTCTCTAAATGAATTTCCAAAGTACCTCTCTTTTGGCTTCAGCAATCTGCTTTGGAAACTTAACTTGTATTCTTCCACAATATATTTAGGTATCTCAGAGCTCACACAGGGGTTAGTATGGTCAGGAAGCAACTGAGAATATAGGGCATAATCTCATTAGTGTCTTTAATTCTTGAAGTCTTTTAGTCTTATTTACAAGCAAGAGGGGGGAGATAAGATATGTATTGATCAATACAAGAAATAAATGTTTAAATAATAAATTGTAGTTTTCAGATGCACAAATTTTCATTCTTTTTAGACACTAATGATGCTTCATTTAGAGATGGCTAAGAAAGATAGCTTTTCTTTCCTTGAGATAAACAATATAACTATCTGTATAAAGAATGATTAACAAATTCTATTAATTTTTATGCTGGGGTTAGATATCAGAATGACAGATCCATATAGGTAACTAGTTATTCAAAATTCAGAAATGAAGCCATATTTGACTGGACACACAGGTCACATTGCTTGTTTCTATGACCCTATCAGATCGTAGTTCTTAGAATAAGGTTTGTTAGCACTCTTGGAATTTGGAACTCTCCTAATTTGAAATTTGAGGTTCACTTTTTGTGAGTATTTTGGAATACTGGATTAAAGTTAATTGGGTGTAGAACATTTCTGCCAATTAACTCGTGACCTAAAATATTGGCACAAAGTGGACACAAAAGGAGTTCTAACATAGTCAAAGTGATTTTGTTTTAAGATTCTAATGAAGAAATTCACAGAAAATAATATGTAGGGATATGAGTATACATGTTTATGAACACATAATTAACATATGGCGCTCACTGACACAAAATAGAGTATCTTTGTGGCACAAGTTTAGCAGGTTATATCCATTTATATGGATAATGAGAACAGCGACAGTTACCTTAGACAGGATAAAAATATAAATTAGGAATATAAACAATTATGCTTCCGGGCAGAAACCAACAACTCACTGATGGTATTAAGAAGATAATTCACGTATAACTAGGTTATTCCATAATTATCCTCTACAGGGCATCTTCCACCATCCTTTGAAGTATGTGGTATGGGCTACTGTCAGGGATGCTAAGCTAGAGGAAATGATTTCCTTTTAAAAGCTTAACAGTTTTAAATTTGTTGCTCTTCACTTTCTTTGAATGTTCCCACGGTCTTATACTATGAGAAAAGGGGAAATAGAAGCTCCAGATTTATCTTGTCTATACCATTCTTCATTATTATTATTTACCTCTTCCATTTCTCCCCTTTTTATCTCTACCTCTGCTAACCGGACCAGCCACAATCTTTTCAAACACTCTCATATGGGGCCTGATCCAAAGCCCATTGACTCCAGTGGAAAGACTTCCATTGACTCCAGTAGGCTTTGGATCAGGACCACTGAAATCTTTCCATGTCTCTAATCAATGCCATCTGCTGTCTATAATTTTTTGAGATCAGGTGATCAGAACAAAGCCCATTATTTCACCTGATGATGTACCATTGATTTACACAATGACATAATATTTTCAGAATTATATTCCAGTGCAATCTTCACACATCCTGACATTTTGTTTGTCTTTTTGATGGCTGATGTGTATTGACCAGAAGTTTCCACTTAGTTTTCTACACTAATGCCTAATTTGTATTAGCCTAACTCTAGTAGGAATTTGTACGTTTTTCTTCAAAAAGGATGTACAATTGCTTGACAATCTATGGAGTAGCATTTGGCTTTATACAGATACTTGGATAACATGGTAATGGACACAGGATAAATATTGTGTATTTACACAGGGTAATTCCTTTACAAACTGTATTTAAGTACATGGCACATATCTGCACCTCATGCTCCCTTTCTACTATATAGGCTGGGCACTTCTGCTGGACTTGATCTCCCATGGTACATTGTGGCTATGAGATACCCATGATGCACCATCATCTCTGACCAAGAGGGAGGGAGTGTTGCATCATGGGAATGGTAGTCTGACCATGGAGCCCTGTTTATGGAGGAAAATTATGTATCTGAACAATCACTCCCATGAGGCCTTGCAGTGGTATTTCAGGTTCAAAATATTTCAAATTTCAATTTTTCATCAAAAAGTCAAAATTTGGTGACTCACTCAAGTCAACAGGCACACGAACAGGAGGAACTCTGCAGATCTTTCTGGGGATAATTGGAGATTGGCTTCATCTTCCTGACCTGCAGGGTACAAGTGCCACAGTGAAGGCGCTTCTGCTTAATAGGGGAAAAGGGAGAACTGTTGCTCTGCACATCCTTTAATCCCCAACTGGGATCCTTAAACTCTGTTTTTTTCTGTTTGAGTCAATGGAGAGGAGCACCGAGCCCTCAATGGCATATCAATATATAAACTCAATGCTCTTTGTAAATGATACAGATTTTATTAAGTCTGTCTACCTACTTTTATGGGGCCTGATTTAAAACCCATTGAAGTCAATGGAAAGACTTTAGTTGGCTTTGGATCAGGGCCATGATCTTTACCATCACAATATCTGAGCACCAAGAAGAAACCAATTTGTTAAAGGATATTTTCAGATACAACCATGGCCTGATTTTCAAAAATAATAAGCACCCAATAATCACAATGAAGTTAATGGGAGCCTCAGGTGATTAGGACCTCTGAAAAACAGGCCAGCAAACTTTTATGTTACACCACGGACTTACTCCTTTCAAAATCAATGCCATACCCAGATACATCTCATGCTGTATGTTTGGCAGCACAACAGGTGTGTTCTGCCAGACGCAACAGTGAAGACTGTTGGCCGTTGCATGAAGTCTTTTTGCCAGATGACTCAGGTATATTTGGCAGTAGCCAATTACTTTAAAAAATGATCTGGAATTCAGAGCTAATATAGCTGAAAAGAGCCCAGCTAAATAATTTTATTAAGCCAGGACATCCCCCACCCTAAGGGCAAGACTAGAAAAAACCAGGCTTCAAAGAATGCCCTGAAGTTCAACAAATCTGCACTCTGTTGAACTAGGTGATGAAATACGTGATTAAATAAGTTGAAGATCTGTTGCTAAAAGTGCCCTGTTTACAGCTTCTTCCCTTTTAAAACAGGGGGCTTTAAAATTCAGCATTGGAATATGGCTGGATCTGTTCATTTTGACAGAAAGATTTGGAATCAAAATCACTCTGTTGAAGTCCGTGGAATCAAACACAATTGCACCAGGGTTCAATTTAATCCTTTTTGTCTTGTAAGCTCCTTGTCTTGTGTGAATTGTCTTATGTTGCCCAGCTTTTAAGGATATCTTTAGGCCTTATTTACACTGCAAATACAAACATGTTCAGGAACATGGAAACAACTGCGGTTGTTCAGGAATTTTTTTGACAAAAATTTTGTTTTTGTTGTTGCAATATGCTGATTTTTCAAAAGTGTCAGTTTTAAAAAAAACCCTGTTTTGAAAATATTTTGAAAAACACATTTTGGAATTGTTGAAATGTCCTATTGTTACATTTTTTTAAACAAAAATAATCTGGTTTTTGTGTCAAAACAATGTTTTGATTAGAAATTTAAATTAATGAAGAGTAAAACATTTTTTTAAATTAAAATGTCAAAATTAAAACAAAACATTTCAAAATTACCAGAATGAAATGTTTTGGTTGACCCGATCTGATTTTTCTCTCTCAGTTTTTGATTTTTGAAGATTTTTGTGATTTTGACTTCCCCTCCCCCATTCAGGGCAGGAATTTTTTTTTTTTTTTGAACTCTTGAAAATTCTCACAGGACAAGAAAACTGTTTCCAGCTCCAGATCTAGTTACATCATTGTCTCGTATTCCACTTATAATTATGGTTCCAAATTCTGGTATGGGCCAGACCTGAAGTTTGCTTTAACAATGCTAAAAGTCTGGGTCACATCACCCCTGGTTATATTTGTAGTGTGAATGTGTATTAGACTCAATAAAATATTTACACATAATTCTTCACCCATGCATCACTACTGGCGGCAGCAATAATGAAAGCTGTGGTGCTCAAAGGGTTCATGTGTTTTTACCACTACATGGCCTAATTCTAGGGTAAAAACTTCTGAGTTCTGTGTAACCTGCATCTTCCACCATTGGTACCAGTAGTGCAGTTTCACCAATGGAGCCTTAGCAGTATTTATTTCAAGCATTAAATAACTTTTGGGGAAGTCTTTTTTCTTCCTTCTGCTGTTCTTTCGTCTGTTCACAAATCAGGTTTCAGGTTTGGGGGTTCTTAGCTTTCCATTTAAAACACAACTGGATTTTGCTATTCAAATGTAGGAAACCTAATTACACACTGGTGAGTTCTCTTCAGTCTACCAAACACAGGGAGGAAAAAAAAAAAAACAGTGACAGAAACTGAAAGGCCAAAAAAAGAGAAAAGAGTCCCTAAGACCTAATGAATCCAAACTAAACACCTCTCCGCAGAAATGTCAAACATTTCTCTTAGTACAAAACAAGGCTTAAAGAATTCTCTGCTTTTGTCTCTGGGCTAATTCCTTAAGCAGAGAGGGGGATTTTCTTCTGGGAGTGTTATTTCACAAAGAACTAAACAGCAAATAAACAAAAGACTCTCAAAGAGTGAGAGAGTATAAATAAAATTCATGACTCCTTAAAGAGTTTATACTGAAAGAATGTGGGGGATTATTTACAATTAAAGCATAGTCTCTGGAATACAGTTATTATTACAAAAATGAATAAGAGGATATTTCGTTTAGCTCACAATAAGAGTGCACCTGGGTCCCCTCAGTTTGCTAAAATGAAGAAAACATATTTGTCGGCTATTTTGTTGCTCTCTGCAAACTTTTTTTAATATGCCAGGTTGGGCATTTAATATGCCATTGGCTGAAGCCTGTTTATAAAGTTGTGGATGATGCATGTTATTAGTTCATAAGGATGCTGATGGAGGAGCCAAAAGAGCCTAGCAAAGACTATGTCCCCCATTTTTTTACATAAAAAATAATACTTTCCAGTGTTTCCAAATGAAAAATACACTTAAAACCTGCATTTTTATTTCCCTGGAAGAAATAAAAGACAACTCTTGTCAATGAGGGAGAAATGTTTTTATTCAGTAAGAACAGGAGAAAAGAAATTTGCACTAACCTGAAAAAATAATAGTCAGGCAAGGAAAAGTTTTGCAGTCTACCTTGTTACTTGGCAAATTGAATGAGAACACAATGGAGCAGGTTAATAACAGAAACAAGATTAGCTGAGGGGTAAGATGAACGTGGAACAAATGCAAGATTTCAGTTCCAATAAATTAGGCAGACAGAAATGAATGGTTATTAAGATAAAGAAACATAGGTTGAAGAAGCCACTTGATTATAAATTATAGAGCAATTAGTTCTCTTTTCAATGCCTTTTTTTTTACTAGGCATTTTGCATGCTACAGCAAGTGTGTCATAAAACAATACTGATGATGATGTTGTTGAAAGCCAAGGTTCAGCAGCCAAAAACTGTGTGTGTGTATTAATAAGGTTGTGAATGATGTATGTGTGTGTATATATAAATATCTATTAATTCATATTACATATGGTATTATCTATTCAGATAAATTCATTGGGCTGTTATACTTGTGTGCCTATTGGTATTTATTTTATATATCTATCTAATCTATCTTCTAGCCATATTTCAATCTAATTTACTAACTACCAAGTACGTCTACACTGCATATATACATGGAGATAAAGGGAGAACCTTATAGCAGAATTTGGTCTTGGAGGCTTATTTCATGTGTCTGAGTGACAGGAGCAGAATTTAAGGCTTTGCTGAATTTGAAGCAAAGTTTTGATTGAGTCTTATCCTGCCATGGCTGTCTCGGTGAAATATCTGAAACATTTGGCTACACAAGATTAAAAGAACAGTATTTATTTTTAGCATCTGCTGCCCCTGACTCAAACTTCACTACTAAGAAAATTCAGCTCTATGGAAAAGAATTTGAATTCCAGCTGGGCAGTTTTCAAAATAAGATGAAAAGTTAAGCAGGCAATTGGTGTGTATTTAGGGCTCAAAACACCTTGCCATCTAAGAAGTCTTGAAGGAGTTAATCCCTTCTCAAGATAATCCACTAAAGAGCATCCTTCATTATGATGTTAAAAGCAAGGATCAATGCTGGGGGAGTCTAACAATAGGACAGGGGTGCTTTTCAATCCCAACCACATTCTTCCCAGGTTAGAAACAGAAACTGCTGTTATTCCAGCCAAAAAACAAGACCGATTTCTCTCTTGGTGCTAAATATTCAGATTTAAAGAGGGAGTGGGGGGAAGAAAAAAAAAGCAGCTAATCCACTACATTAACTAAACTTCTCTCTGTGTTTTTTTTTTTCCTGCCTAACCAATCTTTCTGACTTTTATAATAAGGTGTATTGTGATGCAGCCCTTCTGTAATCACCAAACAGACACAAACTTTGCTCACAACTTCATTGGACAGCAGAGTCACTTTTGATCAAGTGCTTTTTAATACTTACCCCTTAATTGTATCGGGCCAAATGATAAACTGAAGTAAATCACTGTAGCTCCACTGAAATCAATGCTGTTTTACCAATGTACTCTATTTGTTGATCTGACCCATACTCTTTAAAAATACAGAAAACTGCCCCATAAATCAGCAAACTTTGTACTGTGTAAATGGCTAATGATCTTTGTATTCAGTTTCTTTTCAAACTCTTCTAACTACACAGCATGGCTCCTTTTTATTAGTGACAAAAATATGAGATGTATTAACATGTGTTTTCCTCTGGCTAGGGAAAGCATTTTACCAATTACTTCAAAGATTACCTCCTCCAAACACACACACGTGAAAAAGCAAACCACAATAGTGAATGTTCACTGTAGGGCTGACTCAAATTTTTGCAACGTTTCTTAGTCCATATTGGTTGAAAACTTAAACACAAACCAAATTAATTGTGAGGTGAAGAAGAGGGAAGATTCAGGGAAGTGCTCACAAAGTTGGTGTGAAAAGTGAGAAGAAGGTCACTATCTCAGGTTAAATGTAGTTGACCATGCTGGCAATTTATGTCCATTGATTTTGTTTTTCCATGGATCACAATGGGAGTTGGATCAGGCCTTTAGAGTAAAGCAACAAGTTGCCTGTAGCATGCATAACTACCTGTTTGTAAAGAACCTGTTTTAAAAAAACCAAACATGCTCATTTTATGTGCCTTGAAATGCCATCTTAAGGAAATTTTTGTCTCTAATGTCAGGGCTGAGAGGGATAAAGATAACATTTTACACAAGTTGATTAAATGATGTGAGAACCATTATTTTTCTGGCTTTTTTTTTTTTTTGTAATTCCAACAAAAAAAGAGCTCTGACTGAATCCTGGAAGCAAATGGCTGAAAATTTCTCTTCCATGGGGGAGGGGGATAAAAGTACATGGCTCAGCTGAGGTTAGTCCTTTGGATTCCTTTGTCCAGAATATTCAGCAAACAGTCTCCAATTTGCTATTGCAGAGTGCACCAGTGGTGCACCTCCTGACACTGGGCCATAGAACGCTACTTCACAATCACAGAGACTGCTTTACACAAAGTCAATGCAACCCTGCGTTCATAACCCAGCATTCCCATAAAGCTCTTGAGATGCAGGAGGAAGGACCCTTGGCTAAGCAGGAGGGAAAGCAAGCCCCACTTCTTTGTATAACTGGAGCACTGTAAAGTACTTTTCTCCATCGTGTCCACACAGGTGACTAAACTAGGCCCTGTGCAAGGTTTCTGTGGCAAGAACAGTTATTTATGCTGAGGCATTTATATTTATTAAAAAATCATGGAAATTCTGTGTGTCAAGTTGGCATTTCATACTGTAGCAGTATCAAAGGCGTAGTTTCACTTCTATATTTGGGAGGGTGGGGGACAGTTCCAGTCAGACCAATGGGGCCGCAAATTCTGTTCCTGCTTGAGGCTTGCAGTTTGGAGGGTCTGGGGGGGAAAGTCCCCCATTCCACCCAATCACACCCACTCTAAATTCAGCATTGCTGGCATGGTTCAGCTGCTTCAGTATAAAGGGATTTTTCTGGTAAAGTAGCTATGCTGGATCTTATGCTGGAACCCCTCCCTGCTGACAATGTAGACTGTGTGGGGACATGGGTAGGGTTTCCGTATATCCCAGTGATCCCAAGTAGCCAAAATGATGGGACTTTTTGCACTGCCTCCAATTCTGAGCTTAACTAGGCACCTCTTGACATATCCAGGGATCTGGGCCTCAATCCTTATCTACATTGCCTTAAATTATTAATAGTTAATTAAACCGCCTATTTCTGGTGTCAAACTCATAAATCCTCACACCCAAAGCTATGTTTTATGAGGATAGTCACAATATTTAGCGTGGCTATTCAGGATGCATAATATATACCAGTGCTGCTCCTGCATTGGTGAATGTGCAGAATTCTGGTGTGTCTGGTTGAATACTGAGTGTCTTTACATGGGACAGGCCAGACACTTCTGTGTGGGTGCAAAGGCATTTTTGTTAGTACATCATGTTCAAGCAATCTCCAATTCTTGACATGAAAGAGTTAATTATTTTGGCATTTGTACGTAAGCATATTTTTTTTCAACCATGCCAATGCTGCTCGAAAATGTCTGCAACAAGTTTCAGTAATCCTTTGTATCATCATAACGCATCTGTGCTCAGAATATCAGATAAAGCCTATTATTTAATACTTATAAATGGTATAATATGAGAGGGTCAAAAGGCCCTGATCGAAACGAGTGTCCCATTAAACTATACAGATACAGAGGAGGACACTGTTCCCTGTCCTACAGGAGCTTGCAATCGAAAGAGTCTCTTTTAAAAGAAAAGGCATGATTGGCCCACTGCACAGCTCAGCGAGAGCACACCCTCCAAGTGAATGCAGCTTGTGGAATGAGTTTATCAAGCTACGTGTAGGGATTATAAAATGGTTGCTGACGTAAACAAAAATTCTGCCACAATTCAGAAAAATTTGCAAAAGAAAAGAAGGCCCCATGGGATAAAGGAAACTAGCCCAAAGTCCTCTTTGGGTGATGATCTCTTCGGGTCATGGTTCAAGTTATATTCATGGTGATTTGCACTTGTTCTACTCAAATCAGTACAGCTTCTTCTTAGCTATTTTTTTAAGGCTTTAAGATTTTGCCCAAATATCGTCCTCCTTAAAAAGAATGAAACTGATTGACTTTTATTAATGAATTCCAGCTTTTGTGCATAGATTTCAGTTTTAGCATCTTGAAACGTCATTAATTTATTGCCAATTTAAAGGAAAAAGAGAGCGATCCTGTTGGTTTGAATGAATACTTTTCTTTTGGTTGAACCAATAATTCAAGCTCTTGATTACATCAATTAAAGGCCAATTTGAGGAAAGGCCTCCAGCGCTGAGATGCAGCTGCCATTTAGCCACAAATTATGGTCCTTACATGTGGGTGGACATGAAGCTCTTTCAGAAAGAAATAGATAGAGAAATAGGGGAACTATTGTAGAGACTTCAGCAGAAGGGGGATATTAATTGGATACATTGCTTGAAATCAGTCAGAAATTCAGCTACTCTGTGGGCCTTTTGACTTTAAGACCCTTCTCTTTTTGTGCAAGTACCTTCAGCTAGATTAATCACAGTGACTAAACAAGCAGTGATATTTTTTTCAATTTTTCAATGGAAGTGAAGAAATGGCAGCCTATTGTTAAAATTCTACCATGAAATTAATAATGAATACAGTCATAATAATTAAAATATCCTGAAAACAATTATGCACATGTTGCAAGTTAAGATTATGCATATGTGTTTGTAGGATCTGGGCCTATATTTGCAAATAACAATATCACATTAGTAATGAATAATTGATAATAGTGAATAAATGATTGCAAATTAAAATCAATATTTGTGATTTTTGTAACTTTATTTCTTTCTTTGAAATTTTGATGAAAAATCCCACATTGTAAAATATTCATACTTAAAAAAAAATCTTCTTTATATTTTATTCCTGACTCCCTCTGCTTATGTGTATGGACCCCAGAAACCTGGATCCACCACTCATCCTGAAATTCAGCTTTCCAAAAATGCTGATGCTCTGATATTAGGTTATTTGCATCATAGGCCTGTCACAAGCCTGGGTTAAGCCAATTAAAATATCCAAAGATCTAGCTCCCGCTGAAGTCAAAGTCATATCTCTCATTAACTTTAGGGAGAGCAGGGCCAGGCCCTTAAATAGTTAAGTAGACATTTTGAACATAGAAGATCCAGGTATGTTGACAGTGTGCCAGCAGATAGACAGAATATCTAGATGCACAGTGATCTGACTAGGAAGCTAAGATCCACTTAGTCAATTAATTTTTATAACAATTAATAAGGATAAGAGCATCAGTTTGGATACGAATGAGACCCAAATTAAACTTCATTCTATATTTTAAACTAAACTGTACCAAACTAAAGTTAAAGCTTTTCTGAGGCTTGAAATATTTAATTAAAATTGTTCAGTTAAACATTTTTGTCCTAAATTTTCCTGTGCCCCTGAACTTCCTGGTTTTGGGTTGGACAGGAAGTGGAATTAATGAAATCTATTTCTGATTTGGCCAAAACAGGAAGTACTGGAAATCTCTGTCACTTAATATTTTATCCAATTAAGTTAGAATGAGCTTTACATAAATAAGCAGTCCATATCTTTAGAGGTCTGTTCAGTGCTGATATCTACAGGCTGCTCTGCTGATTTAAGAATGTGGAAACACTCTCTATTTTACATATCCATAATTATGGGTTTCTAGTTTTCCTCTGCCTAACTTACCATAGTTAGGGCCTGACCAAATATCCACCAAAGTCAATGGAAGTCTTTCTATTCACTTCGATGAGCATCAAATAAGGGGCCTAGCTCCTGGAGGCTTGAAAACCACTGAATACTTTCCCAGAGTGATAGCATACGTCTAACTGGTCACCTAATTTATTAGAGATACCAGAGATAGTGATGTCCTCTTAAAAAAAAAATAATTCCGTGCTATCTGAATGCACTTTATACCTGCATGTATAGAGAACACAGGAATAAATGTATTATCAAAGATTCAAGCTTCAAGCAATAAGAATACTGGAAATAAATGGTTACGGTCGTCATTCCAGGCTGACCTGGCATGGAGCTTTGTTGGAGGGCAGGGTGCTGCAGATGAGTTCTTACTTGCTTTTGCCCTCACCCGGGATGTCAAGAAGTCCAAACAGACTGTTAGAAATTAAAGAGCAACTCCTTGTAGCGGATCTCATTTATGAACAGAAAAACCAATGCAGAACAAACAAAACTTTCACTCCAGCATCTCAACTGGGTCACCAAGTCATCCTTAGTCCATCTATCCCCCTCCTGAGTCCAGTGCTTGCCTATCCCCAGGCTCTTCTCCAGGGTTATCTTGGTACCCGATCTCTGCCCCTGGGTATTAGGCTTCTTGCCTTTATGTGATGGAATCCCACAGAAGCAGTGCTCTGCTGCCATTCGGGGTGAAGCCAGACAGGACTCTCGTGGAGTGGGTCTCCTCCAGGGCCTCTCACACTGGTGCAGCAGCTTTGTGAATCTGGCTTCCGAGCATTTAGCACCCCTGTTCCGCCGGGAGCTCCTTTCAGTGAGTCCCCCTGGACTCTGGGGAGCTCTGACATGCCCTCAAAGGGGTCATGCACCCCGCCTTTTCAGTCAGAAGTGGTTCATAGCCAGCATGGAAATGAGAAGGATGTATTAGTTCTCCAGGTCACAGCGTAAAACAGAACTTTGTTAACACAGGACTCAGAAAGTTGCAGCAATGACCATCTGGGGAAGTTCCAGAGCCCCATTCTTAGGTTCTGCTCCTTCAGATCCCCCAGACAGGACTCGACTGACTCTTCCAGCCAAGCAGCCCCAGACACGCCTCCTCCCTCCCCTTGACTTTGTCTGTTTTCCCGGACAAGGAGTTCATCTGAACATTCCTCTCCTCTCCAACACCTTGCAAGGGGATTGGCTCCAGCCATTGTTTGTGTGCAGGCATCTAGAGTCAGCCACAGTTGCACTCTAACGGTCACTACAAAGATCACATACCCTTAATCCAACAACTAAATACTTGAATAATTCATAGAGGAAACTGAGGCACATACAGAGTTCATTAAGAACATTCCCACTTCATCACACTCTACCACAGTAAGACCCTTCTGTAGAATGAGGATCCAGGGAGGTCTGTCCACTGCAACTCTTGTCCAGGGACAGTGGGTGATCCTTGCCAGGCCAGGCTTCCAGTCAATGTTTGGCAGAACCCTGGCTTAGAGCAGGCCCTTATGGATGCCTGCTGATGGCAGCTCTCCATCTAGGAGACTCTCCTCTCTAGAGACACCTCTTACAAACTCCCCATTCTGGTAGATTTCCCAGAGAGCTCACCATCTAGCCTCCTTGCTTAGCCCTCTGCCTCAGGGCTCTCTGGGAGCTCCTCTCCATAGGAGCTTCCTGTCTTCTTTTGGAGTTCCCCTGAAACAGAACTTGGGTAACCTTTATTAGGTCCAGATACTCATTTACTATGCAGCCACCTGGGGCAGTCAGTTGTTTTATATATCATGATTGCTTTAGGAAGGCCACACCTGCGGCAGAGGAAAACTAGAAACCAGGAGTCATGGGCAGACTGGGCCCAAACTCCCCATAAAGGGCCTCTCCTTGATAACACACTTTCTAGAGACTAAAATTAATTAACAAGTTAACCTCCTGTCTAAAGACATTTATCTCACCCCAAAGTCCTCTGTAGCATTTCAGCTGAGTTTGGCTGAGATCCAGTTTTCATATACATAAATTCACTGCCTGTTTACTTCCTAGGTTCTGGAGAAAGGGGTGTCTTCTTTTGGCTTTTACTTATATGCGCCAAAATTTGTTTTATGTACTCAAACAGGATCATAGAATCATAGAATATTAGAGTTGGAAGGGACCTCAGGAGGTCATCTAGTCCAACCCCCTGCTCAAAGCAGGACTAACCTCAGCTATATCACAGCCAGGGCTTTGTCAAGCCTCAACTTAAAAGCCTCTAAAGATGGAGATTCCACCACCTCCCTGGGTAACCCATTCCAGTGCTTCACCACCCTCCTAGTGAAAAACTTTTTCCTAATGTCCAACCTAAACCTCCCCAACTGCAACTTGAGACCGTTGCTCCTTGTTTTGTCATCTGCCACCACCGAGAACAGCCTAGCCCCATCCTCCCTGGAACCCCCTTTCAGGTAGTTAAAGGCTGCTATCAAATCCCCCCTCATTCTTCTCTTTTGCAGACTAAACAAGCCCAGTTTCCTTATCCTCTCCTCATAAGTCCTGTGCTCCAGCCCCCTAATCATTTTTGTTGCCCTCCGCTGGATTCTCTCCAACTTGTCTACATCCTTTTTGTAGTGGGGGGCCCAAAACCAGACACAATACTCTAAATGCAGCCTTACCAATGCCAAATAGAGGGGAATAATCACTTCCCACGACCTGCTGGCAATGCTCCTCCTAATGCAGCCCAAAATGCTATTAGCCTTATTGGCAACCAGGGCACACTGCTGACTCATATCCAGCTTTTTATCCACTGTTACCCCCAGGTCCTTTTCTACAGAACTGTTGCCTAGCTCATCGGTCCCCAGTCTATAGCTGTGCATGGGATTCTTCCTTCCTAAGTGGAGGACTCTGCACTTTTCTTTGTTGAATCTCATTCGATTTCTTTTGACCCATTCCTCCAGTTTGTTTAGGTCCTTCTGTACCCTATCCCTACCTTCCAGGGTATCTACCACTCCCCCCAGCTTAGTGTCATCCGCAAACTTGCTGAGGATAACTACTTGTGGCTTATTTTTCCAATGTGCTGCTTCCTGGTTGATTTTAGCTCTCTTCGTTGACTTTGTATGTAAATAGGTATCCTCTGTGTTAGCTTATAATAAGAGAGAGATGGGTGAATAAACATATCTTGTCTGACACCTCTGCTGTTGACTCATACCTAGATTCAGACTCTATGAATATCTTTTCAGTATATATATATATATATATATATATATATATATATATATATATATATATAAGGCCTGAGATAGTATCTATACATGCATTTCACAATGATATTATTGACCAGTGTGACCCAAGGTTTCATTTAAGACCTCTCGTGACTTCCTTGGATGAACCAGGATATACATACCAGAATCAGGATATTCCTGTTACCCTCTGGCCAGTTGGCATTAAGGAGTTCTTGGGTCACAGAAATATCCTGAGTCTTGAAAGTTTTATTGCAAGTTTGATATTGACCTTTAATCAATCCTGCACACCAATCCCCCCCAAAAATTACAATACATTTTTTGATTAAATCAGAACTCTCTTGAGTTCAACAGATAGAGTCAGGGTTGAGAGAGCTTGCCACTCAAAATTTCATTCCTTCCATGTGCTCTTGGACTTTGTTTTGAAATCAGAAGCTACTTTACAGAATTGAAAGGTTGTTTTGTATTATATGCATATTTTACATACCTGCATTTATGGACATCAGAGTAAGTCACGCATGCCTTTTGTCTGCAGAAATGTAATTTACTACCACAATGTCTATATCACTACCCCTTTGAAGGCACTGCCTAAAAAGAATATTTCCTCAACAAAGTCCACAATACGTATGGTTAATGAACAACTTTTGATGCGTCATATTTTTAATCAATTAATCTCTCAATTTTAACACATAACTCTCTCCAACACAGCATACATATCACTTTGAGTTTCAATTCTGAAGTCAGATAAAACTAATAAACCAAAACTGCCAGAGGTGGCACATTAAACTGGTAAAATGGTTTTCATCTTAATTGGATACGAGCGCTGTTATCTATAATAACCCCAGGATACTTCTAATTGGAGGGGGTTTTTTAAGCACTGATTCTCATTGACCAGTCTTAATATTTCCCCCCTCCACCCAAGAAAAACCTACCCTGTGAAATATCAAACAGTCAGTTAGTCTAATTTCAGCATAGTGAGGAGGGAATATTTATATTCCTCTAACAAAAGGTGATTTTATGTTTTGTATAGTTGGAGATTTTAATAAGACGATACAACATTATCCAATAATGTCTTGAATGATGGTTGAGTTCACTGCCCTGAGATTCACCCCGGGCCACCAACTTCTCAATTTTCAAATGTTATCACAAGACAATGGCCCTCATTGTTTGGTCTTTTATTGTAATTTTTGTGTAAATCTTGCTTAGCTGTCTTATGTGGCAAAATCATTATTATACTTCCCTGCTAGCTTTTTAGAATGTTTTGAGTTTTATGCTTATTAAGGGAAAATACTAAAATAAATTGACAGTTATAGGGAAATTGAGCACTTTGTATTCAGCATCCTTATTGTTTTATTTGACTTTGGACCAAGCTGTGAATCCCTTACAAGGTTGAGAAGCTATTCACCCCACTGAAGCCAAAACTTCACCAACAGGAGTAAAGGCCTCATAATCTTGGCCTAAATGATTTGAGTGAAATTAAATAACTGTTGATCAATACTGAATGATTTCAGAAACTAATACTGTTCATTGTTTTCTGGTCTCTCTCGCTCTGTCTCACACACACAACCTCGAATTAGCTATTCCACTACATCAATTTTATATTAAGTTTTTGTCATGCAAAATCAACTTCAATTTCTCTTTACACTAGTCTTTTCCAACAACGCACACACTGTTGGCACCAAAAGAAATATGATAAAGAAGTAGAATTGGGAGATGCGGAGAAAAACAATTGCATTGACACCATAAACTACCACCTTTTCTTCAAACAGAGATTTAAACTTGAAGGTGCATATGTTTTAAATGTGACAAACTATTCTCCTGAGGCATGCATACGCAGAAAGATATAATTAATTTTCCCCCAGAACATACATATATATAATCACAATACAACCTTAACTATGAAATTGGTACTGTTGCCTCCATTATATCTATGAGTACATTATCAGCTAAGGGTGCACCTTCATAATTATTATTGCTGTTGCATTTATTAAAAGCATTTACGTGAAGCTCATTAAATAATGCAAAAGAAATGCTTTAGAGCTTCAAAAATCCATAAAAAGACAATTGCAAAAAACAAAAAGAGAGTAGAAGATGATGATGACAAACCCTGTTCATTAATTTATATTTACATTCAGGCAATTAAATCAGCAATACCTGGAGTGCGGATGGGCGTAGATCAAAGGGTTTTTACAGAAAGAGCCTTTTATAGTATCAAAGCTACAATGACATCACATTTGTCTTTTATGCTGAGTAAGATAATTGCAAATAATTGTAACTCTGAAAGACGTTCAGTTTTATGGAAGATCTTTTTTTCCCCCTACAGGCCCAGTTCACAAACCTTTTGACCCATCATTGGGGGATTGAAATCTTTGTTAGATAGAAAGCCAAAGATTGTTGTTTTCTCAATATGTGAGTGAGGCAGAGATCCAAGATAATCCAGGCATGTCTGGAAATCTGTCCCTCATCCTACTTGAGGTTAAGGTAATTAACTAAAACCATGACCTATTGGGCATAGCCCTCTCCAGTTCTTGCAGAAACTTCCTGCTAATGTGGACAGTAATTAAAAATTGCAAATACATTAGGCCTTACGATCAGTTCTTTCATTCCTGTGCTTGGATTTATAAGCCATCTTTGTAGTTTCCATATTCTGGGGCCTCTCCTGCTGTAAGTTAGAGTAGCCTCAAGACTCCTTTGAATTATGCTCTGCCTCCCATGGTCTCATAAGGGTTCTGGAAAGCAGAGAATAGCCATAGTGCAGTGCATTCCAGTAACATGTCTCTACACCTCTGGCTTATCCCTTCCATAATACATGCCCTACACCATGGATTGGGAGCTGGGCTGATGTGAAACCCTTACACCAGCCCTGTGCTGGCCAGGGATACTCCTGTGCTGGGGGATATTTTCGGAGGTAGTTTATACATCAGTTAATACCTCTTAAATTGATGATAACGTCTCATTTATGAGGACAATAACACTCTTTCCATTCTATTAGTATCTCTGGAGGATGTTAAATAGAAGCTAATAAAATGAGACATTTTTATATCATCAGGTCCAGATAACTCGCAACCAAGAATTTTAAAAGAGCTGGCTCAGGAGCTCACTGTACCATTAATATTTATTTTCAGTAAGACCTGGAACACCGGGAAAGTTCCAGAAGACTGGAAGAAAGTTAATGTTATGCTAATTTTTAAACAAAGTAAAAGGGATGACCTAGGTAATTATAGCCTGACATCAAGGGTGGGCAAGATAATGGAGCAACTGATATGGGAGTCAAGTAATAAAGAATTAAAGGAGAGTAATGTAGTTAATGAAAATCAAAATGGGTTTATGGAAAATAGATGCTGTCAAACTGACTTGATATCTTTTTTTGATGAGATTACAAGTATGGTTGATAATGGTAATAGCGTTAATGGAATATACTTGGACTTTTGTAAGTTGTTTGACTCAGTATCACACAACATTCTGATGAAAAAAAACTAGATTGATATACAATTAACATGGCATACATTAAATAAATTAAAAACTGGCTAACTGATAAGTCTCAAATGTCATTGCAAATGAGGAATAGTTATCCAGTAGGTGTTTCCAGTAGGGTCCCAAAGGGCTCAGTTCTTGAACCTACACTGTTCAACATTTTATGGAAGAAAACATAAAATCATCATTGATAAAGTTTGCAGACGACACAAAAATTGGAGGAGTGGTAAATAATAAAGAGAACAGGTCACCAGTTCAGAGCTATCTGGTTTGCTTAGTGAACTGGGAACAAAGAAATAATGTGAGTTTAAATACAGCTCAATATAAATGTGTACAGTTAGGAACAAAGAATGTAGGTCATATTTACATGAGGGACTCTATCTTGGGAAGCAGTGACTGTGAAAAAGATTGGGGGGAGTTGAGGTGGATAATCAGCTGAACACGAGTGCCCAGTGTACTGTGTGCTGCCATGGCCAGAAGAGCTAATGCAATCCTGGGATGCATAAATGGGGGAATCTTGAGTAGGAGGAGAGAGGTTATTTTACCCCACAACTTAGCACGGATGTGGATGCTGCTGGAATACCATATCCAGTTCTGTTGCCCACAATTCAAGAATAATAATGATTAATTGGAGAGGGTTCAGGGAAGAGCCACAAGCATGATTAAAGGATTAGAAAACATGCCTTATAGAGATTGTTAAACTAAATAGATTGAGGCTAAGAGAAGGTTAAGAAGTGACTTGAATACAGTCTGTAAGTATCTACCTGGGGAACAAATATTTAATAATGGGCTCTTCAGTCTTACAGGGAAAGGTATAGCACAATCCAATGGCTGGAAGTTGAAGCTAGACAAATTCAGACTGGAAATAAGGCGTACATTTTTAAACAATGAGAATAATTAATCATTATAACAATTTACTAAGGGTCATGGTGGATTTTCTATCACTGACAATTTTAAAATCAAGATTAACTTTTTTCTAAATAAAAGATAGGCTCTTTTATTATTTTGGTGAAGTTCTAAGGCCTGCATTATTCAGGATGCCAGACTAGATGATCAAAATGGCCTTGGAACCTGTGATGCTGCGATGCAATGAATGAATCTATGAATTTACATCACTGGCACTAATTCAAAAATTGGCTGGTGTTTAGTATACAAAATATAACATCAGATAACACTTTAACTAGCTTATTCCTAGAACAGAGGTGACATCCCTTCCCCCAAACAGAAATGGGAGGTGAAATCCTGGTCCCATTGAAGTAAATGAGAATGTGATAGGGTATTCACCCCACTCCAGCCCTAAACGGGCTAAGGTGGTGCAGGTAGGGCCAATTAACTTTATAGGCATACCTGGTAGAGGCATTGAAAATGACTAATGGCTGATAGAGCCCATCTGCAGGATTAACTGGCTCAGGTATAAAGCCAGGGAGTTCACACCAGAAAGGAGCCGCAATGTGGAGTCAGCAGTCAGTCTCTGGGTTTAGAAAGGGAAAAGAAGGAAATTTAGGAAAGGAGAGAAGCCCTGCGATCCTGGCCCTGAAGGAAGGGATTACCCAAACAGGTGGAGAAGTAAGCCTGTGGAGGGCAGAGTAGGAAGCAGCCTAGGGAAAGAGCAGTGCGGTTTGAGATTGTGCGGACTTTGGCTGCGCTTTCCCTGCAGTTTAGAATGCAACAGTTCTGAGGATCAGAGCTATCATTCCCAGTGGAAAGGAATGCTGCCCAGTACCAGGCAGCTAATCTCAGTGAGGGATTTCTGGAGTCTTCAGGCAAAGTGCCAGAATGAAGAGATGGGAGAGACCCTCGTCCAAAATCTTCAGAAGCCTTAGAAGGGAACTATGAATCTTTAGCCATCCTTGGGTCCCCTACCAACAGCTGTAATTCATGATAAATACAATTTATCTTGTGGTTCTATAGTTTATCAAGTTGCTGGAGATCAGAATCAGCCTATGAATTCCCTCTGGTTTTGCTGTCGTTAGGCCAAATTCTGCCACCCTTACACTGAGTAGCAGCTGAGTCCAAAATCAGCATCACTGACTTCAAAGTGGGACTGGAGGCCAGACAGGGAAGCTGTTTCATCTGCCTCCAGCATGGATGTGAGGACAGGATAAGTGGGCAGCTTCTGAATCGCAAAAAGATAGGGTCCCTCCCATCTCAAAGTTGTTCTCCAAGTGGCCAAGTGTTTTACCTGTGCATTAGGAGTATCCTGAATACAAATAACTTGCAGAAATGCATCTGAAGGCTGATCAAAATGAGAAGGGGGAGAGTAAAACTTCTAGGCACAGATCAAGGCATAAGCATTATGTAACTGTAAAGATAACCAAGTTGCAGTTACCTCTGGAAAAAGTGGCTTTATGCTTCAGTGCCATCCCAAGTCACAACCTGCCGAGTAGGCAGGAGACCAAGATAAGATATATTTCTTCAATGGCTCAACTGTCTTAGGGCTGGAAGTTTATTAAGGGGCAAAATCACCCTAGGAATACCAAAATACCAGACGCCGTAAAGATGATGTAAATAATGTATGCTGATTTCTGCTAGTATTAACCCATTCAAAAAGTAGAATTAGCTGGAAAAGCAGGCTTTTAAAACACTGTAAAATGCCAAACAAATAGGGGAAGAAACATAAATATGGATATCATTTGCCCACAAAGAAAGCCAAGAGGATAAAACAGCAGTTTGTTTTGCAAAATATGATTCATTTGGATGCTGGCATGGATGTTTAACTTGTGTTATAGCCTCAAGCTTTAACTGGTGGACTGGGTTAAATTTTATTTTAGTTTAAAGTGAAATTAGTTTGGTGGTTTTAAGCAGGTGTCTACCAGTGATGTATCTGCAGAACAAAAACGACTACATATTTGACAATCTGTGATTAACAGAAGAGTGGCAGGGTTGTTTCAGACTATGTGATCATTGCATCAACAACAGAAAAATGTAAGGATTTCCTATATGGCTGCTGCTTCCAACTAATGCTGTTTGTTTTAATAAACACAATAGATAGATGCCGTAGACAGACAACTGTTGTAGATAGATATTGCAGCGAGATAGACATCTTCTGTTAGAGATGGATTGCACTAGTCCAGAAAAATTGTGGGTACCTCTGAATGCTGGCATGGGTTGAGACACACAGATAGACTCATAGACATGTAGGGCTGGAAGGGATCTCTAGAAGTCATAAAGTCAAGCTCCCTGTGCTGAGGCGGGACCAAATAAACCTAGACCATCCCTGACAGGTGTTTATCTAACCTGGTCTTAAAAGCCTCCAATGATTGGGATTCCGCAATCTCCCATGGAAGCCTATTCCAGGGCTTAATTACCCTTATAGTTGGAAAGTTTTTCTTAATCTGCAGCAAGGGAGATTTAGGTTCGTTATTAAGTCCATTACTTCTTGTCCTACCTTCAGCAGACACCAACATATGTCTTTGTGCTTTATGTATGTTCGCTTTGAGCCTTTTATTGCACATTCAGCTTTGGTTATGAAAGATGCTCCAGATCTGTTATAATGGTGCCAACTGCTGCCTCCAAAGGGTTAGATTGTCTCATCTGGAATGACTTTGCTGTAGCTGCGTGGGGAAGATCCTCCCAAATTGGTACCCTATAGGATTCTACAACATCATTCAACACAGACTGGTTCCATCTACTGAGAGACTAATGCTACTTCCAGAGGCTCCACTAGTTTTCCTTGGAGGTCCCCCTGCCTAATATGGATCTAACCCAACTCTATTTAGCTTGAGTGATCACTTCCCGAGTTTAAAAATCAAATTCCTTACAAAATATTTGACACTCTTTAATCACTCATGATTAAACCACTCATGTTATTCAGAGTTAGGAAAATATGCTACAATCTTAGGAGGGAATGTAGTTCAGGAATGTTCCATCTCTACCGCTTACACAGTGCCAGGTATGGACCTGATCTTGCAAGCTCTTCACCTGTGGAACTTCTATTGACTCCAAAGAAAGGTCTAAATGAGGGAGGCTCACAAAATTGGGCCATATGTTAATGTTTAATGTGGAGGATGACCAGCCAAGAATTCAGATTTTTAGGCATCATTTTGACACATGTACTCCTTGTAAGTAACAGATTCATCAAACAAAATATTCTTTAAAACATCCTTACGTTTGTGACAATAATTTTGATTCTGATAGTGAGGAATTGATATATGGGTTTCTGTTAAGAAGTTCAGCATACATAGGCTTCCAGGCCATAAAACAGTGGTCCCCAAAATGTTGAAGTCACTCCCCCCTTATTCCTAATGTAATCTGCCCCCAACCTGCCCCTTCCCCCTCCCCCCGAGAGCTGGGCTGCGGTCAGGAGTCGAGGCCAGGAGGTGGGCCAGGCCAGGAGTTGTGACTGGGGAAAAGGCCACAGCCAGGACTGAGGTGGAGCCAGAATAGAGCTGGAGGGAGAGCGGGGCTGGGTGGTGCTTCCTACCTACCCTCCATGGGCGCTGGCCTGGGTCCTGCCATGTTCCCCAAATGTTCCTCTGTGCCCCCTAATAGCGCACCCCACAGTTTGAGGACCACTGCCATACAGAAAAATGAAGCCTGGAGATCTGACTTCTGTATCTGACCAAGGTATTCATCAGGAAATTTGGCCAGGCCATAGAAACCTTTTTTCAAAATATGTGGATACTTTCCATGGGAAACTGCACAGGGGGTGGATACATCTCTCCTAGTTCATCAGTGTCACACACTCAGCACTACAGGGTCACAGAAGCTATTTTTATGCAACCTAGATATGAGCATGGCATGAGGATAGGTGCTCTGCTCAGACTTTCTTGGATAGGAATCTGGCCCCTAAAGCTCAAATATGAGAAACATACTGGTTCTCTGGCATACGTACTCTCATGACTATCTGTTAGGGTACCTTATGCCAATCAAGTGTGGCTTTAGAAGAATAGCGAAATCCAGGAAATTCCATCTTATTTTAAAAAGATCTTTTCATTGCCAAACAATCCTGAAGTGGAAGCACATGCTGTAGTACAAGGGGTCATCACAATAGTTGATGCTTGCCAGTATTAGGGCCAAATTTTCAGCAGCCCTCCACTTTTTCCGTGTATCAAAATTAGGTAACTCATTTAAACACCTGATCTAGACATACAAATAGATATGTGCATGCACAGAATTAACTGTGCTGGAAATTTGTCAACAAACACATCTAGATTGTGTAACTACTTAATAATCTGCTTCAGTTCTTGGAATTTTGTATGCACCAAAAGGAACAGCCTGAAAACTTTGCCTCTTCCACTTAAATCTTTCTTTGAAGGTCCTTCTCAAGAAAACTATGCATCATGTGAATCATCTGCTTCATGGTGAAAAATATCACAGTGGACAGTACCTTATAAGAAAAAAAGCCTAGATGAGACACAGAATGTCGATCAGCAACAAGAATTCATATACAAGCTACAACCTATAGAATTTTATGTTTTGCAAATAGAAGTAAAACCAAATAATTATATAAGTACATAAGCGGCCAAAATATTTTACTTACCCCTCATCCTTTTTCTACAAAATAACCCAACTTTTTTATCAGTTTTGCCAGCAAGGTCAATATAGTCATGCAACTCTAGTCATCAGGTCTGGAGAAAAGTTCCACCTGATCTAGGAACCTTTGTAGAGTCCTTTGAATATATACTAGAACTGAACATGGGTCTATTTTATCTGGTAACTTACGTCTAACAGTAGTCAGTGCTTCAGGAGGAAGGTGTACAGGCTTCAAATATTGTACCTACAATAATTTTGCAATACTAAACCATGGGATGAAGATAGAATTTCTCCCTGGCCACATCTACTGATTTTACTTTGTTCTGAATTGGTTATGCAACCAAAAATTTTTTTTTTAATTCCCTTCACAGAAAGTTTTGAAATTTTTGGTTTTCATTCCAAGTTGCCACTCACTGCTAGCATGTCTCCTTGAGTCTAGGTCTGGGAATGTAGCTCTCGCAGCATCAGGTGCCCCCGATCTCTTCTTGCTCTGCAATAGTCTACTTTCTGGTTACTTGGCCCTTCTGCTACATCATAATTTAGTGTACCTTTTCCAGGATGACAAAGTCCAACAGAACGACTGTCCAAATGCCTTCTATGAAAGGGTGTGCAGCCTTTGGAAATGAATCATTATGAACTGAACGTATTTGTTTTGAAGGCAGGGTGGCAGTGCAAGCTCTTCTTATGGAGAATATACAAGGTGATGTGTATGCCTCGCAAGAGAACATCTGGATTACATCTCATTGGAAGGGTGCAAAACTAAAATGTAAATTACTCTGTAGGTCAAAAATATTTTGTAATGCAACAAACCAGATTAAGTGATGATGTAAATAGAGCTATTTTTCACTTCTATAATGAAAGAGTAGGAGTGGAAACATGTAGCGTTTCTGAGAATCATTATTGTTCATCATGCAGCCCAACAGCAAAGACACCCACCCGAGAGAACTGAAGGTGAGCCATAGCACATTGGGAGGTCAAAATCTGGAAATCCAGAATCTGGTATCAATTGCATTATCTTTATTTTATTCCCCCCTCCTATTAGGCACAAAATCCCTTTGTAATCAGTGGGAGCTTTGCCCAACCAGAAATGTGCACAGCTCAACCACAATGAATGTGCCACTGTTCCATGCAACTGCATTATAATAGTGTTGCTAGTAGCATCATGTAGGGAACATACAGTAAAACTCCCTTAAATTGGCTAATTGGTTTCATATTCGCTTTTGTTGTTGCCGTTCCTCCAGTGATTGAACAAACTCAGCAGCTCTTTAATTTTTTTTGGCTTGGTCTGTGACCCTGCACAACCCAGCTCACTCTAAGCCTTTGGTGGTCCAAGACAGTACGACTAATAGGATAATGTGAAGCAAAGGAAAATGTAGGCTGAACAAAAGGGAAAAATTCCTAATGATGTGATCCATTAGATTATGGACTATACAGCCAAGAGAAATGATGGAAGCTTCTCAGGTCACTTCAAACTAGACTGGATAAAATGCTGGGAAATACAATGTGTAGAGTGATCCTACATTGAAAGGAAAATGGACATCATTAATTTTGATTCTTCTTTGCAACATTTAAGTTTGATTTGCTAAAGAAAGGAAAGAAAAACAAATTGCTTTTTATTTATTTATTTTTTTAATTCAGAGAATACTATCTCAAAAGTTTTGCTGTAGCATCACTTTCTGCTAATAATTTAGAAAAGTGCCTGTCCCTTCAGAATTGGCATTTAAGCTTAAAGAGTAACATCCTGCCTGCTTTATTTCAATTGGACATTCAAGTTGTTAAATGCTGCCTTTGATACCGAGGGGAAAATAAATTAATTTTCTGGGATTGAGCAACTAAGACCAAAACCAATCTAATTAGTTGAAAGTCTGATTGTCCAGCTATTCTGGCTTGATTTCAATTTGTAAGTTTTCCAAGACTTAAAAAATGACCCTGAATTTGAGTTTTTTCAAGGAGTTCAGTTTTTCTTTTCTTTCTGGAAATAAAATGTTCATTAGCAAAATGGATGATGCTATTGAGGGCCTAGTGAGAGAAAGATGACAATCCCAAACAGTAGTTCAGCTCATCAGCTGGTGTAAATCAACATATCTCCATTGGACTCTTTTCTGAATAAAAATACTTCTGTAGTTCAAACTTTTGTATAATGTTCATGTTTGTATAGCTAGGGATACCAACAAATAAAATGTGCATGGACAAGTACTGATTAATTGTATGGGATAAGGAATTTATTCACTCCCCGGATGCCAGCACAACATTACTGTAAGCATTAGAGAGACTATTACTGGAAAATCATGTCCAATTCTGGTGCCTACACTTTCAAAAGGATATTGAAAAACTAGAAAAGGTTCAGAAAAGATCTGTAAGAATGATTTAAGGTCTAGAAAACCTGCCTTACACTGAGAGACTAAAGAAGCTCCATCTATTTAGTTTATCCTTGAGAAGGTTAAGACATGACTTGTGGGGAGTACATTTTATAAGTACCTTTGTGGGGAGTACATTTCTGACAGCAGAGAGCTTTAACCTAGCAGCCAAAGGAATAACAAGATCAAATGGCTGGAAGCTGAGGCTAGACACGCTCAGATGAGAAATAGCCCCAAATTTGTAACAGTGAGGGTATTTGCCTAGTGGAACAATGTACCTGGGGAGATGGTGGATTCTGCATCACTTGAAGTATTTAAATCAAGACTGGAAATCTTGCAAAATATATGCTCTAGGTCAGTCAGAGGTTGTAGGCTTGATGCAGGAATTACTCGGTGAAATTGGTTAAACAGGAAGTCAGAGTAATCATAATGGTCCTTAAAATCTATGACTCTATGAATTATGTGTTTTCTGGTTTTAATGTTTACTTTTCTAGTGTTCTAAATTTCAGGGAAATCTCCCTCCTCAAGTCCATTGCCACAACTTATTACTTAGGAATAAAATACAACAGAGACTCTAATGACTGAGAGCACAGCAAAAGCCACTTCCTTTAACTAGCTTCTTATGGATGGCAACTTCTATCTTCCACAAAAGCAGTCAATTTATAATTATGAGACAGTAACATTCAGAAAGAATGACTGTATGCACTACAGTGACAAGAAGCCTGAGCTAAGGCGTTTCACAGACTAAAGTATGCCTGAAATATACAGGAATAAACAGAAAAAGGCCAGACCAATTTTCCTGTCTTTGAAGTAAGTGGAAATTTTGTAGAGCTGGGCCCCAAAAGAATAAAAAGTAGGAAATGAAATTTCCATTTCATGGGAAATTCTCACATTTCAACATTTGTTTTCATCCCAAATCAGAATTAGAAGTTGAACTTTTGAAATTGGCCATAAAATAGAAATTTAAAAGCCAAACTCAGAAATGCTGAAATGCTTCATTTCAAGATTTTCAATCAAAATGAAACATTTCAGCATTCATTTTGGTTTGATGAAATGATCACAAAATTTTATTGTGAATTATTACTTCAACTTTAAACTGCATTTTGGAATTATGTACACATTGCCCTATGGGAACTGTAGTTCTGACCTGCATTCTCTTCTACATGCCAGACTGTTCTATGTGCCATATGGCTGAACTGCATATCCATTTGGGTCATTTCAACAAACAAAAATATTCGATTCTGACTTCAATGCCTAAAATTTCTCCTCTTGCAGAACTGAGGCTTTATTGGCTCCAGTGGGAATTCAGCATGCTTAAGGACTGCAGTAATAGGCCCCAGCATATCGGTTTAGCCCATGGTAGAAATGGGGCAAGGAGATAATTTGGAGTCCAAGTCTAGATCCTGACATTTTTCAAAGTTCAAGCATGTTTAGGCTGGGGCTTTTGGTTTGGCTCTATGTGCAGATATTTGCATTTTAAAATATTTCTGTTGCTCCCTTTTGCATTCCATCACCTTTCTTGTGGCCACTTACACTGAAAAGCATCATTAATGTCAAATATATTTTTTTAAGAGAAAACTCTAAACAAAACTCCTAAAACATCCAGGATTCTGAAAGCAATTTATTTTACAGTGACGCAGAGGAGGGAGATGGCAAAACAAAATCTTAGTAATCTTCCAGATCATCACTGTGTGGACACAGGATTATTATCCAGCCTAGTTTCCCAGTTCTTTTGCAGATCTTTTCTTTCCTGCTTTCTTTTTTTTTTTGTTTCAAAAGCAAAACGAGAGGGAGGCCAACCCCATAGACCCTTTGACTGACCTCCTCACCTTGCCCCAGTTCTACATATCAGCAGCCAATTATGTATGCGCTTGCCCATGTCATAATGGTGGAGGCAAGTTAGTGCTTTCTGGCTTATTTTAAGTACTCTTAGACTCTTTCGTGTCCTTTAGAGAAGTAGGACAGGCTGACCTCTTTGCCACATAATCTGAGTGTAAGTTAAAAAAGAAGCCCAGAATTTTTCCTTTTAGAATAGTGCCATTGCTGACAATCCACAATCCAACCAGTGCAGCTTTAATGTTTAATTGGATGACTGGGTTCTAAAGCAGAGGCATTCTTTAACCCGTCTGACTCTGTCTGCCCCCATCCCCCTGCCTCACAGCAACCTCACTCGAGTTATCAAAGTGTCATTAGTAGAGACAGCTGCATGTAAACAACAGAAATGTCAACACAACTGTCTCGGTCAACAGGAATTTAACTTTAATCTGTTCATTACTTAAAGATATATCATCCCCTTTCTGTGTTGTTATCTACATCACTTTGAGACAAAGGCAGAAAACAAATTGACACCAGGGGAAAAAAAATAAAGCCACCCATCCAACCAACCCGGCTTCATCCAGGCTGCGTCCGTTCAGAATTTCCAACTGATCCCCCCATATATGTATATATATTTTCTGGGTTGAGGCTGACAAGGGGTCAGGAGTTCCTTGTTTAGCTGGAAACAGATATTATATATTTATAAATGTAAACCTGGAGAACTGCCAAAGTCCTGCATTTAAGTGATTAACAAATGTTTCCCTTCAAGTGGACACTTCTTGTTCTAAATATATTTGACAAGAATGTAAAGAGTCAACTGGAGGGTAGATAGGGCATACCACAAGCATTTTCTGCGGAGGCTGCCAGGATTACAGGGACTGGGCTTAGGCCCGCATGTCTACGTTTGCCTGGTGCCAGCTGAGTTCATGTTGCTTGTGGGCAGACTGCCAGCAGAATGCAGCTTCCCTGCTGTTTAACGACAATGGATTTACTGCTTCTCTGCATATTGGTGTTATTTTGTGTAAACAAGGTTAACACTCCTTTTAAATTATATACACCACCTGGTGACTGAGTGTGTGACCTTGGCAACCATCTTTCACCTGGCTTCCAAAAGAGATGGATACCGGAGCTGTGACTTCAGCCTGTCTATCTGTCATTGTTCTTTCAGCACACTGTCCAATAACAATATAGAATACTGAACAGTGTAAGAAACCAAATTATGGTGACTACTTCCATCCCTACAATATATAAAATTTAGAGGTGGGAAAATGCTATTGATTAGAGAGAGGGATTATCATTCTATTAAGGCTGAGTCTTGCATTTTATTAAAGGCCCTATTCTGAAGGTCCACTCCCCCTCTTCTGCAAAGCAATCCAATACACCTACATTTTTTTTCTGTTTCCTGAGGAAATTCCACCTCCCCACACACCCCCAAAAATAAAAAAGACTGGAAGGAATCAGACAAGACCTCCATTAAGTCTGACAGTTTGGAAAATAGGATGCTCCAGAATAAGGTTAGGAAAGTTTTGCAAATATAAAACATGTCTATCTCAAAAGTGGCTTGGCCTCCATGCTCCCCAATTAGTTTATTCTGTTGTCCTCAGTATGGACTGGTACCTTTGACTATTTTTGGAAAGCTCAGATTATTAATTTGGAAGTTGTTTATTATGGTATTTAAAAAATTATGAGAATTCCACATTGGTTAAAGATTCTGTAATCTGTACCTGATAAAGGCCAAGAAGTCCACAGCCAAATCAGCAGTGCGTACGGGTTTTAAGGCAAACTCTTAAAACCCTTAATCAAACCACCAATGTTTACTTTAGGTGGTATAGAAATCTGGTGGGTCTCTGGCAACTGTATACTTTGCATGGGCTTGGCATATATAAAGCCCTCAGGTTCCCTGGCTGAAACTTAGACGGGGCTTTATAAACTCTGCAGAAACAGGAGACCCACCAGGTCCAAAGTAGCTCATAAAGTTTACAGGAGTAGAAAGAGCTGCTGGGGCCAAGCGTTGTAGATATCATACCTGAGGGGGCAATGAGGTCTCAAGCTTCATTGGCCTTTTCAGAGCCTGACGGGTTTATGAACTCTGAGGATATGAATACACTGAAGCTAGGAGCACACTTTCCAGCATGGATAGACAGACCCACCTTAGTATGGCTCAAGGTAGCATACTAAAAATATCAGTGTGGACATTGTGGCACCAGCAGAGACTTGGGTTAGTCACCCATGTCCAGACTCACCTGATACCTGCGGTCCAAACTCAGGAGGCTATCTGAGCATCTGATGGTGCCACAACGTCCACACTGCTGTGTTTACCATGCTAGCTTGAGCCAAGCTACAGTGAGTCTGTCTACCCAGGTTGGAAGGTATGTGCCAAGCTACAGTATGGACGTACCCTGAAAGACCACAGGAAGCCGCTGTGGTTCCTGGATGGTCATCAGCTCCCCAAGTGCGGGCTGCACTCAGAGCTTCTGCCTCGTAGGGGATTCTAATCTTCATAGATAAAGACCTTTGGATGAGACTTCCATATATTTCCCAGCTCACGCAGCTCATCTTTGACTGGCTGGGAGTTTAGTCACTTGGGCAGGACTTTCCCTAGCCCTGGGTTAATCTAGGCAGGTGAATTTCAGCCTGTTCAGTTTAAATGGAGGCAAAGGACATTTTACTGATGTTTACATCCAAATTGGTGGGTGTTTGTTACATATGTGCAGATCGCCCTACACTCAATCTCATTATTCATATAAATCCTTATTTGAATTCTACTAAGCACTTGGCTTATTTGACACCCTGTGGTGGTGAGTTCCCCAAGCTAATTGTACATAGTGTAAGTATTTCCTATTAATAGTTTTAAATTTACTACCTTTCAATTTAATTGATTATCCTCTCATTGTTCTTCTCAGCAAGTTCTTCTGAAGAAGGAAGACTCTTTGTATTCATAAAGGTTTCTCTTCTTTCTTGCTTCAGGGACTGGAGTTTTCTCTGAGGTCTTCACCAACTGTGTAAAAGTGTCCTTTGTGTCAGCAGCAGGGGCTACCTGATGGACCCACTTGGTCTGGCCCTTGCAGAGGATTATTTAGGAGTGCTGACTGAGACCTCTGTTTCCCTGAAATTCCCCTGACTGATCTCCCACAATGGAAGTCTCTTTCTTCTCACCTTATAATTCCCTACTTTTCTTGAGGAAAAATGTCAGGTTTATAACTGGTTCAAATTCTGGTGACCTTTCTCTGCCTCCATAGGATATTTTCTGAAGACGTGTGCTCTTGTTTGTATAGCAAAAGGAGCCAAGACCAGTGCTCCAGACAGAAAACTTTGGAGCTGTTTTTAAGAAGAGAGGATTTACCAAACTATATTGGATCCAACCAGGGGCCCACCTCGTCCAGAAACCTGTCTCTGACAATGGCCTACAGTAGATACTTCAGAGTAAGGTGAAAAGAAGCCTGCAGTGGACAATTATAGAATTACTTGGTCATAGGGGAAGTTTTTTCCTATCCTCTGTCAATTAGTAGTTGCTGAATAAGAGGAGACAATTAAGAATCTGCACAAATAGATACATATATTTACATGAGTCTTTCTGGCTTGTCAGGCTTCCAAATAAATGTTAAACTCCACAAGGGTAGTGCCATCTAATACAGTGAAGGTTGCGCAACAATTTCCATTACAAGGCCCTGTTTTCAGTTGTTTCCTAAAGAGAGACCATTCAGGCTGACGTTTTCCATGCCGGGCATCTGTCTAAGGCTGATTTTTTTATTTCTTATTTGAAAAGTTTCAGCTAAAATATTTCAGTCATCTCCGAGAATGAGATTACAGAAAAATACATTATTTTCCCCCATTTTTTTTTACAACAGCTTAATTGAGATGTACCAGGACCTTCCTACATTGGGGTAAGGACTTGAAATTTGCTAGAGAGGTTGCCCTGGTGTTATAGAAGTGTCTTTTGCTGTCCCTGTATAAATTTGTCCAAAATTTGGCCAAGTTATAAGCTTCTCAAAAATCTCAGTTTGCACATACTCAGTAAATGCTGGATCTCCCCAAATTCAGTGAGCATGCTCCAACCTCTCCTAGTTCCTCCACCACACTACACATGTGGCATTGCCACTGAGCAACTGCTAATGCTGGTACCCAAACTGTGTTGGGGAGAATGAAGAATACTTTAATTCTGGCATTTCCTAATTTTTGAGTGCTTGACTTTGCAACTGTAATATTCTGCTAAGTAGGGGTTTATCTATAGAAGTAGTGTCTACAGGAACTACAGAATTAAGGATGTGTTGAGATTTGTATATAGATACATAAATAAGGTCACACAGCCTGCCACAGGAAGATTATAAACTACACATACACACACACACATATACACACAACTTTGGTGAGTGTATTGAGGTGTGGCTGTTAAATGCACTCAACCTGCTGGAATCAGGGCACTCATTCTCCTATTTAACTTTTCTTATCTTCGCTGTTTCTCTGCTGTGGAGCTCTGCTAGTGAGTTAGGTTTGGGAAAACAAGAAAACTTGAATAAAATGTAGTGAGTCTGCTGGGATTTCTCTGCTTGTATCATATTTCAGTTTCCCTTCCACGCCCTCCTCCTTGCCTCTTGTTGCACTGTATGAGCGTGCTCTGTGTGTGCGTGTGTATGTCCGTGCCAGCTAGATGCCAGCAGAAACCAGATAAAAAAAATGGTTAATTTGATCAGTCTCTCACTGGCTGTGTTTCTCTCCGAGTCTCTTATTGTCTCCTATGGTGTTGTTGCCTCTAGGGTTGGATTTTTGCCAGTTGGGTGCCAGAAGCCAAAGAAAACAAATAGATACATAGTAGGGATAGCAGAGATTAAAATACCTACCATTCTAAATTACCTATGGGTAGTTTATAAATACCAGTTTGTCAAGAGTACCTGATCCAATTTTATTCTCCAGAGGGCTTCTGACAAGGGAGGAGGGGATCTGTTTTGGGGGTTTCTTAAAATCCTTAACAGACGTTGTTCCACATTACTTTAGCTTATGTCTGACAATGATGGATCCAGGAAAGTTGACCTTTCCCCTTCCCCCTCCAAAATTGGGGGAGGGGGGGAAATCAGAGGTAGAGAAGTAAATACCTTTTGTTACCTGCAAAGCACGTGGTGGTTTTTTTAAAACTTTCCACTTGAATTGGAACTGCACATTCCTACAACGTTCATACTTATAAGCAGATTGACCACATGTCTCAGCTATACCAGACTATCCTCAAATAAGCACTGGGATCAGTTCCACATCCTTGGGCAAAACCAATGTTCTGGAGCTAAGATTTTGTACTTAACTATAAGATAGCTGAGTGGATTTTGCTTTAATAAGATTAAACTGAGCATGCATTTATCTGATCCAGGTAATGTGTGAAGTCAGTAGAGAATAAGGAAAAGAAATTATAGGGAAGAGGGTAGATTGGAGGTGAGGAATTATTAGAGAGATATTGCAGGTAAATCCAGTGATGGGTAGTTTTTATTGCTTATTCTCGTGTCTCTTCATCATGCCAATCATTCATTAAAACATTCCTTCTTGCTATTTTATTACTCTTGGAAAAGACCATCTGAATATGGATATGTTCAGAAATGGAATGAAAGAAGAGTGTGCCATATTTGTTGTTTTGTCATTAATAAAACAAGCTTTACTGTAATTGTAGCAAAGAAAGATGATTGTCTTACCCCCAATTTACTCAAGCCTCATAAAAACATTCTATGGTTATTTATAGGTGGATTGAGGACGTCATATAGATTTGTTTTAGAAAAGCCATAGATAAAACTAGGAGTGTTGGAATAAAATTTTGCAATAAAATTAGAGTTCAGGTTGATTTTCGGCGGTGGGGGTGTGTAGTTCTCAGAGAGGGAGGTGTATTTGGCTGGAGAATTGTCTCTCAAGGCAAGCAGTGGAAGCTCCATCACTCGGGGCTAGAAAATGAACTACGAGGAACAACTCTGTTGGCAAGGAGGTGGGCTGGATGACCTAACAGGATTATTCCCTCTCTCACTTCTATGATTCCTTCCAGCCTTTAATAAAATTCCAAAACTAATCCATCTCTGCAAGGTCTATTCAAATATTTGTCCTAGGGAAAAGCAGCTCCACAGTTTGAGTAACAGAAGCTGTCCTTGGAACGTATAGCCTAATAGAAGTAAAACTCAAAACAGGCTCCTCTCTGCATTTTTTTTTTCTACGAGAACCACAATCTTACTAGGATTATGGCAATAGCAGAAGAGCAGAACAACGGGCAAGTTTGTTTCCTTCACTATTTCCAAAACAAACAGTTACAGGAAGCACACTGCTCTCTTCATTATAGCTCTGCAGAAAGACCTTATTAAACTAAGTATGTTACAGGAGATGCAGAAGCAGATCAATATGTGGTTAAGTATTTTAGCCCTAGTTTTATGATGTTTGACAGTGATGACATCATAGTTTGTAGGCCCCCACATAAGATGACTCCGTCTCTCTTTGAGAAGAGCAATACCACTAAAAACATATCAGGAGATGGTTTGAAGTAAAGTAGTAAAAAAAAGAAAGATACACTAATTTCTGGTCCAATGTGCAAAGGTAAATCAGTCTGATACCTGAAAACATCATCCACAGGTGGTTGAGACCCAGAATAATTTCCAGGAAACATCTGCCTTGAGTTTTGCCATGCTTTGTCTCATCAGGATGTACTCTGTGTCTCTACACTAGCATATGTGAGAAAACCTCATGGGAACATGAGCGGGAGATGAATGAAGAGTTTCATATATGAGCAATGGGTTTTCTCTCTGTCTGGTGAGTATCCTTCCAAACCACCTTAAGTTAACTAATTGGCAGGAGCTATAGACTATAAATAGTTCAGCAGTAACATACATACACAGATCTCTTTAGAAATGGCCACCTAGTTGGGCTTGTGTTTGCTCCTAGAAGGCCAGTAGCCAGATCAGAGTTTGTAAGAAGAGTTATAGTTATTATAGAGCCAAGAGAGAGGCAAGATTTGTTAACACTGATGATAAACCTCCTACACAAAAAAGTTTGTGCCAGTCCTGCTGCTCCCCACTTCTCCAGTTAGGTTCAGAGTTTCCCCAGAGCAGGAAATTGTTTTAGCTTTGATTAGATAGCACAGATGTACCAAAATGTGTAACACATACCATACACTCTTTAGTTTCATATCATCTGCACAACAGTTCTTTGTGGCCTTTTAACAGTCCATTGAGTGGAAGAAGAAGAGGAAAAGATACTGTACACTTGCTGGAAGTATTCACTAAATATCACCTTTTTTTATCTTGCTAGGAATCTGTTTTTCAGTATGTAGAGAGGCCAACAGGAAAGACATGCAGATATTTGCTATGACAAAGTGGGAAACCTTTCATCTGACACTATTCTTTCAAGGATCCTTAAAAAAAAAAAAAAAAAAAAAAAGCTTTATAATTAAGTCTCACAATACCTCTGTGAGAAAGAAAAGCATTCATTTTACAGTTGGGTAAAGTGAGTCACAGAGAGGTTAAGTGATTTGACCAGCAACATTCAAAGAGTCTGTAACACCTTGTGGAATAGACGTCAGGACAGGAGTTCTGGCATCTAGTTTTCTGATCTAACCACTGGACAGAACAAAGAGCAGCATTCTCCTTTGTTTTTCCTATTTGACACTATAGTCTCCTTGCATGGCCCACAGTGATCCTTCCCTCCTTTAATTCTTCAATATAAGATTTATGATGTTCTACAAATTTAGGGCCTGCAGTTCTAACTGCAGAAACATTATTGCTGGTACTGAAACCATGCTTAACATACGATGCAAGTGCTCTAGCTCTTACTATTGCTTCAAAAGACAGTTTGTCTTGAGACTATTAATAATTTTACATGAGTGGATAAAAGAGAATGAAAAATGTTCCCATTTCTTTTCTTTGAGAGCAATGAAGTGCTTCAAAATGTAACTAATGGCAGCCAGATACCAGGGGTATGGGCATTTGAGGAATAATGGGTCTTTAAGGCTGAGATTATTTAAAGCTGCCTAATTCATTTTAATTAATGGGAATTGGGCATCCAAAATCTCATCTGAAATTTCTACCCTTATGTTATTTAATTAAGCAATAAAGATGGAATCCTGGGGCATTTTTTGAGGACTAGCTGTGAGGAGTTGATGATCCAAATCATATGTATTCCATGTTCTACTGACATTAGGGTACTTATTCAAACTTATTCAAACAATTTCTGAAACATATGAGGTTTGCCCATCAAGGTTAGCCCATCGCCAATGGGAGAACTTGTAGTCTAAAGGATAAAGCAGACTGCCCTTCTGGGATCTCTCTGACTGCTGGTTCTTAGGAAGGCATTACTCTACCCCAATGGTGCTCAATCTATTTACCATTATGGGCTGCGTATGCAGCTCTCTGTGTGTTATGTGGGCCACATCCACACAATATATATACTACCTGTATGTCCCTGAGGATGTCACATGGGCCACAGCTGTGTGCTGATTGGGCCACACGAGGCCCATGGCCCATGGGTTGAGAACCACTGCTTTAACCAAATTCTTGTTTGCAATGAAATCTCATGCACACACTGGGCAAAATTGATTTCTGATGGAACTCCACTGACTTCTGTGGACATACTTTGTGGGTGAATTTGTCCTACTGGTTCCATCTGAGATACTCTTTGGAGACTCATATTTAGAACAACACTCAAAGCCTCAGGTAATAATCAGTGAGTTTGATTTGAAAAAGAACTGGTACAAAAATATAATATCTCTTTAATATTAAGGAATCCCAAATTAAACAGCAAGACAAATGCAGTATGTAATCCAAGGTCTTTATATCCCTACCTATAAATATTGCTTCCAGGAAGCGAGACTACTCATATCCCCAGATATCTCAGATCCTATTATTTCAGCAACCACAGGATTTATGCATCATTCCTATTTGAACCTGATGGTTTAGATGTTTTGCTTTTCAAACAGACGGTGCAGTGGACATACTACATTTCTCAGACCTGTATTTCAGCAGAACTAATTTTTTTTTAAACAAAAAAATCATTCAGGACCCAAAATAGACATAAACAGTTCTCCCCTCTTCTTAACTGTGTTTTTGAAAAGCAGACATGTAAAATCTTTTGTAGTCCTGGGTTCAAAGATCCCTTTTGTTGAAACACGGGAGCACTGTAATTGGTTGAGTACTGCCATCCAGTCTGAGAGGATGACCTTTCACACCCTGCCCTAAAAGAGCACTATAGAAAGAGAGGTGGCGTAATCTGGGTTAAAGGCTTCTTACTAACATGTTGAGAGCTTGTTTCGCACACACACAAACAGTTGCAAGAAAGCCCCAGCCTGATGATAACTTAGCACTTTAGCATGTTGCTCTTGAGACAGCCCTCTTCTGAGAGAATAAAGACAGGCCCCTTAGTTGAAATGCAGGCCTGAAACTCTTCATAGACACCAGTAACAAGCAACTGTTATGAGTGAAAAAGAAAGTGAAAAGAGATTAGAACACAAAAGGGGCTATCCCTGTTACAGTGGTCTGGTTCTAGAGCTGCAAACTCCCAGCCCTGAATCTTTTTACAGGATGAGGATGTTACAATCCCTGCTCTTGGAACTGAAATAAATCTCCAGCCTTTCAGGGCAATAATTCTCATCACGATTTTAAGGAAAAAAACTTTTCGAGGTCTGTCTTTCCACAGTTTGTTCTTGGATGAAGGAAGAGGAGGGAAGGTGATGGGCCTCTGATGATACTCAGAAAGTAAAAACTCAGGGCTGGGATATTTTTAGGATTTTAGGAGCAGGAAGGAGGAATTGATACGAGGCTCAAATCATTATAAAAATGACTATATTGTTATTACTTATTATATAGGGCCAGATTCTGATACCCTGACTTAGGCTGAGTAGCACCTTACTCTGTGAGTAGTTTTGGGACTTTTGCCTTTAACTTTAGCTGGGCTAGGATTTCACCCATTGACTTCAACTAGTGGAGTAAGGTCCTAGTCAACATGAGTTAAGGTATCAAAATCTGGCCCTTAGTTTACCATGGCTTTCATAGTGTGCTAGCCACTTTCCAAAAACAGTGGAAGACACAATCCATGCCCTGAGCAGATTACAACCAAACAAGATAAAATATATCAAAAGGAGAATACAAGATACAACACAGAAGCTGAATGATTAGAGTGATGACTGGCCACATCTTGATAGTCCCATGTTTGATTGGTATTTGTTTATTCATTATTTTTACTAATATTGGTAACAGTTCCATATATATAGCTACAGAGATTCATTCATAGCCACTGCCTACTCCATCCACTTACTATTATTAACCTCTGTATCATTGTATTAGCTCTTACACTGTTGCCCTTTGCTTGCTGGCTTTTCATAACCATTTCCCAGTTTTTTTCCTCCTTCCTTGTCACAGATCTAGATTTTAATAGTTTCACCTTTTAAAATCGGATTATGAATTTTAACATACATTTGTATTCAATAGGTGGCCGATTTCTATGATTTTCAATGATGTACTATTTTAACATTTACTTATTAATTACATTTTATATACACACCCACAATACAAATCTGAGTGTGTACCTATTTATTTACTAAACTAAACTGTTATTTACGAGTCTATGCCAATTTATGCACTATACTATACTATATGTCATTGTTTTATACAAATAATAATACATAGGTATACACATATATATTGTTCCTTATACTTACATTAGAAACAAATAATAATTTTGATTTCAATTGTTTGGCTCTACTCCTTAAACAGTTATGTCTCATTCTGTTTGCATAAAGAAAAACATGAAGGTAAAATTCTGTATTTATATCATAATACTAGGTTCTTCTACTGGGCTTTATTCATTAGCAAACAAACAAATAAAAAAAGGGGGCCCTTTTCTTTCATGTAAGGTCATGGAGCCTTCAGCTGACTGGAGGAGGTGGTTGGATTTCAGAAGCCATGGTATCTTATCTCATTCATTGTGGCAATCTGCATATTGTCTATGTGGATCTTTATGCTGCAGTGTATCAGATGATTTAATGTTTGCGATTTGTAGCTGTACTATTATGATGATGATTTATTTTTGTTAGGTTATTATGTTACTCTGGCTTTTTGTGGCCGCTGATGAGGAATTAAGTCCAGTTGGCCAAATCCATATTTTCTCTTTCTGGTGATGATGATCCACGCTTTCATTCTTGTTATTCCCCATTGGGGTGTCTTTAACTTTAAAATCTGCCTGAGCTGACAACCAAGCTAACAACTTACCCCTGAAGGAAGGAGCCTGGGGACGAGGTGTTAAGAGGAGCCCTGATGGCTCAGGACATAGAGTCAGTAGGTAACTTAATTTTCTATGGCCACAACTTTGTATGATTAGGATTGCTGAATCAAGCACAGTGGGATGGGAGAGCTCATAGAGCACCTGAGAAAAAGGAGTCTTGAAGGCGGTTTCTCAGTGAAAAGGATTCAAACTTGTATAAGGCTAATTGCTAATTGGTTAAAACCTGCATCTTTCACCTCTGGAAAGCTGGGTTCAAATCCTGTTTAGGTTACACAAGAAAAATACATTTGTAATCTCATCATAGTCTCTGGTGGACATATGTCTTCACATCACAAAATACAACACAATGCAGCATGATTGACAGCCTCTGCTTAGGAGAAGGCCACAACTACAGTAGAAAATAGTGCAGCTGTTCACAACCAAGTAGCATTGGCAGAGTTGTGTGAGGATGCTTGCATGCCATGCCTCCCGGCAGTAGTTAATGTTCCTGGTCCCTCACTTCTAAGATCACCAAATTCTATCTCCCTCTCTCGCATACATAACATATACAATATAATAAGGCTACTAACTAAATGCTAGCTCACTTTATATGCGATGGGAAAGTCTGCAAGCCTACAAAATCAATGTTACAAATATATCCAAGCAGAAGAATTTAAGAACTCTACAGACAAAAACTAACAATAAAGAAATCTGCAAATCTTATGTTTTAGCTCTGCCACATCAGAAGTAAAAAGTACAGGAAAATGGAACAAAGGTGAAATACATGACAAATAATCCACATGGAAATCCATAAAGCAAATTTATTTGTGCCATCTCTTGCAGAAAGGTCTGTGCAACAATTCTGTAGCATTGCCACTGGGGTTTCTGAAACACACCAAGCCATTTGGTTATCTTCATCAGTCTGGTGATCAACATTTTGGATGCCCATGAATAACTGGAATCTGATCACCTTAAGCACAAATTCAACAAAGGTTTTTTCAAGTTCATCATCACATCTGAGATTGCATCATTCATAGTGGCATTTATAGCCATCAGTACTATACAACCCATGGTAACAGATGACTTTGCATGCTGAAAGAGGCCATGAAAGGTCTTTCATACTGTTTCCTGCTCCTAATGACAGCTTTTACTGCCAGTTAGGACAGAATCCAAACACATGAAGTCACGATGGCTGTAGGTGTTGATTTGGATATGAAATGTACAACTTAGCTTGCGCAGCACTGATTCATTGAGACAGGTTTTTTTAATGCATTTACAGTATACAGTTTGCTGAAAAAAATAAGTAAAGTGGAAGGGAAGGTGGACATTTTATATGACACTTTAATTTGCCCTTTAAAAAAGCCATTTTCTGTATAGAAATAGCTTTTTAAAAGACAGTAACGTTTCAGACACACACATGCACAAAGTCCCCATTTGGATATCATGTGTTTGGATTCTGTCCTAAGTGGCCAAAAGAGAATATTCACAATATGCGTTGCTTTAGTGAAAATATTTCTACCAAGGATGCGACTGACATGTCTGTCTTTAAGTGAATGCATCCACTAGCATATATTCTCTCTGTGTGTATCTTCATGTTTAGATGGATTGTTTTGTGTATATGTACACTTATGAATATCTTCAATTTTTTGCAGTCATGAATTCATTCTTCAGTTTTTAAAATAGTGTTCATTTGCAAAAAATTATCAGTTTCATGGAAGAAATTGGTGTTTTATCTGGAAATTACCTTTCTTTAGGTTAGAATGCGTTTTCATGCACTGTAGGGGAATACTTTACAGTTATTTTCATTTCTTTGAAACTGGGCCATTAATAATAATAAAAACAACTATTTTTCAACTTATAGATGTTAGAAGGCCTGTAACTGAGCTGAAACATAATATCTGCAAGGCACCCCAGCCTCATTTGTAGTCCTGTGTAAATTTCAGGCTCTGGCGGGCTGGATGGAACCTGTACTGAGCGCAGGTTTGTTTCACTCCAGACCTAGCCTGGTGTTGATAGCTCTTAGCTGGGCGGTCTTGCATTTGTTTTTGGAGTATAGTGTAATATAAAAAGTAATCCCCTTCTGATGACAGAAGCTTCAAGTGGTTACAAGTAGCAGGCCTGTTTTCAGATGCCTGAGGTAACTATTGAAAAGGTGTGAGGAAAAGCAATAATTAATTACATCTATCAGTTTAAGTGGGGGAAATGATATATGATAAGGTACTTTTGTTGCAACTGCTTTAGTTCAACCCCCAGACAGTATTTTCAGTGTAGGGAGCATCAAGCTGCAGTGCATTTTTCTGTGGCCAAAAGTTGTATTTAAGTACTCATCAAATGTAATTTTACACCTATCAAATGTTAGAAATAAGCAACTATAATGCATAACGGGGGGAAATGCTGGAAAAAAGAAAAAAACAAAACAAAACCCAATAACTGGAACATGCATTCTTGCTGAATTAACTACATTCATAATCAAGTGGGAGTGATTTACTCTTACACAAGACTTCTAGTTTTATTGAATTAACAGCACTATTATGATGGGTGGAGAAGAAGGAAAGATGAAACTATTATTGACTTTCTTTCTAATATTAATTATTAGGAGTTATATGGGATGTATATTTTTACAGAGTCATATAAGTTGCACTAGCACCCAAGTATATGCTGCTTATGCAAAGAAACATAAAAATCAGCACATAAATAAACCAGAGTGGTTAGCAAAATATTTTTTTTTCTTAACTTGAATTAATTTCACATTTCTCCTAGATGTGGAAGCAGAAAAAAAAAAAAAAAAAAAAAAGGAGGAGACAGATTTGGATTCCAACCTTAGCCTAAAACCAAAAATATTTCATTACTGATCTTCAAATTGAAGCAAAAAATGTTGCCACATTTGAAATGATATGAATCTAGGATTGTTCCCCATCTAAAAGATTAATATTTTCAATGAAAACTTTGGAATCCACATAGCTAGCCCAAAGCTTTCAGCTGTTTATTCTTCTAGTTAGAAAATCCCAGTACCCTCTAAAAAAACCCAAACCAAATCAAAACAAAAACTATTGAGTTAATTTTGTGGAATTATTTTAATAAACCCTACTTGCAGCATACAGATTTGCCTTGTGGTTTGTGGTAAGTTTGTAGAGGTTTTGTAAGCAAACCCAAATGTGGTGACAGCAAAACCTTTCCAAAGCACAGGCTTTTATACTTTAAGCACAGAATTTCCTTTTGTAGTTGTGTGCGACGTGTTTTTGGATAATAAATATCTGTAGTAATGTTTCCTTGGATTGGATTAAAGGCTTGTGCCTCTGTTTTGAATGGCTGTATTTGGAGTGGTTTGGGTTGCATATATTTCCTTAGAATTTGAACACTTCTTAAAGGCAGCATATAATTACCCAGGACCTGATCTTGACTTTCCGAAGAGGGTGATCATCAGCAATAGCCAATTATCAATATATCTCCCCATTACCTCAGATAATCATAGGGCCAGATTCTCAGATTGCCCAGTAGGAGAAGCTGAGATGGGTGGCTAACAAGGAGCCAACTGCAGCTCCTTAATTCTCAGCTGGCTCTGATGCATTTTAGAGGCTTCTCTAATCTGTAAAAATTGGTAACATTTTTGTTCCTAAAGTTAAAGGGACTCCTCAGCAAGAAAGGGGAGGCTGCCTTCCTTTCACCTTAGGCAACAGCACAATGAGAGCAGAGCAAGACAGGGAATGCAGCTTATAGATTTTATGAAATGAGGACCAGCAGCATATGTCTGTCAGAAGTTTTCAAACTTTATATTTCATGATTTCATCATCTTTGGTTCTAAACCAGGAAAGAATAAGTATGTGACATTCCCGGATTGTCTCCCATTTTCGCAGGGGATGGGATTAGGGCAGAAGGAATCACATTAGCAGGAGAAGTGGGTTTCTCTTCATATGTAATAAAAAAATTAAATGAAGTGTTTCTTTAAAAAAACCAGTAATGAACATGCGGTCAAATGCAAGCCCATAGAAAACATGACATGTTTTTTGGTAGGGAGTCTCTGTAGCAAATCAGTAAAAGTTGGTTCCTGTAATGAGTTAAAATATTCCAAAAGCTTAAAGCGTCTATCGCAGTTGACCTTTAAGGCATGTAGCAGCAAAGAAGTTAATACACTTTGCACATGTTGCAGAGCAACAGGTGGTAGAAAAACCCATACGAGCTCCTTGCATTCCTTACCTTTCAAACTGGTGGCCCCTGGTATTCTGGGCTTTACACCACCTCCCCCAGGCTCTGACTGACAAGCTAATCGGTGTGCTGGGAAGCCCTAAGCTATTGATTCCACTGTAACAGAACACCTCCCAGTCAATGAAACTGCAATGAAATGCTTCAACAACGAAGAAAGGGAGGCATTAGACTGTTGAGCAACTGGAAGAAATTTGCTTGTTGGTAGTGCGGCAGAAATGAAAAGGCTCTCGGGGGCACAAGCTTGAAAAGCCAGGTTATTAAAAAAGCCACAAAGCTGGAGTCTGGCTGAGTAGAGAAAAATAGTTATGGCTCAGTTAGGCGTATCTAAAAGGAGGAGGGAGGGGAACGCAGCTTTCAAAATTGCGTTAATCCCCCATGTACTTAATTTCTTTTCTTTTATGGCAACTTGTTGTATAGCAACAAGTATTCAAGCAGTTAATAATTTTAAACAGTTTGGTTTTCTGTAGGCAATATATTTTTAGCTTTAATTAAAATTTTATTTTAGTAGGAGGAAAAATATTAAAATGACATTTTGATCCATCCTCTAAGATTGAAAATGTATGATAATATGAATATTTTATTAGACAAACTATTATTAAACAGCTGGTGCAGAATCCTTCCTCCCGATTAACTGAGCTTGCTTGAAATGCAGGTCACTATTTCTTAATAATGGCCTGACAGCATTCCACTCTCATACTACAAAAATCCTGACTTATGAATTGCAAACGAGAGCAAAGCTGTGATAATATCGAAACAGAATCAGATACCTACTAATGCAGACAATGCAGGGGATTCAAAATCTTGGTTCTCAATCTTGCAAATTGACCCCATTAGGAGGACCTCTACATCCATGGAACACCATTGACTTCAATAAGGCTTTGTATGGGTATAAAGGGTCCACCCACATGAAACAGCTTGCAAGATCAGGTGTTTGGGGTCCTTTTTGATCCTTCGTTCTCCTGGATTCTCACACAACACAGCATCCGGTTAGAAGGCTCTGTTGTTTCCTCTTGGATATGGATCTCAGGGCAGTAATCCATGACTTTGCCACCTCTATGCTGATGTTGATTAAAATATGTATTCTATTTGGGTCCAGGGTGTCTTAAAGACTAATTCTCAGAAGGTGAAATCTGCTGGGGCATTCTAGCTAAGAGTCCCCACATTTTAACTTTGGGAGGACCTAAAGGTGAACTGTCAAAGAAAGCCCTCAAATCTGCAAATTTCTTTCCCTGTTCGTTCAGCAAAGACAAAATTTGCTGATCATCAGGGTAATATGTAAGGCCTATTTATTCAGCCTTTTCCTAACTAAGCTGTCAGCTTTTCTTTGGAGGAATTATTTTTGCGTTGGCTTGTGAGCACAATACAAAAAATGTGTAGCCCCTGACTGCACCCTAGGCAAAATGTTACTCACTTATGCAGTCTGATTAGTTTTTCAATGATGCTAAAATGGCTGACATTGTAAATAAAGGGAAATTGACACATCTGGCCTTTTAGGAAATCTTAGAATATAACACATCAGTTATAGCCTGATGTCGTTTCATGATTTTATTTTATTTTTTTTTGCCACCGATCTGTGTATTTCTATAAATGTAGATACACATAATCTGGCTTGATGTAACTGAGAGTTGTGTATAGCATAGGGAACAGGGAAGCTGAATACTAAAGGGCAGGCTTAGCTCCTTGCATTTCTTAGTTTGATTCTTTGTGGACCATTCTGCTACCCTTACTCACAGTGAAAAATGCCTTATTCTAAGAGTAGTCTCATGACTTCAGTAGACTACTCAGAGAAGGGGGACAGACAGTTTTTCACTTGTAATTGTAAGAATTTGCAAGGATTAGAAAGGGAGGCAGACAAATGGGGAAAACATCAAAAGGAAATAGGCCTAAAAATTCAAAATCAGTAAAGGCTAAATCCTGGCCTTATTGAAGTCAACCAGAATTTCACCATTGACTTCAACAGGTTCCATATTTTTGACTAAGTGAAAAATCATTTACTCTTTGGTTAGAAACATTCACATCTATGAAGAATAATATACAGCTACATAAAACACTTTTGTTACATCACATCCATAACTGTGGGCTTAATCTCTTCTGCTATAAATGGATGAAACTCTATTGAAGTCAGAGCTTTGCCCATTTACACCAGCAGAGAATTTGGAGTTCTGTCTTCAACCTTAATTAAGCAGAATCCGAAGGAAGAGATGTAACAGAAGCCAGCTCAGAGGAGCTCTACCCAACACATGTGCTAACAAGGCCCACCATTCACAGGCTTGATATTTAGCTGAATCAGGGGGCCCCAGCCATGTAATGTATATGAGGCATATTCATCTCAACTGAATAATAATCCAACAGCTGTAGACCCGAATAATAAATTCCCTGAATACTGTGTTATCGATATTTGGGATATTCATTCAATGCCATATATTGCTACTTGTTACAGCATTAAAGAAATGTATTATTTAAGTCATCCATCCATCTCCATGCTATGGAGTATTCAAACTTGAGAGAATGATGTAGTTTTGTTGATTTTGGGTCTTTAATTTTTGAGTTTTGCAAAACTTTTACAAGTATTATGCACTCCTCCCCCTCCCCCTTTTAAAACTATTGTTTTTTTAGGGGAATTTTTAACCGGGGAAAAAACAACATTCCAAAGCACACTTTACCTACCTAGTGAGAAATCTGTTATGCAAACAAAGATTCTTGTTTAAAAGTTAGTATTGTCTTTCCTCTAGGACAAATGAGAATAAAGTACAAGACACAGCCAGCAGCCTGTAATTCACATTTTGCATGAGGTCCATGAAAATTGACCTCACAAGTTTTGAGTTATTCTGTAAGTCTACAAGCCATCATATTTATATAGGTTCTAAATTTGGCCAAATGATTTCTCTTATCTCTAGTTTATAACAACTAGAATGATTGTTGCTTCTGTAGAACATTATCCATTATTTCACTGCTACTTTGTTTTACAGTGAACAGATCTTCCTGATTATTATGAAGGGGAGGGGTGAGGTGGGAGGGGGAAATCCTTAGTGCTATTCAGATCTGAGCATGGAGAAATACCAAAGAAGTTTGCCAGAGATGCCAGTCTAAGTGAGGAAGTTTATAAATAAAGCAGAAAGGCTGGAACATCTTGGAGATGATCATCAATTTAGTTTATTTTAAATCCTTATTAATAGTCTAGCAATTATTCACTGTTACTAGTGAAAATGTAAACACAACTGATAGTTGGTTTAAAAAAAAGAAAGGAAAACTCTCTGAGGTTTAATGCAAATAGGGTTGATTCCTTTGCAGTCAATGGGCTTTTAGGCTTTCTCCAGGGTTTAGATTAGAAATGAAGTCAGTGCTGGCATAGCTTAGAGCAGCTGTTAATGCAACACATGCCTATCATTTGCCGTTGACAGGCATTAATAAAAACCTAATCTGAGGAAATTATGAAAAACCTACTTATTATGCAATCTGGTTTATGTTGGGCTTGTGACAAGCCTGAGTCTGATACAAGAGAAATCATCATGTTTAAACTTTATTGCTATTGTTCCAACCGTAAGTGCAATGATTTTTTTTTTTTTAAAAAAGAAAGAATGTTTGATCCTATAATGGACTCAAGCCTCAGACAGGTTTGCTTTGTGGCTCTGTGGGTGTTTCCCTGAGTTATTATGCCACCCTAACAGGAATCTAGAACTGCAGTCATTGATTCCAGTTCAGCCATAGGAAAGTTCAGCACAGTTACACCTTCTCTATCGTCCTGGTTTTACTTTTCTTTCTCCAGTCCTCCTGATTTTGGCTTTACTGGCATGCTGCCAATAGCCCCATACATATGTTATCAGACCTTGTGATCCTGTTGGAAGCCAATCTTATATCTTTTTTTTCCCCCAACTATACGTCATCACCCCTCTGATTGGAATAATGTGTCTCCAATTGATTAATCAGGGAGAACCTTCCACTGGAGCAGATTCAAATTTGGCCCCCCCCTTTCCTTTCCTGATTGTTACTTATCCAGCGTTGAGGCCTGTAATTCACTTTTGATTGTGTGCAGGGATGCCTTCTCTGAGCCTGAGTTTATCTGTAGCCACTTGTGAATCTGCTAATTTCTTTGCCTTTTCACATGAATGTTTATTTTGCTCAATCTTATTTACTGGTTTCATCCTATATACCACAAAACTTTATTATCTTTTAATTAATAATGAATTTCAGTCATACTAATAATTTTGGACTTGATTTTTCAGATAAGATGACTTTTCTTTCTTTCTTGATGCACAGATTGTAATTGCAGAATTAGTTATTTCTTCTTGTGTTTCCTAACTTGCCGATGAAATCATTACAGTATTGAGAATCAACTTATCGTTTTACATAAGTGTACAGCTGAACCTGAATAAAGATCTTAAAAAAATCAATGCATAAATGAACTAAAAAATAAAATGTCATAGAAGTCAACCAGCAATAAAAGGGGGAAGGAAGGGATAATATTCTATAGACTGTTCAGACTCGGAATGTGGACACTAATACAAGTCTTTGGATAAATTATAACCAGATTTGGCCTGCAGTTCTAGGCTGGCCATTCCAGTATGAGAGCAGACCTCTATCTACCCTGTGGTAAAGAGGTACACAATATAGTGCCTCTTTGAATTAGTTTCAAAATGTTGCTGTGATGCATACTGATGGCTTCTGGATGCTGTAGTACAATGCACCAGAACAATAATATTGTCAAGCCATAGTGCCATTAAGGGATATAGTTATTAATCAAATTAAATCAAAACACAAAGAAAGTACAAATTAGTATCAGATGTCATATTTCGCAGGGAGAAGGGAAAGGAAGGCTGCCATTTTTTAAATAAAGCAATCATTCATAAAACTAAAACACAGGGGGGCTCACCACACATGAAGTGGCACCTAACGTAAGATAGTTGGACTGTTTTTCTCTGTTTAATTCATATGATATGTCCAAATCACTGTAGATGAATAGGTTATCTTGGGCTGAATTTAATAGAAAGTTTGTATTTATTAGAGATGTACAAAATATTTACCAAAATAGACAAAAGTACTAGAAACTTCAGGGGTTTATAACATTTTGTTAAGATTTTTCTGTCTTTGAAAATATTTGTACTATTTAATCTTTGTTTTATCATATTACCAGTATTAAAATAACCATTTCATTAAATTCTGGAGAAACATGAAATTGAGGGATGTGAAACTTGCTGAAACGCTACAGATCATTTGTTTGTGTGTAAATTTACACAGCAAAAAATAAATCATTAGTTTCGTGTAGCTCTGGTATTTATTAACACACGAACACAGACACACACATGTATTTATCAGGTCTATACACATTTACATGCGTGTATTACAACATACCATAAAATAGGCTCGAGTCTTCCTCAAATGGTTAACTGTACACATGTGAGTAGACATACTGAATCAATGGTACTACTGGGTACTTGTTTCATAAGAGTTGCAGGATAAGGACCACATATTATTATGTGCATGCCTGAGGTAAGTTTAGCCCATTCATGGGTTCTCACTAGCAGACATCAAAGGGAAACTCAGTCTTATGCACAAATGGCCTTTTTTCTCTCTGTTTTGAAGTCTTCATGGTTGCTCAACCTAGCTATGTGAACAATAAGGGGATCCTTTTAGTTTAAAATAGATCTACTGTAACTTGTGTGTTTATTTATTTATTTAATGTTGGGTGGATCTTTGAGAACCAGTAAGTGAAATTTGTCTTTACGAGTTACCTGTATCTGAGATGTTTCTGCGAATAGCTGAGTATAAATTCAGTTTGTGTTAACCTTGTTAGTGATTCCAGTGTCTGAAAGTATGTTTCACTTCCAGATCACCTGATGTAAAATAGAAAAAGACTTCCCAATGTTTGTGGTTTTCCCATCACTGTGACATTTCCGAACACAGTGCTAATGTGCTACTTTCTCAATATTAAACAAAACCCACAATTGCAGGGCAATCTGTCACAGGTGAACTGATTAAATAGTGCTTGTTTGCATTAGCTCAATGTTAATATGGACTGTTCTCTGAAGCTTTAACAGGTATGTGTGTGTTATGGATGACTGGACCTGAAGAATGTATCCATCACAGTTGGGAAGAGAACTAACCTGGATCTGACTCAGCACCTCAACAGTAAATCTGCTGAATGACGTAGATTGCCACTCCTGGTCTTGTAATATATGTCTATACTGGAGTTGGTAGAGCATGATCATGTAGTCATTTAAAGTAATAGCAACAATTCCATTGATTTCAATGGAATCAGGATCATGACCAAAGTCACCATGTCAGTTAAGGATACCCAACTAAACTGTTCCTTTAAACAGGATTTTCTGTCCAACACATGGTCATAGGATACCTCTGGCTCATTCACATAGCATGATGAGTTTGACTGGAGAAAGGGGCGGGTCAGGTTTCAGGAATGAAAGAAATAACTCTAACTAGACTAAGTGGTACTAACATCTGGCCTATGGGTGTTTTGTGGGATAGAAAGTTAGTTAATTATTTGTCGTTTATTTGTGAAAAAAAAAAAAAAAAAGGGGGAAAGATGTAGTATGATGAGTGGCACTGGAGAAAGAGGATTAGGTTTCAGGGGGGACCTAGTTTAGTGTGACTCTGAGACTTCTGAAATGCAAACTGGTGGCCAGGCTGTTACCAGACACACACAGGCCTCTCAGCACATAACACTGGCCTCTATGTTTCCTTAACAGAAGATATCTTTTTTACATTGCTTCCTACTTGCCTGCTGCAACACTTATTGCTAATGAAACAACTGACTTATTCACTTCTTTATACCTCTTTTGGTGCCTCTACTGTCCTTCTCCAACATTCCTTCTCAGCAGCAGCCTAACACTTTCTACATTTGGCCCCAGGTACAAATTCCCTAAGAAGGCACATTTTCAGCCCTTATACTGTTAAAATCTGCACAGTGCTCTGCATTTCTCTGAGGCTTCTCTACACAACGGGCAGTGGGCAGAGTCAACAAGGTCAGCTGCTCATATGTAAAGGGTCCACAGGCAAATAGCCAGGAATCCTTATAATACCAAAGCTGAAAAGTCATTTATATGTCTGTCCTTTTGATCTGGATGCATGAGAAACACTTTGAACATTTATTCATTAGGGACCCTGATTCATCTGGCCACTCCTATCCAGCCAAGCACTTATGCATGTGCATAAATCCCACTGACTTTAAGCACATGTGTAAACATATGCTTACGTTCTGTGCTGAATCGGGATGGACTTAAGGAAGTATTTCAATGCTTTGCTCAGTTAAGGCCCACATGCGTGGGGCTTATAATAAACAATGTGGAGTGCTATGATCTGTTCAGTCGTGGAATAATTGGGCACAGTTCCACGGAAGCAAGTAGAGTTGTACCTGCTTGAACCTGGGCTTCACATGGTCATTAAATTCCCTTAAGAGAAGGAATATCTAGTAGACGTGGAAAATCTGGATAAAACATGATCTGGAAGTAGAGAGTGAATACTAATCTCATGCCTCTCTTAGATTCAGTCAAGAAATGGGATTTAAAAGAGTTTGCTGTATCATCTTGGTCAAAGATCATCTTCATGAAAGATCTAAGGTGACTAAGCAAAAGCAAGACTTATAAAAATAGTTTTTCCACATGACGTAGAATTCTACAGCTGGGGGAAAAAGGATTTACTAGTGCTGGTCAAAAGTCTTCACAATTAACAATTTCAGTGAAATTTTAAATTGAAATTTCAAACTTTGATGAAAGAAAGGACACAATTTTCAGGAACGTTTCTGTGATAATTTTATCTCAATTTTAACTGGCTCTAGTGGTTACAAAATACATGTAAAGTGCAGTCTCTGATCTCAGTGGAGTGTAATCCAATCAGTAAAATTCATTATTAAAAGTGTTAATACAATAATAATTGCTGTAATATGAATTCAACATGCTAGATTTGAGCTGAGTAAATAATAGGGAAAACTGCCTGTGACCATTCATTCAAATTCAGAAGTGAATTTTGAGTTATCTAGTAGAGGATGATTCAACCTTCAATGGTCAATTTGCTTTCCACAAACATCAGACTGATCAAGCTTTACTAGAATGAATACTCTCAAAAAGTGAATGGTATGTTTGAGTGCTCAAACAATTCTGATAGTCTACATGAATGTAAAATCTGCTGTTGGTCAGTTACATGTATCATATAGAGAACAAGAATTATTGATATTGACTTCTTTACTTATTTCAATAAACTACTACTAATAAAAACAAAACCTTTTAACTGATATGAAATCAAAGAGAGACCAGATTATCTTAAGTTTGTAATATGCCCATTATTAAGGGAGCCATGAATGGCTCCTTTGGGCACCAGCTAAAATAAATAATAATTATTATTATTAATAGAAACAAAACCACTCCACAGCACTTATGTTAAGTAACCAGTACAGCATAAATTATGATTTACAAGTTTTTACAATGAGCTGTCTACAAATAATCTGCAGATGAAGAATTGTCTGTTCACTAAATTTACAAATAATGAATAAGAGAATTTTGGAACCTGAGTTTAAACCATGTAAAATTCATAGAATAAATTATTCTTGGAGATCTATTTACTCAGGTCTAGTAAATATTGAGAGCCTCAGAGAACAGAATCCTGTGTTTATCCACAGAAGAGAGACAGCATGGGCAATTGTGTGCAAGGCCACACTGTCCTGTCCCACCTATGTGCTTCTATCTTCATGGACCACTATTAATATTGAGTAAGTGTATAGTTTAGCCCCGCCCTCTTTCACTCAGTCTTAGTTGTGAGATGGACAACAAGGGTGCCAGTTGTAATAATGCTATCAAAGGTGGGAGCTCCTGTTTGATAGAAATTAAAGTGAGATTCGCCAACTTCTCTCACGTGAACCAATAGATAATGGTAATAAAGCCAATGGATGATAACAACAATCTGGAATCAATACTGAATAGAATCCTCATTTTATGAGGAACATTCAGAGTAGGGGACAATAACCTGTTCCTAGAGAGAATGAGCTTTCCATAAATAGTTATTTAGATAATGAAACAATTCAACCATCTTTGTTCACCCTGAAAAAAAGAATTGCAGAAATATGGGGCGCATATCCAAATTCTTTGAGAAGGATGCATAGATGAGAATTAATGCAGTAATAGTATATAAGAATTGTATATATTTGTGGTCAGATTAACCTACTCGGATGATGATCCTTAGTTGAAAATACTTATTGAGACATAAGCAGCTTTACTGGTTTAATATTCCAAAACCAAAAAGGAAACAAAACCAAAACCCAATTAAAGTTTCTAATCAGTTTACGATCCACAGACTTTATCAGTCAAACTTATTGAAAGAAGTAATGTAAGCAGGAAGATGCAAACAAAGTCAGTTAAGTGGAATATAAACTGTCAAGCTACAGTGTTAGAACTCCATTACCATATCTTCTTGTGTTTCTCTGAAAAGCACTAGATGTAATAAAGTCAATTTAAAATTTGTTCTACCAATCTTTTGCATCTGTAATTTTCCCATTACCTGGGAATGCCCATGAGGCATGCTATTTGCATTACATTGCATTTGCAGTCTTTAAAACAAACTATAAATCCTCTCCTTGTTTCATGGGATTGATGCTGTGTGTATAAATACCACCATAAACCTCAAAGGGGGCTACCAGTGACAGTAAATTAAAGGTTTCAAGGCTGGCAGCATCTCAGCACTTCAGCCCTTGATCTTAAGCAGTGTTGTTGACCCCCCGCCTCATTGCCCTCCTGAACTCACCTTTTTTTTCTCCCTTTCCCAGCTCTGCCCCCATTCTGATTTCCTTGGGAAACACCTTCTCATCCATACAGGCTGTACCCAGGCAGGAATATGCAGTTAATTAAAATGAGGCTGCAGCTGCTTGCCAGATAGCAGCCGCCCTTAACTTTGCAGCTTTGGAGTATTTGAGCTCAAGTATCTCTGGGCCCCCTTGGCTCAGTAAACAATAGTTGACCATAGCTCTGCTGATTAACCAGCTCCAACCCAATGAGTAGCTGCTTTCGTGGTGATTGCCTTTCTCCGATGCACTTTCAGGCCACGTACAGGGGAAAAGAGAATTGAGTTAGTCTGTAGTAGAAGGAATGCATCACAGCTTTATTATTCAATTATCCAGTTATTAAATAGCCCCTGCTTTCTCTATTAAGCTCTAACACCGACCTTGACTTGATGTTATTGTATCTTTGCTCCTAAAGACATCAAGTCCCACTGTAATTACATATCCATATAAGTAGAGGTGGACACGTTATATACCAGAGATGTCCAAAGTATGGTTGGAGGGCAAAATATGGCCCCACAGTTATCTTTCCCCTGTAACCTCAGGGCGAGAGCACTGTTGTGGTGTTTTATTTCTGGTGAATACAAAAAAGCAAGTGCTTTCTGTTCTTCTCTCTCATGGAAGATACATGTAAATATCACACTTATTTCCTCTCTCTTGCTCAAGTCCCTGGCTTAGATGTTCAAGATAATTGACTTCTCAAGTCAGTATATGTCAGATCAAACAGGACTTTGGGTAAGGCAAAGAAAACTGTCAATTACTGGGTCTGTTGATTTCTTATATTGCTCCCAGATCTATAGAGTCTATGATCAGATTCAGACCTGGTGTAGGTGAGTGCAACATCACCAAAAAGTCTAAATTTGTCCCCCACTGTTTTTGCATAAGAATTGCTCCTATAGCACAAGAGGGAGGCCCTTCTTTTAGACAGAAACAATGAGCACCGTTCTTCCTGCAACGCTCCCTAGCTTCTACCTCTGCAACTTCTTCCTGACTCCTCCCTTTCCTCCCAGCATGCACCCCATTCCAAAGTAATTCCCCCTTCCCTTTAATTAAAGTCACATCAGATTTTAATCATACTACAGTACTATTTTATGGTTCCATTTGTTTATTTTAGATACAAATCTATGTACATTTATATGCAAATTAGGTGCAGCCTCTTAAACTGCTGGCATGTTGCAAAATACAGCCCTTGTCTGGGCAGCCCTGATTTACTTATTGATCTTTCTTTATTTGGAATTACACAGGAGTAAACATAGGCACCTGTCCAAGTATCTTGGGAGCCCCTGCTCAAATTACAAGAACAAAAATGAAATTTAATTGCAGTTTACCCTGCTTACCCCACCATGACAGCCAGAAGAATTCAATCCCCAAGAAAACATGTTAGGACTGATTCTCAACTTGTGTAAATCAGCAAAGATCAATTGCCTTCAACCGGGCCATGATGATGTACATCAGATGAAGTTCTGGCCCTTTATTCTTGCCTAAAAGCTCAAAAAGTTCTATCTCTAGAAAGAAGAACACTCAACAGGAATTTAATTAGGAATGTGTTTAAAAACTCACCTGAGATTCTTCTCTTTTTCTGCAGTTATTCTCACACAATTCACTCTGATTCTCAGTTTGCATAATTGAAGACAATGGGAGACCAGCTGGGGATCCTGCCATCCCTTCAAGTGAGAATCAAGTACCAAAAATGTAGCACTGACATGAAAACACCGCATTCTAGCTGCATTTTTGGTTGTACGTATACATAACAATTTCTGGAAGAACTCTGAAGTTTTCACACCAAAATCTTTAGGGAAGAGTGAATTTTGATTGCAAAAACATTCCTAGAAATTATTCTTAGAGATCCAGTTCAAAGGGGAAAGGGAGGGGAGGTGAAAGAGAAGAAAGGTGAAGTCAAGGTGAAGAGGAAGCTAATTAATTAATTCAGGCTATTAGTCTACACCAGATGTCCTCGGAGAGACTTGGGCTTCATAGAGTGTCCCATATGGATGCTGACTGGGATTTGCATAGAGCTTGGGAAAATGAAACTCTCCTGCATTCTGAGATCCTCTCTCCCTTCCCTCCTCAACCCTGAAACTCACTGATATAGCTCACACTTAGGAAGGATCTATATTTACCATGCCTCTCTATTGCTAGAACTCACCAAAAGGCCTCAGTCTCAAAACTGATGATGTCTATTTTGTGGATCATCTGGCTTTTTTTATGGTATGGAAGTAATATGAAAAAAAGATGTGTAATATGAAGAGAAAAAAAAAGCATTCTTGGTGGGCATCAGTTTGTGGCAAGGATTGGGAATTTATATGGGCATTTGTTTTGTTGCACACAAACATCCAAAGGAAAGAAAGTGAACTAGAGGGTTTTATTGACACATGGAAGCATTGGACTAAAATGCCCTGATCCTGCTCCCACTAAAGTGAATAGCTAAACAGGATCAGACTGTACACACTTTTTCTCCCATAAGGAGTGGTAATTATTTTCTCATTGTTGAATACAATAATCTGAATTAAAGCTGTGCAGAATCACAGTTAGGATTCATGGGAGGGAGCGGGGAGGTTATATGGATATTTTCTGTGGTTTTATTTCACATGGGGATGTACCATCTGGGTTGTGTCTTGGATTCCAGGTACCAACATACCCATGTGAAGCCACTGTCTTTCATCTGGATTTGACACAGAGCCCTAGAAATGTCCCGATTCATCTAAAACAGACCCAGATTGACTCAAACATTTTGCCAACTGTAGGTCACAGTTCTGCGAACCTTTGCTGAATTCTGATTTTGTATAAACTCCAAACCAAGCTTGTTTGTGCCGGCTCTGTTCTGAAGACAGCACAATTGTCAGGGCTAGCTTAGATATTATGATGAGTAATCCCCTCAACTGCTAGCGTGAGCAACTGCTCAGCAATGTAAATAAATGGGTAGCAATCTGGTCCATAATGAGAAATTCCATTGTAGCCAAAGAGATACAGAATCTGGGCATATAATTCACAATCATTCAATTGAACTGTTGACATTTAGGGAATCCCATTACCTAGCCTCCTTTTATAAAGTATAAGATGCTAAGAAAAACAAAAAGAGGCGAAGAAATCACTCTGCTTCCATCTCAGGTAGTGAAAGGGTTAAGGGTTCAGATGCTGTGCTGTGTCCATTAGCATTCCACTGAGCTCAGTAGATAGTTGGGGCATTCTGTGTTCTACATATATGGCCACTGAAAATTCAGTTGCAACCTATGGATGAAACTTGGAACTTTAGTGTGGGGGATATCATCACTGATCTTCAGTGTATTGTTTTTTTAAAACACAAAATAATTTCACTGTTAGAAGTTCCCAGTACACCAGAACCACAAGATATACTTTGCAGAGCATTGAAACATCTCAGGACTTTCATTCTATCATAAATGAATCATCATTCTCTAGCTGAGATCACCGTAAATAACATCAAATTCAGATATTAAAAGGAATAAAAATCCCGTTTTGATTGTACAAAATCATTCTTAAAATATGCATTTAAATTTAGTTAACAATGGCTGTTTAGAGGAACGTTGTTAGATTCCTGTGCTTGGGACCCTTCTCCAGGGTTGTGAACAATCAAAGATTTATTTGAGCTCTCTGCACACTGGGAAATGAAGACACAGAATCTCATTATCATGTCTATTAAAAGGCAGAATCTGGGGTACATCTAAGAAAAGATGTATTACTTTTTAAACTGCATAGCAAACTGTGAAGTACAACAGGGACTTGAACTATTTAAAAATACTCAGGGCTTAAGAGCAAGAAAAAATAGGGTCTCTTTCCCAAACAGCATGAAAATATCACACCATTAAGTTCTGCTGTCATTACAGCTTTGGAAATATGACTGTATCTACTTTTCCTTCAAGCTAGTTGATCCCTATGCTTGATGCTGGGGTCAAGGGACCATGGAGGGCTACTCACAATGAGTTACTTAGGGGATAATGCAATGGGGGGTATGAACAATGACCAGTTATATTCTAGTTAACCCCAATTATAAACCTTCACCTTTATTAATTAGATTAATTTGTCAGCACACACTATGATTACAGTATGTTATGAAGGCATGCAATCCAATATTTGGACCATTTATTAAAAGTTAAAATCTTTTGTGTGTTATCCGTCTGTTGTACACAAATGGCTGTGCAATATATTACTGCACAGGTGAAATCAGGTTAAGTTTACCTATAAATTAGAAGGACTCATTAATTAAAAAGATCCTTCTTGGAAGGGAAAGATTCAGCTAGCAGGACATTCCTAGTTATTGAAGATCTCCAAGCTCATGAACCTGAAACCATAATAGAAAGTGACAGAGACAAGTCCAAAAACAAAACAGAACAACACCCAAACCCTGAGCATGTGCTATTTTCTTAGATACTGAACATTTTTTTTCTCCTGATGACTGGTCTCTGCAATTCCATATGCATTGGTGCAAACTGTTAATGAACTAATCTTACGTCTCTAGAGACCTGTATTCAATCGAGATCTGGTTAGGGTCACAAGTGAAAATGAGTTTGCTCTCAGCTTAGTCCATTTGTTCAGTTCAGAGGATGGCCATGGCATTTGGTACCCTGGCAGTCACTACTTCACAGAGACCTGAGGGCAGAAGAGCAGGGGTTATTTTACCCTAAGTATGGACAGCAATGCACTGGCAGAACTGTGTGTAACTAAGCACTTTCATGACTCAAGCCAGTCATAGTCATCTCTGGCTTTCAGAAATGCTAGAATGACTCAGTTTCCATTCTTGCTAAAATAATAAAAGTACTTTGCATACACAGGGCCAAATTCTGCTCTCAGTTACACATGTGCAAATCCAGAATAATTCCATTGAATTCAATGGAGTTACTCCTAATTTACCCAGAGAGAGAATAGCATGATCTATGGCATGTTTTTTATCAGTGGCTCTCACATTATTTTTGCAAACATTAATTAAGACAAAATCCCTTTGAGGTAGAAGAGTACTGTTTATTATATCCATTTTATACTTGGGGACACTGAGGCAACTGGCGATCAGTTGAAATTACTTAGAGTACACAATGAGATAGTAGCAGAGTTAAGAATAAAGCTCAGGAAATCTACTGGCTTGAAATCCCCTATTCTTAACACTAGTTAGCACTTCTTATCCTACAACACAAGGCCAGTGACAGTGATGTCATCCAAATTATCCTAGAAGGGCTTTACCGGAATTAGAATACCTCCATATTCTATTAAAAAAACAACTTTAAAGCAGTGATGCAAAATGATACACGAGAACAACATAAACCACAAGCATTCAACAGGCAACAACTCTGAAATGTCCTAGACTGGTACACCGCTTACCCTAAACTGCACTCAAAACCTTCGTAACAATCACTTGTAACTGACAAAACCCAAAACCTTCCTAACAATCACTTCCAAACAATTCATTGTACTCCTGTGTGTATTTTTATAATTGTGTTCCTTGTCATTTAATAACAAAGGACTGTGTTTTGGGGGAGAAATGCTGTTTATCACGTTTTTGGGAAAAATAATGCAGAAATCATTGGGAGATTTTCCAAGAGGCAAACCTATGCTTTTTAAATTAAACTGCTGTTTTTAAAAATTAAAATATTTTGGGATATATTGCTTGGTGGGGTTTTTTTTTTGGGCTTCAGTTTACTTCACTTCAGTCACTTCAGTTTATTTCTGAAACTAGTTGGCATACGTGTTGCATTTTTCAGCATGCGGCTTGGTTTGTGGGGCTGGGCATGAGAGAGGTGGAAGGGAGACATTTCGTATCCGACCTGCTGGAGGGATAGCAAGCAACAGAGCTAGTTTCCTAGCTCAAATGCCAGAACAGCATCCTTTTCAGCATTGTCAGTGAAGGTGCATAATTTTAATTGGAATTGGGTTTAACTCTGATTAAGAACTGTATATTTGGAGAGTTGCAATCTGTTTGTATCAATCTGACCCCTAAAATACCATCTCATTTTACAATGGACTCCCTGAAAACCAAAAGCTCTTATGAAGATGGCAAACGAAAAATCCAGATTATGGAAATTAATTAAAGCACACAATGCTGCATTTCTCAGAATTCAGACTCTGCTAATTAGGGATTAGATTATTCAAGAGCAGGAGATCAATTAGGATTGCTTTCTACAAAAATCCACTGTGAAATAGTCACCTGTTGAAAAGTGAAAGGAATCAACCCAAATACAATAGCTGGATCAAGACACAATAATGCATGTTAATGATAAATTATGAAAACAATAATCATGTTTAGCCAATCCCTTTGTGGAAAACAGTTATTTTGGTTCCAGTGCCAGCTGTCTGAAACTTTAATTTAAGTGATTGCTTGAGGCAAGACATTTGGGATACTAGTTGAGAATGTTTTATAGCCCAAGCATTATGTTTTACTAACCTCAAATACTGTGATGATGATTTTAATGGTAACTATAATTTGTACATAGGAGTTCCAGAGTGATCTTTGATTTTACCCAGAATATGCACGTCTGACAAACCTCAGTGGTTTTTGACTTAACTAGCTGGCAGCTCCCAGCACTAGTAAGAAACGTATCCACAGGGAGTGGGTGATTTCTAATTTAAAAGGAAACCATATCAAATCATTTACCACACTACCTATTTCTTAATGACAAATCAGTGTGTGTGCATGTGTGTATAGGAGAGTTGGAGAAACAGCAAAAGAAACATCTTCTGGCTGCATTTCAGCAATGATACTAATTTTCAGGGAAATGAAATAAGGTGCTTTCTCTGAGCCCTCTAGTACAAATATTATATTTTCCTACGTCACTAACCATTCATACCCTTCCATTTCAATGGCCAATTTGAATTTGCATACCAAAGAAGTCTATGTCAGGACCTCACTAAGGGCTGATCCTGCTGTCATTGTAATTATTAAGGATTTTGCCACCCACTTCCATGGCATCAGGACTGAGTCATAAGTGGAAGCAATCTGATCAGAAGAACTGGAGAATCAGTTTCAATCATTGTGGTGGAAGTAGAGACTGAGAGTTAATGGACTGAACATGGGATACAGAGTCCAGAACTCCTGAATTCTGATTCCTTCCCTTGAAACTGTGATCTGCTGATTGGTCTAGTGCAACCAACTTAATTCTCTGTGCCTCCGTTTCCTATCTGAAGAATTATGATAATAATACTTATTTTACAGCAATTTTGTAAAGCCATCTTTAAGTATCACAATTAGAACTGTTGGTAGCAGTAGATTCAAAAGGTTCAATATGAATACGCATTTAAAAGTTTGGATGCTTTTATGTGGTCCATTGAAGTGAAGGGAAAAAATCTCCACTGGCCAGATCTACACTCAGAAAATGTGACGATAGATAAACAATGTAAAGAAATACATTTTAACTAACTTGATGTAAAATGTATTTTAAGAGGATTTTTGAAACTGAGGATACTTCTGTGTTAATTAGGTTTGGATTAAACAGGAATACCATGTCCATTTCTATGTGATTTGGGCACTTTTAGGGACAGCCTACACAAGGAACTACAGAGGTGTATTAAAATAATACCTTTTGAAAACGCAGCTGAATTTTTTCAAATGATTAACATTGTTTTATCTGAAAGAAGACTGAAGAGTTGGACTAATTGATGCTTTAACCAAATCAATTTCTCCTTTCCTAGTTGACATGGACCTTTGTTGCATTATCTAGTCCAACTTCCTGCACCATGACTGAATTATTCCTAGATAGAATTGATCCGAATTTTTCAGTTAAAAAAAATTTCCCATGAGAAAATGTACTTTATTTAAAAAATGAAGTTTTCTGTAAGGGAAAAAAATATTTCAACAAAGTATTTTTATTTTTCTACTGGGAGAATTAAATATATATATTTAACAATATATTGAAACAATATTTTGTTTCAACATGATAGGTCATTTCATTTCAGTCAAAAAGTATAAATTTTATTCATTCAAATCAAATTGTCATTCAAATCAAAACTGTTCAGAAGTTTTTGTTTTGTGATTTTTTTTTCTATTTCAATATTGCATTCCAGTTTGAAATGGAAAGTAGTTTTGAAAAGTAATTTTGAATTGTTGAAATTTCCTGTGAAAGGAAAATTCCCGTTTTCCAAACAGCTCTGTTCCTAACTCTTTCAAGCATCCCTCATTGTGACTATAGAACAATTGCTCCAGGCAGACAAAAATTGAACCTAGATCCTCTGAGTCCCAGTTCAGTTCATTAATCACAAGACCAAACTTATTGAGGAAATGAGCTTATATCTCACTGTTAGGCTTCTTTTTTCTGAGATTTTTCCTACATTTCAATTTCCTAAATTTCATCCCATTCCTTCTTTTGAAACCAACACTGCTGTCCAAAGTATATCATTCTTTGGTGTCTAATACACCCAAGAATTTCACTGGATCCTCCAGCATCTCTTTTTTTTTTTTGCCCTTTCTGCCCTTTCTTTCTGTATGTGGGTGTTATAACTCAACATCCTCTTTCACAAAGAAACAAAAGATTCCCACACCTGCAAAAGAGAGGTCACATGACCATAGAGGAAGAATTCCGATTCCCAGGTCAACTTATAATGTTTCTTTCTATTAATTTCTTCCTCTTCTCAAAGAGGAACTCAAAGACTAGTTATCAATGGTTTGCTATCAAATTGAGGGGTGTATCTAGTGGGGTCTTGTAGAAGTCAGTCTTGGGTCTGGTGCTGTTCAATATTTTCATTAATGGCTTTGTCTAATGGAGTAGAGAGAATGCTTATAAAATTTGCAGATGACAACATGCTGTGAGGGTTTGCAAGTCCTTTTGGAGTACAGGTTTACAATTCAAAATGACCTTGACAAATTAGAGAATTGGTCTGAATTCAACAAGATGAAATTCAGGAAAGACAAGTGCAAAGTATTTCACTTAGGAATAAAAAATCAAATGCACCACTACAAAACGGAGAATAACTGGCTAGGTGGTATTACTGCTGAAAAGGACTGGGATGTTATAGTGGATCATAAACTGAATATGAGTTGTTAATGTGATATAGATGCAACAAAGGCTATTGTTATCCAGAGTGGATATTAACAAGATTGTTGAGTGAAAGACACAGGAGATAATTTTCCCACTGTACTTGGCACTGGTGAGGCCCCAGCTGGAGTAACGTGTCCCATTCTGGGCACCAAAATTTAGGAAAGATGTGAACAAACTGGAAAGAGTCAGAGGAGAGTAACAAACATGATAAAAGGTTTAGGAAACCTGACCTATGAGGAAGGTTAAAAAAAAAACTGGCCATGCTTAGTCTTGAGAAAAGAAGACTGAAGGGGGACCTGATCACAGTCTTCCAATATTTTAACGGCTGTTATAAAGGGGACAGTAATCAATTGTTCTTCATGTCCACTGAAGGCAGGACACGAAGTAATGGATATAATCTTCAGCAAGGGAGATTTAGGTCAGATATTAGGAAAAGCTTTCTAACTATAAGGGTAGTTAAGCTCTGGAATAGGCTTCCAAGAGAGGTTGTTGAGTCTCCATCATTGGAAGATTTTAAAAACACGTTGGACAAACACCTGTTAGGGATGGTCCAGGTTTACTTGGTCCTACCACAGCACTGGGGGCTGGACTTGATAACTTAGACTCCTAGACTTTAAGGTCAGAAGAGACCATTATGAGCATCTAGTCTTACTGCCTGCACAATGCAGGCCACAGAACCTCACCCACCCACTCCTGTAATAGATCCCTAATTTATGACTGAGTTACTGATATCCTCAAATCCCAAAAGTTTAAAGACTTCAGTAACTTCTCAAACTCCTTCCAGCCCTACATTTTTATGATTCTAGAATCGGAGGTGGAGCCTTTAAAATAACAAGGAACTGATACACCTTGGTGGTCTAGACCTTTGTAGAGTAGTGGGAAAGTTCTCTGTTTCTACCACTTGTGACAAAAAATATAGAGAAACATGAGCGGTTATATCACTTAGACAATTTGTTTTCTTCTCTGATTCAGACTAAATGGCTCTAATTCATCCTGGACTCCAATCCACTTGACATCTGTCAGAAAACTCAGGTCAGGTTTATTCCATTAGCAGGAGTTTCCATTACAACAAATCCTTCCCTGCTCATATTTGTGTCAGAAATAATAATCTAATTCTTGTCATCAAGCACTTTAATAGTGGAAACTAAGTGCTGATACTCTTATACAATGTTTTCTTACATTTACTAAAGAGAAATAGTTCATTGTATTTCCAGGTAAAATCTAAGGTAGTAAGGAGTGTGTGTGTGTGTTTTAGAGCTTGTCTACACAGGAATATCCAGGGATATTAATCTGAATTAACTAAAAGGTGTGCATTTGAATTGGATTAGTTAAACCTCATTAAACCCCTCATTTGGAATTAAAGTAGCCTTAATTTGGTTTAGTTTAATCCATTTCCAAAGTGAATTAAGATAAACTGAATTAAGGCCCACTTTAATCTGAATAATAGCATTCACACAGGATTTAATATTATTTGTTTAATCCACCTCAAATTCACATCTTTAGTTAATTTGGATTGATTTCCCTGGATGTTACTGTGTAGACAATCCCTGAATATATATCTAATTGCCATGAGCTGTGGTATCCTCTGGCATTTTCCATTCATCCTTTTCGGTCTGGAACTGAGAAATATATCAGTTTTAATCCTTTCTAGCCCTTCCTTTGCTGATTAATCACTTCAGTTTTCTGTCAGATTATCTCAATCTGTAAAATGGGAATACTACACAATTTATAGTGATGCTGGGTGGAGTGATTATTTAATATTTGTACAATATTTTTAACATGCAAAACACTATGCAAGTAAGGTATGGCTGTCCTTCTAGTGAATTATTATTTTTAGCATTATTTAATATGTCTATTGCAACAGACCAATAATACACTCTATAGACCAATCAGCATCAATCCCCAATTTGTTAGGCACTGTACAAACACATGGGAAGACATAGTTTCTGCTCTAAGTAGTTTGCAATTTAATTTGAGACAGAGGTATGAAATGAGTGTGATAGATAATAGGAGGGAGGATAAAGGCAAAGGTAAAAATGTCATACGTTTATTTGATGTACGTTAGCTATTGCGCAACTTGATGGTTCCAAATAATCTGAAATGAGGTATGTATGTGTATGTTGTAATAAGAGCTGTCCAGACCTACTGCACAACTCAGTCATAACTGGTTGTCTAGGTTCGTGAGGTCATCACAAAAAAATTAAGATTTATGAATGATTTTAAGGAAAGAACAGTGGCTTTATGGATTAATTCCATGCAGAAGGGGCAGCATGGACAAAAGCAGGTGTCGGTGGGAGTTAACATCATTGGTGGTGTACAGGGGGAAACTCAAAAAGAGACAAGAGTAGATATAAAGAAGGATTCAGCCATGAAGCACCTGGAAAATAAGGACAAGAAGCTTGAATCTGAGATGATGGAAAAGGCAGGTGGTAGTGGAGGGATTCAGAGTGGAATGGTGACATGGTTAGAGTGATGGAAGATAATCTTTGCATTTGTGGTTTGAATGGACTGGAGTGAGTTGATGTAGGTGTCCAGAGGACAAAGTGGATGAGACTGTAGTAATCTAGAAAGGGGTATTAATGTACTGGATGAGAATTTTAGCTGTGAAGATGGAAGGAAGAGAAAAGATCTTAGTAACATAAAGGAGGAAGAAGCAGCAAGCATTAGACTATACTTGGGTAGCGAGAACAAGGGAGAGAGAAAAGTGAAAGGAGACATCCCTCTTCTCCCCTAGTCCCCAAGTTACAAGCCTGATAGGCAGAGACAATGGCAGTGTGATCAACAGTGACTGTTAATGGGGTAGATGGGAAAGTTCTGGAGTAAATATAAGTAGTTTGATTTTGGAGATGACAGGTATAAATGCCAATGATACACTCAGGAAGCAATATCAGAGAGACAAGCTGTGATCAAGGTTTGGAATGGAAATGTGGATTTACCGCTCTATCGTGTAGAGATGGTAGTTGAAGCTATGTGAGCAGATGAGACCACCCAAACAATGAGAGTAGATTGAGATGTGGAATAGACCAAAGACAGAGACCTGTGAGGATCATAACCAAGAGTGAGATTGTCATGTAGAGGTGACCAAAAAATTCAGTGACATGAAAATTTGACACAAAATGGATTAAAAAAACCTGATAAAATGTTCCTCTTTCCCCCCAATCAATTCTCTTGTTCAGGCTCTTTCAGAACTATGAATTATAAATTGGACTATGAACATTTTGCTATGCCTTCCCTATTGGTCCTTTTAAAAAAAAAAAGTCTTCAAATAGGAATGGCTATTCCAACTTCTCAGGCGTAATGCCATCATTCTTTTTTATTGCCCATACCATAAAGAACAGGAACACTTAAGAACCTGAGTTGCAGAGTTCCTAACTAGACACTGGCAAAAACTAGTTCAGAAAATGTCAAGTCCATTCATAACTTGAAGGTTTGGAATTCCAAATGGAACTAGACCATGAACCTGATGCAGAGCCCAGTGAGCTCAGTTGAAAGACTCCCGCTGATTTCAGAGGGCTTTGCATCAAGCCCTTATCAGATTTAGATTATGTTTAAATTAATCTGTATTGACCTTTCTGGGAAAGAAGGAAGGGTGAGAGCGTGAGAAAATCTAATAATTCCTATACTAAGTCCCATTGTAATGTATGAGGTGGAAGCCTTGGACAATCGGGAGGATGTATGAAGGGAAGAGTCGTTGGTGAGGTCTAGAAATAACATTGCTCCATATTGATCAAGAATCAGAAAGTTACACATCTGTGATACTGACAAGGTAACATTATTTCAGCCTTAGAATTATGAGAGGTGCACAAAAATAAAAAATAATGGTGTGTGCTGGAAAGTCTTGTCTGTTACCATTGATTCTTCTGCAAACCTGCACTTGCCAACCTTGCAGAATATATAAGAAAACAGTTGTAATGTCCAGGTACCATCATCTTTAGGGGCTTGCTTCAACGCACTTTAAAGTGAAAGGGAAACTATCCATTGACTTCAGTAGGAACAGGCCCTATATCCCTGCAATTCCCCAAACAGACTGTTCCCAGAAAATCCATCCCAGTTTTTACCTAAATTCTAGTGCATGCTGGACTGGAATTTGGGAGTTTAAAGAGTACTGATTGAGACACCCATGCACTGCAGACATACTCCATAAATCTCACACCCATGTATAACACTTCCTATTGCATCTCAATTATTTGATTTAAAGAGCTTGCATTAACCAGGGAGACAGCAGTAACATGACATTATGTAAGATACATATATAGCAGGAGAATCCACAACGCTCAGTTGTGATTTGCGATTCAAAGCCAACCAGAAGTTATGGAATATTTTATTCATCAGCATGGTACAGGAGCCTCCTTAGCCAATAGAATTCATTCTCTTAATCCAACTCAGACAGATTCACTACCTTTGCCTTTACAATCAGATGCACTTGTGTAAATTACTAAACAATAAAAAACAGATAAACTGTTGATTGTTGAAAAACAAAACAAAACAAACAAATATTACTCCACCATTTTATTGGCCTATAGATATTGCAGATGAAAAGCTGCCATATATATACACACACACACACACACACACACACACACACACACACACACACACACACATTCCTTATATAAAAACAGCTTGTCTTAAAGGCACCCCATAAGTGCAATTAAAAACATTTCCCATCATTCAGCAAAGATAATGTTTCCTAAATGCTCTTAATTTCATACATCTGTTATGCCCAGTCATGATTTTTCCCCTCCCCAAGACAATTTTTAAAGGTTTCTGCCAATGTAATTCAATTTAAAGCTTTTAATGTCAGCTCAATGGGTCATACCACTTTCTCCACGTTTGTATTAGCTTCTTCTCTGATGCAAGGCAGAAATATTATGAGTACTTTTCATCAGTAGCTTATATTCATGACAAATTGCAATTGCATTTTGTTTCATTATTTGTAGACCATATATTGAAAACATTGCTCTCGCTCTCTCTCTCAGACACACACACAAAGAATCTGTTTGCCAACCATTTTATTGGCCCAGCAAGTTATTTGCACTGCCTTTTGCACTGCAGACAATCTTCCTCATCCAATTGCAATTATTTGCAAAGTGCTGCTGTAACTGTTCCTTGACTGTCTGTAAACTGTTTAGTGAACAATAAACTCAACCATGCATTCATTTCTGTGAATGTGCTCAAACTGCATTCCAGTGAGCTGACTTGACATTTCTGTCCATTTGTAAAAGCCACTGAATGTTTGCTGAACAGTCTTCAGGGTTTAAAATGCTGTAGCAAGGACATTGTCTTATCACAATCATAATGGTCTGGCTAATACAGAAACAATATTCTATTCTATTCCATTCCATTCCTCTGTGGCGTCCATCACTGCAGTATCTGAGTACTTTTATTGTGCACTATCTGCTGGATCAATGAAGATGCACTTTTGTCACGGACTGGGTGGACATAGAAAATGAAAGCAAACATATCTGTGTGTGGGGATGGTGGAAGGATCTAGAGGACATAAATGTACAGAGAATTATGTAATAATAAATATATAAATAAGCATCCTAGGCTAAACTCACCCTTGTTTTCTGTTGGCTGACATAAATCATGACAAAGTCCTGGAGCTTAAGATTCCCCCTGACATACAGGAGATTTCCTGCTCTGCAGTGTGAATTCTATTGAATAACATTGAGTTCCTGTATATATATATATATATATTTAAAAAGACAACTCCTCCTTCCTGCTGGAGAGGTAGAGTTTTAAGGTTCTAAGATGTAGCATCCGCAGTGGTGGAAAGTAGGTAGGTTGCTGTGGTGCAAGATGACCACAACTTCCCTTTTGCCAAGAGGACACAGGAGATGCCACTAAAAATGATTGGTGCTGGCTGAGAGGAAGAAGGGGTTCTATGGCTGGGTTAACTGCACCCTCTTGGCAGCCTTTCTTTATGGATCTCCTGTGGAAACTCCCACTGGAAATTAAAACATCGCTGCCTTTTCATAGCCCCTGAGGGAGGACAGTTGTGGAAGCACTGTCTGACATCCAACTGGGGATGAATCTTCCCACAAAACTTCTGTGTGCCATCTTGGTGAATCTGGTCCTGTTATGCTGCATGTAAAGGGACATCTGTTTTTTATTATAGATAAACCATAGTAATATATTACCCTATGTCAGATGTGCTCATGACCATGGTCTGCCCATTAAGGATTGTAACAGCCTGGATTTGGTTCCTAAGAAGTCTTGTCAGCCTTATCAAATGTTTTTTATTTGCTTCAGCTCACCAGGCTTCACACTTCCTGACCTTTGCTTTGAATCTTGAATGGAACCCCCAAAAATTCATAGCTGAACTTAAAAGAGCCAAGATTTACCTACTTCCCAACTTGGACAGGCTCATTTGAGACTGGGCCATCATGTTCTCATGAACTTAGGCCCAAGATCGCCAGCAGGTCTACAAGCATTTTGACAAGCTGAGCCTGAATTTCAGGTTTCATTTATCACAATACTGAAAACTAGATGACATAACAGTTTTTCTCTAGGAATGAGCTAATACAGCACTGGCAGCCATTAGTGGTGAGGCAAAGGGGCGTGGTGAATTAGCAATAAAGATAGCAAAATTTGGAATTTGCATCCCACAGGAAATTTATTATTTCAATGTTTGACATTTCAAACTTTTTCTCCCAACTTAAGACAAAAACAAGTTTTTTGCAGAATGGAAATTCTGAAAAATTTCAATTTGGAAATGTCAAAAATATTTCATTTTAACTTTTTTAAATGGAGAGAAAACCTTTTGACATTCCTGATCTCAGCATTGTTTTAAATTTATTGAACTTACCTGAAGCACTTCATTTCAAGCCAGTTCAATATTAAACTGCATTTTCCCATAAAGGAGCAAGGCATGTTGGGAGCTGTAGTTCAGGTGCCTGAATCCACATTCTTCCCTGACTACATTTCCCATAACACACCCTGGTCAAATGACTCCCATCATGCACCATACAGCTCAGTCTGAGCTCAGTATTACCTTATGGGAAGATATAGTCCTTCAGGAGAGAATGGGGATCTGAAATACAATTCTTATAATTCAATGGGGTGTTGGGGAAATGCAGTTTAATGCTCTGTTAACTGATGCAAAAGATATCAGGTCATTTCAAGAAATGAAATATTCCAATTGAGGACAAACTGACCAACATGAAATACCTCATTTATATTTTCCCATCAGAAAATTGAAAAATTTCAGCAAAGTCAAAATTTTCCCACAGAAAATTTCAATTTGTAGAAACTGCATTTTCCCTCAAAATTATGTTCTGACAAAAATTCCCAACTAGCTCTAGCTAGCAGTAGTGTCACCCTCATCCCTCTGGACATACAGGCACTGAGATACATCAGGGTCTGCTAGAAGAATGAAAAGGAAATCTGTTTCCAGAGAGAAGGTGATAGGCAGGGAAATAGAAGTGGGTGGGGAAATGCAGCCTATAAAACTCATACCTCAAACAACTGCCCTTTGGTTATCTAGTGGAGGAAATTATGCCTGGCATTGGGAGAAAAGCCTCATAAGAAGTTTAATAGTATTGGGTTAGTCAGGCACTATGGTACAAGAAGATGTACCCTTTTCCTCACCAATAAATTCCAGCTGTGACAGTGGTGCAACTGATCAAGAAGGTGACCTTTAAAAATCAACACAGGATTTTATTTTTCTCTTATAATAACCATTAAACTTCCCCAAACTGTAGTTCAGCCTCAAAGCAAGACTTCCAAACTGCTGACCACAAAGTGCTAGACATAGAAAACTGACCCAGAAGATCATCCTCAAACTCACCCTACATAGCACCACCTTATCCTGAACATGAAACTGGCATGTCCTCTGCTGTCCACGTGCTCTAGTGACCAGAAACGAAGCTACAAACTTTAAAACAGAGTCTAGAAAATGACACCTGTCCTAGACTGACCACCAAGGAGCTTGTAAAATCCTGTCTGTCTCAGCTATGCAGCCAAAGGTCAATTTTCAATGAAATTCTTACTTACTTGAATCAATGTTGTCTTGATTCTTTGTGAAGGGTGCAGCAGGCATAAAATGTGATATTGATTCTTGAGATGTAGCCCACTACTTTCTTCATGGCCATTTCAAAAAATGCAAAGTATTTCTTTTGTCTCACAGCAGAGAGCCTGTCACCTTTACAAACTTGAGGTCAGGGCCCTTTTATGCCATCTCATATTTATCTCCTGTTCTTCCCCCCCTGCTCTTCTCTTTGTCGCTTCTTTCAGTTCTTTCTCCTCCTTAAGTTTTTATTGCCTCTTCTGCTCCTGTTCTAATTTCTGCCTTTTCCCTTGCTCTCCTGAGTGCTCTTAGAGTCTAATCTAATTTCTCATGTCTTCTCCCAGTGCTGCTGTCTCTTCTTTCTGTCGTTCTGATCCTCACCTGCTCTCTTTTTTGTTTCTCTGACTCCTAACCTGCTGCTCCCCTTTGTCTAAGGATTTACTCTTTTTATATTTCCCAGGTTGCTCCTGGGCTGCTTTCAGCAGTCCAACAAGGTTCTCCCCATTGTACTTACGTAAGCACCATCCCAGCTCTCATAATATTACATCTTTATCTAGGTTGCCGCCCATCTCCAAAGTCTGTCTGCACATTGTTTTAATGAAGCTGGTGAAATAACTAGGAACTGAACTCCCTAAATTCGCAGGCTGCTGCTTCCAGCCTCCTGGGGTACAAAATGGTTACATTTTTGTCTGAGGCTGGTGTGAAACTAAGCCTATCTCATTGTCATGGTAGGATTATTTTAAGAGCTAGACATGGCCCAGAACAAAAGTCCCAGATCTGAAACCTCAGCCCAACACTTTAGAACAGGAAGTGGAGAAGAATTAGCATATTATCCAGCTGAATTTTGGGGTGAATTTTGTATAGGTTCAGTATAAATTACCTGAGTTGTTTCTGGGTTGGGACTTGTCATTAAAGAAACGTCACTTTTCACAAGGCCAAGTGCTCAGAGCTTTGTTTTTATGCCTCATCCAAAATGATAGCACCTTCAGCAATACAACACCCTTAATGCCAGGTTATAGGTAAGAGTTCAGAGGAAGTTGTGTTACCTACTGAATCACCAAACCATGTCGTGGAGCAATTAGGCTGTTCCTTCAAGGTTTTCACCAAACTTTGCTTAATTTGTGAGAGATGAAAATATCACAGTGTACCTGGGATATGTTTCAGGATCTGCACCAGGCCTTTTGCATGGCTCATGATGCTCAAAGGGGAAAGATAGCTATCTGAAACATCCAGCTGGGTTTCTTTGGTATAGACAAATCCCATCTTGCCCCAATATAGCATGTTATGCTCCAGTGACCCTGGGCCAGTGGAACAGTGCTTATGAGTTGTTACTGCTAGTACAGATTAGAGTAGCCAAAGTTGTGCTAAATTGTTGTGGGGGCAAATCAGGATCATAGGAGCAATAAAAATGGAAAGCCATCTATGGCTTCCATTCCCCCAGTGCACCCCAAAACCTGGCCCTTTATTTTATGTGTTGAACAATTAATTCTTGATGGATAATTAATTTGATAAATATCACCTCTTTTTTGTTTTGTTTTGTTTTGTTCTTGAATTTGCTAGATAAATTCCATTTTTTTTCAAATCCTTTGAAATTGCTGGAATATATCTGGGAACAATTCTGGGCATGTGGTTTGTTATTGATAAATTCATTGAAAGTGTTCAGCATTCAGTATGTGGAGTATTGTGGTTATATCGCTCACATGATATGAGTATGTTTATATTCCCTAAGGGATAAGCTTAACTCTTAAAATTAGGCTTACGGTACAAATGCTTGTGAGTATTTTTTGTTTACTACGTAGTGGTTACTTAAAGTAGATTCTCTCTGAAAATTGCTACCAGTAAATTCATTCATTAGAATTTTAATGATGAAGAAACACACAAAGGCTTGTAGACACAGTCAATGTGATTTTGTTTAAAAATTGGAATGATTTTTTTTTCTGTATTCTCACAGGTCTGATCTATAATCTACTATTACTCATTGAAAACAGGTCATTTAAAAATAATGACAATCAATTTTCCTTGGACTTGGGTTAAATGATCCTATAAAAAGTTCATTAATGTGATGCCAATTAGGAAACCAAGGACTTCTGACTTTACCATTTCATATTTTGATTCCTTTTCTCTTGGAGGTAGTGCTAAACAATCACATGTTCTTTTAGCTAACAGAAAAACAAAAACAAAACATCTTTGAGTTACTGAGGCAATAAATATTATAGTCATTTGCCTTTTGTGCCATGAAGAAGTCAGCAAAAGGGCTGTAATCCTAGGTACTCCTCTCTGACAGCTTGATCCAAAGGAGTGAAGTTGATGGAAAGGCTTCTGTTAACTTCAGCTGTGCTTTGGATCAGAGCATAAAGTACCCAATGCTACGCCCTAGGTCTGGACTGGAAATCACATTATGGAAACATATGACGACAAATAGCCCTAGTCTGCCCTAATGGACACGTTATGTGACCCCACAGAAGTCAATAGCCTAAATTGCAATCTCAACTACACTGGTTTAAATTCAAAGTAAATCCACTGGAATGATCAGGATATATATCAACAATGTGAGTCAGATCAAAATTTGGCCCAATAGGGTGGTTATTTATTTGAATAAGTCACAGTAGAATTTAGCCCAAACAAATGTGACTCTTAGAACAAATTTATAATAAAATGCGAAGCTATCACATAACACTCATTCATTTCCATTTTGGAGCTGGCAATTGAATGTGTGTTTAGAAGTACTGAAGACTTATGAATGTTTTGAAATTTCTGGGGCCAGCCACTGAGTTAGACCTGATGCAGCACTACTACTGTTCACTCAGGAATGCAATGATTTTTTATCCATCAAGTCCTGGACTAACACTTTTTTCCCATGTTGTTGCAGTATATGGATGTATAACATAAAATCTCTTGTGATAGATTGTGCAACAATTCACTGTGTCTGATGGAACTGAAAGTTGTCTTAAGGAAAGTTGTGCTGAAAGAAATGTCACTTTTCAAAGAGTCTTCAATGGCAAATATTTTATGTCACTATAAATGCCTCAGAGGAAAAATTTAAATTCAGCAGAATCTAATAAAGCATGGCATTTTATATTCTAGAATTCCACCATGCAAGAGTAGCATAGTTCAAACGGAGCACACTTTTTTTCCATTGTATCTACCTAACTAAAAATGGGTGTGTACACATATATATATAATGAGTTTGTCAAATTTACAAATAATATTTGTTAGAAATGTATCCCTTTTTACGTCTAGCAAATTGTTTGTGGACTGATCATGATTTACTCCAAATATATTCATAAGGGTGTAAGGATTCACTGAATTTTCCGACTGTAGGTTGTTTGCTTGGATTATTGACTATTTTCTGCTTGATTTTGTTTTGAGTGGTTGGTTGCCTAAGACACATGGGTATTGTTTCTAAGGCCTGATCGGATGAAACATTTTAAACAGGAGACCAATACTCCTTGAACATAGGAAAAATTTGAATCTCAATCCAAACTTCAGCTCCCTCTCTGCATGAATCAAATGAATGTATGAATTTAGGCAATTCAAAACCCTGGCTACGGACAAACCCAAACTAGGAGAAGTTTGGATCTGAATCCACACTTCATAGCTGAGGCCAATGTGTCATAGTTCATAGCAGGCTGTGTGGCCTAATTAATAAATAATTGTTTCTAAAGTGCTTTGAGATCCTTGAATAAACACTGCTTAAACTAGTGCATGCAAAGTATTAATATAAAGTTCTTTCATTCTTTCTTTCTTTCTTTCTTTCTTTTTTCTTTCTTTCTTTCTGTGCCTTCTGGCTGGGATATCTGAAGGTCAGATGAACAAAACCAGATAGTTCTGCTGAATAGAAAAATAAAATGGTGGGAGGGAGGAAAGAAGGAATTCCATTTGAAAGCTGAGGGCCCATGCAAACATAAGAATAATAAATCCTGGATTCCCAAATCTTATTGTTTTAACTTCTACTAATAAAATCAATCTGTGCCTCCCACTAACTGGATATTGTTGCATGATCACTATGTTGTTTTATGTCTGTGAACCAATCACACAATATAAGGCAACGAATGAAAAAGATGGGAAAATATATAAAAAAGGGGAAACAAATGGTCTGCTTGCTACCTCAGGCTTGAAAACTCTTCTTATACACTTCAGCACAAAGTCTATTAAAGCAGAATATAGTGGAAATACAATATACAGCAATGAATGTCTCCAAACTAGCAATTTAGCGCTAAAGCTGAGGGCAGTTCTTATGCACCGACTTTTAATACCAAGACGATTTGTGGTCTCACAAAGTTCCTGCCTTAGGCAAGAGTTGTGCTGAGTCCTAATAGGTCTAGTTTGTTGACTGTCAGAATAATGGAGAAATTGGCAGCAGAAGGCCTGAATGCTGTAAACAGCTGAGATAATTAGAAGGTCTGTCAGGAGGAGAATAAGGCTAAAGTAGTTTACGTTCTGTCACAGGGCGGAAAGCATTCATTCAGGAGATTGCTGGGTAACATGGAATGTGGTGATACCTAATGTCCTAGCAAGCTCATTTTGGGATGGGGGAAGACCTTATTCCAGTCTTTGCCTGTCAGCTTTCTCTGCTTTCTTTCCCTAGGTTGTATTCAAAGAGCTGGTATTTATTATTAATAAAATACTCTGTTTTGTGAGCAAAATGCTGACTGTTGGGTTTTTCAGTTATGCTGCATAGCTAAGGGAAAGACTTAGCATCTCCCTACACTGCCATTGACACACTACGTGATCTTGGGCAAGTCACGTGTTAACTCTAGTTTTGCATCTGCAAAATGAGGATCCTCACCACATTGACATTTGTGAAAAAGTTTGGGACCTATGGATGAAAAGTGCAACATGATGCTGAAGTTATGATTGGGGCACGCTACCGTGTGCTCATTTCTTGTGGGTTTATTGTTACAGCTGGGTGAGATCACAGAAAGGTCGTGAGAGCAAAAGGGTTTTTAACTCTGGATGTTTTGAGGTGAACCCATAATTTGATGGAATGTGAGAGAGCTTCTGAGAGATTCCAGGATGGCATGGATGGTTCAGGGCCATAGCAGTAAGTCAACAGTTCTACTCCTGTGGCAGCTATCTGACAGCAGCAGTTGTTTGGCCAAATATTGTCTCCACTTCCAAACCAACTTATTCTCCTCACCCTCTTTCCTCCCCGCTTGCAATTTAGCATAAAGGTCTAAAAGCTGAGATGGTAGATTGGTCATCGGATTCGCTCTCCGCATCAGCCTGTTTTGTCTTTTTGATACAAGGCGGAAAGCATTCATTCAGGAGATTGCTGGGTAACATGGTATGCGGTGATACCTAATGTCCTAGCAAGCTCATTTTGGGATGAGGAAAGGCCTGATTCCAGTCTTTGCCAGCCAACTTTCTCTGCTTTCTTTCTCTAGATTGTATTAAAAAAACGGGTATTTATTACTAATAAAACAATCTGTCTTGTGAGCAAAAGAAGATCTCTCAGCACTCTGGAAGAGCAGGCACTAGACAGTGCACGATTGTAGTGTGACATAAGACTAACTCCAGCTCTCAATCAATGGCAGTGTGCTACACAACACAGCCTGTGGAGAGCAACCACTTTCAGAAGGCTGAGCTTTGAAAGACGAGAATTAATCAATTTCCCTGCAAGCAGCCAGTGGTGGGAATTCCAGCAGGAGAAGGGGGGCACATCTGAAATTGGGGGGAAGGGAAGTAGATGGAATGGAAGGACTGTTTTACCTCCCTCCCCTTTCACACATATTAAAGGGGACAGAAAATATCAGGTACTCAGGGATGGAAAAGAAGTAGCTTTTCCAAAGTTAAATGGACATTCTCTAGCTTAGACAAAAGCCACTGCTGAGGAGAGACGGGTCCAATCCACAAAGTTGAATCCAGATCTGAACAGCCCCAAAGTTTGGAGGTGTTTGCAGAATCTTGGCTCAGGCTCATCTCTCTTCCATACGTTACATGGGAATTGTAAAACTGACTCACAACAGTAGCTCAGTCAGTCCAACACCTTACATCTGACAGTGACCAACAGTCAATGCTTCCAAAAGAAAACCTACTATAATTCATTGAGCCCACAGTGTGATGCTTTCCCGGAGGAAGATTCCTTCCTAACCTTTATAGAACAGTTTGCACCTGGAATCAATAAATTTGATGTCTATTGGTGACACCTTCCTTACTTATCGTTCTTATATATGTACGTTAACTTTTACTTTAAATTTATATGGAAACTCTTATCCCACAGCACTTTACAAACTAATTTGATTACACACTATGGGCCTGATTCTTTATCATTCACATCAGTACCCTTTGTAATGCCACTGACTTCAGTGGAATTATTCCTGATTAACATCAGTATGTAAGGATCCCTTTACCCATCACTGAAATTTAGACATATCTGGAGTGGAGAAAATGAGGAACAGAGAAATTAAGGCAACATTTTCAGAAGTGCTGATTGATTCTGTGTGATTCAATTTTGTCTGACGCTGGGCACCCAAATTGATGGACACTTGAAAATTCTGGCATATATGACTTGCCCAAAGTCACATAGAAAATTATTGGCAGGCCAAGACAACAGTTCTAGTCTTTTGGACTTCCTACCCTGGACACTAACCTCTGGATAAGACCATCTATAAGTTAAAACTATGTGTAAATTGTGACCCTTTCTTAGCCTTTAAGGGAAATGCATAGAGCTCTTAAGTTGAGGTGTCTTTCATGTAATTTCTACCAAAATTTGGGCCCTTTCTTATAAGTATCTTCTAACTATTGATCCCCATGCACTTCAAATTTTATCAGAAGAAAAACACAATAAATATTGCTATGGGAAAAAAAACAAAATGATTATCCCTGGCAACCTAATAAGCAATTAAAAATGGTACATTACTAACACCCTCTGTAATCTTTTTCATTGGCTAATTAACATCAGAAGTATTCATGATCAGTTTATCAAATTACTGTATAATTATGATGCTTTTCCTTCATTTAGTCATACATATAGTACAAATCCTGTTAAGATTTGTGTATTAATTGCTAACCATTATTTATTAGCCTTGCTGATCCTGAGTAATCTTGTTGAACAAATGCTGCGCTGGTCCTAACTAGTTATCTACTAATGCAAGAGTAATTCCCAGTGGAGGTAGGTGTCACTGCCCAAACTCAAATTAAGGATCAAATGACAAACGGTAACAGGTCAGAGTATGCCCAGGATCAAAGACCTAGAAATGTCACATCTCTGACTCATGTCATCTTCATCAGGAATAAAAGCTTAAAGTGGAACAAAAATCTATTCACGACTGAGTGTTGAGGGCCAAGGCATGCTGGGTGCAATGTTGTTTCTCAGATTAATTAATTTCATAACATTTGCGTTCTACAGGTTTACTTAGTGTACTTTGCAAAATCTAATTGTGGTTGAACTACTTTGCAGAATCTGCTCAAAATGTGTTTCTGATTCGGAATTGTTGGAGTTCCCTTTTCATTTTGTGCCTTGCTGCCTCTATGAATTCTGCCTAAATTGGTGAAATAAATTAAGAGAACACAACCAAAACCAATCGGCTGACCAAAATTACCTGTGAATATTCTCAAGTTTAAACAAATTCACTTTAGCTAGATTTGCAGTCCATTTGTCTTCACTCTCTATCAATACCCTACCAGATGTGTTTCTAGCAGGAACTCTGGTTGAAATAGTGACTCTTGAGAGAATATTGCAGAATTTTTGTGGCAAGGGAATTTTGAATTTGTTATTCCAAGTAGGGTCACTGGAAAGCTTATTCTAAGGGTTTATCTTCACAAGGTCATCCAGGAAAGTTAGTCTGAATTAACTAAAGGTGTGAATTTGAAATGGATTAGTTAAACTACATTACATTCTTGAGTGGATTTAGATTAATTTTCCTTCATGTCCCTGTGTAGAAAAGCCCTTAGTTACCGTATCCAGTTTGGGAACAGAAACAGTCTATGTGACTTAAGCATCCAATCCAAATAGCTTGAATTTCAAATTCTGAATATGCATGTGAATGAACTACAGACCCAGAATGATTCATGATATGGTAAATCATTTTGAATAGGTTGAAATTCAGCCCTGTGCAGAGGTCCAGCAGAAGGCCCTCAGAATATGGCTCAAGTAGGAGTTGAGAAGTGCATAGGCTTATCACCTCCTGAATGTGGTGAATTGCACCCGTAACATACACATTTGAGAAAATTAAGATCTGTTTGAGGACAATTCATGAACAGGGCATTGGCAAAATGTTTTGAGTTACTTAAAAACTTTTCAGCTTTGGAAATCAATGTCCATTCTGAAGGAGAGCAAGGCTGTTCCTAGGTGTTATGATGTGTGAGTTTTCAATACTTTCTTATCTGGAGACCTGATTTAGTAACAAATTAACAATGTTTTGACTTGTTCTTTATACCTACACCTCACACAACTTGTCAGGGTTCTGCACATCTCTACAAGGACTCCAGTACTTTCATGAGTCTGAGTGTTTAGATAGAGGAAGTGTGGCCTTGCGTTTTTTAGATGTTTTCCCTTTCCTGTGTGTGAATTTTGGTTTCACAACAGAGCTCCGCATCCCCGGATAATCATTATTTGTATGACTCCAGCTTCCCACCCAGAACTCCAGTGGCAGAGGTATTGCTGATTGGGTTTTAGAGGCCAAATTTTCAAAGGTATTAAAGTGCCTACAAATGCAGAAAGATGCCTAGTGAGATTTTGAGAAGCATCTCAGCAGGTTAGTGAAATCATATAATCTTTCAAAAATATCACTACACTCCCATTTGCCTATTTAGGTACCTAAATATCTTTACAAATCTGCGCCTAGGTGCATTAATGTAGCTAGGGTGGGAGGGGTAGGACTCAGTGGCGAGGTTGTTCTCAATTAAGATTCAGGGATGAAAGCGTGGGTCTGCTCAAATCAATGGCAAAACATCCATTGTCTTCTAGGGCTGTCAATTTTGGTTGGACTTTTTCCTGGAAGTGTCATCACATGACATAATCTTTAATTAAAGATTAATCTTTAATTCCTGGCATCTCCAGGACAATACTGAAGGGTTGGCAACCCTATTGCCTTCAGTGGGGATGGAATTTCACCCCACATGTTTTGGTAGATCTGTGGGGGGTCAGTTTGCAGAGCACATGGTTACAGTATGCCTGCCTCTAACCAATGTTATTAGCCTCTAGCTTTCAAAAGCACTAAACTCACTCACTCTCTTTATTAAAAAAGAATGAATTTCCCTCTTCCACTTCCATTCTCGGCTGCATGAAAGGGTATGATGACACCTTACAAAGTTGCTATTACATTGCTGGTATCAGTATTAATCATGTGCCACTTGATACTGTAATTGAATAGTTTTTACACAGATAATATTAACTGATAAAATATGGCATCCTCATGAGAAAACATTACCTTGAAATATTAGTGTTATAATATGTCAATTTCTATGGAGGATTTGACTACAGATATATGAGGAGCTGTAAATTTCCCAGCACTTCTGCTGACAATTTCCATGTCAACATAACTCTTAGGAATTTGTATTCACTATTTTGTGATGACTTATATGATGATATATAACAACTTAAGGGGATTTTAAAACAGTATTGTGACTAATGTGGTTTGGTAAATAGCATACAGGACTATTTCTTCTTTTCAATTTCTGGAACACTGACACAAGCTTCTGATATCAATAACCATCACCACTCCAAGTGCAAAATGCTGCAGTACTTTCTGGGATCACACTGAGCTCTTGGCAGCAAAAAAACAACTACAAAACAATTTGCAGGTCTGGACTGTACTCATTTGCTATTCAGAGGCCAAAGAGGTTCTAAGGGTAACCACCAAAGCTCATATCTGGGTATTATAAATGGAAGATGAAATTGAAATAAATGTGGATGGGCAGAAAAATAGATGTCCACGTTCTATATATCCATGTTTAATAATTAGTTTGATTTTGCAAATTATGACCAGTAATATGTGTTCCAGAAAGCTTGTCCCACACTATGGACACCTGATGCATCAAATTTCTGCCAGTGTAACTCCACTTGCTTCAGTGGCTTCTGGTTTATGCTGGCTTGTTCCTTGGGATCTCCCTTAGGTTTGTTAAATGAAACCAAAGAATGCATAGGAACAAATGGTACTCTGAAAACAGAAGAGAGGATAGTGCTAGTAGTATTGAGTCTAGAAAGTGTCAGCTCCCCTGACACTCTCTTAATGGTTAAAACTGAATTCATTGGTATTATTTGTGTCTTTGATAAACAAATACAGCCCCAGAGAGGTGGGGGTTCTCTTGAAACAAGTAGCCACTTGGGAGAGCTGTCCCAGGCCCAATCATGTCGTAGGTTCATTTGTCTCCCACAGTAATTCAGTACTCACTTTAGTCCCTTTAAATGTAAAACAGCTGCTGCTGCTTAGCCTTCCTTTAGGGTACCTACCAACAGCTTTAAGTCAACCCTAAATGTGGCCCATCTCATAATAGTCTCCCACACAGTGCTCATTTGGAAACAATTAACCCTTGATTTGAGATCCCTTCAAAAAATCCTCCATGCTCTCTCTAATGTGCTACAACCCATTTCAGTATTCCTTCGCTGGTAGGGTAGGAATAGCTTTCTCCATTAGGAACATCTCAGATCTGGCAGCTGTTTGTAAACAGTAACCGGTATGCAGTACTTGGGGGAGTTACAAAATGGCCATTTTTATTTGATTTGTTTTGCCCTACTCATCCCTACATGTTGGAAGAACTCAAGGTTACCAAATCAAAACAGACCAGTACTTTGTCACAAATCGCTTTGCAAAAGAATCATTTCCTTTCCCCCTCCCTCCGTGTACTTAGGGGTCTTGTTCATTTCACACATGTTTGGCACCAGCACTACCCCTTGATTCACTCAGTCTCAAGTGATATGATGAACTCGAGATTAATCTGTTTTAAGGAAAAGCATCTGGCTCTGAGCTAATAAAATATCAATTTGTAACAGGGAGGAAAGGCGCTCAGTCAGAGGTCTGCATGCACAGGGCTTTGAGACCCAATTTGACTTGGAAAGTTTAATGCCACTTGTGGATTTATCCTGTGCTCAGAGCACTTCATATCTTTCAATGTGGTGGTCTCAACTTTCTCCAAAATGCTGAGGTTTTGGAACTGCACCCGTACTATTGTCAATAGCAAAACCGAGCTCCAAATTCTAAATTGCCCCCTCCCACTTCCTCTTCTTTTCCTAATAGGTTCCTGGCCAGATGTGGTGGCCCCTTGCTGCTATGTTAAACTGGAAACACCCTTGATCCAGGCAGACAGACACTCAACAGTCAACTTCTGGAAAACCTTCCCCCTCACTGGATGTATCTGACACAAACCAGCTGAAGATATTGCATTGCCAGAAAGTGTTACAGCTGGGCTGCATGACAGATTGGCAGCACATAGGCTGATTTGAGGACCTTATTCAGGGGCCGGCAAACCATTCACCGTCCAGGCACTGAGCCACTAATCACAGTTTACATTAGGCAATCAGATACTTTTCCACTACTGAATTTTGTGTTCGGTCCTTTCACCTTACAGGACCCTATGTGCGCGTCTACAGCACCTTTGCTCTGTGCTTCACATCTGTATCATATTTCAAACAATATCTAAAACATAACTATTAACATGAGCTCAGTGAAGTACAAGTTAGAAGTGTCCAAATCTTCCCTATTCTGATTTCGCCTGACCACTCACCAACCTGACATATGTCATTCTTCTATGGTGAGTCACTTGATTAATTTAACTCTGTGGGTTACCTAATATAGGTGTGAATACTGTCCTACACAATTTAATACAAAAGAATAACCTTTCTTTTGATTTCTTAATGATCCTATAGGATTGGGATTTATATCCTTCTATAGAATTTTGTAAGTAGTTTCACCCCCATCTCTCTCCTAGCTCAATAGATTAGATCTTTATTAAATCTAGGGGTTTGGGGGTGATTTTTATATTGCCTTATTGCCTTAATCTTTTCAATATGGGAATTTTCCATTAAGGTATAAATCAATGCCCCCATTCACCCCCAATTCCTTTTTCTGTGTTGGCTAGCCATGCTGTTCTAGATACACACACATACAAGAGGAGCACATCAGGACGTGGAACAGTTGCATGTCTAACTAGTATAACATAATTCACAATGAAGAAGAAAATATCTTAAGTAGAAGTGCTGGGAGAGAAAAAAAATGGTTCTGAACTGGAATGAAAAGCCAAAATTTTGAAATTTCCTCTTTGGGACCACTGAAACACATTGGTTTGATTTTATATTATATCAAAATATTAAATATAATATATATATATATTATACATAATATTACATATAATATATAAACAGAACATACTATTAAAATACATATTTTAATATCACGTAAACATAAACATGAAATGAGCTGAAATGTTTTGACAGTGTTAAAATGAAACATTTCAACGTTACCATCATGATATTTTGTCAAAATTGACACACAGTTTCACAAAACTCCATTTTTGGATGGAAAACTGACCTGCTGTATATACTAAGTAAGAGGGTCCCAGTCCAGTTGTCACAAAAACCACCATCACAATTGACATTCATTAATTCACTCCTCTCAACATTTCTAGCAGACAGCTCAGGGATTGCACAGGCCTAGGGTGACCAGCTGTCCCAATTTTATAGGGACAGTCCTGATATGTGGGGCTTTTTCTTATATAGGTTTACTTATTGCTTTCTTATGTAGGTTACTTATTACTCCGCCACCTCTTGTCCCGATTTTTCACACTTGCTATCTGGTCACCCTACATAGGCCATGGAGACTCAGTTTCTCCATCTGGGATAATGCTAATTACCCATCTTTGTAAAGGGCTTTAAGATGCATCTCTGAAAAGGATCTTGAAGGAGCTAATTACTTTGGCTGCCCAATGCCCCTGGCCACATTATTGGATCATGCGAGTAAATGGGTACACGTGCCATTTTGCAGTCATGAAATAAAAATCTATTTTTGGCTCATAGGGCAGCGCTGGAGTTTACAAGTGTATTTCTTTCCCTCCTGGAAAGTTTAGGTACAACAACAACAAATAAGTAACCCTCTTGATGGAATGTGAGCTTTGTGAAAGTAAAAGGAAATGTATTAGGTAAATATTCTGTCTTACACTAGCAAGCGGGCACGTGCAAGCACACACACACTTAGCACCTGAGTGAGAACACTGCGGACTTGAGCAATGCATTACCCACCCAGGCAACTTCAGTGTGCCACTAATAAAATTAAGTGTTAGAACATAAGTGTTTTACTTTTAGTGGAAATGCTGCAAGCAATACCAGTACTCCTTCTTCTTTCCCACCCCCAGCCTAGACTAATCCACTTAGAGACAAATTTACATTTTATTTCGCCAAACCTATTAGCATTAATATAAAGGTCAGCGCTGAAAAGGGAGCTTCAGAAGCTAATGTGCCAGGGCATTGCACTCTGTTACCAGACAAGGGCACATGGGCCTCTTACCCACGGAGTCTGACAGGAATCTTGAATTGAAGAGTGTGACCCTCTGTTTGGAACATTAAAAGAAGTTCATGGAAATACTCAGGCCTCTCTCTGCAAACCAAACGGATCTTTATTTTTTATTTTTTTCGTGATATCTGAGGGGAAAATAAACCTGACTGTGAAATGCTCTAGATGCTGTTGAAGAGTTAGACAGAACGTTCTGTTTGGAAACACTTCTGCTCTTACAATCCTGTGTGCCCTAATCTTCCCTGACCTCATCCATTATTAGAGAGAGAGAAGGTGGGTGAGGTAGTATCTTTTATTGGACCAACTTCTGTTGGTGAGAGAGACGGGCTTTCAAGCCACGCAGAGCTCTTCTTCAGAACATGTGCTAACTACTTATGCTAAACAATCAGTTCCACCTTGCATGTTGTTGTGATTCTCAGAGGCAGGGCCCCGACATGGGGGGGGAGGGTACACTTTACAGGGGCCTGGAGGCCCTGGGGAGCCCGGCCCAGGCTGCAACCCCCATGGGTATGTGTGTTGGAGAGGGCCCGTGTTACAAGTTTGTTCTGGGCCTGAAAAAATTATGTTTGGCCCCTGCTCAGAGGCCTTCCCAGACTTTAAAACAAACTTTGCAACATGGTCGCCACAGACTTATTTACCTCCTCCCTCTTGAGGCATCTACAAGTTTTAAATACCTACCAAGAATCCAAAAGGGCTTTAAAAAGGTTCTTTCTTAAAAGCACCAAGACCAAAACCAGCTCTATAACCCAATAACCCCAGTTAGCTCCCTTCTAACTCCAAAAGAACCTGGGAGAGTAGGCAGTGTTCTGCAAATGCCACGAAGTTCACCAAATCTGGGATCTGGGGAACACCAAGGTGAGAAGCACATCCTAAAAACAATGCCCCCTCACAGAGCATTCCCTATCACCAATCCCCCTCTCTTTTAATTAAGCCAGTGGGCTGTTAGTTTAAATATTTCAGATTATTCCACTTCTGTGGAGAGAGAGTCTCTCAATCAGCCGTTTAGGGCTTTAGAAATTAAAGCCAAGGCAAAGATGCTTTTGTGGTAAAAACATAGAGTCAGAAGATCTGTGTTCTGTTCCTGTGCCTGTCGCATGGTTTGCTGAATCTCTGTGCCTCAGTTTCCTAACCTGTAAAATGAGGAGAATTAGGTTAAAAATATTGTTTGTAAAGCACTTTGAGAACCTCAGATGGAAGTAGACATAATAATAATAATAATAATAATAAGAGAAACCTTTAGACTCGTGAGTATATTTTTCTCATCTTTAAATCACTTCATTCTGCTCTTAGGAGTGTATCATCCACCTCCTTAAAGCTAATTGAGTCCTTTTTCAATGTGTTAAATAAAAATCCAGACCTAAAGCACTGCACGATGAAGACGCCTCGTAAGTGAAGGGTAGAGACACACTGCAATTTTCATACCTTCACCTAGACGTTTTGTGGACTAGCGACTGCTGAACAAATCACTGTGGAGCAGCATAAAGTTATTTGCAGATGCTTCAGCAATCATGATGCATGGGCAGAAAAGCCAGTGTTAATGCCCTGTGCTGTGGTAGAAACCAAATAAGTTAATTGACTGGCTAAACACCTGCTGGTTTATTTGTTTGTTTATTTATTTTTCCTTACATAGACTTAATTTCTCTATCTAGCTGAGTGGGTTTGCCTTTGTTTTCTGCCATTTGGATGATGTGTGTTTTTAAAAGAACAAAATAGGTTTCATCTTTGACTGGTGGTGAGCCAGACATCCGGATTTCAATGAGACTACTCTCAGGACTCAGTGCTGCATAGTATGGGTGAGGGTTGAAAAATCAGGCCCTCTACTTCAGAGTATTCTACTTAGTTGAGTTAAAGAATTCAATTTCAGGTTATAAATAAATGAAGCCAAGATCCTCAGGTCTTCATAGACTTCATAACACAGAAGTAGACACACTAGAGGGTATGAGTGTTTTTATTTACATAAAACAACAAGGGAAGGTGCCTCTATCTTCCATGGTCAGCAACCAGCTGCCTGTACTCCCTTTCTCCTTTATTCATAGAGAGTGAGTTGAACAAGCCGCTTTTTTAAAAAAAAAACTCTTTGGTACTTAGAGGACAGTTTTACCACTTAAGGAAGAAATGGGGGAAGTGCATTACAAACGAAGGGCCCTGGTTTTCCTCACTTAAACCAGTGCAACTCAACTGACTTCAAAGGAGATACTCCTCCTGATTTACACGGTCAGAAATGAATGGAGAACCAGGCTGTATGTGAAAGCTCTCCACTAGTATAGTTAGGTTTTTTCAAAACAGGAATGGGGTGTACCAGACCTCAAAGCTTAGCGTGTGTACAAGTTATAATACGAGGAAGATTTCAAATTAATGATGGGTACAACTCCATAAGGTTTTGTGTTCTGTTCAGTTAAGGCCTCTGGACTTTGGATACTGAACCCAGATGGTTAGAACGTCTTTAGTCTTTAAAATTTGGGCAGGAAAAATCATGAAAGCAGGTTTTCTCTGAAAGTTTCTGGTATTTCATGTTTCCTGTTGGGCTAGAAATTCTGTGAAAACAGCCTTTGTGTGGGGTATTTTGTTTTCGTGTGGCATATCTGAGCTTAATGGAGAGCTCCTTAAATTTGGGCACCCAAAAGGGAGGTACAAGAGCATATGCTTTATCAGCCATGTCTGCATCCTATGCCCCAGATCCTCAGATATTTAGACTGGTGTAGTTCTGTTGAAGTCAATGGTCCTACAATAGAGGATTTAGGCCTATTACTGTACCACATAGCTGTTTTTTGGCTTTTACAAAATCCTGGTTGATCTCTGAAGGGGAGATCTGGGGACATTACAGTGGACGCAGCATGAAGCAGGAAGTGTAGAGGCGTCTAAAGAACTCTAAAGGATTTTTTGTTTTTGTTTTTTTGGCAAAGGTTTGCGGTGCGCCTCAGTTTAACTAAACTAGCATAGAAATGATTCTCATCCTAGTTTAGATGTGGCTGAAATAAAACAAATATATCAGCCTTCAGCAGATAACTCCAGGTAAGGTGATTTCTGTTTTGCTAAACTGAAGTAAATATATTTTGGTGTAATATTGGCATACCCTGTAAACATATGCAAAGGAAAATGATTCCTCTCCTACCGGTATCCTAAATAGGTTTACATTGGCAGTAGAAAAATAAATAGAACCAGACACCTGGTTGAGATGAGGGCATCAAATTAAAAATCCCATAGGAAAACTCTCTCACCCTTTATATGCTACATCCATCAGGCTTTCCATTCTGTCAATGTCTCTTCTCCCGATGATGCAGTGTGGGATCGAAAACTGTTGGTATAATTCTGAAGAGGTCTGCCATTTGACTGGTTAAAGAGGACTGAGGAGGAGGAAGGGGGCGTGGTGAGGGACAGGGAAGAGGTTGGGAGGAGGAAGCTGTACTTGATCCTTATGGAAGTCAGTTAAAATTAATTGGAAAAAGCTTTTAAAGACCCAAGATGAAGACCAAATGTATCTCAGACCTGCGGCCTCCTCCCCGACGCTGAACGCGAAGGTCATTGCAAAGCTGTAGATTTATGCGGGAGGCTCGGGTGATGGAAAATGAGACAAAAGCATTTGGATTTTATTATTCCATTTACTCTGACCCTGGGCCATAAAGGGTTTGGAGAGCCTGTTTTATGTATTCAGCTGGTTGCCACACTGACAAGCATTTGGAGCCACTTAAATAAACCATCCCAACCCACAGCTGCAACAACACCATATCAAATACAGGTTAGAGTTGAAATGTGGAGCCAGCAACACAGCCTTTCCAGCAGGTGCATACAGAGGGTTTTTTAACCCCCTTGGTTTTGGAATAGTTCCCTTATTTATCTTTTGGCTTTGATTTAAAGGCCATTTAATCTCTGGTGTAGATTCCATGTTAAAACACACACATAGTCTCAAGCTGTGCATACCCTGTCTTCCTCCTCCTTTTCATTCCCTGATTAAGGGAGTATTGTGGTATTTAAAAGTCCCACCTTCCCTGGGAAACGTGGTGCAGTCTTTTCCTGTCAGCCACTTTCCCAGGCTGTTCTACTCACCATTTAAAGCTATGTCTACACTACAGCCTATGTTGGCAAAACTTATGTCGCTCAGGGGTGTGAATATTCCACCCCCCCGAGCGACATAAGTTACACCACCGTTAAGCACTCATGTGCATTTAAACCTCAAATACACCAACATTTTGTAGTTCGTTTTCTTACTTTGCACATTTCCATAGAGACCAAATTATTTGATCTTTTATCAATTATTTAATCGTTAACCTGAGTCTCCTCCTACCAGGGATGTCTACAATAAATAGAATATTGGACAGGACACTTTTTGCTCTTCTAATTCATTATTATTTTGTTGTTATGATTGTATTTATTATTTTCATAATGTCGGTCATATGCTATGTGCACCACATACTAATATGAAATAAACTGGAGGTCTGGAAAGTATATTAAAGAAAAGAAAACAAACAAACAAACACCATTTCAAATTTAGGAGTCTGTCATCGGAGCTGTCTCTCCCTCACACAGTAAGAGAAACAATCATATCAAAACTCAGCAGTAACTTCAATAATAAAACCTTTACAAATGCATAAAAAAGTAGCATTAGCCCAGCTAGTGTCCTAGGAGTTAATACACTATAATATCACATGAAAATAGCTGGAGAAAGGCCTGAATGAGAACATCAGATCCAAACACACTGAATTTTGTGGGGATCTGAAGTGAAACCTGAAGCCAAATTTTGTGGCTCACTGTTATCCCTGATATGACCTGAACTGAAACCCTGAATCCAAACAGCCCCAGACTTCTCCATGGTTTGCAGACTGTTACACTAGAGCTGATGGAAAATTAGGGTTTTTTTCCACAAAAAATCTCAACTTTGTGTTGAATAACCTTTAAGCAACTGACGACCAAATAATTTTTTGCTGAAACCTAAAAAAAACTGTTTGGTTTTCAGGTTTTCTAATGAAAAACTGAACATTTTCTAGGTAAGCAGATACTTTTTTGTGAAAATTTGCATTTATCCAGAAGCCCAATTTTCCCTCAATAAAAAGTTTTGATGGAAAATTTTCACCAAGTTTAGCTAACATTGTCTACAATTATACAGTAGTGGCTATATCTGGACATAGGGAAAGAGAAAGTTAAGAAGGTTAGAATTTTCTGTAGGTGTTAAAATTTGAAATATTTCACAAGCCACTTCATATTTCCCAAGGTGAAGAATGATTAGGACAGACAAAATGGTGAACAAATCAGACTGGCCCCCAAACTCCAAAGTGGGTCTCTCTCTGCCTTCACTAATCCACTCCGCACAGTCTGGCAGGAGAACATATTGGCAAGGGCTAGTACATATTGAAACTGACAATTCCATATTGTGTGTCTTTTGCAAAATATCTCAGTGTTTAACTGTGAAATCCATGGGGTAGGTAAGAAAGACTGAGGGACATGTGGGCTGAATTCAGCAGCTGCCACATTGCTGAGTGGAAACTGGGATCATTCCGATACTTCAGCCATTGCTGTTTGTGCAATGTGACGTGCATCTTGACGGCCTTCCAGATTTGTTTTGTTAGCATGCTAGCCTAGTGTTTGCCTTTAAAAAAAAAAGAAAAAGAAATATAATCAAATGAACAGTGATTCTTGCTGATCGGTGACTTTCATTGAAATTGGCACAGTTGCATTTTAATTGACTTTTCCCCCTGCAGCATAGCATTGGGAAGTCATCTCTGATATACTTATAGCAAGGTGGAAAACAGCTGAACTCTTGTCGGATTTCTGCAGAGATCGGATTGTATTTATTTGTCATGGCACTCTCATGAGTTGGATTCAGACTCAGGTTCTGGAGATTACAGGGGGAAATCTTCTGAGCCTCAGAGGGATTTTACACTGACTAAATTTAGAAATATTAGCAATTAAACCTAAAGCTGGCTTCCCTTTTATTGGCATTCCAATGAAATGGTGCATTAAGGAAAGATCAGGGCAAAAATAAGATCAGGCTGAATAGGTGGGTTAAAGAAAAATCATGAATGTTTCTATTAGTAAAAAGTGCTGAGCATGGTCTGCTATGATTCATGGGGTCATATTATACATTATTTTTTAATATTCTGATGACCTCCATGTATTTGTAAAAATGTCCTGAATTCAGGGAATTTCATGCATTTTTAAGTCAGATTATGAGTTTGGCTGTATTCAAACAAAAATTCATTCTGGTTCCAGAGCTATTACTGTTTCTAGCAGTATTTCCCATTTTAAATAGAGGAACTGGAACTGGTAATATAACAGGGGAAAAAACCAAAGTGCATCAAGTGTATTTGCTTTGAGATTGTTATTCATTACCTACTATTCATTATTCTCCTGTTAAGGAATGTTTTAGTCATCCAATCAGAGAAAAGAAACAGTTCCCTGTGACTTAGGTAACCAGTCACGTGATTTAGGTGACCAGTCGCTGAAGCCAAAATGTTCTCAAATAGCCCATAGACTGAAAATTATGCCTAATTTTTTTCCAGAGAGTATTTATGAATAACAAAAGCGTTTGAAGAAAATCAGAATCAGTTTGCAAACTTTTCTCTAACCAAAGTGAGGGGGCTAAATTCATCATGAATATTGTTGGTAACACTTAGCAGTTGCCTTTCCTTCAGCTTTGACATACTTTTGCCGTTTAAATGTATTAGCCAAATGAAGCTAGGAACAAAAACCAGCACTGTCAAACAAACTGACTCCTGGCTGCTAGCCTGGCATCCATTCCTGCAAACAAAGAAAGTCGAAAATATGTAAATTTAACGAATTCACAGATCTTTTTCTTTAGTAAAAAGCTTTCATGTTACTTGAAATGGCCAGGCTGCTAGAGTAATGTTCTTACATATAAATGGAAATCCTTTTTGATATTTGCACTACTGATTTCAGCACTTTCTTTAATCTCCGCTTTCAAATTAATAGACAATAACATCAGATTCCTTCCTTGGCTCACTCAGCACTTGTGCATATTTACCCAAATGTCTAGAGTGGAGATTGTACACATATCTCTAATCCACCTGCCTATGTTAGTTAAAAGCCCAGATAAAATCAGCAGCACTTAAATCTTAACCTTTTAAGACTGAAATGTTTTTAAAGTCTGGGCTCATGGCAACTGCATTGAGTAGGGGGAGAGGGGTGGAAATTGAATGTAAAACATTTCACAGCTTGAACTGTTGTTTCTTTCCGGTGGAAACTAAATCAGAAGTTACCCTAGGGTGTTACTCTAAGAGTATTAATAAAACTGATTAGTTTGCAATGTTTTCACTAGCACTGGATGTTCATATTATCCTACAGCCAACTTTATTTTTTCTTATTGTCAATTTAGTGCTCAAGAAAATCATAGCAAGTCACAGAATCACATATTATGTGTGGCAGGTGTTGTCCACCCCTGTCTTCCACATAACTCTGGCAATGATCCTTGGCCTTCATCCTTTGCTATCAGAAACAGATTCACCACCTGGAAGGCCCTAGGCTTGCAATGACGTCATAATAATATGTTTGTACTCCCATCTCCCCTGACTAATAACAAGCCTTCCTTGGCCTCCTCTCAAGATCTGGGGCTGAATGTACATACACCCTTATTCCTTGGAAAGAGAACACTAGAAGTGAAGTTTATGTCCAACTAGGTTACTGGAGCATTAGGGTACTTCGGATCAATTATTTAGAAAAAACATTTGATTCACTATGCAATATGGCCCACACAGGTGTGGAGTAATTGAACAACAAGATACACACAGCCTCACCATAAACAGTGTTCAGGGGAGTATTTTTCTTTGGAAGCAGGGCTAGCTACTTGACACGTATGTGGCAGGAAGTTATAGGGGCTATCCCATCTATATCTCACTGAAGTCAACATTGATTGCTTTAGCAGAACAGAGGACAGCATTGTATTCTGTGTGTTCTCTGAGCATTTCTCCAAGCAGTTACAGTGTACCAGAGTTACATATCCCTCATGGGCACTGGCATTATGGGATTTTTGTTTCCTACATTGACATTTTGGGGGAAAGGGATAGTTGGGAATAAGGATAGGGAAAGTATGTATGCATCTTTCTTTTTCCCTGTTTCTTTCTCTCTCAATCTAGACTCAACAAGGGTGTCTATAGAACATAGCATAATGCTGTATTGTTTGGTTAGGGATTTAATTTCACTCCATCACAAGCTACCCTTGCAGCCCCTGTCATTGCAATTTGTCACACTTTTTTGTGTGCTATATCTCACTGAAGTCAGAACTCCTCCTCAGTCCATTGCATAATCTCCTAGTCTGGAACAAAGCTCTCTAACATAATGAAAGAGGTGAAATCAGGAAAGGGAAAGTCAATGCCTACTATTATCACTATAGACCCCACTCCCACTGGCTCTGCAGGTTCAGTCACACCAAGCAAAGCGGAGAGAGCAGGACCTGCTGTGTTTAAAAAAAAAGGCCCATTTATTGAGGCTAAAGGCAACACCATTGGCTGTTGAGAGATGTAATCCTGTTCCCTCCTGCAGACCACCGACCAGAAGGAGGCTGCAGGAGGCCCACTAGCCCACCAGGGAGTTGAGAACTTCCAAAAAGATATCATAGGGAAGTGGAGAAAAGGAATGGACAACCCAGTTGGCATGAATGAAAAGGACTCGTCAGAATCTTGACTCAAACCTACACTGAAGTTATACATTAGAAAACTACTATAATAGCCACCAACAACAGAGAAAACACAATAGAGGAAAAACTAACATCTGCCAGAAGGGGATTATATTTTTAACAACAGTGAGATCAATAGCACTTTCCTGTTGCAAGGGCCGAATTCAACAAGGTGGTTCAGCTTGACCCCTTAAAGAGAAGAAGGCAGGTGAAATTTTGATACCTTCCTAAATTCATCTTATACAACATAATAGCATCAATATATACAAATCCCCCAAGCAGGAGAAAAGAGAGGAGACTAATATACAATGTTTTCCATGAGAAAGGGATGGAGGAAAATTCTTTCACAGAATAGATATCAGGGCTGAATTGAGCTATTTTTGCAGTTGTTCACTGCACTAACACTTCTCTCGCAGCCTCATCAGTTTCAAAAGAATTTAAACTTTCATTTAAAACACAAAACAAAACATTGTTTCTATCCTTTTCAGGTGCAAAGATATAGATCTCCATATATCCAGATAGATATAGATATGCAAACATGAACCAGTGCCGCTCTGAGTCTGCAGGCAGGGTGAAGCACTAGCTCTGAGGGTCACATACTGCCATTGGGTCCTGTAAATCCCATGAATGTTCCCCCAACGGAGGTTTGGTTCATTTGGACAACACAAACTCTGGAGTGCCTTACCCAGAGCAAATCTGAATGTTGACCATCTGGGGCTAGACTGTCACTGGTCTTCCTCAGCCATGCAGTGGAGTGAGGGAAGGGAGGATCTCTTTATTCTTCTGCTAGACCCTGCTCAGATTGTGACTCCAGCCATGGAGGGTGGGAGACCAGGGGCTACTTGTCTGATACCTCCCCCACCTGCAGTGAATAAGTGGGTGTAAAGAGATGCAGGGGCCACCCATCTACTCACTGACCAGAACTACTGACCAGGTGACCAATGAGGAGTAAGTTGCTCCATATAAAGGTGTGAGGTAATTACTCCTCTCTCAGACCAGAGGAGAGCAGAGAGGGGCATTGTTCCTTTATGAGCCATAATTTGTTCTCTGCTTTGCTCCTGAGGCACTGAAGCTACATATTCCCCCTTACTCCAGGCCGACGGTAGAGATTCAGACTAGCCTGTTGAGATTTGCTCATCATCACCCTACCCCATTCAGAGTTGTGATCCCCAAAAAGGAGAAGTGCCAGAGACTCCATGAAGTCCCCTAGGGACTTTATTATTTAATTTCTGCATTACCAGAGTGCCTAGGAGCCCTAGTGGTAGACCATGACCTCATTGTGCTAGATGCTGTGCAAATACGGAGGCGAGGGTAATTTTCCCAAACAGCTTACAATCTAAGTCTTGCTATTGCTGTTAATTTTACACAGAAAGTGCTTAGATACTACAATGTTGGGTGGTAGTATGAAGCCCTAAGATAGATAGATAGATATGGCAGTTTTCTGCCGTATCCTTGGGAGATCTCCTTGAATTAAGTTTAAATATCATTGGCGTCCACTGTATTAAATGAATGGTTTATGTATTACTATGGGCTGTGGTTATATGTAACCTGTTGGTGTGTGTATGGGGGAGGGGGGGAGACAGATGTGAGACCTGGGGGCCCAAAGGACTATATTGAACAATGTTCCAGATAAGAATGGATTTTTGGAACAAAAAATGTTAAATAGTTTTCCTGGGGAATGTGTAGGGAAAGGTCAATGCAAATGCCCCATCTCTGCTAAAAAAAAAACCCAGCTTTCAAAACTATGCCCTGAGGTGTGGGCCTTTATCTGTTGATTACCCGATACCAAAGGCCTAAGTTGTATAAAGAAACAGGCTGAGCTGCCCAGTCTCAGTTCTGGTTCCGTATTGGAGACAGTTATGACCCTGTATCCATGGGGGAAACATTTGTGGGTTTTAAAGGACTAACAACTACCAGAGCTTGAGGCTGGAGTTGGGGTAATCTCTGGTAAGCTTTGTACTGTGTGTGTGTAGGTTTTTATTGTTTTTAATATGTTTTCCCCAGTAATGCTTTCACCTTAAAAATAAATGTGCTTGATTATAAAGAGCTGTGTGTAATTTATAGCTGTGGACCATAATGCTATTCAGAGACTCTGGAGAGAAAGCAAAGCACAGACTCTGGCCTGTTTAGTCAGTCTGGTTTGTTGGGGAATATCACTTCATAGGCAGGGAACTGTGCAGTCTGGAAAACTCTAAGTCTGACCAAAAGAAGTGATGGTTGGGGTAGCTATGGTAGCTATACTTGCCCAGAACCTCTGAAAGTCAAGCCACTTTTACTTAGGAGAAGTCTATGTTCCAACAGTAAGTTGACCTAAGTTACATCAATGTATAGGCATCGCAATAATTGAATCGGTTTTACACGTCCACACTATGCTTCTTGTGTTGGCAGTGCACACCCTCACCAAAAGCACTTTCACCAATTTAACTGTCAATGTGGGGAATTGTGGGTTGGTTTATGAAAGGCAGCAACAGTCAATGTAAGGAATGCAGTGTCTACAGTGACATTGCGCCAACCTAACTACATAAACTTAAGTGTTACATCTCTCGTGGAGGTAGAGTTATTAAGTTGGTGTAGGGCGAGTTACATCAGTGGGGGCTATATTTTAGTGTAGACACTTACTAAGTTAGATTGACGTAAGCAGTCTTAGGATGGCCTAACTCAGAAGTATAGACCAGGCCTTAGGTGCCTACATATAGATTAAGCACCACATTTAAAATATGAGTGAAAGTTCGTCACCAGCATGGAATCCATAAGCAGAAAAGCAATTATTTATTTGTGACAATCCTACGGCCGGCCCATAATTTTCAGCTGAAACTTTTTCTGTGGAAAATTAGTTTTTTGAGTGACTGTTTTTAGTTTTTGTTTTTTTGTTTTTGTTTTTGTTTTTTTGGAAAATGTGTCTACTTTCTGTAGAAAGTTTTAATTTTTTCATTAAAAAAAAATACCCAAAACCACAAAACTTCAGGTTTTGATGAAATTTTTCAGTATTTGAATTTCTGCCAAAAAAAAAAAAAATCCATGGAAAATTTAGACAAAAACATTGGGTTTTTTTTCATTTTAATTGAAATTTTCCTTAAAAAAAAAAAAAAAAAAAAAAATCCTTGTTTCAGCTAGTTCTAAAAACTGTCTTTTATCATAAGAAAAGGTATAAGATACTCACAAAAATATATAGCAAACTGACATCATGTTAACATTTCCTGAGTGTCTCAATCAGAAATGCAACCCCATGGCTAACAGGCAAATGGCACTAAGACAGAAGGAGGGATGGTTTTAAAAAAGAGAGCAATAAGGAAAATGGTTACAAAGTTTCCACCACATGCTCTATAAGGAGGATCAGGTAACAATGAATCATTTATGGAAAGGATTTACTGGGTTATGGTGATAAAAGTTTGCAAAGCCAGAATCCTGGTGGGACTTGGATTTGGATTCGTTTCTGATTTAGTTTTCTCCGCCACACTGTCCAAGTTATTAATTGTCTTGTGTTTTCCAAGCTGGATGAGTTGTTGTCAGTGTGCTCTTTGGGCCAACTTCAGGCATGCAGGCCTACTGCCTGGTGTAATATTTCTTTAGGCAAATCTCTGGGTGGTCTTGTCTTGTCTAGTGAAGAGTGAGAAGCAGATAGCAGGAGTCTTTCAAGATCACTGTAGCAGGCATCAGTCTTCGAGAGGAAAATGATCCACCTGGAAGGACACTGCCTTTCCAAAGGGAGCCAGGCAAAGACCTGATGGGAAGATAAGTTACAGTATGAAATGTTTGTAGTCAAGATGCAGTTTGTTGCTAAGAGTCCAGGCTTGTCCGTTAGCAGGGGCTGGCAATTGGCAACCCCTGCAACTTCTCTGCGGTCTCTGAATATTAAAAGGCAGCACACTCAGCTGCTGTGGGAGCGGGGATAACTGGTATATCTCCTTCTATGAAACCTCCTGACAATACCTGGAGAAGTGTTGATTGGCTCAAGAGGGCATCTGCTATCCAGCTTTCCTCGGTGATTGCTATATGATCCCTTTGCAGTGCATGACACAAAGAGCAAAATTGGGGCAACCCCCAGCAAAATGGAGCAGGAGGGATAAATATTGGAGGTACATTATACGTATTTCCTGTCCTCAGCTTCCTAGCTGCCCGCAGCTCACACCATGAATGCTGAGGTGCTCTTGGAGGAACAGGAGATGGCTTGAAGGAGAAGAAAAGAGTTAGGAAATGTTCCACTCATACAGCTTGTTCCCACTGACAACAGATTTACATGACTTTGGTCAAAGCAGGCTTCAGGCAGTAGTAATTTACTGCATGTCTTGTGCACCTTATCAAAGACCGTGTGAATAACAGTGAGGCAGCCAACAGCCCATACCACCTGTGTCTGCAGTGCAGGTAAAAACCATGGAGGTAGAACCTTAAGTGCGGATGGCCTAAGATCAATGGGTTTTCCCCGTGTTAATCACAGAGAACCTTAGTCTTTGCGAGTCTATGCAGCTTCAGATCCTGCCTGGAAGAGGGACAGTGCAATAGATCAGAAGACTCATTGGAGCCATAAGTCTCTGCACATAAATTCTCTTCTGCACTTTTGTATGTGAGGGGAGGATATTGCTCTTATGAGGAGAGGAGTCATCCTACCACTCTCATAAAGGATCGATTAAAAATTAAGAGAATAAGGGCATTTGTAATCCCCCCCCCCCCATAAACTGACCTATTCCTCACTTTGTTGCATTACGGTGTAATGACAGGGGGAAGAGAGGGGAATTAAAACATTCCTAATTGCTATTCAAAGGTTTTTAATAAGGAGTCAATATCAAAATATTCTGATTTCAGATATAATTTGGATAAAGCTTCCAGGGTCTGAGTTTATCCAAATTATCTGAACCTCTGTATCTGCTGGAAGATGATTTATGGGATTTTTGGAACTTCCACTTCCTGTCCCAGCTGGAACCACCACAAGAACAAACTTTCTAAGGCTATTCTGGCATTCCCAGATCTAGTCCCATCTGGAACAAGTAAGTGCAAATTTACCTGAATGTGAGATGAAGTTTAGTTGGACATTTCATGACCTTAAAATGGATCCTGCTTCAGTGTGGTTCTAAGGGTTCACATGACACAGGCCAGTTCTAGCTTTGAACCAGTTCCAATAAATGCTATACCAGAGTAGCAAGATGCATATATACACTGGGCGATAATCACAAAACAGGAAATGCGGTGGGAAAATTTCGAAAGGCTTCTATGTGAATGACAACAAACCCCAAAATGAATTTTAGCCCAGGTTCTCTTCTCAGAAGGGACACGCTTGGTACAGGTGATGTATAAATCACCAGGGAGCAAGCTATGTTTCCCTGATTCTCATGGTGCATTTGCACTGACCTCAAACCACTGGTCTAAATTAGGGAAGTTTAGGGTCTGTTCTGTTCAGGCCAACTGGCTATAATCTTTATGGGATCTTAAACTAGTTGTGAATAGGCATTGTGCTGGTATGCTCCATCCTGCCCAGCCCAGCGTATCCCCAGCATAACCCATAGCACCACAGTATGCAGGGAGATTGGCACTAGGCACCAGCTACACACCACTTTAATGCAGTTAAGAGCTGCCGTATGCCGAGGGAATTCTCAGCTGTCTACTTAGGGCCAGATTCCATCATTTCCCACAGCCTGAGCGGTGCAAAGTTGCCGGAGCAGGAGGAGAGAAACTGGACCTTTGTTGTCTGGAATTTTTAAGCCCTCGTACTGCAAGCACCCCGTATGCTGAACTCCCAGAGACTCGTACGGGAGGTTTGTGTGTGGAGTCTTTGCAGGAACAGTCTTTTAAATTCCAGTTTCATTTAAGTGTCGACCATGATCATATTTACCTCATCAGAAGATTTTTACTGCTTCAGAACACTGAGAAGGGCACCTAGGAACTAGTGGCTTGAAGATTCCAGAAATAATGTGTTTATTGCTTGTGGAAAGTGTCTGAATGATGGAGTGCGTGAGCTGAGCTTTGTGAATATCTATCAGCCAGATGTCTTGCAGAATAATGCTCTCTGACATGGTTTAAAAAATCATGTAAAGGAGGTGGACTTATTAATAAAGGGGTGCTACGTAGCTTTGAAGAAACATTCTTCTCACATGCAAGTGTCTCACTTTTATATTTTGGGCATGGGGGGTGGATGTGAAGAAGTAGGTTTTAATGGAACTGGGTTTTCTTCGGGGATAGCTTGTGGTCTGAAATGTATGATTTTTAAGGCAGAACTGATTGCTTTACGCCTTGTATAGTGGCCGGAAACGTTCACCACGAACCAGTAGACTTTTGCAGTGTCTTCAATGAAACTGGTGCAAACTTTTCCTATGTCTAGGAATTTTATCTTTTAACAAGAATGATGGATATATAGTATCTTTCATCTGGAGATTGGAGGGATCCTAATGGACATGAGGGGAAGGATAGTCCAGTGGTTAGAGAGCTAGCCTGGGACTTGAGAGCAACTCCCAGTTCTGTGCTAGGCTTCCTGGGCAACCTTAGGCATATCACTCAGGACCAGATTTTCAAATGTATGTTCAGGGCTATTGAAGCAAATAAGGTATGTAAAGGGATTTTCAAAAGCACCCAAGCAAGACTGGGTACCTAACTCCTATTAATCTGTCTTTGAAAATCTGGCCAATAGTCTCTCTGTGCCATCTATTAAATGGGGCTAAAGCACTTTCCTAGCTACAGGGTGTGGGTGTGTGTTGTAAAGATAAATAAATTAGATATTGCATACAAATCCCTTATATTAATTGCATATGTAAATTTGCAAAGTCTGATTCTGCTCCCATTTACACTAGTGTTACTTAACTGAAGTCAATGGATTTAAAGTGATGATAAAAGTAGTGTGGGAGAAGAATCGATCCCATAATCTGATATCAGGTTCATGGACTAAGTGGGCTGATTGTATTTCAAGAAAGCAAGGGTTGACATGCTACATGGGGGTAACCCTCTATTTCTGCTGTCTAGTGCCGTGCCTGCTGTGAGGATAAACCGGAGACTCTAGCTCTCCTCATCAGGCACTTTTTCATAAGCACTGTATTCCCTTAAAAGAAAAAGGAAAGAAAAAAACATTGTCTGAATTCGCCGAGCCATCAGAATAGCTCAGTGTTTAAAACTACCCACCTTTTTACTTCTGATGCGATCTGAGTGGTTCCAAGACGTTTATAGTCCAGCAAACAGCTCAACATTAATGTCATTCAGCCTATATGGAAATATACGTTTTCTAGGACACCCCATTGGTTATGCTTGAGAAATCTTTCTAGGACACCCATTGCCCTGAGACTTATGCTTCTGCATAAAGTCTACTGCATTAGAAACTGAACAGAATGGTCTCTCTCTCCCACGGTCTTAAGTTAACACTTTTCCTTTTGTCTGGGACCTTCTTTTCTAAACTTGAAATCCAATTGGCCAACAATTAAAGCCAATTAGCACGTGAGGAAAATAAACCACAGACTCTACTTCTATGTATTTCATGAGCTGTTAGAAAGGCTAGTTAGCTCAAAGCATTAGCATAGTTCTGTATCAGTTGAGGCATACAGCAGAGACTAGTTGGCTTAAAGTATTAGAAAACACGGATAGTGGCCTGGCTGAGCAGGCGTGTTATTCTGAGCTCACAGCTGCCAAACATTCTTGACAGGAGATGAGGCAGATGTCCAAGGACAATCAAAGAGGGAAGAAAGTTTAAGCCAACGTTTGCCTATCTCATATTCTCTACTTGATCCTGTCCTCAAAGACAAGGCACAGCTGTTGCACTTCAAGGTCTATCTGACTGAACCCAACAGTTTCTCCCTTCACCATTCCTCCTCCCCCAGCCTTTGCTTTCTCTATGTTGGGTTTTGGCACCCTACCAGACCCCATTAACTCCTTATGGGACAATGAATGGCATTACACAGCAGTTATTTAATCACCTTTTGTATTTTTGGGAGTCCTTGCAATATTTCAGACAAAGTTCTTGGGTGTATTCATTGCATGACAATGTGGCAAAATATACTTAGGTTAAAATTGCACGCCCATCTACTGGGGTTCCATTTTGCCATAAGAACAGGACATAACACATTAATGTTACCGCAATAACAATCCACCTTGGTAAAGACAGTAGAAAACAACAACATTAAAACGGTTTGATGTATAAAGGCCCCAGAATCATTGGCCATTTTATTTTCTTGAATAAACAATGCTAGCCTTGTACTGTGTGTGGGAGATAGGATACCTGGTTCTGTTCTTTCCTCTGTCACTGGTTTACTATGAAACCTTGGACAAGTCACTTACTGTTTCTGTCTGAGATTCCAGATATTTAGAGTGGGGGTAATTATATTTATCCACCTTTTACAAGTACTTTTATAACCTCTGAGGAAAGGAATTGTGCAAGGGCAAAGTCGTAGCATTATGAATGGCCTTCATGACAATAGAAAAATGAAGCAGGTCAGTTACATTCAAGCACTCAGAAGAAAACACATGGAACAAAAACAAACAAACATACAAACAAAAAACTTGGTCTAATTTTTAACAAGAAACTATAGTCTTTCTGAAGTTTTCCATTAAATAACTCTAGTTTCATCAAACAGAAAGGAAATACCTCAGATGTTAAGCTCTCTAATTTTCATTGAGTTCTATCTTTCATTGTTCCAGTCACCATCAAGAACTAGGATCAGACCCTACCCTGCCTTGATGCAGCTTTGTATTGAAAATCATGCTTTCTAGTTTCTTAATGGTTTGATCAGGGGAGGAGAAGGGGGAAATGAGCATGGGTCATTGGGGATTCTTATTAGTGCCACTGGGTTTGTGAAAGGTGACATTCACCATCAATAGCACATCTTTTTGAGGGAGTCACATATTTCTGGACAGTTCCCATACGACACTGGACATAATAACAACTGAAGCAGAAATAACAGCAGCAATAACATGTCCCTTTGTCACAGGTTGGGGTGATGTTTCAGAAGCTGCAAAAATGATCTGTGTCCACAGACTATGGCCCTGATCCCACAAAGGACTTGTGCATGTGCTTAACTTTAAACATATGAATAGCCCCATTGAACACATGCTTAAGTGCCTTGCTGGATTCAAGGATGGTCTTTTCATGATTTTTCCATCTTTCGTTTGTTGGAGGTCAAGTTCTTTTCCCCAGATTCACTATGCCATTGGAATGACATGAGCAGAGTCTTCACTGCCACAGAAAATGCACACACAATTAAAACAATATGATTGTTTTCACTCATGAATGATACAACTGTCACAGTCCAATGTGCCAAGCTAACAGAGGTTGCTGTGGTATTTAATGCACCACATGAAAGAATCATGTGTGTAGATACCAGCAAAGGATCCAATTCTTCAGTTTCTGAATACAAAATTAAAGTAAATGAAATACATAAATTACAATTTTGAATGATCTGTGCTAATTTGGGCATGTGATAAGGTTGTTAGTTTATTTTATTACAACTAATATTCAGGCTCACAGTTGTTTTGCTTTCTCCGTCTGATACTAAACATTGGTAAAGTTGGTCAATCCCAAATTTACCCAGCACTTTTCCCTCCCTTTGAAAAATCCTTTGGATGTTTTAAAAAAAATAACTACTAAAATTCTGAGAATTCCAAGGATCACACTTTCAGAATGTGGCATCCGGTTGCACACATGCAACACTGCACGTGTAAAGGATGATCATGGGGATAGGAAAACAGGGTTTTGTTCTCATTTCTGACACAGACTCAGTGTGTGACCTTGGGCGAGTTGCTTATCTTTCTCATGGGCAGCATGGGGAAAATAACTCTTGCCTATCTCACGGGGATATTGTGAGGATTAATTCCTTGACCTTTGTAAAGTGCTTTGAGATGATCCTATAGTGTCCGGAGTAAGGGGCAGCAACTAGCCTGCTAACATGCTGGCTTAACCCCCAGGCAGTCTGACAAGTGCAGCTGGGCCCAGATGAGTCACCTGGTTGGCCCACAGCCTGATGGGCTGAGGGAATCAACCGACCTGCGCAGCAGGATGCCGGTTGCTCAAGTATTTGGGAACAAGACAGGAGCTGTTACAGTCATCAGCAATCTCACCTCACTTCAGATGACCCATCCCTGGCTTTGATTCATGACTTCAGCTCTGACCTTTGGCTCTGATTCATGATGACCAACTCCTGCTCTAACCACTGGGAACACTCACCCATGACTCATTGGAGCTGCTATATAACACCAGATCTACACTAGACATTTTTTTTAGTTTCCTACTGTTATTAGCATTAGGTGGGAGTGGTAAGATATCCTGGCTGCTGGTATTTTAACCACCATGTCATCTAACCACCATGTCACCCGCCATTTCAGAGCAGGGGGTTAAAATATCTACACTAGTGCAACTAGGGATGGGGTGGCAATGGTCCAACAACTTGTTATTATTTGTATGCCCGTCATGTCTCGTGGGCCCAGCCAATATTATGTCTTCATTGTGCTCTCAAGGAATGTTATATCTCCAATTTACAGATGGGGAACCGACGTACCGGAAGTCTGTGGAAGAGCTAAGAATTGAATCTAGCCCTCCAGGGTCCTAATTCAGTGCCTTAACTTCCAGACCATCCTTTTTGTCTAGCAACAACAAGGAATTTTAAGGGGGGAAACAATTGCCAAGTATAAACCCAGCAGTAGTGTAAAATAAATTACTTAATTTGTCTGTCTAATTTTGAGGTGTCTCATTTTTTGGATGAAAAACCCAAGTTCAAAGACGAGTATTATTGCTACAGAATTGCCAGTAGAAGTGATATGCATGGAGACAAATGGAGGGCAAGTTGAAGGCACTCGGAAATTTGTCCCTGAAAATGAAGTCATCATTGTACGCTGCCTACTGATCATGAGCAACCCTACAAAAAACAAACAAATGTGCATAGCCCAGTGTTGATGAACATGTCGACAACAACGAATGAATGTGTGGCCATGATGGGGCAAAAAAAAAAAAAAAAAAGAATTACATTAATTACATTCAGGCTTTCTAATGGGTTATTGTTATAAACAGTAGTGAAGGGAAATAGCGCATACTGTGAAAAACCATGTTTATCTTACTGTTACCCCATCCAATTCCTCCCTTCCCTTCTCCACCCATTTGTTTCTTTCACTTATCTCTAATGCCTTGTCTTAAAACTAACATTATAAGCTGCATATATATGTACAGCAGCTAGTACAGTGAGGCCTTGATCTGCTCAGAAATTGGAGGTGATACTATAATACATCAGCATCTTAGCATAGTTTGGGATTTTCAGTGGCCTAAGGCCATTCCCACTGACTTTCCATGAGACTTGGGTGCCTAACTCCCTTAGGAAAATCTCAGACATAATTCTTATAAAAGATTTAGAAAATTAATTTGACTGTCTTTTTTAATTAAATGAAATAATATCAAGTGTGTATGTAGTGCTTTTCATAGTGTTTAACACGTTTCATAGTGTTTAACAAAGAAGGTGAGTTTCATTCACTTTCAAGCTCTGCCCTCTTTTATTTTTTTGTTCTGTGAGTCTGACAACGTTTACGGTGGTGGTGGCTGTGGAGAAATAAAACCCTGACAGTGGTATGGGGAGTGACCACGCTGTTGTTCTGAGACAGTCCAAAGACACACTCACAAGGATGCACAGTGCTCCCAAATGGTCCGTCCCCTTCCCTCCTCTTCTCACAATCTTTCTGATGCAATCGACAAGCCTGGGGCTGAGAACAGGGTCAGAACCGCAGCAGTGTGGTCTGCGAACCCATCGTATAAGGCTATCGCTACACTACAGCTTATGTCGGCATAATTTATGTCGCTCAGGGGTGTGAATAAACCACCCCCTAAGCGACATAGGTTACACTGACATAAGCGCTGGTGTGGACTGCTCTCTCTCGGCAGCAGATTTTCTTCCACCAACATAGCTACTGTCTCTTGCAGGGGTGGTTTTATTATGCTGACGGGAGAGCTCTCTCCCGTCGACATAGAGCGTCTTCACCAGATGCGCTACGGCAGTGCAGCTGCGTATGTCCAGACAAGCCCTTAGTGGCTCTGTTGAGTTTTTCTTCCCTGGGCTTGAGGCACTTTGAGTTTTTGATGGGTAATTTTGAAGAGAGCCTTGTTTGTCAATTCGCAGCGATGATGAGCGCTACTCAACTTGCTGGTTGCTGTTCTACTGGGTGATTGAGGGTATCTCTGCCCTGCAATTAAAAACCTGCAGCTTGCCCGTACCAGCTGACTCGGACTTGCGGAGTCAGTATAATTGCAGTATAGAAATGAACCCTGTGAGGTGCGGTCCCAGGGCTCAGTTTGCAGCCTGAGCCCAAACATCTACATTGCAATTAAAAAGCCTCTTAGACTGAGCCTCGTGAGCCCAAGTCAGCTGGACTGGGCCAGCCGTGGATTTTTAATTGCATTGTCGACTTACCCTGAGAGAGAATAGCAGGCAATGATACAATGAGACGCAGCACCAGAGTCCTGTGACGCAGCAGGGACATTTGCTTTCTAAACATTCCAGGGCAAAATGGAAATGTTGCAAACGCTCATGAATGAAGCACTGAAGAGCAATGTAGCAATAACAACCCAGCATGCGCAGCTCTTGGAAACAGGCTGAAATAATTTGGGTGTGACCTTCTGCCCAACTTGGAGCTAGCGTTGGCATGTTTGCCCTGATTACATTAGTTTCACTGCTATTGCCATCCTTTTGCCATCAACGTTCCAGCACATTGAGCGGGATTTGGACCCTGAAAGATAAAAGCTCCTGAAGTCATTATCGATTTCATGGCGCCTTTCAGAAGATTTAAGGATGATGGGTAAAGTCTTCAAAAGTGCCTACCCGATTTATGAGCCTAAGTCCCATTTTAAAAAGTGACTTAAGTGCTTAGGATCAAATTTTCAAAGATATTTAGGCACATAAAGATGCAGATAGCTTCCATTGATTTCAATAGGAGTTAGGTGCTTAGACTCTTATGAATTTCCCACCAAATACCTATCTACATCTTTACTTTCCTAAATACCATATAAAAGTCTGGCCCTTTAGGAACCTAAATCCCAAGATTTGTGCTCCTGAGTCACTTGGGTGCTTTTGACAATTTTACTGATTAGCTCCGGTGTCCTGGCCAAATCTCCAATAATTAACTATATTCTTCCTATTCAAAGTGCCCCACATAGCTGGATGCGCAGTTTTCCTGTCTGTCTTCTCATCCTAACCTGGTCCATAGTGTAGGTTGTGGTGTTTCCAATGTAAAGGTGGCTGCATTTTGACCAGTGAAATGTTTCCGCTCCACAAAAGGACAAATTGCCCTGTATGAATGCATGAATGGGGAAGCGACAAGGATCCCTGCTTCTTTGTGGCCCCATGAAAAGGTTAGGCAGAGCTGTAGTCATACTAATAATACTCCACTCTTATATGACAGTTTTTAGCAGTAGATATCAACACATTTTACATAGGAGGTCAGTACCTTTATCCCCATTTTAAAGATGGGGAAACTGAGGCACAGAGAGGGGAAAGGCTAAATCCACCAAGGGACTTAGCCATTGCAATGCTCAGTGATGCACTGTCTAACTGTAGAGGTTCTTAGCCACCATGAGGAATCCACACACCCTGAATTGGGGACCCAAGCTTCCTATACAATATATGGGGAGAGATAGGCACCTAAGAATGGGATCCCACAAAAGCAAGCAAGTTGAGCACACCTACTGGATTGGGCCCCAGAGGCCAGGATCTGGGATCACAAGGATCTGGTGGAGGTTTTAGTGTGAGGTACACGGTGAGCTGCTAGGAAGGATCAGGACTTGGGCAGCTGTGCACATGCCCAGTTGCCAAAACATAGGCATCTAGGGGTTTTTAGGGCAAAAACATAGGTACATGTAGGATTAGGTGATCAGGGGTTTTGAGGATCTCATGGGTGGCTAAAGTGGCAAAGTCCTTTTGTCAATCTGGCATGAAATGAATAGTCCAAGGTATCTGGCAGGCTAGCAGTTGAGCCAGGAATAGAAGCCAGATTTTCTGAGTCCAAGTCCAGTGCTCTAGCCATTAGGCCATGCTGCTTCTCAGTCCTTGAATTCCCCTGAGAATAAGGACTTCTCCTAACTAGCATCACTGGTCCCTACAAAGGGGGTGGAGATGGAGAATTGGTTTGCACCCTCCTACTCCATTCTCATTAACCAGCAGAGTTGGCTATGATAAATTTTCACCATGGCAGCATTGTCCATAGGTAACAGTAGACACTGTGTCTATTTGCATCAAAATATGCCTCCTGGAGCTTCTGCTGTGGTAATGGACCTCCACTATGTCTCCAACATAAGACTATGCCTTCAAGACACATCTGAGCCACAAGTGGATGGAACTCTGTAAATGTAAGAGGATACGACCTGACATTTTATCAACAATTACTCCTGAAAGTTAAAAAAAATCCAAAACACCTCTTTATGCTCTATTTGCTTGGCTGTGTGGTGGAAAGCTGTGTTTGGTTCTACACTTCTTGCTCTTTCAATAGGGTTGGTCGTGCTGGAAAAGGCAAGACAGCAACAGTATGTCTAAGCTAAATCAAAAAGCTCTAGCACAGCATTGAAGATGAGTCCAGATGTCCAACCTACTTGATTTGTTGCATAGACAGGCAGTAGATCGGTGATGGCGAGGATGCTTTACCAAAGGGGCAGCCAGTCAAGATGAGATTGTCTTCAGTCACTCTTCCTTTGTGTGTCTATGACATCCAATTACACACAAGCAAGAGAAATCTTTGGCTAGAGTTCCTCCAGAAAGGGTATGCAGTTCTTTCCACAAGCAGAAAGTCTATCCCAGGTATCTCCCTTTATTGCAGAGAGTTGGGGAAGCCAGCCAAGGGAAGTCTGGGGCTGAACACAGCTGCAGTGAGTTGAGCAATCAGACAGCACTGCAAGACACGTCTCTGTTCATTCACAGCTGGGTTTGCACAGACCTTACCCCGCCTTGTTATAAGAGTGGGCGGGCCTTAGCCAACATGACATATCACAGAGAGAACTAAAACAATGCATTGAGCAGAGCCAGGGATGGCATCTGAGGTGGCAAAGAGTTAGCCTGGGCTAGTGAGCAAAGAGCTGTACTGATTTCCCTGGCCCAATAACAGGACTTTTCTTTGAGGACACTGAAGCACTTTGCAGTTGCATTTCCTTGCCTGAATTTTGCTTGTACTAATGCTGGTCATAGCTAAACACATTGCAGGTTATTGTTTAAATGTTGCTGTCAATTATCCCTGCCCTTTGAAAGTATTATCCCTCCTTCAACTCAGTAGAGCTGAACACAGCTCCCTTCAGAGAATCAACCCATTTGCTTCAAGGGTCATCCCCCTGGGAGGCCAAGCATACCTTCTTCCCAGTGAGCCACTCATCAGCCAAGCCAGGCCACTTTAAACCCAGATGGCAATAACTTCGAGGACAAAGCCTCCAGCACCTCTGCAAAGAATGAGCAAAGGGAAGTTTACAGAAGGCTCAGATGTATCTGAGGCATTTAACGCCTCACAGGTACCGTCCCACCTCTTCTTCATCCAGAAACATCCTCGAGGGAAGAAAGACAGACAGAATGTCTGGCCTCCCCAGCAAGCTCTTATCTTGGCAGGGGGAAGCTATTGATGTTCATGTTTCACGTTTCTGGCGCCCAGAACAGGTTCTGATGTTTAAAATGAGGCAGCAGTGGAACCTGTTTTAAATATGTAACAGCTTCAGCAAGGAACAGTCTAATCACTTCATTATCCAACACAGCAGAAACCAGTTTGAAAACCAAACTTGGAAGAGGGGGGCTTAGAGGAACCTTCCACAACAAGACATTGTCAGTATTAACCCTGGTATTTATTGCTCATTTTAACTACGGTGCACAGCAAGCATTTTCTTTGCCTAGCATTGCAAGAATATATAATTCATATGCTAATATTTAGCCTCAGTTCTCCTTGCATATGTTACAACGCTGGAGACTGTTTGTGAGTGTGCTATATATCAGTTGACACCTCTGTAAAATCTTTATATTGAATGCCTTTGGCAACTATATGCCAAATAATAGCATTACCATTTGTAATTTTCTTAGCTTCAGCTTTCCTGTAAGCTTTTGCTCTATGCATTACGAATAGGAAGGATTTAAAAAGCTTTTTTGGTTCTCAAGTCTTCCTAATGACCTTTCTTCACTTTTGTAAGTCAAAATAACTTTTACCTTTTCCCCTCCTGCATTTTCAAAGCAAACTCCAACTGCAAGGAAATGAGCAAGCAATCTACACAACCATTGTCCCCCCATTTGTGCTCTCTGTGTTCTTCCAAATCCTCTCTTCTGACTGCCCCCAGGTTGGCTTTCTCTGGTTCTGACCCATATTCTCTCCCACTTTTTATCTGCCAAGTGCTTCTTCTCGCTCTCTTTTTGTATCTCCTTCAAATTCACTTATTAAGTATTATTTCTGTTGCAGAATCACCTGAAGAGCCCAATCAGGGTTCCATTGTACTAGGTACTGTACAAAGAAAGAATACAAAGGCTGCCCAGGTCCCAGAGTTATAGACAACATGGCATAGATGGAATGAGGGGAAGAGCCTAGAGATCAGGAGAGATAGATGAGTTTGTACATATTAATGATCATGGGAGTTCAGTAGGGAGTGTCAAATTAGCTGTTCCTTCCATAAATTCTGCCTACACTGCCTTACTAACCTAGGATCTCTCAACACCCTCCCAGACCCTTTGTCTTTTGTTTTGTCTGTCCTGCGCATTGTCTTGTCCATGTTAGATTGTGATCTTCCCTGGGATGGGATTGTATCTTATTCCTCATTTCATTAGCACCACGTACATTGACAGAGCTGTATATTTTCTTAATGAAATGAAGCTCCCGTCTTTAATTCCCAGGTCAGAACTACTCCAGACAAAGCCATCAGGAAAATGCTGTGTCTTGTAGGAAACAAAGTACATTTTATCCTATGTTTATCATCGTTTATGCAAGACTTTTCATTTTGATGTATGACACACTTTCTCCTGTGCCTCCTCTTATGTCTTTTTATTATTAAAACATTTCAATGGAAAAGTATATTACAAATAAATAACTTCCAAGAGATGCCGCTGGACTAACAAGTGAACCACAAAGGCAGCATAGGTCAGTGGTTTCCATTCGCTACTACCAGGCTTGATTATTCAGGACTTGTGGCTGGTTCTCCCTTCATAGATGAACCTCAGGGCTGTGCCCCAGAATGCTGTTACTACCCCTTCCTTTTTTAGCTGTGAGCAGTGTAATCTGTTGTGAGGCTTGGACTGCTACAAAATCCCAAAATGGCCCTGTAGTTTGGCACAAACTAAAGCCATTGGTGAGTTCTGATGTAACTGAATGAGTTGAAGGAAGCAATGAGTGGTGCTGCTGAAATCTGACCCAGGAAAAGTCCACGTGGTTGCCAAAAGAACGAAGACCCACTGTTAGCCATCATTGCCTAACCATTGAAAAAGACGACCAGTGAGGAGCAAAACGTAAATTCATTTTGGGGATGTTTATAGTGTTTGTCCATTTAAAAAGAAGAATAGGAAACAATCAAGAGCGCAAAAGTAGCAGTGCTGGGTGCACCTGCACATGTTTATTAACACCAGAAACCTGTGACGGGGAATGCAATAATGGTGCATGGACAGCAGGAGAACAGGCGGCCCACACTGCTGCAAACAAAAGCAACCACTGTATTCAATAAAGCAAGGATTTGTCTTCCCCCTGCCTTTCCCCAGCAATGAATGTTCATGTGGTTGTTTTATATTAGCTGAGCTGTAACATGCAAAATTCCATGACAAGCCCATTAAAAGTGCGTTAAATTCCAATACTCCTGTTTAGACTCCTTCATCAAAATGTGGATTCTAACTTATGGGAGCAGGATGGAAACGTGGCTGAAATAAGAAGAGAAGGAGCGAGCAGGAGAATGAAAATGGACTGCATGGCATGTTTATTTCCTAATCCTGGCCTGTTACTTAGGAGTTTTCAATTAAACAAACACGCTACTCAGTTAGATATGGTTATAAAGAATTCCCTTCCCTCTGCCTCTTTCTCTCCCGGCCCCAGCCTGATAGAATTGTGTGAAAAAGCCTCTTTTCCATAAACAGATTTTACTATATCAGAGTCAAATTTTACTACATCATTATAACAGTGTTCCACAGGGTAATATGAGTGGCTGCCCTATCAGAACATTAGTGCTAATACTGTAGTGCAAATATGCCATCACACGTCCCCAATAAAAAGTTTTATTGTATCCCAGTGCATATTAAAAACAACACTAACTGCATTAATACATTGTAATTTACCTTTTTGTTATGGAGCAAATGACAAACCGACCGCTAATGAGGTCATATTTTCCATTACCCCAATGCAAACTCTTACTTAATCCAGTCTTCAGAGATTTTCCCCTGAAACTCGAACGCACACACATACAAAATGTAGTGATGTGTTATTGGTAAAGGATGCTTCCATTGTTGTTTTTCCAAACATAGTGACATAATATGATCTTATTTAACTCCCTGCATTTGAAACAGTCGTTTTTATTACCATGATATTCACATTTTAATCACACCACAAGTTTTAACGCAGAAAAATGAACACATTCCTATTGCCAATGTTTCCTCTTTTTTCAAAGGCTTCTTTCACGTGGCAGTGAAGGGTTTGTGTGCTAGGGAAGATGTAGTCGAACAGATTCTTTTTGGATTGCTTATATTATGAGTGCAATTACTTAAGTAGCTGTAAGCTTCCTTCCCACTTTATTTTGTCATAAGCCGAATGTTAGAAGGAAACTCATTCCTCATGAGATATGGAGGATTCTTTATTTCTAAACTTCCTGTGGTGTTTACTTAATGATGCTATTAAATGATTAAGCTCTGCTTTTGTAAATTAAATCACCAAAATGAAATCATTAAGGCTCTCTCAGTCTTATTAAGCATAGTTATTAGCCATCATTTTAGATTCACTAAGTAATCATCTACACTATCTGCTCTAAAATTGTGTTAGAGACACAAGGTGGGTGAGGAAATATCTTTTATTGGACCAACTTCTGTTGGTGAGAGAGATAAGCTTTCAAGCAACACAGAGCTCTTCTTCAGGTCTGGAAAGGACTGAGCATCAAAAGTTTGTCTTGCTTACCAACACATTTTTTTTTTTTACCTCACCCACCTTGTCTCTCTAATATCCTGGGACCAACATGGCTAGAACAACAGTGAATAGTAAAATTGCATTGGGAGTACTTTTGGGAAGCCAATTCACAATGGTGGATGGAGACATTGGTCTTTTTGCCATTTCAGAAGGTTTGAAATTCATCTAATGTTGAGCAAAAATGGTTTTCTAGGCGGAAAAGTATAAGACCATGAAGGACGTAGTGAAGGAGCGATCACACTGGTTTAGCACTGCAGCTGGTCTCAGGGCTCATACCATGTATGTAGTCATTTGAGGCAGCTCTCACACCGTTCATCCTTGCCATTTTTTACGGGCTGCTCTGCCGACAAATTATCCTGATACTCCTGTAGGAAATTCATGATGGTCCTCAGAGAAGTTGTGATACAGGTTCTGCTTAGGGCAAACTCTGGCATTTTGTCAGCCTTTGCTAGGTGAAGAGCAACAAAGAGGGTTAAAATGTGGAACTGAACTGCAGCCCCAGGATCTAAATTAGAAGGGTTACAGCAACATTCAGTACTATACTAAAAAAGGGCTAAAAGGGGCTTAATGCATTTTATTTGAGGACCCCGTTAGCTCTAATAGCCCTCCTACATTTCTAATAATTTCTTTATGGACCAAGACTAATAAGGAAGTGTGGTCCAGTGGTTAGGGCACTAGCCTAAGACTAGGAAGTCCTGAGTGCATGTCCTGTTCTGCTGTAGACTTCTTGCGTGACCTTGGGCAAATCTTTTAGTCTCCTGTGCATCAGTTCCCCAGCTATAACATCGGGATGATAATAATACTTCCCTAGCTTGTATAGGTGTTGTAAGGATAAATGCATTAAAGATTGCAATATGCTCAGATATTATGATAATGGGCCTATATAAATACCTAAGATAGCTTGAAGTATATTGAAGCCATAATCAAGCTTGTTAACCAAGGTCACCACTCAGAATAGAATGGGATAACTTGTCCCCAGTTAGTGGAGAGAAGAGGAAGTCCCTGGATGCATGTAGAAATTGCAATTTGGACTACACTTCTCTCTCCTTTCTGCTCCTGTAAATGGAGAGTTGTGATGCTGAGTAATTGTACTTCACTAGTGATGGAGACAGCTTACGATTGGGTACACACTGAAGGAAATCTGCTTTCTGTATGAGAAGGACCTTCTTGGATCACAGAAAAAGGGAAACCCCGTCTCAATGGCTGTGCCAATCTGTGAAAGATGAAGGCAGGAGCAGTTAATGTTTTTACACTAAAACTAGCATTTAACGTCATTCAGTTTCAAGCCTATTGGCCTGTGTTCTTCATCAGATATTGTTAGTATCATCTGAGCTCTATGTGTGTGCAATGTTTGTACTGAGAGATGAGGACCAGCAAGTCATATTACACTATGTTTATGGACCTTTATTCCAATATAAATGAATCCATTATGGCGCAAAAATTCCATCCACCCTGAGTGAAAGGTAGGTCTGAAATTCAGGAGTCTTCATCTGAATTCTGCATGCACACTTACATTGTTCCCAAAGAGGATTTTGTATCAGATTTAGAGTATTTTGGCTGAATTTTCAGTGAAAGAATTTAAACCATAAGAACTATAAATCTTTGACTTGACAGAAAACGTTGTTATATCTACAAATAACTGACATGCCAGTAAATAAATGGAGTGCATTTTCAAAACATCAGTAGATGCCTGGGCAAAAACCATTTAAATAGAAACAGATTTGTGTGTGTGTGTGCATGCATGCATGCGCACACAGCCGCAACAGCCGCTCCTATATAGTGCTTGGAAAATGTACCCATATGTCTACTCACAAATAATGCACACCTGTAAGGAATTGCACACCAGGTTTATGGATGCTATTAAGGATTCCCAGTCCTCCCATTATGAATAATGATCCTTACATGCCCTCAAACATGAAAAATTCTCATCTGAATGCAGTGAAGTAACCTGACATACAGATTATTGACTCTAAAAAAAAAGAAAAGAGTACTTGCATGGTTAGTCTGAAGTTCAGGTGAATCTAGTGGGGCTGAAGGGTCATTAGACTTAGGGAAATAACTTGTTGATGCTATTACTTGAGGGGATTCTCAAAAGGATGTAGTGGATAGGGGTGTGGCCTGGTGTTCTGACATTAGGACTGGAGGCCAGGCACTCTCTGACGTCTAACTCAGTTCCCATACTGATTTATCACATGGCCGTAAACAAATCCACATAGTTGCTTGCTGCCTCAGTTTCCCCATCAGTGAAATCTGGATAATCACACCTACTTACCTGTTAGGCAAGAGGTTCGGAAGGATGAATTAGTTAATGTTTGCAAAGTGCTTTAACGTTAAAAATGCTAGTTCTTGTTAGTGACAATAATAACTAACAATAAAAGCTCCTTGGAATGTTTTTCTTTGTGGTGAAATAGCCATTAAAGGCAGCAGGAACACAAACTGGCATCTCTTTCTGACCACAATGTTCCTTGCTGAACTCCCAGATGTTGAAATGTCTTTGACCTTTTTTGTAAGGGTGGGACAGAGGGTCACAAGGGAAAGGAGGATAGTACAGCAATGGCTATAACAGGTGGCAATTTTGCTTGCAGCCTGCATATGAACTTCAGCTGTAGCTTTGTGACTTTGAATCCATATTTACGTGTTCCTAGATACTATTTTCAAACGTTTAAGGGAGACTTTTGAGTCTAATGTGCAGTTCTCTCCTTCAACATTTAAAGTCTGCGGTGGTGGAAGAGGCATGTGACATATCTGTAAAAGCCTGAAAGCTGATGAAATCTCAGTTAGATCTGTTATCTCCCAATGCTTTAAAGGTCTTCAACGGGGAGATTAAAGAACAAGGTTACTGTGACAATTTGTTTACACGCAGGGAGAGATTAAGATCTCGTTGAAAAGGAATAAAAATAACATCATCTTGAGCTGTCACAGCATGAGACCCATTGTAATCAACACTGGTCTGATTTCAGGGATAATTTAAGACCAATTTATTATTTTAATTAAAAAAAAAAAAGAAGAAGAGAGAATTCAATGTTTCAGATGCCAGTTGGATTGCTAAGAGATAATGCTTCTGCAGTATCTATATACGAAACAGTTGTTCCAAAAGGGAAGCCAAATACAGATCATGCAAAAATTCAAGGTTGTCTTAATAAATATTAGTGTCAATAATACAGCCAGCCAAAAAACACTTGCCAATCTCTTTTTTGTCACTGTGCGGCACACAGTTAAAATGAAATCAGTGTGCATGTAGAGCTCTTAAGTGACAAAGTTTCATTGGAGTTGAATGGGAGGTACTTTAACTATTTAGTTACTGATTCTCAAAAGAATAAGAGTCATGAAGCAAAATTTGCACCCTTGAAACTTAAAGCACATTGTTTCTGGTTTCATGACAAATACGGTACTAGTTTCATCAAAAGCCTTTGTATGTTTCACAGAACTTTGGAGTTAACCTGGGCTCTCAAAACTGAGATAATTTGTCTTTTTGTTGTTGTTGTTGTTGTTGTTTAAAACTATGCAAAATGTGGGGCTTTTGCAGCTTTTCATATAGAATTCAGTGAAAAAAAGGAAGTTAAATGAATTTACTTCAGCTGTATTCATGCCTCTTTTGCATTTATTTTCAGCAAATATTCATGCAATTATTTTTAGGATGAGTGCTTGCAGAAAGCAACTGTAAATTTGCTTCTTCTGAGCACTTGTCCTAATAATCTAATTATATAAGTTACCATATGCTTATCCAGTCAGGGAAAAGAAACAATGTCATGTGTCTTAGGTGGGATGAACAGTCGCACAAGCGGTACTTTGGATATGGCATTTTGAGTGTCAAGCTGCACAATAAATGAAATTCACTACAAATGTTTTTTAACAGTTTTGCATAGTGATCAAACTGGAGAAAGTTGAAACAATGTTTGCAGACATTCTGCCCACAGAAAGGGAGGTGAAATGTGTCCAGTTTATTGTTAATATTAATGATTTGCCCAGATTTAGTTTATAGTGCAAATTCAGGTGCTGGTTGGAGGTTTTGTACTCAGTTTTACTTTGAGATTTTAAAATGATTCAGAGTCAAAGCCTAATCGCAGGAGGACGGTAACCAAAGAAAAAGCTGCACAGTGAATTTTGCATGGCTATGTCAGTGTTATAAATGCCTGCAGACTGGGATATACAGTTACACACTCCTCCTTTATTCGCTCACCCTTCTTATCTTTCAGAGAGGCACTACAATACTTCTCCGCAGAAATTGTGGGCCTGGTGTAAAACCATTGATTTCAAAGGAGCTATATGAATTTACTCTGGCAGAGGATCTGGCCCTTTATTTCTCCTCTTCCTTTAATTTCTTTTTGCCGCTGCCTAATATATAGAGGAAATATGAATAATCCCAAGCTGTGTGTGAGGTTGTGTAGGGGAGGTTTGTGATTCACGCTAACATGCCTTTTTTTCTCTCTCTCTTTTCCCTTCAGTGCTCTATGTCCTCACTCTTGGCTCTTGCCACAAAAGGCAACAACAATCAACCCAAAGGGCAGAATGAGTAATCTGCTCACAAAGAGCTCTTTTGAGTGCACACAAAGTAGTTTCGGGAGGAAACATCCCACTGGGGAACCAGGTGGACAGAAAACATTCACTTTCCATTACAAATGAGTTCAAGGGAAACAGAGTCACCCCAGCATGGGATGCCAAATCCTTATCCAAAGCCACTTCCAACCACCCAAGCCAAACATGCTTCCCCTTTCTCTCCCCTCCCCTCTCCCCTTCTTGTTTACAAACACGTTTACAAGTACTTGATAGGTGACCTTATTTACTTAGTAACCTGTGGATTCATTTATCTTGAAATTAGCAGGTAATGAACTGGAAAACCTCAACAACCCTCCCACTAATTAACATGATAATAAGATTGTTTTGCTACAGAGGTACAATTAGCATGTATGAGCTAGAGAGGGAGAAAGATCAATAAAATGTCTGAAGGGTACTACCAACTGGTCTCAAGAATTGAACAAAAGAAGAGAGCTTTATGGGGGTAGAAACAGCAGCAGCAGCTTACTGGCCCTTCCCTTTAAAGATACATAAAGTTGTAGATATACTTTGACTTAGATTGTTTGGCTGTAAGCAGAATGAAAAGAGCTAACAAATGCCCCATCTTGTGCCATTCAAAGTAGATTAACCTGGTATGGAGGGAAATGGTATAGTGCTCTATCAAACATCATTTGAAAAGGAAAAAAAAAGAGAAGAATATGGGAGGAAAAAATTATGAATAGGTTTCTATAAAAAGAATCCAGGAATTGAACTTCTCAAGGAGATATTGCAAATGCAGAATTGATGTACTGATCGCCCATGTCATGCAAAGACTTAAGTGTATGTATGATGATCCTCATGTGAGAAGCCCCATTGACTTTAATGAGACTATTTGTGTGAGTAAAGTTTCCCATATACACAAGTCTTTGAAAGATTGTGGCCTTAGCACAGATCTTAATGTGAAATTATCAAGTTAAAATAATGTATTTAAACCAGACAATTTTCACCTGTGTTATTTAATACCACTTTAATGCTCCCCAGTGGAAGTTAGGTGCTTTTGAAAATCCCACTAGGTATGTATCTGTTGTATCTTTAGGCACATAAATTCCCTAAAAAATCTGGCCTTTTGACAAATACTCCCCCACTTTGAGCAAGTGGGCAAGCAACAGCCAGCATCTACAGCTGCTGTGAATATTTCCCTGCATATCTGATTTTCCACTGAACTTTATTTCTCATTAATTTGTATAGCATAACTGTTCAATAACATTCCTGTGAGCGGGAAAGAGGGAGAAAATATTAATTATTTTTTTGAGTGGCGTTTTCCTGATTTTTTTTTTTTTTAAATTGAGCCTTGGGTTTGAATTGGGGAAACTGACACCTTCCAACCCTACAGCAGTGGTTTGTGTGGGAGTCTATGGCACTCAAAAAATTTCAGCTGTGAGGCTTTCTGCATGAGCAATCATTCCATTAGACGTTTTGCCACCTTTTCTAGCAGGGATCAGTGCCTGGTGTGTGAAGGTAAATGCCAAATAAAGCTTTGCATCAAGAGGCCTGGGAAAAAAGGGTGTGTATGGGGGGGAGGGGCTGGGGGGTGAGGGGGGGAAGGAAAGGAAATTATATACTTGTTAGCTAAAGTCATCTCAAATAAGGATCATCATTACAGACCTAATCTCACCTCTTCCCCTCGTGCACCTAGTGTAATCCTATTTTTATTGCTGTCATGTATTTACATTGGCATTCTGGGATCCTGATGCAGAAGTTATAAGATTTTTCTTTTGTTTGGTTTTTGACTTTACTGCATCTTTGGTTTCTACTAGTTAGGGTCTGTGTCCTCTCATTTTGTCCCATAGTAGGGTGGCAGCAACTTTAGTGTATTCAGTATGTCTCAGCTCCTTGAAGCAGGCCAAGTCTACACTACAAAATTAAGTCGACCTAAGTGACGTCAATGTACAGCCACCACAGCAATTGAATCAGTTGTACACGTCCACACTAGGCTCCTTGCATTGGCAGTGTGCATCCTCACCACGAGTGCTTTCGCCGATTTAACTGCCAGTGTGGGGCATTGTGGGATGGTTTCTGAAAGGCATCAACAGTCGATGGATGCATCACAGTGTCCACACTGGCACTGTGTCGACCTAACTATATTGACCTATGCACTGCGTCTCCCGTGGAGATGGCGTTAAGTCTCTGTAGTGAGTGAGTTACATCAGTGGGATCTACATTTTAGTGTAGACTCTTAAGGATTGTCTTCACTAGGCTGCTCCGTTGGTGCTGCAGCCATCGATGCAGCAGCATCGATTGAGCGGGTCTGGTGAAGAAATTCTCAGTCAATTGCTGAGCACTCTCCTGTCGACTCCGGTACTCCACCCAGAATGAGAACTTTAAGTGATGTGTCCCGTCGACATAGTGTAATGACGACAGCAGGGCTACTTGATGCAAGGTATGCCGACTTCAGTAACATTAATTACATAACATAACTTGCGTACCTTACATCGATGGAGCAGTGTAGTGTAGTGAAGACAAACCCTTACAGACCCTTAGGTCGACATAAGCTGCCTGAACTCTGTATATAGACCAGGTCGGAGTTTTAGTGCCTGATCTTGCTTTCCTCAGGTGAACAATCTTTGGCTGAAGTGATCTGATGTGTTTTACTTGAATGGAGTGCTGCTGGTTAAAGACAGTGATCCGTGATTCCCAAAAGAGATGTTGAGGTAAGGTATTGTCACAATAAGCCCGCCAACATTCAGATGTTTATCTGAAGTTTCTCCAGATGAAGGGGGCTGCAAATTTACACTCAGATCCTATAGTCTGATCTATATAGGCAGACCTTTGTGCTTCTGCAGAGGAGCTCCATATTCAACAGGGCTCCAAGTAGCTACGAGGGTCTGTTCAGGTGGATTGAGTTGCAGGATTGGGGCTTTGGAATGAAATTTTATAAGAACAGGCTTTCCCATGACATTCCCTGTCCTTCTTTCATCCACTTGGCCAAGCATAACATGAAACACAGCCTTTCTTATCATATGGGAGTGCTTCTAGCCCAGATTTTGGACAGGGATGTGCAAAGATGTTGAGAAAAAGAAACCCCTAAAATGTTGTCTGTTTATTTGAGAACCTTGGTAAAGATTCAGTTGTAAAAATGGGTTGAAGATTCTATGGGGGAAAGGGCTACTTACTAATCCCCCCCCATCCAACTCTCTTTTCTCTAACGAGGGATACATACCTGTGAAGCGTTTGCTAGAAGTGCTCCGATGAGCTTGTTGTAATGAACAATCTTTATGGCCTAGATTTGTATCTTCCTTGAGAATAGGTGTAATTTTAGACCTGCTTTGCAAGCTTTTTCCCCCCCTCCCCCTCCCTTCTTTTCAATGCTCTTTCATACAATAGGGATCTTGTCCCATGGCGTGAAGCCCCTGTAGAGTTATAAAATTGTGTCGCCTTCCTTGCTTCCTTATAAGATACCATATGTGACATTATTAAAAAGAAAACCACAGGATCTCCTTGGATCAAAGCAACATCATGTTGTTCTCTTAACACCACTCAGTTTGGCATTTTTGGCTTTACCTTTCATTTCTTACTGCTCTGTGCAAACAGAGTTGGCCTAGCATTGTATTTCATTACATTCATGCATTTTCTCAGGGAAGATGTTTTTCTATCTGAAGGACATGCAGGGTGGTCAAAGGTTTCAAATTTCTCTGGCAGGGATTCATCTCTTCCAATAACAGGGTGAATGTTGGGGACAACTAGAAGACTTTCACCTCTGTGCACCAAAGGAGGAGAGACTTAGATGCTCATCACTTCCTCTGATGAAGACTTAAACTCAAGCATTAACTAATAAACTCCCTGTCCCGTGGGAGCTGAGACAGCATCTGTGTAGGAGGGAATGGATGGAACATGTGTGAGTTTCCCACTTCAAGTGGGAGTTGTGGTGGCCTGGAAAATGTAATGTTACCCCCCCCCCCCCCCGCCCCGCCTCCCCTCATAGCCTTTCTGGAGTGTGACTCATCAGCCTTTGGAGTTCAGACAGTTTTGCAGAACAAGCTACCAGTAACTCTGTGTCCTTCAAGTGATATTATTGAATAAGCTCCTGGTAGTCATACATTAAAGCTACTTAATGTTGTAAGCAAGTCACTGTTCCTATGTTTATTGAAAGGAGCAGAAAGCTTTACTGTAAAGAATGAAACTACAAAGATTTCAGTGTGTATTCATGCCTGTGTGGGAGTAGTATGGGTGTGTACTGAATTCAGATTTAAGTACATATAAATCAAATCATGTCATTTACAGTGTGCCATACCTTTTTGCAGTGTGATTTAATTATTATGATTTGAGAATAATAATAACAATTAGTAATAAAATACTTTATTCTTACTTAGCGTAGTTGATCCCAAAGCACTTTACAAACATTAATAAGTATCACAACATCCATGTGAGGTCCAGTGTTGTCATACCATTTTACACATGGCTAAAGTGATGGTTTAAAGAGTTTGAGCAAGATCACATCTCATTAGAGCTGGGAGTGACCCAGGAATCCTGGCTCCCAGTCCTTAGTTCTAATCAATAAACAATACAACATAAAAGGGATATAAAAGGCAATAAGAAGGGGTTCTTAAAATTCATTAGGAGCAAGAGAAAGGCAAAGGAAACTGTAGGTTCTCTACCTAGCAGTGAAGAAGAGCTAATAATGGATAACATCAAGAAAGCTGAGGTGTTTAATGGCTATTTTGCTTCAGTCTTCACTAAAAAAATTCGTGCTGACCCGAAACTCAACACAATTAACATTAACAACAAGGGAGAAGGAACACAAGCCAAAATAAGGAAAGAACAGCTTAAAGATTATTTAGATATATTCATGTCAGCAGGGCAGGATGAAATTCATTCTAAGATATCTAAGGAACTAGCTGAAGCAATCTCAAAACAAATTAGCAATTATGTTTGAGGACTCACAGAGGACGAATGAGGACTGGAGAAGGCCAAACGTAGTACCAATCTTTAAAAAGAGAAACAAAGAGGAACCCGGGGAATTATACACCCAGTCAGCCTAACTTAGATACCGGGAAAGATATTGGAACAACGTGTTAAACAATACCTAAAAGTTAATAGAGTTATAAGAAATATCCAGCCTGGATTTGTCAAGAACAAATCATGCCAAACCAACCTAATTTCCTGTTTTGAGAGGGTTACCTGGCCTAGGAGATGGGGGAAGCAGTAGATGTGATATATTTTGATTTTAGTCAGGCTTTTGACACAGTTCCACATTACATTCTTAGAAGTAAACTAGGTAAATGTGATCTGGACCAATTACTATAAGGTGGGTGTAAAACTGGTTGAACAACCATACTCAAAGATCAGTTATCAATGGTTTATGGTTAAACTGGGAGGACATATCCAGTGGGGAGCCCATTGGTCCATTACTATTTAATATTTTCATTAATGACTTGGATAGTGGAGTAAAGAGTATGCTTATAGAATTAGAAGGTGATACCAAGCTGGAAGGTATCACAAGCACTTTGGGGGACAGGATTAGAATTAAAAATGACCTTCATGAATTAAAGAATTGACTGAAGACAACAAGATAAAATTCAATAAAGAAAAGTGCAAAGTACTACACTTAGGAAGAAAAAATCAAATACACAGCTACAAAATGGGGAATAACTGGCTAGATGGTGGTACTGTTGAAAAGAAACAGGCTTTTAATGGATCACAAATTGAATATGAGCCAGCAAATGTGATGCTGTTGCAAAAAAGGCTACTATCATTCTGGAGTGTATTAACATAAATGTTGTATATGAGACATAAGAAGTAATTATCCCAGGCTACTTGGCACTAGACAGGTCTCAGCTGGAGTACTCTGTCCATTTCTGGATGCAACATTTTAGGAAAGACGTGGATGAACTGGAGAGAGTCCAAAGGAGAGCAATTAAAATGATAAAAGGTTTAGAAACCTGACCTCTGAGGAAAAGTTGAGAAAACTGGGCCTGTTTAATCTTGAGAAAAGTAGACTGAGGGAGGACCTGATAATAATCTTCAAATATATTAAAGGCTGTTCTAAAGAGGATGGTGATCAGTTGTTCTCCATCTCCACTAAAGGTAGAACAAGAAGTAATTGCCTTGATTTGAAGCAAGTTAGATAGCAGGAAAGCTATGAGGATAGTTAAGCTCTTGAATAGTCTTCCAAGGGCATTGTAGAATCCACATCATTGGAGGTTTTTAAGAACAGATTGGACAAACACCTGTCAGGGATGGTCTAGGTTAACTTGGTCCTGCCTCAGCATGGGGGCCTGGACTTCATGACTTCTCAAGGTCTTTTACAGCTCTACGTGTCTATGATTCCATAACTCAGGTAAGAGGGGGTGAAATGAAGCAAGGAGCAAGGGTCCATGCTAGAGAGAAGCCCAAATGTCAAAATTTTGGTCTAGATCCAGGTTTTGAATATCTTGATGTTTAGGTGATTGGTTCATCAATATAGCGATGGGGGTCCAAATTCTGGGTTCTTCTACAGTTCATTTACAGCAGTTCAGCCACTGTAAAGGGACTGTAAAGCCATCTTAAATGACTTTAACAGTAGTGGGGAGCTCCCTAAACAGTATTGGGCCAACGTAAGAGTTCTATGTCATCCCTACCTCGCAGTGTCTAGCACAGGGTCATTCTGGGAGTACGCCTGTGACAGCAGGAAGCATTTCAGGGGTGGACCCAGTGTTGAACAGCCCCCAGACAGCTTTTCAAAGCACTATGGCAGCGATGAAGCCCTAATTCCCAGAGGTGAAAGGTGGTTTAAAGCTACATTGGCCCTCCCCTACATATGAACGTAAGAACAGCCATACTGGGTTAGACCAATGGTTCATCTAGCCCATTATCCTGTCTTCCGACAGTGGCTGATGCCAGATGCTTCAGCAGGAATGATCAGAAGAGGGCAATTTATTGAGTGACAACCCACAGACTGTGTCTCCTGTGCTGCTCTTCATGAGAGGCACAGTACACAACAGGGGTCAAGAGTCAGCTGCAAAATTTGGATCTGAACCCCACAGAAGTGGAAGGCTCTCTAGATCCAGGATTATGATTCAGGCCCATCTCTGGTTTCCCTTGTATGCGCCAGATCACGATCTAACCCTTGAACAGAGGGGTAAGCTCCAGAAGTCCAGTAGTAGCTCAGCTACAATGGCAGTCCCTGCATTCTCCAGAGGGTGGGTTCTAGCCACCCAGAGTGGACAACAGTGTTGGCCAGGACTCAGGGATGGCAGAGAAGCTCTGCTCAGAAAGAGGCTTTGGACTTCCTGAAGATCCCCTGAGGCAGTCCCAATGGCATCCTTGGCGAATGAAGTTACAGGGGGATATATGCGCCACCCCTACTCGCGTTTAGTAGAACCTTATGATGCACCTAGTCCCAAAGTAAACAATTGCCTGGTAAGGTACTATACTGTTCTACCTATGTACATGTATGAGCCTAACTAATGGACTTTATCATAAGGCACAGGGAAGATTAAGTGACTTGCCCAAGGTTGCACAGAAGGCCTGTGGTTTTGCTGGGATTTGAACCTAGGGCTGCTGCCCACCAATCCAGGGCCTTGTGTATTAGACCATCTTTCCTACTAGTCAAGGTGTACAAGGGAAAACACAATCTCGCCCAGCGTTTTACACAAACTTTTGTTGCATAATTCATTTCTAACCTGGGACCCTTTTTTCTATGTGTGATGTTTCTGAATTTTGGGGGGGTTCTTTTGTTTTGTTTTAATTAAACACACCTAAATAGCAATTCTTTGGGTGGGAATCGTTCTTTCTAATAACCACAATGTGCATACTAACTATACTAAAAATAAATGGCATTGGCACGATATCAATATAAACAAGTAGAATTACATTTAAAATATCTATCACTTCACATATGGACTGTGACAATAAGTGGGCTGTAATAATAAAATATACTTTAAAAGTGGCATAGTCATTCAGACACTAGAAACGCACAATCTTCCCATCTGACATCTGCATGATGAAGTATGATTTTGTTTTTAAAGCCAGACATATCAACTCCATGCGATACTGGGACTTGTAGTTTAGCTGACTGCTGCTAAAACAGTGTCCTTAATAGTAACTTTGTTTTACTTCTCCCAGCAACCTTTTAAAATGGATGTGATACTTTCCAAATGCAGATGTTGCACTAATACATGTTTTACAGTCATTTAAAAATATTTTGACACCCTTGTTGGGGCCATATATTATACAATATGGCAAATAAGACTGAATGAAAGGCCTGGAGTTAGTTCCATTTTGGGGTCTTGACTATATAAACCCCGTGAGATTCACCTATGTGATATAATACCACCAGAAACCATGGTTAAGATAATTCCCTTATAAAGCTCTGCATCTAATCTATTCTTCTTATAATTAATATACATTTGAGGTGTGTGTTCCTTTCTATACATATGAAAGGAGATGAAACTACACTGTGAGGAGCCTGTGTTGGCTGAAGGGATCCTGAATCTGATGATGTAATTGGCAGCAAGGTTGATCTAATGGACTTGGGAAACATAAGTTCAATTCCCTGCTCCACCACAGACTTTTCCTGTATGACCTTGGACAAACCACTTAGTGTCTCAGTGCCTCAGTCCCGCATCTGTAAAATGGGAATAATAATATCTCCCAGGGGTGGTGTTTGGATAAATACATTAAAGATTGTGATACACTCAGATCCTACAATATTGGGGTGGTACCTTAGATATGTGAGGCCCCATCTGTGATTCTGTAAAAATGATTGCATGCAGTGTGTATATAATTATACACATATCAAATAAAAACACAATCAAGCTCTAAAATTGAAGTATTATTAGCTTACAAAGCCAAGATTTACTGCCTTCTTTACCAGACCAGCACAGGTTCTTACACAAATCATGCTTCTGAGCCTTCAATTTGATAAACTTTCAGCTATTTTGACAGGTGGAGCCAACTGCAGCCTACTCCATCCTGACAAAAAAAGCCTAGCAAATGGATTTTCAGTCACCCACTGAACAGAGCTAGATGACAGATCTACAAGAAATCCTTTTTGGAGGGAGAGCAGCCTTTTAACTTGATTGATGAAATTATATCTAAATCTGGTAGATTTGGGACTTCAAAGGCATTTTTCCCTACTTAGGGCATCCCAGATGAAGGGAGTATGCTATTTGTACCAAACTCCCATGCTCAAGTGGTTTGCAAATTGACCCCTTTGTAATAGGTTAAAGGTTCCACGTTAGATAACGGTGGTTCATTTTGATTAATTATGTCAGGGAATTAATGTATGATTACTAACTTTTAGCAGACCCTGCTCTTTCTGACCCCGAGCTGCTTGTTTGTATGACTGGTTGTAATTTTCGACCGCTGGGTTACGAGAGGTCACTATGTGGTCAGCATATTTTAAACAAAGAAAAGGGAGGTAGGAGGAAGGGAGAGAAGAGAGAGAAGCTGAGATCTCAACTCTGAGCCGACACACCACAGTTTACTGCCTTGACAGGGGAGATTTGTTAAGTGTTTTAACAATAGATTTTTATACATTTTACCCTTTCTAATGAAAGATTCTTCTGGATTGCTCAGAGAGTGGCCGGGAAAGATGTTGGAGAATCATTTAACAGTTGAATGTTAAGCCCATAAACTGCACTTCATACTGGTTTCAATAGGAGAGAAGCTTGTTAAAAATTAAATGGACAGCACTGACTCTCCTCCCCCTGATTGGCTGAGAGAGTTAGGATGAAGGCTTCTCATTAAGCCAGTGCACGAGAAAGGCTGCTCACAAGAATTCTTAACCACTCACTAAAGAGGTAACATAGATTGATAAAGCAAAATTCCTTTGGGGTTTATTTTCACTTGACATTTAAAAAGTGGTCCTTCAGTCACTCTAAGCTGGCCCTGTGGAACCTTCCAAGTCTGTCTAGAGTCCAGGGAAGGAGGAACAAATTTAGGATCCAAAACCTGCAAAGATCAGTACATATGCTGAATTTTAATCACATGCTTAGATTCATTGAGTTCAATAAGAGTGCTCGTGCTTAAAGCTGAAGATATTCTTAAGTCTTTATAGGAGGTAGACTTTATGATTAAATAGCAGTATGATTTAGTGTTTAAATCAAGAGGCTGGGAATCAGGACTCTTGGGTGTTCTTCCCACCTCTTACTCTGACTTGCTGCATGAAACTGGGCCAAAATTTTCAAACCTGGGTGCCCATAGTTAGACAAATAAATCCATACTGTTTATGCAACTAAGTTAGTGGCTTGATTTTTAGAGGTGGCATCCACCTGCAGCTGCCACTGAAGTTAATGAGAGCTGGGGACACAGCACTTTTGAAAATCAAGTCGTACTTACTTATGTGCTTAAATAAATGTGGATTGAAGGTGTCTGACTTTGGGGACGTAAGCTTGAAAACGTTGCATTAGCTTTTCTTGGCCTCAGTTTATCTATCTTAAAATGGGTCTAATAATATTTCCCTTCTTTATAGGAATGTCGTGAGGCTTAGTTCATAAATGTTAATGTGCTTTGCGATCTTCAGACGAAAGTCACTATAGAGGCACAAAGAATATTTATTATGATACTTATTACACAAACAATAACACATCTGTTTTATTTCCCACTAAGCCCCTTCACAACTGGGATGTCCAAATAAGCTGAATTCAAGTTTGATCTTGTCTGATTGGAGGAAAATGCCCAGCTTTGCTTTTGATAACCAGATCCTACCGCTCTGTTGGTTGTAATTTAGGGCTTGCTCATTTAAATTAAAGGAAAGATTCCCATTGATTTCAATGGACTTTGGATGAAGCCCTTATCGTATTGTTCCATGCAAAGGTCTGTTCTTGCCTATCTACCTGTTGTATTTCAAATGAGAACATCCTAGCCGAACCTTGTAAAAGGTCTAGGGAAAGGCAGCGTGACGAGTCGAGGAAGAAAAGGCCATGTGGAAGAAGTTTCAGTAGACTCTAGGGCAGGCCAGCTAATGGTGAAAATTCCAGAAAGGAACACAGAGAGCAAGAAAGGGGTTGGAAAGGAAACAAGTGATGTGTGTGGGGGCAATGATACAAAGAAGAAAGGACTGCCAAAGGCAAGCTGGGAAAACAGAGAAAAAAAGAAAAGGGAGCGGGGAGAGAAGAATCCAGAATCAGAACAAATATCTACGTGTCTTTGTTTTGTCTTATTAAAATTTCCTGTTCTTCTATAAGGTTTTCCAGTGTTAAGCTAAGAGAATTGGGGACAACTGAGATTTGTTTTAGTAGTGGGTGTGCTGCTGACCATTGCTGATTCCCCTGTAGCTTTCATAATCTCAGTTCAAGCAAGTCTCTTTTTTACCCCTTCAGGGTGATGCTGCAGGGAAATACCACATCAGAGCAGACTGATGAACTACATAGTCCAGTTTCCTGTCTTCAGAGGTGGCCAGAGACACACACCTCAGAGATAACTGCTCCATAGTGCACCTAGTTTTGCAATAGTGTGCAAAATGTCTTCCTGACCCCAGGGGCAGTTGGCCCTAGAACCCAGGAGTTCTGACACATAGTTCCCTGCTTTACTTACTAGGCAGTATTATCTGTTGACCTTTTCTAATGGAACACCTCATGTCTGCTGGCTGAACATGAGTGTAACTAGTATTTATTTTTTTATTTACATCATGGTAGCATTAGCCATCCCAGGCAAGTCACTGTACATACACAATAAACGATCACCCAGAAGCTAAATGTTTTACAATCTTAGGAGCGGATTTAGGAAAACATATGAGGGTGTGCCTAAACCCATGCCTGTTAAGGAAAGCACTTAAGCACATGCTTCACTTGACTTCAGTGGGACTTAAGCATATTTAAATTTAAGCACCCCTCCTGAATATGGATGTTTTCCTGAACTGGGGACTCAGTTGAAGACAAGATTAAAAAAAGTGGAGGACATAGGTGCCGGAATAAGGGGTGTTGGAGGTGCTACGACACCCCCTGGTTTGAAGGGGTTTCCATTATATACAGGGTTTATAGTTTGATTCAATGGCTCTTAGCACCCCCACTATAAAAATTGTTTCAGCACCCCCAGTGGAGGAAGCAAACGGAGCTATGAGGAAGACAGGGAGGTCAAATAGACTAGCTATACATGAACATGTTTTTTTTTTAAAGACTAAGGATGAAATCCTGACCCCACTGAAGTCAATGGGACTTTTGCCACTGACTTCATCAGAGCTAGGATTTCACCCTACCTGTGTGCTCAGTTTGTAGGTATGGAGCATATTTATTTGTTTCTTTGTTAATGGTGACAAATAGGCTGATGAGTAGACTGATTAACTGATTTTTTTGGTTCTCTGACAATTGGGGAAAAAAATCAGTTCAAACCAAAACAGAAAATTTTCAAAACTTTTGTCAATTTGAAAAGTCAGGAAAAAAAATCATTTTGAGTAGAAAGAAACATTTTATTTAACCCACAACACAGCATTTTATTACATTTTGAAGCTTATGTGATGGTTTAATTTAAAGAGGTACAACTGAAAGAAATTTTGATACCAAAAGAGATTTAAGTTTTTTGATATTTTTAAAATAAAATGTTCTGACTTTTAAATGATTTGGGGGGGAGTGGGAGGAGAGCAAAGGGTCTGACATGAAAAATTCATAGAAAACCAGTGGGAATTTGCGAAAAGTTTCAGTGTTGGTGAATCTGCTTTTTTCACACACACAAAAAAAATTTTGTCCAAAAAACTTCACCTAGCATTACAGATATGTAAGACCAGTCTCTGCCTTTGTTAAAAAGATGACATACAAGTATGCACATGCATAAGTTGCTCATGATATGTATACACACCAGTGATTTGCACATCCACATCCCTTATGTGTGCATACTCCTGAACTGTATGTGCTTTGGGTGTTGTGCACATGTGCTGACTTTAAATTATTGAGCCATGCTATTTAATTTCCTCTTAATGAGCTTGGCCGGGGGAGGGGGGTGGAGAGAGGAGTGTGCATTTATGTGTGTGTAAGACTCTGTACTGTATGGACACAAACAGTGCTACGTGCTTCAACACAAAACATAATTAGGGGGTGCAATAAAATAAGAAGGGGTGTGGGGAAGGAAAAATAATTTGTTTAAATGAGAACAGAGGTGACTTCCAACAAAACTTCAAAACCAGTTTGGCTAACAATGCACATAACCCCGTTCTTTTTAATCATCAGCAAAATCTATCACACATGTTCTTTCAAGTAAAGTTTATTAGAAAGAAATTGCTACTAGAGAACCACATGTGAGCTCTGACTTGGCAAGGTCAGGCCAGGGCAATAAACCCTTGAACTTTACAAATATGCAAAGCTGACATAAATAACAAATTAAGCCCAGCCAGGTGTGGAGCTGCAGTTAGCTGCTTGCCAGAGAGATTCGAACTCTGACCAGCATGACCCCTGTTGTCTTGTGTGGAAAAGAGGGGCTTATCTTTTCTGGTTGTTGCCCACTAGGATTCACATCTGGGGGTCACCTTCCTGAGGGTACCTAAGGAGAATTATACTACTTTATTATATACTGGTACTGGTCCAAATCCTTACCTCACATGTTCAGCTTACTATAGTGCTTAGTTAATAAAGGATTTTTTTTTTTCTGGAAAAGCTGAGGGCTTCATGTAATGTAGCAATGGCCAGCAGTGATTCAATTTGGTCTCCTTGGAAGATTCCATCTCAAGTCAGCCAAAAGGAGCAGCTGAAGCATCATAGAGGGAATACTGCTAGAAGGTTTTGGTGAGAGATGGATGAGAGTGGGCTACGGAGAACAACCAAAGACTATATGCTTGTATTAAATGAACATTCATTAATCTTGAGTATGGCTATTCCGGAGACTGGTAATGGAAATCCTGATGGTGAAAGAATACAGCAAATCTTATATGGTTCTTATATGGCACCCAGTTCCATAGTATCTGAACACCTTGCAAGCTTTAATTCATTTAGCCACGTAACACCCATGTGAGGTTCTGACAGGGCTCTGCTTCCTCTGAAGGAAAACAAAGAGGAAAAGTAGGTTTTATTTAAATAGATTAATTAAATTGGGGCTCAAAAAGGGTGTAAATGGAGGTCAGAATTGGATCAGTATTAGGAGTAGATAATTAATAAAAAATATATTAATGAGATGTTGGTCAAACCTGGCACCTGGAATCTGAAAGAATTTGATTTCAACACCTCTCAGAGTTTATCACCATCCCCCTGAAAAAAATTCAAACTTCTGTAGTTGACCCTGCTCATACTGTCTTGAGCCTGTGCTGGATCAGACATCAGAATGGGCTAATATTTCAGTTCAGCTTTGGAGATAGCCAGATCTCAGCCTACTTGATAACGTTCCAGACAATTTCAACCAAATCCTTGCAAGAAGAACTTATGAGATGTCAAGTATGTCCAACTGTAACCTGCACCCGAATCCCGCACAGACATTCTCTGGGTCTGAATGCCACATTCTCATTTGTAATATTAATTAATTGTGCTTCAGAAGAGAGGAAGCTGGGTAAGTATCTGCACCTGGGAAGGAGGGAAGAAAGGGGCAGAGAAGTGTTATTGGTTTGCAGTATACTGCATGGGTTTACTGCATCCTCATAGACTCTCCAGGTAAATTTGTAAGAGGCAGCACTCTGCTTGTGACACAAATTTAAGGTTCAGTATGATAATTTGTCTTCCACAAAAAAAAAAAAAAAAAGACCTTCCTCGTGCTTGATGCCATTATAGTCTCCAAAATGAGGAAAAGAAAGCCAAGTTGCCAGTGGCTGCTGTTGCCTGAGTGCTTCTTTTTACACAAGAAACAAGCCACATTTTGGCCTGCCATCTTCACAGGCCTGTTTGTCAGTGACCTTGAAAAGGGCAATGGTGGTATGGAAAGTGACTATATGTAAAACTGGCACCTTCTTGTCGTGTCTCACTCTTCTCTAGGGGCTTCTGAGTCACAGCTGCTCACGGCACTGAATAAAAAGAGCCCTGTTTTATTATCACTATTTCTGTTGGAGAAGAATGGTGGGCTTATGGTTAAAGCCCTGGGCTGTGACCCAAACAGTCTGTTTTCTATTCCTTGGTCTATTACAGATTCACAGGGCAAATTTTCAAAGGTATTTATGTGCCCAGTCAGGTTAGGTACCTAAGTTCCATTGGAAATAAAGCCACTTTTGAAACTACCATTAGGCATATATCTGCATCTTTAGGTGCTAAAACACCTTTGAAGATCTGGCCCGATCAACAAATCTCTTTAAACAAGTGCTTACCTCTGAGCAGGCATGGACCCATTCTTGTGTCCAGCCCTACTTGTCAGGCTGAAGATAGATTTGTACTTAAGGGCTTTGCTGACACAAGCGGTGGCCTTAGCCGGGGCCAGATTATTTCAAAACGAGCCAAGAGGCTGAAATAATGCTCTTTAATTTTGACATGCTAGTTTGCGTTTGAAGCATTGCTGTTAGAAAAATCCTATTTTGACTTGAAAACGGAGCAAATATGGAATGGAAATCCCGAAAAGGGAAGAAATGTAGAACATCGTGTTTTGCCATGTTACTTTCCTGACTCTATCTGAACTTTAAGAATCTTTGCTAAGAGGACTCTTGATTTTCTTCTCTGAAGAAAACATTTTTCTGTTATTAGTGAAATACCACACACAAACGACATGTGCATTGAGGGGCCGTGCCATCTAGTGGGTAGATCTCAGCCATGGTGACACAACAGTTAAGTGGCAGAGCCAGGAATAGAACTCTGGTTTACTGACCCCCAGGGCAAAGTCATTTCACCTCTCTGTGACTCTATTTCCCCTACCTCCAATGTTTTTTTTCTGTTTACATGGGGGGGCAGGGTCTGATTCTGTGTTTGTCCAGTGCTTTCCCTAATGGGGAACCTGTGGGATTAACTAACAGAGGATACACATTCCCACCTAAGGTACTTCAAGTTTCTGTCCTGTCCTTGGGTCACGCTTTGCAAAAGACAGAGCTCTCCAGTGTGTGCGGACTACTGAGGAGAGCTGTACTGACAAATGGACTGGATGCTTTTGATAGCATCCTCCACTTGACACTCTCAGGCATCATGAAGCTGCAATACAGACCTATGGCAGGCTTCGAGAGAAGGAGATCACTGGGGGAAGGTGGGTGAACTTGCATCGTGCTATGGGAGGTTGAAGAGCTGAAAGGATGTTGGGAGGCTTGTCATGACATATAATTAAAAGCTCCTGCAGGAAAGACTGTATAAGCTCCATGTAATGCAGAAAGAAAACAGATAGTTGGCAGTTTGTTGTGGATAGTGGGAAACCCTTGGGGGATTTAGGAAAATACATCATGGCCATTTGCTTGCAGTCACTGTTCTGGTGAGTGTAACTTTCCTGATTTTGTATATCCAAACCTGATATTTAGGGCTAATGGTAAATTCTACCCAGAGGGATCTGGTACCCCTATCATGGAAGTAAAAGGCAGTTAGGAGGGAACCAGTCTTGGACTAAGCCAATCGACTGAACTGACCCTGAAATAATATAAATACAATAAAATAAATATAATATTCCAAAAGCTTTACTTAAGGCCTCCTCTCACTAGTGCTTCTTAGCTCCAGTAGCAAGGCATCCCGGTGGATGTATGTGACTGGATATCGCCCTTGGACATACCTGCCCTCCATGGGTGCAACCTGGTTGCTTCGTAGGTTTCTCAGTTCAGATTTTTGCTGTGTTTATTTCAGTTTATATCCAGGTGGGAGGGAGGGACATGGGAGGATGCAAACAGGAGGCTGTTGCAAAAGGAAAATAATGAGAGAGTACAAATTTTGCTCTTTATATTTTGGATGTTAGGAGATGTGGAGAGCTTGTCTATAAGGCTCTTGTTCCAGAGGGAGGGAGGGAAGGAAGAAAATTCCTCAGAATCCAGTAGGGACCTCACCATGCAAATTTAATTTACCTGGGAATACTGTAATAATGGGCGCTATAGAGAACTCTTAGATAGATAAGGATCATAACCTAAGGGCATACACCATTGGGAGAATATTAAATAGTTAAAAGGAGGTTTATTTAGAGTCCTCTAAATTGACAGCTTCTTAAATACAAGATCATATGACAAGAAAATTCAACATCATTCTTGTCAGTGGGTGAGTTTTGTGTGGAATATAGCCCTGTATAAATAAACAGCCATGACAATATGCTATCCCAGCTCCATTTAAAGTCTTGAGCAGAAGTTGCAGCTCCAGTCAGACAACCAAAGATGCAGGCTGGGTTAGGAGGGTGAGACGAGACAGAGCAGACCTATGTAAGAAACTTTTCTAATATAGAATCACTTGGGTTGTTCTTTAGATTGGCAATTATTTTCAGAACAAGATGAAGAAGAATCACAGTCCAGCTTTCCTCAGTTCATTGTCCAGCACAGCTTGCAATTTGTTCAAATGAACAAAACCTCAAGGTCATTTATAATCCAATTCATAGTCCATGTTTCTTGTCAGTGCAGTATGGCCTAGTGGCTAGCACAGTGGCCTGAAACTTAGCACAGTGGCCTTGGGTCTGGTCCCATCTCTGCCACTGGTCTGTTGGGTGATATTGGACAGGTCACTTTGCCTGTCTGTAGCTTGGGTTCTCCATCTGTAAAATGGGGATAATGATACTGACTTCTTCTGTAAAGTGCTTGAAGCTCTCTAAGTGAAAAGTGCTACATAAGAGATAGGGATTATTATTATTTTATTCTATTATTGTTGCGATATAAACCAGCACAATTAAAGACATTTCCCTGCATCAGCCTGGTCTCATAAGCCCCAGGGGAAGTTTCACAATAAGAAGGGCAGGTGTTGCTACTACTGTTGTTTCCCATTGATGAGAGGGTGACATGATGCACTCGAGAGACTCCGCTGAGGGCATGCAATGCTTCCTTATTTCCCTTCCTAGCCACTTTTAACCACTTTGTGCTACCACATCCTCTCCCAGCTCAGCACATTGTCCACCTGTTACCCTCCTCTATGCTGCTGAAATGCCTAAGCTGCGTTTGACCCGGTGTGTTGAGGCCACCAATAATATCAGTCTTTTGATCATTCTAGTGTAAACTCAGGGAGAACCCCTAGCAAAAATAGTCAACTGCAAAAAATGGGGCTGGCCAAGAAGCACGTCTGACTGTATTTCTGTACCTGCCTGTGTTCTTGTCAGTGCTGGCATTCTATTGGCATTGTTTATGCATCACTGTGCTTTGCAATGGTTTTAAAGTTCTGTGTTGTGTCAAAGAAGTCCCCTTCTAAATACCATAATAGAGAGCCAAGACCTGATATTTGTGTTAAAGTGGAAGTCTCCCTGGATGCTGTAAGTTACTCGAATTGAAAGATTTTTTTAAAGGTGACATTAAGATGAAATATTTAAGATAAACTGGAAGATTTGGCTGGAAATCCACAATATCCCTCTGAAACGGTCTACCCTGATTTACTGATCCTCTATTTTCAATTTATGATCTGAGACCAGCGTATACCACTGGAGGATGAGAATAGAGTAGTCATATTAGAGGCTGCTCATATATCCTAAAGACAGATTTTGGAAGAATTAGAAACTATAATAAAGTGCTTGTCCCTTTAAGACTGGCTCCCTGCCAATTTAGAACCTGGAGTATTAAATATTTTAAAAGCCCTTAAAACTGTCATTTTTTTTCAATTGTATGAGGTTTTTGTCTTTTATGAATGGAGAAAACAGGCATACTTTGCTTTACAATTTCATCTCCCAAAAGCTTAGCTAGGGACAAATTTTGCTACACCATTGCAAATGCAGAGTAACTCTGTTGAACTCGGTGGAGTTACTCTGTATTTACACAGGTGCAATGGAGAGCAAAAGGTATACCGTGACTTTCTTTAAGTAAACGTTCATTTCTACTTCGCTTTTTTTAACTGTGGGTATGTCTACACTGCAGCTGGGAGCCAGCCTCCTCGCTAGGGTAGACAGACTTGAACTAGTGCGTTAAAAATAACAGCGTAGATGCTATGGCTGGGGCTGGAGTGCCGGTTCCCAAGCCCAGCTGGCATGAATCTGTCTACCTGGGCAGGGGGGTTGCTTCCTCCAGTTGCTGTGTAGACATACCCTATATTATACACTGAAGGCAATTAGCTACCTCAGTAAGAATCAAGCGGAGTTCAATATTGCAGTATGGCGGGGAGGGGGGAAAGAGCTACATTGTATTAATGATCCTAATTACTTGGCCTGATCCTTTGGTTTTAAAGAGACAGCAACCTTACTGGAAAAGAGATGTATTTGTAAAGCTCTTTAAAGGTTTAATTCAAAATTACTCCATCTGATAAGGGTCTAAATGGTTTAATTCTGGTTTTATTTGAAGATCTTCGAAATTCATATGGGTTCTGCTTTTTTTTCCCCCTGAAGATTTTGAGAGCTACAAGTTGGGGGGAGATATGCTAGGAATGAGCATTATTGTTGCCACTAGACTGATTGACAATGAAAATGGAGGTTTGTTGAGGTTTTTTTGGGGTTTTTTTTGGTTGGTTAACAATAACTGTCCATTTCACCCAGTGTTCGCCAAGGCTCAGATTCTGAAAGTCTTAATCCTGCTCGGCCAAGGTGCAGCGTTCTGAAGGTGCAAGTGCAGTGTAAAAAAAAAATGTTTGGAGGCAAAGGAACCCAATCCGGCATTAAGGGTCTGATCCAAAGACCTTTGAAGTTGATGGAAAGACACCCGTAATGTATGCCCTGTTGTGTGGCTACCAAATGATTCCAGCCTAGTAGAAAGAGTAAGAGGGGAATGTGTATCTAAATGTTGCATTGGCAACACTAGGATCACACTAAAGCTCACATCTCATCAGACATACCCATTCTCTACCCACACCCCACTGCTTTATAAACTGAACTTTTGACTAAGGGTGCAGGTGCACAGGGAGGTTGAGTCTCAGTGCCAGGGACTGTGCCTCATATTTAACCTTATCTCAGTCCATGTGCAGCCTCCACTTGTTCTTGTTCCAGTTGCATTTGCGGCAGCCCAGCTGCCTTGGGTACCCTGCTCTGCATCATATAGGCTCTGAATCCTGCTAATGGCACCTGTGGACAGGAGGGAGAGAACAATCAAGCCTACCAACCCTCCCCACCCCCATGGAGCAAGGATATTTAGGGCATGTAGACCAAGCAGTCCCCACTCCTCTCCAAGGGGCATCATGTAAACTGGTAAACCATGTAAACACTCCACAGAATTTCCCAAGGGGAATGGCTTTTTAAGAAGGCCCCAGAATCTTTCAGTAAGATGAGACTTCTTCTTCTCCCCCATTCCCCTTTGGGACTTTGGGGGTACATGTGTCATCCCTCCACCCCCAGCACACACATACTTATTAGAAACAACAGTGGTTGGTGCCTTCATAGTCTCAGATGCCACAACTGATGTTAGCGGATCTAGACTCCATGAGCTGTTCTGTGTGGTTGGGAATTTGGATATTGGAAAGGAGAACAACTAATTAAGGGTTTAGGTAATGAACAGACCCAAGCAACACTTTCAGAGATTCAGAGTACAATGGCAAAGGGTATAAGCCATACTTGATCAGTGGACTTTCTCTCTTCTTGAGCCTGCTTTTGGATAACAGCAGAGACGGTAGAAGAACCATCTGTGTCCTGTTGACCTCCAAGCCCTCGCTGGGCAGGCATTCCAAGAGATGGGGGAGAAGGGGAGATCATTTAAGTAGAAGGGGTTAATTGTCTGAATGATCTATGAAAATATAGTATATAATGCAAGGTAGAAGGGCAGTTGAGAACACTCTATATATGGGAGCGGTGAAATTTAAATAAATAAATAAATAAAATAATAGATAATGAACAAATAATACAAATAATAGATAATGAACTTTCTGAGCAAAATGGCTAGAGAGAGGGCCAAGGATCTGGTCTTCCATCTTTTAATAACCAAAACCTCCTATTTGTCTCCACATTGTAGAGCCTTAAAGATTTTGGAGTTACTTTGATTCTTGCCCTGACTTAGGCAAGTTCCTCTTTAGTTTTGGGCAAGTGTTTTTTTCTCAAGCAGCACAGGGGAGTAAGCACATATATTAGGTGTCTTTCAGGAAGGATTCCATGTTCCTTTGCTCCGAAATGTTCTCTTCCGGGAGATTATGAGATAATGCATCTGGAACAACATTAGCTCATCCAGGTTTGTGGTTTTTCTGAAAATCAAATCCCAGTAAACTCATTCTCCATCTGTCTGAAGATATTTTTGGGTAAAGGATAAATATCAACCAATGCCCAAGACTCTGGTCAGAGATTGTGAGACCTAAACATAAGCAGGAAATTACCATCCTCCAAATTAGATCAAAACATTCCTTTTTCTCTTATGCAGTATTTTCTTTCAGCCACTGGCCCAAGAAAGGAGAGCGTGTTTATTTCTCCTTCAGTAATGTTTGCTCAGAAGACTCTCAAACTTGGGATCAACCTGCATTCACATTCAAGAGAAAATTATTTTGGTGGCCTTAGTCTAAGTTGCTACTCTGCTGTGGTCTGGATTAAGTATTCAGAGTACAACACAAAGTCTCTGGAACCTCCTACCGTGAAACGCCAGGCAAAATGAAAGTGAGTTTTCCTCTGCAGCTGCACCATCTGAATACCAAAACTGCATGAGTCCACCTCACAAAACCAAGCAATTCTCTGTCAGTGTGACTGGCCTAAGAGTGAGGTAGCAGAGCATTTCAGGTGACATCAGTAGAGCTATTGGAAGCTTCTGCAAATTTGTTTGGGCATTAGTCCAGGCACCTTTCTGAACATCAAGTACATACTCACAGAAGTACAATCTACACATTTCACCTCACCTCAGTCCCTTCCTTGTGATGTCTGGAACAGAGATGGAGAGGAGCTTTCTTCCCTGTCACCAGCCTTCTGTCTCAGAGCAGGGAATGGATCTTCTCTCAGCATTGGTAGCCTGGTTTCCACCTTATTGGCCTGATAGCTCAGAAATTTTTACATTTTCTTTATAATAAGGTCATTAGCTTTTCAGTTTAATAGGCAAAGGCTGTTTTTCACATTCTGTCAAGGTCTCCTGTTAAATCTTTCAAATCATGTTACATTTTTATTAATTAATCACCAAAACGATGAACAAATACATTAATGAATGACAATTTCACTAATCATTTCAGTTAATATCATGAAACCACAAATTCATGCCATGTTATTACACAGTCATGATATTAATTTTTTTCCCTCATCTTGTGCCACTTGTCAACTAAATATGTTTAAGAGGCAGATAGTCTTAATTCGACTTAGGAGAAACTTGAGAACCAATCCTAAATGGAATGTTCTCAGTATATTTCTCATTCTAACTGAAACCTTGATTCACAGAATTATTTGGATTTAAGATGACCTTAGTGACACACAAGCCCAGTCCCTGGCATAGTGTGAAGTTAAATACTTATGATAAACAGAGACTGTACACAAAAGAGTCATTTTTTTAAATACATTACCCAACTTTGCCCTATCACCTGAAATTTGATGCCTTATCGTTTTTAACCATGTCCATATGACATTTCACTGAGCCTTTATCCCACAGCTAACAACAGAAATACAGCCAAATGAAAGTACTTGTTCAAAAGTACAAATTTCTTATTTAGCAAATTCAGGTCCACTTACAAAACTAGACTGGATCTGCTGTATTCTTTAAAAAGTTTTAGATTCCTCTTTTATTAAATTTGTTTTCTTTCTATTTAGTTGTATGCATCCATGAGATGATGATAACCAGACTGGTGAAGGATCTGAACAAATTGCCCTGCATTTTAGTCTTCAATTATATAAGGTGATCTTATGAAAACAAGAACTGAAATCTTGAAGTGTCCTTGTATTTTGAAGGGAAGTAATTAATGCCAGATTGTTCTTTGTTAGAACCACAAAAAGAATCCTGTAAAATTAGACTAGAAGGTTTATTGAAAAAGGAACAAGAAAAAAACTCTGAAAAACTACGGATAAATTTTGAAAACCACTTAGGAGCCTAAGTCCTATTGATTTACAATGGGACTAAAGCATTAGATGCTTTTGAAAATATTACCCTTACACTATATGCTGGATTTCCACCTGTTGATGGTAGCAAAAAAATCTTTTCAAGAAGATATGGGCAGCTGAGGTTTAACCATCACTGGCATTCAATAAGTTAGCTGAAAGTAATTAAAATGGTTCCATGCACAATTCATCTGATAGGCTCACAATAAAAATAGCATCTTTGTAAAGCACATGAGATTCTGTGTCACAATCTTTGCTCTTGAGACCGTCTATAAAAGAACAGAACAATATCTTATTAACTTACATTTATATCATATTTTTCATTTTGAGGCCTTTTACAAATGTGACAAACTGAAATATGAAAAGTGCTGGTCAAACAATACAAAAAATGATTCATGTATTCTTTACAGGTAGACACTTAGGGTGAAATCCTGATCCAGTTAAAGTGAAAGGGAGTTTTGCCATTGACTTCAGTGGGGCCAGGATTCAATTCACTATTATTTGTGTGGTCATATTAGTTGTTGTTTACCAGTAATTGGGCAGCTGCTAGGTATTCATGAATATTTTAACAAATCTCAAAAAGTTTCACACATTCTAATACAAATATTTTTTTCTGAAAACTCATCACAAAGTCAAATATTCATTGTTTGTAATTCATTGCTTGGCATTTGACATTGCACTCTGTAGAAAGTTTCAGGAATCTAGTCAGGGGGTTGAGGCATTACCATGTGGCTTAAGTTACCAATCACACCCTAAGAACGGTGAATAGCAAATAGCTGGTGTGAACAATTTGCAAACAACACATAGTTGTAAGTATTTGCTGAGGAGACTTTATGATCAAATTGCAGCCTAGGAAAGACATTCATAGAAAGCAGTATTGCTTTACAAAGAATTTTAAGAACAGAAAAAAAGTCTATTTTCAATTAGTAATATTTGAAAAGAGTAATTTGAACACTCTCTGTACATATCTACATAGATCTACGTATCTATCTATCTATCTATATATATATATAAAATCTTCCCAATCTAGTCATTGAAATGCGACTGCCTCTGGGGTGGAATATGGTTCTCAGTTTTTATTAATAAACAAAATAGTTTAGAAGAACACTTTATACAGTTTGAAACTACATGAGAATTCAAGCAAACCAGCATGTAAATACCTGTGTTTGAATGTGTTCAGGATACTGGAACTAACATAACTGCTATTTCAATATCAGTTCTCAAGTAGGATGCCAGATACAGTATGCTAGCTCACTACTATGTTTGAGGGAAGAGCACTAATTACTGAATCTGCTTTGGGTTTGAAATGGGTGGTTTCCATCCAAATACGCACCAGAGCCAGTCCTGTTTAGCTTGTAAGATGCGACAGGGTCACAGGCAGAAGGAGTGTAGGCTAGGTTGACTACGCTTGAAAAAGATGAGATATTCATTCTGACTGAAAACCAGCTTCCTGACTCCATGTGCACATGGAGTTGCACATGTAACATATGCACATTTTAGCAAACCAGTGTCAACGAAACGCAACTAGAACTATTCTTTAGTAATTTCATTATGGTCAAAAGAATCCTTCCCATGTCTAGGCTTGTGTTCACCTTTCTCTTCTTATTTAGGTGTGAGGTTTGGAATCGCCATAAAAACCCATTAATTGTGGCTACTGGGGCTCAGTCAGCCCACCAGAAAAGGAGACAAATTTAGCCAAGTGAATGGTCATTGCAGAATAGAAAATGGACATACTGAACTTACTGAGAGCAGCGCACAGTCTGAGCTGGGTGAGACTGAAAGGGTACCACCACAGCTGAACAGGGGGATACATGAAATACGCCGAGTGATAGTAGAAGAAACTGGGCATTGGAGAAAAGTGAGACGAGATGTTAGTCCTCTACAGAGCTGAGGTCTGCTCCCAGGAAGCGAATGGAAAGCACTCATGCTGACTTCTGTGGGCTTTGGAGCAGGCCCCTACTGCTGTGGTGGTAGAATAGAAGATGGGTTTGCAGGGGAAAGCTACTAACGTATGGCACTGATGGATCCCAGAGAAAGCTGAGTGGGGTGAGCAGAAGAAATGTCAGAGATCCGAGTACTATTTATTAAACAAAAGAGCAGTTACTGCTGCTTTGTCAGGTGGGTCGAGGCAAAGTCACATACCTCTGAAAGTAATACCAGATCCTGAGGCTTGCTACATGGAAACCTCCTCTGTCCACAGTGTTCTTAAAGTCATTCGTCTCTACAAAGATCAGACAAATGTGTGTTGAGTTTGATCACACTGGGGGCCAAAGCCTTACCTAATGAAAGACCAGAAAAGGATAGTTTTATATCTGAAATCTGCTAGTATCTAAAGATGATATGATGTAATACATCTGACTGCAAGCTACATATAAATCAGGTTAACTCTGAGTAGAAAGACTGTATGTTCATAGAATGCTAACCGAGATTTATATGGATTCTCAGACCATCTTACTTGCTTAGGGCAGAAGGACCATTTAGCTCTTTTTTTTGCAAAGCCTGGGCACCAACCCACAGTCAGTTTGGCCTTTAAAAAAACAAACCTCAATCTTGCAGTAAGGCATCTCTGCCATAAAGCTGTGGAGTTGGCATTCTTTAGGACCTGGGGGAGTTGTTGTGTTCCACTGGAATGCGGTGAATGGCTTGTAAATTAGAGTCCCTAATGAAAACGCTCTGGTGTCCAACTGGAGCAATCATCTGGTTAAAATCAGGCAGTAATTCCACTAATTTTACTGCCCTTCTCCCAGCCCTCAACGCCTCATTTAGGAAAAAATGTTTATGTTTCCCTCAAAACACCTGCGTTTTAACTTGGGTCCCTAAAGCAATTATTTTTTTTATTTTATTTTATTTTTAAGGCTTTATGTTGTGAAATTCTGCATCCCTCCCTTGTCTGAACCGAAGCACATGAATGCCCTGGGATTCCCCATCTTCAGACCTATTTAACTAGCACTGTTTTTCTTGCACACTTCACAAGCTTTGCCATCCTATATATTTTTCTCCCATGGCTGCTGCCCAGAACTGCTTAGGATATATTTTCCCCCCTCTCTCCGTAAATGATGAAACAAAACTATGTAGAGCTGTTTAGATAGTGACTAAGAAAGTTAAGGTTGATGGAGGTGATAGTGACTGACACTTATCCAATTTCAGGCTTTCCAAAACGTCTGTGTTTCTTATCATGATTTAGTCCCTACCAGAACTTGTAGACATTAAACAGCAAGAATGATCACTGTTCTCACTTGGAAAAAGAAACATTACATAGTGGATGCTGGAAGACTAGCATAAAGTGCTGTGAGATCTTACCGTCTGCTATTCCATTAGAGTGAGTGATGCATTTTGTCCCCTTGCTTTCTCATTCATTTAAAGCTTTGCCAGAATATGGCTCAATATCTCTATCAAAAGTTCTGTTAACTAGACAAAAATCCACACTCTCTGATATTACTATTCTCTGAAACTCCATTTCAAGGCAGAGGGAATAGAACTCCCACAAACACACAGAAACTTCTTGATTTATCTCCAAAGCGCATTCCCCTGAACTGTCTGTGCTCTGAGCTACAAGACCATTCTAGGTAGATATATATGTACATGAATACATCAGCCATCCCAGTCAGCTTTGGAATTCCTGTGTCCAGGAACTGAATTGCTCCCGATATGCAGCCCTTATAAACAGAGTAGAACTTAAATCAGGTTAGGTGTTCAAATGCTGGGATATATTTCACATTATTAGGGCTCTGTGACAGGCTGAAGCAACCTGAGCAAGCCTAGGTAAAACTAGGTTCAACATCAGTTTCAGTTTCATTATGAAGGCTAGGGAATGGAAGACAGCACATAATACTTTATCCAAAACTTCACATATTAGTGTTATTCTTGATCAGGTGAATATTTCAGCTATTCAAGGTACTCGGGGAAAATATTAAACACAAGGAGAATGGCAAGGGAAGACAGAAAGGCCCAGACAGCAATCCAAGCTAATTAGTAAAGATCGGCCCAAGCTACAAAGAATACATTTCAAATAATAAGTTAAATCAAAATATGGCCCACTATGGGCCTCGTGACATCCTTAGGGCTATAAGTGGAAAATGCTTCCAAAAGCTAGCTAGTTCTTTTCCTCAAGCCCTTAGTTTGGTCTCTCTGTTCCTGACCTCTTGCTGAGGATATGAAATCTAAGGCTGAATGGAATGTAAAAATGTAATCCCAAAAATAAATAGTACTAGAGCAAATATCACATCAACCGTTATGCAGCAAAAGTTTTAATTAAAATGGTCACAAGCAGATTTATGTTCAGTATAACTTTTCCTTCTGTTTGCGGGTTGTATTTATTTGTTTTATTGCTTTCCACTGCCACTTAATGAAGCTGCTTCTCAAATGGAGATTTTACATTTAAAGATCTTATTTTATTCTACGTTTTCATTTTACACTGCTTCTGCCTTCTGAATTTTTACTTGATTTGACTTATTCTTGGGGAGTTGCTGAAGATGTCTAAATAGTGAAGGTTAAAAATTACAGTCTTTGGAATAGACAATGGCAGCCTTTCCACAACTGGCTTCCATAACCATCTTGCCTGAGAGCCAAGAAACAAGGACTAGAGAAATAGAGTGTGTGTGTGAGAGAAAGAGAGAAAGCAGAAGGTAGGACATCTTTCCTTTAAAGATGTTGAAGGAAACATATTGTTAGTCCTACTATTTGCATTTCTTGCAAGATTAATATTCTTCTTCTATTACTTTAAAGGGAATCAAAGCTCCAGGTGTTTTGTTCAGCATTCCGCTAAAGTATATTTCAAATGATAATCGAACCATTTATCTCTGAGCCTGAATAGTTGACTAAGGCATTTATAATCTCTTGATTTCTATGCTTTTGTTTCTGTCTCTCTCATGGGATCTCTGGAAACTAAAGGAAAAAGAACCTTCATTGATTTGGGAACCTCTTTGCAGATACACAGATGAGAAGTAGAGGAAGAGAGGAACCCTTCTGTAATGCATCAACCTAATTGTAATTAGAAATGCATCCTGGATCTTAACACCCCTCGACTAACAGGGATGATGAGATTTGGAAACTGAATCTGGCTGGAAATTCACAGTTGGATTTTTTCTCTATGAAGGACTGAGCTGAAAACCCAGATTCAAACAGTTCCAAACTTTGAGAAGTTCAAAATCTACATCTTGATCTGAGTTTTGTAGCATGTTCCCATTTCTTATGGTAAACTATGGGCTCTACCCAATAGGGTGTCAATTCAGCGCCAGATGTTGTGGTGATTTTTGTGACACAGAGGGACACCTGTCCAGTAGACACCAGACCGGGCCCATCTCCCAAGGTGTATAACAGAGGTTTCCTAACTCCCTGTGACTAAGAACTTTGAGACACCATTATTGAATGAGATTTGTACTACTGGCCTAGAGGTGGAAGACTCTTTAACTACATTAGCAAATCCCTGGCTGGGATGATTTAGTTGGGGTTGGTTATGCTTTGAGCAGGAGGTTGGCCAAGATGACCTCCTGAGGACCCTTCCAACCCTAATCTTCTATGATTCTATGATCTATCACTGCAACTATTAGTTCAGTTTTATGGTTGTGTAACTCCGTTGATTGCAATGTTGATGCTTCCAAGTTACACTGGCATAAAACTGGAGTGGTGAATCTGGCCCCTTATGTAAACTATCTAAGGGTGAAATTCACCCCAGTACAGAGGGCCAGCATATATAGCCTATACACCACATAAATCCTACTTAATTTCATTTTAAATCTCTTGAATCTGCATCCTCAATCTGGAAATCTCAGGAAGAGGTTGTCTTATAAGGTTTCTTAGCTTCTGAAATAAATAAGTATTTCATGGTACATTTAAACGGGATCTAAACTGTAAGTCTATTGCCTATGACATTCCGTAACCTTAATAAAGGGGTTAGTTTGAATTAATTCATAATCAAGTTTGAAGGTTGGTGAGGTGTCGTATTTGTTCCAAACAAGTTTACCCATTCCTAAAGGAAAGTTAAAGTAATTCACTGCGCATGTTCTAAGCATATCAATCGGACTGCTGGTTGCAATCAATAGAGAACAGAAGAGCAATGGTGAGTTCAGGGCTTGTGCAGTTAGAATCTTGCTGCCAAATGTGGTTAAACAGTTTTTTCACTTTTCTCCAAAAGCATGTACGTTGTCTAAGTAGAAAAATATTTCCATTTGTAAAAGGGATTTTTTTCATTTAGTACATCTGCAGGCATAAAAGGAGCCGTAGCCGACCACAAATTAGAGCAGGGAACTGAAACAAGCTCTACTTGTAATGGAGACCATGAGTCTGTAAAAATGCATCGTTTTTTGGGTTGGGTTTTTTTGTTTGTTTGTTTTTGTTTTTATGGTGGAGCAATGAAAATCTATTTTATATTCCAGTATGACACCATTTATTCCTTGAGCTAGAAAAATTGGTTAAATCGATCTGATTTCCAGTGAACTAGAAAGAGGGGATCTAAGGAAGCAAATGTTCTCTCTTTCCCCTTTTCTGCCCCACTTTCTTTTCTGTAACATGGCTGCAAAGAACAGCAGGCCACTCACAAGTTGCCTTTTTGCTGTTTGACTCACCATTCTGGGTTAGATGGTGTAGCTATCATGGAAATGCAGAAGAGAGGCTGAATCCCTAGTACAGCCTGAATCAGGGTCATTCACATTGGCAGTCCCTAAGATCAGGAAGATCATCCCCTCCCCCAGCAGTCACCAAATGGCACAAAAAAGGGTGGAGAAGTGGGAGCGTTAGAGCTCATTTCTTCTGTACACTAGACCATGGAGCAGTACCAGTGCACGGGGGTAGCAGACTGCTCCACTCATTAGGAGGGAGCAAAATGTGCATCCTCAAACAGCGAAATCTCTCCCAGTGCTGCAGGGCTGTATGCAAAAAACATAATCCAGACCTCGATATGGTCCAGCTTTCCTCTCTTATTGTATTGTGCATGAAGAAGGATGGTCATATGGGCCTCTAACTCACTCACTCTTAACCCTCTCTGCGGGTGACAACCAGGTCACTGCTATTTGTCTATAACCCTTCCTCTTCTCTTCCACCCATAGAACCACAGCAGAGTAAAACCTACTGTAGGGGAATAACTGATGCTTTGCTCACTATGGTTCTTGGGTGCAGTCTCAACATGCATGCACGCACAGACACGCACACACACATGCACACACTCACTCATTTACTCACTCTGTTAGGAAGTAGGGCCAGGTCCTCAATGGTATTTAGGTGCTTATCTCCCATTTAGGCACCTAACTACCTTTGAGAACCTGATGTAGGTTAATGGGTGAGAAGACTTCTGGTCACTAAAACTTTCTCTAATCAGCTTTTCTTTCCCACAAATTCAGCTTTGCTTCTCCTAAACAGTTTTTATTTAAAAACAACAAACCTTAGATCCTTATATATTGTCTTCCTGTGACTGGAGATGAGTGACTATTTCATACTAAATAATTTCCTCAGTGAAGTGACACTGGTTTTTCTTGCTCATGATAAACCCAGAGGCAGATCAAAATTTCCTTGCATTTATTCATTATTTCTAATTAAGCAACAATTTTCTTTCCACATATATTTGCTGCTCTGTGAATTGACTTCTCGAGCAGTTTCCTGTGAGTATTTGACCCTTTTGTGATATTAGAGCTGGGTGGGTGGCTGCGATTATTCACTGAAGTCACATGGCATGGTTTCACCTTTTCTCCGCCCTCCTAGACTGATTTGTAGCCCTGGAACCTCAAGAGTGAGAGAAACCCAAGCACCCCAACTGCTGCCGTCCCTGGCCCCTGTGGAGGAAGTGCAAAGAGGGAAAGATTCTTGTGCTGTCTGTTCACCTGGGATCAGGAGAGACGGTGTTACAGATTAGTTAGGAGATGCCTTTAGACAGAACTGTGTAGTATTGGCCAACGGCTGAATGGTGCAGGAAGCATTGCAACAGCATTGCAGTTTCAGACAAAGATGTCAGCACTGAAAAAAGCGTGCACAAAGCTGCCCACACTGTGGGTTTGATTCTCAGCTACACTAAAGCCCCTTTGATCTGCTCTGGCAATGCAAGGGGCCTTAAAGTGGGTGGCAACTCCCCGAGAATACCCTCTGTGTACGGAGCCTCTGTGGATGGCAGACGGCCTCTGTGCCAACCCTACTCTTAGACCTTTTCATAAGAGAGTGTCAGGGGCAAGCCAGGAGAGGGAAGGAGGCATGGTTGGAATGATGTTCAGCACATATAGGAATCATAGGAAGCAGAGTGTAAGGTAGAGCAGCTCTGAGGATATGACTACCCTGCAAAGAAAAACCCATGGTGCCCAAGTCAATTGACTCTGGCTTTTGGGACTTAGGCTACGGGGCTAAAAATAACAGTGTAAATGTTTCCACTCAGGCTGGAGCCTGGGCTTTGAAACCCAGGAAGATCTCAGAGCCTGGGCTCCAGCCATAGCAGGAATTTCTACACTCCTATTTTTAGTCCTGCATCCTGAGCCCATGACCCCACGTCAGTTGACTTGGCCTTTAAGCCTCGGTGCTGCAGGTTTTTCTTTGTAGTGTAGACTTACTCTGAAGCTCTTCTTCTGCCTTTTATTGGGCATTGCCAGGTGCCCTGAACAATCCCAGGGAGTGCAAAGTTGGTGAAAGCCATATTTGCCTCCTGATCCTCTGATCCTGCCCCCAGCACAGGTACAGAGAATCAGGCCCCCTGTCTGGGTTTTTCCAAGCGCTGTTAGTTCGTCACTTTTATGAGCAGTAATTTAACGGGGACATGGGGAGGAGAAGAGAGAGGCTGCCCTGTAAATCAGGACTATTTCCAATACCCGCTATTATCTTTAGCCAATTCACTGAGGCTGCTCTTTCGGAGTTATACATTTTTAGGAGAGGCAGCAACAAAATTCAAAATGGGACGGAGAGAAGGCAAATATACTTCATTAAAATCCAATATGAACTTTTTACGTTGCGAAGTTTGGGGAAAGAACAGACTCCCCTTGCCTTTCCCCTCGCGCAGCACACACACACAGGATAACCTCAAACTTGTGCTTAAGAAAATAAACTGCAAGGAAAACTCCCAAGGGGCCTTGGCAGCAAACTTTTCTCACTAAATTGTGAATCTGCACACTCATAGTCTGAAATAAATTAGGTGGGGGGAAAAAAGGCGGGGGGAAATCAACAGCTCTGGGGTGAAACATGGGTTGGTGCTGCCTCATCATTTTTAAACCTAAAATAAAACAAGCAAATTTTCTCTAACTGCAGGTCAAAATAAAAAGGAAATATATCGCCCCTCATCTGTTCACAGTAATTACTAACAGAAAGCAGCCCCCGCCAGCTGCAGAAATCATGGATAAATGGAGGGACACATTATTCTCGTTCCCTGGGGTTAAAAAAACCCAAACATTGTGTCTCAATTTGCCTATGATATGTTTTTCATATGCTCTGCAAAGTCGTGTCATGGAGCTCCTCAACCGGGACTTTTTCAGGAGACAGAAATTGTCACATTTACAGGTTTTTAAGTCATTCCTTTAAATTTGCTCCCAGAAGCAAAATATGACCTCTACAATTTCCTAAATTTGTACAACATAATTATATTGTACTTATTATTGTATTTACCCACTTTACTTGTCAGCAGCCAGTCAGAATGAAGAAGGTTAGCAAATTAGCATGGAGGTTTTGTTTTATTTATGCTGAATTGCTATCGGTAAGTAGTGATGTGTAGTAGTACTTTGATATTCCAACTGCAGACGGTGTGAAAGTTTTAAGAGGATGATTTACCAGTTCACCAATACACCTCACCTGCTTTGCTCTGCTATGACAAGGCAAAGTAGCCATTAATTTGTCTTAATTGGCCACTTGAGTCTTTTCCTTATGCGGGGTAATCTTTGGGTAGCATTACATCTATAGATGTGACTATACCAAACCTCACTGAAAAGGGCATGACCAAAAGAAAGAGGCATGAGTAGTCTTCCACCAACTGATCTCCAGCTACTGTATTGGTCTCTTGGGGCCAGAGGTAGTCATTGCAATTTTGAACAATCTTCCTTTGTACAGATATGTGAATTCTTCAGAAGACCCACAATATCATTTTTCAGAGGGGAAGAGAGAAGGGGAAGGGATGATTTTGTGGAATGGAAATCATGTAAAACTGTCACTTCTATCTGCCTCATACTTTTTGTGTGTCTTTGGACACGTCTCTGTGTTCTTTTAGCTATAAAATGGGGAGGTGTCTCTTAGCCCTGGTGTACACTTCCCTGGAGATTCGGCAGCAGTCAACGGGAGTTACGCAAACTACGCAGAGTAGCTTGTATAACTCCAATTGACTGTTGTGCTTCCCTTCTGTGAGCTGTCTTCACTGCACTGCGTGGACGGGAACACAGTTCCTGTCGACACAGCACTACGCTACTTGAGGGGGTGGTTTTACTCAGCGGTCTACACTGACTGTTCAATCGATCCAGAAAGATATACTTTGCTGCCATCAGTATAGACATACCCTTACTTCACTACCTTTGAGGAAGTTGTGAGTGTTAATTCATTCATGTTTCCTAAGTGCTTTGAGATCCATGGATAGAAGTGCAAAGTAGTTGTATTCAGGTATTTATTAATTTTCAGTGCTGTTTTGATCTGTTGGGCTTTTGTTTGTGACACACAATAAAGATGACACCTTAGTTGAAAGGTTAAGTAGTTCCACACAAGTTCCTAGGAAGTTGGCTAGTCAGACTGCCGTATTTCATCAATACATTTTAATGTGCACCTTTTTATACCTTTGCCACAGTGGAGTGGAAACTGACATTATCTGGGCTGATCTGCTTTCCCACTGGCTGATTACACAACAGAAGAGGGCAGGCCTAGAGCAGATCTTTTTTCTACCCCTATTATGCTGTTGCACAGTTGAAGTTCAGTTGCTGGCTGCTTTTAAATACGACAAATGCGCTCTAATTTTAGAGCATCATAGCAATCATTGCTTTTATTTCAGCAGAGAGGAAAAGTGGAGGGAAAAAACAGCTTGGGACTTAATAAACACCTTAGCCTGCAGCCTTAGACTTTATTCATGAGGTTTTTTATCTTCTCTTCCACTTCCATGCACTCACTGCATCCTCTTTACTGCACAGTCTTAAATTACCATTGCAAAGGTTATATGTTTATTTACAAAGAGAGGGCTATGAATGGCGATCCTACAGGCGAGGAGGGTGTCTCATGGTAATAAACATCTCCTGCTCTCTTAAACACCAAGGCAAAATGAATAAGGTGATGTTTAGTGCCTCGGACATATTATGGTTTATGGCTTCATTAACTACCTGACCTGTATTGTGTGCAAATTTCATCAACGTGAGATGCATATTTATTCCCTGAGGTGGGCTGTTTTTGTTCTTAAAGGAACAGTGCAAGTAATTACTTATAATTAGAGTGTTGTGAAAGTAAGGGAATTTTTTGAGTCACGGTAATTTTATGTTCCTGCAATTACACTTAACAAAAAAAAGTCAGTGCAATGAATATGCATGCATGCATGGGTGAAGCTGAAAATTTCTCTTGAACCTTAGGAGGATAAGGAATATTTTTAGATGTTCAAGGAATCTGAAGAAATGTTGGGCTAGTTCATGGTGTAAAGTAGCATAGCTCTATCAGCTTCAGTATAGCTATGTCTTGTTACATCAGCTGAGAATCTGGCTCATTATGTAAATTCCCCTGGGTGATAAAATGGAATTGACTCAGCCCAAAACTTTAAAATGAAACACAAAGAGCTGGAATTTTTTTTTTTTTTTTTTTTTTGCATTCAAATAGTGAAGTGTGGGGAGGGAAATACACTGAATTTTAAGGAATTTTTTGCCGACCCGAAACAATTTTGCAGGAAACTCTACATTTGTATAGAAGCTCCACTAGTTTGCACAACTCTATACCTGTAGACCATGAATTTTTAGAAATACCTGTCAGTATCTCACTGACACTGGTAATGGTGCTGGTGTCTCAGTGAGAATTACTCTTTTAATGATATTTTCCAGAAACAGTCAGTCCAGTTTGTTGATCTGGGGACAGATCCTCAGCATGTGTAAAATGTATTGGAACTCTGATAATTTTTCACTAACTGAATATCTGCCCCATAGAATCTTCTTGGCTATTTTTAGGGAGTGTGAGTTCACAACCATGTGAGGGAATTACTATTATACAGTAGCATTTAAAGACTTCTCCAAAGATCATGACCTCTTTGTGCTAGGCACTGTACAAAAACATTGTAAGAGACTCCCTGCCACCAAGTGTTTACCAATTCAAATAGACAATATAGAAGAAATACCCTCAATTTAGAGATTAAAATGGTTTGCCCAAGGTCTCACGGGAAATCTTTAGTAGCACCAGCAATTAAACGGACAGTACCTGAGTTTCCAGTATGCTGTTTTATCCCTGAGATCATCCTTCCTCTCTAAAACATAGCATATTATGAATTTGTTTCACATTCAGAAATCCCATTGATATAAGTGGATTTTACCATATATAGAGCAAGTGTGTGGATATTGAAATGGAGGTCCACAGTACAGACCAATACATGCTTCTGTGTAAGCATGGAGAATTTTGCCCTTGAGGGATACCATCATGGTTACATGTATTGTTAATTGTGGTATTTATAAACATTGAAAACTTATGAAACTGATTATATAAAAAACAAGATTTCACAAAACTTTAATTTTTGAACCTCAAATTAAGCTTCCGTTTCAAATGCATTCATTCTCAGAAATTTGGTGGGATGCCTCAAGCATTACATATCAAATTCCAAACAGACCAGCAAGAGGAATAGGGGAATCATCCATATTTATAAACTTTAAGGGTGCACTTGATAACCTACTGTAATGATTGCACTGGAAAATCCAGCAGAAAAGCCCTTCTGATGACTACATTAATAGTTTAACCATAAGCACATGATGTATTTTCTATGTGCACTAACTTAACATAGAATGTCATGGAACTAATCCTGAACAATTAGTGTAACCACGGGCAATAGCTGGAACACATGATGGATGGCCTATGGTCAAATTCTATATCCTGAACATGGTGAAGCACAGATTAAGCTTTTGTCCCTCTGTGGCAATGTTGTGTGGTGGCACGAGAACATTTTCTGAAGGTTTTCTTTTTGCCTACTGTAAAAACAAAACCTTCGCAATTATAAAAATAAAACAGAAAACCAAAAATAAGAAGAAATTAATCTTCCTCAGAAGTGATGGGAAATCAATCTGGCAATGAGTCTCCCTTCAACCACTAAAACTTGACGCTGTGTCTTCCAGCCATTGAGGGATTTTAGAAGCATGGCGTGCTAACTGCTGGCTTCCAGAAAAAGCATTACACTATTCCTACTCAAGGGCTGTGTAGGCTGGCGACTCAGCCCAGCAGGGGCGTTGCAGACCTTCCTCGGGACCAGGCTCCGAGGAAGGCCATAGCGCCTTGCTCCAAGGAGAAAGTTAGCAGGTTTCATGAGTCTTTGGCCCCAGGCCCCCAGGTGGGGTGGAGCCTACAAAGCAGTCTGTAGCCCCCAGCCCTCCCAGTCAGCAGCCTCCTGTATCTCTTCCCAGTCACTAGGGCCCAGCAGCCCTGGCAGGCTCTTGAGGCTCTGGTCAGCTGAGGGCTTGTGGCACTGCACAGCCGCGGGGTCTGGGTCAGGCCCAGACCGCAACCTCAGTGAAGGCACGTCCTTCTCTGGCAGCAGCTTCCCCTGACTGAGCCGCTAGGTCGGCCTTTTCTACTTCCCCTTCCTGTCCTGGCCCCTCTGCTCCCAGGGTCTGTAGTCTGCAGTGTCCTGATCTGTCCTGCAGGGGCATTGCAGCCCTTCCTCAGGCCCAGGCTCGGAGGAAGGCCACAGTGCCCTGCTGCGGGCTGCAACCAATTCCCCAGTGTAGCTAGTAGAAAGACTGCCATTGACTTCAATAGGAGCTGGGCATCTACTGACCATATATGTTGGATTCTTGCAATGTTGCATCTTTTGCCCTCTTTGTGAGTCTCCTATAGTATACCTGGTGTCCAGATCACATGGTGTGCTGTGCCTTGTACCCCCTGTAGTCTATCATCATAGCAATCCCTACCAGTGTCAGGGTCCAAGGTTCCACTTCAGTCAAGGTAGGGGAAGTCCCTCAACTCTGCCACTGTTTGGCTAGGTCCTGAGCTTCAGCACCCCTATTTCTGAACATGACTTCTTTAACAGGACCATTTCGGCTTGGCTCCCTGAAGGAATTTTCTCTCTTTGGAGTTTTGTAACCAGAAAATGTATGAGACAACACAGTTCAACCTTTTGAAAAGGAAGTATTATTTATTAGTCAACAGGAACTCAATAGTCAGAGAAATAGGTTAAAGTAACAAAGGAGACTCACATGCATGAATCTCACCCAACCTCATTCTTTCTTCACAAGTTATAGATAAATTCCACTCAGCCCAGACACCCAACTCCTAGATTGGGAGATACAGACAGCTCTTGAAGAATCTTCTCAGTGTCTCCCTGTCAAAGGCTCGACTCAGGCTCATGGTGCCCAGTCATTGTCTTCCTTTCTATGCACATTCTCTTTAAGGGTGTAATGTCCCTTTGATCTTAGGCTTGGGTCTGGAAAAAATAAACCTGCCAGCCTGGCTGGAGTCAGGCAGGTGCACATTTCCTAATTGATAGATCCCTTATTGTTCTCTTAAGGACCCTTGGTACACTCTTTGGAGGTAACTTACTTCTGTCATCGTTTCATTTCTTATTTCCCCCTAACAAACTCCTTTGATTTAATGCCGTTCAGGTATACAGGATAATATTTAGCAGGCAAACTGAGGCATATATAATATTCATAGAAATAATACAGAAATTTCCCACTTTCTCCACACTTGGCAATTAATCTGTTGCTTTCCATTTTATTACAAAATGGAAACAAAGGAAAATTTAGAAAGAGCAATGAGCAAACAAACCGTGTGCTTATTTAAATGAACAAGTAGTATTTCTGTATATCTTGATGGGCACGCATGTTTTTCAGAGGCTATGCTCAAGAATGAAGTTGATTATGGATCTGGGAGATTTTTCAAAGGTACAAAGTTCTTTTAGATGTAAATCCAGGCAGTAAATGTTTTTTTCATCCCTCAAATATTTTCAAGAGTTGGAAATATTTTCTCATCTCAAATCAGGACAAGAAAGATGAAATCTCAAATACCATGAACCAAAAAAACCCTTTTTTTTTCCTATTTAAGGTTTATAAAAATGTGTTTTTGATAACTTCAAATTTTGTTTTGATTTTGAGTTTGCTTTTTCACTCCAGTTAGCTTGAATTTCTAAACCAAAAGCAATTTCAAAGCAGAAAACTGGAATTCTTTCATTTAGAAGTTAAAACAAAATGGTTTGACAATTACAAAACTTTTTATTGACATTTTTTCAAGTTGGGAAATTCATTGAACCCAACCATGTTTCGGAAAGTTTTGGTTTTTTTTGATGAATCAGCATTTTTCAATGGCAAGAAATTCTTTACCAAAAAAATCTCAACCGGCTCTAGGTGCCGAACTCATATTAAAGTCCAACGGAGCTGGAAGCCTTCAAACATCTCCCCTTTTAGCTCTCACACGTACACCCAATGCAATTACAAAGTAATATTTCCTAGGGAATGCTCATTTGTGAAGATGAGCTACATTTCATCAAGGAGGTAATGTTTTCTGCAATGTCACAATGTTAACATTAGGAAAACCTAATAAAGTAAAAAGTCTCAGCAGATAAAAAGTTAATATCAGTTGTGGGCTGCCCAAATAAGAAGAGGGGTATGGTGTGATTGTTTGTTAGCACTTGAGAAAACCTGTTAAACCTCTTTTATAAAAACTGTAACTTTTTTTCTTTCAAGTTATTCAACCTTTCACCCATTAGGCTCCTGCTCCTCACCCTTGACCCCCTTGCTATTTGTTTAGCATCGTGGCAACAGAGTTTAGAAATCTGAAAAACATTAAGTTAAATGCAGTGGGGGTCTGGGGGAGGAAACTCCAGACTTCAGAGTTGGTTTGAAAACACTTATTTGAAATATATTTAACTGTATTTCTCCTTTAAGTGTTCTCTAAGCTGTCAAAAATGATAGTGGTGCCTCAGAATCCTTAAACGATCTTGTTTGTCAGTTAATAAAAGTGGCTTAAGGTGAGAGATTTTGGCAAATGTACTTCACTTTTTCATGAAATAAAACCTCTGAGAGTGTATTGCATATAGCTACTCTGGTAAAGGAATATTAATAAGATTAGAAAACTTGCTGGGGTGGGGAGAGTGAAAGTGGGATAACAGAGATGAGAGGTTCCTGATTTCCAGTTATTTATTTATGGAATAAAGATGTGGAAAAACATTTAAAGGGTCCAATCCCCAGATTCTTTTAAACAGTATAGCTAAAGGAACTGGTGAAAACAGTGGACGTGATCCATTGCTTTGGGGATAATTCAGAGATTTTTAATTCATTTGCCTTTGTCTGCTGTAGCAAGTTTTGTACCAGACAATTCTATCAGGTTTTATTAATAAATTACTCTTTTTTCATAATTTAGCATAATGTTGCATTATGTTTATTACATTATTTATCATGTAAAATGTCTATATTTCTTCAATTAGTCTGGTGGAACATGGCACAATACAGATCAATACTGCACTGATATTCAGAGGAAAAGATATAGTTCTGGACTGTGTCATATCTCTTTTTTTAAAAAGGGTGATTTTATTGATCCTGAAAAAAAGAGAATTCATTGCAGGGGTTTGCACTTGTGAAAGGGACCCACATTTTCATGGTCCTTCCACAGATGCATAAGTATGCAAAGAGAAATGTGTGTGTTCCATAAACGACAGGTAGACACCTGCCAATAGAATCTGAATAGACAAACGCTTGCTTGTACATGCAGTTGTAGTAGAGCTGGTCTGGAAAATTTGGACGAAACATTTTGTTGTTTGGAAAATGCCAATTTGGTGAAACCAAAAGCGTTTCCAGGAAAGGATCTGTTTCAACAACCTCCCTATTTTGAAAAAAAAAAAAAAAATTGGAAAAAAAGTTTCAAAATTGTCAAAATGTCCCTATCCCAGGATGACACTGGCTCTTTAAGAGGGAGCAGGGTCAGCAGTGCACCCATGCCTTATCAGCACACTCCACTTTGGCTAATGAAGAAGGCTTTAAAAAAGGCATCTGGGCCTAGAGAAGTGAGATTCCCAATGAGTCACAGCAGATTGGTTCAGTCTGAAAGGGCAGGTGAGAGTTGCTATTGACCAGGGGACTGGAGGAGTCCTGGAAGGAAGCAGAAGATGGCTCATGGGAGAAAGCTGAAGGCAGGAGTGCAGCAAGAGGGGTTTGCTGGCTGGTGTCTCCAAGTCAGAGAGCCAGGACCAAAGGGCTGTAGAGTGCTGAAGGCAGGGGGAACAACCGTAGAGGGCGGGTCCTGTTGGCTCTAAGATGGAGCACCAGAGTGGGCTGAAGGCAGGGGAGCAACTTAAGAGCTTATCCGCTGACTGTTCCAGGGCTGGACCCAGTAGAATCATGAGCAAGCCAGGGGGAGTGTGAGACGTTCAAAAAACTCAAAAATTCTTACAGGCTAGAAAAGCCATGTCCCATCCAACTCCAAAGTGTCGTTTACGCATATGCACTTTTTGTGGTTTTCCACTATATGGCTAGGTTGTGTGTGATAACTCCTACATAGTTTTGCCATTGCATTTCAAGGGAGACCTGTTGCATGCTAAGCCAGTCCCAGGTGGGCAAGCCAGTTTTGCTAGATGGTCTATAATGTAAAAAAAAGTCCATGAAAGAATGAGAATGAGGCATGGGAAACACCTTTCCACTTTGGAGCCAAGTAAGGTTTCAAATTCAGATGATCCACAAAGAATATCTAGTACATAAAACTCTAGATTTGTATTCTATCCCTGATTTGTATGCAGACAAATTAACCATGCTTAGAGGGCCTCCTTTTCCCTTTAAGCTGCCTATAATGCCGGTTTTACTTACATATGTAGAATAAGAGAGATGTTACCGGATTTGCCCTTCACCTTGGGGTATGCTCATTTATTAGGGTTACCTTCCTGGAAGGGGGGGGTGTGATTCTAGGGGTGTGATTCTACTAATGTACTGCTTGTGTTACTTGTGTGCTTATAGGGCTACAAGCCCCCTCCCAATGGAGTTATCCTGCAGGACCTAAGGTTTTCAGGGCTGGGTTCCTCCAGCACCAGATTCAAATAAACCCCCCCACAGATACACACACACATACACAGTTCAGCTCAACTTAGTGCGTCTGAGCAGACCGGGCTATCAGCACTCTCAGCTGACCCCTTATATGTCCCTGAACTCAGCAGGCTGGGTGACATCACACTCTCAGTGGCTACCCTTATATGCCCCTGTGCAACACACCAGAATGGAGCAGGCTGGGTCCAAACAGCACCTTTTTGGCTACTCCCCTTAATTGCCCCTTGGATTCAATCAGGCTGGGTCAAACAGCACTTGAGCTGCACCCTCATTTGCCCCTGGACTCCGAAGGCTAGGCAGAGTAGCACTTCCTGGCTGTCCCCTTCATATGCCCCTTTACACCACAATTGTTCTAGCAGTAACCCCCTTGATGAGCAAACCCCATAGGATTTTTGGGCACTCCCGAGATCTTTGGCTTAGGTAAGAGAAGCGTTACTACAGAGCAAGATAGGAACCAAGGACACAAAGGAAGAAAATAAAGTTTGGAGAGATAGAGAGAGAAAGTGGCAACCAGCTTGATTATAACAGTTATTTTATTGCTAGGTATATAAAACTTACAATACTAATAGTAATACCATACCAGGAGAGAAAAACAATCAAACACTTACAGTACTACACAATTACAGTTGGGGGTATTGGAGAAAGCTATCCCAGGTTTGATTACAAAAGTAGAAAGTTGTACCTGGACTAAGAGAGGGAGAGAGAGAGAGGGAGAGATAAGTTGTGTTGGGGGAAAAAGGGGGCGGGTCCTCTCATTGTGGCCCTTATGCGCCATTTGCACTGTAAGTGATCATTATCATAATAGGTCCTTTAGAAAAGCTATTACTAGGATAAACATTGTAAGCTCGTTGGGGCAGGGCCTGTCTTTTATAGTATCTTTGCAAAGAGCCTACAATTTAAAAAGCCCAGATATACCTGGCAAATGAGACCGACAAGTGGGTCAAAGTGGCGGCTGGGGGAGACTGGGTAACAAATATAATAGGATGTGAAACTTACATATCATGGAAGGATTTGTAAGAGGCTCAACTCATCTTAAAGTGAACCACAGCAAAATCTCAATCACCAGCCAACCCAAGGTGTGATGCTGGAGCACTTGAAAATGGGGTTGTTCTCAGGGTGCAGATACTCCTTCTGAAAAGTTCTATGATACTCATGGATAATCATGACAGGAGTATTTTTAACATTAAATTGAATTTATAACCCATTAAAATGACCTTGCATAATATCTTTTAAAATAACAACCACAAGCTATTTTTCTGACCATATTTGACACAGAGAGAATTAGAAACTGCCTTTGGGCCTGATCCAAATCCCTTGGGAGTCAATGGGAAAAATTCCACTGTCTCTGGATCAAGCTCTTATTCTGAAGGGAAGAGGCTGATGATATTATTTTTTCTAGCTCTAATGAAAATAATCAAGGTGGCATGATTGTATTTTAGTGACATACAGTGTTGGAAACAACTAACTGTGTGGGAATGAGCAAAGGGCCAGTTTCTGGGGTCAGTCTGAAGCGATCCACCCTAGGAACTGCTTTGAAAATACGTCTCATTTTTTGTGCATTCCACAGTCAACTTCCTCAGAAGTAGCCTTATTAGCCAAGGATAAAAGTCATCCCCTGCAGTTATAGTTTAGCAATGTCCAGAGAAGGGACGTGAACTATACCAGAGGCAGGGAAATCCCCTCTTCAAATCAAAGACTGGTAAGAGTCCAAAAGCCTCTTTGAGATTTTATATATTATTTGATATATATATGAAATAAAAATAAACATTGTCTCCTGCTGTCTCCAGAGGCTCTCAGGCCTGGGACACACATGCTGAGTTAAATATACTGGAAAGACTAAGCAGCTTCTAGGCAGATCTAGAAGCTGTCTGGGTGTGTTTCCGCCACTAGCTAACTACTCCTGCAACTGATTCAGGGGACTCTCTCAAAGACTAAAGCGACCCTTTGCAAAAGGACTCTGATTTTATCTTGTTTTCATCCTCCCTGTTTTACTTGATGATCCAGAGAAGATTTTCAAACAGCATGTAAGGCCAGGGAAATAGAAGAGGTATATGAGGCAGGAACAGTTCTGAGATGCTAAGAAACTCTTGCAAACTATGCTGTCAAACAAAGTTATCCTGTCAAAGGGGACCTGATTTTTGTCTAGCTCATGTTGTCAGTATTCCCTTCCCCCGCTCCCCCACACACACATGCACACCTTTCTTTCTTTTCTCTTTCTGTTCTTTCTTAAGAGTCTTTTTTTTTTTTTTTTTAACAAGACAAGCTGACTCCAGTCAATCTGTTTGAATTCTGGAGGTGGATTTTTGTGCCCACATTAGTGTGTGCTTAAAAACAGTCTCATGTTACGCCACCCTAAAGATTGGTATCAAGACCTAACTCTTATATATCATGGCCTGGTCACTGAGTTCCTTTCAGCTCCTTCAAAATCCCCCTCTCTTCCCCCTCCTCCCCCCTCACCTTTTTGTTGTTCCCAGAAAGGAAAGTGAGTTTTGAAAGTGTCAGAATAGTGTAAACGCTGATATATTGGCCACAGTTGTTTGAAGGCCTTTTGAGAGACAAACTCCTCCCTTCTCCTCTGTTCCCTTCAAGTTGGGAATGATTCATCAGCTGGCCTTTAGCAAGAAAAGAGACCTGCCCTGGGTCTAAGGCCTTTGACCTGTGTGAAGAGAGGGGTCAGACTGGGAGCAACTGTGCAAGCGCCACTGCTGCAGCCACAGGTCTTGGAAACACAAGGGAGAGGGGACTGAAAGAATGGAGTGGGATGGTGGGAAAAAGTGGGAATTTATAAAAGTTAAGAGTATATTTCTAAGAGTCTCAGTGGATCAGCTGACAACTGGGGTCAGGGGTCATATTTATGCTTGATTCCCTGAGCATGTTACAGTAACATCTGCTTGTTAAGGGTCTATGGGGACCAAATGTTTCTGACCTCTGTCTACAAAAGGGGGCAAACTGAGAGATTAGGGGTGTTTATATTAACATTTGGGTTTGACTTTAAGGTTTCCCTCCCTGAGCCTGGTTTGTCAGGATCGCCTCATTTATTTTATTTTCTACCCAAATATTCAGGTCAAGCGTGGCAAGTATTTTACCTGCTTTTGAAGCCACAAGGTGCATATTAAAGCCACCCTTTGCCTGTGCAAGGGATTTGCAATGGTGGGAAATAATACATTTGTTAATAGAGGTGGGGCCAATTCAATGCCCCTAGATCTGAGTACCCCCCAGATTTTCTGCAGAGCAGGGCTGGCGTCTGACCTGGATCTAGAGTTCAATTTCTCAGCCTCTGTCTGTATCTATTAATGACTGAACTAAAGCCCAAGAGGTGGCCAGAACTTTGTGGGTAGGGTTTGAAATCTGTCTTTTAAATTTGCAGGTTGGGGGTAACACACCCCCAAGCTTGGGGGTAATATTATTCTATATAAGAAGGTTTGGCAGAATTTGATTTTTGTTTTTGTAATTTTAACTGATCATATTGTTTGTTTTAACCATTTTTTCTAGGTTTGTCAATTTAAATTTTCACAGTTGTGAGACTGTGAGTTGGGGGTGGGAGGGACCATAATTGTTTACTGACAGTAGATGTTGAGATTCAAAAAGTTAAAGGTTTATAAATGTTAAAACATAAATTGTAAATATCACATGTGAAAATATACAGAATAAATATCTTTAAATCAAAGTGTATAATCTCTCAATCAATATTTTTCATACATTACCTGTATGTAAATGTTGATTATTATCTATGGAAATATTTTTTCATTGGTTTTTATGTGTACGGAGAAATGAATATTTATCCGCATTTACCAATGAAAAAAGATCTAATCCTTCCGAGCCTAGCTATAAGAAAATTATACATGTGGAAATTCCTTAAATAATGGATACATAGTATTAACATCCCCTAAACCCAGCTGGGAGAGCTGCATTCTGAACTCATTTTGGGAAGCAACAAAATAATAATGGTTTAAATTTAGGGATTAAAGTTCCAGAATCTGAGATATTTACCTTCCCCTGCAAGAACATCCCAATCCTAGTACTCTCCTTCGACAGCTGAGACAGATGGAGACTCCTTCATAGAATATTTTACCTAATGGTCCCTTTCGCCACTAGCTAGGAGACTCTTCGCTTGGTCTGTCAAGAGCTAGAGGTGAAAGGCTAAGGCTGCTGAATTTAGGTGAATAAGAAGTTTTCCTCCAATCTTATGGAGGAAAGATTAAGATTAAAGCCCCCTGCTCTGATGCTTCAATCTTTAAAATAAAAGGGCTGCCTCTGCTTTCATCAAAGTTGATGTCAAAAATTCTCATCCCCTTCACTGATTGCAGAACTGAACCCACCATTTAATCTTATACATTGAACATTTTCAATCCCTGACCAGTCTACTTGAGTACTAAATTCATTCCAGTACTGGTATCAGTCCAGTGACCATGAGTAGGTACTACCTTTTAGTATGTGTTGGCCTTCAAGACCTGGGAAAGTAGAGAAGTAGAGCTGTCAACTTTTAGCTTGTTTGTGAACACTTTCTGCTACGCTTCAGGCAGTTCATGTCTGTACATGGTTAAAGCTGCAGCCCAAACACTCTCCTGAGAGAGAATCTGAAGTTTTGTTTTGGCAAAACAAAAGCCTCACCAATGGAAACATTTGTGTGTGTTTTGGTTATTTTTAGCAGGCAACAACTAAGAAGGATCTTGTATTGTGCAATCGTGTAACATTGCCCTGTCTATGGGTCCAAAGTCAACAGTGGTTACGTTCACATCACACGGTCCAATTCCCCATTTAACTGTGTATAAGGAAAAGATGTGCTTGGAATTCAAACAGAATCATCTCAGTGGAAGGTCTCCATGAGCTGGGAGAGGTCTAAAGCAATGGGAGCTAGGGAGATGGGGGCTGTTTAAAGGTAGGGTCTCAGAGCAGGGGGAGTGGTGGGAGAGAAGAATGTGGGCCATTCAAATCCACCTTTGTGATTATAAATAATAAAAAAATTCATTCGGAAGTGCATTCTGCCAAACTTCACAATAAACCTCCTAGCATGTCATTGAAACTCTCTTAATCAGGGTCAGAACCCACAAGCTGGGGTCTGCCCTGTGAGTTCAGTGGGGAAAATATTCTCCTTCGCAAGTAGATTTTTTTTCCTCTTTCCTTTTCTCTTTGAGCTGCAAGGGAACCCCACATAAACATGCAGAGCAATTTTCCAGTACATTAACCGGGGAGGGGGGAAATCCTTACTATCCACGCAAGGGGGAGGGAAAAATGGAGCAACTGGGTGAGCCAAAGATGGATGAGCCTGGGATATGAGACAGAGTAGTTTTTCCACTGTCCTGCCCTATACACTTAGAACAAAAGCTTCATTGAGTGAAATGCTTGACATCAGCCTCATAAACTAGTAGTTGGGCACAAAAGGTCTGACACTTGAAAATACCAATCCCAGCGCTCCTTCCATTGCAGCTGCACACGGGGGCTGGGCCTAACAGTTTTGTCCCTTTGTCATCCCATAGGACAAGAGGTGAAGATAAATAGTGTTGACTTTAATGCAGTCACACAATTTTGCATTTTCCCAAAAGACAACATTTCCTCCCAGGCCTTACATTGTTACCTCAGGCTGGTATAGCCATCTTTCCTTCTCTTGGGGGTAGGGATGGCTCAGAAGTAGCAGGGGGCCAAGGGAGAAAGGGAGAACTGAAGCTTCACTACCTCTTTCCCTATAAGGACATGGACTTTTTTCCCTCGTACTTGCTTTGTTATGGTAGGTTCTTTCTTTCTCATGGAAAATATGGGCATGGCCTGAAGAGCTTGGAATGATGCTGAACAATATTGAATTTTCTGAGCTAACCTCCCCCCACACACCCCCCAAACCCTAAAACAGATTGGATAGTCCCTGAAGATCAACACCAGCAAGTAGAAATCAGTTCAGCAACAGCTTCCTGGAGTAAAACTTGTCCATATTATTTACAACCAACTCCTTGAAAACCTTTGCATCCATGAATCCCACAGGCTTTAAAGAATGGGAATTGGAGTGTTTGAATATTTCACCTGTAAATGTATTTAGAACTTAAGCTTTTATCTAGTTGTAGTCACAGCTCCACTGGGACATGTTAGGGGAGAAAGACTGTGGATGGTAGAACTTTTGAGCTCATCTGAACTTGGTGTGCTGGAGCCAAGTTAAATTGTCTGGAAAGTTCTCAGCCTGAGTACTACCCTATCTCGTCCAACTGGCTGCAGAATGTCTTCTGTGATCTGTTTGTGTCATCCCACACAATGGCTCATTAGAAGAAAATGGAAACTATCAACATTTGTCTCCTTGCAGTCCTTCTTTTCCTTTTCCATAGTGGACTTGTGAGATCACATCATGCAGAATGTAAGTGGCTAGTTAAGAATGCCATACTAATTGGAAACATAAATGTGTTATACCTTGACTATTCCTGCTTGCTTTTCCATATAGAATAACGAAGGGTTCTGAGGCAGGAAGACACAGCTACAGTGTCCTTCCTTGGGGTGAATATTTCCATTTTTCAAGTTAACTATCATTTTTCATTCTCCAGACTACATTGTCTACTGGAGTTTAATTCTTGGCTCTTCATCTGACACAGTCTGTGACCTTGGACAAACTTTAAAGGATGTTTTACGTGTTTAAACAGTGCCTTTTGTTCCTATTTGATAAAAGGATAGAAAGGACAAAAGCATAATCTTTCAGGATGTTTTCAGTCATCATTCTTTTGGCCTTCTGAGATTGGCAGCTAAACAGAAAATGAGAAGTTCTACATTTGAAAATAAGTACAATACCTTGAAATACCTGTAATAGTCAAGGAGAGAGACATTTGAGATAGGTTGCCTTTTTACGTCAGTTTCTCCCGCTATAAAATGTGTACCTACCTCACAGTTATGTTGTGAACCTCAGTGTAATAATAATAATAATAATGGATATGGCAGTTGTCTGGGGTGAATTCTGGCCCCTTGAAATCGATGGCAAGACTCCCATCAACTTCAGTAAAGTCAGCAAACTGTGTGTGTCAGCTGCCTTCAGCAAAAATTATGCAAAGTGGGTACTTATTTTTGTGCCTTCATTTTTAGGTCCCTAACTTGAGACAACTTGAGCCTACTTTTCAGAGGTGCTGAGCATCAGTTGACATCAGTTTGTGATCGTGAGTCTTCAGTATCTCTGAAAATCACTTTTGAGGAGTGGCTCTAATTGTCCTATCTCTCTTCCATTACGCCAAAATACCAGCTAGATGTGGAGGGATGCTCACTGGGAGATAGAATCAGTAGCCTACAGTCACTTTGAGCTTACTCACCAGATTCTGTTTCTGCTTACATAGCATGGGAATGACATTAGTTCCATCACAGAGGTAAGGGGCAGGACTATATGCAGTGCTGAACCATATTTGCTCCACACAAAGAATGGAATCCTGCAGCACAGTGTATCATATAGAACTTGACAAAATAAGGCAGAAAAGATTTTGCAAAAAAAAAAAAAGTTAACTTTTTAATGCAAATTTTTAATTTCTGCAACATTTTGATCTCCCAATAAACTGGTTGAAAAACAGGAAATATGAAAAATTTCAGAATTCTTTTTCAAACACTTCTTCCACATAATAATAAATAGCTTCTCTATAGTATTTTTCATCCATTGTACTCAAAATACTTTACAAAGGAGGGTGAAAATATTATTATTCCAATTTTACACAGGGTAAACTGGGCCACAAAGAAAGTAAACCCAAATCCACAGATTGGGTCTCTAGCAGACATAGGACCACCTAGTAGCTAATCCAACTTCCACAGGAGTTAATGGGAGATAGATCCAGCTCCTACAATGTTGTGTGATCATTTTAGATAGAAGACTTCACAGAACAAGTAAGTTTCGAAAGATTTCTTAAATATAAATCATGCCCAAATTTTACAAAATAAAACAGTCTCTGTAAAAGTCAAACTTTGTTATTTTGTTTCCCTTGAAGTAAATCAACACGCACGGGAAAAAGGATAGAGAAAAAATTGTTAAGTTCATCAATTCACTGGGCTGAAACATTTACATGTGATGATGAGTTGAAGGGTGTTAGGTGAATTCAGTGAAACTACTCATGCTTAAAGTTAGGCATTTGCTTAAGTACTTTGCTAACTTAGGGTCTTAACTGAGCTCCTGTGCCTGGGTAACCAGTACCATAAAAGAACTATCTACAAGTGAAAACAAAAACCATTTTATTGATGAAAAGAAATAAATACAGGATAAAGTTGTGTTAAAAAAATTACCATCCCTGGTGAAACTAGAAGGAAAAAATCCCAATGTTATGGATTTTGGGGGGGGGGGAGGAAACATTTTTCATTATAACTTTGATTTTCCCCCCAAATAAATACAGATAAAGCCTTCTTTAAATGAAACAATATTTATTACGTGAAATAAAACCGAATAAAATGCTTGAAGCCATATTGGTCTTTAAGAACAAGTTGGATCTGGTAATAGCTCACTTTAAAACTGCCAAAAATTTGAAGAAAAGACATTATCAACCTGAAAGTTTGTTTGAGCTATTTCTAACTGATTTGTTAGTCCAATAAAAGGTTGCACTTTAACTACCTTGGCTCACTTAAGAATAATTGACATTTCTTTCATTTTTATGGCATCATTTAAGCTTTAGAATGGATTATTTGCTTGACTATTCCTGCCATTTGCAGCTACTAATAGATGAGCTTGCATTCACAAGGAACTCTCCAATTTCTCTTGCTGAGAAATGTACTGTACAGCTACTGTGCAATATTCTCCTAGGGTAAATTCACACTGGTGCAATGGATTGGAGAAAGTGCTTTACACATGACTGAAGTCCCATGATGAGCTGTTTAGGAGGGCTGAAGGCACTGTCAGTGGTAAGGATGGGTTCCACAGAGGCTTAGAATAGGCCAGCGTGGGGAAACAGGGACAGAACTGACCATGGGATATATGACTTTGAGGCTCTTGTGGTCTGAAACCCTGCATGTGGGCCTGATCCATTGACTGTTGAAGTCAGTGGAATAACCCTCCAATGACTTCAGTATTCTCTGGATTAGTCCCGCTGAGCATCAGTGGCTGCTACTCTAGCCCATAGGCTAGGAGAATGACTATGAAGGACCTGTGTTGCAGCCCCATGCAACACCGGTTGGAGTTGTGAATTCCATCTCCCCACCCCAGCTTAGTTCCCCATACAAAGTGCAGCTGATTGGCCTTTGTGTGTCCAGGGATGAATTTCACCGTTAGTGAATTTCTGGTTTGCCGCACACAAAATGTCCTGTGTGAGGGAATTCACTCCATCAAAGGAGAGCCATTTTCATCCTGATTTGTGTCTGAAACATGAAAACAACATAACAGCTGCATGCTGCATTGAATAAAGAACATACACATGCATTTAAATCACTTATATCTTACTTTTTTATGATGCAATTGTGAATTATGTTCTTTTTGCATCTGTAATTAGAGGGCAGAACAGATGGTGAAGGCTTCGTTTAAAGTGATGTGTCCATTAAAATAACCTATGCTGCCAAATGATTGTTCACTATAACAGGGTATTCATTCACCGCAGCAGGCATTTTGCACTGCTGAAATACATTGGAAAGGTCTCTGGACTTTACACAATGCTTATTATTTTTAAAGCTTCCCTATAAAAGGATTCACTGTAACAGTGTTAGTACCATAACTCCAGAGCATATGCTTTACTGTATCATTATAATTTTAAAATGATCTTGTGTATAATGATAAGAATTTATGACCATAAATAATAGGTTATGTTGAAGATGGCAACAATGAACCTGCCTCTAAAAAAAATGAAATCATCTGTCCTAGGGCATAAGAGTAATAAGTTTGGTGTTCTCGGCTAATCTCCAATGGCCATTTGTTCACATTGTACAATTTAGCACAAAGAACAGCCTTTTCTCAGGAGAGAAAGAACTCTTCTATAAGACAAAGGAGAGTTGCAGGGCAGGAGTGCATAGCCAAAATGACCTGGAGAAATTTGCACTGTACTTTGTATGCCCACTAAAAACCTCTGAACCCAAATTTTAATAATGTAAAAAACCTAAAACTAAAACTTAGATAATTTCTTTTTGTTTGTTTGTTTGTTTGCATCAAAACCAAACAGTTGAGGAGCTTGAAGACTGCATGACAAAGTACATTGTGAATAGGACAGAGCCTTTGAGCACGAGGTCACTGGTATGAATCCAGCTTAAGTCAATAATAATTGAAACTCATTGCCAAAGCCAACTGGGATGTGTCTGGTGGCCTATGGAAAATGAACTGGCAGTCTTATTCCAATTCCTAATGGAGATCTATCCCAATAACCAGCTGCCCTTGTTGGCAGTCTCAACAGCGAGACCAATGACTAAATGGACAATGGAAACTAACCCTTATAGGACATCCCTACAAGTCAGGCTTTTTGCAGTGCTTCTAGGTCATACCTACTCTGTAGCCAAATGACTTCATTCATCAAGGATGTCAAACCAAACACTTCCATGAGCACTCAAATTCACCCCTATGCAGAGGACCAACAAAAATCTGTGCACCACTTATTAAGCCTTATTATGAAGACTTAAGTTGTGCATGGACCTTGTCATTTACACAAGGGAAATTTCAGTCTATGCGTTCATATAGTTCAGAAGGAAAGAGAATGATGCTAATTGACAGAAAAATATTGACAGGGAAACTTTATTGTAGAACCGGAAGGAAGGCCAAATTCTTTGCTGATTCAAATGGAAGCAACCTCATGGAAATCCATGATGCCGCACCATTTACACCACAAGACAATTGGGTTCTTTACGTGCTGAAGCTGAATTTCACATGCAGACTTTTATCGAAAGAGATTTTTGTTTTTAGAAAGTCCTTTGGCATTGTGTGACAACCTGGTTTCCAGTCAGAAATTATAAATCTGGCTGACACAGATGATTAGGGAAGAGCATGACATCTTTTGGTCATGTTCATTACTCAGATATTACATGGAACTGTAATATAGTGTCTAACAAATGGACATACAACACAGACTAATCTAATATATAATAAAATGTGGTGACCAAACAGATATGTTCTTTTGCTGTGGAAATCCAATTTCTTTTTCTTTTTTCTTTTATATATTTATTTAAAATATATATAAATAGATTGGGGGTCTGCTTTCATTTTAAACTCTGGAAAGGCCATTTGTCATCATTTGAGTGGCTATGCACACCCGCTGTTTATATGCTTTAGGCTGCAAACCAGTTCTTCAGTGATCAAGTAGATTTTGCTGAGTGGCTCTATTATTCGGTGTTAGGATTTTGATTTTTTTCAGTGTGCCTATAACAATTGTGTTACCGTACCTGCCATTGATCATCATTTCCCAATTACTGTAACACAAGAAGCACACATGGTTTCCAGATTGCACTTCTGATCTCCTCCAGTCCACAGCTGTTTGCTTAATGAATGCTTGTGGTTTGTTTCCTTTGCCCTGGAATAAAAAAAGAGAGTGAGGCCATAGATCAGGGAAGAAAATGCTAATTCACATGTTGATTGCGGTATTGTTAGGGGCCTACATGGGCTCAGTGTTTGTTCAGGACTGCTTCAGTGCATATAAGTTTCACTCCATTAAAGTCATAAGAAGCTTTACCTACCTGCCCACCCAAGTAAGCTTTTTGTGTGTGTGTGTCAGTTGAGACCTTGAGCATTGTTAAATCAGACTGTAAGAAGAGGTGGTGAGTGACATGTTTTCACAGAGGACAGTTTTCAGGTCTTGAAGAGACCTGTTGGAATAAACACATCCCAGATAATAGCATCAAGGCAGGACAAAGGCTACATCAATGTAAAAATGCCATCAGTCTGAGACATTCTGATGGGATAGCAAGCCAACAATAGACACAAACTGTCTAATGTGTTGGGTAAAGATAGCAATAACCCTTAATGGCAACTGTAAAATGAAGCATTATGTTCCGTAGCAGAAAGGAAAATGCAAATTGATTCTCTTTTTGTTTAGATTTAAGTGCTTATCAAGGTTAGTAGGTAGGCCAGGTCTGCAGGTCTTTCAGGCCAGAATAATCTGTTGTATTCTAATACACGTAAAAGGGTTGATTTCCCCTGCTCCACCCCCACCTCTCTAGATGGCTTTCAGGGAGAGGAAGAGTGTTAAAGTCTAGTCTCTTCACATTCCCTGTTGATGCATCTCTCAGCCAAGCTGATGGACAAAACGAGTCTCTGAGCTGAAACCTTTCAGAAATGACATACTGAAATTAGTGCTGATCCGGGCGGATGTGGAGCTACCCTTAGTTTTTTAAATGCCTGTGGAAACTAAACCACACCAAACTTTTACAGCCATCTGATACAAAGTGATTTCTACTTCTTTATCACCTTTGACACATGGACACTTGCATAGTTTCATACTTCTGTGGTCTCTACCAATGGCTGTTCATCAGATAGTAAGGATTAGAGATGAGTGAACCAGTTCAACTGGAATAACCTGTTCAGCCCCCTTCACCTCCACAGCCCCATTCTCTGATACATACTAAATCTGAACCATATCCTTTACTTTCTACTGTCACAACCCTATATAACTCTTCTTTAAGCTCTGTCTGCAACTGAACAGTTTGGAGCCAGTGTCTCTATATTCTACGATGCCATTTCACCCCGAGCGTGAAATCCTGGCTCTATTGAGGTCAATGGCAAAACTGCCATTGACTTCATGGGGCCCTGGATTTAACCCAGAGCCTTTACTTCCTCTGGGGCTGCTTAGTGGAAGAATGGTTTCGTTTTAGAGCAGGTCAGAAATTTTTCATCCAAATGGGTTTTTTTTCCCCCTTCAATAAAAATGCCATTTTCATCTCAATAAAAACATTTTGAAGAACATGTCAGTTGACAACATTTCATTTAGAAAAAAAAGAAATGAAGGATTTTGATTGTTTTTAATTTCAAAATGGTTTTTCAAAACAGAAGTGTTTGTTTTTATATATATAAAAAATCTTATAAAAGTTTAAAAGACTGAAATGGGAACAAAATATTTCCTTTTTTATTGAACTTTTTTTTTGATCAACCTGAAGCAAAATTTGTTTCTGAACGGAAAACATATTCAAAATGGGGGAATTTTCTGCAAAATAGAAAATCTGTTCCTGCTGATCTCTACTTCATAAGAATATCCAACTAGAGACTCAGTTTCCTTTGTAAGAATGTGGGAATAGTCTCCTTTATAAACTTTGATCCCCCTTTGGGACACTGACATCTATTGTTGGGAAGAAGGTTATCTCCTTAAAAGCCTGAAGTCAGATCACAGTACTGTAGAAATGTCTCCATTATTAGAACTCCACATCTTCACTTCTACTGCAGAGCTCCCTGCTCCAGCTTCTGAATGCTGCCTTCCAAAGAGACATGTCCTAAATCATAAAATGATCTGTGTACATGCTGACAATGATGAAGATTGCTGATAAGCATTGTTTCATAAGCTGTTATGCAGATGCCAAATACTACCTGTCACTCTCCCACACATTAAGGCATCAGATAAACAAGTTCTACTGAAGTTTGTCTAACAAAACAGATATATTACCTTTAGCCAATTTCTCCGCTGGTTTGCTGAGTTGGGGAATAGAGTGTTGCCTGTAACAGGAAATAGGAATCTTTAATCAAAGGTTCATTGATCTGTACATCACATTTTTCTTAGATTGTTCAACTCTTCTCTAACTTGGGACAATTATGTATAATTTTTTCAGTATGTCTTGCTGTTTCTTGGAACCAAGCATCAGGGCCAGATTCTCATTTAAGATATACTGGTGTAAACCTGAAGTAATTCCATTAATTATGCCAGGACAATTTGGCCCATTGTATCTGGCTCACATCTTCCCTTTCATTCAATTAGTGCTTGGCACGTATCTACAGTTGCTTAAAAGCTTTTTCTCTGGTTGAGAAAAATCCTCATGGCAAAAGACAGTAGAAAGGAGCAATCCAATGACCTGCAAGTCTAGATGACTGAACCCAGATATATTTTGCTGTCTAGCAGTCATAAAGTCACTGTTTAGGCTAGACGCAGGCAGAAAAGCAACTAATATGGCAGAGGCCTTTTTGTTTTGTTGCTTTGATGACAATATATGACACTTCAATATATACTTTAGAGAGGGAGTCTTTCTAGTATCCCTGGATTGCCAGAAGAAGGGGCGTGGTACAGGGAGTCAGTTATAGGCGTGACAGTTTGTTATGAGAGGTTCTTTCTTCAAAAAAGGTAGGGAAAAATGCAGATTTTTAATTGCAAAGTTTGGAGCAAAAGTTCATTGAGTTGTGGGAGAAAAAAAGCTTTCACTTTAGTTATGCTGACTTTTTTTCTGGGGGGTGGGCAATTTTAGGAAAAAAATTATGATTTTTCCCACCATGAATTATATCACAACAGAAGGTTAATATGACTTAATTGAGAGATGGATTAGTATGAGGAGGAAAGAACAAGAGCAGAATATTGTGGTCCATGGAGATCCCAGATGGACATTCCTAGATCGTGGACAGGACAAGCACTATACATCACAACCAATAGTGGCACAAGCTTTGTTATATGGCTCTGCCAATGTCTTAACCTTGACATAGAAAGACTATCTTTAAGAGTTAGAGGTTGACTTCGTTTTCATTACTACTTTCCAGGCCTACGTCATGTTTTTGCTGATCACAGGCAGTTTTAATAGTGGTTTTTCATGGTGTATATCCCTGTCCCCTAGAAATTAATATAGGCCTCAGATAGTAATACATTTTGCCACTATTGATATGGACTGAATTCAAACTGGTAACTAACTATGGAAAAGCTTTGCCTGTCCCCCGGTCCCTAGCAGAATGTGGTTTTTTGGGGTTTTTTTTGGTGAAGTTTTCCATGAGGTGCCAGCAGCTCTTTAAGGCTAAACAATGACTTAATATTACCTCGAAATGGAGCATGGTGATGAAATCTGTAGCATGCCCCCTTTTCACAATACGGACACAAAATAAAAAAAATAAAAAATACAGAGCTCAGCTAGTTATAAATGACATAGGAAATGAAAATCCCCAGCCAGTGTACAAAGAGAAAGCAGACAGTGATAAGCAATCATTACAGTGATGTCCTTTTCTACAGTATAATATTCAACTCAGCATAGCTGAGGGAGCCCACACTAGAGCAGAAACTCTCAAACAAAAACAGAATGGGGCACAATGTTGATATTTAAAAATGTTTTTCAGACCGTTTATATTCTACCTTGCGTTTATTGTCCTCTTTTTTAGCTGAGTTTCGATTTGAGAGTTTTATATTCATTTAGACCCTGACTCAGCAAAGAACTTAACTGCATATACAGATGCCAGGCTGCAAGTTGAGCATGTGCTTAAGCCCTTTTTCTGAAACAGGGCCTTAGGGTGGAACTTAATTTAGGAAATAGGCAGTTAATCTGATGATTTGAAGCAAAGACGGCGTTTGTACAAACCCCTGTGAAGATAAACCAGCTGAGGTTTGCCCACCTCTGTTTATAGTATTTTGTTATTGATGAGTGCAGGTGAAAAGCCCACTTTAATTTTGATGTATCAATATTTTCTTAAACCAAAGATTAAATTGATTGAAAAATTGCTCTTTATTTGCTGCTAGTAGAAACTCCTCAATAGAAAGTTATTTATTTATTTATTTAAGTTATTTATTTATTTGTACCTCCTAGGGCTCCAGTCAGGACTTCATTGTGTCAGGTACTGTACAAACACAGAGAAAGATATGATCCCATTTCTTGAAGATCTTTAAAATCTAGAATAAACAAACTAAGGGATGTGGCAGGTCGTCGGAGAGGATACATCAGACAAACAAGACGAGACTGAATGTTATGTCGTAAAATTCCTACCAGGACTTGAAGCAATAATGTGTTGAAAGCTTCACAAATATAAAGGGGGTTGGCTATCAAAAAGGGCACCCATCCATAATGGCTTTTGTGAAGCAGAAAGAGAGAAATAAATGTAAATACCATCTTTACTTCACAGCTTTACCGTTTCATTTTAAATTGTATCAAAATATTGCCTACCGATCCTTGCCCAGTAATGTGGACACAGATGCTAAATTATGGTGATTCTTTCACAGGGTTAAACTGATCACTAAAATTGCGATCAGGAAGATATCTGGAGGCTTATTTTCCCCCTTCCTCTGAACATTTGTCCCATGCTATGGTTGAAAATGCCAGCCTACACAAACTTCAGAGCTTCCTATCTTTGTCTTTTTCTACTGCAGTATGGCAACAGATAGACTTTGTCATCAAATGGAGGGGCATCCATTAGCATCAGCAGAGGAATGAAGAAGAATGAGCTGGCAAGGAGCAAAATAACCTCAAACTTGAGCAAAGAGGGTGTCAGGGAGTATAACTGCAAAGACTGTCTTTCTCTTGGCGATGAGAGAGGAGCTACTTAGGGTGACTGTCACAGCAGGTAGGAGCTGCACCTTTTCTGCAAACAAACACCGGCATCAATAAGTGCCTTTTAATGTGCATTGAGTCTTTGTGTAGGAAAAGGATGTGCAGTTGGCAGGTACAGAGCTGTAAGGGGATAGTTTGAACATGCTGATAAAACGTCTAGCTTTACGCCAGGCTTGACTTTATCATTTATCAAGGGATATTGTTAGTGTGAAGATGATAGCCACCCTCTGACAAGAGACAGACAGTGAAATGTATATGAACAAAACATCCATTGTGGAGAATTCTATCCTGTATGGGTGGTGACTTTTGTATCCATAATCACACAACATTACAGAGAGATAAAGCACAAAGCGTGGGGGGTGGGTATAAGAACACTCAGTTGATGGGGTTCCAGAAAAAAAAGGCAGGCACTCTCCATGTTAAAGTCTAAACATATACATTTTTGTGTGTGCTTGCTTTCCCTCGCAGGAAGATGTGAGGGGTAGACATAGGGCAAGGTGAGTACTTTGGAAAATGAGGTTAGCTGGCCCACTGGTGCCAGATGGTATGCTTGGTATGGCAACAAGGAAAAGCAAAAGCCATAAGTGGAAAGAATGACTTTCCATCACGGAGCAGAAGCATAATGAAATTGGAGCTGGGTGCATACGGCAAACATTTCCCCATGAGCATTTGTTGAAATTAAATTAAAAAAAAAACAAATATGCACTTTTTGTGGAACTTTGAGCGACTGAGTTTTACTCACGGAAGTGCAGTCTTGAGGACTGAGAATTTTAGACTCACTTCCATGACTCCTGATTTCAGAAGTGGTATGGTTTACATTTATTATTCCTTTAGATTTAAGTAACAATGAAAACAATCCATACAAAAAGCCCCAAACGATGAATTGGGGATACAATCATCTCATTCACCGGCCAAGAATAATCATTTACAAATAACGAACACTGGTAGATACAGTACAGGTACCTCATTCTCAAAATCCTTCATTAGATCCATGTCACAGAGGCTATGCAGTGAGTTAGACAAGGATCTGATCACAGCCTTCACAGACTGGACCATGCATGCCCACACAATTGCTTTATGACAGTGAATGGTGATTTCAGACAATTACTGAGCAGGAAATACAAAGTATTTGGTATATTTCATACGGGATGGGGCACTGGTTGATGCAGTAGAGTTTCCCAAATCTTTCATCAGAGCTCTAGTACATTGACAGTTAAATAGGCTGGACAATAATCTGAATGCACCCTTCAAAACTAAGACTTGTAGAGTCACATGCAATTATTTTGTGCGACTATGACAAGATGTAATTTAAACTGTGCAACTAGTTAATACCTACAGCAATAGATTTTTTCCCCTAAGAATGATGTCATGCACAAGTCTGATGCCATGGACAAGCCTTGATACCACAAACAAGCCTTACCTGGCCCAGAAAAAAGAAAAAAGGGGTTCAAAATGTCTAAAATTCCATATTTCTGCTTATCTACTACTTCTTAAAATTGATTCAACTCATCAGTGGCTTCTTCCAGCACTCCTTCTGATCATCATCTTGATTTAAATCCTGTTGAAGTCAAAAGGAGGCTTTTCTTTCGTTTCAGTGGGAATTGGGTGAGGCTCATCCAATTGAGGAACACAAACAGTTTTCTCTGATTTACCTAATGAATCACAACTAACCAACACAACTCAAGATTCCAAATACCAAGTATCATGAAAGATGTATTGAGTCATTTTACTTAGATTATAAGATTTTTGGATCAGGAACAATATTTTTTGTTCTGTGTTTGTACAGCACATAGGACAATGGGTCCTTGATCCATGATTGGCTATCACGAGACAAATAATAATAATTAATAATAATTTTTTATTGATGACTAATTTCAAGGAAATTGTGATCTAATCAGAGATTTTCTACAATTAGAAAAAGAGGCTAAATTCCTTTAATAAATTGTTCACTTTAAATTTGTTCAGGTCTAGCCAAAATCTAATGTTGAGTTCAATTTCCAGGCCTAGTCAAGTGATGGCCATGCTTATGATGTAGACAGCTGTCTACTTGGAATTAGTCTGAGACTCACAACTCATTTCAGGTAGGCCACCAAATAGCCTACCACATAATAACACATTTTGTTCTGAACAGATGTAGGTCAAATTTGGCCTACTAGTACAAGTACATTACCAATCTCTTGATCCAGTCATTCTCCTGCCTAGGCCACCCAATTAAGCTTTGAGTTTGCATCTTACTTTGTCATGTATTAGATCTGGTCTGCCTTCTTCTTGCCAGTGATAGGACAGGGATTCTGTTACTTTGAAAATGTCCAGATTGTGAGGTCTATTGGAAAGTGGAATAGTCTTCCAAAGGAAGTGATGGAAGACTTATTGCTTGTGTCTTTTATAACCAGACTGGACAAAATATACCCTAGGGAAATACCTTGCACTGGTGGGAGAATCAACTACTATAAATGACTTAGTAAGTCTTTTAGGTCTTTTCCATTGCTAATTTTTATCGTTCCATGGTAAGAAAATATAGGTTTAATGAGCCAAAAAGAGCCTTCTGTGGACAAGAGATTACATTAATGATGATCCCCCATTTTTTCTTATGAAAAAGGCTGTCTCTAACCTACTCTAGGAGGCTAAATCAGAAGTTATGGTTTGTCAGCAAATAATAATGCATGGGGTGCATCCTTTTCCTTATGAAAACAGCATAAATCTGAAATTCTCCACTGCTGGAAATAAATTTAATATTTAAAGGTAATTTGACCTGTACCTGTGTGTGCCATGAATCTTTTATGTGACCTACAGCAAATGTATTTATATAGTATTATTCTGAGGATACTTATCTCTTATTCATTTTCTGGGATATTATTTTTTCTTCCTTTGACTAATGTACATTTGCTCTTCTCATTTCCCTATTCAGCTGCAGCTGAGTTAACCCTCATATTTATCCTTTTCCCCAAATCTGGTAACTAACACTGGAGCCATTTGGACCACATGTGACTAATAGTATGCTGGAATTACAACTGTTAGGATCATAGTGCGTGCATCTATCTTACATTTGTAAAAAATCCTCTTTTATTATTTTTACTTAATTTGGGTTTACAGAGATTCTTGGAATAGAGGTGAAAATAGTTAGAGGGATGAAAATAGCTCTCCCTATTATGCTCATTTCTAAAATGGAATCTTTTGGAAGGTCTTAAATTCTTTGTGTCACCCATTGTCTGTGATCAAGTCTCCCAGCAGTAGATAGATCATCACATAGGGTGTAATTAATTCCTGGTCAGAGGGTCAGCCCAGGACTATGTACCTCTTAAGTCCCACTTAACTACTATTTTGAGGGCTTAAATGGGTTTTATGAGTGCATAGGCTTTGTACTGGCCCACTGAACAAGAGTGAATTTTGCTTATTAGAGAATAGGTGCCTGCAACTTATATATTGCTTTGGAATTTTCTTGTTAAATTATAGGCTAGGAGATTGTGGTTTTGGTAGAGAAGGTCAAAAATATTCAGAAGAACATATTTTCCATCAGAAAATGCCTTTTTGTCGAAATTTCTAGAAAAAAATCTGTAGAAATGTATTGATTTTGACATTTTGTTTGGGGGGGGGGGGGGAATGTATTAATTATTATTAAGAATAATAAAATATATAGTTTTAAAAAGTCAAAATTGGAATGCAATGTTTTGATTTTGACCTGAAATGATTTTTTTTCCAAAATTTAATTTAGTGAGAAATTTGAATTTATTGTTTTTTTTTATTTCGATTCAAAACAAAAACACAATTGAAATTGTCAGAATTCCCCATCGAATGGAACTCTGAGTTTCAGCCGACTCTGGTTTTGGTTGCTGAATGTTCTAGGTTCTATCTCCACAAACAAGTGGCTTTGTTACATTTGATTAACATTTCCACCACCATCCCCCATTATTTTCTATTTTCACACACTTCTATGATTCCAGATCCCAGCAAAGGCTATAAGCAAGAAATACTAGAAATCCCACAAGACTATTCTTATTGAATATACAGACATTTTTAACTCAACATTTTTGCACAGTTTGGATGTGCTTTAGTGAACAATCTGTAATTTTGAGTGCTTTTTAGTGCCTGTTCTGAACTCTTAATTTACTGAACTTTACCTGCTGCTTAATAAAAAAACTACAGATGGGCCCAAGCTCCAAAATTCAGATTTAGATGAAAACTTCAAATGTCCCAAAATTCAGATGTTGTCCAGCTACGGGGATTAGGTTCAGCCTGGGGACAGCTGCAAAATTTGAATCTGGATTAAGATTCCAAACCCTCATACTCAAAATTGGGGTGTTTGGATCGGGGGTTTTGATTCAGATCCATCTCTGTTTATAAAAACAAACCCCCCAAAAGCATAGCTGTCACAATACATCCTGTATTCACACCTGCCTAAGTGTAAAAATAAAAAAAAATTGTAAAAAAAAATCTATTTTCTCAGCTACTGGAACCTTGGGGGGGGTGGGGGGGGGACACCAAAATACAAGAATATTACAATTAAAGAAGTTTAAAAATTAAGGGCCAGTTCTTCAGCTGGTGCACATTTCTGTAGCTCCCTTGAGTTCAGTGAGCTACACCGAGTTATACTCACAGTGGATCTGACCACTAATTGCTTTTAATCATGAAGGTTGATCATTTACTTTTGTTGCATTGGACAAATCACTAAATTGGTCATTCGCACTGTCCTTCAGAATGTCTTTTGTTTCTGAGGGTCATTCAGTAATTCCATGCTGTTGTGTCCGGGTTCAAACACTTCAAGAAATATTAATATTTAGGCTTGGGGGAAAGAGGAATTTTTCCATAGATTATTATAGTTATTATCTGATGCCAACAAAATATACAGTTTTTATCAAATCCTTTTATTTAATGCACAGCACAAGGTTTTGGCCTAAATCACTTGGCAGGCTTCTTCAAATCTAGAACTGGCAGAGTCACAAAAAAGTAATTCAAATCTATGAATTGTCTGTATTGCTTGATAAATTTTTGTTGGGAAAGCCAGGTTGGTTCAGACATAGTGTAATTATGCCAGACTGTTCAACCTTTCCTGACTCTCCCATTGACCTTCATACTTCAGTGAGTCTTAATTTTTAAGCTTAGGGAGAGAGAGCCTGTTGCTTCGGGATGTGGCTTCAAGCCCCTAGCAATGTTAAACACAGTGTTAAGATCTCTCGCTTAATGTTACAGCTCAAACTCCCCCCGAACAAACACAAGGGATGAAGGGATCAAGGGATGAAGAAAAATATTTTTTTAAAAGAACAATAGAAAACAATATTGAAGGCTAATACATTCTACAGTTCTAAACCGTACGAAAGGCTGAGGAATCAAATACAACAGCATTTAAACCCTGTGTGTTTGTGTGTGTCTCCACCTTTCTGGGTGTGGGTATGGACAAGAGTAACTCCAGCCCAGGGGCTGGCACCAGTTAAAAGTAGAGAGGGGCTGTGATGGGAAAAGAAAAATAAATAAAATTAGCAGAAATAAGGAGCTGCTGTCTAAGACTAGGGGCTGGGTTCCAGTGCAGACTTTTGCTGAGAATATGAGCCATGTGGATGCATTGTAGAAACTAGCTCAGGGAAGGAGAAAGAGATCTGACCAGGCAGATCTTAACCACTTGCCCCAGGGATCCCTGGGCTGGAAACCAGGGTAGATGGAGGGACTGGGTTCCCCTACCTTTACCAGACAACTATCCAGAATACCCCAGATGCAAAGGGGCAGAAAGATTATTGGGCCTGGTTTTGTGTGAAAACCTTGAATTGCCATGAAAGGGATGAGATCAAAGGTGTCTTAGTCAGAGGGCCGAATCACAAGCCAAAGGGCATCCCCAGTGGATTTGTTCAGCAGGACTAAAGGAAGAAGCCTGCAACACCGCCCCTAGCCACAAGGCCAGGTACTGGCTGGTGAGTCACCCTGCTGCAGCGGCTCAAATAACAATATTCAGCTCTTCATTCTAAACCCCCTAAAGTTACAGGGCGTTTGAATCCAGTGTTTGTGATTGTACTGTCCTATATCTGAGTGTTTGGATGTCTGAGGCTGTGTTTGTGTGTGGGAGGGAGCTGGGGTGAAAATGGCAGCAGGATTTTGTTTCATTCCTCTGTTCTTTCCTCTACTGCCACTTTGTTTCCATGGGTGAGAATGAGAGCTGGATGAACTTAGAAAGATTTGTATTGTGAGAATTTCCCAGACATTCAAATTCTGAAGCTCACCTGGGTGTAAATGTAATGTGGGTGCAAAGATGGCCTGGAAATCTCACAAGAACCGGGTCTCTCTCTTGCAGTATTTCAAGTTGCATTCCTGGCTGGGAAATAAGAAACGCAGAAGTACACGAGAATAGAAAAATATTAATAATAAAACTTTTCTCAATGTCCAAAAGGGTTTGTTTGATTTCAGGCCAATGGGTCACAGGAAGGTGGTGTCTGAACCAGGTTTTTCATGCTTTCTGAGATGGCAGGTAGGATAAGGAATTGTTTTTTACTGGAGATCCCATGGAATTTTGACTTGAGATTATGTGATGTAGAATCTTGACGTGGACAGAAAGGGATGTGTTCCCCACTCTCTCTATTTTGATTTCATTTTCAACTACATATATATGCCACAATCTCCCATCCTAGACTCACTCACATAGTATGAGGAGAAAAGACATCAGCAGAAGGCAGGAACATAAGGCATATGTTGCTCTTTCTAATGTGGTCATTAAAGTTTTGGGCTCGATTTGTGGAATTACCACAAGCCCTAAGTAAGGTACAGCACATAAATTTGCTAGCCCAGATGCAGAGTAGTCCCTGATTGTCCACTGACATCCGAAGAGAAGTAAGCTGTTTTAACCTGGTACAGATGACACCCTCCTCTGTTCTGGTTCAGTTGTTCTGGCTGATAATTTGAGGAGCGGAGCCAAGGCTCCTTCCACTCCCTGCCCACCCACCTTTGTGGGAGAGGAATATCAGTCTTGTGAAGGCTGCTTTTCCCAGCATCATGCAGATGACCTAATGCAGAAAATTAATGGAGCACCTTCATACACCTCCCTCCTCTGTGTGGGTTCACAGAGAGGGATCATGGCTCACGGGTGTTACAATGATGAGTTCTGCATAGATAGATTAGATATTATGGAGAGAATGGAAAGAGAGACCTTAAGCAGCCTCCAGCCCTGCCATTTCAGGACTTAGTTTTTGCTTCACTCCCCAGAGAAGATGCTCACTTCAGTAAAACTGACCTCTGAAAGGCTAAACTCTTACTTTTAAAGACTGAAGCCAAAATGATAACTTTACTAAACACAGCGTAAATCAGAAATCAGTGGCAGTAACTGAGCTAAGAAGGCATTTGACAAAAATATGGCAAAGCCTTTGTAAACCTATCAAAACTTCTTGCATGGCCAGTCAAATTGAAGGCTGCAACATTTTCTCTGTCTCCCCCTGTTCCCTTTCTCAGGGTATGTCTACACTGCAATTAGACACCCATGGCTGGACCATGCCAGCTGACCCAGGCTTGCAGGACTTGGATAAAGGGGCAGTTTAATTTGCGATGTAGCCATTCAGCTCTGGGACCCTCCCACCTTGCCCAGGTTCCAGCCAAAATCCAAATGTCTACACTGCAATTAAACATCTCCTTTGACCATGCCTCGTGAGCCCAAGTCAGCTGGCATGGGCCAGCTGCAGGGTTTTAACTTCAGTGTAGATATACCCTGAGTCTCCTATAGTCTAAACATTAGCACATCAACATGTGTATTCAACCAGGCCAGGTCTGGAAACCACTCTTACAATCACCGTGGAAGTGCTTCTATAAAGCAGACAAAAGGAATGCATCCCAAGTAGACACTTCCGTCTTTGAATATAGAATTAATAATAACAACAAACCCCAGCAGTGCTGGACATATGTGTATCTCTTCCCAAATTGATTGAAGCATCCATCGGTAAATTATACTTACCAGCTAGCTGCATTGACCTTGAAGTACAAAGGTGCCTTGTGCCTATCACACTAAGGCTTGGTCTACACTTACCTTGGTGATTCAGCGGCAGTCGACGGGAGTTATGCAAAGTATGCAAAGAACTTGCATAACTCCCATCGACTTCTGTGCTTCTCTTCTGCACGCTGTCTTCACTGCACTGCTCCGACGGGGACGCAGCGCTACACCACTTGAGGAGGTGGTTTTAGTACATCGACTTCTGGATTGACTGAGCGGGTCTTTACTGACCGCTCAGTTGATCCAGATAAGTCGATCTGACGGCGGCGACTTTGCCGCAATCCGTGTAGACGTAGCCTAAAACAGCTCTTTAACAAAGCCAGACTCAGTGTAACTGATTAAATGGCAAGTCACAAAGATACTGGAGTGAAATGGTCTGTGTTTGCCTTTAGTTCTCTGGAGTGCTGTATCAGAAGAGGAGTGCATATTCTCCTTTTCCCCCTGTGCTGCAGCCCCTAGGATTCTGTAAGAGACTGAAATGTGGCTGCCATATGATGTGCATGGCAGCCAACAATAAAGGAGCTCAGCATGATACTAAACCTTTCATCACCTGCTACCTTACAAAAGGAAGATCCGGAGTTGAGGCAGACTGGTACTTGTGGTCTTAGACCTTCATGGTATCCAGGATAAACTACAAGGGAACTCCCAGAACTAAACTTGCATTCAGGAGTGGAGGACATGCAGTTTGCAATCTACACTTCTGGGGGGTGTTGGATGGATGATTTTCCCTTGAGAAGAGTAGGTAGCAGTAGCTCTTCCCTTGAGGTTCTACAATGCAAGACCAGCTATATGTTGTCTCCCTAGTAGGGCAGGGGCTGTAAGGGGGAAATGCTAAATCAGCAGCCCATCTGACTTCACTCCTTTCCAACCTGGCAAGAATTTGAAGGTCCCTGATAGAGCAGAGGTTGTGGGTTATTTTACTCACTAGCAACAGTTCTGTTTCTGAGCACCTGATGACTCTGTGGGAACCCATGCAAAGGGGCCTGTGCCTGTCAGATCCAGTCGTTGCCTTGGAGAGTCAGACATGAGGAAACCTGATTTGTTTCAATGCCAGTAAACCCATGAGAAGTCCTTCTGGCGAAACTATATACAAAAATATTGCTGAGATCTTCTCATACCACACTAAGAAGGATTCATGAGGCTCTAGCTAGAAGTCTCATGAGACCATGATTTCAAGTGAGATGTGCTAGTACTTCCTTCTTCATCCCAAGCCAAGACATGGATAGGCAACTCTCACACACAAATTCCTTCAAAAAAAAAAATAACCCAACTTTTTAGACGCTCAAAGGGTCTTGGGTTCTGGAAGGCCAGAGTCAGTTCTCAATCTGCCCTAATTGATTCTCCCGCACCATGTGTGTTTTCCCTTGAGGACAATAGAATGGAATGTACAGGTAACAGCAAGCCCCTGATATAGATAACTTATTTTTTAATCCACTTTGTCTTTAGACAATCTATCAAAGTAGCATGAAACACCTAAAGGACAGCTGAGACTTTAAAGGTCTTTAGTAGCAGAACTCATCAAGGTGGGTAAAAGGGATAAAAGGGGAAGTATGCAAATAAATTGCTTATTCTGTCTTACTATTCTTTCCTTCAGACAGCCAGGTTTTAAAACATAATAAGAAACCCTGATCTCACCATGCTTAGCCTCTCATGGGGTTTGAAACTGTAATGAAAGCATTTTAACTCAGCAGTAACTGGATTAGAGTAATGCAAGCACCCTGTCACCTTTGGGACCTTCTGTGCATATCTAGACCTGAATAAATGTGCATGGAAATTGTTTTAAACTGATGGCTGCGCAGGATCAGAAGCCACAGTAATGTTGACAATCTCAGGCTGGAACTTGGCAGGGCTGCAAAGAAATGTGGAACTGGGATTGAAAATAGCTCATTTGCTGACATGAAAGGGAAAAGCTCAGAGCTTCAGAGCTATAACTTCTTCCGCTCAATGACCGGGAGACTTCAGTATAGCAGCACTAGCATCTCTCACCCAAATTGAAGGAACTTAATATTTTGTCACAGCATAATGTCTAGAGAACAAGCCAATTGATTCCCTACCCCACCCCTCACCTCTTCTTTCAGAACTAGCCCAACTTGCCGTGCAAGGCCTCCTTCATTATTTCACAGGTTTGTTAATATGCTTTTTATAGAAGCAAAATAATGCTAACCTCAGGGCAGATCCTTAATTACTGTAAATAGGTGTCCTTCTGTTGCCTGCAAGCTGAGGATTTGGCCTCTCTCAATAGCCCACACTCTGTTATGTCCTTTTGATTTGCTTATTTGTCTATTTTGATTAGCCACTGAAGTTTCTATGCTAAGAATAAGGCTAACTACAAAACAATCTGATAGTCAGACACTCCTGATAAATTTGGTATCTGACATGCAGTTTTCCTTCCCCCCCCCTCTCTCCTCTGTCTCTGTCTCTCTCTCTTTTATCCTGTGGAAGCTAAAACTTTATTATAAAACTGAAGATAAGTATATCAGTTTGCTTGGATTCTGGCACGACAGAACACAAGCAATGAGAAGATAAGGGAATTTGGTCGAATATAACAAGAAACATGGAACCTAAACCAAATGACATCAGATAAGACTTCCGCTGAGTTTCTATTAAATCTGTAATAAATAAGGAGCACAAAAAAATTCTTTTTCAGGATTTTTTGTTTTGTTTTGTTATTGTCTCTATAGCTTTTCAGATGTACAGCTGCTTGGGCTGTTCTTCCATTCACATTTGGAACCAATAAACTCAGGTCAACTAATGTTAAAGGGTTGGCAGATTCAGATTAATGACTAAAATCCTCAATAAAGTTTTATTTAATGTATTTATTTATATATGCACTTTATTTAGGCTCTCATAGGACAACCCATTAGCCTGCAGAGGGACCTAGAAGTAGTCACACAGGAGTCTGTGGATCATAACCCTGAGGTTTTGAGGTCCAGAAACAGGAGAGTGGCTGGTGATAGGGCTGGAATTCCACTAAATTAAGTATATATTTAATGGGTTGGATTGCAACGTTATTTGGGTTTGGAATGAATATGACGGTTAGTCTTCTGGGCCAGATCCCTTGCTGGCAGAAAAGAGTGTGCCTCCATGGACTCCATCCAGCTGCTGAATGCATGGATTGGTCCTAGCTCCAGTTGTTTTTAACAAGCCCTCTTACTCATGCAGGGTGGTAGGACGTCCCTTCATCAAATGGGAAAAGGGAGAGAGAATAGCCCAGTACATCCAATAGGGGGAGACACAGTGCAAGTAGGTAGGAACATTTGGAATCCAAATGCCTCAGAATGCGACATGTCCCTAATTCTGGATGTAATAATATTTTGAATACTGGGGCTCATGTACATTTTGGGGAACCCAAACAGGGCTTAAAGCCCACAGCATTTAGGGGACTGGGCATAAGTCTTTTTATAAAAATGAAAGTGCCTGAGGGAGGCCTGTAAAATCTGAGTTCCCAGAAATGACTTAGTGCATTACTATTTTTATTGGATAAAATTTTCAAAAGCCTGTTCAGTTTAAAAAAGAGATGACATAGGGGGACATGATAGAGATCTATAAAATCATGAAAGGTGTAGACAAAGTGAACCAGAGAGTGTTATTTTTCCTTTCATATAACTCAAGAACTAATGTTCATTCAATGAAATGAATAGGCAGCAGGTTCAAAACCAACATAAGGAAGTATTTCTTCACACAACGCGTGGTCAGCCTGTGGTACTTGTTGCCAGGGGATGTTGTGCAGGCCAAAAGTGGAACTGGTTTCATAAAAGAATTAGATAAGTGCCTGGAGGATAGGTTCACCAATGGCTATTAACCAAGATGGTCAGGAATGAAACCCCATGCTCTGGGTGTTCCTCCGACTCCCAGAAGCTGTGACTGGATAACAGGAGATGGATCACTCTGTACATTGTCCTGTTCTTTTCATTCCCTCGGAAGCATCTGGCACTGGCCCCGGTCAGAAGACAGGCTACTGGGCTAGATAGACCATTGGTCTGACCTAGTATGACTGTTTTTATGTCATTTTGTATGTTCTTTTGTGTTTTAATTTGTGCTATTTTGAAAATGCAACATGTACAGAGCTGTAAGAATACATTATTTCAGGGGTGGGCAATAATTTTTGCAGAGCGGCCACTTCATGAATTCTGGTAAGTCTGGATGAAGCTGGAGTGTCCAGCCGCTTTCGGCCAATCGCTACCTGAACTTCCGGCTTCCGGTCACATGACCGGAAGCAGGACGTTCAGGTAGTGACCAGCCGAAACACTAAGCTGTCCGATGCTCCAGTTACCTTCAAAACTGGAGCATCAGGCTGTTTCGTGATTCTTGGCTGGTCGTTTCCTGAACTTCCTGCTTCCGGCCACATGACCAGAAGCAGGAAGTTTGGGGAGCGACTGGCCGAAAGCTGCCTGACGCTCCAGCTGTGGTGGGTCAGTGGGCCGGACAGAAAAGTTAGATGGGCCGGATCTGGCCCGCGGGCCATATTTTGCCCACCCCTGAATTATTGTCATGTGAAAATATGTGTTGCATACCTCTTTTTGTCAATTGCAGAATATGCTTGAAAAGGCTACTGGAGGTGTGGTTGCTCACCCCTTTTAACTTTACTATTGATCTGGTGCAGGTCAGAGCAGTCTCTAGGCAGCTCTACTATGTGCCAGCTTAAACAGCCCCCTCAGGGATGGTCTGTTAGTCTAGGACTACCAGGGTGCAGCTCTTCTGCTCTGCTCTTCCTTGGCTTGTCTACTGTGGCAGGGGGCAGGAGTGAGTAGCATAAATCCATATATGACAACTTTAGACCATTTTTGGTTTCCCTACACAAAGGGAATCTCCAGGTGTTTTTGTTTGTGTATGTTTGTGCGCACGCACACGCGCAACGCCTATAGAGTGCAGAGGCCAAGAATCTGTCCATGAATTTCAAAATTTGGCTCTTCATATAAACAATAGACTTCAAATTTAGATTGCACTGGATTTGATCATTTCCCATATTCCAAGTCTCAGGTATGCTTTACATCACAGCACAGGACTATAAAGATAATAAAACATATTCTGATTCATGGCATAGTTTTCTGGAGAGAGATGAGGGAATTCAGGCTGCTCTTAACAGCTTGTACTATATACCCTCTTTTCATTTCCTATGACATTTACAAATGGAAAGGGGTCATGGTGTCAATCTGGGCACCCCATTAGAAATGGTGGCGGGGGGAAAAAAAGATGAGTTTTGCCTTGAAAACATTGTGGAATCTAGTTTGATTTTTGGAGGGGATTGTTTTGTAGAATGTGTATCTGAAAAGAAGTGCACTATAGTACTCGGTTAAATCCTCTAAGAATTCAGTGGTTAATTCCACCTAGTGAGGCCGTCTCAGTGCTTTGGCCCTGCTGACTTTGAGTGCAAGAGAAAATAAATGTCCTTGCCCTGGAGAGGGAACCATGGTTTCAGAGGAGAAGAATCCCTTCTGGTCCTGATGCTTGAGTGCAGTTTGTGGCCTTAGGTGAAATGAGTTTAGTAGTGTCTGCTCAGTCTCCAGTGGACAATTGTCTGTGTCATAAAATAACTTCATGCATAATACGGCGTATTTGTCAGCCTCTACTTCGGAGAAGATCAGGTTAGATCTGTTTACATCCATCTTGGGACAATCTCCGTAAGAAAGACTGCACTGTTTGGCTAGCAGATATCTAGACCATTTCATTGTATTCCACCTTTCATTCGTATGGGAGATATATATAGGGAGTTTTAAATGTCTATAGCTTTTCTACAGAGTAAAATAAGTGAAAATGATCAGCATTCATCAGGCACTTTAACCATTTAATTAAAGAGAAGTTAAGATATGTACAAGTGGGACTAAATAAACTGTGTTAGATAGATAGATAGATAGATATTTTTCCCCTCCACTCTTTAATCTAAGTGTTCAGTTCTTAGGCAAAATCACATTAATAAAGAAGTTGAATCAACTGTAAAAATCAGATCTACATGTGTGGGAGCAGAGGGGGAAAAACATCCTCGCTATGTATCTGATAGTTGGAAGCCTTTCCCATATGTTACCACATACAATAAGGTATTCCACCACTGCCACAACTGCGCACACACACACACTCCAGATCAGTTTTTGGTGTGCATGCACACACGCGTACACACACATACACATCCTAGCACACGTAAGAGAGAGACAGAGTGTGTCCCAGACTCAGAATCCAGGTGGCCTCAAATTGCCATATCATCCCAGCCTCAATTAAACTTTCCAAGGTCAGCGATCTTGTATCAGGTCAGACATAAATAAGTCAGGTGAGATGAGAATCCTGAGGCACAGAAAAGCCGTCGTTATTCTTTATCCACAGTTCATAGCTATCAAATGAAGCCTAGCACAGAGAAAGCTAGAGAAAAGGGTTCTCAAAAACTACCCCACTCCTAAGCGCAACCTTCATTTTAAAAATAAATAAATAAATAATAAAAATATAAAAATAAATAAATGACTAATAGAAAGACCCAGTAAAACAAGGGGAAGAGGTTTTAAGGCACACTACGCCAGAGGACAAATTTCAGGAGATTAAAATATGTTGTCTGATCTGCTTTTGCACATTTGTCCTTGGAAAAGGAGGCACTTCTCATCTTTTTTTAAATCGTTTGTTTGCAGGTGAATCTGTGCCACAGTTTGGAACCAGCTTCCAACACACACTTCCCCAGAGTTACCTGTCCACATTCCGTGTCTTGGTTGAGTCCATTATAGAAACAGGTCTGTATTGCATCGGTTTTTAGGGTCTGTGTGTAACAGGTCTAATTCTCCCTAGATTCAGGGAAGTTCAGAATGCGTGTGCCAGTTTGGTATATCCTTAAATTATGCGAGTTTTATACTTAAATAATAATAATAATATGTAAGGCTTATTCCAAAGTTCATTGAAGACCAGGGAAAGACTCCTATTGACTTCAGAGGGCTTTGGGTCAGGCTCAGGAAGAATTATTCATATTCAGAGAGCAGGTCTGAGGTCTACTAACTTCAGGGCAGTCCCTCTAAACTTATTATCCAAACCTGAGTGACCAACATCAAGATTAATACTTGGCTTTAAAGCTTCAGCACCCAGTAAGCTTTAATGGACTTTGCCCTGTCATGCTACATCATGTTTTAAAGGCTAGACATTGTCCTGACAGGTAGTAGTTGACCTGCCTATTCCCCCCCCCCCAAAAAAAAAAAAAAAAAAAGCTGTTAAAGTTTAGTTTTATGCCATTCAGATTAAAATTTCAAAAATGTATTCACAGTCATTTTCAAAAATGTCTTTGATTTTAAGTGTAGTAATGGCAGAGTTACTCAATTCAATGACAAGAGGCGTAAATATTTTGCAGTGGAAAATATTGTATTTGACAAAAATATCATAAATGTATCCCTTTGCAGATCTTTAAAAGTCCAGTGGTGAAAAGCAGTGGAACTACTAAATCCTGAGCAGGGAATTCTGGCCTGAGCCCTGAGTGGTCACGTGAAATCCGGAAGTTTTGGTTCAGTTCTGAACAGAATGGCTATATGCCTTCATTATCCCCGCAATGGGTCAGATATCCTCAGCTGGAGTATATTGGTCTTGCTCCATTGACTTTGGCGGAGCTACACCAACTTATACCAGCTGAGAAACTGGCACAATAAGCACGGCAGCCCTGTGAGGAAATTATTGCTGTAATTTTTGTTTGTTTTTCTCACCATCTCTCATAATCTTTTTGTGAATGACCATTTATATCGATAGAAGATAAATGCATGTCCCTTATCAGATATGTCATACTAATAACTTTCAGTTTCTCTCAGCCTCTGAACAGAAACTTTACAGAAAGCATTATTTTGTCAAGCTTACAGCTGGATGAATAGTAACAAAAACGGATTTACAAATATCTTGGTGAATAAAAATCTCATTTGTTATGTATGATGGGGCCATATGATTAGTTTTTCAATGGTTATTGGTAATATTCAAGCTACCAATGTGTATTTGCAACTCTGGCTGTGAATCACTAAAGTTTCACAAATTTTATATAATTACCAGTCTAGATGCTGCATTAGTGATCCAGACTCTTATCATTTAAAGATGGCATTAGACAGAACTTAAAGCAAGAGTATCATGTTGATAAAAATGTCAGCTCTCAGTTGTTTTTTTATATGTATTCACATTAGAAGCCTTTTAGAAGTTGGGTTTGCACGATATAGGCTTGATATCCATTAGCGTATGTGCTACAGTTCAGTAGTTTTCCGCTTCTGGTTTTAACATCTGAAAGTATATGGGCAATCTTGACAAATGTTTTGGAAGGTTTTATATGTTCCTAATCCCAGTGCTAGATGGCAATCCACATTATGCTAGAGGATAATAATATGAGAATCGAGATCAGATCTCCTGTGCTGTAGATTAGATGTGAAAAAGGGTGCTACAACAATACAAACAGTTTCCCATTTAGGTTTTAACCAAACACCACATTTCAAAGGAAGGGGGAGGAGGAAACTTATTAAATATTTTCTCTTTATATCTGTTTCCGCTGTGCTTCCCCCACTACTCTGTCTCATGCACGCTTTAGCAGTGAATGTATCACAGTGACCCCTGCTGGCAGAAGCTGATTTAAGCAGTCCTCAAACAACCAGTGCCAACAGAATTTTTCTACGCAGTAGTTGGAGCAAAACATGTTTAAAGGACATACTCAGTCTCTCTCTCTCTCTCTCTCTGTTATTTTTCCCTTTCTGGAAGGAAAGCCAATACTACTCTGAGCTCAGCTTGGGACAAGTAAGATTACAGTGTCAATATACATATGTTTTCTAGGTACAGTTCCCCTTTGTCCAAATCTTTCAGTCTTAAATGTTGGCAAGATCCAAATTCTATGCAACCTCCTTCATTTGGAGAGTCCCATTTCTCATTTTAACAGCCTTTTTAATAATTTACGGTCATCTCCACCATGCTAAATACACCAATTAAGGGAGACAAACCAAGTGCTTGTTGCAGGTCCAGGTTAGATTTGTTACAACTTCCAAAGTTATTAATTAACTTGGAAAGAAAAGGGGAGGTTGGTAGGGAGGAGAATGTACACTTTAAAGTTATGTATGGAATTCATGTCTGTCTGAATTTCCTGATTCTCCATTTATTTAAATTCAATCCTCAAAATCAGTGGCTAAGAATCTAAGTGAATGAGCATAAAAGTCTCTTCCAAAGAGTTTCTCAACCCAGTGTGGGAAAATGGCACGTTGGCAGGAAATATGAACATTTCCTCACATTTTATTGACATGAACAGACTGTCTTCTGATAAGGGAATTGGAAGGATTAAAAGGGGAAACAAACACATAAACCATCATGCAACATGGGGAAGTGCAATAAGTCCACAGCATTTCTAGTCAGAATGGGGGTTTTTCAGCCCTATTTCCAAACGTTACTGAAATGCTGCATTTGTGATCTTGGGTATAACTTTACTTCCCTTTGCCTCAGTTTCCCCATCTGTAAAATATGGATAATCATTTACACTCAGCGCATCTGAGGCGGCGGGGGGGGCAAAATTAGCTGTATGTTACTCATAGGAACTGCTACACTGGCCAAAGGTCAATACTTTACTTTACCTTTTCTCAGCTGACACTACCCCCTATATGGATGTGGGATAGGCAGCTGGCTCTGTTAGGCGTACCCTCAACTAGCCTTTTCTAGTGCAACTTTCCAGCCACTTTGTACTATGCAGACAATGCAAAACAGACAGAGCCAGGGTCAAAAATCTTGACTATTGTTTCTAATGTGTGTTAGGATCCTCAGGAGAAATGTGCTAGCAAGAAAGCAAAGCTTTATTTATTATTAGAGTTGATCAGGAATTCTTCCAGAAAACATTGTTCCTGCAGAACATACCAATTCATTGAAACTGAAACTTCTTATGGGAAAGGTTTTGACATATTTCACTTTTAGGAGGAAAAAAAAGGGAATTGTTTTTTTTAATGGAAACCATTTTTTGAAATCTTGAAAATTTTCATGGGACGAGAAGATCATTCCTACCCATCTTTATTTATTTATTTATTTTAAAAATAATACTCAGTAATTCTATAGCTTTTCACCTATTCAAAGCACTGTTATTAATATCTATTGGGGGAGACATTTACAGGCCAATTATATATATTTACTCTATAGTTGCAGGAAAATACCACATTGAGTGTTATCAATCAGTTAATTATATGTAAATGTAAATGTTTTGCAGGATAATAATGATACAAATATTTCTCTGATGCGGGGATGTTACTTACCCTACTGCAATGGCTGAATGTTCTGAGTTCACAGTCAAGATAAGATACCTTTTCCTTCCTCATTTAAATGCTGAAGGCTAAAAATTAACAGGCAATATTTGGTTTATTCTATTGTTTCTTTTTTCTTAGCTTATTTTATATAGATATTTATAAAAGTGGTGTCAGTCACACTGCTTTCCCTAAAGCAGCATGTTTATGCAGCATCTACAGTGCCCGATGATTTTCTTTCTAGAAAGTATGTTCAAGAATCTATTGTCTCATTTGCGGGTTCTGCTGTCTGTGTGCATCAATTTTCAAGACAATAGCAAACAAATAGGGTCAGATCCTTGGCCATCTGCTGGGCTGCTTTGCACTGCTGAGGCAATTTGAAAAGCTAGGTAGCTCTAACATAGCCCAAAGTAGGAAACTCCCTGATATCATGTACACAACGTAGTTCTATGTATCCCAATCCCCATAGCGTAGATGGTGTGTTGGGACAGCAAGGTGTATGGCTGGGGCCAGTATAATTTAGAACAATCCTTAAGCTGCTCTAAGTAATGCTGGGGACTGAATCAGCCCCAGGATCTGGAAGAAGTTGGCTTAGAGTCGTGCTCTCCCATTTTTTAGTTCTGTGCCAAGCATAGCTTGAATGATCCAAGGATCTGACCCCTTGTTTTCATCTTTGGACTATAGTTTACTACTGCCTTCCAACCCAATCACAAGTCCTGAGCCTCTGGTATGTTTCCCAGCTGTTGGCCAATATACACAATAGAAAGTGTTGTTTGTCTTCTATTGCTATTAGAGATAGACAAGGTATGTTCTATTATCTTCTGAATTTTCTTATGCACTGAAATCTTTATGCACATAAGGACTTCACAGATACAGACTCCTTTGCTGAGCACTTTGGGCATTATCCAAAGCTTGCAGAAGTTAATGAGAGTCTTTCCAGGGGCCCTTTATGGAAAGAAATCCATCTTAGTGACAGGACAAGTCTATAGCCGCTTCAGAGGCTATTACATCCAATGAATTTGTGAGGTCCGCTTACCTGGGCTAAGGTATGTGTCTGGCCTCCCCTTTTGAGATGTCAGTCAGCTGACTGGCAGCCACTGTCTGCTGTTAAAATGTGCTTTCAGTTGGTCCCTTGCCATCTCCTGGTTCAGCCTAGAGATGTACAAAAGTGCTATGACTGAGATCAAGAAATTATATTCGTCTATATCTGACACTAAGCAAAGAATCATCTAACTGAGCATTTCCGTGCATCTTGGAGTCTAATCCAGGTTTCCTGGTTCTGTTAGTAGATCACTGTGTCAAATTTCTTACATTCACCTATGGATAGTTACTGTGAAGGTTGAGGCGCGGGATACTCTCTAAAGTCTTCTGAAGACCTCATTATGCTGATCTAATTTGCCTAGGCAGTGCTTCGATACTGCAATGATGGGCTCCATAGAAAAACTGAAGACAGACAGGCTTGGCTGCTTTCATCAAGACCTTTAGATTGCCAGAGCTGTAGACTCCTGATAAACTGACTCCTCAGGCTTGGGTATAAGTTAGTTTCTTATGAGGCTTCCCAACGTCTTCTGGGTTTGCTGAAGCCCACCACTGGAGATTATAAACCTTTTCCCTCTTGGCTGTTTGAAACATCTGAATTTGATGTGGGACTGCTAATTACAGGTGGTATTATCAGAACCTCAATGGGAGTCTTGACCATCTTTAAACAGTGTAAATCACCCTTCCCTCCTCAAGAAATCACTTCTGACATTAAACTGTCTGATAGTGGCGGGACTGACAATTACTGCCCAATCTTGACTCCACCTTTTTTTGGGGGGAGGATGGAAATCTACTGAGACGATAGTAGTTTTTAGTTCCAGGTGATTTGGACACCACTGATGTGCTAGGTAGGTTCCAGTCTAAGATCACCGTGGCCTGTGTGGCTGAGACCACATTTGAGGGTCACAATCATGGATGATCTCTTGCTGCTTTTAGGCTGGTCATGCTGGTCATCTCATCAACTTTGACGTAATTGACTGTAATCTATTGCTTCATTGACCAAGGGACATGACTATTGTATCACTAATTGCTGTTCAGTGCTTCCAACGATTTCTAAAAAATAGGAGTCGTTCAGGATAATGGAAAAGTATGTGTCAACATTGGGGGCTTTGAAACATAGTGTCTTCCAAGAACCTATCTTTTCCCCTATATTATTGAACATATCCATAGTCCATAATTATATGTTTCTTGCTTGTGCACTCTATACATTTGTTCTCTGCTCTGAAGGAATACTTATATCAAATTACCAGCTGTTATTTATTTATAATTATATAAATTACAATATGTTATTTTGCCATATTGCAAACATAAGGACTTTGTTGCATAATAAAGATTATCTTGAGTAGGACACATTAGAGGAAACGGCTGTATAACATAAAGGTATAATTCTGACCACTTAGAAGAGCAATTATACCAATCTAAGGCTCCTGGTGCTGCATTAGAATCTATGCAGGTGGACACCTGAACTTGCAGAGAGTCCTACTGAAGTTACATATTAGGGGTGAAATACTGGACCCATTAAAATCAATTGAGTTTTGCCCTTAACTTCAGCTGGAACAAAATTTCACCCTAGAATTAGGGACCAAGTTTGGTCATGTTTGTACAGCACCTAGCACAATGGGGTCCTGGTCCATGATTAGCCACTATAGTAATATAAATAATTATATATAATAATTAATGTGTCTGATTTTTCACCATATTCCAAACTAACAACAAATTAACTCGTATTCACGTGACTAAAGCTTGACATTAAATTGCTTTAAAACAATCAAAATTTGGCACAGACCCTGCAGCTACATACATACAGACATACATATAACTTTATATTATCTGTGTGAATATATAAAATAGGTTTGTAAAATATATATTTAAACAAAACTATATGGCTTAGTTTCCCTCCATCCCAGTGATGTGATACTTTGGCACAGTGACAGAATAAGAAAATGAGTTTATTAAGTTTGCTTAGAAAACTACTCAGTGATCTGTATGAGCTCCTTGAGCTATGTCAACATTTTCTTGAAAGATATCTGAGATTATTTGATGTTTACTTTTTTAAGTACAGCATTTGTAAGTAAAAGTGCACAAGAACATTTTATTACATTTTAAATGTAATTCCTGATCCCAAGGTGCTGTCTGTATAAATCTGAACAAACCTACGAAATCACTATCTATATTAGATCAGCAAATCCTCTCAGTCCCAGTGCTGGTCACTCTGTTAAGAATAAGAGGCAAAAGTGAAATTCCTTGGTAATAAAACTTCTGAGCCTTGACAAGTGTGAGGTAATGCCATTTCTTGCAGCAGTGCCTAGACCTTTCAAAGCACACTACTCTTTATTATATGCCTTCCCTCTGCCCCTAAACCTCCATTTCTAAAGTGCCATCTCACAGGTAACTAGCAAATCACTTTTCAATCAGCCTCCTAATTTACTCAGCGCCGTGTAAATTTTGGACAAACTAGGAAGATGAGAAATTCAGGCTAAAAGTGTGGACAGTGTAGGATCTCTGGCCTGTTTTCTTCCTCTATCTACAATTAAAAATTTAGGGTGGGACTTTCAAACACTTTCAATGTTGGCTGCTTTTATTGAAATCAGTGGTAAAGCTCCTATGTCTCCAATGAGAAGAGAATTAGGCCAACTTTCGGTGCTTTTGAAATTATCCTTCCCTACATCCTTTAGGGATTAACACCATCTTCCAACCTACTCTGTTTTAATTCTTTCATCAAGCCAAGGAGGGTCAATTAAATGCCTTCTTCTCTTTCTCCAAGTATGCAATGTAAGCACTGCATGACAAGTGATACCAATGGTAATGACATGTATGCATCCAGCCAAATCTATATCTGTATTTCTACTGCCAATAGGGATGGACAAAACCAGGGATTTTGGATTTGCTTTGGCCCAGCCCTTTTGGGTGAGTTTTGGTTTAGCAAAAGCAAAGCTAAAATGAGGAATGGTTCAGATTTGAGTCATCTTCTTCCAGATCTTTAAGGGTTGGGAAAATCAGATGAATGGTTCCATTTTGGCCCATTTCCAATTACTAGATTTTCTCGGGTATATGCCAAAACTCTCTATTTGTAAACTAGAGAAGAATTCAAGCCACAATATTTGGTTTTGTACCACAATCTGTAAACCGATCCAAGCTTTCACACAGTAGTTATTTATTATTATTTTATTTTATTACAGTACCACTCAGAGACCACAGTGAGCAATAGAGAGGCACCATTGTGCTAGGTGCTGTACATATATGTAATAAAAAGACAATGCCCAGCCCAAAGAACTTACAACCTAAGTGGAGTCCAGGGGGTGCAAATTGTGGGAAGAGGAGGGGTTATTGATCCATTATAAGAAGACTCCATATAGATCTGACCTTTCTCAGGGTTTAGAGATGTTTGGATTTGGGCCTATCTGTACAATAGAAACTAGAACATGACACATATGGAAACATCTCTGGGGAGCACATTGGTATAAACTGGTTGAGTAGTAGGTAACCAATTACATTTTCAGATTCGGCAAACTGGTCTGTGTCTAATAAAAACTGACCTGACCTTTTTTTCTCTGAATCAAACCAAACCAAAAGCAATTTTAAAGCGTAAAAACATGTGCTCCACTGTTTCTTTTTCTTTAACTATTTGAAAGTAGCATCACTGCTTCCTGCTTTCCGAGGAAATTATAAGTACTACAAAAAGAAAATGAAACACTTTTCACATTAATTCCCACCTAACTTAAGCCAGGAGGTATTGGCAAAGTGTGTGATAAAGTCAGTTCATTTTAGATATTGAAGGCAAGATGGTTTGAAAATTGGTCTGGATAAGTTTGGATAATCAGCCAGTTGGAATTTCCCTGCCTATGAAGTGTGCCCATCTCTACAACATTCTTTATCAAATGGCAAATTAAGAAAAATCCTAATGGTCTCCCCCACTCCGCTTAACATAGATGGGTTTTGCATGAAGGCATCCTGACGTATAATTTGGTCCTCAGTATCCAGAGAGCATGAAAGGGTATTGCTAATACAAACTGGAGGCAAGGTTTTGCCACTCTGTCTCAGGCTCCATCAGTGGGGCAACTAACAGAGAAAGCTACTAGTCAGTGAGAGTAAGGGTGGTAGAATCTGGTCTGGAGTGAATTGTAGATGGAATTTAGGCAAAGGCTTTGGAAAAAAGGTAGTGCCATGTTATACAACAACGGACCAGCTCTTGCATATTGTAGTGTTATGGGCACTACTGTCGAATAAAGGAAGTGACAGAGTGCAGAGGATGTGTCAGAGTGCAGAGGGAGAGCAGGCGAGCCTGCACTCTGCTCACTTAGAGGCTAATTAGTGCCCCAGTAGAAGCCGATTGGGAGTAATTATCTCATCAGGCTGGTGGACTGGGTGGGGTAAGAACCCAATTGGCGCCATCAGCTGAGGGCTGATAAAAGAGGCAGAGGAAGGAAGGGGAGCCTGCAGGGGCCTCAGAGCAGGGAGATCTCCTTTCCCCTCAGGGCCTGCCAAGAGGGCCTAAAACTCCACCAATACTGTAAATAGGCAGGAGTACGGAGAGCTGTGGTGATGTTGGTGAATGGGAATTGAAATAAAGTTTCACTGAGAGCACAGCCAGTGGAGTCTGTGCAGTTTCTGCAGGGAAGAGTTTGGGAGTGGAGTCAGGCCCCTGTTATGTAGGACTAATAGTTTTATTAATTCAATAAACGGTGTAAATTTCAATAGTGTCTGTCTTCTCGATCATTGTTCTACGTCACTGATACTTGGCACTGCAGATCATTGGAGTAACATCTGATGTTTTGGGTGGCCAGAAATGCAGAAATAAACAGGAAAACAGAATTTCTCAAGGACTAAAAATGCAATAAATAAAGACTAGCATGATGATTACTGTAGCATATGCTTGAACTGACTGGAAAAGGCATGATTCAGTTTGCTACTGGCCATAGATACAAGATCTTTCCCTGAAAAATAGTTTGTATTATATCGAACACATTAATTGTAAACATGTTGAAATGCTCTTTCCTACTGCTGCTGCCTCTGATTCATTGGTGACCTGTGAAAGGCAGCAACACATGCTTATTGTTAAAAAAGAACAGAAGGATCATCTATCGTTCAGATGAAAGACAGAGACAAAATAACCAATCTGTAATGCAGATTTATTAATAGTCATTCACTGGTTTTCACTGAAATACTCTTCATGTAACCTTGACTTTATTAAGTAGTCCTTAAGGTGCATTTTGAAGACAGATAATGAGTTTGGGGAATAGTCTTATCTACATCAAGCTAATCTTTAACAGCTTGGAAAGGAACTCACAGAAACTTTTCCACTTTAAGTGACATAGACATGTACAAATCAAGTCTTTTAAAATGCCATTTTAATAGGAAGAGTTTACAGTACCTGACTTTATTTATGTTATTTCCCTGCATGAAGCATTGCTTTAAAAGCAAAGGGGACAGCAAAAGTTATTGAGTTATTAATAGTATTAATGGAGCTAAGGGAGCTAATATTAGATTAGTAAGTATTTTACTGTACGCAGTAGCATAGCACTTTGTTTCTTGGTTCGTAAAAGACAAGCTAGCCCTTCCTCGGAAAAAATAAATAGTTTCATTCACAGTGGCTGTCTCTTTAAAAGGAAGGGACAATCTGAAGGGAGAGGTTTTGAATGGCACTTCATTGTTAAGTCTGCACATGGCACATTGTCAGTCTTCTATGGAGAGAGGCTTGCAAGCACCCCTGTGACCTTTTGCTGATGCAAAAAAACAGTTTGGTGTGTGTGAGAGAGGGGGAGGGTGCAAAAGAACAAAAAAGGGACTAAAGAGAAAACTGAGACTCACCCTTTTAATGAGACCGCTCATGATGTCCCATGATTACATTCATCTCAGTTTCTGGTCTGTCCTAGAAAATTATTTTGTATTTCCCTCATTTGCAAAAACACTCATGCACATGTACACACACATACACCATGGATTCCCCCACCCCCACTAGTTCACATGCACAAGTTCAGTTTGCACTGCCAATTTAACAAAGTGTTGGACTTTAAGATGAATTTATTATTTTCCACTCATTCCATGTAGCCTACCTCATTTTATTTGGCTTTATTTATTATTGAGGCATCAAACGTCCTGATTTTCCCATGTACACATACTTTGGGTTTTTGACTAACGCATCACATTTAAAATCCAAAATGTCTTAAACTAAGGTCATGATTCAGAAACCACAAACTGTACACACATTGGACTACAGACTTGTATGATGAGATTAAACAAGAATTTCCAAGCATCCACTTCCCTCAGTGATTATGTTCCAACACCAAATGCTGGTAGCAAATGTTAGTGGTACTTGAGCAACATTTTGACATATTTTTTAACCCAAGATTGTTTGGTGTGCATGGTTATTTGAACTAATGTCTTCTGTGCAAATATATCAGGCTAGGAAGAAAACTATGCAAAACCTAATGGTCTCATTTTGTAAGAGCTTTTGGGATTTTTTTCTTTGGTTTGTACCTACCAGACTTTAGCTTTGATTTTTGTTTTGTAATTTGGTGTCCGTTGAAGCCCCATCACTCAGTCTGATCTGTCGAGTTTCCCCTTATTTTGAACCACAGCTGCAGTTCTCCTATGCTTTATGCACAAAACCATAAATTGGCCCAGGTTTGCATGAATGGTTCCTGAGCTTTAGCAAAACCTTTTCATGAACCTGTCTGAGTTTGGGGGTTAGGAATGAAACCTGACACCAGGTGAGTTTCTCATGGTGAACATTTTGCACCACTATAGCTAGGAACGTATTTATAATTTGAAAGCAGAATCTAAGTTAAAAGATCTGTTAACAAGTCCCAAACTCTTGCTGACCAGTAATAAATTTGAGCACAGATTTATTACTGAGCACTGAAGCTTGGCACAAGTGCTCAGTGTAATTTTGCAAGTTGACAGACAGTAACTTTTCTTAAATGCTAACTAGTTATGAGAAGAAGGTAGGATTCAGCATTTTTATTTAACTTTTTTTTAAAGGAACAAGATAATTCATCTGCAAATACACCATTCTTTTCTCTTTTGTCAATAGAAAAGTTGTTTTGCTAATGGTTATCTGTCTGCAAGTCCTTGACCTGCTTGTAAACACATTTCTGCAGGAAAACCCTGGGCCATGGCCTCGGGTCTTTACGTCAACAAGAGATAAAGTGACCAAAACTTAACCTGATCTGGCCTGGAGTGCCCTCTACTGCCCCTTGACCAAGTACTTCCCTAATCTGTGTCCTTCTGAAAGGAACAAATTGTTTGTAGGGGCCAGACACTCAGAAGAAGCATTACCTGGAATGAAATCAATTTTCTTAGCAATACTTTCGCCCTCACCCTCCCATCTCTATGGTGAAAGCTTAACTGAAAATCGTTGTTGGTTAAATATCCAAGCATGGATGGTTTTGGTGTTAGTTTGGGGATGTGAATAACTATATTTTCCAAACACTCTACCCAACCCCCATCCCAACCCCTCTTCATTCATCCATTGGCTGACAGCGGCTGATCGGAGGAACCGCTGGAGCAATCCGTCATGCTGGTTAAATGCACCATCATCTAAGACATGTAGCAAATGCAGGAAAACTGAACTCACTTATCAAGTTGCTTTTAAAAGCCATTTGTTTATCCCCTGGGATTTGTGCTGGATTCCTATGGCCCAAGCACAAACTTTGATACATTCAGGATTCCTGATAGTTGTTAGATCTGAAATGTAGCTCAGGTCCTGGTGTTCTGGTCTGCCACACTGAGCTCCTCTGCCAGCCCTAAATCTAGCAAATTGGAGTTCTAGGTGACTTTTCCAGCCTTAGCTGGTAAAGATCCACTTTAGTCTACTGGTGTAGACAATGTGGTTGGGACTTCCCTGTGCTTAGCTGCTGTAATGGTCTCTTCAAGATGAGAAAAGACAGAAGGGCTCTGTAACCTAAACAGGGGGAGCAGTCGTGACATCCAGTGGTTCCAGGAGTGGGGGACCACAGATGACACTTGTGCACCCCACATCCTTAGGGTCTGATAGAATGAATACATTCACTGTTAAATGCTATAAGATTTCACAGTGATATCAGTTGTGTTTTTTTTCCTGTTATTCCTATGTTTATAGCCTGTTCTGTAAAGTGTCTCAGTGACAGAATGGGCTAGCACATGCAGTTACTAACTGAATGATTGGTGGTTTGAGTCCCCTGCTGTCGTTTATCCTCAATTTCCTGAGATAAGGGCAAGAACTGCTGGCTGAAGTTCTGTGTTGACCTGTGTGAATAACTGATTTGCTTTTTGGTTTGGTAGCCAAACTGGAGGTGGGGTGAAAGTCACTTTGGGTCGAATGAAAAGTTTTGTTTCATTATCAAGGTCTTTTTACCTTTTTAAAATAAAATAAAATTGAAGTAAAATTGAAACAAAATGTTTTGACTTTTTTATTTGAAACTTTTCTGATATTGGACAGAAGTGTTTAACCAAAACAATCTAGCAAATCCAACATCAATTCACAAAATGTTTTGGTTGACCTGCATTTGTATCTTTCGGCGAAAAAATGTTTTGTCCAAAATTTTCACCCAGCTCTAGCTCCATGGACTGAGTTACACAGGAGGGCACATTAGATCATTATAATGGTCCCTTCTGGACTAAATACCTGTGAATAATTTCTATAAGTGTTTTTAATCTTTCTATAGACTTCTGTAGTAGGCACATGATTCGCTATTAAAATCTATTGCATTATGTAAAAAAAGAAAGGCACAGAATGAAACTCAGAACTTTTCCACGAGGGGAAATAAATAAGTTAAGTGATTTGCAAAAGGACACTGAGACCTGGTTTACACTTAGATTGATCTCACTCCATCATTCAGGGAAGGGAAAAGTTTTGCTCCCAGAGTGCTATAGTTAGCTTGACCTAACTCCCCCGTCTCGCAGTGTAGACACAGCTGGGTTGATGGAAGAATTCTACCTTTGACCTAGCTATTGCTTCCCTGAGTGGCAGATTAACAAAATAGATAGCAAAAAAAAAAAACCCTTCCATAGATGTAGGAAGCATCTATGCTATGATGCTACAGCATCACAGCTGCTGTGCCAATATAGCAGTCATAGGGGAGCCATACCCTGAGGGTGTCAATGCCTGAATCAGGATTAAGATTCAGGGGTTCCTGATTCCCAGCCCCAAACCGTTAGCCTAACCTAAAATATTTTCCTCTTTGATGGTCTGTTTGGACTCAAGTGTGTGAACAAGCCTTGAATGATCCAGTGCTGAAATCTGCAGTAGATCACTGGATGTGAAAACTGCATACGACAGAGTGAAAACTCCCTCAGGGTCCAATTTTGCAAAAAATGAGTAAAGCGTAAGGAAAAGGGCTTTGCTGACGTGAAAGCACACGGCAGCGCAATGGAACTGAAGGAAGGGAATCTTCTGTCCCAGTGAATGCTGCAGGATCTGGCCGTGTTACCTGTTTGTTAATGGATATTGCTGGGAGTATAATGGTTAAAGCATAAATGTTCACCACTAGATGTGATTCAGACCAGTGTTTCTCAACCTTTTAAGAAGCAAGTACCCCCTAACTTCTGAAAATTTAATAAGTACCCCAACACTCTATTTTCCATGGGATTTTGTATTTACAGACTAATGTGAGCCATACGTTGGAAGAAGGGCTGAGCACATAAGGCCGTGATATGACAGATGTCAGATCTAGTGTGGGTAGGGTTACCACCTTTACTCCAGAGTTGCACAACTCAAGTATGTACCTGGGCTAGAGGTGATGTTGGCCAAAGCTAAGAGGCTTTGAGCGGCATGCCAATGCTGGGGAATATAAAGCGCCGTCCCAAATTTTTTGCCATAGGTTTGAAAGGAGGAAGGGGTGTGAGAGAGAGAGGGAAGGAGGGCGAGAGAGAGAGAGAGACAGGAAAAGAGGGTAACTGGTAAAATCTGGGGCTGTCATAGAGCCTTGAAATTGACAAGTTTTCTGGACACTGGGCTTTGAGCCAGGGAGGGGGGCTGCCACCTGAGCAAGTTGCAGGCAATCCGAGCTGGGACAGAGGAGTCTTCCGCGTTAGCTGGGACCCAGGGATGTGGGCAGGTGGCTGCTGCCCATCTTCAAGCCGAGGCGCTGGAGGCTGTCACTTGGCTGGGAGCCAGGGCACGGGTGGCTGCCACCCAGCTATGAGCCCAGTTCACTCAGGAGCTGGAATCCAGTGGGAATCAGAGGGCTGCTGCCCGCCTCTCCCAGAAGCTAGCGGCTGCCACCTGCCTTTTAGCTGGGAACTGTGACTAGCAGGGGACTGCCACCCACCTCCCCCAAGAGCCGGTGGTTGCTGCTCACTTCCCAGCTGGGAGCTGGGACTGGGTGGGAAACGGGGGCTGCTGCCCACCTTCCCCAGAAGCTGGGAGCTGCCACAAGCCTCCCAGCTGGGAGCTGGGACCGGATGGAAAGTGGGCTGCTGCCGCCCAGCTTCCCCAGAAGTTGGCAGCTGCCACCCGCCTCCCCTTGACTCTGTTTTTCCCTGGGTACCCCCTGCCTGTGTCTCGCATACCCCCAGGGGTACGTGTACCACAGATTGAGAAAGTATGATTCAGACTTTGAGGATACATTTTGTGCACCGAGGCAGTCACCCCCTACTTTGTGAACTATGTGCCCATCTTCCTCCCTCCTTCCCCTCTCCCCCGCCATGCCACATTCCATTGTGGGGTCCCAAGATCCGCATCACTTCTGCTAAGTGCTGAGGGAGAAGGTGGAGTCTCCTGTGTGGATTCTCCACTGTCTGGTCCATGAGTTCATCATAAACACACAGGGCCATATTCTATGCTGGTGTAAACCGATACAGTTCAATTGGAGTGGATGGAGATGTGCTAATTCAGCCCATCATTTCCATTGCCTTTGAGTCTTGTGTTCCTGAATAAGACAATTATGGATTCAGCCTTTAATGACTGGACTTGCTTACAAGCTACATGATGCACCACGCACTGTCTCTGGTTATATACCAATAGTCATATGAGCTGGTATATGCAAAAAGGATGAGCCTTTTTAAATAGGTCTTCCTAAGTGGTCAGACAATGGCACAACCCATCCAGAACGAGGATGTCATATTTATCAAATGTAGCTTTTTGGCTAAGAGATCTTTGTTTCCCAGGGATCACTTGATGATTACATGTTCTATTCATTCCCACTGAAGCACCTGGCATTGGCCACTGTCGGAGGACAGGATACTGGGCTAGATAGACCATTGGTCTGACCCAGTATGGCCATTCTTATGATCTAAGGCTTCGGTTAAAGATTAGAGGAAAATATGAGGGAATATATAATAGTGCTTCAACCATTTTAGATAAATAAAAATCAACATTAGACTTTACTGAAAACTAGAAGTGACTGGAAAATGGAAATCCCTTCCTGCAAAAATGAATTGTGGTTTTGAAGAAAAAAGAATCATCCCTAATCAAGACGAAAAGTCCCAAATGTGAATTTTTTATGGGAAAGGGTTTCCAGAAAAAGATCATTTTGAGAGAACCGACACAGAAAAAGGAGCCCCTCTGGAAGGTACTTGTCCATTTCATTTTTGCCCTGCAGTCAGAAAGTGAAATTAACAGGAGCCTTCCAGGCAGGCAGCCAGAGACTGAGCATCCAGGCTCTCCACCTCCTAACTTCCCCCCAGCCCAGCCTGCACTCCCTGGCTGCCTGCCTGGAAGGCACTTGTCAATTTTGCTTTCTCCCTCCAGGCAGAAAGTGCAATTGACGAGCTTTCCAAAGGAACAACCGGGAGCAGTCATTTCAATTTTCCAAAAAGAAAATCAAATTTTTTGACAAAATTGAAATTTTCCCTGTGTGCATCATTAGGCACCTAAATACCTTTAAAAATCTGGCCCTCACTGACTAGCCCAAGGTCAAACAGGAAGTCTGTACTAGAGACAGGAACTGAACTCAGAAGTCCCTGAGTCCAACTCCAATGCCTTCACCCCAAGAATACCCATCCTTTCCTTTGTAATTTAATGTGCTTATTTATGTTTCCTCCCCAAGATAGATTTAAAAGAGGAGCTGATTTTTTTAAAAAAGTCTATCTGTCATTAAATCTCTGATACCATGCTCGGGTGAATCACCACAAGCAGTGACTCTGTAGAGGCGACACTAAATACAAAAGAAAAAAAGTGGACCACATAACAAATTTCCTTGTGTGGGTGGCGGGTGGAGGGGATTTTCTTCAGGGACCTTAAATATATTCACTGGGCATCCATAGGTATCAGAGTGTATTGCGCTGTGATATTCACATTATCCATAATGGGACCTTTTTGTGAAAAACTGGGCTTTTCTGTTAACAATAATATTTGAATGGCAAAATATATAGTAAATGTTTAAATAAAAAAACAAAACAAAACCCCAAAACAAACTAAATTACAGATTATTCCCTGGTCAGCAAAACTTGCCCATTATTTTTCAGTTTGCTGAATCGGTAGTTTTATCATTTTTTAAAACTATGACTTTTCAGATTCATGAGTGGTAGAGGAGGCAATCTTCATATTTATAAGGACACACTGTCAACTTGCTTTTCATAATTTATCAAGGCTTATTTTTTATTCCCTCTCCCTGTTGGAAACCTGGGACTGTTATATTTCCTTAATGGAGCTGGACAAATCTCTGCATTTTGGGTTTGAGAGATGATTTCTCGGAAATAAGCTTCTTGTGCTTCATGCAAAAGAATAGGAGCCTAGTTAGATTAGTAGGGCTGGACCCAGAGCTCTACGGTCTGGTTTGCATGTGTAGTTTTGCAAGTGTTAACTTGTAATTCAATTCATGTGGGTTACATCATGAAGTCAAAAACTAGACCCTATAGATCTGCTAATAACAGAGCTTTGAATTTGATGAACTGTAAGTTTCACTTGACCCTGGGCTTCTCCCTTACTCCAGGCATCCTCATTACCATTGCCATCTTCACTCAGTTTTCAATAGCATAGCCTCCTATTCTCTCCCTGTACCTCCTGGGCTTTTGGAAAACCCAGCTGTCCTCTGCACTACCTTGGAGAGATTGAATAGCAGGAAGCCCCAGTTCCACAGATCTTTTAGAGGAGCTGAAAATGGTCTGATATCCCCTTCTCGCCTGCTTAGAGTTTTGTCAGAGAGGTTTACAATGTGGGGTTCTTCCAGGGTTCTAAAGTTTCCTGGATATTCTTAGACTGTGAATGGCCAGAGCACTTTTGTTTTATCTGCATTTTGACTGGGAGTTTGCAATCTTTGCCCACTGATCTCACCACTGGAGCAGGTCACAAAAAATCATCAAGAAACAGAAAAAATATTTTGTGAATATTTCCTGACCAGCTCTGCTCACCATGACTTCCAAATTATTGTAGAATGGTCTTCAGGACACACCTCTTGAAAAGCGTTTGAAATCTTTGGCTAGGGCAGCAGTGTTAGCTGGGAGAAATATATTAGATCTGTTCTCCTTAGCCTGCACTAGCTCTGTTTGCTTTCAGAGGCAATGCCAGGTGTTGATTTAGATTTATAAAGCCTTACATGGCATGCTGACTGGCTACTTTAGAAACCATCTCTCTCCTGCTGTACGCACTGTCATGGCCAATGAAATCTGCAGGGGAACATCTGCGAATGCTGCTTATGTCTGAATTCTGGAAGACTGAATGGAGAGTGATCACAGTGAAAAGTCATCAGCTCCATAACTCACTCCCCAAAAAAGTCCAAATCTGATGATCTTCTGGCCATGCTATAAGGTTTACCTGCACTGACCTGCAGTAGGTGATAATCTGGTGAAATGAAGTAGTGTTTGGGAAGAGTCCATTGATATTTGTCAAACTATTGATTTTTTGTCTTGCCTTGGATGTGTACACAGGGTGAAATTCTCAGCTCTGGATAGGGCCTGCCCCAATTCTGGCCCGGTCTATACTTAGCAGGAAATTAGGCGGCAGACGACGAGAGCTCTACGTAGCTTGTGTAACTTACGTCAACTTCCTAAATTCTCTTCTGCACTCTGCCGCCACTATGCTGCAACGACAAGAAATGCGTACATGTCGATTCAGCGCTATGCTTTTTGGGCGGGTCATTTTATTGACTCGACTTCCGGATCGATTGAGCGGGTCTTCACTTCCACTCAACTGATCCAGATAAAGCAATCTGATGGCAACGAATTTGCCGCCCTCTGTGAAGACATACCCTCCTTTTCATGTAGGCCTTCTTTACATGACTTTACATGAATTTCACTCAGTGATGTCATGCTTTAAAATTAAACAAACTGTAAAATAAAAAAGTCAGTGGGGAGGGCGGAGCAGCTAGTATCTGGACATACCTTTCTGGTGCCCTATTCTATGAGACTTTGGGGGCAATCCAATGAGGGGGAAAAATCTGTGTGTAAAAGGTAACGTAATATTTGTATTGGTGTGATATGCCTGGGCTCTATAGTGCATTTTTCTGCAGGATTACAGCAGATTCTGACCCCATTGACCTAGTATTAACCCTTTTCTGAAAGCTATACACAGATAGAAGAAGGGGGATAGATACTGCAAGTGGCTTAGAGGCTTAGATGCAGTGGGCTCTGAATGTCAGCCCCAGTTCAAAGGATCAAAGGCCTCTTTGACTTTCTAGCCATGCTAATTAATGGAAGAAGTGGTATTTGGTCTTCATTACAGACTTAAGGGGAAAAAAAGTCAAGTGTTTTGTCCAGTGGGAAAGCACTGAACGAGTCTGGTGAAAGTAACAGAGCTGTCTTCATTAGTCTTTTTACAGCACTTCAAGAGCATGGAGCCACTTATGATGTCACGCTTAGGCAGCACTTTCTTAAAAGTTAAATGTCTGATAAATGCCGATAGAGACTGAGCTGAATTCCTAATAGGTTTCTGGTTGAAATAGCCCCTTTCAATGGTCGCCACTATCCGTGGCACAGAAGGAAACACAATAAAAAACTCTGTGGAGGTCTCCAATACTCCCTTCTTTTGGATCTGATTCAAAATTCCCTCTGGCCTGTTAGAAGAGATTCTGAGTCTCATCAGACTCAGGTCCCCCACAATCCTGTGTCCTTCTTGCAAATATCTCTGGGTCATTACAAGGGTTAATAGGTCAATGATCAGGACTCAGAGCAGAAGAAGGAACTGTGGGTCATGAGCAGTGAAGGGTAAGCTAGGCTGACGGTGTTTTTGGAGACACTGTTGCATTATATGTGTTACTGGCTCTCAAAAAGAGGAACATAAACCTCTCTCCTGAATCCTAAAGAATCCCTTTTAATCTCTGATCTTTTCTCTGACACATACAGATACTGCTTACATTGAAAAGGAAAACACTAGTTAACATATAGGAGGCTTTACAGACACACACACACACTTTTAATGTTTGTGTATATACTTAATACGCATCTAGCTTTGCATTCTATATATAGAACCACATTGTGTATGTGTGTGTGTGTATAACGATGTATCTGTACTATAAAGCTCTTTATAAAATTGAGTTTCAACTAAACAAAAATTTCCCTGGAGAATTTCTGCTCTCCATGGAAAATGTCAGGTTTTCGCTGAAAAACTGCAATCTGAAAACATTTTGATTTGGGAGGGGTTTTGATAACAGGTTCTACATTTTCAGGGAGGAAAATGGGATTCTAACCAGCTCTAATTTATGTGTGTGTGACTTTATATAGTTAGCTGTTTAGTTATATATAGAGAGTGAGTTATATATTAAACTATCTATCTATATCTAATAGTTATATAGTTAGTTATAGATATAGTTATATTTATATAATTTTAGATAGTGTTTTTTGTATGTATATATATCTATAAGTTAATATGCTCATGTCCCAAACTGCTAATGATATGATTTTGTGTAATGGCTTCACTGAAGAACATGACAGCGTGTATGAACATCAGGTATTCAAACAGTAAAATGTGTAAAGCTATTTTTCTATAATTGGTCCCAGGGCAAGGGGTTGATCTCATGTATAAAAGCCTCCAGATATGCTCTTGGTATGGCTTCTAATTAGGGAACCAGAAAAGAACTGAACTTTGGAAACTGTGATGAATCCATGCCCTAAAAAAAAGAGAAAAAGAGAGAGAAAGAAAAAAAGAAATAATCACTTTGACCTTGAACTCCAAAAGGCCCTGAAATCAACTGATTTTACTCTTTAAGCTCCTTAACAAGCATGGGGATTAGAGGCGAGCTGTGTAGAGAGGTTCATATTAGATATAAACGATAATGGACAATAGAAATTCATCCATGAGCTCCGCACAGGCATCCTGTGCAAATTCCATTTCCCCAAGATATGATGATACCATGTTACAATGTTATATATACAGTTGATAACAATATGACTTCATCAACTGGGAAGAGTCAGAAGAAAGCTCAATAGAAATAGAACAAAAATCCACGGAAAGAAGTGTCCGATACTATGCTAGTCTGTTTAAGCCTGTTTAAATAACTACAACTGTATTCACCAAAAAGGTCAAATATAATTAACATTCCACCTGATAATATGAATAAATAATATATTTAGCAATTTATTTCAAATATGATGAAATCACCTTTCCTCATACAGGAATAAAACTTGTGAAAGGAATAAATTGATGGCACACAGAGTCTATACATTTCATTGGACCCCAATCTATCCAGAACTAAATAAGGAAGGATGTTGCTGCCACATCAGAATGACTTTCTTTGGTGACTTAATTTTGGTAGTGGATTTACTAAGATTTTATTTCTTTTCTTTCCTCTTTCTTCCTAGAAGGAAGGGTTGAAATGTAGCTCACTTTACAAAAAAGGAGAGTCTAAATCCATCTTGAAGGTGGAAAGAACATCACATTTTCAAGGGAAAAGGATGGGTGTATGCAATGAGCAGATGTACACACTTGTGTGGGAAGGAGGTTACAAAAGGATGAAGTTACTGTTGCTTAGGATATGAGTAGCTATGAATATACCAGAAAACAGCCCCTCGCCCTACACAAATATTTGGGATGTAAATATTAGACCTGCCTTGCAGTCTGTTCCCAATTTAAATATCAAGCTGACTATGAAGTGGGAGGGCATTTTTATTTGTCTTCTTGCTAGTCATGATTTAGGAGGTCTGGATCCCATCTAAAATCACATACAGCTATTTCTCTCTCATTTGTCTTCCAGGACATCAAAAACCCACTTTCATTCCCTAACAGGACCTCACTACTCACTTCTCTTCTCCAGAAAATTAAACATGACAAAAATCCCATGAAGGGGCCTCTAGATTCTGAATCTGTGACTTGGTTAAAATGTCTCTTGCCAATCCTCTTGTAGACATACACAAGACAGATGGATGGTGCGGTGGGAGGTTGGAATGTGGTATGAATATGGATAATAAGTTGCAGAATATCTATATATAGATGGTAGTTTACATGGCTGTCTCTCTCCTTGGCTTCGCATACTATTGTTTCTTCCATCTCAGTCTGTGGGGCCTAGACGTCCCATCAGATCCAAGCCTAGACTAATTTTTTTTTAGACAACTGACGGTTGTGGGAACACCTGCTGACAGCTGATATTTATTTGTATTTGTATCAGGATTTTGGTTCAAAATGACCAGAAATTCCATAATTTCATAAGACTCTCTGGACAAAAAGCAAACGAATTTAAAACAAACAAAGATATCCTTTTGATTTACCACCAGTGGTAGCAAATTCCTCACAACATGCCCATGTTCAGCAGCATTCATCTTTAATTGGCTCTGAACAGATTGATAGACCTTGCTAAATTCTTTCCTCTTACCTTTTTCAGATTGTAGGAGTGATGCTGTTGCATATTTTGTAAAGTACTCTTTTCTTTTAGGGACGATTGAGTTACATCAAGTGCTAGAGACCCCTGCAGCAGCCATGTGTTATTAGAGAAGACATTCCATCAATATGTCAAGTTATTTTTAATTCTATCTGGATTTTTTTTTAAACCAACACATAAAAGAACGCTATCGAGTTGCTCGATCAATGTTAGTTTATTATTACTTACCCAAGTGTTTAATAAACTCGTCCCTACCTTGGTCATCGCCAGGGACTCCTATGATGCACAGCCTCACCTCTCAAAAGGAGAAACTGTGGTGCATTGTGACAAATGTAGCTGAACCTGGGAGCCTGGCCTGGGGAGGAGAGTGGAAGCATGAAGAATCCAAACTACAACTTCTATGTGGCACGGTGGCAGCATTTCCATTTTTTTAAATTTGGCTGAAATGTTTTCATATTTAAATTTTCACCAAAATCTCAAATTTTCCATAGAAACGCCCTCCACCCTTTTCTGCCTGCTCTAGTTATTAGTAACATTGGTGACTAATGACATGCAGTGCTCCAATATGCTTAGACATAACTAGGGTACCTAAATAAATTTATAGGAACAGTTCCGATATTTGGGGTTTTGTCTTATATAGACACCTATTACTCCCGTCCCAATTTTTCACCGTTGCTATCTGGTCATCCTAGATCTAACAGCTATTAAGGGCAGTGATCACTCATGACCCCTATGCAGTCTCATTGGGGCTTACTGGACGGCTACTCCCAGTATTCATAGGAGTGTTGGGATTATATCCAAGATGTTCCCCATGGAAAAAAGTGGTCAGGAAACAGACAGAGCCATGGCTCTGATCCCCTACCACAGCCAGTGCAGCTGAATGGATGGTGGATATAGAATGTGGCTATTAAAGGTGTGTTGCAAATTATCCCTCTTCCTCCCACTGTGTGATTTCGGAGATCCAAGAGGCATGGCAGGCACATGGGATAGTGTAGCTGCTCCTTACTTAGCGTGGTGCCCATGTGCACAATTTAGCCCATAGTTTATATGGTTTTTATTTTGATTGCAACCTTGGAAACAAGGGACCAAATTCTTACAACAGTTTAAACCAGAAGTAACTCTGCCAAATCCACTGCAAGCAAGAGGAGAATCAGGCCCAATAGGTCATATTTTTTATCAAACCTTTTTCTATTTTGACTTGATGGTTTGCTACTAAATCATGGAACTATGGGGGTTATTTGGCGGGCTTGCTTTTATTGCTGAATTTGCAAAAATCCTACACAAATTAATGGGTCCAACTGGCAATTTTCCACAAATACCCATTCTTTTCCCACTGATTTCCAGTGGTCAGGCATGTACTCTTCAGGAGCTCGCCTGCAAAGGGACATATTTAACAGTTTACAACTGTCCCAATGACAGCAAGTTCTAATTTAAAACTCCTGTGTAATACTTGTTAGGAAGTTTTAATATCAAAAGGGCAGCCAAGGTCTTCCATGAGAAATTTCTAGACAGTGAAAGAAACTAATCCTTTTTAGTGATGTTTGGCTTCTCCTCTGCAGTAGCTGATCTCTGATTTCATATTGTATAGCCATGGTTTGTTAATGAAATTTTCTCCTTTAAAGACTAACCAGGCGGATAGAAAAAATTAGCTGATACTTTGCAGCAAATGTTTGGTAGTTGGTTTTACATACTGTCAGCCTCAGGCTGCTGCTTGAATTTCACTTCAAAGTTTTAAGGGGGTGAGGGGGGGAGGGGTGTAATTTATTTTCTCTCCTCCAGGGACCTCTGCTGTATTAAATTCTTTGGTTAAGGGGAAGCAGCCAAATTGGCATTAGAACTGATTTAGCAATTTGCATCTTTTGAAAAGGGATTAGTCAATTTCTAAATGCTCCTGGTGCCTGCATTCCACTTGGCACTGGAAGAGGCCTGTAATTTCACCCAATTGCACCACTAGCTGCCATGTGTTTACCTGAGAGGTGTTATCTTGCTTGTTACAGTTACTTCAGAGAGCAAAAGAGAAAGGGAAAGCATGGGTGTCAGCAAAAGGCTGGTATCAATACACGACCAGTGGTGTCACTGCTGTATATAGACCACATAGGGGAAAATGGGTTCACTCCTACTCATCTCTATATTTAGTGTTGCAGCATTGTTTTTTCTTTTTTAACTGACATTAGTTAAATGCAACTTTAATAGTTATACTCTGAAATGCTGTGATAAAAGCAGCTGTGGATGTTCAATGGACTTTAAAAGACATTAATGAACGTCACGACTATTCTGGGATGGAGTTATGAGCGTAGACTCATAGACTTTAAGGTCAGAAGGGATCATTATGATCATCTAGTCTGACCTCCTGCACAACGCAGGCCACAGAACCTCACCCACCCACTCCCATAATAGACCCCCTAACCTATGACTGAGTTACTGAAGTCCTCAAATAATGGTTTAAAGACTTTAAGGTACAGAGAATCCACCAGCAAGTGACCCCATGCCCCATGCTGCAGAGGAAAGCAAAAAAGAACCCCAGGGCCTCTGCCAATCAATAACAGAGTTGATGTAACTGGCATCACAAAATGTATAGCAAGCATTCCTTTGGAGGAGGGACAGTACCTTTTTTTTTAGCAAAATATATATCATTTATAGAGCTAGTCAGGAATTTTTCAAACAGCCAATACACGAGGGGTTAGTGTACTCACAAGGGAAGTGGGGGACCCAGGTTCATGTCCTATTCTACCTCATTAGGAGTAGAGATTTAAACCTAGGTCTCCCACAGTCTAGGTAAGGACCCTCGCCAGTGAGATACTTATTATTCTGGTAGGAGAGGGATGTGCTCTCTCTTTCTTTGTGAAAGGCTCAGTTTCCTCCGAAGGTAGAATGGGATTTTTATTATTTTTTTTTTTAAATCTTGAAAATTTTCACGGTACAGGAAAACCACTTCCCATTCAGCGCTAATCAGTTCTTTGTCCTTTCAAAAGGTCAGTGTAAATGAGAACACAATCTCGGCCTGTATTTCAATTAAGCTAAATGTTTACCTCTAGTTTTTCCTATTTTGACTATAGACATCAAGTTTTGGCAGGTATTGGTACAGATATGGGAAGAGGCTTGCGCAAGATCCCCCCAGTGAAAGTAAGGGAAACACCTTCTTGACTATACTCTGGTGCTTCACCAAAGCCCAAGTTTATTGACCTTCAAAGACAGCAGGCCTTCACTAAAAACACATACTTCCTATAGTCCTCAAGACAAAACACATGAGGACTCAATAAAAGTACTTCAGCCATTAAAATGGTACATAGGGAAAGAGGCAGACCATACTCACATGGTTGTTTGTCAGTTAGGTCAAAAAACACCTTCTGCTGCATCCAGAAGGTAGGCAGAAGATTCATGGAACACAGGACAAAACAGATAAGCATCCTGTATCAGGCCCCAGCCATGGAAATGGATCAAAAAGCATGGACTTAATGGGACTCTGTGGAAGGAAGGGACCACCCACGTGGATCCATTTGTGAAATCAGGGGCTTACATAACAAATAAGAATTTGTGAAATGTTTGCTTGTGCCCATTCACTGTATGTTCATTCCACTTCTTATGCATTCTGTGTAATATTATTTGACTAAAATGTTTCAAAAAGTCACCTTGTTTGATTTCTTCTTACTGCTACTGGAATATTAGGAAGATCTGTAAAATGCTATGAATCCCTCTATTAGAATAAACTTATTGTGCAAAATCCTTCTCTGACTGAAGTTAGTGGAGTGGTACCTCCTTATGCTGGGTCTGCTGTTTGATTCCTGACTGTTATGACTCTTGCATAGTGCTAGAGACTGAGCTAGGTACACCACATGGGGAGGGAGCCCTACAGTTTTTTTCAAACTCTGCTTTAATGGATTTATGCAGCTATGCATCAGTAAAAAGAGAGGTGTGATGTTGAAGTGAGTGCACCCAGGATCACGATGAGGAATAAGGGGAGACTCAATGGTAAGTTAGTCATGAGATGCTCTATGTCTTCCATTCCAAATATAAAAAATTGAGCCATGAGCTTCATTCAGTAGCTCATTTGGATGAAACTAGACACCCTGGTGTCAAGTGAATGGGGAGCAGTGGGAGAATAACGTGCCTCAGTATCATTGGGGAAGGAGGGAGCTGAAATTATGCAGCGATAGATACCGTATATGCATAACTACATAGAACATGTTATTTCTCTCTCTGCATTGTATGTATGTGAGTAATATACATCATTCTTTCCTCCAAATCCACATTGCTACTCCCACAGATCTAAAAGGAAAAAAAAAACAATTCAAATTAAACCTCCAAATTATTTGAAACTACTCTGAATTATTAGGGAGGCCCAGCAGGGCGTGGAAAATGTAATAACAAGGTGCCTAAAGGAAAGGCAGGAATGAAATCAGAAAGATCCAGTGGGGCCAGGTGAGTAAAGAGGCAGCCAGGCAGGGAGTGTTAGATGCCTAGAGGCAGTGCAATATGTTGGCAAGAAGCCATACTGCTGGGGAGTATGAGAGAGACAGAGAGAGAGAGAGAGACAGCACACCTTAATGGGCATTCTACAGGGCGTCTGACAGCTTTTCCTCTCTGATGCACAGGATCCTTCCACCTACCAGCTGCAGAGGCAGAAGAAACTGAATTCACTGTGCTTTTCTGTTTTCCAGTTTTCACTAAGCCCTCAGCTGCTCCTGACCCCAGTGGGAGTGAAAGAGTGTAGGTTGTAAAGCTACGGACATCCAATAGCCAGGATCCGAGGGAGCCCGGAGTGAGCGTTAGGCAGCAGGGCTGCGGAGCAGGCACTGAACGTCTGTGGTGATGTCGTTTGCATAAGTCCACAAAAAGCAACTTCAAAAAACAAGGTTCACATTTGCCACTGGCTATTTATTAGGGGATTAGTTAAAGGGACTCAACTAGCAGTAAGTTCAGATGATTGTGACTATAGGGACAAGGGCTTATTATGATGTGTTTGGAAATGACATTTGCCTGTTGCCAGGCAGAAGTGGCCTGATTGTACCTGTTGCCCAGAGCTTTGATACAATGGCGATGGGCACTATGGGAAACCTTAAGACAGAGAGAAACACACTGGAGTTGGCAGAAGCAATAGCAAAACCAGTCAGCAATAACCCATTTGAGCAGTCCCTCATTTGCTGGGGCTGGGGAGACAGGAATTTCCTGGTGAGCAGCACTAACAGCGAATTATAGGAAGGGATCTCAGGAGGTCATCTAATCCAACCTTCTGCTCAAAGCAGGACCAACCCCAGCTAAATCTTCCCAGCTAGGGATTTGTCAAGCCACACCTTAAAAACCTCTAAGGATGGAGATTCCACCCCCTCCCTAGGTAACCCATTCCAGTGCTTCACCACTCTCCTAGTGAAAAAGGTTTTCCTAATATCCAAGACCTCCTCTACTGCAACTTGAGACCATTGCTTCTAGTTCTGTCATCTACCACTGAGAACAGCCTAGCCCCATCCTCCCTGGAACCCCCTTTCAGGTAGTTAAAGGCTGCTATCAACTCCCCCTCATTCTTCTCGTCTGCACACTAAACAAGCCTAGATCCCTCAGCCTCTCCTCATAAGTCATGTGCTCCAGCCCCTTAATCATTTTTGTTGCCCTCCTCTGGACTCTCCAATTTGTCCACATCCTTTCGGTTGGGGGGTGGGGGGCACACGAGTTGACACAATACTACAAATGTGGCCTTACCAGTGCTGAATAGAGGGGAATAATCACTTCCCTGAATGAATCAGTGCTTCTTTGCAGGTAGGGCTCTGGTCTCTCTGGTCTCCAGGGGTGAAACCATCAAGTAATAACTCAGTAACAGCTGCATTTTTCTAACTTTTCCTGTGAGTTTACGTGGAATCATAGAAACTAGAGAGTAGAGCTGGGCACATTTTTTTTCAGATGCATAGTTCATTTGCTGAAAAATGCAGTTTCAGTCGAACCAAAACTATCTGCAAATTTGACTTGATAGTTTCAGCTGGGGAAAAGTTTTTCAGGGTCAGCTTTAGAAAACTGTGCCTCTGTCACCTAATCCCCCTGGATAACACTTAGCTCAGTGGTTTGGGCCTTACCCTAAGATGTGGTAAACTCAGGTTAGAATCCCCAGCCTGGAGCAGTGACCTGAATTCAGGTCTCTAACCACCAGCCCATAGGCTAGTTGGGGATGAATGTCTTTTAATCTCTCCCGATGAAGGTGTTGCACTTTGACCCAATGAATATTTACACATATCAAAGTAATGAGAGGGACTCGGCAGCCTGATGATTAAGGCAACCCTCTGAGTGGTAAGAGTTGTGGATTCAAATCCTTCCTCTGGCTGAGGTAAAGAAAATATTTTAATCCACGTCTCCTACCACAATCATCAAACTATAGAGTCATTCGCACACTCTTTCTCTTTGACCCAATCAGTCTTTATTTATGCAAAGTGGAACAACTTCAACAACTGAGACCAAAGGCTTTCTCACTCCTCAGCCCCTGTCTAGCCTAAAGCCTGGTGGTTAAGATACTTACCTGAGAGCAGGGCAGCTGAGTTTAAGTTTTGCTCCCCAGGTGGGATTCAAACTAGGGTTTCCCATGTCCCACCTAAGTGCTCTAATCATGGGGCTGAAAGTTATGACAGGGTGCATCCATGTTTTACTGATGGGAGGTGGATTTTGATGACATTTTCAGAAGCACACCACATATTTTCCTTGATATGAGTTTGCTGTCTGAACTGAAAACAACCCAGTTATTCACCCAGTTCTGCTCAGGACATAAGAGAGCTGTTAGGACATCTTCCTTCTCCCTGACCATACAGGGCTTTTCCCTAGTTTCTGTTTACTACACATGCTTCATCCAGTCTAATTGCTGAGCCTCTCATTGTAAACCTGTAAGCGGTCCCCAGTTCATTTGGTATTAATATGGTTGTGAACAGGCCAGCTCTGTCCCCTGGGCCCTGATTCGATAGGGGGTTGGCAAAGGGAATGTCTTTCTGCCCCTTCAGAACTCTGATGAGTTAGACAACTGGCAGAAATCCCAACTCTGACTTGCTGCCAGAGCTTTTCTCATTGGATGATGAGAATGCCACACCAGAAGAGAGTCTCATCCCTATCCAAATGGGGACAGGTGATTTGCCACAGACCACCTGGTCAGGTCTAAGCCAGTCAGCTGGGTTGGTTACCCTTGAAAAGGAGACTGCAAAGCTCTGAAGGCATTGTATGGAGAAGCCTGTAGGAAGAGATGATGATACAGGAGGCCCTCATGCAGTTTGAACTGAGGTTTGGGAGATGCAGCAACTGGGGTGTATATGGGTCAAGTTACAAGCTAGCCTGAAGGCAATTCAGCTGCATGGCCCAATGAGGGCCCAGGGGAGCACCTACTACAGAAGTTCAGGAGCTTACTAGATAAACAGCAGGAAACATGGCTTTCTTTGTATGCTTTCGATAGAAAATGATTGAGTAGCCAGCCCTTCCTTGCAGAAAGAGGGGGAGAGAAATAAGATAGAGATTTTGAAGCATTGTGTAGGGAAAAAAAATTATTGCCACAAGCTAACGGCCCCCATGTCCTTTCAGTCCAAACAACTTTGATTTTAGATTTAAAATAAACAATAATAAAGGGCCAGATTCTCCCCTGAGTTTGAGCTCCACTCTGTGTAAGCTATGTGGAGGGGGCTGTCAGGGTACTGGTTTCAGCTCCCTGAATCTGTGGTCTGGTCTGTGTTGTCCCTCAATCTATATTACCATTGCTTAGGGGCTGCAGTAAATGCCAGTATGATCTTAAAGAGAGCGTCTGCCAGCCAAAGTTCAGCAAAGTGGAGCTGAAAAGCCCCCTGTGCTCTTGGGGTTGCTACTGGAATACCAAGGCTTTACAGCAATGGGATTTCCCCCTCCCTCAGGGGAACTCTCCCCTGGCAAGGAATAGTTAGATTTCAGCCATTTTGGGCTGACAAAATAGTGCCAAAACACAGAACCTGATCCCTCTGCGGGATAGAATTATAGCGTTTAGGGACCACCAGATCCTCTAGTCTGATCCACCAGCGTTGCCCAGCACCCACAAACTAAACCCAACAACCGAAATTAGACCAAAATATTACAGCTCACAGGAGACTAAACTATTAAGTGCCCCATGTGAAAGCACAGAATGTGCCTTTCTGTAATAGGCTGCAGTAGTTCTCCCTCACAAAATGGCAGTTGCCCCTGCACACAGCATATGCCTCATAGAAATTTAAACTCAGAAAGCAACAATGCAATGGTTACATTATGATGGACTGTACGCATATTACTTCTATCTGGTACGGTGTAGAAACCCACACATACACATGTGCTTCTATATATCTTATTTCAGTCAATGTAGAATTTTAAAAGCAATTCATTAGTCACTGAATCAGCCCTAACACAATTTTCAAATATAGCCCTTTACGTGATATAGCTCATCTTCAAGTCTTCCGCCCAACGGAAACACATACTTTGTCTCTCGGCCTGTCATACTTTGATCCATTTTGCTTATCTTTCCCCCTTACTTAGCTTCTCAAATGAGGCTTCAGGTCCTCTTTTTGGCTGACTCACCCACTTTGAAATTAATTCGTTATTTTGGTAAATTCCACCTCTCAATGGGTGGGGCTCCTGTTACAAGTACAGCGGGAGAGGTTCAAATCTTGGCATGATTGCTCACTTCCCCTGGCCTCAGTTTCCTTTTAAAGAACGGCATAGTGCTTTCATTTATTTATTGGCTTTTATTGGGTGGGGGTTGAAGTGGACTTTCACAAACCAGAATACAGATAAGACAAACAACCAGAAAAAATGGTGAAGTAAATGTTCAAGGAATATTGGAGCCCTTTTCCTTACGGAAGGTCTTTATGGCCCCCGGGTCAGACATTAAAACATACAAACTCCTACATTTGTAACTATTGTGAAAAAGCTGTTGTTGTTCTTAAAACTAGTCATTGGAGTTGAAGGATAAATATTATTCAGTATCTTATTGAATAAAATATATTATATCACAGGTGATGGAGACAGATTGATTCAATAAATTCTTATACTGTTTTCTGAGGAAAAGTGGCAATAAAAATGCTGATCACTCGACACAGGGAGAATATTGAATGTCATTAACATGTTATTTCCTCTGTTCTGATATCACTGTCATGTTCTTCCCACTGTTCTAATCTCTACTGGTTGATTTTATTTTCTTTGCTTTGCTTGTCTGAATGAGAAAAATGGCAGTTTTTAGTGCTTTAAATTACCCACTACTTGAGAAATGATTACAGATAGGATGTAATATCCTAAAATACAGAAATTAAAACAAGGTTTGATATTTAGCAATATGATATGCCAATGCTTGAGTGGAATGCTCAAGAACTAGAAACAGTCATTATCTAATAGCCTATTACGACAAATTCACAGCCACCTTCGTACCAATGATAATAAGACATATAGTGCTTTTAATCAGTAGATCTCAAAGCACTTTCCAAAGGAGGTCAATATCATTATTCCCATTTTGTAAATGGAGAAACTGGGGCACAAAGAGGTGAAGTGACTAGCCAAGGAAACCCAGCAGGCCAGTGGCAGACAGGCATAGAACCCAGTCTCCTGAGTTTGTCATGTGCTCTAGCTACTAGGCCACACTCCTCTAGTATGATTTTAGTAGTCACTGTGCTGCACTCTGTGGCCATTCGGAACCTCATTGACACTGACAGTCAGAATTAGAAGAACTTTCCTTCTGTCTATTTTGGTTCTTCCACTGTAGTCACTGGGACTGTATTTCAGGTACATTGAAATTGCTCTTAGTGGGGGTCGTTTGTATGTAGAGATAGGCAGCATATATAACACTGGTTATCTTCAAATCTGTGACTACTGCAGTGACATCAGCACATCCATCCTCACTCTTCTGAGCTCCACCCTCTTAAAAAAAAAAAAAACTCTCAACTTCCAGAGAGAATGAGTTTGGCATGAAGTCACAGCACTGGAAAAGCTGGGCAAAGATTGTGTAGCAATAGTTGTGCAGGTAGCTCAAATCATCTAGTTACTAAACAGCACATGTTACCTGTAGATTATTTGGCGTAGTCAGGAAAGAATGTGTTGTTGGCATCAAATGGTAGCAATTAGAGATGGAAAGATATCTATGGTCATCCTGCCTATTCACTGGGTCCAACATATGATTGTTTCCTATAGTACTGCAGTGCTTTATCCAGAATTAGTTTTAAATGACTCCTGGAGTGGTCACTGCTTCCATTAGATGATCATACCATACATGGTTCTATTTCTTTGTCAGAACATTTTCAGCAACCAACTCCTAAGTTAATTCCATAGCTGTACTTTGTCCTTTTTTTTATCTTAGTACCTTTATTGAGGGTACGTTGTCTGGCATGAGAGACATATGTTGCCTACCAACTCTTGCTGAGCTGAATGGGACATTTTAAGAGTCTGAATAATAGATTTGTCCTTATTAGGATTATTGTACTATATGTAAATGTGGTTGAATTCTCACATAGCCTCAATGGTAATATTGATGGTTGGCAGAGAGCTTGAAAATGGAAGCGGGATACAGGACAGTGGAGATCTTTTAAAAAGTGCACCAGTGTTTGTCAGTTGTAATTCTTGTCTGTGTAATAGAGAGAGAGCGAGAGAGAAAGATTGTTTCTCCATATAGTACTTAAGACTGAAGTTAGCTGCCCCTTATAATTAAATTGCTGCTAACTTGCTCTGTGATTTTGGACAAGCCACTATGGACTTAATCCAATGCCCCTTTAGTTCAATGGAAATCTTTCAAGTAAATGGACATTGGATCAGCCCTTTAATTTGTTTGTGCTCCAGTTTGTTCATGTGTATAATGGGAATGATAGTCCACACTTTTGCAGAGTGTGTTGGAGATGCTCAGTTGACATTAGCCATGTAAGTGTCAATTATTATTATTTTACATGATGTTTCTCTCATTTTTGGAATGTCATATATCTATGCACAAACCAGAAAATGGATACAGTTATTTATAATATTTTTCTGATAATTAGGTTAAATTTTCAATTTCTTAACACGTGTGTTATAATATTTACAATTTTCCCACTTCCGGAAATACCTTTAGGTTGTTAAGGTGAATTTTGGTGTCATTCCACCTTCTTCTATAATACAGGCCAGGAACTGTGCCACTCAGTGAATTTAGTGACAGGGTAAAAAAAGATATTTGTACCACATCATTATTAACATGCAAGTGGTTCCCCTTTTTCTTAACGCATAAAGAATACAATTGAATTTTGCAAAGCAGGACTCTTAATCTCCATGATCAGATTCTTCACGGCAGGGAGGGGGTGGAAAACTTTCTCTCTCTCTCTCCATGGTGCATGGTCCCAGCTGTATGACTCTGTTCATGAATATGCATGAAATCAGATATGACATTGCCGTGCTCCCATTAATAATCTTGTCATCTGACTTGTGCAGCATAAAGCTTCAGCCCGTGGCTCCTCGTAGCAAATGCAGCCTGAAGGAAAAGAGGAGGGGGGAAAAAAGGCCTGGCCTGTTTTTTTTTTTTTTTTTTATTGGGATTAAGTGCTTGAAAATTTTGGCAGGGGGTTGCCAAGAGAGTAAGGGGAGGGAGGGGAAGAGAGAGAGAGACAGGGACAGGGAGACGAGAAATCCTCTATGAATGCTTTGGCTTGTTAGAAGCCCAAAGCAGTGGGTGTAATGGTATGCGAACTGACCTTGAATATAGCCACTGTGGGTTGCCCCAGCTTTTTTGTAAAAGAAGCATTTGCAGCAGAGGTTTGGATTTCAGGCTTTCCAGTCATCAATCATCTCAGCCTATTCTCCTCTTTGACAGCTCAGTACAAGGCCTGACATTTGACACCCAAGACCCCAGGACTTACGCACAGGCACAAGCTGAGGCCCTAGGGGAGGTGGGGGAGAAGGGAATGTGACAGGCTTTTTTTTTCTTTTTTTTTTTTTAAAGAAGCAGCAAAATAAAGAAGATACAAAACAAATTATAACTGTAATGGGAATTGATCTAGCAGGAGAGCATCACATTGAGTTCTGTTCTCCGCATTGTGATCTTCATGCTGATGAGGCTGCTTTAAAGAGCTGGGAGGGAGGAGGCAGGAAGGGGGAGGGAGCTGGGGCAAAAGTGTGAACCTGTTCAAAATGGTGCTGCTCCAATCTTCTGAGCCCAGCCCCATCGTGGTATGATCCTTTCTGCCAATGTGGAGGTTGCCGCTGTACAGAATTTTCAATGAGTTCTAATGCCACTTGCCCAGTAGCATTAGGAAATTAAAATTCAAGCCAGTTTCACCCAATGATTCTTTGAGATTCCCAGCATTGTTGGAGAATCTGGGGCAAGTGGCCAGACTGTGTTTTGAGGAAGCATGGGCTACATTTCAGGCAAACCTGGGCCAGTTCAAGTTGGGTGGAAAACATGCAAAATGTGGCTGTGTTACACTACATGTCAGATGCTGGGATTTGTTTGAATCTGAAACTCAATGTTAAACTTGAAGGGCATGAATTGAAAGCAGATAAATGGTTTGAAAAAACCTCTGCAAATTGAAACTGACAAGCTGTAGTTATAACATTTTACATACAGCTTTGTGGCCTGTTGTGATAGAAATAGCTCATCATATTTCTAATCCTGAAGAGCCCTTTAGTCCTTCAGCCCATCCGCTGGTTTTGGGTAGGAGTGGGGGAGGGGTTGGGTTCAAATTTAAATTTATAGTTAAATCTGCAATTTCTCCAACCTTCCTCACTTACTTCAGTCTAAGAACGAGAACGATGAATCGTCTGTAAACTTTATCGGCCATGAGCTAGATACAATATCAATTTCTTTTACAACTCTTATGAGGTCAGTCCTACCTTCTCATTCAGAAACACAGGAGGAGGTTCCTGGTTTACAAAGTGAATCTAAGATGGCCAGAGATTGCCACAAGAGAATTCCTCTCGCGTAGGGGAAATCTCCACCATCATAAAGCTGGTTTGCACCAGAAACACCCCCCCCCCCCGCACCAGTGTAAGGGGTGAGAGGATGTGGCATGTTGGAGAAAAGGATGGGAAAGAAAGTGGAGGCCAGGAGGCACTACACCCAAATGGCCACTGGTGTATGTTAAAGCTGCCCTGTGCATGTTTAACTTGTACCAAAGGCAGGCAACTGAGAATCATCCCTCTACACTGCATCCAGCATCAAGCCCAAATTGTATTGCCAGGCTGTGGGTTTCACTGGTGCAAGAGGTCATGTTAAATATTGTGGCAATCTCATCTGGGACGACTTTCCACAGAGAATAGTTCATATGAGAAATCTAGCCCTTTCTTTTCTTCATGAATTACCCACAAACAGGCTTTGATTTGTTATGCATTTATTTATATTCAAAATAATGAATATTTTATGCAAATACATTTTAGCCTCTCAATGCTCATGAACTATTTGCTGTGACCATGGCTTTGAGTCCATATTCAATATGTGTAATTCAATATTCACACTGATTGGTTACCTATGTCACATGGTTTTGCTCCTGCTCACTGGCTGGACAGCTGAACTGTTCATAAACAGGACGGGGGGACTGGCTAAGCCACTTCTGGAACAAGCTTTCACACAAACACTTACTGGCAAGAGTATTTGTCAGACTTTTGCTTTCCGTAAACAAAAGCCATCGCTCATCTGAATGTTCATGGAAAATAAAAGGGTCACAAATTATGTCAAAGTGAATTAGTGGCTTTTATTTGAATGTATATTTGTGAATACTGTTTTGCAGCTCTACTCAGAACCAATAATTACGTTTGTAGTTACACATAAGATAAGGACAAGCCAAGTTCATTCTTTGGGACATAAATTGGTTGCCTGCAGGGGTCAGGAAGAACATGTCCTCCCCCCACCCCATCTGATGAACAGAACTGGCTAAGTCCTTTGTGCATGTTGGGGGTTGCTTTTCTCTGAAGTGCAAGGATTAAGCCACTGCTGGAGGGAGGATACTGAACTTGATGGACCAATGGTCTGATTCAATATGGCAATTCCTCTGTTCCTATATTTTCAAATTGGCTCCTGTGCACACATACACAAATAGATGATTTTATCAGTTACTCTGCCATCTTACACACTTGCATATATCAGGGCAGAATCAAGCCTATTTACTGTGCAATTTGTATTTATATGTTTTTTCATATGAAGCAATTGAATAGTGTTCTTTTCTTTCCCCTCCCTATATTTAAATTGTTATGTGACTCTACTTCTTTAATAGACCAGTCTTGCATTCCTACCACTACTTTTAAGTAAGTTCATTCAATGTTACTTGCCTCTGCTATTTTTCCTGCCTTCTCATTTGGCAATCAAGGGTAAAGGGGAGGGTTAGAGGGTAAACATCTGTGTTTTGGAAAAGCTGATGCTTCCTTCATTTGGCAGCTTTCAGATCTCAGGAAAATCCCCCCTCCCTATATTGCAAATCTGACACTTGATATTTTTTCTGCATTAGAAATGAAGAATTTGCAATATTGGAAATGAAAAGCCTTAATCCAGTGGGAAATCCTTTGATCCATAAAATGAAAGAGTTTTGCTCATCTGTTAGCTTTTGCAACAGACTTAGTCTTAGTTTCGCGGCCACCTTCTGAGTGTGGTTATGTGCTGTGATGGCACCTTGCTCATTTTATTTCGGCAGATCAGTTTCACCAAATGTGACATTTTCAAGCTTCTGTCTTCAGGCCTTTTCAACTAAACTAAGAACTCTTTTCTCCTTAGCAAACCTTTTCCCAGCAGCCGGCTCAGGCACCACAATTTTGTGATGGTGCTCCAGCCCCTGCCATTCTCTCCTTTAATAATAAAGGGATGTGGTGGATTCCCAGAATCTCCATCATCTGAAGCCTTTCAATGAAGACGGAATATCTTTGCAAAAGAAGCACAAACAGAAGTTATGGGTTTGTTGCAGAAATCATTGTGCGAGGAAATCAGAATAAGTGACAATAATGGTCCCTTCCATGAATCTATTAATCTAATAAACTTCTAGGCTGGACCTCAGTACCATCATGTATTTCCCATTTATTTGTTTATGCTCTAACCTACACTGGTTTGGGGGTTGATGGCCCCAAACCCGACTCCTATTGAAGTCAATGGTAAAACTCCAGTTGAATTCAATGGTTCAGGATTTGACTCCCCATGAATGGCCAAAGATCAATTGTGGTTACAGTGCATAGCCATGAATGAGAAGTAGATTACACAAGTTGGAGCCTATTTATGATTTTGCATCCAAACCAGGAGAAACTTTATTTTCATTTGAGTTATTGAAGTTCATTTGCACCTCAAAGTCAAAGTGAAACTTTGGAGGGAGAAATGGATATGAAGGAGCAAGGATGAGCTGCACCGAAAGTGGTTATGAACTATAACTGTGTTCGAGATACCACACAGAGAACTGGTGAAAATAATAAGTAAACCAAAAGTAAAAATAAGGGAAATCGAATGGGGGTGAGGTTTTACAAAATGCAGAAATATTATATATGCATCTAGCAACAAGTTTAGAAGCAGTTATACACATAGATAATTTTTGTCTAATAGTTATTTAAGTCATGATAATAATTATAATGTATTATTTTAATTATCAGTTAGTTAAGTCCCAAAAGGTTTGTACAAGACACAAATAATAGAGTAATCTAGGCTCTAACACCTTATACTTTAAACAAATGTGGTTTTGTTATGCATAGTAGGCCATATAGATCTAAGGATATAGACTGGAGACCAAAAAGACAGAGAACAAATTGTTTATTTCTTTCCTTTTCTTTTCTATTGATTCACTGATTTTTTTCAGCCTAAAAAAGAATGATCATAACTTTATTATTATATACTCTTTTATTTATTTGTTATTGTTAAAGTACAGCCTAAGGACCCAATCAAAGATCAAGGCCCTAATGATCTAGGTGTTGTACAAACAGGTAGTGAGACAAGGGTTTCTAAATTACATCTGAAAATGCTGCAAAGTTTACATGAAAAAGGAAATGATAACTAATAGGAAAACAGACCAAAGTGACTTAGTTCTATCTCTCCCCTCCCACCCAAATGCAACAATCAGCCTAAGTGTGATACTGTCTTGCTCCATTCAAACTATCCATCCTTTTCCATCACGCATGGGTGGGCATTTCACAATGCTAAATAGGACAGTTTGGCTGCTCATATCTGTACCTGGGGGCCTACCAGATCTGAGAGCAAAACTAGTGCCTGCTCATTTGACTTGCACAGCTGCAAAGCTTCTAGCACAAACACAATTCAGCTGCTTCTGTGTGTGGGTTTATGTGACGGCATGTTACCGAGTTGAAGAAGTGTGTGTGCGTGTGGGGGGAAACAACAAACTCCCAGGATTTAGTAGAGTAAGCCACCCTCCCCTCGCCTGTGAGATTAAAGTAACGGATTTTCAAGTAGTTCTTCAGTGTGACTAATTTATATGGATATCAAGTATTCAGTTGGAGAATTAAAAAAGAAAAAAGTAGCCAGGGGAAAATATGATGCTCTCTAAGTCCCAGTGGTATGCCACATTCATTTTACTAGAGAGTTTATTCTTTAGTACTTTCATGGATTGACATGAGGGAGGAATTCACATGTCAGGACAGATAAAATCTCCCTCCTGCCAAAGGAGTCTATTCAGACATGCATGTTAGTAGGTTGATAACTTATTCTGTATTGCAGAGGACTCAAAGATAGACATTTCTCCTTTTATCTCCATCTCTGTGCTCCCTGCATACTAAAGATATGGGGAAACTGCAAGATACATCTTAACTAGCCCTCTCAGAGAGAAGAGACTTTTCCTAGACCATGCCAAGAGATGAAAACTTTTAAAGGAATAAGATGTCACACTGCCTAATAGCAAATACGTTAGCAATGTTTATGCGCATAATTTTAACCCAGTGTATATATGTTAAAAAAATACAGATGCTGGACTTTACAATAGTTTTTGCCAAGTAAAATGAAAAATATTTCAAGACTGTTGTTTCATGTTACTCTGCTGGAGGGATAGAAAATAGATTGAGAAAAAAAGGAAACATGATAATAATAATACCTGGAACTTTTCATCTTCAAAACATTTTCTGAATATGAATAAATCCTCAAAGCTTCTCTGGGAGATAAGTATTATTATCCCCATTCTGAAGAAAGGTAAACTGAGAAAAGGAGCCTAATTATTTGGCCAGAACCACAGAAAAAAATCTTTATCAGAATTGGGATTAGAACTCAGGAATTCATAATCTTATGCTTGGACTAGTAAACCATGCCTCAGCTGGTCATCTGTACTGTGAATATTTTTGACATTATATCTGAATTTGGTCAGTATTGGTAAACCAAATCAGATAAAGCAAGAACTGCTCTGAACTTTCTTTCATCATTTAATGTAAACCCAAAACAAACCTTATCCATGCAATCATTTAAAAACAATTAATCTAATCAGTTTTTGATTAAAGCAATTTAAAAACTGTGTGTGTGTGTGTGTGTGTATATATATATATGTATATTTTTTTTTTTAAAGTGTGTGTTTGTGTAAACAATATAAACTTTTGTATGACTTTGAATTTTAGGGCCCAATTTCCAGTTAGCACAAACTGGTGTAGCTACACTGATGTCAATTGACTAAATCTCTTTTACAACAGCTCAATAGCTGACCCATATATTCTAGTGAGCACCAAAACTGCAATGCCAAAATATGATGTAAACAGACTGTCCCTGAGTTATCTCTGGCCTCACTAAAAACAGAAACTAGCAAGAAATTTGGTGAGGAAACCCTATTTCTCCAAGATGTTCAGCCTACCCATGAGTGTCAAATAGATTTTAGGTAAGAATGTGAATTTATTCAAACCCTGTTACTAATATTTACCATAGTTACTCATCCTGAATCACACGTCTCAGTTTTTGGATCATGTCACTTCAGAAGTCCCCTAGACAGAATTGTTTTCTTTTGAAGTCAATGAAAAGACTTTCCTTGACTTCAGTGGGCCTGGAAAGAGGCCTGAGTTAAAAAGACCAATCCAAAAGTGTAAACAGACAGACAGATTTATGGACAGGGGTAGCATGTTGATTGCACCATGTTCGTCTTCCCCATTAATTATTAAGCTGATGATATCACGATGAATAATTTTGTTTGAAATAGGTTCCGATATTCATATGAGTTACCCTACACTCATACCCCTTTGGCTGTTAGTTATTATGGGTATAGCACCTAATCTGAGAGATGTTCTACAGAAAACATGGTCAACAATATCCCATGTATGTGTAATTTACAAACAATGGATGGGAACAGGGATACAGTGGAATGTAGCATGAAGGACCATTAAAGTAGATCATGTATCTTGTCAGTTCCATAATTGTTTTGTTTCTGAGTTTGCTTTGTTATTTGTTGTTCTTGCGATTATTGGACATCTGATCAAATAACACTTCCTGTAGAGTAAGGATTGTGCCTTTATAAATAGGGCTTCTGATTTTAGGTTTTAACAAATATACACAGATAGAACATCCATGAAAAGAAATCAGTGTTTTTCCAGAAATGGTTACTCAGTTTGTGTTGACTTCACCCCTTTCCCGATGCAGTTTGTTAATATAGGCAATGTCCTTGCTCTCTGGCTTGTATCTAAGGGTTTGTCTATATGGAACAGTAATGTGGACTACAGGTGTGTGATTTCTAAAATGCAATAACATGTTGCACATTAATTGGTCAGTGTAGACTTTGCTAATGTGCATTAAAGGTTCCCTAGTGTGCTTTAAAGTAGTGCTGTTTGAACAGCATTATGTTAAAGCACACTAGAGAACAAATGCACTAAAATGCTAAACCACGGGTTCAATAACAAGGATGCAAAGCTTAAACTAACATATAAATCACTGTTTATATATAAAATAAAAATTAAAGTAGATCCTATTTGGGCAAGAATTTTGGGAAATATCCCCAACAATCTTCTCATTACAGTATCAAAGAGAGAACATGACCCTTATACCCCGATTTCTGAACATCTTCATAGAACTCAAAAGTTAGTAAAAATACACACACACCCCCAGTTGACGTTAATAAACTCCCCAGAACAGAAGGTCTATTTATAAACTTTTTGGAAGGAAGGACTTCAAGGAGGAGACATTGAAAGCATCATTTCAGGTTAAAATTTTTCTGTTTCTTGGTCTTCTTTTGATTTACAACCATTTCCCATTGGGGAGGACTTTCCTACCTTAATTCAGCAAATACAGGGAACAGTTTTATTCTTACTGAGCACACGTGCTTTGTGTCCCTCATGAACTTGGATTATTCTTTAGCCATGAGACCTTGCTGCCCATTGGCTAGCTGCACAATAAAACAAAACAAAACAAAATGCCATGCTTGTTCCCCTACGATATTGATAGGAGATTTGTAAAATAATTTTGATCTTGGATCAGAGTCTCCCATTAAACAGTTTAACTTGACTTGACCACAGTAATTTTAGAAAGCTGACCCTTGTCCCTTGCAATTTACACATTTTTTAGTCTAATTTAGCAGAATTTCCCTCCTCTGGAGGTGGGAGGAGAACATTCCATTATTTCCAGATGTTTACGTACCGTCGTAGGCACTTGTGGCAAATGAAGACATTTCAAAGTCACACAATATGACTTATGAATTTTGACTGGTCAAGAGAGCTTTATTGAAATCCCTGAGTGAGCATGTCATCTCACTAACTCAGGAGTCATTTTAAAAAAAAAATCTAAAGTAAATGCATTTTATAGAGATGCTTAAAACTTCTAAATATAAATTTAAAATATTTATATGTGGACTGCAATGGAACAGAAGTTACGACCTCATATGTGAATGTCTAGGATTTTTTTTTTTTTAACTCTGCCAACCCACCTGGAATGACTTTTGCTTTCAGCTTTACCTCAAGATGTACCCAGGTTAGCTTCTAGTGACTTATGACTCCATCAGTCTGCACGAAATGTGCTCTACTTCTTCAAGGGAAGTAGTTCATCTTCTATATGACTGCACCTCCATCTCTTCTAAAGTTCAAAGAACCCAGGACAATTGCTTATTGGAACTGGCTTTCCAGTAAGTACAGGAGATGTTACCATTGCTTTCCCATGTGAATGAAGACTCTCTGGTGAACTTTGATAGCAGCATCTTGTGCATAAACTTTCAGGGTAATTCATTCCCTGTCGAACTAGAAAAGCATGTGATAATGGTGATGAAATATCAGATGAGATTGCTCAGTGCTTTGAACCATAAATGGATCAATTTAGAATCCCCTTTTACCGTCAAAGGATTTTAGTTTTTACAATCCATTTCCCATGAACTACCAACGCTTCCCCATCCAGCAGACAGTTTACCTGCAGCTATTTTGACTTATGTTTATCTTCATTAAGTGGAATAATGTCAGTCAGAACCAGGAAAGCCTTCGAGTAACCATGCACGGGAAGCATGCCAAGTGTGCAGCACTCACTAGACAAAATTGGCCTTATTGACCTTGTCCTTGCCTTTCTTTGAGCTAGAAATCCCTGAAAGATCATCGTCCTCCATTGCACTTAGGTAGCACCTTTTATCCAAAGACCTCAGAACATTTTCCAAACACTAATTAGACCTCATCAGCCTCATGAGGTAGATAAGTGTTATTGTAATACTCATTTTACAGATGGACAAATTACAAGGCACACAGAGGTATCATCATGAAGACTTTCTGTAGCTCACACGGCGAGTCAGAAGTAGAACTGGGAATAAAATTTAAAAAAAGAGTTCTGACTACCACTTCAGTGTTTCTCAACTTTTTTGATACCAGAGACAGACTTTCAGCCTTTTCCTAAACTGTCAGGGAGGTCTCAGGGACTGGTGGTGGTCCACGGATCGGTCATGGAGAAACACTGCTCTAGTTTCGTCCTCTACCAAGTGATGAATGCCTATATATTACTCATGAAAACTGATTGAATTACTCATTTTGCCAAGAATTTATTTGATGAATGTATCCATTTTTTCCCCATCATCATATAGAGCTAACTTGTTTTGGAATGTATTCTCTATTAGTAATTATTTGGATGATTTATGTGAACAAATTTCAGCCTACAGGTTGTTCATGAGCTATTTGATTGTAACTGGTCAATGATTGGAGACCTAGATCACATAGTGTTATTTCGGCTTCTTGGTTGAACAACTAACCCTTTTTTATGTGGCAGAAGAGTGGCTACTGAATATCTAATCCATGCAAGACACCTTTGATTGAAGGCAAATACAGGCATTCCTGCAAAGACCAGTTAATCCCCAAACATTCATACAAACAAAACCTGTTTGCACACAAGTTTGTGTAAAACAAATAATAAGGTGGCATGAACGTGGATGGAATGAACTGCTGTTCTGAATTCAAATGAATGTTCAGAAATGCTGTTTTGCGGTACTGACCCAGTTCTACCGCTTGTGCAGGCAGTAGGTGATGGCTAATGGACTTCGGGAGAGCAAAGAAAAGAGTCACTGTCATTCAAAACTGTTTTCACAGGTTTGATATATTACTATCCCCAGATTCATTTACTATAGTGGGGCATCTCCCTATGCATAGTAGGGCAACACCCTCTTTTTTTATTTGCAGCTGCATTGCTTACAACCCTATTAGTTTGTCTTCCTCTGCGGATGCTTCAGTAAAGACAGCAAGAGGATTGTGATATTGTCATTGAAAGCATTTGTCCAGACGGCCTCAATAGGTCATGCCCTGCCTGAACCCTGAATCCATGGGCCTACAAACGGCATCATATGGTTAATGTTTAAGCCAGCTCATCAAGTGTTTAATAAAGCAGAGACTGGGCAATGAGGAGAGCAGGGTATGAATGCCATTCTCCCGACCTAGTGGCTTAGTTTGTTAACCCTTTGTAGCATGGCAGGAATAAACCCATTAAATGTAGCCTTGATTTATATAGCTTAACACTATATAATATATATATATTATATAATATATATATAATAATCTATAATATATATATATTAAACACTGCCACCACCACGTCCCAAATATCAAACTATAGGCATAAGTCACTACTTTGTTACTTCAGGTTTATCCTGAATTATATTAATTTCACAGAGGCAGTGTGGGCCAGTGGGTAGGGCACTGGCCTGGGATTTAGGAGATTTTGGGACTTGGTCCTGCCACTGACTTGCTGGTGACCTTTCATGTCCTTCACCCTCTTTTCCATCCTTCATCTGTAGGCACCCTTTACTAGAGGGGTTTCTGAACTCAATTGGGACTGTTCCATTTGGGAAGATCCTGTGTACTGCAATCCTACCTGGGATACTACAATTCCCATGATGCTTTGGGGAAGAGGAAGAGTCTTTGGCCTGTCTTGTCTATTCACTCTACATCTACACTATGAGCCAGGGGTGCGATTCTCCTGCTCGGGTACACATACTCACAGTAGCTCAATGAGAGCTAGCATGAGTGTACATGGTGGTGGGTAGCAAGGGTAACAGCAACTAACACACAGCTGAGCCAGGTGCAAACCTGCCTGAAAACCGTGGGTACATACTCAGCACAGCTCAGCCACGCCTCTGCTGATGCTACTCTGTGCTATTGCAGCTACACAGCTATTTATACTCATGCTAGCTCCCATCACCCTACTGCAAGCATGTGTATATGAGCAGGGGAACTCACGCCTCTAGCTCATAGTGTAGACACAGCCCAAGAGACTAAGCTCTTTGGGACAAGGCTTGTCTTTCCCAGCGTATCTGTATAGTGCCTAGTGCAATGGGACACCTGATCTTAAGCTGGGGCATGTAAGTACGAATAATAATAATTCAGTGGAGCTACACTGACATAAAACTGGAACAATGTACTGGTGAATCAAACCCCACCTTTTTTTTTATTACAGTGCTCAAAACTGCTTTTTTATTTTTACCCTTCACACACAGTTACATTTTTAGCCATTCCTCAAGCAGAGAAGCCAATGGGTTTTTTTATTAATTCTTTCCAAAATCGCAACAGGTACATTAGTAACTTGAGGCTCTGTGGAGTTTTACATTTAAAATGAAAGGTTTTTTTAAATGAACCCATTAAAAAAAAACCAACACACTAATAACATGAAAAACAGTCACCAAACAGCTGTATTTCTGGTTACAGCAACACATCTCCAGATCTTGCCTTCTTTTAAACAGGTGCAAACTCCTTTTTTCATATATTTATTTAAAAAGCATGCCAATATATCTGAAATCAGCACCCGGTGAATGTTGATGCACCAGTTTGCATAATTGACTTAGCTGAAAAATAAACAGTGGGTGGTTATTTTAGCAGCAAACTGATTGATATCTACTCATTTCTAACTTTATCTGAGTACCACACAGGCAGACAAGTATGAATTCCTGATAGCATGGACACAAATGTTATCAGTAGTCTGTAGCATTAGGGGACAAGTCTGGTTTGGTGTCACTGTCACTTCTTGAGTCAGAAGAATGAAATCTTAGCCTCTGATGAAAGTGGAAGCTCAAACTCCTATTGACATCTGGGTCCCTGGTAACTTTTGTAAGAACACATCAGACCTACTATATTTTATGAAAAACTACAATATTATTTATTTATTTATTTCTAAAAAACAATGAGATCTTGGAACGTTGTAATGTTCACAGTAGAGGAGATTATAAAGCTGGTCACTGAGGTCTGGATGAGAGCATTGCTGATAATACAGATGCTCCATTTGTCTGGAAAAAAAAATCCCACTAGCAGGTAGCTATCATGATGGAAAATGTTAAGTAGGCTTTGCTGACACTCTTGCAGGATAGGGCAAAATTTCAACAACCACAAAAAAGAGATGAAAAATGGCATTCCATCAAAACTAAACATTTTTGCTGAAAAACATTAATGTTGAGGGGGATTGACACAAAAACGAAACCTGAAAACTGAAAAATATTCAATTTTTTGTGATCATTTTCACTAAATAGTTTTGTTTTTCATCCAAAAAAAAAAAAAAAGCCACAAGTTTTCATGGAAATGTCATCAACAAGAGGCCCTAGAGGAAATGAAGTTTTTCTAAATTTCCCACCAAAAAGACTTTTTTTTTGACCAGCCAATTCTACTCTTCACCTTACCTGGAAATAAGCAAAGTGGGTGTGTCTTTCTCGAGAGGACCTAGGGTCAGCGGACCTGCTAAAGTACTATGAAGGAGACTTCAAGAGTGCTGTTGAGAATTCAATCCTAAATAGACGATGCTCTCCATCCACAAATCTCAATTCCTATTTTCCAACAAAGGGTCGTCTTTCTTTCTTTTACAAACTACTGTGAAATTTCCAGAATTATGCCTGTGAAAACATTTAGTACCACCTTTTTATTTTAGTTGGGTTATGAACTAATATATCTTTTTGAATGAATAATTTGCAAGTTTTGCATTAAAGATTTTCTATCACATATTTCAGAAGTTAATATTTATTTTTGCTAATTTAGTACAAAGGTTACTCCTCCGGAACTATTTTTTGAGTTCGTATCCATCATATACGAGTGTTATATGATTACAGATTTTTGCCACTAAGATAAAAGTGTCTTAGTATAGGGTTTTTATGCTACAGGTATCCTTTATTACAATAAGTTTTTTATATTATATCATTAAAAAGAATATAACAAAAAGCAATGACAAAATATAGATTTTTCATGACTTTGGCCTAGAAGAATTCTGACATAAAAATAGTAAATCACAAATAGAAAGCATTTAAGATGTTAAGAGGACCCATCTGATTAATAAGACTTGATTTAAATGAACATAGACATGAAAGTACATTTTGTACATTTAAAAATATCCTTCTCCATGTTATGATTATGAACACTAAAAGAAGGATCACAAGTGATAGTGATGAAAATTTGTCTCTTTTACAATCATGTTCACTGAAGAAGTCACCCTCATGATTATGCTTGCTAACTGCAGATGTCACAAATCATCTAGACAATGGGGCCACTACTTATTTTTTGTTCAAAGAGAATGATTCCTGTTATATTATACTCGGGTTCTTATACACTCATCACTGTAGTGCATTCCAGTAGTGGATTAAGCAACATGATTATGCAGCCTTTCCTTGGCACCACAAATTTTGAGATTCTTAATTGTCTTTTTTATAAGAGACATACCTCTCAGACCTGTTTGTTGTTTTGTCTGCCAGTTGATGGCCAGGCACTCAAGTTGATGTACACTAAAATAGAGTCACCCACTCAGTACCTAGACTCACTGTGTGTGCCTCACATATATTTTAAATTAGAATGGATCCATCAGCACAGAATATACTTGGGAACAATCCTGCATTGGTTGATTTAATAGTGCTTTTCCAAGGCTATAGTCTGTAATGCAGCAGCCTTACCCTAAAAAGGTTCTCTCACAGTCTTTTGCAACAGGTAAGCCAAAATGTATGGTAGCATTGGTTGAGTCAGGAAGAGCTATGGAAAGCTTGTCTGAACTAGAAGACACTCTTGAGATATCTTAAGAGTATGATGAGGACTGATCCTTTAAACTTCATGTGATCAAGTCTTCCACTAATTTCCATGAGAGTTCTGCCTAATGAAAGATTGCATGATGGTCTTCCAGATACATCTATGTTCTAAACCTCTCTCAAGCCCATGGAGATGTGGTATGCTATTCTAGTTCCGGATCAATCCAGGGAGTGAGTTGGATCTTAGCAGGAAATGGTAGAGAGGCATTTGGTGCAGGAAGATGCTAATGAAGTGCTAGCTTTGTGAATACAATAATAATTATTTGGAGTTAAAAATGCTAAAGACCACACTTATAAAATTTCTAATTCAATTATTTCCTTTCTAGGTCCAAAGTTGCCAAAACATGTCCCTGGTAACAAAATATGAAATATTTTAGAGGCTTTGAGTTCAGCTTGAACTTCAAGACCTTGTCTATCAAACAAGTAGCTAAGCTATCTTTTCCCTCCATCAACCAACATCCTTATAAAATACTTGAATTTTTGTCTGGGGGTTTTTGGATGCTTTGCTTTTTAATTGGTTATTTCTGTAGCGATATTATTTAATCTGTCTTCATAACATTTTCCGAAATGCTGGAAAATGATTTGAAGATAACCAGTCCCATTGAAAATTATATGAATAATTAGTGATATGCTCAGTCAACGAGTATTGCACCCACGAGAGTTGAGTTTGTCACTTTGCAATCTGAATAAGGGGCAATGTTCAACCTCAGTGGAGAAGAGGAAGACCAGGAGAAGACCAGGGAGGGAATTGTGACTTTGTCACACAATGGACAGAGAAGGACGGAGGAAGCCATATGAAAAAAAAGGAAATTTTAAAATAAATTTTAAATGCATTTTTAGATAAATTTCCTCCCAAAGTGTCCTTTTTCCAAAACCAAAAATTTTTTGAAAAGTTTTGGTTTTGGAAAAAGGACACTGTGAGTGGAAAAAATGTTTGAAAATGTTGACCAAATGTACCATATGGAATGGTTCTGTTGTCTCTTTCCTTTCTCCTACTCATGCTTTGCTCCCTAGACAAAGAGGGTCTCATACGTTAATAAATGACATTTAAAAAAAAAAGTCACTTCTCCGCAAATGGCGGTTCATTCGATTAAGACTTAGTGTAAATAATCAGCATGGAAAACACCAATCATCTTTCAGGGGCTCCTGGATTTAGGGGTAATAACTCTGCTCATGTTTTGTAGATCTCCTCTGGGAAGGGAGGAAAGGAGAATGTGTCTTGATTTACACTGGCCTATTTATCAGATCTGCCAGCTTCTCTGCCTCTGTCCACTTCACTACCATCAGATGCTGTGAGACAAGCATATGGTGTTTACTGCTCTGACTGACATCTCTCTAGTTTTTCAGCTCCTCGAGAGAATCCTCCCTTGCCAAGTCAATTTGAAAGGGCTTGGATCTTTCCATGGCCCTTTGGTTCAGATCCAGAATATTCCTCATATTCTCTTGGCAAATATCAATGGAGGACAACTTATTTTTTCCCCCTGCATAATTGATGTGTCACTAAGGGAAACTCAAGTCCAAGGAATTGTCTGACCCTGTCTGTATGCATTTTTCTTTCTGTACCTTACTCACCAACTGCCACGTATCTTCCAAGGTCTATATGTACAACTCCCACTGTTGTCCGTTTAGTTGTTAGTGTGAGTGGGGCATTGAAATGTGGTTTGGTCCTGGTAGCAAAGCTTTGGCAAAGAGCTGTTAATGGGCCCTAGCACCACCAATGCAGCTGATTAAGATAGAAATGAAGAGGAAATGCCTAGTGCAGGACTTGAGCTTGTAGGTGGTGAATTTCAAATGTAGCTGGGTTTGGGAGGGAATTCCCCAGGGAAACCTTATCCAGATTACAGATATCATTTGGAAGCATTTCAGTATCAAACTTAAAAATGAACTCCTGCTCCTACTCTATCAGGTCAAATGCCTTGGCCTGCCCTTTCTGTGTGTAACTCACAGGAAAGGATACTGCCGGGTAGTACACATTCCCTGTCTATACCTCACCTCTTTGGTTTCCTTCTTATTTCATCTGTTTATCTTCTCTCTACTAACCATTCCTGTTTAAGGCCCAGCAAGTCTTAAACCCAGAGTTGCAAGGCAGCAAACACCTCCACACTGCCACCCTCTGGCAACTATAACCAGCTTGCGCTCCCCTACCCATGACCCACTGCAGACATAGATCACAGGAAGTGCTGCCTCCAAGGGTTTGACAGACGGCTGCTTCATGGCACTTGACTGGCTCCCAGCCCTATATAAACCCAAGGGACATTCCAGAAAGTGTCCAGGTGACAATCTGGCTCACTGGGTAGCTGTCATTTTCACTTTGCAATTTCTGTTCCTGAACTCCTCGTATTGATCTTTGCTCTGACTTGGATCTTGACCCTTGTCTGAACCTCAGCACAGCCACATGGATCCTGAGACCCGGGACTGACCCTTGGCCTGATCCCCAGCCTGCCTCCAGCTCTGTCCTTCAGTTTGACCTTTGGCCTGACTATTGACCCTGATATTGACCCCAAACCATGGTGGCCATTCCTTCTTCCTGAGCTTCTGCCACTGGCCCCACCTACTCTTTGCCCAGGATCCTGTCATGCTGCTTCTTTGCCCAGCTTACTTTACTTTCTTCTCCGCTCATTAGTTCTCTTCTTCCCTTTGCCATGCTCTCAATCTAATCCTTTTCCTGTTCCCATTGTCCATCTGTTTTCTTATTTTCCCCATTCTTTGTTTTTCTATTTTCCTTTCCTCTTTCTTTTCTTCAACTTTTTTTCAAAACTCAAACTCTATCTCAAGATTCTTTTCCTTGACATATAATTTGTATTCTTCTTTCTAAGGAGATTCAAGGCTTGAACCTCCCTTCCCAAGGCTTGAAATTGACCCCATTAGATTTTGCTATACCTCTACCATGTTCCCTGTAGGTCATCTCGCTTTCTGTAGTTTACTGCTATTTATATTTGGGGCCTAATAATGCTCTTGCTCAGAGCAGTTTTTACCCTCTATGTGACTCCACAGACTTCAATAAAGTCACTCCAGAATTACATCAGTGGGAGGACAGACTCAAGCCCAGTGATTACAACTGGCTGGGAAATGATACTTTCACATAGTGAATGAATTAGTAAAATACATTGTATTGTATTTAGTTAACTAGGCCTAGTAAAATGTATCTTACTATAAGTTCAGAGAGGGGATCAAGTTTGAAGGGGATCTAAATCCATAGTTCCTGCATATCAGAGGCATTTGGATAAATTTTTTGGTTAAAATCTGCTTTTAAAATTGTCATCTTCAGTGCACAGAGCATGTTATCCTAAGTAATCTGAGTTTCAAACTAATGGGGATGAATAGATTTAAGGTGGGATAGCAGTAACGAGGCAGTATATTCCAGCAGATCAATTAACTTCTTTCTACTGTGGTTTATTAAAATAATAGATTTGCATCATACTGCAAACTGATGTGTCAATTTTCTTCCAACTACTGGAGTTCCCTATCCATGGAACAGATACAGTTTACTCAGAACATTTTAGCAAAATGAATGAATTCTACTTATGGGGATAAATTCTCAGCTGTACTCATTGACCATTGGGAGACAATGGGTGGGAGGGGGAAGGAATTGGAAGAGCCAGATGTGACTTCATGATCCTGGACTCAATCCTAGCAGGAGTGTTTGGAAATGTAGGACAATACTACAGGATATTAATGGAAAACAAATGTTGAACTCACAAATAGTAGTAATTTGCATGAGAATTCAAGAATTATGCCCTTCCAATTGGGGATCAGAAATAATAACGTGACCTGTGTGATTAGTTTGGATTGGACACACTTCTCAAATTCTGCATCACAAAGAACTGTTCATGCGTGATCAGCAGGTGAAGAATAGCTTGTAGAAAGTTATTCGGTCAATGATTTTGAATAATGGATAAACTCAAGAAAATCCTCAGCCCCTGGTGGACAACTCACAAGCAGAAAAGCAGGTGACATATGTCAGATAAATTATCCACTCAGCTGTGGTAACTGTTCTCTTACGGAGCCTGATCCAAAGCTCACTGACTTTGGCAAAAAGATTCCCACTAACTCAGTGGGTTTGGATCAGGCACATTGCTCTTTGAGGCACCCGAACATTTGCCAGTCTTTGAGGCCCACTACGGGTGGCAGTTTGCACCCTTCACTACTTTCTCAGTTGAGTGAAAATCTTTTTTTAAACAGGAATGTTTTAGCACTGACGGGATCTTTAGTGTTCACCGGCCATGAATCCAGATCCATATTTCACTGCAAGCTCTGATGCTGTGTTGGGATTTCCCAAATCTGCGATGTATGAAAGTATTCAGATGGTAAAGCATTATTCAGGGGTTTCCCAATTAGTCCCGCTGTAGCTGTTTGTAGGAATAAATAGCAGGGGTAGGGGAGGTGGTGTGTTTTCCTTTTCTAAGCAAGTTTTTCGTATCCTTGGGGTGATGGAGGTACAGATTACAACATAAATCCATGAATTTAGGATTTGTTATGGCACAGGTCCCAACTCAGCCAGACCCAGAGAGGGTTAAGAAAATTAATTTCGGCCTTGACAGGGATATTTGGCAAATGAGTGGTTCTGTTGTGCTTCACGCAGCATAGTTATTTATTATTCTTATAGATCCAGCACAGCAGCTACTGGGTGAGCTGGGCTAACATATTAACTTCTGTATCCAGCTGGGCACAGATTTGCATCCTGCTGCCACTGGTGAGTGTGTGATCCAAGCTTGTTTGCTGGATACGGTGTAGTTCTCACACCCAGCCAAGCTGTAGCTGACTGGGGGATGCTTACCCTCTCAAGGATAGAAATGGCAGCTGCCTTAGGCAATAATACACTGGTCTTGCAAGATCTGCACTCCGTCACAAAATACACTGAACTGCTCTCTCCCCAGATGCCTGTGGTGCCACCCCATCCTGGTTTCGCTCCACGAATCACTTGCTGGAAAAGCACTAGTGAGGCTAGGGGTGAAGTCAACCCATATTTTATACAATTAGTTTATTATTACAGCTTTTAAAATCTCATACAAATCAATATCCTCCCATTCCAAAAGCACTTCGCCTTCTTTCTTCCCTTACTCTGAAAATAGCGAGCCCTCAGTCCCCACACACGACAGCCTCCTTCCAAAAAGGAGTGGAGGGGGGAAAGGGGAAAGAATTTGAGATTGTTTTCTCCTTCATTAAATACTTTCTAAAAGCAGAACGAAACCAGGATGACAACACTAAAAAACAAACAAACAAACAAAAAGGCAGGGAAAACTTCTAACTTCCATTGAAATTGCTCTCACCCCCGTCACTTAGCAGAATCCATTAAGAGTGATGGTGCATGATAATAATACATTCAAATGCAGAGGAAAACTTTAAGAGCCTCCACTTTTTTAATAGGAAGGTGAATTGCTATTTGTTCAGGGTGTTTTCATTCAGTTAGGCCCTTTTGTTGTTGTAGACGTGTACCGACACCAGACAAAAGGGGACACTGCAGCTTTAGAGCTTTCGGGACTGGGAGCTGAGGAGGAAAGGAGAGAAGAGCATGATTGATGGAGTTCTGGTTGGCTTATAAAGGGCAGCCGGGAGTGCAGGGAAATAATCAGGGAAAAGGGCGTCCCGTACTGGCTCTCTCAGAGGGGAGAAATGAATCCTGCACCTCTGCATTATTAAGTTGTCAGGCGGGCTGATGATGAAAATCTGAAGGTCAGGCATAACAAGAAGCACCTTATGGGGGGGATCATGACCTTTCTGGAAGTGCTACACTCATGTTTATCTGCACCTAACCCTTATCCACAATTCTTCATTTGATAAGAACATTGGAAGATGGGGGAGGAGGGCAACAGGAGAGGGAAGGCCTCATCATATGTATAAGCAGTGTGTGAAATTAGGCTTCCTGTGAAACTGATTGCGGATGCTCAATTCACAGTGAAAGATAATAAACCAAAAGGACACACGAGGGATGCAGGCAGAAATTGTTCGCTACAGTGGAACTCAATAAAGGGAACAAGAGCTTTCCTAAATGACAAATTTGGTACAGCAGTGCTAAAATCAGGATTCTCCCTGGAATCACTGCAGCAATTCACTCTCAGCACTACCACTTTTTATTTACTTTTGGAAGTTCTAATAATGTTAGAGGAGGGTGGTTGGTTAGTTGGGAATTTTTTTGTTGTTTTGTTTTGGGGGCAATGTTAATTCTTTAACTGCTTTCTTTAAACCAAGGAATCAAGGTGAAAGGCAATCAAATGGCAAATTCCAAATGATTTTTCTTTTTTAGTTTCCAAATCAGAAATGATGATAGATATAAATATAATCCAGGTTTAGAAACCTGTCCTGTGTGTGCCATATTGACTGCTTAAATAAAGGTTGTGACCCCCTACACACGTACATTGCAATCAAATAATGCATGTGCTAACACACACAGACTACAATCAAAAGGATATAATGCACAGCACAAATATGTGTGCTAACGATGACAATAAAAATGAAAATCTTCTAAACATAACTCGAATCTCATTATTCTCAAGCCATTTTGCTAATCACCTTAACTTTTTTTTCTTTTGAATTTACAATGTCCTGATTTTATTTTTCAAACCTAGTATGTATTTAAAACATGATAAAATACACTTGTGCAACAGTGAAGACTTCATGGTTAGTTTAATATACTCAACTTCCAATCAGAAACCTTTAAATTAACAATACAATATATCAAGAATACTGCCATGGAGACGAATGCACCTTTATCAAAAGCAATGCTAAGGAAAATTATGTCCAATAATGAAAAGGCATATAACCTTCCAAAATATTAACTGAAAGTAGATTACAATCCTGTAATCCTTGTACACACAAGTAGTCCCATTAGCCCTGATTTCCCATACACAGGTTTTACAGCAATGGACAGTAACTCCATTGACTAAAATAGATTTACTAATATACACTGATATAGGTGAGATCAGAACCAGTACTGATGGGACTTTTTATTTAAGGATTAACAGATAATCAGAAAAGGAAATTTAATATACAAATTCATGAATCCTTCTATTAGATGAAAAATATGGACCTGGAACCCATCAACTGCGTTTAAAATGACTCTTTCACAAGGAGGTGACATTGCAGATCTGTGGTGTTGTTGATACAGCACATAATGAACCTTCTGTAATATATAAAAATAAAGGAGAGATTTTCTATGTCTGTTGTTCCAGTGATCCAATTGATCTGTTTTACCATTCTGGCCTCTTATGAATTGGTTGCCTTCTGCTACGTAGATTGCTCTGGTGTTCCATTAAAAATATAAAATTAGTCATAAATAATTTAATTCACATATTTTTATAGCTAAAATTAATGCTACTTGGGAGGGGTTTTATTTAGTTCTGAGACCTTAACCCTAAGTGTGATGCCTCCAGACTCCGAAGAAGTTTGTATTTGGGTTTGGGTCCAAAATATGGGCCAGATTTTGCCATTTTTATGTTGAGTAGCTCCTTACTCCTGAATTAGAGCTGCTGAAATTTATTGGATTTATTGTGGAGCCATGGGTTCCTCAAAGTGACTAAGGATCAGAGTCAGGCCCCTTGAAAATCAGGACTATTTCCAATTCTTCTTCTCCTTCTAAATTCCATAGTATTTTCCTTTCAATGGGTCCTTAAGTTCCTTTGCACAATATTCCTGAAGGCTTTTGAGTGGACAATAGGCCACTATACCCCATTCATATTTGGCAATTTCATAGCAATTTAGAAGGCAGAACTTCCTATTCGATAGGCTATAGTAAGGGGGGGGGGGGGAAATTAATAGCCCAAACCTTCATCCCAAACGCAGGCTGAATCCCTAGTGATTCTTCTTTGGAAGTCTGAAAAATTGGCTAATTTCTTTTCCCCAGTATCTTTTATAGACAAGCATCTGTGCACTCTCAAGACCTGGTACTAGAAATACAGCTGGAAGGACTCATTGTGGGTAAGATTTACCCCCTTCCACCACACCAGGAAAAGGACTATGTATCACGTACATTCCTCTGCACAGTAATGAATTTCTTAATATTTCTAGTCAAATGAGAAGCAGGAATTCCCCAAAATCTCCCTAGAAAGGCTGTTCTTGTGAAATTACATGTCCAGTTAGGCTTCCCAAAATGTTGCCTTTTCATCCAAACCTCCGAACTCCCTAGGGTCTGCTCATGACAAGAAACTAAAATTGGCTTAACCAGTTTGTTTAATAAATGTCGCTGAGCTAATTTTTTTTCCAATGTAAACCCTGTAAGGAGCGGAGTGGGTCTAAAAAAAAATCACTTGCAAACTATGGGTCAAATTGGCTGTTCACAGGTGTAAATGAGCATAAAATTTGGACAGTCACATATATTTGATATTACTTGCTTCAAAAACCCAGTTCAGCTGATTATCACTAGATTTTTTCATACTACAATTACAATGATGCTTTGTAGCCCTGTGACTGTGAAAGATCTGTCTATCAGCAGCTGTATTAGAACCCTATTTTAAGAAACCCCGAGTTAGAAATCGGGGGGGGGGGGGGAACTCTAAAGAATTTAGAATGACAACATAGGAGACAAAAGATATCGATAGGAAGGTCACCCTATAGTCACTGGTCAAGGTGGTGAGGTTCATCTTAGGCCTTAAACCTGATGGGTCAGAGCAGTTCTGCAAAAAAGCTTTTACTCTGCAGTGCACCAAGGAGGATGAATGATGATCTATAACTAAACTGTTTTAAATTATATCTGGCTGAAACCCAATGTGTAAATTAACACATTATTTGTAAGCCTAATTCTAGCTTCTAGCTTGAAGTGAATGGAAGGACTTTCATTGACTTAAGTGGGCTTTGGTTCAGATGATCTATCTATCTATCTAATGATTAAATCAGTTTTTAATATTACAGTATCACAAACACAAGAGTTTTATGGGATTATTTTTAGCAATTTTGAAGCTTTATTACTGTTCTCGAACTAAATTTTTGCATAAGCATGAGCATTTTACAGGCTGTTAGACCTTTACATGGACTGATGCTTTTCATACTGCTAAGAAATGTTGGTTATGTTTAAAAATAGGTGCTAAGAAAAGAGTGCCACCGACTATTCATAATGTTGTTTTTCAGCTATACGAACCGTTACTATTTAGTTATAGTGCTGACTTTTTTTACTCTTAATTTATAAAATCTGCATTTCGGGATGCGATAATCTCATAAATTTAATGCAAATCCCACAGGGTTGAAGCTTGGCATAGAAGATGCCAGTCCAGGTGTGGCGTTCTCTTCGAGGCATACTAGAAGTCATGGCTGAGTTATAGAGTGGCAAAAATACACAGCTTGCTTTGCCAAGGTGCAGCTAAAAATGGCTTAATTTTGAAACATGACATTTTATAAGCAAGCAATTAATTCTTCATGTGGGCTGGTGCCGGTTTTGAATTTTGAAGGGGGGGGGGGGAATATCTTTTTGATAGATCCTTTAATTTTACCCATTCCCCCACCCCCTTTATCTTCCATCTCCTTATTGCACAACAACACCACCACCTTTTGTTTCCTTCACTGACTCTTGGAGTGTAAAAGCAGAAAACTTGTGCACTGTGCCCTCTGTCTCCTGGAGACTTTACCCTTGTTCTCTCTCGCTTTTTTTCCCCCCCCCTTTAATCTACAACATAAAGCTATTCACAATAAAAATATATTGTTGCTCTTTATGTATGGAATAAATATAACACTTTTCATTCCAGTCCCCCATTCATTTATTCCAGGAATCTAAATGACAGTTAAGCAATTAATATAAAAGGAGATACCTGCACTGTTGAGCCAAGAATTTGAGCTTTACTGATGTACAAAATGTGCCTGGCTGTTCTGTCTGTGTCTGATTTATAATGTAAAGTTTTTGGGCTCTGGACCATATATTCTTCCATTATTTACAGGAACAATCACACTAATAGTGCTTACCAGATAACAACAGTGATGATATCAAGCTGACATGTTTCTTTACCCAAGAAGAGCTGTATGCAAAAGCTCTTAATACTTGTATCTGTCAGAAATGCATATCTTGAGTGACGGGGATCATTCCTGCCCATCATTGATCACTAATTAATTAGAGGTACTTAGCATGTTTGGTAAAGGCTAGGATGGACAATGCCCACATGTATGATCCAAGCTATAAATGTTTATTCTTTACCCTAGGGATCTGGGAATGAGACCTGGTGGATTTCATCACAGTGCTCTCTGCCAGCCTGGGAAATGAGGCCCTTGCTGGGAACGTGAGCTGTGCCAAACTTTTTTAATGAAAACAGATGTACACTAGATACAACTTTCCAGAAAGACATAAGCCCTTTGGAGAACCTGAGCTGAATTTTGGGCATTCCTGGGGCAACTAATGGGTTTGGGTGGAAGCCATGTAATATTCAATGGTTTTGGCTGAACTCCCACTTTAACATTTTGGCTTCAGATTAAGTTGAATGGGAACCCACAAAAAATATCCTTAGAATATAAACTCCTGGGAAAAGGGAACATCCTACTTAAGTGTTTGGAAAGAATCTGGCACATAGTGGGCACTACTAAGAATAAATTAGTTTAAAAAAGTTTAATGGGGGTCCTGGACCTGGATCTCCCTGTCTGGCAGACCACTGCACTGGATACTGAAATAATGTTTTGATACATGCCATGCCGTTGAGGGAAAGGGTTTGGATATGCTTTGTTTAAGCATCCAAACATTTGTGGGGACTTCCCTGAACCAGAGCTCCAAATAATTATAGTATAAAGCCTTTACATTTTCAAAGGGCTTTACAAATATTAACTAAATCATCTTCTCAGTACTCATTTTACTTCTGGGGATTTGCTTAAGGCCACTCATTATACCAGTGGCAGAGCTGGGTTTAGAACACAGTGCCCAGATATTACAGTGATTGGTATAAATACCACAGAGACAGTGAGAAAGAGATTAAATTATTTGATTAGACTAGATTAGATCATGAAGGATAGATAAATAGTTAGACATTATTGTATCAAGTACCTAAAATCATGCCCATTCCCCCAGACCATGCTACCTATCAAACCTCCAAACTGATCTGAGTTTCAATCATTTAGCATAATTTGTGCAATGTTGTCCTGCAGAATAAAATAGTCACTGCTCTTCTTAGATGGTCAGAACAATTAAGCCAGCAGTTTCATTACAGCACTTTAACTAGGCATTATTTTTACTATGCAAAGTCCTTTGAAATGAATGGGAATTGATTTCAAAGGCCTGAGGCATGTTATATAAAATAATACAGCATGCAGTGATTCAAGAATAACTACCTCAGGGCAGACTGATAGAAATCAGGGCACAAACGCCAAACTGATTGTGAGTTTTATATTTAGATTCCACCAAACAATTATCAAGAGTGAGCTCCTCAGGTATTATAACAATCTGAACATGTAGTCACAGACAGTCCCCTTGGGGGCTCCAATTTATCTCCCCATCCAAGTGAGCCTACCTTTCTGATAGCTGGTCCCTTACACGAAGAATCACAGCAATATTCAGGTTTTTCCTAGTCCCAAAGGACCAATCACTTACCCTAGTCAATTGCATCTGAGATCTCACACCAGATGCTTGTAGCCAATCCTATAATATATAATATAAAGATTTATTAAATAGGAAAATAATTATTTACAAGTAATTAAACATAGATACACAAATGAGTTGCAATCTTAAGTTTCAGAAGGTAATAGAAGCTTCTACAATCAGCAGGCTCTACATGATGGTTAGGCCTAACCCAGGCTAAAAAGCTGAGGATCTCTTCTTATGCCTAGAAACATCTTGCTCCCCATGGTCCAAGCAGCATAGAAATCTGTGCCTTTTCGTCCCTCATGCTTTCAGTTGCAAAGCTCAGTTGATGGGAGAAGGCCTTTGCATTACTCATCTTTATGGGGAGGAGGCAGAATAATAACAAAAGTCTTTTGTCCTCTTGTTGATGGTACGTAGGGAAATTCCAATTGCAAAATCCCACAATAGTCTGTCTGGTGTTAATGAATCTTTCCTTTTGGGAAGGGCCTAACACCTGTTGAAGATCAGCTCTTCACACTAATTAATAACTCTCTCCTGTCTGGTGATTTACACAGTTGCAGAGGCTTACGACACAACCACTCAAATAGTACCTTATAAAACAGGATACAGAAGCATGCAGCAACACGAAAGCATTCAATAAAGTCTAAACATTAAAAACATTCTTATAATTCTAATACCCCTTTTAACAATACTAGCACACAGGTGCACCAGACTGATTCTACCTATGTATTTGTCAGTGTTCAGTTGAGATGTGGGGATCTTGGCAAGAGCTGCCACTTGGTCTGTCAGCGTCACAACAACTTTTCCCAGCTTACTGCTATGAAAGGCTTTACGTAGCAGAGTAGTTTAGGACAGTGCCCCCATTTAAGGATGTATTCAAAAGATTTTACGCTTGATAACAACTGAGTCATGGGAGCAATATGTGGTCTTTAGCATCTTAGCAGCTGCAAACTTTAATCCTGAGTCCTCTGCCCCCATATTAAAAGCTCCATGGTCACAGAACATCAGCTTTGGCCATACCACATTATCATTCATTCCTCCAATGCCATACACGTGCCTTTCAAATAGAAAAATGAGTTAGTCTCTGAGCATGTAAAGGGGAATCCCAGGGGCATGCAGTGCTAGTACCTTTGCTAGTGGTGGATGTACCTCAAAAATCTTACCAATTTACTCAGAAAAGGCATATCCTTAACTAACTCTTTTGACCTTCATTTGGGTTTGTTTCAAAAGAAGGGCAAAAGTTCCGGCCAGTTCTTGTTTACTCCAACTGGTTTATTCATCCATAGTCGTTAATTGCTCACTAACTCAGTGACATACCTGGCTGGAGCAACTAGACCCAATACAGCAAAGTATTAAAGGGCATACTTAACTTTAATCACACAAGTAGTTCCATTAAAGTTAAGTTATTACTCACATGCTCTAAGTTAACTGTACCCTTAAGTGCTTTGCTGGATCAGGCCTTGAGGAGCTAAGGGCAGCCATATTTACGGTAAAGCTGACAAAAAACTGGTCTTTCGACATACAGACGCATCACATTTTAGGACCTGTGTTGTGCTGTTATCACATCATGCCAAGCCATTCCCTTTATGTTTTTGTTTAGAAAAGGGATGAAGGTACAGAATTTGGATCTGGACTTCAAACACCACAATACTTGCTGTGGGGTTGGATTCAGAGTTTTAGTTTGGACTGTTATAAAGGTGGGAGCAGTTGCAACATCTGGATGTACGTTCAGATCCAGAACACACTTAATGTTTGGGGAAAGGGATGGAAAAGGTTCCAGATACAGACTTTCATTTCAGGCCCATCTCTATATCTGTTGGAATCAGACTGGCACCTCCAAGTGACTTATGCAAATACTTTAATTTATTTATTTATGTATTTGTATGTGGTGCTCTGTTGCTGTGGCACCTGGGCTCCATAAAAGAAGAACTAAAGTAAAATAGTCTGAATCTGAAACAACCAGTTCAAAATTAATATACTTTAGGACTTCCATGATAACCGATTAAAATGTCTATGGGGCAGATTCTCAGCAAGCGTAAAAGATCCAATGGAGCCATGGAGCTATAACCATTTACACCAGCTGAGGATCTGCCCCTGTGTCAACAAATATGGTTTGCATTGTGCTCTAATTTTTACCGTAATACACACACTCTAGTGAACAGGACTAAGTCCCTCAGATGGGGGTCCTCAATTGAGACTAACAAAAACAAAACAAGACAAAAGCCCCAATTTTCCATGAAGCTAGGATTTGCTGAGTGCACATCAAGGGTTTTATTACTGGCTCTACATAATAAAATAATTGTGTAATTAGTAATACATTTGTCACTCCTTTACTGAGGAAAAAGTAAAACATGTACTACTTTTGTGTAAATCCTGACAGTGGTGGTTTTTTTCTAGAGAATTATACCATTATATCATAAAAGTGTCAAGGCATGAGTTTACTGTTCCTACTAATATTCTAAAATATTCTCTTAGGCTGACATCTCTGTCAATTAAAATTAAACAAAATTGCATTCTGCCATATACACTTCAAATAGGAAGCTTTCAAGTTTATGGCTGTTCTTTGAATTGATTTTTAAGATGGCATCTGTAAAACTTGGCTCGTACAAGATGAGGTGGGATGTAGTTAAGGTTCAGTCAATTTTTAAAATGTTTTAAAGATCATAAATTGACAACTGGAATAGACTGAACCTCCTTGGGAAATTTGGCTGTTAGATATAAATCCAGAGGCTCTTTAAAACTGAGCACTCGCTCTGTGATAATTTTATGAAAACATATCTTTCCCCCTCAATATTTTTACAAGTTACACAAACAAGAGGGCTTCTGGTGCTGTTTCCAGTTGCACAGTCTCGCAGGATTTGGGATCCTCCTTCTGCTCGGCGTTTCCCACAGAAAAAGAGTGAGAACGTGCTTTCTCACGGGACTGTATGTCTCATGGAAAATAATAAGGTTGCCGGCAGCAAACATTTTCAGCAGGTCATACCCTGCCAATAGAGTCTTCAGGGAAATTATTGCCTTCAATGAGATGAAAACTAGTAAACTGGGACCCCATCCCCAGTTCCTAAGGACTTAGCTTTGTGAATATTCCTGCTGTTATTTTTCAGAAACCCTGCCCCCTCCCCAAAATGCACTGGGCAGTAGCTGAAGTGCTCCAAGTGTGCTTCTACTGCAGGCTTGAAGAGCCGGTTCCTCAACTGGGGTAAGCCAATACAATGTCAATTTATACCAATTTAGGATTTAGCCCTTGTTCTTGAGGAATGCAGGGTGCTGCTGCAGTGTAGCTAAATCTACTTGACGATAATCACACTTCACCCTAAACAACAACGACATCCTCAAAGGAAAGATGACAGACACCAGCTGTTATATTATCCATTTGCAGAAGAATTAAGGTGAAAGAAAGTGAAGACTTAGCTGCCCTCTGAACAATCTGGCTTTAGGCCTTTTCAGACTGTTGAGGGAAGAATTTATCCCACATGAATAGCCTGTCCATAGGTTTGGTGGGCATTTCATCACTTCCCTTTCCAGTTCCTGAGGGATCCAGAAAACACAAAACAGTGAAAGTGGGGGGAGGGAAGAGAAGGAGAAATAAGTTACCTAAACTAATTTGAAAATGTTGACGACAAATAAATGTGTTTCAAATTAGGTCTGAGTTTTGGGTGAAAGTTCAGCTCACTGCTTGTTTATCTGAGCCAGTTTCCTTATCATTACTTCTAACTAAACTGCTGGGTGACATATTCAGGATGGCCTTATGGTTAAAGCACAGTTGAAGGATTCAGGAGATCTGGATTTTATTCTGGCTCAAGTCACTTCACTGTGTACTAGATTCCCCATCTATAAAATGGGGGTGACATTTCACTTAGGATTTATGATATTTTATTTTAGATTGAAGCATTTTGAGATCCTTGAATAGAAAAAAACTATATAAATTTCAAGGATTATTAATTATTAAAATTGTTATTATTATATATGAGGCTATGAAATATTTTGGCTTTACATTTCTTACAGAACACTTCTACCATACCTATAAACTCCATCCTCCAGAGCCATCAGAAAGCAGAGAATTACATATTAAAAAGCATTTTTAAGTGATTTTGGAAGAGGTCCCCTAAGCCAAAGTGAATTAAAATTAAAACATCCCCTTGTCCCCACCATCTCCATGGTTTCCGTGCAACAGGTTTGATTATCGACAGTGACAAACAAAATCGGATCATTTCTAATTTCTTAAAGAAATATTTTCTGTAAAAGTAAAACTAACACTACCCTAAATGAAATGTTCACTGAAAGAAAATGCAGGTGCTAGCTGCTCAAGAGTTCGTGTCAAGAGAAATATTTTCCCAGGCTCCCATGGGAGGAAAGGAGGGGCCATGGGATGTTTGACCCAAGTAGTCTTTGGAAGGACTGGTGTTTGGTGGCCAAAGGACCTTAATTCATTCACTGTGAGCTTGAGTGATGTGTTTTCTTTAAACCTTCCAGTTAAATTCAACCAGCAGCCAAAATCACAGATCAACATTTTTTTTAGTACAAAGTGAAAGTTTGGCCACCGGCAGGTTATGAAAGCACATTAAACACATATTAATATTTGCTTCTAGTTAACCATGTCAAAGGAGATGGCCATTATGACTAAGGATAGACTTGGTGGTGAAACCAGATAATTGCTGCTAAAGGAGGTAAAATCAGCACAATTTATATGAATGGCTATTTCAGCATAATCTGTAAATCAGCATAATTCCATTGACTCCAATGGATCTACACTGACTTATCCTGGCTGAGGATCTGGCCCAATGAGGGGAGAAGGGCTGCATAGTATTATCTAGACATAATAAAAGAAGTGTCACTGCTCCAAGACGTTTACAGCATATTCAAGAAAATCTGGCTCTTTCTTTCAGTCTCCTCGTGGGGGGAGGCAAGAAGGAAGGAGGAAGGATGCCAGCTGCCTGGTGGCTCTCTGAGCCATCCTGCTAGTGTAAGGCAGGGTTAATCAGAGAAGCTAAAGAAGAATATGTATTGCAGTGCATCATACTGCTGTACCAAAAGGAGCAGGCACCCCCTTTAACTCTTCTTATAACACTGCAGCATATGCATGCGGGTCAGAAGTCCATTGGGCTGGCACGCCTGCCACAAAGTCCTGGTAGGCATATTAGCCAAGATCCTCCATGCCACTGTAGCTTGCAAGGAAGCTTGCACTTTAGTGCGAGGAAGTGCAGGGCTGCTAAAGAAAACATAGCACAACCGTGCAACCTGCAGAGGCCAACCTACTGGCTCCTTCCCCAAGATACAGCTAAGGGAGTAAGGTTAATTCAGGACACTCCAGCCTGACCCATCCAGTGGATGCAGAAGGACCCATTTTGGGAGTAGTAGTCAGGGTAGATAGGAATCCCCACATCTTTTGGGCTCCTTCCCAAAGCAACCAGCAGCAGATACAGTAGAGGGGAAGAGGCTCTTGTCCATTCTGAGTTCTTTCTCCAGTCCATGGCCATATAATATTTCTGAATCCATTTTTGGTCTGAATGAGCACTCCAACCTACGGAGTTTGTTTGTTTTTTTCTCAAAAGGACAGCACAACTACATGGGAACAACTTACTCTTGCATTTGGACATTTCTGGTTTGGGTCCCTGCTGACACCACAAGTGGTGAGTAGGGCTGGCTGCAAATTTTCTGTCAAAATTTTTTTTGGATGGAAAATTGTTTATTTGAGAAAATGACCCTGGGGGGGTAGGAGGGAAGGGAGGGCGTGCCTATTTTCTGTTAAATTTTTCAGATTTTCACTGGAAAACCAATACTGCTTGGCTTTTGGCTTAATGACAAAATGTCAACATTTTCTGTGGGGAAAATTAAAATATTTTGAGACCAGCTCTAATAACCAGGCATCTCCAAAATGAACAATGTTTGGGGAAAGGAGTTATCCAAAGAGTTTGTTTGCTTCAGTTGTGGTTCAAGTTTTGTGTGAAGGTTCTGGTTCTTGTCTCATTTCAGACGGTTCAGCCATCTGCGCATTTTATTTCTTGTTATAAGGAACTTTGCTATGGTTTTGTGAAGAGTCATAGGAAAGCACTGAGAAAGAACTGAACAGATAGAAAGCTTTGGAAAAGAGAAGTGACACAATAAGCAGTTGCTCCATTCGCTCATCCAGATATTGAGCTTAGTCAGGAAAATGACTGTTAGTACATAAGGTGATACAATTACTACAGTTGGGCCTTTGTTTAATTTTCCAATAGACAGTGTTGTACATGGGATTCAGAGATGATTGGTGAGGGGGCTAGTCAGTCCTGAATCCTAGGTCACCAGGTTCAATGCTATCTCAAATTGTTCACTGTGGATATTTAGCTGAGCTCCAAACTATCTGATGAATTTATCCCCTTTTTTTAGTCAGGAATTATCCACAGACTGACTTTGATTTTTACAAATATGTTCATCATTCCAAATTACATGACAAAGGTTTCCTGCGAACATATTTCAGCTAGTGGATTGATCTCCAACTATTCACCATGACTATTGTTTTCAGTATTCCCTGTTCATAATTGCCTAGTTGTGATGTTTGACAGGTCATCTGTGACACATGGCATTGTTTCTTCTTCTTGACTGGATGACTCCCAAACTGCAAAGATATTTCAAATATGGCCCATTAACATTTATGGTGAGCATATATGTGCATGAGTGTTTGCTTTTTCTGCCGCTGTTTTTTTCCCCCATAAGATTGTTAGTGAAAAGTGAATAATAAAGATAGAAAATACCTTCAAAGTAATTTCATGGGTTTACTCATAGGAATACTCTCAAATACCTTTTTGCAGTGTTTTTCAAGCCATTACCTGATGTTTGCTTAGTAGCCTATGTAAAATAAGTTGATGGTTTCAGTCCAGTTCTTAATGGATATGGACCACGTCTTAAAAAAAAAAAAAGTTCATAACTGATATTAATGGGCGACTTTACTGGCAATCTGCATAGAAAAGCCTCAGAAGATGGTGAATGAAAGTGCCACTGACTATCCCTCTCACTCTCAAAGGTCACCCCTCTGGTGCTGGTGAGACACGCAACTGGTTTGCAGCTTATCAAGAAGTTTGTACTGCTGGTTCCTGTGGTGCACTTCTGGTGAGGACTTTATTCTCCACATCTGTAAATCTTTAACCAGCACGAATTTCACATTTATTTATTTATTTAAATTAAGATGGAAAAGAAGACAAAAATAAAATCATGCCTGACAAAAAATAAGAATGACCAACCCTCGCTTTGCAGTTCTAACAGCAAACAAAGAACACTGCATACAGTAAACGACCAACAATTGGCTCATTTAATTACACCTGCACAGTATTTCAATAGTATGCCGTGCTGAGATGTGCTTTTAAGAGTAAAGTGCTTTGAAATAAAGCTATTAAATGCATACAGAGTCATTGATCGATACTCTCAAGTTATGGAGCAGGGGGAAGCATAGGGGAGAAAACGACTTTTTTCTTCCCTGTAAGAATGGATTTGGAATCTTCAAGGGCAGACGGATGGTAAACGATTGCTAAAAGTCCAAATTAAGAGGTATTAGTCTATTGTGTGGCAGTCAGTCACATCATATTCACATTGCTGTTTTCTTGTCGGAGATTTTGCCTTGATCTGTCCTGGACCACATTGACAAGTCACAATTGAAGCATTCTAAATAATCCACAGTGAAATAAGGCATACGGTGTCACTCGCTAGGCTGCAGAAAGCCTGAGCTCAGTGGAGTTAGAAAGGGTAGCAAAGCCCTTTTCAGTCGCATTTCTCAGCCGATTAAACTCATTCAGGACCAGGCTGCTGGAACGAAAACAGAAAGATCACCTCCTGTTCTCCACTGGTTTGTTGGTAACAGCAGACAGATGTAGAAAAGTAGAAACATTTTTACTATAGCAACAAAGGAGAAGGGGGCGGGAGGCCAATAAAAAAAATTCGATTGAATTTGCTGGTTTGTTAATTTCTAAGGTACTTGGGGATAATGCAGTAGGCAGAGGAAGAGATGCATTTAGTGTAGATTACAATTCAGAGGACTCATGTAAACTCGCCCTTTGGTGCAAAACGGTGTCCTCTTTTTCTCCCGGCTTTGAAAGAAAGATCATCATTTTAATAATTATTAGCCACAAAGAACTGAGACTCTTGGTGGTCAAGTCATTGATGTTTGTTTGTTTGTATGTTTGTTTTAATGACTGTTCAACAAACTCATTTAAGAATGATACCTAATTTAACGGTAACCCATCCATTATTTCATCCAAGTTGATGTGACATATTATGATGCAAGATGACATAGAAAATTAAGCAGACCCCCTCCAACTGAAGACTTGATTAGCCATAAGCACTCCACAAGTCACCATTTAAATTGACTGTAGAAAATTCAAGCTAAGAAAACAATAGTTCATCCACTGCGAGTTGTTGGGGAAAATCATTTTAGTTGCTGAAAAAAAAATCGATACTTTCATGCATTTCCACAACATGGTGCATTTGATTTTTTGTGTGTGCATGAAAACCAATGACTTTTTCATGCACAAACACACACGCACAAAACTTACAACAAAGTGTTTTTGACGAAAGTCAGTCTCTCAGTTAAAATAGAGATATAGCTTTATGAACACAGCCAATTACCACCTGTGAGCAACTGCTTTCTTGCTTAAAGCTAGAATTCTATCAATTACCTCCCCCATCCATCATCCTTTCTCTTATCTCCCTCCAAAAAAAAAAAAGACATTGAATCAAATTCATAAATACACATGAAAATATTTTCCACACATATGTACTCCTAAAGCACAGACCTGTCATTTTGCACACAACACAATCACTATATTTACACAAAGGCCACAGATCACCACATAGTGTAGCAAATATTTTTGCTTCGTTTGTGGCTAGTAGCATTATAATAAGGACCCACTGGTATGGGCATTTATAAATACTCCAGTAGCTGCACCAGCAGTTGCAGACACTATATCAAAATACTAATGTGGTACACTGCTGCCCTCAGTATATTGCCCACCAGGTTTAAATGGAAAAGTGATCATACTTTTGGCAGCCAGCTCTGCTCCCATTTAGGCACCTGAATAATGCTGATTTTAAAAATAAGCACTAGCGGTTCCCATTGTAACACTTATGGTCAGCTTTTCAAAAGGAAGTCAGGCCCAGATCCGCAAAGGGACTTAGATGATTAAATATCAAAATTAGGTGCCTAAATCCCAGGTTTAGGCAACTTAAAATCCACAAAACTTCTACTCAGCTGCCACCTATCCGTGTAGGCACCTGAACCCACTCAGGGTCTATATTTTTGCTGCAAACGTTCCCTAGATGCCTAGGTCTGGGCCTCTGGGAATGCACAGTGTTGCCTCAGACAGGTGTCCAGATGTCTATCATGCACCAAGCCCCAGAGTGATTGTCAAACCAGGTAAACATTCCCCACCTATCTTGCCTGTGGAGTCTGATCTAGTAGGCATGCTCCGAGCCCACTTCATTCCACACAAAACAGCCTCATGGATCCAGATCTCAGTCCCCAATGAGTTAAGCTCTTTTGGAAATCTAGTCACTTATTTTGGTGCCTAAATGGGAGCTGAGCTCTTTTAGAAAATTTGGCCCTAGGAAGTGATTTTCTGGTCAAAGTATTTCTGGAGAAAAAATTTCCAAAGCACCCAAGTGATTTAGGAGCCTAAGTCTAATCAACTTGTCACTTAGGCTTCTAAGTCACTTAGGTGATTTTGAAAAATAAATTGTTTGCTTAGTGACGGAAGACAATGTGCCCAAGCCAGGAAATGTTGTCCAGGGCCTGAGAGCGCAAAGAGTTAGTGCACTAGCCTGTCACCTCTGGAATAATGAATTCTGATAACTACATGAATCAGGTAAGATCCTCGTCCCAATGTGCACATTACACAATTAGCTAGGTGCAGTTCTGGGTGCAGACTCACCTTTCTCTAAGTTTGAAGCACTCAGAATTTGACTAGCAGTGTAATGGCCTAGATTTTTTCATAAACTCCTACCTTTCAAACCTTAAATACCCAGGGCCTAGCTTTGAGCTGATGGAAACCAGGACTGTTTAAAAAATTATATTAAATTCTTCTTTTCCCAGTTTCCATCTCCCACCAATAGTCACTATGGAGAACCTCTATAGTCTCAAGAGCAGGTCTAAAATGGTCTCTATGATCATTTAGCACTGAGCTGTTTTTTGCCACACCTTAAAAAAGTGCACAATAAATATAGGATGCCTATGGACTTCGGCATGATATTGGATCCTGTAGTGATTTGGCATTGTATATACAATAAAATAACAAACGAGGTCAAGATCAGTATTAATATCCCTATAAATTAGACTCCCATAAATTGTCTTCTAATTAGTGGGAGGAGGAAAAAATAGTCATAAGAAGCTGAACCTTTTATCTTCTGCAACTGCAGCTGGTTAGTATAGGGGAAAGGGAGAGTTTTCCTGTTTCCTCTCAAGCATCATGCCTGAGTTTTCTATTGTCAGCAATAGGCCAAAGTAGTGAGGAAAGAGTCACTTCCAGTGCTGTGCTTGAACAGAAATACACAAAACCTAATCCCCAGACACAATTTCAGACAAACACTCATTTTATTTACTCATATTCATCTCTTCAGGAAAAAAAAAGCAGAAAATAGCTTGCTTAATCCTAGTACTAACACAATATTGATTCACATTCATGTTCAGTATTTATTGACGTGCATTGCATACAATGGAGGCTATCAATTAGGCTACCCTATTCAAGGGAAGGGGCAATCATATTAAAAAAGAGATGAAGCAGACAGTTTATATAGTCCTAATTTTATGTAATGTAAACCTTTCAAACACTGGGCACATGAGAGTGAAAATGCATGTCCTAATGACAAAAAACAAAAACAACAAAAAACCCCAAATGGATTTACTCTAAAGATAATTACAACGGGTGAATATCTGTCCACAAAATCACGTCATTAGTTCCTAAACTTCTATAATGGAATCAACTTGTCCTGCTATGTACTGGCTTCCTGTGTATTTTATTAACCACCATTAAATGCACTTATATAATAGATTAACACAAGGTTTGGTTCTGTGACCTTGTGCCCAGATTTTACAGGTGCTATGTAACTTTGCTATGTTCCTTCTGAACACTTAAGCAGGGGTGAAGCATGTTGAACATATATTAAAAATCAATGTCAGGGAGAAGAAAATGGCATATGGGCAGTATTTAGGCAAGTGAATAGTTGCGTGCAGAAATCAAATATAAAATACTCTCAGTTTTTGCCCCTTGGAGGTTTTATTGCATGATCACAGCTGGATTTACACTGTATTTAATAAAACATTAGTTGCCACTGGGGATTTAAATATGTAACGTAATTCTTTTTCAGTAAAATAATTCCATAAATCCAAATATGAAGCTATTTTTTTGCAAGTGATGTATAGCCATAATTGAATTAAACAAAATATATGGCTTTTTCACTGTGGAATTTAATGGAAGTAAAATCCATCTGCAAAGTTGATTTTGGATGTATGTTCACATTTTTTGGGAGCTGAATAGAGCTGGTGGCTAATATGTTCTGGGCAGAAGTAGGGGCCTTAATTCTCTGTTCCAGCTGAGCTACTTGTGATGCAGGAAAGGGGCAATGAAAGGGTTAATGTTGCTTTAAGCCACCTTTTCACTTCCCTTATTCTGGGGCAACTGTGGACTTGGCCAGCCCGCAACATAAGTCAGAAGATGTGACAAAGCTGGTCTAATTCACACAAACTGCAGAGTGTCCTAAGGGGCCGTCCCAGAAGCTGAGGACAGCCGGAGCTCAGCAGCATTCAAGCAACACCCCTTTTTCTTTGACCATACTTAATGCCTGGCGATGTGACGGGGCAATGGAGATGAGGTCTTTATTGCTGGCCAAATGGGCTGGCTTTATAGCTACATTTACCACTGGTGCATCATAATGTAACAAATATCTGGTCTGTAATAGTTTTGTACTCTCAACAGCAACAACATGATTATAGAGGAAAGAACATCACCTAACATTCTTTCCTCCACTCAGCCATAACCCTTTTCAATATCATAAAGAAAATTAGATAATAATTAGGGTGAGAGGTAGGTAGGTAGGTAGGGTATGCAATGGGTAGTGCAAGGGATTGGGAATTAGAACTCCTGTGTTCTATCTCTGCCACTAGTACTCTGTAAGACCATGGAGAAGTAATATAACCAGTCTGTGCCCAAGCTTCCCAGGATATAAAATGATGAGTATTTTTACCTATTTCCGAGGTTATTGTGTGTGATAATTCTTTTTTCACCTGCTTCAAACCAGATATTGCTCATAGTAGGTAGCACCACTCCTGAGAAAACACATTTAGATCTGACTGAAAGATAGTAGTCATATTTAACTAAACATTTTCACACTTTTTTTTGTTTTCTTGATTTTTTTCATTTAAAAATTGATTTTTTTTTTTGCCATTTTTTCAATTAAAAAACTGGAAATGTTTTGTTTTATTTAAACAAAAACCTTTCTTTTTTCAGTTTTTAGTTTTTTAATTTAGGTTTCCCACTTCTTCTTCTTTTTGTCTCTTTTGATTATTTTGTTAATGAAAACGGTTGAAAGAGAGGATAAAAAGGAGAGGAATAGGGGCACATTTTTTTTTTGGTTGTTCAGTTTGAGGATTTTTCATTGACCAATTGGGTAATTCTGGAAAAAAAAAGAAATTTTTCTCTGTATCCCTTCCCCACAAGGCCATTTTTTTTTCATTTTAAAGTTTTGAATGAAAAGTGTTGATCAGCTCTATGTTTTGTTTATTTATTTTGGGTGGATTTTATTCATTATTCTGGATGTTGTGTGAGATCTGCACAAATTTGTTTTTTTTTTTCTGTCTCTACCAACCATTAGCTCATGCTTGAAAAATCTCATGTGAGATGTTCAAAATTCAGATCGAGAAGGATGAACTTCTAAATGTGAACCAAGCCTGAATTTCCGATCTTCAGAAGGAGGAATCTCAACATCCAGTTGGGTTGAAAGACACTTGCCACAAATGTCTTCAAACACGGGTCAGGAATGGACAGGATTTCACTGTTGCTGAGTTTTTATTTATTTTGTTGGTGCTAGTTTGCCACAGCAGCTCCAAAATAACATGAGGGTTGCTAAAAAAAAAAAAAAAAAAAAATCAGTATTTTCTTCTAGCTGCTGGAAAATACTTATCAAATCTTCCTTTGGGGTCAGTGATTTTTCATATGTCTTAGTACACAATGGAATTATTTAATTACTTTTGCTAGCAAGTTTACAGACAAGTCTATCCCTATCATACTGCATATCCTAAAATAAGATTATTTACAATCCAATCTAAGGAGTGCTGACTGGTGCCATTGGAAGCTAAAGCTGCATCAGCATTTAAATTCTCACTTTTCTGGGCAAAAACCCAACTGGCTGATTCAATTAAACTCTTTATGTTATATATTATCCAGAAGTTCACAATCTGAAGTGATTCTCAGAGTCTGAAGCTATGCCTTTATGATTGCAATTTGGTAGCAAGACAATTTCCGAAGACTATTTTACTTGAACTGCATTGAAAATGTCAGGACATGACACACTTTCTGATGTGGGTTTTATGAAAGGCACTTCAAAATCAACCATTATTTCAAGCACATGCAATAAATAATCTTCATTATTCATTAGAGTGTATATATGCATTTGTGTTTGCAAATATGGTGGTTATCTGAGCAAAGAAGCCTGTAATCAAAAGACCCTTATTCATTTAAGAAGGTAACAAATGGGTATGCATAAGGCGCAGAAAAAGGCATTCTCTGTAATTGGTAATGGAGATAAACTATGGAGTTGCTGCAGAATAAATAGTCCATCTTGTAGTCATAAACTTTAGATAAGATATAGTGTGTGAAAAAACATACAACACCGTGTACATGCTATTCATAATGGTAATTTGTAGGAATATTGTTTATGGTTTCTATTGAACAAAGAGAATAAACACACAGACACTCTGGTCACATAAATCAAATCCTTAATGAAGGATCTCTTGAGTGAAGCTGTGCTGTTATTGTTCACTAGAGTATTAACACTGGTGAGATTGACTCTTCAAGCTTGTGAGTTCACTATCATTCACCCGTTAAGGTTGCGATGAAAAGCAGCTCTAAGAACTGATGACATGGGAGATGTACAAGATCCGATTGCTCCTTCAGGCACGAAGGTGGGAATACTAAAGAAGTCCCTTAACAAGTTGGTGTGATGTATGTGATTACCTAGGGGGAATGCTTGAAAGTGGGTGGTGTGTCCGCACAGATCACCATCACAATGAGATTCAGAGAACTGAGTCAAATACCTGCCTCCTCCCCCGCCCCCGAGTTATTTCAGAATGGGGAAACTGAGGCACGGAGACAATGAGACCTGCATTTTCAAGAGTTTTAAAATGCAGGTCTAAGTGCTGTGCTCAAGGACACACAGAAAGTCAGTGAAAGAACTGGGAATAGAACCTAAGATTCCAGTCTCCTGCTCTAAGCCCCAGATAACATCTAGAAAATGGGGGGGACATCCTCTCCCCACTTCCGTTGCGCTTTTATTGTCCCCCCATCCGATTTTCCACAGTGGGGGCACTAATGAACTTTTCAAATCCCATGAAGGCGAGCCCTGCATTCTGATTAGCTAGTTCCCTTACTTTCAATGAGGTGTTTTAATCAAGTTTCAGAGCAGGCACTTGGGGCTTCATGGCAGCAGCCCAATGACAACAAGCTGCATGTTACTGAAACAGTGCATTTGATGGACTTGGATGGATTTTATGAGGCAGTATTTAGTGGGCTCAGATAAGATGCAGCTTTACCACAGAAATACCCACAATGTATTTCATCTGTAAAAATGGTAAAGATATAGGGGGTAGGAAAGACTCTGCACTCTGAAGACCTTCAAAGGACACGCATTTCTTTTTTAATAAGAAACACTCGGCAGTCATTTGGGTTTTCTTGCACTAGCAGAGTCTCAGTGTGCTGTCTCAGGGCACATGATGTGTATAACATCTCCAGGGCTTGTTACAAAGTTATCTGGAAAAATTAAGCTCTCAAAGAAATCTTGGCAGTGCTGTAGCATTTCCTGGATTTCAGGTAGTGATTCTGAGTGGTGATCTCTTAAGTCCATAACAATTTGCTATTTCTAATTTATTGCTTCATTTGTGACTGCTGCTACAGCAAGGTAAATTTATTCTGATTTGCACAACCTAAGTCCTAGCTCTGACAGTGACTAATTATTACCTGAGTTAAAATAATGAAAGTGTCGGAAAGTGTCCGAATGCAATTTGTTAGGAAAACATGTGGCATGCTGTGTTACCCAAGCCCAGAAAAGCCTAAGTGATCAGAAACCATGGAGAATTAAGTTCCCCCCCTCCCCAAAGGTTACGAATCAATATGGAGAATTTCAGGGAATCGGCATACTAAGGAGTTGAATTCATTTGCACAGAGCATACCTGTGTGTTTTCCCTCTGATGAACACAGTCACTTTGTAGAAAGAATCCAAAAGAATATTTTAATAATAGTCACATTAAAGTAAGTTGCTGCAATTACATATCTAGCATGAGAAATCCCCAAATAATGGGGCAGATCCTCAACTGATGTACGCAGTGTCTGAAGATTTACATCAGCTGAGAATCTGCCCCTCATTTAGTCAATTACAGACATGTCTTATAAAACCTTATTCACAGAAGACTTCAACTCCTACTGCATAAAATGAATCCTGAAATGGAATGATCAAAGGATGCTAAGACTGTGTCTGGTGCTGAAGTTTCTGAGCAGTATAAACAGCTCTGGATTAGAATGTGAAAGCATCTGACATCCCTGCCATGCCACTTACCCATATAAAACCCTGTGACTCGGTATCAGTAAATAAAAAAAGGAAATCTAGCCATTTAAAAATAATAAAGCAATATAAACAATTTAGGAATGCTCCAGTCAAAACATCTGTCATTCCTGTGAGTAATTTAGGCCACACTTTAAATTAAATTTGTCTCAAACAGGATTTAATTTAAATTTAATAAGGCAAATGTTACATGTTAAGCACCAATTGAATATCAACACATAATGACTTCTAAATAGATATATCCACAGTACTTGTAAAACACATTGAGGCTATGTAAAGGCTAGCATTTTCATGTTACATAAATATATAACAGCTATTAACAACACATATAAAAACATCTATGCTAATATTGTTACATAGCATATGGTAGTGTCAACCAGGTCATCACCTCATTGTGCTAGGGGCTGTACAAACATCTATATTTGTATCTATTGCATACCTGCTAGACCTCAATAGATACATTAATGAACAATTGCTATTTAACATGGAACGATTATCTACATTTAAATTAAATGTACATGTATGCATTGTGATGTATCTGGCCCTTTGTGGCCCCCTACTGGAGACCCTGTGGTCCTATTATACCCTGCCCCAGGAAAGGAGCAGCAAAGATAGGTCCTCCAGGCCCGGCTAGAGAACCCTCCTGGAAGCAGCCAATCAGAGCCCAGCAGGCTCACATAAAAGGAACTGCAGAGGTTTAGCAGGTCAGTTCTAGCAGGCTGGGATTAGACTGGTAAGGAAGGGTGCTCTGGCTAAAGAAACTTAGTGGGCTGTATTTACTAAACCTGGGAACAAGAGGACCTGAGAACTCTAACCCTAAGGTAGAGTTAGGGTGGAGGTAAAAGGACCAGGTGGGAAGAGGCCAAGGAAATATAGCAGTAATTAATTAAAGCAAGTGGTGGCAATGGGTTGGAACCTGGAGTAGTGGGTGATCCTGCGTTACCCCATGGAGAAAGTGGTGTAAGCTCTGAGAAGGGGACAAGGCTCATTTAGATGTCTGAGTGAAGGACTGGATTTAAAAGGCCCAGGGATGGAGGCTGAAGACCCTGGTGAGGTCAGTCAGTTTGTTGAACCCTTTGCTGCCCTGGAAGGGGTCTATTTTTTATTTTGTGACTTGTCTAGAGGGCTGAGCCACTGAAGACCTGACTAACAAGTTTGGCAACCTACAGGGGGTGCGAGGAGTGGGAAAAATTTGCAGCATCACACCCAGTTGCTAAGAGGCACTCAAGAGGTGAGTGCCCTCCTTGTTCCACCCATATATAGAACACAGTTGCAATTGTTACCATCTTATATTAATTCCTAATTTTTAGTATTTAGGACTAATATAAATGCAACATTAGTGTTATAATTAGCAAGTTCCCATTTAAAATATTTTGAGTATTTTTTTAACTAACAAAACTTATTCTTGGCAGGGACCTTTCTATTTAATTAGCCTATAAGGAGCAGTACATACCTATGGACTCTAGAAATTATGAGCCTGATTCCCAGCTGGAGTCTTATGCATGCAATTTCACATGTAATTCTACATGCAGTTATCATGACTCTATGTATAAAACAGGCAATTGTATTAATGAATTTATCTAATTACAGTTGTGCACTTAAAATATCCCCAAATAAACTACTTATTGCTTGAATAAATTTAAACTTTGCATGATTTTACATAACCACAATATATTTTTGTCTGCATTGCACTTATAACAAGTTTTGCAAATCATTTCCCAAGAATATTAACACGAATAAAATCCTGAATTTTATCTTTGGCTGTATTCATTTCCACTTTCTGTCCTCTTGCTACATAAACATTCCTCTCAGTTAAATGACTTGTAGAATTTTTGAAAACAGTATATATTTAAGTGAATGTTGAAGAATATTTGCAGAAATGATTAAAATTCCTTAATAAAACGTGTATGGAAAAAGTGTTATTCTAAGAGAGACACTCATCCAATCAGGTAGCAGAAACAATACCATTTGACCATGCATCCAACCAAAAGAAACAAATACAGCGTGAGTATTGACTACTAGCAACAAACTGCTTGCAAATAAGCTACAGTATATGAATTATTGGTGGACGTTCAGTGCATAATTTCAAATACTAAATATTCCAAGAAAAATTTAAGTCACTTAAGGAAAACTCATGAACTGAAAGAGAAGATAAGACGCTCTCTGAAAGTAATGTAAGGGAGATAGGCACACAAATCCCTTGGGCTCCTTTGAAAATCTCAGCTTAAGTGTAACTGTTACAGGCTAAAATGTGTGTTTTATCTGCACTCTTGTGTATAGGGCAGTGTGGAGTCGTATTTCCTCATGATGAGTTCTCTGGAAGGAAGGACATTTCAGTGTGGCCCAGTGCACAGGGAGATAGCACAGGGTACACTATTCTTTAGGCATTGCATATTCCTGCTTCTCACTTTGGCACATCTTGCACCTCAGGGCTCATACAGAGTTATTTGTGACAGGACCTTCAATGCAACTTTGTCCTCCCCCATGCATAAGGGCCAGTGGCCTATCACAATCTGGCCCTATGTGTTGACTGAGATCCTGGCCCCACTGAAGTTAATGGTAAAACTCCCATAGCCTTCGGTGAGGTCAGGATTGCATCCATTGTGTGTTATTCACTGAGCTGAGAACCAGATGTGATTTTTTTTTTTCTTCTTGTGATGCCCCTTTTCTAGGTGGCACAAGATTTCTACAATAAACTGTTACCCTGGAGAATCTTGCAGGGCTTTTTGTTATGTTTTTTTCCTGCTACGAGATGGCTGTGAGCAGAAAGACGCACTACATCCAGGAAAATAGCAGTGCGTAGTCCAATGGTCACCTTGCCTGTATGGCACAAATGGATCCTCCTACAGCTGGATTAATAATGGATATGTCTATTTGCTAGCAATGGCATAAAATTAAAAAAAAAAATGTTTGGGGTCAAACTGAAAGCAATCTTTTTTTCAAACGTTTTGGCTAATCAAAAAGTTAAACATTTTTTGGGTTGATAATATTTTATTTAAGACAAAATGTAAAGCTTTCCTTTTGATTTTGACCATTTTAAAACATCTTTGACTTTCAAAATTTCCTGTAATTTTTTTTAAACAGTCACATTGAACTGAAAAATTGAAATGTTTCATTTTGACATTTTTCATCATTTAAATTTTAACCAAAACAAATAAGTGAGATCAACATGATTTTTTGGTGTGAATTTGGTGTCTCTAAATCTGCATTCCCCCCCTCCTCCCCAAAAAAGGCTTAGAGCTGGGCAACAATTTTTTGCACTATTCCTGCCTACAAAATTCAGATCTTTCCCCCAGTCCTTCCTGGTATTTGACTAAGGAGGTTTGATATGCTTATGTTGTAAAGCTGTGAGCCAGATATACAACTTGCATCTGGCATCTGATTCTGAACCTCTTCCCCTAAGGTTCAGGAGCGTGTGGTCTATTTGTTATATAGGAAAATATAGAATACAATACATCTACAGTATCTGGAAATCTACAAGCAGCCTGTTCTGATGAGTGGCCAGTTAACTGATTGCTGAAAAGATAACTGAATACCATGCAACAGAGAAATCTAAAATGATAGTAACACTTTACCTTATTGACAGCATTATTGCCATATTTAGTAGCTGGTACATAGGAGCTAGCTGGACAATTCTGTTATACTTAATATGTTTCAGAACACAGCATAAAACATGTTTTAACACTATAATATTTACTGAGCATTACCTCGGGGAATAGGCTTTATTATTAGATTACATTATACAAGATTAGACTAGTCAATAAGGGATTTCTTTCACACAGCATGCCATGTGAAATACCTATTTTTTTTTTAAATTACTTCAAGACCTTCTTTGTAGGATCTTAGGTAAAATATACCCATGAATCATAAAACTGACAAGCCCCAGGGCTGAATGGGTTCAGTACAGCAGATACAAGGCCTAGAGATAAAGGTGCACTACAGGTATGCGGTGACGGGTGGATTATAGATAAACAAAAGGAACAGTTATTAGATGGGAAGTGGCAGACAGAATTGTACACTTAGAATGCAAATTATAAGGAATGAAGCTTAGAGATCCAACTTTGCTTCAAATGTCAGGCAGGGGGAGAATAAAGACAATACATCTGAATTAGTTAAACTGTGTTATTTAAATTGTGCCTGAGCCTAATTAAATCTTTTTTTAAATGAAATCTGGTGCCAGTCACAGATTGCTTCTCCTTTCAATTTCATATCACAAGTAGAATTTCATCTGTTCCGAACAGTCTCTCTCTTGATCCTAATCTTAAAATCCTCCATTGGATTAATCACGTCCTGATTGGTACCATACCAATACTTCCATTCAAAGTTAACATTTTCTTGGATGGAAAAAACTCACGGCCCACTGCTGCTTTGACTGGAAATGAATATGAATTGAAAGGCCTATAGTTAAGAACAGGTCCTTTTTTTGCCTATAAGGATCTTTCATCTCTTATATAACCACATTTACCCACAAGATTGACACTTTGGGAAAGGGGCAGAGGCAGACAGGTGAGCACCGATCAAAATGGATTTCAGCAACCTTCCATTCTAAAGGTCAAGGTTGCTGCACGCTCTACAGTAGGGTTTCAGTCTAGAGTTCCTAGCTTGGTTTCAAACACTGATGAAATGCCCCCTCACATGCCCTAAGTACATTTTTTTCCCTCCAGTTTGAAGTGTTTAATGAAGAAAATATTAATTGCTCCTTTGGCTTCTAGTTGGCAGGAACATTCCTTAATTCAAGGCAGAAAAGGCCTGCTACAGAGCAGGCCATCAGTGAACTGCTCCCTGAGTACCATCTGGTTCTGTTTTAAGCAACAGTGACTGAGGAGAGTGTTCTTGTTGTGATGACCAGTTGGAGGAGTTGAAAGCCTGAGGGGAAACTCAGGGCCTTTAACTCAGGGACATGAGCAGACAGGAAATGCCCAACCTGTCACTCATTTGGGTAAGGATTTGGTAGCAAGTTTGCTGTGGAACCTAGAGAAATAACTAGACTAATTACCTTTTCCCTGTGTTGCCCTGTATGTTTCCATGGATACACCTCTGACCAACGTACAGGTCATTCTCTAGTAGCTAACAACCAGCGCAATCGGAAAAGATTTAATGGTCAGTAAGTATCCCCACTAGCTTTATAATTAAGCAGAGATGCTTCTGAATTGCAAAGACTGGGTCTGAATTCAAATGTGACTTTTCCCAAAATTCAGGGATCAGGAGTGTCCTAGACAGAATTTTAGTTCAGTCCCATCTTTATAATTGAACAATGATTCCTAACAGGAAGGGAATTTCCAGCCATGAATAGCTGGCTGCAGGAGTGGAGGGCCTGAGGCAAAGCTGAGGGCTCTTAATCCAGGTGGGCATTAACTGCCTGGGAATGCCTGACCTTGGGGTTAATTGTTTCTATTTTAAATCATGAAATATATATATATATATAGAGAGAGAGAGAGAGAGAGAGAGAGAGCTGCTGGTTGCTCTGGATGGAGAAACACACTTCCAAAGAGCTCAGGTACTGAACCGAAGTGGTTAGATTTCCAAAAGTGTACTCAATGGGAGCTACTGTATGCCATTTTGAAAATTTGGTCCATGTTTATAGTGCTAGGGGGCAGATTTTTAAACTTATTTGGGTGCCTAAAGAAGCAGATAGGTACCAAGTGAGATTTTCAAAAGTGCCGAGGGAGATAGGTCCCTACGTACCCAGGGGCATTCTCAAAACTCCTATCTTCATTTTTCGGGATCTTTTAAAAATCTGGCACTGTGTCCCTTCCAAGCAGTGAGCACTCAGCACAGTACAGAATCTAACCTTGGCAAGCCAGCTGACACTAACTAAGAGGAAAGCACCACTTTATTCTCAACAGTCACTTAGGTTTGTAATAAGGAAGGAGTCAGGAAGTGGGAAAAATGTGACCTGTAAACATGATAAATACTTAGAAGCCATGAAGATGTGACATTTAACACCGCTGAGAGATGAAGATCTGTGACCAATGGATGCTTCATTTAAACCTGAAAGAATACCACTTGTGTTCATTTTGCTGTGTGCGCTTCCTCCCCACCGCCCCCAACTCCTTCTCCCTCTCCCTCTCTTTTGTTTTTAAAGAGACATATGTCTCCATTGTCAGTTCAGTGTCCTGTACCCTTGATATATCTAGCCTGATTACTACTAATAAAGCTTGACAGTTGGAGGGTTAATTTAGCCCTTGGTCTCATGGTTTCTTCTCAGGAAACAATCTGTCCCTGAGAGCTTTCTGGCCTGTTGCAAGGTTATATCCCCCTAGGGGGCCATCAGACCCAACCAGTGTTCTTTTCCCATTGTCTGCCAAATGGGCATCAATTAAGTCAACTGTTCTCCAATTAGAATTTGGAGGACTTTATCTTGTTACTCCTGTGTTCAAACTCCTGAGCAGAGGCTGCTTTCTGGAATTGGTTACAAGCTTTTTATTATATAAATAAATAAATAGCAGCTCTTTCCTGCAATCCGATACTCCTGGGTTTTTCCTGTTGCCCATTCACACAGCTTAATCCTGGGATAGGCGATGAGTGCTTGATAATACTTAAGAGGGTTTTATTTGATTTAATTTTTGCATATTACCTGAATTGATGAGGATTTTTTCCCCTATACTGCAATTGCTAAAAGGTTTCTCCATGCCATCAAATACCAATGTAATGAGCCTTCATGAATTAAAGAAAAAGGCAAATGATCTTTTGCCTTGATTTATATGATTACATTTTTTTCCAGAAATGTATTCAATGTTAATTAAAAATATTTATTTTTAATGTGTATAAACCCTGGCTCAAGCCTTTCGTTTATCTGCAAAAGCCTCTTGAAGTCAATGGGAGTCTTTCAGTTGAATCAAATGAGCTTTTGGTCAGGCCCTTATAGCACTGCAAAGTGACTCACCTCAAATCTGGCCTGGCGGGACCACCTTTCACTCCTTCTCCATGCCAGTGTCATCCTTGTCTTTGCTGCTAGGGGTACCTGCATATGTGATGGCTGCCATCCTGGCTGACATGCTGGGGATTGAAATGGGAACCTCCAGAGCTAAAACCATGAGCTGCTACAGCTTGAGATAAAGAACCAAGACTCTGTAGCTAGGAGCTATAACCACCCGTATCCTCTGTGGATCGACACAGAGGGAGGCCTGTAACACATACTCCCTAGTGGATTACACATACTTTGTGATGTCAGTGGTCCATTGGGAATGGGACTGACCAAAGCCGTTTTACACAGGCCATCAAAGAGTAACACAATTCAGTTGTTAATCACCTGGATGAGAGTCAAACAGGTGACCAAGGAGTGATAGGCTCTAGGCTTGATATCTCATCACCAATCCCCTCTGCTATCCAGCCATCTGAGTTTACCATAGGCTTAAAATGAGGAAAATTCATTTGTGTGTTTACTGCAAATTAAAGTGGTTTTCTTTTTAATCTGATAAAAAATTACAACCACGGCATCCTACTTTGTTCTGATGTTTCCCTTGCAGCAGATAGCATCTTACAGTGTATTTTAAACAAGAAAGTACAGTAACATGACACTACTGAAATCACACAATGAAGACAGGACATCCATAACAAGTCCCGGATTAGAATTGGGTTAAACTCATCTCTTTACTCTATGGGAGTTGGTGGTCATGAAAACTCTTTTGGTTTCATAGAAATGTAGGGCTGGAAAGGACCTTGAGAGATCATCAAGTCCAGCCCCACCCCCTTGCACTGAGACAGGACAAAATAAGCTTAGACAATCCCTGGTGGTAGTTTTTCTAGCCTGTTCTTAAAAAACCTTTTATGATGGGATTCCACAACTCCCCTTGGAAACTTATTCGAGAATTAAACTAGCCTTACGGTTAGAAAGTTTTCTTTTGCTTCAGATTAAGCTAATTACGTCTTGTTGTACCATCAGTGGACACGAAGAACAATTTATCATCCTCTTTATAACAGCCCTTAACATGTATGAAGACTATCAGCTCCCCCTCAGTCTTTTCTCAGAACTAAACATGCCCAGTTTTTAACCTCTCCTCATAAGGTCAGTTTTTCTAAACCTTTATCTTCTTTGTTGTTATTGCTCTCCTCTGGACTCCCTCCAATTTGGCTATAACTTTTCTAAAGTATGGCGCACAGAATTGAATACAGTACTCCAGCAGAGGCCTCACCAGGGCCGAGTACAGCAGGACATTTACCTCCCATATCTTACATACACCACCTCTGTTAGTCCTCCCCAGAATCATATCAGCTATTTCCCCAACTGCATCACATTGTTGACTCATATTCAATTTGTGATCCACTATAACCCTCAGATCCTTTTTGGCTATCTTCCCAGTTATTCCCCATTTTGTAACTGGACATTTGATGTTTTCCCCTACTTCCTAAATGTAGCACTTTCCACTTGTCTTTAGAGAATTGGTCTGAAATCCAATAATTTGTCAAAGTCATTTTGAAATCTAATTCTGTCCTCCAAAGTATTTGTAGCCCCTCTCAGTTTAATGTCCTCTGCAGATTTTATAAGCATACTTTTCACTCTGTTATCCAAGCCATTAATGAAAATACTGAATAGTACCAGATCCAGGACTGACCCCTGCAGGACTCCACTAGATACATCTTCCCAGTTTGACAGTGAACTATTGATAACTGCTCTTTGAGTATGGTCTTTCAATAGTTGGTTCCTTTTGTGTGAGCTTGCATCCCTATAGTTTTGCTTTGTTTGGAATTTTAGTGAATTCAAAATCTCAAAAGTAAAATTCAGCATAGACCATAAAAAAAACTTCTCCGTTTCTTATGGTTTCCAACCAAAACAAGAAATCTCTCTCTGGTCCCCATAAATTCTACCCAAATTCTCTTGAAATTTGGCTCTGCTTTATCAAAAGGTCTGGCAACCTCAACACATCTTGTATTCTATTCTATACAAAAGGTCTGAAAACCTCAGCACACCTTGTATTCAGGTTTTTATATTGTGCTCATCATCATAATATCAGAGCATCTTCCAATATTGTTTTAAGCAGCATAACTTAAATACTTAATATCTGCCACGTGTTTGTTCTCCCATCTTCTCCCTTAAGGGAGAATTGTTTGTAGTGGAGTGTTTTGTTTAGGAAGGTTTTGGGAGGAGGTTTGAGCCTGATTTTTCACGTTATTATTAGTGTTGGAGATAGACCCAATTCACAATGTCCATATCCATGTCCGATTCCAAACTTCACCAAATTTCTTTATGTTCAAATCTGGACTTTTGATTCAGGTTATAATGGAGATAAAAGACAATTATAAAGCTTGGCTCCCAGTTCAAATTTCACTAAGTTTTAGGGGTGTTTGGATCTGAGGTTTTGATTTTGACCATCTGAATTAATTAAATAAATGTTATGCATCTTCCTTCTACATGGGAGAGGGCCAAAGGGTGTACTCTACATTTATACTAGTGTACTGAGATCAGATTCTGGTCTTCAGTTCCTGCCCCAAGGAACTTTACAGTCGATTCAGACATAGATAATACATTTCAGATAGACAAATGAATTCCATTCTACCATTACAATTCTCCGAAGCTTGAAACCATTTTCACACTCATCTTTTACATCATCTTCTACTGAAAACTGAGACCAGTCAAGTTTTACGTGGTTTGTTTTGCCCACAACATTGGTTATATGTAGGTCGCACCATTCTGGAGGATATTCTGAGCCCATTTCACAGAAATGGATCGTGTGTTGTGGGCTTTTAGCTCTGAAGATTCCCATTTCAATCCCCAGTATATCAGCCAGGCTAGCAACCATCACATATGCATGATAGAATACATATATTTATATACATTAGTTTACATATATATAAAACTAAAATATACACATGCTACCATTGGGGGGAGAAAAAGTGCTACTGACCCCCCTCACTCTCCAGTAATAGTATTAAAAGAATAGGATGGCTCATTTATAACTGCCTCTGGTCAGCTTTAAATAGTTTTCCTCAAATCAGTCAAGAGTTGTTGTTGTGAAATTCCTTAGCTTGTCATAAGCCTCCACACTCCACTCAGCTACAATCCCATGGAATCATATACATAATCTTTATCCACACACTTCAGTACTCAGCTCCCACATCAGCCAAAAGGAAGCATGCATTATTAAAGAGGCTAATTCCCGCGTTAAAACAGAATATATTTATTGAGGAAATGGAAGTAAGCATTTTAAATAGAAAATTAAAAAGCTGGTGGGCCTGATTCTCTTCACATTGGTTTTATATCAGAGCCACCCAATTTACTTTTGAAAGAGATGGGTTGGATGGTCCTTTCACGTAAATGAGGATAAAGCAGGAGTAATTCAATTAATTATTATTAAATTACTATTGGTAATATTTAGACTTTGCACTTTTATAGTGGTTTTAATCGAAAAGCATTTTACAAGCATGCATTCAGTATCACAAAATTCCTGTGAAGTTATTAAGTATTACACTCATTTTAAATATTGGCAATGTGATGTCTTAAGCGATTTGACCAAGATCAGTGACCTGAAGAAGAGCTCTGTGTAAGCTCAAGACCTTGTCTCTCACCAACAACAAAATGTAGTCTAATAAAAGTTATTACTTCACCCACCTTATTTCTCCAAGACCAGTGAGTCAGTTATGCTCTGAATAGGCCTCAGGAATTCTGATCTAAGTTCTTCATTTTAAGAACCACACTACATAACATATATGTAGAGCGAATCAAAGTAACTAAGAAGATATTCTTACATGTAAGTCCAAATCAAGAGAATTTTTGCACTGAGTCAGCCATTGGTTAGAGGGAACACGCAATGGATTTCTTAAATCCATGAGCACATAGCTCATTCTGCGTCTGCTCAGGTTTATGGAAATATCTAGTTTGTAGCGAGCTTAATACTACAGCCGTAACCACGATTACGTTACATTGTCTCATTTCCATAGTTATTCCCATGCTAACACACACAACTGTTCTTGCAGTTTGCACACACAAAACTCACATTTGCATGCACATATCAGTGATTGTTTCACAAATCAGTGATCAGTTGCATGCACATAGCAGTGATTGAGTTGGTTGCTCATCCCCTCAATCTGATTGTGAACAAAAATGATACTCAGCTGTGCAGATGCTATCAAATATGTATGTAAAAAGAGGCAATTAAAATGGAGACTATGGCTCAATTGTTGGCCGAGTGGGTGCCTGTGGTACACATTTCACATATCACTCATGTTCCAAATTAGCTCTGGCACATTTTTCCCAGCAGGAGCAGTAGCAACTGCTCTGAATTTTGAGGGAAGGGCAAATATCTTACTCTTACATTTGATTGTAGAAGAACAACAACATTTAAAGGGAATCAAATCTAAAGGTGAGAACTGGGAAGTAAGCAGAATTATGAATCTCAAGGCTTGATGCTGTTCTGTAAAACTCATTCTTATTTTCCCAAACCCAGGATTAAGTGAAGGTCTTTTGTATTTTCCACTTCCATCTCAATCCATTTGCCTCATTCCTAATTGCAGAACACATGTTCTGAAAAATAGCCCACTATTTGGAAATCTTATCAGTATCCCAAGTACAACAGAAGGATTTAAAGGACTGAATTTCATTTCCTTACTTTTTTACTGGTTTTATTTTCCTTTAATTTAAAAAAATATTTACCTGTTGTGTTTACAATAAAATGCAAATTTTGACGAACCCTATAGCGCTCCAGTTGCATCTGAGTAAAGAGCGGAGAGTACTCTCCAAACCCCACATGCTAAATCAACCGGTCAATGGATCATACATACCTGCTCCTTCACAGTGAGTTTATCTTTTAGAGCAAGTTGTCCTGGCTTATGGGTCAATGCCTGCTTGGCAATGTTCGAATCCATGCTGTGCTTTCAGCTGTATTCTCGGCAGCAGGGAGAACAACTTACTGCTACTACAATAATCTAGCAGGTCCAAAGAGGCGTGTGAACATCATTAAGGTTAGCAAAAAGATAAGAGTTCCCCGGCTAACGTCTTAAGGAGATTTACAAGAAGAGATTTATTTCTCTGCAGCTAGTGGCAGTCCCAAGGCATTATACTAACCCCCTCCACCCTCCACCCTCCGCCCCCAGCCTCTCAACAAAATCAAAACAAACAAAAAATGAGTTGGCCTGAAATATTGTGAGAAACAAAAACAACCCCACCTGCCAGTCAGGCAAAGGGTAAGGCTGGCTTGCAGGATCTTGTAAGAAAGCTGTAGTCAGCAGGTGATGTGTCCATCCTCCAGGTCAAGATACTCCTATTGTTTATACTCAGGAAAACAAATTGTCCAGTTAGAAGAGACTGGTTGTGTCACAGGTGTTTGGGGGAGGCCTTGTTCACCATGCACCTCTACTAGTCAACTTAAGAAGCATTACTGGTGACATCTTCAATGACATCTGTTGTTCTTGCCCATCCTGCAAAAAGATGAGGCACACCAGCGATACCTCGTTAACAGCAAGAGTGACAGGGTTTAGGATTAAGAACAAGAAAGGAAATAGAAAGTGTGCAATGAAGGGCTGAATAAAAAGAAAGATATCGGTGTTTAAAACCACTGCTGAAACTTCCCTAGCAAGGAAAGAGGCCCGGGAATGGGGGCAAGGAGTAGAAAGAGAGAGAACTTACATTTTTTAAATCTTGGACCTAATGCTCAAAAGGAGGATCTGTAAGTAGAGCTGTAAGAACTATTTGCATTGAACAAAAGATTTAGGAAATGTATTTCCCCTATGCTGTGGGGATAGCTAGCTGCCCTGTTAGGGCAGCTTCCCAGCTATGTTGTGGAGCACAAGGCAGCCGGACAGAGAGATGAGGAGCTGGTGCCATATAGCCAATCACCATCTGTTTTAGTGCTAGAATGAAGAAAATACTGACAATTAGGGCTGGTCAAAAAGCAGGAGAATAATTTCATCAAAACATTCAAAATGTTGAAGTTGTTCCTTTTTTTTCTTGGGGTTAAAATGGCCCCATTGTTCACTTTCCAAGAAACTTTTGGTGGTGTCTACCAGTGTTGCCTTTGTTTGTTTGTTTGTTTTACCAAACTCGTTTATCAAAAACATTACATTAAAAATGATTTAAATAACAAACAACTTGTTGAATTAACATGATGTTTGCTGCAATCTCACTGTTCACTTTGTTGGTTTATTCTATTCCTTTCCTCTATCTTTTGTCTTGTCTCTTTAAATTGCAAGCTCACCGGGGCAGAGACTCTTATGTTTGTATGGTGCCTAGCACAATAGAGCCCTGTCCTCTCTTTGCCCCTAAGCACTACCATAAAAAGCAGGATAAAGTAAATCAATAATACAAATTGCAGGCTGAGTTGTCCTCTCAGTTATACTAGTCTAAATCCATAGAAATAGCCTCAGTTTCAAAACTGTCACACTAAATTCAGTGCATTCTTCAGTTACTACCACAGAAATTGTAAGTATGTGATGATGTCTTTATAAATTAAAGGTAGAATGTGGACGTCACTGCAGTCCTCGTCACATTTTTTTCCAATGGATATAATTTGTAGTTCTGTTTGTGTGTGTAAGTCTGCATGTATGCCTTAATTTGTCAAAAGAGATCACTACATAAAAGTGAGTTTAAACTTTAATTTAGCTCCTTGCTAAAAGTTCAAAGGCTAAATTCATTTTAACCTTGGCTCAGTGGGGCCTTTTCATCTGATTTCCAGCCTGATATGAAAATTGCTTGTGAAATAAAGACAAACATAGGTTGGCCTGAGAAAGCATAATAATCCGATCCTTACATGTTTGTATAGAAGCCAGGTACAATCCAATGTTGATTGCCTCGTAGGTTTTCTTCTTTGCTTTCATGGGAAATTCTAAGAGATAATACCAGGTCATCACAGTCATGTACTGGAGCATCCCCTACCCACACACACTTTGACAACTATGCAATGTACAGAAAGCAAGAGTTAATGTGGAACTGAAATGACTGGATATCCAAGAGAAATCATCTTTATAGTAATTTTACAATCCCCATTTGACCACTTTCCCAAACAAATTACTTAATGAGTATATTGCATTACATTTTTTTAAGTAGACCTTTTCACAGGAAGACTGAAAGGTGTTTATGAGACAAACTTTTAGTGAGGTTTCCAGTATAAGTAAATAAGAATCCCAAGGGAACAAATAACTTGGCATTTCTCAAACTTTACAGTGTGCTTTTGAATGTGTCCCAAGTTATTTGGAGATTGGTGTGTGTACTGTGTGTTTGTATAGTCAACATTCTCATATCAATATGGCATGCCAGTTAATAATTCTGTTCATTGCAGATGGCTTTATTATGTGTATTTAATTTCATACTTAAGCAAACACACAATAACAGAGCTTAAGAAACACTTTAGGATAGCAAAAACAACAAGAGTCCTGTAGCACCTTAAAGACTAACAAATTTCTGCGGGCATAAACTTCCGTGGGCTGCAACCCACTTCATCAGATGCAACTTTAGGATAGGATGGCACCACACAGTCAAATGAAAGGGAAGGGAAACGGAAACAACAGATACAACTCTGGCTGGAGGTAAATCTATTTTGATGGGATTAAGCCATTCAGAGGCATCCCTCCCCTTCAGTGGCCCTTAGACCATGGATTGCTTTGTTTGCAGCAGAGGGAAGGTACAGATCACTAGAGCCTTAATTTGCCACAGCAGTTAAGTGCTCCAATTCCTCAGTGCAATAATTGCCACATGTTGAGTGTGCAGATGTCTAAACGCGTGGGAGCACTTCCCTTTCCTTAAGACAAATGAAGATTTTCATTTTGTTTTGTAAACGTGTCAGGATATATCATTTAGTCATGTGTCATGCATTATGGTGTTTATACAATACAGCTTTCCTCACCCTCGTTCTGCATGTCCGTGATTTCAACAACATGGCTGTGGAGTAGTGGGGGTTTGAAAGCCCTCCTCCCTTAACCCAAACCTCCAGCGGGGCTAAAAGGAAGTGTGAGGTAAGTGTGTCTGGGATTTAGTCAATAAAATAAATGGGATTTCTCCCATGAGTAAGATAAGCAGAATTTGACCCTTGTCTACAAAGAAAGCACCATAAAGAAAACAACCCTAAACAAGCTAAGCAAACTTTATAATAAAACAGTGAAGCACAAACTATGATTAAAGAAGAGAATAAATCTTGGCATCCCCCAAATTATAAACATATTATGTGGCTAGTACATTGAACCCCATTCCCAGGCTTTTTTTTCCATTGCCTAAGCCCTGTCCAGTCCTATCCACCAATCTCTGTTTAACATAAATATAAGAGGTTTAAAGCTCTTAGTTTTAAACTTCAACAACCTGTTATAGATACAGCTTTACAGTTATTAAAAATATTACTGAAATAACCAGTGCAATGGAATTGTAAGTGGCTCCAAACCCAAACGTCCTGAAGTTTGGGGTGTTCAGATTGGGTCATTAATACCCTGGACATGAAGCTGAGGCTTAGACCCAGATCCAAATCTGAGCATTCCTATAATAGGAAAGGCTTGAATCATGGTTCTGTTCAGTCCTTCTCAAAAAGATGTTAAATCACGTTTTATGTACCGATACGTGTAATGCAGTGGCCAGCAGTGCTATACCTGCATTTCAGTATCCAGACTTATTTGCAAGGATATCCAAACCATATTGATGATACTGGATGATTTGTCATTTTCGATTTGAAAATCAAAACTATAGCATAAAATCTCCACGAAGGAAGGTATCTCTCTCTTTAGACTGTTTCCTTTTCAGGATTGTGCTTCTTTGTGTTCAACAGAAGAAGGATAAAGGCCCTAGTTATTTATCTGTTACTGGACAAAGAGTGTAAAGAAATCCAAGAAGCATCACAATACAAAAGCCTGAACTTTTTGACCTCCCAGGCCTTAGGCCTAGACAATTGTCCAAGCCTGTTTTTTCCTGAGAACTGCCTTAGGGCAAAAGCTGAGAAAAGATGAGCATTGTTCCCCCACACCATCCATTAAATGCTAAGGCTGAAAGGCAGAGGATTTTACCAGGTTATACCACTGCTGAGAATGCAGCTTGACACTCATTTTCAAGGTAATATAAAAAAAAAAGAAAGAAAAAAGTGAGTTGTAGAGATCTTAATTCTTTAAAATTTAAAAGCTAATTTTGTGTCTTTTAGTCAATTTCCTGTGCAGGAAGGAAGAATTTATTAACTGGCTTCTGATGTTAAATGGAGTGCTAATGGGCAAGAACAACAATTCTACAAGTGCCAAGTAGAAATATAGAGACATTATATCAATATTAATCTTAGAGGCTTGCAAATGCATTTCTAGGGGGCTTTTATTAGCCATTTTATGGTGAGAACATCCATGTCATCCACAAAGTGAAAATATAGTTTTGGTTTCTTATTTAAAGCATGTGAGCTCTCCAAAGTGGTTTGGCTTGTAAGGCATTTTAATGGAGGAGGATTCCAGTTTTCCCTCACCAAAAATCTAAGTTTATTTAAAGAATTAAAGTCCCAAGTTCCAAATCAGGAATTCCTCCTAAGGGGACTCCTTTATATGAGCTTTGGCTAGTACAGCACTTCACAGGAGCTCAGATAGTGGTGGTCTGGTATAAATTTAAGCCACAATGAGGGCATTTCTGGGCAGTTAATACTCATCAGGGGAAGCTGAGTGTCCGAAGTGAAAATGAATAGTAAAAAGGCTGATGGCCCCTTTCAGAAGGCAAAATGGCAAGTGATCCTTATTAAGCCAAAGCAGTAAGTATTCCATATAATAATCTTCTGTCAACCAATAACATGGAAATGACTGAATATTTCTGATGTCGAGGCCAGTCTTACAAACCTTCTACCTATGGAACTCCAGTTGAAGTCAAGTAATTTGTTTACAGAACTGGATCCTCCAATCAGGAAAGACAGTTTTATTCACTGTAGAAAATAAATTAAAAATAAGTTGTCTTAAAAATTTTCTTTCTGATGTAGGTAGTTGTGGTTTTATAATGACTTCCATGGTGTTTACAACTAAATATAAGGGGCATCACACTATTTACCGCAGGGTAAATCAAAATGGCAGTTGCATTGTAAGAAATTATACTATTAATAATAATTAATAATGTAGTTTATTTGTAGTGCTAGACTCTGTACAACCACATAACAAAAAGATGGTCCTGTTACAGTCATGGCATACACACAGAGAAGTTAGTTAAAAACATTAATTACTCTTGCTGGAAGTTTGTAATGTAATACTACTTTCATTCTTAGAATTCAAAATGATAACACACAACCAAAAACAGGGAGAAACAAAGCAGGCTGCTCACTAAAGTAGAGTGGCACAACTCAACCCATTTTGCTCTAGGCTGTTTTTTTTTTCCCCCCTAGACTTCCTCTGATCACACACAGTCCTCAATACATAGGTCCCTGTCCCAAAGAGATGAAATATTTATGTTGTGCCTTTCTTCCTATAGGCTTCCAAAACATTTTGCATACTATATTCAGATAGGAATCACTTCTCCCCTTACTGAATGTAGCCAAGTCATTGTTCATTCCCAATCCTATTCTGAAGAAAAGAAGTACCAGGGCATCTGTAATGGTCATCAAGTGATCAGGAGCTCAGTTTTATGTGAGATTGAACTGTTACCTTCTGCAAGATGACTTGGACATGGTATGACAAGACCAGAATCCAGAGTCATAAAAAAGAGAAGTAGAAGGAAGTTTAGGGCAAATGTCCACTCATCATAAATTGTACAAGTTTATCTTATCCAGCATGCACAAAAAAAGTGTAAATAATCTTGTTTGGACCACACTTAAAGTCTAATTATGAATGTCCCAGCAAAACACTGAGAGGGAACAAAGCTTAGTAAAAATAATACCATGACCTGAAAAGAAAAACGCAAAAGTGAGTAATAGTTAACTTAATGACTTACTAGAATTCTATACATGCATCTATGTCCATTTAAAAAAGAAAAAAGGAGTTCCCAAGGGAGAGAAACTTAGAGTGACGGAGTTTGTCATTGCTTGTGCACAGATACTGAGATTTGCAATTTGCATGTAGTAGCCAAGAATATTGAACGGCTTTTTAGAAGATTTCACATCCCATTTAGGCACCTCAATGATGTGCTCAGCCCTCAGTAGATCCCATTGAGAGCAATGGGTCTTGAAGGCAACAGATGTGGGCTATTTTGGATCAAGGCTGCATGCCAAAGGAGTAAGGCCCTCACAAACAGTGCCCTGCCAATGGCCGCTATCTCGTTAATGCTAAACGGGGATTCAGCTGTGATCTTTGAAGATCTCAGCTGGGACAGTATGGCAGAGGGGAGATAGGCAGCCTTTGAGATAGGGAGGTCCAACTCCAACCACTTGGACTATATATGTCAATACCAACACCTTAAACTCCTATCACAAGGCAAGTCTACACTTAAAATGCTGTATTGGGGCAGATGCACCAACGAAGCTGCACTGATGTAGTGGTTTAATGAAGACGTTCTAAACTGATGGGAGAGAGTTCTCCCATCGGCATACTTAATCCACCTCCCTGAGAGGCTGTAGCTATCTCGACCTGGAGAAGCTCTCCTGCGGACATAAGGCTGATTACATAGGGTGTTAGGTCTGTATAACTATGTCACTCAGGGGTGTGGATTTTTCACACCCCTGAGAAGCATACTTATACTGAGACAGGTCTGTAGTGTAGACCAGACCACTGTCATCTTGTCTGACCCTGCCTTCCTCCATTGTGTTCTCCACCTGTCTGTTGTAATGTGTTTATATTAGCTTTCAGAAAAGAGACTGTTGTGTTATGTTTGTACAGTACCAAGCCCAATGGGGCTGTGACCCTGGTGTGATCCTCTGGGAAGAGATGGTTGGGAGTTTTTTGATGAAATCTTTTTCAATGGATTTGTCAAAATCAAAACCCTTTGTGGTTTTGACAAATATTTTGTTTAAAAATGTTTGGAAACCCCCCCCCAATGTTTTGACATTTTCAAAGTAAAAAAAAAAAAATCTTTTTTTTTTCCATTTTAAAATAACATTTCATTTTGAAATTTAAGCTAACTATGGTAAATAAAGAAAATCAAAATAAGAAAGGTCTAAATTGAAAGGAAAATCTTCATGAAACAGGAAAACTATTTCCTTCCCAGCTCTCTCACTGGTTGCTACTGCATCACAAATAACAATGATATACTCATATAATAAGCTCTAGTAATAGTAGTAATAATAAATATTTCAATGAGGGATGGCAAGTCAGTTCACTATGTAATGGGACCTATTCTCCAAGCCGTTCACAAAAGGATGCCAGGACTGAATAAGATGCATCCCCAATATGATTCCCCCAGGGCTTCGTTGTTCTAAGCTGAAGTTTCAGTAGCAGAAAGAATGTGTGATAAAAGTGCCACCCAAATTACACATACCTGCTGATTTATCCCACTCCCAACCTTGCACAAGTCTGTAGGGTTATAACACATAGGGTGCCCAGATAGCAAGTGTAAAAAAACAGTTTGGGGTGGGGGTTAATAGGAACCCATATAAGACAAAACCCCGGAAATCCAGACTGTCCCTATAAAAGTGGGATATCTGGTCACCTGAATAACAGAGCCCCTCAATGGTTTCTTGTCCAACAAATGCTTCTGTGTATCCCCTGACCCAAGCCCTTCAGGCTAAACTAGTTAGACCCAGCACAGGCACTCAGCCTTCCTCATCAAACAGAAGGTGCAGGCGCTATAACGACAGTCCAGTCTGGCCCTGGCAACCCCACTGCAGAGGAAGCCCGTGGCACCAAATGTAAAGGGCCCCCTCCTCCCTACGAGAGTTCCTCCTATTTCAATGATGACCAGCAGTGATATATTTGCACCGTAGCCCTTTCAATGACACATCGTGCAACAAGGCTGAACAATATTCGTACTCATCAAAGTCCCCTTGCAATCACCAGTGTAAGCAGCATCTTATTCATTTCAATGGCACTTGAGAAGAAACATTGCATGGCCGTAATGCATACCATGGTCCAGAAAAGAAAACAACCTTGCGCAATAAGAATGACACAGACTCTGATGACATCTGCAATCCAGTTTTTATGGGTGTGTGAAAATACAAACAGGATTTATCTCATATGGAGGATTAGTTTCCTGTCCAAAAGAACAAAACAATCAGATGAATTCAGATCACATTTTTGGTTTACAGTATCATTTGGGGAAAAAAAATTAATCATCATAAGTCAAAAGTGGCCTAGAAGTTTACAGCATAGTTTAATATGTGTGAAAATAGGTAGATTGCAGCTGGCAGCATCTCCCACTGTGTGCACAGGTTTTGCCCAATATGTGATTTGAAAGAACTGAGACAATTAAACACTAAGAAGCAGAGAATGCAATGCTGGTTGGCTGGCTGCTGGGGGGCGGAGGCGGTGCAGTGAGCAGACGAGAGAGTGAAAAAGTGAATGTGTGGTGATATTGCTTAGCAAAACTTCACATGAGAAAAAAAATGATGACAAGTTCTGTAGCAGCTACACATGTTCAATAACTTTTTATTCTAATATAAATATTTAAGATACCACAAAGCTGCTCTCCCTCCATGCCCCCCTTGAAAATTCCAAACTGTACAACCAGTTCCCATAAAAGACTAATCTTATTTTAAATGAAGCTAATTTTTGGCTAGACCTTGAGAAAAAAAAATCTGGATCCACAACAAAATCCATATTTTTCCCCACTCTGTATCTTAAAAATGCACTCAGCCTGACAGCTTGTGGCCAGATGATATTAGATGCTGCTCTCTCTCCCCTAAAAAAGGGTTTTTTAGATTGGCCTGAGAGGCAGAATTCAGATCTGGGTTCTGGATTGTGAATCACTAACAATTGGCAGGATTATTGGACTAAAGGGATCAAAACTTGGACCTAGAATTCCAAATTCAGCGGGTCTGGCTCTAGATTTTCATGGGAGCACGTCTCAAGCTGGAATACAATTTTTTTTTCCTGCAGTGGATTTATTGGGTGTCACTGTAATACAATGTATCCACTTCAAATTGAAGAAAGCCCCTTATTTAACCTTCATCTTTTTGTGTGTGTATGTACCAGAAGGCATGCATTGTTGCTGGGAAGCAAATAGTTAGTGGCATGTTCTATAACACTATTGCTATTTAAAGATAAATCAGTGGATTAATGCTTCTCTAAATGTGACGTCCATGAAGGATTCTAAACTGCAGCACTGTTAGTCACTTGGTGGTCTCTTAAGTGACAAAATCAATGCAGTGAGTTTTAAAAGTCTTGGTTGTAACAGGAAACAAGTGATCATTAGGAGAAATTGCATGAGAGAAAAATGTGGAGAGCCAGATCCTACAAACCTTTACTCTTACTCTCCCAACTAGTCCCATTGGAGTCTATGGGGCTGATTCATGTTCCTGCATGACATCTGTGACACCACTGGGTACTACACGGAGCTATAGCACATGGTGCAATACATGTGCCAGGGCAGTCAAGAGGCTTGATGGAGGCAGAGGAGGACTTGCTGGGGCTGGTAATTCCCCACTGCTGCCAGTCCCAGAAGGGCTATAAGAGTGGTGAGCCCAAGTTAGGGTAGCCGCCTTTCCTCTGTACGTGTATAACACTGACAGAGCCTGGGCATCAGCAGCCGGTGTCTAACATGGGATCTCAAGGCGTAAGCCTCTGCTGCATGAGCATTAAGACACATCTCGCTGAGCCATGTCTGTAGTTGACTCACCAATCTCTTGCTGGGCTAGCTACCACTAGAGAGGGACATAGTGCCAGACCAAGCAGGCGTGGGTTACACATCCACTGGCCACAGTGCTGACACAGGGATGAATTGTGCCTTTATTGGATTTCTGGATAAGGGTTTGAAGGCTAGAACTGTAGAATACAAAATCCTTGAAGGCAGGGTCTAGGTCTTCTCATTATTCTGTACAGCACCAAGCACAAAAAGGCTCTCAATAAATAATAAAGAATATTAATAATCACATGCCACTGATAGAGAAAGCAGCTTTGCAGCATATTTAGTCAGAGGCTAAGCAAAGTCACTATGCATGTGAATGAATGACACTGGCCTAAACAAAACACTTAAAATGGGTAAGAATAAAATCCAAAAACATTTAAAAAAAAATAAAACTGAGCAGTCAGGTCACATTTTACTTCTGCTTCCCCAGAAAACTGACAGCGTGGTGGGTTGTTTTATTTTTTTTTTCCCGTATTTTCCATTGAGTGAGCTCTTTAAAACACATCTGAACTTTTCCCATCCTGATGATTCCCACGGACAACTGGCAGAGAATCTAGGACAATTTGCAAAACTGGGATTTTTTCCAGGCATGAGTAACTTGTTAAAAAGCCACCACTTCCCTAATACCAACAGTAAACAGAGTTCACATCCACATGAAATCCTCCATGACCCACCGGGGAAAGTTTTTTGTATATTTATATAGAGAGATATATGAAATCATTAATTCCTTTATCCATCAAGTACTTGGAACTCAGCATGTCCGTTTATGTTTAACATTTTAAAGTAAATACACATACACATGCCAGGCTAGGTTTAAAGGCATCCTTTTACTCATCTGCCATCATCATGCCAGTGATTTTATAAGGGAGGGTTTATAAGGATTGGGATTTTTTTTTGTGAAATGTGTTTTACTTCACGTGGATGAAATATAACTGAATCAAATGTATTTTAGAGCCTCAGGGCCCACTTGTGATAACTCCTATTCACAATGAGTAGTCCCTTACCTCTCGAGGAGTCCCATTGAAATCATACTATTTAACGTGCTTAGGGATTGCTACATCTGGTCCTCAGTTTTTCATCGACCCTCATTGACTTCAGCTGGTCTCATTGTGACCACGTGCCTTGAGGCAGAAAGCTCTGGTGGCAATGCGGCCTAGAGAATGGAGCACTGGACTGGAACTCTGGATGCCCGGGTGCCAGTCCCAGCTCTGCAGCCGGCCTGTTAGGTGACCTTCAGCTGTCACTTTGCTGCCCTGTGCCTCAGTTTCCCCATATGCAAAATGGGGATAATGATACTTTTTAAAGCACTTTTAGATCTATGGATGAAAAGTGCTCACTTTACTATTATTATTATTAATATTATTTTCAACCCTGTATCCTTTAATGGGGCAAAACTCCAACTGATTTGAACAGGAGCTTTGCCTGACTGAAGAGCGTAGACTGGGGCTTCTTTGTGCAGCAGGCCAAACTGCCGAAGTTGTGCATAAACACGCAGCAGGCGTTAGCATCTGCAAAATCATGTCCTGAGCCTAGATGATTTGGAGCGACACTGTCCCCTCTGGGTACGTCTACACTGCAAATAAAGACCTGCAGCTGGCCCGTGTCTGCTGACTCGGGCTGGTGGGGCTCGGGCAAAGGGGTTGTTTAACTGCAGTGTAGACATTCGGACTTGGGCTGCAGCTTGAGCAGTAACACCCTCTACAGCCCAGGCTCCAGCCTGAATCCCAACATCTACGCCTCAATTAAACAGCCCCTTAGCGGGAGCCCCGCCAGCTGAGTCAGCTGGCACAGGCCAGCTGGGGCGTCTAATTGCGGAGAAGACATACCCTATGTGGTATAAAATCCATGCAGAGGACAGGGAACCCCACAACTTTCCTCTCATAAAGTTTACACCTGACTGTTCCCTTTGGAATGTGGGAGAGGATGTTTGGTCTCTAAATCCAGTGGTTCTCTGAGGAGCCATCAGAGGCTGGGCCATCTATGTGGAGGTCCTACCTAAGCATTCCCTTCTTGCTCCCTCTGCCCCTGGCTCCCTGACTTGCATATCTCACAGGCTCTGTGCTGTAAGGGAATTGTCTGCAGGGTCCTTCCTTAGAAAGGGAGGTCCCATGACACTATATTCATGCTAACCTATTCTGCATTTACTTACGTGAGGAATCAATGGGAGGTGAGGGGTGACAGTGTCACATAGAGAAACTGTTCAGAGTCAGTCCGCACCTTGCTGCCTTCTTGACCACCTGTAGGCCACCTGGGGTGGAGCTTCTGGGGAAAACGGGAGTTATTAATCCCCCCTTTGGCCTCATGGCCATCCAGATTTCCATCTCTGTCCTCTGTGTCTGGCTCTAATCTGTGCTTACTGGCCCTCACTTCCCTAAAGGCCAAGTTCACCCAATTTTTTTTATTTTTTTATTTTTTAAAGATACGAGGGAAAGGCTCTGCTTTGTTTCTTCATTAATTGAAGGCTTTCCCCTTCGTTACGACTCACAGTCAATTTTGAAAAGCTCTGAGGGCACCAATCCTCTCTTAATCAATGTGCTCTTGTGTTCTTTTTCGAACAAATTCTCATTCAGTACATACAGGATATACTACCGTGGTCAAATGAACAAAAAATATGTAACCAGGCAAAAGGTTCTTTACATTGGTGGCATCTTTAGGAGTCAGTTCTGGAAGTAAATATGCAAAATGCCTGATGAACTGTCCACTTGGGTGAACAGACACCTCTTTAAATGAGACCCTATAAGTGGTAAGCATACATCCTGTAAAGCACCAATATATTCACAGTCAAGCTTCTATCTGGGAGAACATGTTAGTGCTCATTTCAGCACCCCAGGCTTACTGTATAATGGGAATCTCTGAAAAGCAAGCCCAGTTACTTCGATAGAATGATGTAAGCAACATATTAAACTTCCCATGATAACAGAGATCAAGCAGAATAAGAAAAAAACAAACAGTGTCACTTCTTTCTCAAAAGGCTTAAAATGACATTTAAAAAAAAAAGTTTGTTAGTTCTGGCATAAAGAAAAATATTTTGCATTTTAAAAAAAAGTATGACTGCAACAAACTTGGGTTCATTTTTGGATGAAACATCGACTTCTTGCTGGGAATAAGTGGATCAGCTTTCCCAGCTCCTCATGGACTTGGTGCCAATCTAGTAAACACCTTGAAGACCTCTCAAAGCAAAACTGAGGCCAAGCTCCATTTTCTCTGCACAATTATGCTGATAGTCGTTGTTTAAGAAGCCCAATTCTGCACTTCCCAATGAGTTTCTTGGAATAAGGAATTCAGGATCAAGCCCAGAATCTGAGAACATTTTACACCAAGGGATGGGTGAATTAGTTCTAAGAAGCTGACTTGAACCTATGGCCCTGATCCTGCAGTGATCTCTGACTTTAGTGAGTCTCTGAGGGAGCAAAGAGATACACCCATGAAAAGTTCATTGCAGGATCAGAGGCCAAATCATTATCAAGGGACAAAAGTACTTTTGTGGTGTGTTGAATTTTTTATAGTTTATTTACACACTTTTCTGCACTTTTTGCTTTTATCCAGAATTGGAAGCTGAAACACCACACAAAAAGTTTTTATCGAGGAAGTAATTTAGCTCTGGCTGCAAATAGGCTGCAAATAGGATGTGTTCAAAATCTCACAAGAGACTCTATTTTTATGATAATTCTAGACTGACTTGCAGACCAAATAGCTTCTAATTTAAAGTCAAGACAAGTATTAGAACTTTGGTTGCTCAGTTGTGCCTTCAAATATTTTCGAGTTTCCCTCAATAATGCCTAACATGTAGAAGAGCAACATGAGGTTAAGAAGAGATTAATTTAAACACATACACCCTGACAGATCTGTAGGCTTTCATAATCTGGATTGAATTTTGTTTTAGTACATATGAAAAGTGTGTTTATGCCATGTCATACTGATCTATTTATTATTTTTATCCTATTTGCTGAAAAGGCTGCCAAGAAAAGCTGTTTGTTTAAATAATTTCTATGTCACAGACCAAAAGCAGGTATTTTTTGGCTCAGGGCAGGCAAAAAGAGTGCAATATTGCCATCAACAGATGCACCACCAAACAATCCAATTCTGTTTAATTTGGTCCTTGGCATCTTTGTGCTACTTCTGTCAAAGTGAATCAAACCAAGTGTTAATTTTTGAAGGAAAACCTCTGTGATCACTTCACTTGTGATTTAATCCAGAACTAACCTCAGGCTGTTGAGGGTCGGAGGTCAATGAACTAATTTAGTATGCCTTCCAAACCCTATCAGTAACCAATGTACTTCTTGTGCTTGGCTACTATTAGTGGGTGTTATTCATTGATTGTGCAGGCTGTTGTAAATTCTGCATGCAATTGAGCGTATTCGCACGTGAGCATCTTTAAGAAACTTTGGCAACAGCATGCAATGACATATGGACCCTAAAGTATATACCAGGTAGCCATAAACCTCCACTTTGGGTCTGATTCTAGTGCTTTTGCCAACAGGAAGAACAGGATTGGGCTTTATAGAATTTACTTCTGACAATCCCACGTGAATTGTTTTAGCTAACGAAGTGGCACCAGGCTGAGGCTGTTACATAGCTTCCTCCATTTATTCACTCCCTTGGAATATGAAGTGGAATAACGTGAGAGGATTTCAGTGCCTGGCTTCAGTGAACACGTAGGGCATGGCAAGCATTGGACCTGGATTTCTGCACTCACTTGAACTGATCTCTGGTTACAGTGCTTCATCTCATGTTGTCTCTCTCTTCTTTCTGCCCTTGAAGTGAGGAGTGCAAAGTCTTGCCAGTACCAATTTATATTGTGTTTTGCAAAACCCGCTAAAACTGGGCAATCAAAGATACTGAATGAACTTGGGAAGGAGCTATGCTTCAAAACAAATAAATAAGAGAGAAAAAAGACTCAGCTGAACTCACCTGAGTGAATTGGGTTTCATGTACTGAGGATGTCTCCCTACCTGTTTCAGCCCTTTTGCATGAGAAGGGATGCTATTAGAAGGTGATAGGAGAAAAATACATCATTCACACCCTTGATATACAGCTGTTCCAAATACACTGGCGCCTGAAACCTCTGCATTGGCCTCTTCCAGCCCACCTGTTCTGGTTTTGCGGGGGGCATACGCTGCCCCCATGAATAAAATGATTTGGGGGAAACACTATGAAGAGACCCTTGCCTTATGTCCCTCTCCTATGTGTTTTCTTGTAGGAGGATGGAAGGGTATCATCTGCCAATGAACCTAATGTTAAGAGCGGAAGAAATGGAAAAGATGCTGTGGTAGAAAAGCAAATTGAATATAAGAGACACAGTCACATCTGGGGTTAAAATATACAAATGTAGGCAACCCCCATCATAAGATGTTCCAAAGAAGTATCAGGAGAAACTCTATGAGATGCTCCTTGGCTGCTATCTTAGTCCAAACTAAGGTTGCAGAGGCTCAGGAGGGGGTGCAAGCCAACTTGGAAGAAAGGGCAGGACTCTAGGAGTAAAATGCCCATAAATGTCACTAAAAGGTCCCAGAATAAGTGGCATGGGAGCTTTTTGTGTGTAGCACATGTTTAGCAGAGACGAATGGAAAACAGCTAAAATGTTTGTGATTTTTTTTGTATGCTTTCTATCAAAATTTTATTTCAATGGAAATTTTTCAACCAGTTGTAAAGTTTAATACCAACACAGACATGGACAGTCCCCTGTTCCTTTTCAGATTCTTAATGTGATTTTATATGTATATTTATGTTGTGTATATATATATATACACAATGTAAGCACAATCACTTTATATATAAATATATTGCAGTAGAAGCAAATGGTTAGAACAAAAAAATGGGGAGTCAAGATATCTGGGTTCTATTATCGTCTCTGTCACAGATCCTTCATGTGAACCCTGAGAAAATCACTTATCCTCCCTGTTTCTGGTTTCTCCATCTGTAGCATGGGAATAATAATTATCTTTGCATTTATTAGAGCAACTTCCATTTGCAGTTCTCAATGCAGTTCTCAAGGAAATGTATGTGTACAGAGCTGGACTTGCAAAACAAAGTTTATATTCAGATCCAAATTTCTCCAGGCTTTTATGGTGTTGCCTTCAATGTTTGGGCCCATCTTTTTTATTCTGTATCTCCGTATTTTGTGTGTGTGTGTGTGTATAATATTTCTATTTGATTCACATACTCAGACAGTGAGCCTATCTCATATAAAACGCTAAGTATACTAGCCCCTCCAATCACTATAGACCTGATGCACTTTGCATACAATTGTGCATACAGAAATATTATATTTAGGATATTGCGTTTCATTTCCAGTTCCTTATTTAATTTAGTTTTTTATTGTGACCTTTGTGAAAAGGTCACAAAGTATATTGCAGCCACACAGCACTGAAAAAAAAAAAAAATTGCGTTAGCACTAAAGAATAATCTCTCTGCCAAATGTACACATATTTGCTAATAACCACCTCACGCTCACAGGCCTGGAGGAGCATTTCATCTTATTAGGCTGGCCTGGTTTTTGACACAGGGCTTCTCTTCAATCCGTCCACCACTCAGCCGTTCACAGCTTTCTGATTCATATGAGCTTGGCTCCCACGGCCCGGATTGGCTGAATGACTGCTTCCTGAAAACTGCATTGTGTACAGGCAGCCGGGTTCACATGGCTGACCTTCTGTCACTGTGTAGACAGTTTGGGTCGAACCACTTGTGCTGATGTTGACCACAGAAGGTCAAGTAGTGCACCAAGAGGGGAACTGAAAGACAGACAGACAGTCACTAATTTGATTTTCCTCAGGTTGCTCTGGCTATAGTTGTTAATATGCGGTAGAATAAACCACCTCTTGCATATAGGCACAGATACCAAATGTTCTCCAGGTAATCTGTGCTACATCAGGAGACTCCACTGCATCTAGCAACAGAGAACATCCATGAAATTAATTGGAGCTTTCAAATGAAGTGTATTTCACGTAAAACTGATAAATCTATTACACACATATCACAATTCCTGTTGCTTTAGTTATGCCAAAAAAAAAAAAAAAAATCATCCATGGAACAATTTACCATTTCCCGCATAGTTATCAATCAATCATGATGAATATCATGGAATAATAATTTACTATTTCCCACATAGTTATCAGTGAATAATGATGAATATAATGGAACAATTTACTATTTCCCATATAGTTATCAATGAATAATGATGATTGGTGATGATTTGGAAGTTCTATGTCTTGGATTCCATTTAGAGCATAAAAAAATAAACCAAAAAGGATTGATGCATTTTTTAAAAAAAGAGCGGACTGGACTCAGTTCCCATTTATACCCAAGAAACCTGATTGACTTCACCAGAATTACAGGAGTGTAAATGAGCACAGAATATTTGGTCTAGTAGATGTTATCTGTGTATGTAGGTGTGTGTATATGTATATACATATATGTTTATATATGCACATATACAATAGGAGACTTAATTAGCTGATATTTGTAAAGCAGTGCTTTAATTCATATAAGCTAGTTTCACATCTGTAAAACCTATATTATACTTATGTACTTCACAGGATATATGTTCCCTCAGGCCCTTAGTCACTCTCTGTCTTTTTTCTCTTGTACATATGCACAAGTACATACACACACACAAAGGGACTTGATATTTGTGGCAGTGAAACCCTGTAAAATTCCTTTATTTTCTCCATAAACCAAGTGAGCAGCTGGAATACATTGCTTTTTTTTCCCTCTTATGCTGCCCCATCTATGACTTGGAGGGTCAAATCCATGGCAAGTTCATTTCTGGGCCAACTCTGCCAAATTATATGATGTGAATTAATGTCCACTAACGCTTAGAACAGCAAACTCTGATTTAAGCTCTTAGGTTGAACTTGTCTACAATTGTCGAGGTGAAAGGCCAGTTCATACCCATTAATTAACCTAATCCATCTCAATCTACTTTATTTTATACCTTTTAGGGTTTGTGACTCCTTGAAATATATTTATATAAAGCAATGCTATTTAAAATCCAGAAACACGACTAAAGAGACTCACCATCTACCATAGGTTTATACTACAAATCATTTATTTCAGCCAGCTTTTAAATACTGAAAACTAATTTAATCAGGTATTTGCAAGTTAGTCTCAACATAGAGAGCAGTTTTCTATCAAAGTGATTCAAATAAGCATTCCATTAATGTCCGGATTATTTTTGTTTCTGACTTTTCTGTTCTTGGTAATTTCATTAATAGGCAAGCATTGTTAGTTCCCCCTGCCTTTTCCCTCTGCTACCTGCCCCTGATTATGGCACTAAAACACATGAAAATTACCTAAACATGACCCCTAACTACAGCTCTTCATGGTTGGTGTAAATGCAGTGGCAAGCACAGGATATTCAGACAAATTAGCATGGTTCAAGCTTTATCTAAAAGCATATGGGAATTTCTTAAAAGGATCTAATCTCAAAAATAGGATTAAGGCATATTACCAGAGGTCTATTCCAAAATATTCATTTTTAAATTGAAGATGTTTAATGGTTCAGTGATATTTCATAAGTTATTAGTTGACTTAAAACTTTTCTGTGGATATAATCATTTATAAAGATTTTAAAGTGTCTTCATCTAAACAGTTTCCTGCAATGTTTTGAAATCCCATCTGTTTAAAGTTTTAGGGGGGTTGATTTTTTTTTATAAAGCTGTAAGCAACAGAAAGTTTCTATCCCATTACACTGATACATAAAGTGAAGTAGAAATGATAATGAGCCACCCATGAAAGGTCTCATAAGAATGAAATAAGTATCCAAATATTTATCCGGACTCATCTGAACCTCTTTATTCTGGAAATCAGACCAAAAACTTCAGGGGTACTATGTGATGTTCAGACACCATGTAGTTAGTGGTTTGTTTGTTTGTTTCTATATAACTTGTAAGGAGCTGCTAATCTGGAAATTTTTCTCAGTCAGACAATAGTTTAAGGCAGAAGAGATCCTACTGGAAATACCTCAGCAGCTATGAAAATCTGCATCCCAGTTGACAAGAAGCATTTCTTCAGGATTAACTCTTGTACATTCAGATGAATGGAAACTATAATATTACCTGCAATAATACCACCTGCTGACTTCCAATAATGCTACAGACTTGGTGCTGAACTTCAAAACTTGGATTCTCTATCTGGAGCCTGAATCCCAATTTTTTTCAAAATTTATCTGTATTTGGATTTAGGATTTTAATTCTGTCTGTTGAAAGAAGGGGACAATCTTGAAATGTGGGTGCAGGTATAATGGTTTTGGGGTTGAAGGGTATTTGAATTCAGAGTTTCAGTTTGGCTCCAAATTTTATAATAATAATAATAATACTACTTCATGGGTCTCATATATACATGCCATCCATAGATCTCAAGGTATTTTTTAAAGATGGTAAAGTATCATTACCCCTATTTTGCAGATGGAGAAACTGAGGCACAGAATGGCAAAGAGACTTGCCAAAGACCACTCACTAGGCCAGTGGCCTAGCCATTTGATCATCAAATATCCATTGTAAATGCTGCCTACCACTATTTCAGAAATATAATGAGAATATATTTATTTTGAGATTTGGGCAATTCTACTTTAGTGATGACTGGAACCTGGGGGAGATGGTAAAATCACAAACATTTTGGGGACAATGTTTTTTTTTCTTGTTTTTTTAATGACATTTTCAAATGTCAAAAAAAATTCTGTTTTTTTATATAAAATTTTTTAACAGGTTGTGACTGGTTCTATATTGCTTTGAATTCCTTCTGAACCCAGGAAGGATCAAGACATGTGAATTTTTTGTCTTGGAACATCATTAGCATATACATTTACATTAAGTTCAGTTGCACAGATTCATAGATTCCAAGGCCAGAAGGGACCATTGTGATCATCTAGTCTGACCTCCTGTATAACACAGGCCATGGAACTTCCCCAAAATTATTCCTGGAGCAGATCTTTTTGGAAAAAATACAACCTTGATTTAAAAAGTGAAAGTGATGGAGAATTAACCACGACCTTTTGTAAATTGTTCCAGTGGTTAATTACCCTCACTGTTAAAAACGTATGCCTTATTTGTCTAGTTTCAGATTCCAGTCACATCACATCCCAAATCCTTGCTGTCCTTAACTAAGAACTTGAGTTAGCTGTGCAATAAGGAATGAGGGGAACACTGCTGAGAAGATCCACTGGAAGAAATTCTGGTCCTTCTGAAGTCAATGACAAAACTCCTGTTGATTTCAACCGAGCCAAGATTTCATCCATTGTCTCTTGCCTCGATAAGAGGAGGTTATGCATGTACAATCCTAGGAATAGCTAAAATTGGGGAGAAAATTTAAACAAAACTGTATGTTGTTTGAGTTAGCAATGAAGCCAAACTCTAGGAAAGGGGTACAATGGACTATTTAGAAATAAGCATATATTCTGTGCAGAGCTGGATGGGAATTATCAACTTGCAATCCAATCAGATAATCACACTGGAGAATGACCGGCAAGTGTGTTGTTGATGTTTTGGCTAACTGATCAAGAAGATTGTTCCTTCTTCCTCTTGATGTACCTAAAGTTTTGGCTCCAAGCAAACCTTGGAATCCAGTAGAGATCCAGCCTTTTTTTTCCAGCCAGAATAATTAGTTTTAGGAAAGAAAATACGGTTGAGGCAAGCATTCTTGGAGAGATCTTTCCATTTCATTTTCATTTTCCTTCATCACTTGCCAACCGCAGGCAGGATACTCTGTGCTTGGCTTCTTAAGCAGGAAGAGACAAACAAGAAGATAAAGGGACGAGGAACACACTGTGGAGAAGACGCAATGCCTCATGCTTAAAATATTTCTGCTTTCTTTTGTGAGATGCAGAAAAAGACGGCCTGATTTTGGACCGAAGCCACCGCACTAATTATACCAAACTGCTCCTAACGACATCATAACCTGGGAAAGTGCACCATAAACAGGATAATTAGTAACAGAAAGGAGGGATGGTCTCGGGGTTAGGGTGCCTACTGAGACTCTGTAGCCCGGTGTTCAGTTCATTTCTCTGCAATAGACCTGTGTGACCTTGGGCAAGTCACTTAGTCCATCTGTACCTAGGTTCTCCATCTGTAAAAGAGGAATAATAGCACTTCCCCACCTCACAGCGGTGCTGTAAGGATAAATACATTAAAGACTGTTAGATACTCAGATGTTACAGTAATGGGGTTAGATAGAAAAAACAGCCTCTGTGGCAGGATTTTATGTTGGAACGATCCTTTTGTTGTTCTACCCTGACCCCAATACTCATTCTTCGTGTGATGTTATAGTAAGCAATATATACCAGCTTATTTTTCTAGGGTATCCTAAATCCATTATGCAAAGGGATGTGGGAAGCAAAATTGTCCCGTGGTAGGTACATGATCTGAGATGCTCCTGTTCTCAGGTTGTAATAGCAGAAGGGGAGATGTTTGCAAAGCATGTGACACAAGTTGGATGGTAATAATATTAATGAGCACAGCTATGCCATGCACAATAATACAATTTTGGAGTGGGAGGATCATTCGGGGCCAACTCCTCCACATTTGTGCAAACCTCGGGCCATCAAGCTTTGTGCAAGGGGGCCTTCCAGGTGCCCGGGGAGTGGGAGGATGAGGGGAGGTGAGAAGGGGGAAAGAAGAATCCTTTATTGAGACCATAGCAAAACCTGCAAACATCTGTGCAGCCTTTACTATGCAGTCCACATGCAGAACATGTGCACGCAGAGACTTTTTGCCCATGGGGATTTTTGCACGGTAGATGTGTATATGGTGGTTGTAGATCTAGTTGCCAAACCCCTGCTCCAAATTTGTCCTGCTCCCCCAAATTTCCCTACATTGCTCTGGAGCATTGCTCTGGAGCACAAACAGGACACAGATTATGCTGGTTCTGCTGCCCTTGACTTCTGTGGGGTGGAGGTAATCTTTGGCCTTAGGCATTATACTAAGATGGGCAAAACTGGGGATGACTTGAATTTGATATTTTCAAACAATAGCCCAGAATTAAAGTCTGGTCTGAATCCAAGTCTCATTTTATTCAAACCCCCAAAGTCTGTGTGTGTGGGGCGGGAGGGAAGGGTGGAGGGTCAATTCAGATAAAAGCTACCAATTCTTGGCTCATCTCTTCACACTGACACAATTTCCCTGTGGTTAAGATAATGCTTTGGTATGGGAAATAAAAATATAGCACGAAAAAACTTTATTTGCTTTCCAAATTCCATACAGTTTTGCCTTACACATTCTTTGCTCTGGCCCTTTTTCTTTCTGTAGGTTGCCAAACTAAAATTTTGTACTGGACCATTAAAATAAAAAGAAAAAACAAATCTTGTATTGACTATAGCACTTTTTTCCCTTCACCACTGGGGCCTCAGCTGAAGTGACCTGAGGTTAAATAGGCTCTCAAAGAAAGTATTCTTGCCAAAGAAATGTCATTGCTGTTAAACAGTACTAATGAATGCATAGATTTAGAACCTTATTTACATTGAAATTTGTTTAGTAAGCCAACTTAGGTCTGAAAATTGGGACAAACTGTTTCCTCAATAATTTAATAACTCCAAAGACCTCATCCATTTGTGAAAGGCAAAGAGTCTCACTGTCCACTTATGAATGCAAAGTCATGTTTCTCAAAATTGAATAAAATGCTAATAATACAGCAGATCCACAGATCAGCGAGTAAGTGGCTTTTAGCTCTGAGTTCAGCCTGAGCCAGAGTGAATAGCAACAGCCAGTCTGCCTACGTCCTAAGCAAAATGGTTTTATTCCATCAATTGCCTTCATTCCAAGTGTTCTTCAGGGTTCACATTTCTTTTCATAACCTCAGTGAATTTGGCACCCTTGCTAAAACTGCTGGAACTTTCAGATCAGACATTATTCATTAAAACAAGCAAGCTTACTTGGTCAGGTCACATTCCTTATATGAATTTTTACTTGTGAACCATATTACCCATTTATTGGGCTGGGGGGAAGCCGGGGCAGAGGGTGGAGAGAGAATTCATGAAGAAAAATAGGTTCATTTTGTTTTAATGGGAGTTTTTCTGGGAATCAGGTTAGGAACGTATATCTCAGGTATTTGAGCTGGCATGAAATGCACACATGGGCAAATAAATAGCATATCCATAGACATTCAGCGTCCTAACAAGATACCAGTTCACTGCCGTAATGAGAAAAGCTTTGGCCTACTGCAGCATCAACCAGGCTCATTTTGGTACAATTCTTTTGGGGCGGGAGCCATGACACTGGCCACATCGGAGGCTTGAATTTCAGTAGGTGCTGGCTATACGGTCCTGGAAACTGAATTGTTACAGGACCTTTGTCTGCACTAGGGGAAAGGTTGCTGGAACTGTCAATAACTAACTCTATCCAAATTGTAGTTGACGTTCAGTTTTGTGGACTTTCTGTAGTGCATGGGGCTCACAAGAAAGCAGCCAGGTCAACAGGTGGATCGCAGCTCGGTTTCAAGGCCAAAACAGTAGGCATTTAGTGGCTTGGCAGAAGATGCGTGCCAAGGATCAGCTCAGGCCTCTTCTGCACTCATTGATGAACAATTCACACCCACCTAAAGTCCTGGTTTATTCACCCTGGGAAAATGATCTCAGGGCCTGCACTGGAGTCAATTTGAGGGATAGAATTCAGATGGATGTTGGGTTGCTTCACCAGTTGGAGCTGGATGTTGGCCACATCAGCTGATGGATTGCAACTAAGCTTCATGGCTAGAGCCATTTGCCTTTAATGGTCTGGCAGATGGGGCCTGATGTGGGAGCAGCTCATGCCCCTTCCACCCCCATTGATGGCTGGGCTACAGCCACCTCGATGTCCTGATTCTTCACCTGGGTGGAAATGATTTTGGGGATGGCACTGGATTAAATTTAAGGATTAAAAAACAGATGATTGGGGAAGCTGGTGACTCGGGTATGGCCTTACACCTGATTGGCAGGTTTGCCATTGAGCCCGTGTTGACAGGGCAAGAAAAAATGTTAACCACGAGGTAGCTGGGATAAATTTGAGAGTTGGTGATAACACTAAGTAATATCTGATACAATGGCCCAGAGATCTTTGGAGAGGACAGCTTTCATCTGTCATAGAATCAGAAGGTTAGAAGGGACTGCAAAGATCAGATGCTGGGGCTGGTATTTGAATCCATGACATTAGATGTTGGTTCAGGCAGGAGATGGATACCAGATATGGTGGGTGTGAGGTTCATCTATACTAATCGCTGGCACCCCCAGTGGCCAGTTGTGGGTAAAGACTAAAAGGGCTTCACAGAGCTCCCCCAGGAAAATGAGTCCTGGGATTGCACAGTTAGATGTTGTGCTCGTGGGAGCGAGGATCTTGAAGTCTTTGCGGACTGAACACCCCAGCCTCGGGCCCTCTGTCACTCCACCCCACCACTCCTAATGGGGGGAGAAGTTTTCACAACTGAACTGAGTCTGTGGAATGGACCAGGGAGGGTCTATCCTGAGTTACTCTTTGGTCCATGCTCAAAGCCCTGTATCCCTGCACGTTAACCAATTAAATGCCTGGTACCTGAGAGCTGGGGGTAAGCTATATGGTGCCCCTCCATAAGGTATCCTAAATAAAGTTGTAGCCTGACATTTAAACCCACATGGCTGTGAATCATTCACCTGCTTGTCCTGGTCATTTGTGTGTTCCTCATTTTCTGGACGTCTGACTTGAGGCCCTGACGTCTGATTTGTAAAACGCTGAGCATTCACAGTGGCAACTGAAATCAATTGGAGCTGGGCTTGGAATATATGAAGTGCCATGTAACACCAATTACTCTGAAAAACCAGGTCCGTGGTGTCTCACATTGGGCGCCCCGCATTAGCGGATACTTTTTACCTTAATCTTTCAGTTCCCCATCTGTAAAAGGGGGACCACAATTCTCACTTCCCTCAAGGGGTTTTGTGAAAATTAATTCATTAATATTTGTGAAGCACTCAGATGAGTGCTTAAGAATGGTGGATTCAGAGCGTGGTTTGAATAGTGTGCTGTAAATAAGGGCTGTGGCCACACATTGAACAGCAGGGGGAAAACAAAATCTTGAATAGCTGCTCATTAAGTGTGCACTGAATGAGGCAGGAGTCCTTTGGACAGAAGTAGTATGTGATCATGTAACTAAAGAATATATCATAATGCATAAGCACAGACCATTTCAATTCTGACATTTTCTAACGTTTAACTGTTGGATTTTGCAAGCTTAATAATGTTCTTTTTAACACAGTTTTTAAAAAATACAATAATAATAATTAATAATAGGAGGACGAGGAGAGAAAAGATGTGGAATGACCAGCAGGGGAGAGGAAAGCAGAGGAATAAGGGCAGGTTTGGGAACAATAACAGGGGGCAAGAAAACAAATACAGGGAGGAGAAAAGCAAGAATTAATAAATAGAAGATAAGGTGATACAGAGGAAAAGGAAGAGAGAGAAAAACTACCTGAGTCACAAACCAGAATCATTGCTTCCAGAAAGGCCAAGTCATGGCAGGAGCAATAGGGAAGGGTGAAATCACTAGGGCAAAATGTAGTAATCTGCAAATAAACAGACAAGGGAGAGAGAAATAACCTTAAATAATATCCATTACTACTCCCATTTGATAGTTGGTATTATATGAAATGTGAAGGAATCATTCATTTGGGAATTCATTCCCAGTCTGAACTTGAATATACAATTCTGTACACTTTAGGGCCAAATTTGTCTATGATTTATGCTGGATTCTGCTGGCGTCAACCAGAGGCAGTGACAGAAAGTCTGCCAGAGGAGGTTGTGGTGTTACATCATGCTAATGACCACTCCTCCCTCTATTGGGAGTCAAGTAGAAAGAACTAACTAATTAAGGGTATGTCTACACTGACGGCGGCAAAGTCGCCGCCATCAGACCGACCTATCTGGATCGACTGAGCAGTCAGTGAAGACTCACTCAATTGATCCAGAAGTCGACGCTGGTAAACCACCCCCTCAAGTAGCATAGTGCTGCATCAACAAGAACGTGGTTCCAGTCGGCGCAGTGCAGTGAAGACACCGCACAGAAGGGAAGCACAGCAGTTGACGGGAGTTACGCATGCTACTCTGTGTAGCTTGCGTAACTCCCATCGACTGCGGCCGAATCGTCAGGTCAGTGAAGACCAGGGCTAACTAACAACCAAACAAAAACCCCACATGCATGTTGGCCTCCAAAAAACTCTATGTGGCTGGAGAGATTGGAAATACGAATGTGATTATTGTAATTCTGTTATTCTATCCTCAGAACCTATTGCCCACATTCTCTCCACATTTTCATGAAAATATGAGGTCAAATTGTGCATTTGATGGCCCTCAAACCACCTATTGACTTCAGTAGGTGTGTGCTTAAATTAGGGCGGGATCTGGCCCAGTATGACACACTTCTACAGATTCCTATGGAAAAAAAGCAATTAGCAGGCACAGAGCAGTTTCCACTCATGACAAGTCATCATTATTTACCAGCATTTACCAAATCGTGGCAACTGAGATACTGCAGCATGTCCCTACACTTAGACTATGGCAAAGATTTGCAAATACAAGTGGTGTGGCCGCTCTTGGTCAATATTGCATTTACAATGGCATCCTTCATGGCTGTGAAAAATATTGCTTGCCAGTAATATGGTTGGTGCATATTTTCCCATTATTAATGGTCTGAGTTATGTAAATATGTTCTGTTGCAGGGGTAGTCAATTATTTTTTGGCAAGGTCCAAATTTTTTGCTCAAAGTATAGTCAAGACCCAGACTCCAGAGAGACATTTTTCAGACTGCAATAACAATAATGATAATAACAAGTAAATACAAAGATTTTGCAGTCTGTTCAAAAGCATCTGGAGCTCCAGATTTGGCCCGTGATCACCCTATTGACTACCCCTGTTCTATAATCTTCAATACTATTATTACATGATAGTAAAATATTATTATTAATGTATTATTTATTAATCTGATGCTCTGGAAGCATTTTAGAAAAGTGAATGATTTATTCCTTACTTTACTAGGGATGGGCCTGAACCAAACCAGAACACTGGATCCAGGCAAACTGCCACCCCCAAATTTGAAAAAATTCAGATCTAAAACTGAATCAGATCTCCATGGCTCTTTGCATTTGACAAATCGGTAAACTGAGGCACTGAGTGGTTAAGTTATCTGGCCAAGACCACACAGCAAATTATTTGAAGTGTTAGGACTTAGTGTCTTGTTCCATTGATCCCACAGTCCTAAAGTCTATCCATTATCTCATGCTGTCTTCCTAAAAACAACATTTTAAACGTAAACAAGCAGACAAAACCCTACACACCAAGCCATTCTGTATTCCTTTTCCCTGTTGCTCTGGAAAGAAGACAGATATAAAATAAGAAGAAACTCCTCCAGCATCTGAAATCTTCTAACAATATCTTAAAAATTACATGCTGCTGCTATCCTGAAAACCTTTCATGGAACACCCCTAAATAAACCTGCCTTTCCTCCATAACAAACCATTAGGAAATACACTTTGAAGCCGCACGTCTATCAGAATATGGTATTACATGACACTGTAACCTTTTTTTCCTCCAGAAAACCACCCTTTATGAATAAAACATAGGTGACCTTTAAAAACTTAGCAGTTGTACTAGGTGATTGCATATTAACAAGCTTTTTGAAGAACTAGGACAGGCACTGTACGTTTCAGTTAAGGACAGATAATAGAACTATTCAAATAATTTATTATTTTATACAATATGGGGAAATGTAGGAAAACTACCTCTACAAGAGCCGGCTTAAATTTTTGAGAGTATAATTTTATGTGACTCCCCCCCATTCATCTAAATTATACAGCCACAGTTAAATGAAAGGCTCCCTTTGAAAGGACAATCCTGATTCTCCTTTGCTTGAAGTTTATGAACATCTTTAGTTTGAGGCCCTTGATAGACCAGGCTGAAGTGACTACTGGGTCCTTTTTGGAGAGGATCACAGCACCTTTAAGGCAACCTCTGTCCTGCCTCTGCATAGACAAAGCTTAGGGTCAAGATCGTCAGCTGGTTTTAATTGGCGTATCTCCAGTTACATCGATGGAACTACACTGATATATGCAACATGAGGATCCAGACATTTTGACCAATTTAATCCTTGGTGTAGAGCCACAGATTATAGTAGATAATCTCCACTGAAGCCAAATGAGGACAGGAGGGAATGGTTTTATGCTAAAGGGAAGGGATCAGGTTGGAAGTTCAATAAACATCCAGAAGTTTGGACACTTAACTGAACCCACCCTTTTTCGTGTGTGTGTGGTTCATCCATCCTTAATTCTGATTGTATTAGCTTTTTAACCCAGCTCTCTGTGGGTGGAAAGTTAGGATGCTAATCATTGTGTCATCTAGTGCCTGCTTTCTCCATGGTGTTGTCCTGCATCTTTAAAGATGCACAAAACTACTTTGACACCCTGATGAGGTGGAAATGGGAAATATCTTAGTATCTTGCATGGAGATAATTTTATGACATTAATAATCTTCTTGTGGCTTTCCTACTACTGAAAGACAAGAATGGACAAGAGGCCATCATACCATATTCTGAATTACAACAATTTGACTTAATGGCTTTGTAATATTCATTTAATATTTATTGGTTTAGATTTCTATAAGACTAAATTACCAAGTAACAACTATTACAAATATATCCATCAAGCTAGTTCTTCCAAATCCATGGGAGGGAATCCGAAAGAGCAAGTTTAATGTAAAATTATGGCAATAAACCTTATACATTTTCTTGTGTTTCCTTGGGCCATTTCAGGTTCAATTGCATCAAGATGGCTTGATGTTACTTCAGCCTTTCCTCCATAAGCTGCTTCCTCTGAGTACTGGAAATATATCCAGGCACGGCGAAGAAAACAATCACTGACATTTGTCATTTTAGCATTTAGGCTCCTTTGGTTGTCTGAAGTGGGAGTCTAGAATGTGTGTGCATGTGCATTTGTAACTTTCCCTAACGTAAGCAGACTACACAGTAGTTTATCCTTTGAGCCAACAGGGGAGGGAAAGGCAAAAAATGTTCCACAAGGCCAACCTGATAGGATTTCTCCGATGTGTCATTATGGTATTTCAGAGCATATGTGTTGCTGCCATATGAACTGGATGGGAACACAAAGTAATCAATTTCAGTTGAAAGCACTAATTTATCATCTTGCCATCTTTTATTGCAAAGGAGAGAATCGCTCTCTCTCTCCCCTCCACTTCCTAAATACAAAATCAGGACAATAAAGAGGCCCATGTCCCCTCTATTGCATAAAAGACAATGCAATTCAAATAAATGTACAGGAAAATGCACAGAAAAGCAGAAGCATGCATACTCATCTTCCATCAATGTGCAGTAAAGGACAAGAGCTTGGATTGCCCTCTGTTGGAAAAATGTCAGATCAAGAATGCCAATGGTCCCAAATTTCTGTCTCCTGGGAGCGGTACTACTTGGAACTTCCTCTCCCTACATGCTCACATCCTCACCAAATACCATACCAGCTTTGGAAACATAGTACCCATTAGCCCTAGGCTGTACATGTAATAGATCTTCTCTATTGTCCTTAAAACACAAATACTTCACCAAAGGTAATCAGTACAACTAGCCCCCCGCCCAATTTTTTTTTTTTTTAATTTACAGACAAGGAGAGCTTTTTTCACACATTCACACCTAAAGGAAGAAACAGTAGAAGATTTTTTTTTTAAAGTAAAATCCTCCTTAAAGGTTTTATTCAGGCCCATACCTTGGATACTTTTTTCCATGCAGAACAAGCTATGGAATAGGGTTTAGAAACTGAAGCCATATATATATATATATATATATATATATATACAGTCCCCCAAACCTGAACTTCCCCAATTTTCACTTGTTCCCTAGCGTAACTTTACAAATCAATGCAAAAGCACTTCCAAGAATTCTTCTTATTTCCAGGAAAGTGATGCTGGACTTCAAAAGCTGGGCATGTTTTGAAGACTCACCACTATGCGCAGGTCAATGTAATGATTCTTTCTGGAACTATTGAAACCAATTACATCTGCAAGCCACAGATGCTAAGGAGCAACCTAAGGTTGTCCACAACCAGCTAAAATATGATGAAAAGTGTTAATATCTGTCCATATTATGTACTAACATTTTTAACCACCATGTAAATTAAACATGTTAGCTAACATATTTAAAACCCCTTCCCTTCCCCACACATTTCTCTCCGCTCCCCCACTCTAGTCTGGTCTGCATTTTCTCTGCTGTTCCTCAGATATTTTCTATACAATCTAAAATACCTTCTCAAACAATTTCCTTCTTTAAAATTCCTGGTATATGTCTATGCGGGCATGCACACACACGCAGACACACACAAGCCCTGATGTTTTTCTGCAGTGCCCAATATTTCTCCCTAGACCCCAATTTCCTAACCAAAGCACATTACAGATCTGCTGCTTTCCACAGCCTGGTAGCACATCAATAAACTAAAGATTATTGTGCTTTGTCAGGTTTTATTTTGTAACATTATGGGAAATTCTCTGCTGCTTTGGATGAGTGCATAAACTCTTATTGCTTGACAATTAACAGAGCTAGTAATAGAAAATGCAATGTAATTTACCTTAGTACAAGGGATTTCGGTTAACAAAAATTAAACTATTGAACTCTTCTCTTGTAGGAGAAGGACATTGTCTCATTATGTGTGCATGTTGTTTTATTATTGTTTGCTTGTTAAATAAAAAAAAAACACGACTGGATGTGGGTGCTGGGCCTTCGGTGGATTTATTGGGAAGATTATGTAGAGTTTTTCCTCATGTGCTTGCTTTAGAACCAGACAAAATGCTCTCTTTGCTGAATCAGCGTGTTGTCCTGTGTACTGAGAGCGGTCACATAGATAAATAACGTCGAAGGGGGAGTTCCTCTGTGTACTGAATAATTTCTGCACTCTGGAGACAGAGCTCTTCTCACCTCTAGTGTTGAATGAGTGAGGTGGTTCTACATCTCCCTCTCAACAGCATCCAGTGCTGCCATTTTAAAAGAGAGGGACCCCCGGTGGTGGGGCCCAAACAGAGGCTGCACTTTGAAATGGCCTCTGTGACTTTGAGCATGCCATCTTCACTCTATAAGCTTTCTTTTTGAGTAAAAGGAAAGAAAGTATTTGAACAGAGGCATCCCTCTAAAGTTGCCTGTAAGTTTAAGGTTGGAGTTCCTCTGGCCAAGTGGGAGTTGTAGTCAGCATCCCCATAGGAAGCATGTGAGTAAATTATGGAAGGATATATCCACGAGAGAGCTGTGGGTGGGGACAGTCGGAATGCCACTGAAGGTCTTTGCTGCCAGACCTTGCATAGAAGATCAGGGTTAGGAGTCAATGGCTATTGTGAGGACGGCTGCACCAACAGAAGCATGTGCCATATGAATATTTGCATTCACTGTGTGAGTTGCAAGTCCTACTGCTCACCACACTTCTCTGAGCACCTTTGTAAAAGAAACAGGTCTGATGCCTCCAGGCACTGAAACTTGGCAGTGCACCCCTTTTCCATCTTCTCCCCCATCAGCCACTTTAACAACACAGTCTGGCTATACTTTTAAGAGGCATAATTTGGCCCAATGTTATTTAGGACAAAGTATTTATTCCACATAATTTTAAGTTCAGTTTTCATGAGAGCCTGATTCTGGGTGTTTCTCCCATATTGTGTGTCATGTTTCAGTGTCAGGAAGTTGCATATGATATCCTGCATTGAAAGAGAAGAGTGAGAGAGAGTGGCCAAGTGAAAGGGTATCATCTATCTATCTATCTATCTATCTACCTATCTATCTATCTATTTATCTATCCTTTAAGCTTAAAACATAGCATTATATCTTATATTTATGCCAGCTATCAAAGACCATATTCAATTTTTGATCACTACATACTACTTCAATATTTGTTTTGACTCAGTAAGGAAAGTAGGACTTGTTTAATATTTAAAACTAGGGTTTTCAAAATTTACTACGGAAGTTAGGTACTCAGCTCCCACTAAATTTCAAAGGGATGTTTGTGCTCAACTCCCTGAGGCTCCATGGAAGGCTCAGCCTAAAATCGCAACAATATGCTTTCATAAGGCCATATTACACATTTGGAGAGTAATATCTGAAATGCTGCAACAGTGTACCTCTACAGCCCATTTGAACGTGGCCTTTACTAGTGGAATTGGGTGTATTTGAACAGCGGGCTTTGTGAGAGCCTGGATAATAGCTTCAGCTAGACAGATAATGATGGATGTTATAGATTTGTGAACTGGGGTTTAAAATGGTCCCCTCCTGCCCTCAAGCCTCCTTACACATACAAATGAAACAAAGCAGAGTTTAAGATGGGAGCATTAGACTAGGCTCGTTGAAAAGCTTCTCCCTTATTGGAGAGGGTAAGCCTGCATCAGATGTGTTGAAATCTCCTACTTGACCCTTGTCTAACCTTCAATCCAGAATGCACAAAGTAGGATGGAGCTAATCCCAGCAAGTAGGTTTAAGCAAACAGACTAATAATTTACTACCTCTTTGAGAGCTCTGCTTTCCTCACTTTCCACACACACACGGTTTGGAAAACAAAAAGCATATTAAAGCTGAGATAGTTACACATAGAATATGAAGCTCCACTTCAAATTCAGCGAAACCTTTCTGTCTCTTAAATAAAGGTGAGCACAGCAGCTGTTTCTTTATTGGTACAGATCCTGGCGTGTATATGATGCATGACTTTTCCAGAGTACAATACTGAGAGTCTGCAGCTGGCTTTCCACACTGCACCGTTTACTTGAGACCTCGGTTCTCCCTGCCACTTCTCATGCATCATCAATATATTCTCAGCGGTGAAAATCAAAATATTCCCATTCATTTTGATGCGTGTTTTAGCCTTTATGAGGCTTTTTATGGTTAAAGAAAAATGTCTAAAGAGATGTGATTCTTTCAGGCTGGGGAAGCATGCTACAGGCACCTCTCACCTGCCTTTGCAATGTAAAAGAAGAGATTTTTATTGTTCTTAACGGGAAAAGTGGAGAATGAGAACGCTCCAAACTTTGCCTCCTGATGAGAAATATTCACTCATATTTTTATAAGGGCAGGTTTCTGCCAACTCTGATCAAGTTGAGTTGTCCGATCTCTTCAAGTAGTTCCACTGAGTTAAATGGATTCACTAGCGAAGCAAAATACCGTACAACCCGAGGAAGAGTGAAAGAGCCATGCCCAATGTGAGCAAGTATGGTAGAATCTGGCACTTAAGCATCACCTTAGAGAACCCTATAGGGCGAGGCTGTGAGACACATTTACTGAAGAGTTCTATTTTTTTTTTTTTCAGCATGGTAACTTTTGGAGTCAGATGCTGCTCAGTATGAGTAAGGAGCCAGAGTCTGGCTGAACTTCTTGAACTTTAGGCAAGTCTCAACACAGATCCTAATTTTGTGCCTGGGCTCTACCCCCAAGACGAAATCTCTGCCAAATTTGGGGGAAATCCTAATCTGGATCTGTAACTGTACCTTGTGGCCTGAATCCATTTCTGGTTACTATTAATACAAGGGTCATGATGAGTCTAAAGGCTATTTTGGTTTTGTGAGCCTAGTCTCATGATCTCCACCCATCAAGACAGACTTGAAGGACTAAAAGAGATGAGCTTTCACGATAAACAAACTAAGGGTGCTGAGTCTTTTGTAGTTTACAGTCATACAGGGTTGCTTGTGATCGCAGGTGACAGGGCTCACTTCAGGTTTATGTCTTAAATTCCTAAAGCTCATGCTTCAGGGTATCAGATGGCCACATGCAGGGGTCAGGAAGGGATCTCCCTCAATGTATTCTGATGTTTATTTTTGTATCTCTTGCCTCTGAAGCATCAAGCAGACCAGGGCTGTGAGGTGGCACTGAGCATTCTCTTTCTCAGATACTTGGTGGCCGGTTCTTGCTCATACACTCAGAATCTAACAGATTGCCATATGAGTGGCTGGGAAGAAATTTTCCCTCAAATCAGATTGGGATTTTTTTGCCTTCCTCTGCAGTGTGTGAATGAGGATCACTTGCCAGGATTATCCGGCTATATCTGCCTCGGGCACTGATGCACCTCAGTCCCTCCTATTTTCTGCCTGTGACAAATTATAATCTAGTCTCTGGCGGGCTATAATACTTTGGATTAATTTTGGTTGCTGGGTTTAGTGTGTGGGTGCTATGTGGTGGTGTGGGCCCAGGATATACAGAAGGCCAGACTAGATGATCTCGTTGGCCCTTCTGGCCTTAAACTCCATGCCTCTAACATCACTAAAATCACTGTTGGTGCCTAGGTGCAATGGAAAGTGGAATTTGGCCCATTGTAACTCAATACAAGGCCCTACATATCATAGGAGAAACTGACTGAGTCATTCCCTAAATTAAACTATCACTAAATGATTGGTACCACATCCCCCTTCTTCACATGGACAAGCAGTTTACACCCATTGAGGAAGTATTTATTACAACGGGTCTCCAAGAATCTAGCATGAGCCTGAGGCTTTATTGTATCCGGAAGCCTATTGGTTTGTTGATCAGAGGTTGATTCTCTGACCCTCTGGAGAATGCTGTATTTCCATAGATGATGTGAATTTTCTGTTTTGGCCAATAAATGACAAAAAGGCAGTGGACAATGGAGTATTCTCTTTGACACCAGATTTGGGGGCTATTGGAGAAGTGATTCTACTCTTCTAGGAGGCCCCTTGAGAAGACTTAGGAAATAGAATGCAAAACCACCAACCTACCTGGCGGAGGTTGTTCAGGTGCCAGTCCTAGTCAAATGGACCCTGAAGCCCCCAAAAAGTGTCCTGCAAGGCTCCCCACATCTCCTGCAATAATCACTCCTTGGATAAAGGAGGAATACGAAAGACAGGGAAGGGGCTTTTGTCCCTTTAAGTATGTACATAATGAATCAAATATATCCTTTTCAGATTAGAGAAACACCCCTATTTTTATACTAAGGGTGCCTATCTCAAATTCATAAATCTGCTTTAATACAAGAGCTTTCTCTATGAATTATTCAGCTTGCCCCAAATGAAACAGGAAAGTAATCGCTATACTTAAACCTTTTCCAGCTACCTTTTGTGCTCCAGGTTTTGCTCTCAGTTATACTGGTGTAAATCTGGAGTAACGCCATTAATTTCAATGGAGTTTACTGGTGGGATGTAGTGGAGGGCAAAATCTGGCCCTGAGACTTTAAAAAGATGAATATCTCTATGCAATGTGCAAAAGACGTGTCAAGTTTTATTGGTATCATTTGAAAGAGTCTATCCAAGGTGGGAAAAAACATTGTAAAAGATCTGCCAGTGAAACAGTGTGCTTTTGGAACATAAGCTATAAAAACAGAGGCACGTGCCACTTGGAATCTTTGAGGTTCCCATGGTATTTTTATGAAAGCAGAAGTGTTAGCATAGGAGTGTCCTGACTAGCAATACTCTGCAAGTCCTATATTCCCAATGAATGGGTGGCTGTTTTTCATTTTTTTCCCTAAACTGTTGTCCAGAACGTCCGGCAATGGCTGTTACTTTCCATACAGGAAGTTACATCTCCTCATGTGCTTGATCCCATTTACACCAATTTTACACTGATGTTATGCCATTGATTCTGGTGGAGTTACCCAGACTTTCAAACATTTTTTTGCCTAATTTTTCTTGCCTTCTTGCTGTTTATCAAAATAATTTTAATTTGTCTCTTACAGCCAAATCTTCTTCAAATGAGGGACCGTTTCCTGCACTTACGAGGGAGATTGAATCTGGGGACAAATCCATTCTTTCCCATTTCTAGTGACCATGAACTTGCAGAGAGCTCAGATGCCATGCCTGTAAGAGCTAGAATAGAATAGTTGTCATAACGGAGAAAAATCATTTCTGCAGTGACTGATTGAGATGTCACAAACACTGGATTCCTTATACATTTTCCTTCTTTAGATTTACTATTAAAAGTTGGTTGGATTAGAACTTCAACAGAGGGTTCATCAGGACCAGAAACAGTTCTGGCTAAGAGATAAGTTATTTTCAAAGGCAAAAGAAGTTCAAAACCAGCAGGGAAACTGCTGTAAATTACTGCTTTATTTTGCTTTGTGTGCCTCTATTTTTTTTAATAGTACATTTCAGTGTAAAAATCTTTCTTTAAAGAGGGCACTAGTGAATGTAGGACCAATTTGAAGTACATAAGTAATGAGACATACATATGTTCCATTGAAATATACTGTGAGCTCATTAAAAATATAGTCAATTTTTAATAGTAAAATCATTTTAATTTTGCTTATATGGTGCACATAAATCCTTGAAGTATGCATAAACCCAGCGATTTATTCTTCCTTTTGCTCATGTTAGTGGATCCTTAACTGTCCACAGTCATCAGGAAGTCACCTTCATTCATTTGTATGTGTGGCAGAGAGAGTAAGTGCTGAAGATGCTACTGCATACCTGAAGGTGCAGGAGCAGCCATGCAGCTCTGCATCCCAGGGGAGGAGATCATCCCCTCCCCAGCTTGCCCAGTGCCATTCCTAGATAGTGGGGCCAGGTGCCTGGAGGAAGAAGTCTGGAGGTCAAAATGAGGAAGTGCAGAGGTTCACAAAGAATGGAAAAGAAGGAAAGAAAAAAAGAGAGAGAAAATGCCCTAACACAGGCTGCTTCCAACTTTAAGGAAGTTTGGGAATTTGAATGAGGTTCTGGATCTGTTCTTATCTGACCCATTTCTCCCTCTCTTCTTCATACTGAATCTGCTGCCTTTGGCTGTTTCTTATTTGCAATATGTGATGTTGTTGGAATTAATGGGGATTTTTCCCTTTCATGAAAGAAGTGCTGAGGAGCAGTTAGAAACATTGTATGATGATGTGAAATCATGAGGGTTCTAAGCGGGCGAAGGAACCTACTTGAAATTCAAATTACATGCTACATTTCCTAAGTAGACTTTCACAGAATAAATGGCATTATAGACACAATATATTGAGTCAAGCTGCTCATATTCATTTGCTGGTAAAAAGAATTAAGAATTCCTTGAGTAACAACAACAGCACACCATCCAGAGCAGCAACACGAGGCAAGGAAAGTCAGAGGATTCTGATTCCACTCCTGTATTAAGCTGTTGGAATAGATGGAAGCTAAAATAATGATAAACTATTAAAATCCACTATGCAGGATTAGCTCAGCAGTTTCACATTTCTGAATTCTTACGCACACTCACACACACACACATATAGTGGTACTCCTCCACCTCTCCAAATCTAGATCAAATCAATGCCTATAGACTTGGAATACTGAGTTAGTGTTGTGACACACAAAGGGTTTGCCACCTCATTTACTCTTAGAACTTGCAGAATCTATTACTGCCATCAAAGTCAAGTAGTTTGAAACAGTACTAGTACAGCTGCCATGTGAGGGAGAAAAGCTGCACATCTTCCATTCATTTATTCTGTTCCTGGGGTGACAATAGCTTCACTGTTTTGCTGTGCTCTCAGTTTGCAACTGAAATCTATTTCCATAGGAATGATAGTTTTTTCCCTTCGTTTTGCATGCACACTGGTTAGTTACTGTAGGGTTGCTCACGGTATGAAAGCAGACAGTGGCTTGTTTTCTTGGGTTGTCCATGAAATCTAAGTTGCTGTCCATGCTGTTGTTTTTCAGGGTTCCACAAATGTTCCTGGCACTTGACTTTTTTCCAGAGAGTAAAGAAAGAGCAAGGAAGGATTTATAGTTAATGATATTGAAACACTAAAAAAGCTAAACATAAACTTGCTATAAACTAGGCTGGGAGAAGACTATGTTTTGAATCAGTTACCCAGCCTTTCTACCAAACCTACTGGCTTTACTAGACAATGGTTTGATTTCCTTTCATCCTACTATTATTTTGAAGCTTAAAGCTTCATCATTGTGTTTATGAAAAATATTTATTCATAGTCTAGCTCACTTTGACTAACCTATTATGCCATGTATATTAAATACTAGCATCTGATGGAGAAATCACTGGAAAATGTTACATATAATACCAGCAATAAGAATTAACACCTCTTTCTTCACTATTAATTTTTATCTTCTTTGTATTAGCCTCTTGTTCCAAATTTCCAAAGTTTGTGTCCTTCATTTCAATCTTATCAACTGGAAAGGAACACCAGCCATGAGGCTGTTATATTAATCACATTTCTATAAGAAAGTATTGCTTTAACAAGGATGGAAAATGCTCTCTTTAGAAGAGCAATTATCATTAAAGATTCATTATCAAAAGAATAGTTACCTAAAGCAGAAAAATATGAATAGTCTCAGTAATTCACTATGCTGACAGCAATTCCAAGATGAATGTATTTCAAAGATTTGTTAGGGCTTTTTTTTCCCCCATATGTCATGAAAACATGCAAAAATGTGGTCGGTCTGTCTATGCATTTATAATGTCTCTATCACTGTGTTATCTAGGTATGTAGCCCAGGTCATCGGCTGCAGACAGGCCGGTGCTTTCAGTGGAGATACTCTTATTTACATCAGCCGAGGATCTGGTGCTATAATTCTTGAAACAAACGACCAAAATCTTTTCCTCTCCTTCTTTGTTCCTTATTTTAGGCTGTTTTTCCAAGTGGGATCACTCTTACAGTCACCACTCACTTGCCCTAAAACTGAATGCGGACCAGTAGGTTTAGGTTAGCATCCATCACTAATTCAAGCATTTGTTATTCAAATTTATGATTCACATATGCCCTTAGTATGAATCAGATTATTTCCACTGTTATTTTTTAAAGCGGAAATGAATACGTACCACATTATGTTCATTTTTGACACCTGACTCACCCATTGGCTTGCTTTGTGACCTTGGGACAAATCACATATTCAGTATTTAACTTACCACATGTGAGGATCCACAAAATAAGATTCGTAAGGAGCTTTGAGATCCTCTGTTGAAAGACGTGATATCAATACTAAATACTATGGTTTTCACTACGTATGAAAGGGTATGTGTAAAACTCTTATGAAACACAGGATGAAAACTTATGCCTATCGGATTTAAGCTATGGGTTTTGTTGAGTTTTGACAAAACTTGAATCTGGTGAGTTGAAAGGAATTTGTCTCAAAATAAGTTTCGGTGCCCCTTTTAGATAGCTAATTTAAAAAAAAAAAAAAAAGGTTGAATTTGCTAGAGAGACCATTATCAGTTTACCTGTTGACTTTTACAACCATATCATTATTGGGCAGAAACACAGGGTCAAATTCTAAAGTCTTTCCTCAGGCACAATACTTTCACTGAAATCAATGGGAGTTTGTTAAATAAGAAATCATAGAAATGTAAGACGGGAAGGGACCATGATAGGTTAGGTTAGTTAAATCCTCAGAATTTGGCCAATAGGTAACTGGGCAGGACAGGGACAAGAAGAAGACAATTGTATCTTTCCAATTCTTCCATTATATAAATGTTATTTTTGTGAGGATGCCTTCTCTCATCCCTTACCCCCCAAGCAGTTCATAGACAATAAAACACTAGGAATCCCTGAAGAGTGGTAAATGCTGACATGATTTAAGGAGGAAGACTCTGATAAGAAGATAAAAATCTAATAAACAGAGTCTAGAGAACCTTGGCAAGTCTCAGCTGCTTGCCAATGTAAGCAAAGCCCCTCCCAAGGAAAACAAAAGGAGACTTAATCTCAAGGACATCCCACTCACAAACCATCTGAAGGAGAAAGTTAAGGCCGTGACCTCTGCAGTCTGAAGTTATGAGCATACTGACAAGAAAATATTTGACTTGGTTCAAGAAGCAAAATCAGTCATTGGATTTTTTTAATATCTTTTTTCCTCAATAAAACACAGAAATAATGTAGTACTATGTATGTACATGTGTGTATGTTTTTGTGTGTGTGTACACCCACATATTTGTCTAAAGAGACTGTATATACACACATACATGATATATGTATATTATATGAGCATAGTATATAAATTCAATCAAATATCTACATCAAAGATTTGCTGGAGATAAGTAACCTAAATGACACTGTGTTTGTCTGGTCAAAAAATGCAGCAGTCATCTACAAAGGATTAAATGGTGCATCTGTATTCCAGCCTTCCTGTCCCATTGTATGCTTTCTTTAAGGCATTGAAAAGCCTTGTAAAGCTAGTTACGTTGTAATCAGTTGGAGGGATGTCTGAATTGATTCAGGTAAATCAGGAATCAACCCAAAGTCCATCACACAATAAAGCCAAAGCTTTTTAAGGTTTGAAAAAGTTTTAATAACTTTTTCCACCCAGTATTGCTCATTATTATGCCTTCATATAGACTAACTGGTGCTGTCTCAGACCCTAAGTGGAAATGGCAACATATATTAAAAAAGGCTTTTCTCATATTTTTCCAGCCTTAGCAGAAACAAGAAATACCAGCAATCATATCTGAAAAACCTGTTCTGAGATATCTGTCTCAGATTGCCAGAGTCATGGGTGAGCTTCCAAACTTGTGGGTGCTTATATGATCTGTACTGTTCAGCTTTTTTGGAACATTTGGTATCCCTATGGCATTTTGGAAGTCTATGGAATTCACTGCCTACTGTAATGATAAATGTTCAGCCTATCTTTTTATTTAAGCCCAGACTAAAGACATGTGGGTGAAATTTTCAAAAGTGCCTAGGGAAGCTAGGCACTTAGTTACCTTTCAAATTCTCACCCTACTGAGAATGGCTGGAAAGCATCTTATTTACATGTAAGTAATGGCTGTTATAGGCCCATCACTAACTCTCAGGGATCCCTTATGTGCATCACTGCTTAGATTTGACTAATGGACCTTATGCTCTGTAGGCTGATGTGCTACCAATTGAGCCTCAGCAGAAGCGCCTCAAATAGCTTGGTAAGAGATGGGGTAAGCTTGTCTCAGCTTTAGGTTGCCCTTTGCCAATCCATGAAGTCTATGAACTGGCCCCAATTCTGCTCAGGAACAAGTTTATCCTGAGCCTAGAACCAGATCGGGCCCTATTTTCCCAGTGCTCTCCAAGGAGCAGGGCAGGATATTTCTATAGAACAAATTCACTGAGCTTGTACATTGTAGAGAGGAGCAGGGGATGAGGCAAGGACTTACATCCATCAGTATTCTGATCTAGTCTGAACTGAACCTGTCCTTCCAATAACCTGCCTCGTTGTCGTGGAACCTGATGACATTTTCTGCCATGTTATGTAATGACTTAAGGGCTGTAATGGGTTGCAAGCTGTTAAATGTCATCAAATGCCATGAATCATAAACAATTCTGGCTTCTAAACTAGAGATTAGGGATATTTATGAAATTTAGTCTGAGTTTGGGTTTTCCAAACCCTTGAAGTTCAGAAGGATGCTTTTATTCTTTCTTTTTGTTCTTGTTGTTGTTTTTTATTGCATAGGCTGCTTCCTGTTCCCGTGATTAACTCTGCTGCTAAAATTCCCGAACTACAGAGCAGGATATTAATCCAAAGGAGTCAAACATCTTAACTGATTGCCTGCTGACAATCAGTGTAAAACTCAAATGCACGAGGACTTCAAGATACTATGATTGGAAATCAGAGAAAAGAAAGTTACAATTATTTCTTCTCCCCTCTTGAATAGGCAGGAAATAAACCCACTATACTCAACCCACCCTTAAGTACCATTTCTGGTTTCCCAAATTGTGTGGTGTTAAAAACCTTTTAATAGTCTTATAAATATGAAAACAGATACAAGGAAGAACCACAAAGCACAATGGTAAAGCAGGAATAAAAGGGACAAGGCATTTATGGTTGGTTGTTACAGCCTTAAACAAAATCAAATAAACCCAGTTAAGGCAAACACTGTAACAGGAAGACAGGTTGCAGATACAACAGTAATTCGCTATCTGTATAATTATTCAGATTGCTCTACGGACAGTGTGAATCCACTCCATGGGCCAAAGCTGATGGTCTTTATTCAGATTTGACTCAGGCAAACTCACATTGAGTTAAGTAGGAGTTTTTGTGAGAGGACAAAGCGTTTACCCTATATTCTGTGCTTCACTTCTACTGACAGTTACAACACATTGATTTTGAAAGGCCCCCTGCACAGGAGTGAATTTCACCCATGGACACGCTAAGTTCCTAAGGCCCAAATGGAATCCCTTTTGCCAAACCAGTTGGGATGTATTATGTTTTCCTGAGCTCCAAGTTTCCCTTTGCCCGTCCTAAAGGTGATGAGCTGGACCTGATTCTCCTCTGAACACGCTTATCTTGGGCCCTGAACAGAATCAAGTCCTATATTTTCAATGTCCTATAAAGAACAGGGGAAATTACCACAGAATGAAATCAGGGTTTTAATACACTGTACAGCCATTGGGAGCATGGGATGGAGATGATAGGTTGTGGGGCTCTGTTAGAAGGAATGTGAGCACAATTTGAGGAGTTTGAGGGCTTAAGAGGGATTTAAGAGGGAGATATAAATCCTGATCCTTGGCACAGCGGTGAACTTCATCCAAGGTGCATAAAGCTTGAGGTGGCACCGAGGAGTAAGTAAACATTATCTTCTGAACTCTTACATAAGTCTGATTTTGTGCCAGATTTGACCTATTGATGTCCTTGACACCACTGATTCTTATCTCTCATTCTCCTTTCCAGTATTCCTAGAACTCCAGAACCTCAGAGGTCAGAAATGAGCACCTCCTAAACTTCTCCCAGCCTGGAGGAGGAGAGCATCATGGCTTTTCTCCTCCAACTGCCTAGCGTTCTGAGGATAATTAATCCCAAATCTTGCACCCTAGTCATTGGTGTACTAGGAGCTAGGCAATCAGTCAGGCTGATCTCTGCTATAGGAAGAAAGGCTATTTACATTTTTTGTACAGAGATCCTAAAGAGGTGGAAGAAGGGGAAATGTTGTCATCTTTTTCTTCTGGCTTCTCCCATGGCATCCCTTGTGCCTGGAACACTATCCCTTCCTTATCCTAATGTACCAGGTGCCCACCCTTCCTGCCAATCCCCTATCACAACCCATTTCTTCCATGAAGCCTAGAATCATTTCTAATTTGCATTAGTGAATATATCCTTCATCACCTGATGCTGTAAAATAGAACCCTCTTCTAGCTCTCCCAGGGCTTTCTGGTCTGCCCAACTGGGGCCAGGTCTTTTTATGAGTTGGGTATTGTGGCAAGGACATTGCTGGCTCTTAACAAATATAAATAATCATTAATAATCACAAATCATTTCAAATGGGGAGTAACAGCAGTACAGTAAGTGGGTATATGTCTGGACTCCTATCTGTGTAAGTAAACTGATTCAATCTCATTGCAGTTGAGCACCTAACTCCGTTAGGTAATTCTAGAAATCCTAGCCTAAGGTGAGTAGCTGGCACCTTTTTTAAACCGAGGGTTCAAAAGAAAACAATATGTATGGATCTGGTCCTCTGCTGCTAAGCTGTGCACTTCAAAATCTGTGCAACCATCCATTCTCCTTCCCCTACACTTCCTAAACTTGTATTATAAGCCAAGGAAGAAGTCAGAGGCAGTTATTGTGCACAAATCATCCGCTGGCTGAAGTTTTTGGTGGCAGCCACGAGAGAAGGAGGAAAAAAATTAGAAAAATTTCAATTTCAGGACCATTATTATTTTCATTAATCATAAGAGGCGCTGTCACCCCTGTCCTTATTCTTTAGAGGGAGATCTATTATACGGTCCATTTAGTCCAAGCCATATTACCTCATATGTTTTCCTGGCTGACCAAATAAGACTTAAGAGATAAAACAATTTACTGTTCATTATGATCCGTGTCACTGGAATCAATCTATTAACCTACATTAACTGGATATGTGACGATAGCTCACATACACGCTTCTCTGATTTAAAAAAAGAAAGAGGATATGGGAGGGGCTGGAAAGGGAGAGAGAGTGAGATGGAGAGAGGAAAGGAAATCAAGGCCCATAAAGTGCAGCAGACGTATAATTTGCCAAGCGAATACAACTTCATTTTCCAGCGGCCACTGCTGCGCCCTCCACATCTTCACGCAGCCCCTGACCTGTGAAGAATTCTAACAAATTGGCTTCTATTGTGAAGCCAAAAGGTGCCATCAATGAAGGGACGGTTCGCTGGTCCTAAAGTATGATGGGAAATCGCAGGCTGGAATAAAGAGTTGCAGTTTTATGAAGTTAACCCATTGAGGTTAAATCCAAGCAGGGAGGCTGGGGCGGCAGATCACCCCTTCGGATGGCTTAATCGGGAGAAGAGAATTTATTCAGATGCGTTGCCCAAACGAAGGGAAGCGTCCTTCACCGAGCTAGGTAGAGAGAAGAAATTATCTCTTGTTCACAGGCGATGCAGCTTCTCCTGCTGTGCCACAGGGCAGATTCATTCCTTCTCTTTTGCTCTCTGTGCTTGATAGATTGTAAGTGTCTTGAGGGAGGAAAGTGAATCAATAGGTGGTCGTCTTGATGCTCCCTCACACAGCAAAAAAACTTTTGAGTAAACAGTCAATGAGTTAACACAGTGTCACATATATGCAGATCAATCATTCTATTTATTCTGCATTTGTAATTGCTTATTACGAGCTCATCTGGGTGCCGGCTCATGGTTTTTTAAAGCCCCTTGTGAGACTGCAGAGTTCAGTTTGTTGCTTGTGACTAGCATGCGTCTTCTTCGTGCTGACTGTCAACTCTCCACCCCATGTATTGAACACTAGCCTGAATCAAGAAAACTGCCGCACAGATCGGAGCTCTTCACTCACAGGTCGCACCCACTATGAAATACTCATTGTCCGTTTCTGACCGAGGGCACTGCATAGGCCACATTCCGCTCTCAGTTACACCAGTGTAAATCCAGAGTGACTCCATTGAGACTCTTGAATTTGGCTTTGCGTGAGCTGGGGAAATAAGGGGGTCGGGCAGAGAATGGCTGCAGTAACAAAATGGTACCATTTCACAGGGGATTCTCTCTCTGCTAATTACCTGCAGGTATTTGAGCAGTGAATAATGAGCCTAAAATTGTTGCAATAGCTTGAGTTTGTTTTGAATTGACAAAGTTAAAATGCAATCTACTTTAAACGTACTGGACTGTCACTTACACCAGTGTAAACCCACAGTAACTCCAGTGGGCCAAATTCTGTTCTAATATTCAGCTGTGTGTTAAATTGGAGTTACTCCACTTTCTCCCTCTCACACTGCCCTCCTGGTTCTGATACCAAGTTCCTTTAGTCATGCAGCCCCAGATCCTTAAAGCTATTTAGGCACCCATCACCTTTGAAATCTATGGAAGTGAGGACCCTAAATATCTTGGAGGATCTGGGCCAGAGCAGCTGCTGCCCTCTGTTGTGCCTGCTGTCTCATTCCTTGTGAAGGCAGGAAAGGTACTGAGACATCCATACTCTCCAAGAACCAGGTCCAGCTCTATTTAAATCAGCGTAAGCCTTTCCAGCAACCTCACAGGTTTTAAGTCCTAAATACATTACTGCGTATGGTGTGAGTATGCCTACCAAGTAACATGGTAACTTCTTCCCAGTTCCCATAAGAACAAGAACTAAGTCAGCATCTGTGCTCATGATAAATAATAGTGAGTAATAGCTTGAGAGGAACTCTGTATTATGGTCATCCCCAGACGCTCCCATCTGAGATCAGAGAGCCGTCGTAGCAGGTACTGGATAAACCCATAGTGAGTGACTGCCCCTGCTCCACAGTCCTTACAATCTACATAGTCACAACAAAGAGTCTGAGGGCGAATAGAGACAAAGTGACTTGATCAAGGTAAGTCAGTGGCAAAGTTAGGAATAGAACCCAGGTCTCTGGACTCCTCTGTCCACTGGACCACACTGCCTCTCACATCAAAGTTCTGTAAAATGTGAGTTTTATTGCTGTTATCCTTGTTCCTCTTCACAGTTTCCTTTCCCAACAGTTTGTTAATGCCACTCATTGCATCACAACTAAGATTAGCTTGTAAATCTTTGGGTGTGTGAACTGTAGTCCTGAGTCTAATCTCACACTGGTTTTACACTGGCATATCTCTGTAGACATCCACTGACATAGTCCATGGTCAACGGAGAGAGATGCTAGACTGGAGATCAAAGGATTTGCCTTCTAGTCCAGCCATGTGGCAGTAGGCAAGTCACTTCAGTTATGTGTGCCTCAGTTTTCCTTTCTGTGCTGTGAAGAGAACAATACATATCCATCTTTGTAAAGTCCTTCGAGATTCTCAGATGCAAACCACAAGATGAAAGCTACCCCAGTGTAAGTGAAATCAGAATCAGGGTTTTCTCTTCTCATCCACGTTGGCGTAACTACAGTGATTTCTGGATATTCCAGATTTGCACTGGTGTTAACGAGAGGAGAATCAGACCCCATGTCTTTCCCTGTGTACTACAAAGTGGCTGGATTGGCATGTTGTAAAAATAAATAATAAATCTGACAATAATAATAACAGCAATAAAAATAAATCATAATATCCATCTAATTCATTGGGCAAATGTTAGGCTGACCAGTCTATGCTAAGAGACATCAAGGACTAGATTTTGCCACCCTTACATACATCAAGTAATGGATGGGGATACATCTCTATGCCCAGGGACTCCCCAGTTGCTCTTTTAGGGCAGTGATTCAGCCCTTTTGCACTGCTGGAGCATTGCAAAGGGGCATTACAGTAGGCTAAGATCTGCCCCCAAGTCTCTGAGGCCTTATACTATTAATGATGATATTTTTCCTCTCCTGTTTCTAATAGAAAGGGGGGAGAAATGGGATGGCTTAGGTCACTGGGAATGAATACAAGGCCTTTTGTGATTAGCCCATTGTATCAAATCCAGCCCAGACTGGTAGTGGTTGAAGTCATTAGATTTTTAAGAGGTATGCCATGTAAGAGGGAAATCTGGGTTTCAGATGTTTTGATTATTTTATTATTACCACCACCATAGTTCCTGGGAGCCTTATTCATGAACCAGGACCTCAGTGTGTGAGGTGCCAAGTAGTATGTCACACTCGGTGTGCATTATAATGTTGTATATGAGAACTGTAATGGGATCAATTTCATATTATTTTATAGGAGTCTGCATTATACTCTCACAAAGTGCAATAGGTAGATGGTATGCATTAAGGTCCCTTTTCTTGCACAAACTCACAGTGAAGTCAAGAGGAGTTTTGCCCATGTAAAGACTGGATTTAAATGTAAGACTTAAACCTCAAGCTTTGCCTTTACAAGTTAAAGACATATATGCAATGAGCTGGTGGGTCTCAGTACTTTTATATTGACAGTTTCAGAGGCAAGAAGAAGGCTTAAAGAGGTCATGGAAACTATTTCTTCATTCCCAGAAATGATTTCTTCAAAAAAAAAAAAGGGGTAGAAATACATTATTTATTTATTTGTTATTTCATTACTGATGGGTAGTGTTGGAAAATATGTACCAGAACCTGTTCTGTGGATAAACAAGGAAGTTTATTTTCCAAGACTGAGAATCCATAAATTATATGGGTACTAAATGGCTTTGATTAACAAACAAACACACACACTAGCTAGAATTATGTTATGTGGCTGGATAATCAAAAGGGACAGTGTTTGTAACGCCAGATTAAGAGAACTCTTAATGTTTGTTTATCTCAGGTGGAGATCAGAGAGATTTGGCGCTTCTGAGTTAAGCAGACAGAGGAAGACTAAAGTCACAAGTTTCTTCCCTTGAGATGCTAGGGCCCCAGGGAAAAGCAGAGAAGTTAATGTACTGGAGATTTTGCTAGTCAGCATCTGGTAAGGAGGATAAAAGTTGGGAGTGTATGAATGCCACGATCCCAGACTTTATTCCTTCTCCAGCGCATACTCCACTGCAACCTCAAAATCAGAAAATTAAACTGAAAAGAAATGTTTGTACTTACAAAATAGCAATCCATTACCGAGAATGGAGATATTTAACCAATAAATGATTGCTTACGGGTCTTTTGCTGGAGCTACAAAAAGAACTGCACGCTGTTAAATGACCAAGAACACCTACTGAAAATGTCAGGTTTACAAACAGTGCAGGGGATTATTTGCTAACTGACAAAGGTCCACAAATAAATCATGTCCCAGGATCCCCTGGCAGAGTGGAAATTCAGGGTCAGGATGGGATGGACAAGAAAAGAAAGTGGGCATGTCAGGATGGGAGAAAGCATGGCTCAAGCATTCTGATGCCTCAGCAGTTTTGCACCCCTGCAATAGCTATTGAATCAGGGATGCAAATTCGGCTGCCTTAGGGGCCACATTAACCCTGGAAGCCACTAAATAGTGAAAGCAGAAGCCATCTTCTTTCTGTCCTGGTACTGGCATTTGATTTTAGGAGAGGAAGTTCAAGTTATTGCTGATAATTACCGTATTTCCCCATGTATAAGACGCACCTTAATTTTGGGGCCCGAAATTTGAAAAAAAATGTATTACTTAAAGTTATTGAACTCAAGTTTTATTCATCATAAATGCAAGTAAAAAAATCTACAACCACTGTATAAGACGCACCCAGTTTTTAGACCCCAAATTTTTCAAAAAAGGGTGTGTCTTATACATGGGGAAATACAGTAGTCTATATTTAGGTTTGGCTTGGATGAGCACTTACATGTATGAATACCTTACTTGAATTTTCTGCACTGCTTTAATCTGTTGTTGAATGTTTATAGTGACCAAGCGGTCCATAAAATTAAAACGAGGTTCTTTATTTCATCTAATTCACAAGATGTATCAGTGCCACCTCATGCTCTCTCTTCAAGCTCCCGCTAGTGTTCTGAAATGTACATTGCATCTATTTACACCTGCTCTAGTGCTAGGGCCCACAAGGCTCGCTCATAATTTTGCCACATTTCCAGACTCGGCACAGAGAAAATACTGAGCATTTCTGTTTCCAGTCCCGTCCAAATCCAAGAAACGCAGAAGTGGTGAATAAACAAAACAAAACAGAACAAAAATGATTGAACGTTTCAGAACTTTTCAAAAGGATCAGTTCTTTAAAAAGCTTAAAAGACCTTTTTGCATCTAACACCTCGATGGTGAGACCTCTGGGGCAGGTGCTGTTGTCTTATTACTTGTCGGTACAATACGTAGCACAATCAGGCCTAATGCCTTACCTGGGTTCCTAGCTGCTATCATAATATTCATAATAAATAGGTCTGGTTTAGGAAATCATACTTATTTTTTTGAACTAGTTTACCTATCTGTAGAGTAGTAAAAAATTCCCATTGCGATGCTTTTTCAGCAGACTAGTTTCTGTTCAACAAAATGGAAAACATTCACAGTTTTTGTAAGGTCATTAAAAAAAACCCAAAATTCAGTTTTGGGTTTGTTACAAACACATGCAATATTTTGAAGAAAAATTTCAATGACAGCAAAAAAAAAAAAATGCATTGAGATTTCTCATGAGGAAAATAATTTCTCAACTAGCTCCATCCACCCTAACCTAAACTAATCTAATCTAAATGTTTATACCAGTCATTACCTTTATTTTAGCATCTCTGGGTATCTGAACATGGAATGAAAGGGAAATCAACTCCTTACTTTCCCAATTATAAAGACCTTCGGTGGGGACCTCTGTTGGAAGAAGAACATCACCATAACAATGTCTACAGCAATGATCTTGATACTATTGTTATGGCCATTGTGAAAGTTCATTCTATTTCTCATGAGAAGTCAAGGTTACAAGCAGCCATGGCAACCATCGCTAATAACAGCCAATACTCCAATTCAAAGGAGAAGTAAGCACAGGCACTTGAATTCAGGAATCTGAATTCCATACTTCTGAAGGTTCTGCCCACCACCAACTTTGCTTAAGTAGACTGCAGGGTCCTCCTACTGAATGCACCAGTTTAAGATCCACTAGTTCTGGCACTAGTTCTGCCTGGTCACAGAGATCTAGGCCTAATCTCAGGGAGTCCATCATGACAATTGGCAAGAGGAATTACACTAACCCGTAGCACTACAGGAACCCACAGACACAGACCTGAAGATACTGCACTTGAAACACATCCGAATCATTAACACTGATAAAAATGAGCCATGACATTTGAAACTTAAATATATAATAACAAAACATCCATCTGAGTTTAGAGCTTCCAGTCACATGAACTTCATTTCTCCTCTGTCCCAGGACATGGAGAGTCTCTCTCTGTGACAGGCTCATAATCAGCCACATCCTCACTCATTAGTATTCTGTCCTTCATCAATGCTGGCACGCAGACCATCCTGAGAGATCTTACTTTGTCTTTTTGGCAGCTGATCTTTCTAGCTCTGCCCCATTCAAGGAACCAAGCTCTGTACCACAACAGCTGCCAAGAAATCAAGTTGTAGAACGTGCTGAAGAACTGGCACCTTCATCAATTAGCAAATGACATGGGAAGATACTGGAAGAGCATATGGTACTGCTGCTTGGTTTCACTGGCATTCCCCTACTCATCAGAGTGGTAGCTAGGCTGGTAGATAATGACAGAGATAGAAAGCTAAGTTTGTTCTCAAGTATAAAGTCAGTCATTATACTGAAGTCAATGAAGTCACTCCAGATTTACATCAGTATATCTAAGAGCAGATTCTGGTGGAGATAAATGGTGGCTCCCAACCAGTGTGCTGTTATTAATAAATGGAATATTCCATTGGGTAGACTTGAACCCTGCAATGTCGACATGCCACAGCACACTCTTCTCCCCCTGGGGAGAAGCAAAAGAATAGACAACATGTGATAGATGTGAGTCCCATTGTTTAATGCATGATTGGAAGGTGCTCAGATACTACGATGATGAGCGCAGTACAAGAATCCATACAGAGTAGAACACAGAAGGCAAGCGGGGGGGGAATTTATTCCTGGAAAAGTTGCAACAGAGTGGAGATTTCCAGATCCAGGAAAGAAGCGACAGGAGCATTCTTCTTGCTGTGGAAAGCCCCACAGTGAAGGCCAAGAACCCCATCGATGTGACACTTTATTGGGCAGGAGTCCTGCAACCTGTCGGGTGGGGAGAAAGTTCCAGGTGACCTCCCCTACCTACCCAAAGAGACAGTCTCCTGTCTCCCCTCCCCCCCACACATATATACTGTAGGGTCAAAACTTGCCTCTTTCCTGGAATTTGACTATTAAAAGATAAATCAGCAATAAGATAACATGCTCCCCAGTCCAAGCACTTTCCCCAGGTGTAGCTCCTCCTAAAATTCCTAGTTTAAAGCTGTTTGCCCCATCCCCTTAGCTTCTCTCTGCTTCAGACACAAAATCTCTCCCTCAAGAGAGACCAACTCTCAAGCCTGGTTCCATTAAAGCTTAGGATAGATGGCAGATGTTATGGGGTGGGTTCACCCTCAGCCTTCAGGACAGAAATAAGCTTCTCCCTGTCCTGGGCCAGCATGGGGTTCGTTCACACCATCACAGTCATTATGTGTATTGCAATCTATGGGATTATGAGGAATAGTAGATGGAAACTTTACTTCGATTGCACAAAGTCAAATCTGGTCCCTATAACATGATGGAGGACTGTAAGAAAGCAAGGCTCTTGTTCTGTGTCATCCTGATCTAAACCTAGAATCCTTTACAAAGATGCAGTAGTAATTTCTGTTTACACACATTGGCAGTTCGATTTAGTTAGCTCTGACCAAGATATAAGAGGATCTGCTGTGTCTTGCTGAGGTGGAGAGAACTAAGGGATGGAACAGAAGAAGTCCTGCAGGGACAACTCTAGGAAGAGCCTAGATTGCTTGGACTTTATATATATACACACACACACATTATTTTCTAGCTTACTAAATGAACTATTTTTGGTACTGCTGTTGTATTACACAGGGAGCATAGATCCAGGAACAGCTGGATGCCTTTAAATATAGAGGGAAGGTAAAATCAATCCTTGCCCAGCTCCACTGATATTGCTGGAGTGAATGAGATCCAAAATGTTAGGCTTTGAGTTATCTGTCTCCTGACAAATACAGTTCCTTAGACATAGAAGCAAATTCCAGCCCTGTCCTTGTGTAGTACAGGATGCTGTGCTAGTACACTGATGTGCAGCCAAGACCTGTGCTGACAGGGTAAATCTACATTGCACAGTAAACCCAGGCGTTGACCCAGATTTGAGCCCAAGCTGACCTTCAGTCTACCCACAGATCAGTCTGACTCAGGTCAGCAAGCACTGAGGACCCAGATCCTGTTGGGGCTGAGTCAGCACCCATGTCCGCTGTGACTCATGTCCAAGCCCTGTCATTTTTCAGTGTGGACTCAGGTCAAGCCACAGAGCTGAGTCAGAAGGTCTGCGTAACACAGTGTGACTGCATTGGCCCAGCTGTGAGACCTGGATCCAGCAATAGTAAACCCAGGTTACAAGGAGTGTGGATGTTCAGATGGGGTGAGTGTGTAGTGTAGACACACCCTTAGAGGCCTGGATTTAAAATATTGAAAAGCTGACCTAGTGGTGTAGCATTAGTGGGAAACTCTAGGTGATCTCAGGACTCCTACTCTTGCTAGACCTCCAAACAAGGCCTCAGAAGAGAGGTTATCCTAAACTCATAGTCTTACTAATAGAATGCTTATTTTCTTCTCCAAAAGTACTCTACAAATATTAAAGAATTAATCCTCCTGTCCCTCATTACTGTTTTACAGTTGAAGAGCGTGAGCTGCTGTGATGGGCACAGATATCATACCCCTGCCTCTTCCACAAACACAGACTGTTCTGAGACCTTCTTTCTTGTAAACACGACATATACTTTTATCTGCAGTGTCTCAGTCCCTCCACCAATACATATCAGCGCATCCTCCTCTTTGTACTGTTTTCCAGCTTTCTGGGCCCTTCTCTAATAGGGAGGGGCTGATGTTTCTCTACTCAGAGAACTCCCCTTGCCTTCTTTCACTCTCTTCTCCCTTCCTCCTCAAGCACTTCCTTCCTGTGCTCCTTTTAAACCACTTGCCTATTAAAGGGCTAATTAGCTCATTAACTTCCTAACCCCAATCAGGCCTTCTCTGGGGGAACCTAATTAGTGCTAATAGTGACCAGAGTGCTGGCTTAAACTCCATCTCCATTTCTCTGCCATCTGTCACAGACACAGAGGGATGAAGTGACTTGCCTAAGGGCACACAGCAAGTCAGTGGCAGAACTGGGATTAGAACTCATGAGTTCCTCCTTTCTGCCTGCTTAGTTCCAGCTGACTCCCTGCATCTTCCCAGGCACAGTTGGAAGGTAACAAAATGGTGGTCAAGAGCTGTGTTAAGAGTTTTCTACTCACGCTGCTACTTTGTCTGCCAGCCCAGGAGTGCTTGCCTCTTTGCTCACTGGGTCTTCTGCATCTCTGTCTGTTGCTTGATCACCTCGTAGTCACTTTCTCTTGATCAAGAGTGGTAGCATCCTAGACAAGCCCCTCCCTGTCACAGGGTTCTCTCTCAGCTGCCTGGTGCCTCATTGCCTAGCCTGTTTCTGTCAGCTCACAGTCATATGCGCACGAGGCCGTTTTCCTTTCACCACAAGTATCTTTTATTCCTCTGCTTTTTTATACACTGAACATACCACAGACATTGTGCAGCAGGAGCTTTCCAGATAGCCCCTCTCCTGAGTACAGCTAACCTTCTGAGCTCAGAGCGTGACTGGAGGCTTCCATGAGGCAGCCCCTTTCCACCCTCACTGCCTGGCCTTATAACTAGCCCTGCTTGTTCCTGTCCAGTGGGCTCCATCTTCAGTCAAAGCTTACCCATCAAGCCTAACCCTCCCTTAGGAGTGGCCTATCAAGTTACCCAATTCCTTCTGAGCCACAAAAACCCTTTCCTGGCTAATGCGGTGGGGAGGAAACTGGCTCTCCAGAAAGACGTGGATTGCTGATACGTGTTCTTTTCCTTCTTCTCTCACAACCAAATCATGTTAGTCACCATGGTCAACTATCCCCCCCACCCCGCCACCACCACCTGTCTGATATCACCTCGATACCCCGTGTCAAAAACGACAATGCTCTGTCTCCACTAGGAGTTTACAGCAGGACAGCTAAGGTGTATTAATTATCCCACTGTAAATCCCTCCATATTTTTTGCAGATATATCCTGTAAGGTGTGACCCCGTTGTCAAATAAGTCCCCTAGCTCTTGGTTTTCTTGCCTGTGCTCGGTGCTACTGCAGATATTTTTAATAAGTAATCATATCTATTAATAAGACACATCTTCCGACATCTACATGTGGTGATGTGATGTTCAAAGGGCATAGCTGCCAGAAATTTCCCCCATCTGTATTTTTTTAAAACAAAATCATTGCGTTCATAGTAAAAACAATGAGCCCTTTGATGCTCCTATGAGGCATCAGGGTCTCAGTTACTGAGGAACACCTTTTAACATCGCCGGGAACTGACTTTCTGACATGCTCTGAGGAGTATATGGCATGCCAAGGTCTGCTGGCGTCGAGCCTAAATGTCTCTCCTCTTCGTGTTCAGGTCTTCCATTTGGCATCACAAGAGGACATGTTGCCAATATCAGTCCACCTGGGTTGCAAACAATGCTTGCATTCAGCTCTCAGCATTTAATCAGTAACTAGTATCAGTGGCATTTGCATTCCATACCCTTTGCTTTAGCTCTGACTCCAGGTGCCCTGGAACATCCACAGATAATGTGGGAGCTGCAGCTTTACTACTTGCAGTGAAGACATACTGATATTCTCAGCAGCAGGAAGCAGGCAGCGTTCAGCATGCAAGGCAGCTAGCTCCCATTTGTTGTGTCTGCCAACTGGTTAGCCAGACACTAGAGCAGACTTAACCAATTAGCAGAATTGCCCATCTGCCGGCTGGACTTGCAGTGTACGAGTGCGTGCGACTGGAACTCAGACTTAAACCAGGACCCTCCTGCTCCAAAGGTTCTTGGAGACAAACCGAAAGGGAGACCCCTGCTGGCTGAGTCTGACTGATATGGAAAGTCCATATTCTTATTTGTGTATGGTTGTTTGACAAGGGGATACCTACCCTGCTTGATAAAAAACATCTGAGAATAGTGTGTGCCACAGAATTGAACTTCAGCATTATCGAGTCATCTGGGACTGGGTGGCTTACGCTCTCCCCTTCCAAGTCTATTTTATGAGAAAAGTTCTGATGCATCGAGACACAAGAGGGCTAAACAGTGGACTGTACTTTCAAATTGGTATCAAAGATGACTCAACATATTACCGGGGACTCTTCAGGAAGGGCAGTAAGAAAAAAAGGACTGGATTCGTACTTAGCATAACTCCTCTAACTTTGATGGAGGTATGCCAGAGCCCAAAATGTCCATTGGAAAAGAGGGTTAAGTCCTCTACCGCTAACAAAGATGAAAGGAATAATTTAATGGAAGTGGGGGCCAGAATGAAGTGCAGGGATGAAAGGACAAGCGGTAACTGAGACTGAATTTAAACAACTCTGGAGAATAAAATGATCCTTAAAAAAAAAAAAAAGATAATTATGTCTTACAACAATTACCCTGGCTATGAAGCAAAATTAGCATAGTCCTTTCTAATTTAAATGTGTTGAAAGTGCCTGAGCATGACAGCAGAAAATTACAAGGTTTATGACACGGGCTTTGGTTAAAGTGATGGCAATCGGATTATTGTGGCTTTTTTGTGTGTTGATAGCAACGATTGCAAAGTTACCTATAAATATTAACTGTTTAGCACTGAAGAAGTTTGGCTTTGATAGTTTTGTAGCAAATCTCCTAGAGATTCAAAGACCCACAAAGTCTGCACTGAAGACTCAGGGCTGTTCTTCCATTTTAATTCACATTGGGCTGCTCCTGATTCACCACCGTGTTACTCTAGTTTGATGCCGGTATAACTCTATTGATAGTAAATGCCTGTATTGTGGTTGTAACTGTAAGAAAGTTACTAAACGAATATCATTATTCCATCAGTGGACTAATTCCCCACCTTCCTCATGAACTTTGTGGTTTGAAGAGAACAGAACCTGGATTCAAAAAAATTTTGTTTGGGGGCTGATAAAACCAAAATGTGACCTTGTCAAAATCTCTTTAAAGATGTCTACACTGCAAAAAAAAAAAAAAAAAAAAAATACAACCCATGTCCAGGTCAACTAACTTGGGCTCGTGTTTTAGGGGCTAAAAATAGCAGTGTAAATGTTCAAGTCCAGGCTGGAGCCCCGGCTCTGAGGCCCTTCCCCTCCCCTGGTTTCAGACCCAGAGCTCCAGCCCAAACCTGAATGTCAACACTGCTAATTTTAGACCCGCACCCCAAACCCTGTGAGGCTGAGTCAGTTGACTCAGAGCCGTGGATCTTTATTCCATAGTAGATGTACCCTGCGTTTTATTTCTTTATAACCAAACTATGAAGAGTTTTTGCATGCCACCACTACATCAGTTTCCCATGTCAGTTCTACCCTGTACATTCCTTAAGGAGCTATTTAAAATGTAAAACAGCAATAAATAGTGAATTGCACTTATGCAGTAGCTTTTTCCACCCACTGGTCTCAAACCACTTGCCATTTTACAGCTTTACCATTGCTATAAGAATCCTTTCCTTCTCCCTGAGAAATAACAGGAAAAGTCAAGGTGGGCAAACCTTAGTAATTTGGAAGTTCTACAGAGAGCTTCAGTGTATGAGTCAGGTTTGATTCTTCCACTGGCATCCACAGAAAGTGAACACATTCTGCTAAAGCCTCTCCCAGTGGACTGACACCCAGGGCCAAATTCTCAAATCTATCCAGCTCCTTTGTGCAACTCCAGAGGTAGAAAGGAGACAGAGTCTGTCCACAACTGCCCAGCTGGGAATTCCACAGTGGGGGAGAGTTCTCAGCTACCATAAAGCCAGTGAGAGCAGCAGTTCCTGCATAAACTACTTCACCCTGGCTTAAGGGGAATTCTGGGGAAAGGAAATGGCGTGTGAGGGGCATTTTGGCGAGACAGAGTGGTGTGTGCAGCTCTACTCAGCTATGTCATTTCTCAACTAGTGTATGGCCTTTAAGAACCAAATGTCAATTGCTTAAATTTGAGTAACCCTTGTGGTGCTCTAGCTCACACAGGTGTAGATTTTGGGGTGGACACAGACCTGCCCACAGAATCAGGGGATTTTAACTGGCTCCCTCATGACCCCCCATTCTCCTGAGCGGAATTATGCTTGGACCCGGGAGACAATACAGCCCCATGAATTTATGAAACTGTTATCTCTAACATATTTCAGAGACTGGAAAAAAAAGTACAGCCTGGGCATGATGAAATCCTGGGCAAAGCTCAGGCTGTGATTTCAAAGTCCCCACAATTCAATTACTTTGTACCCCCAAAGATCCTGGTGCACTTTCCTAAATACACCGCGGAGGGGATTCTGTTCCCACTTCATGTGAATTCAAACAATGTGATTTATATTTGCACTAGGAAGGTCAATTGCTCAAATACTTTCATTTATTAAATTAGCTCTGCTGCAAATTAATCTGAATTTTGTTAAACAACTTTACAACTTGGGAGGCTTAGAAAACAGAACTCAGCTCAACTATTTCCTTTGCGCTCTTATTTTCATAACCCCATTGAATGTTCTCTGATTTTGTGTGTGTGTGTGTGTGTGTGTGCGCGCACGTGTGTGCGTAAACTTACATGCAATAAAAGACACACAGTTTAGAATCTGGCCCAAAGTATGAGCCTACTTGATTCACCTATGAGTTTATTTGGCTGGAGTTTGTATTTGTGGGTCTAACATTCAGATTTACTAAGTCTCTTTCTTTCCCAAGTTTAATAAAAGCTATTCCTCAGCTTTTTTGACGGGTCCCTGGGAAACAATATTCCATGCCATTGAAATAATGGCTTGGTAAATGAATACATGCACTCAAAAGAGTGTTTTAAAAACAGATCTCTGATAAGGTGTGATGGCCTGAATACAAATGAGAGTTTGGAGATTCCCTGGTATTGTCAGGTAATCCAGTTCAAAGACATATCAGTGATATTTATTTTTGTAAAGAACACCTGGTTAAGTGTACTGAGTGCTTAAGAACACTATGTAGACATGAAAGAAGCAGATCTTTGGGATGGTGAAGTTTAAAACAGCAAGGCTGGACTTTCCTTTGGAAGTAGTGTGATCCAGAGGATAAGGCATTGGTTTGTGAGTCAGGACACCGGGGTTCCATTTGGAGCTTTGCCATGGGGACCTGCTGTGTGCCATCGGTAAATCACTTTACCACTCTGCTTCTGTTCCCCCTATCTCTAAAATGGGGGACAATATGATTGCTACCATGAAAATAGATAAGTATTATTTTTTATTAGAAATAGAGGCTGGAGCCTGGTTGCAACATTGCTTGCAGAAATATCTGTATCTGCCTGAGTTTTACTCCCTTCTGGAATTCAGGGCAATTAATTAAGGAAATTCTCTCGTGTCTTGGCACAGGGGGATCATGGAACTGAAAGAATGGGGATGAGTGGACAAGACAATGGTGGACATTGTTAAAACAAATCAGTGTTTGCCACTTGTACAGTCATTTTATCTCCTGCAAGTGGTGATGGGTTTGCTTTTGTTAGCGTTTGTTTAATATTTCCTTTTTTAAGTAGAGGAGATAAGCATTAAAAGGAAATAACAGGCTATGGCAAAACTCAGAGGCAGTTATACCCATTGAACAGAGCAGTGATGTGGCAGCCAGGATTCCCGGGTTCTAATCCTGGTGCTGCTACTAATCTGCTGTGTAACTTTGAGCTTGTCACTTCACCTCCACAACTGTTTCCTTTCTCTGTCTTGTCTTTTTGGGGCCAGGACATTCTCTCTGTGTATATGTACAGCACCTTGCACACTGACACGCTGACCTCAGCTGGGGGACTCTAGGCACCATTTGAATATAAACAATAATAATCCTGGTTATTTTTAATGGCAGCAAATATATGTACCACTCTCCAAATTAGATATCAGACTTTAAATTTATATGTGACTCACTGAATCACATGTACATGCAACACATTCTCACTGAGCAGTCTCTTACAGTGAAGAAGTCCCATTGAAAAAGAGGAAGATCATTCTCAGGATGAAGGTTTTGAGGTTCAATTCAGCTAAGCACTCCGAAGTTCTTCTTATCATATAGACTTCAAGCATTTGGGGATAAGATCTGTCTTGATTTATGTCTATCATATAGAGCTGGGCATATTGTCAGGAATGCCACCAATAATGCAACAATAGGCCTCTTTTTTCTAGCCCAGATGAAGGGATGGTATTTAGGTGTTCCACCCTAGAAGATCACAGGGAAAGAACTGTGGGTTCACTCCATTGCCTGGTACTTCGGGGGGTGAAAGCTTAGCCAAAGTTCTACCCATTCCACACCCCTCCCCATCGACTCAGTCTTTTGGTGCAGAATGTAGGGGGTGCACGGAAACCATTTAATTCTGCACGCTTAACCCAAGGTCTGGATAGTCTGTGCAAGAGCATAAGTGGCCGTCTTCTTTCCCTATATGCCTCTGCAGGGGTCTGTAGCCTAGGGCATGATCTAGGCCATGATAATTATCCAGATTTTATCAGTACATTTCACATTTCTTAAGGCTATATACTGAGGCTGGAATTCACAGGAGATCAAGTTTCCCTGTGAGATTTCCAATGCTCCTTACATCAAGTCAGGTTGGCATCATTTCTTGCGCTATTTAAACTCTTCTGATTCCAATTTTGACCAGAAACACAGTAAATCCATGGAATTGTAGAAGTAAAAGGCTGAAAATCTAGTTACATAGTCCAGCCCATCTCCTTGTCATTGCAGGCCTGATCTCTACACTATGTTTCTAGGGACTTATCCAGTTTTGTTTTAAATGTCCCAAGCAATGGGGCTTCCACTATCTCCCTGATGTGACTACTTTTCATCCCATAGCATTTCACTCTCAAGAAAATTTTCCCAGTGCTTAGCAGAGTGGCATGATATTGAAAACTAATGGGGGAAAAAAGGCAACCAAAACTTTCTGAAGCCCCAAAATCATTTGGGAGATTTGTACCCAAAGGGTCACATGGGTTTTGTTTTATATATACCAGACCTCCCCTCCTTCATTAATATTAGCATAGAAAAGTATGGGGCATGGGGAGGCTAGCCCAGCATTTGATTTATTTTTAATTGATTCTTTTAAAAAATGCTACATCTCTTTATTTCAATTGTCTCTTTCAAACTTCTCTCTTTTCACCAGGGTTTGATTTTATTTTGCTTGTGCAAACATTCTGAGACCAGATGTATGACTTGCCTGATCCTGTTTGGTGCTGAGCACCTCCCTGAAAGATGCTGATTGCCCTCACCTGCCAGATAAATGAGGACTCCAAAGTGTGCTCATTGTCTTGCAGGAGATACTCCACCTCTCGCAGGATTTGGCCGTACAGCCTAATCCTGTTTCTATTCCAGTTAATTGCAAAATTGCATCAGTGGTGAGAATTGGGTCCTAAGCCTGCTGGTAATGCCATTTATTCATATAGGACTTTATTCTCATTTACACTGAGTCCCTTTTACAGAACTCTGGCAATGAAAAGGAGCCTTAAAGTGAGTTCCAGTTTAGTTTATGCCCATTCCAAGGCCCTTCAGTCTGCCAGAGTGGAGTAAAGGGGCCTTAGAGTAAATGAGAATCAAGCCAAAACATTTCACTGTAGATTTATTACCATTTCTGTACAAATCCTGCATCAAAAATAAGAGCATCAAGAAAAGAAAGAGAAGAGATTTCCTTTTAAATAAAAATAATGTAGATATCATTATAATAATGTCGATCTTTCTAGGGATCCAACAACAGATCTTGGGGAATGCATTGTGAATGTGATTTTTGTTTTCAGTTCCTGTTCATTTTATCACTGGGTTTTATGTTTGTACTTATTTAGGATGTCTAGGAAAAGAGCTGTATATAAAAACCGATTAGTTTTTAAAGCACTCCAGGGTTAGTTTCAGGGCTTTGTGGTGCTAGTGTTTTTTTCCCCCCCCCCCCCCCTTCTTCTTTAGATAGAAAACATAAACTGTAACCCTTAAACAGATGAATGTAGAGAACGAAATTACCAAAGCTTTTTTTTTTTTTTTTTTTTTTTTTTTTTGGTTGGTTGGGTTGTTTTAGAAAGAGAGGCAAAATAAAGAAGAGGAAGAAAAAATCCAAGTCATACAGTGGGGCCAGATCCCCAGCTGGTGTTGCTGGACCTACACTGCTTTACACCAGCAGAGGAGCTGGTACCTTGTTCTCTCCATCTCTTAAAAAAAATAAATAAATAAAAGAACAAAGTGCACTTGAAAGTGAATGAAGTTAACTCTCAAAAAAACTGATTTTTAGATGCTGAATATTTAATTCGCTGATAAAAGGGTCTTGATTTCCTGCATACAGCCGCCACCAAAAAAAAAAAACAACCAAAAAAAAAAACCCCACACACATCTTAAAAGGGAAGCAATGAGCAGAAACTGACCTTTCTGTGAGCAAGCAGATGAGAGAAAGTATTTGGCTAATCCCAGCTGTCTCTGATTGGCCAGACAGAACCGTGTTGAAAATGTCTCCATCTGGGCTAATCTGCTCTCAGTTGGATGAGCTGAGGCCTTCAGAGTTAACCTGACATTTAACAATAATTACCCTTTCAGCTGACCTCAGCCCAATCTCCTGCTCTCTTAGAAATCTCTCTTTTGTGTGTGTGTGCTCCCAAACCCCTTGACTCTTGTGTTAGAGATAGCTGAAAAGTGATGATACGACAATAAGATATACTACACACACACACATTTAAATATATATTGCTATGATACGACAATAAGATATACTACACAGACACACACACACACATTTAAATATATATTGCTAAATGTGCAATGGTTGGTGAGGTTTGATCTCCGCCATGCAGTTTATCAGACTCCTGTGTCTTGCAGGACAGGAGATGTTAGAAAAAGCAAAGGGGATAATTTCACCAATTAAGTGGTGGTTGTGCTCGTTTACTGGCCTTTGTGTTAAAGCACCCTAAGTTCCTGTCTGGCACTTGGATGCTCCTTATCTGTGGTGAGGAGAAATGGCGTATGGAAATAGGTTCAGAAAGAAAAGCAGAGTTCAGAGATCACAAAGGCTAACCGTAGATGAAATGTGGTTGTTTCTTTTTACCTGAGGCTGGCTTCATTTTTCTCTGAAAGGTCATTGTGATAAACCAAAAACACATCTAAGGAGCGGATTCGTTTATCTCTGGTCAGGTTCCTTATTCCATTCTGGTGCTTTATTTATTTTCCCATATTTTGACCACATTTCTCCTAATGTTGTCTCCTGGCTGGAGTGGACAGAGTCAGACACAAAGGGTACTTTGAACTTAATGAAGGTAGGCCGCCACCAACACAGAATTTCTATTTAGCTGGAATTCACACCTAAAAGTTTGGGTGATTCTCCAAATGATTATAACCTTAGTTATGAGAAGGAACACTTAAGACAACAGGCATGCTCATAAGAAGAATTCTAGTACAAGTGAATCTGACAGAAAAATCAGAGTTCTATTCCTCCTTGATTTATTTCAGATTTTCTACATGACCTTGGGCAAATAGTTAAAGCTTTCTGTTTTTCAGTTTCCCCATCTGTGAAAGAAGGATAATAATAGCTATTACGAGATTTCATTTAATGTCTGTACAGCACTTTGAGATCCTTGGATGGGAGATGATCGAGAAGTACAAAGTTTTTTTTATTTATGTATGGTACATCCTGTTGATAGTTGGGCTGGCTCCAATAACTAGCCTTTTACTCCAAGTATTTATACCTCTGGTTCTAGCCAGAATCTGGAAGTGCAGAGATGACTGAAAACAAGGAAAAATGCATAATCAAAAGGGGTAAAGTAACTCATGCCAGTCTCAGGCCCTCTCTTATGACTTTAATCCATTTTAACCATCTCTGCTTAGTATACAGATGGAACAGAGCTGCAAACTCTGATCCAGGTTTGTGTATGGATTCTGGGTGCTCTCATCCTTGGATGTGTTTGGATTTGGGGCTCCAGATCAGGGTCTCTCACTTTGCCCGGTAGTGTCCTGTACTTCAGCTGCATTTTTGTCATATGTCAGAGCCCAGAGTACATATGAGCTTCCTGTTTGTTCAGCTCAGGCATTGTCAGAGTCTGTTTGGGGGCAGTAAGAAGTAAGATTCATTTCAGAATATTCTCAGGAACCAATTGATTAAAGATTGAAAGATCCTGCACGTCTCTGAACCTGATAGAGACTTACTACTTGGCAAGACTCTGGCTGTGCTTTTGACAAGCAGAAAGAACATAGGCTTGCGATGTCAAGGATGGATGTCCATTTCTACCAGGCTTCACCCCTGGTGCCTGGCCAGATCTTGATGATGACACAGTGTAAATGATTACGTTCAGAGTCCTAGGGCTTGAGCCTCCCCCACCTTGCACCAGTTTAACACCAACGTGACCTATTGACTCCAGTGGAGTTACTACAGATTTACTCTGGTGGGAGATCAAAATCTGGCCCATTTTGGGTTTGTTTGTTTTTCCATCCAGGTAGCTTGTTGTCTCCTTAAAAGCCTCAGAAAGACATCTCACATAGAACTCTCCCCTTATTGCCAGCTGTTTAGACACACCATGTTCCTTTCCATTTTTCCTTTGCTCCCTCCTTCAAAACAAATATTATGTCCTATTCTGTTAGAAAAGTATGAGAATAAGTAAAGAGGTAAGACTGTCATCTGATAGCAAGGGATCAGGGTCCCGTGGAGCTCTGATCACTCCCACTGCTCTTCACATGCACACTGAACCCCCCCAGACTCACACAAGGCTAGTTGCTTCATGAGTGGAAGGAAGTGGGCATTTTCCATAAGAGGCTCAGGAATTCATAAATCATAGAAGCACAGGACTGGAAAGGACCTCGCGAGGTCATCTTCTCCAGTCCCCTGCACTTATGACATGATCAGGCATTATTTAGACCATCCCTGACAGGAGTTTGTCTAACCTTCTCTTAAAAATCTCCAGTGATGGAGATTCCACAACCTCTCTAGGCAATTTATTCCAGTGTTAACTACCCTGACATTTAGGAAGTTTTTCCGAATGTCCAACCTAAGCCGCACTTTCTGCAATTTAAGATCATTGCTTCTTATCCTATTCTCAGAAGTTAAGGAGAACAATTTTTCTCCCTCCTCCTTGTAAAAATCTTGTGCTTGAAAACCATTATCATGTTCCCCCTCAGTCTTCCCTGCTCCAGACTAAACAAACCCAATTTTTTCAATCTTCCCTCATAGGTCATGTTTTCTAGTCCTTTAATCATTTCTGTTGCTCTTCTCTGGACTTTCTCCAATTTGTCCACATCATTCCTGAAATGTGGTGCCCAGAACTGGACACAATACTCCAGTGGAGGCCTGATCAGTGCAGAATAGAGTGGAAGAATTACTTCTTGTATCTTGCTTACAGCGCTCCTGCTAATACATCCCAGAATGATTTTTGCTTTTTTTGCAACAGTGTTACACTGTGGACTCATATTTAGCTTGTGATCCACTATGACCCCCTGATCCCTTTCTGCAGTACTCTTTCCTCAGCAGTCATTTCTCATTTTGTATGTGTGCAATTGATTGTTCCTTCCTAAGTGGAATACTTTACTTTTGTCCTTCTTGAATTTCATCCTATTTACTTCAGATTGTTTGTCCAGATCATTTTGAATTTTACTTCTGTTCTCAAAAGCACTTGCAACCCCTCTCAACTTGGTATCATCCACAAACTTTATAAGTGTACTCTCTATGCCGGTATCTAAATCATTGATGAAGATATTGAACAGAACTGGACCCAGAACTGATCCCTGTAGGACCTCACTCAATATATCCTTCCAGCTTGACTGTAAGCCACTGATAACTATTTTCTGGGAAGGGTTTTCCAACCAGTTATGCACCCACCTTACAGTAGTTCCGTCTAGGCTGTATTTCCATAGTTAGTTTATGAGATGATCATGCAAGACAGTATCAAAAGCTTTACTAAGGTCAAGATATACCACACCTACTGCTTCTCCCCATCCACAAGGCTTGTTACCTGTCAAAGAAAGCAATCCAGTTGGTTTGACATGATTTTTTCTTGACAAATCCATGCAGACTTTTATGTAAAACTTTGTTATCTTCTAGGTATTTGTAAATTGATTACTTAATTATGTGCTCCAATATCTTTCCAGGTACTGAATTTAAACTGACTGGTCTGTAATTCCCTGGGTTGTCCTTATTTCCTTGCTCTTCTCCAGTCCTCTGGAATCCCTCCTCTCTTCCATGACTTTTTGAAGATAATCGCTAATGGCTCAGATATCTCCTCAGTCAGAACATCCTTGAGTGTTCTAGGATGTATTTCATAGGCTTGGTGACTCAAAAACATCTAACTTGTCTAAGTAATTTTTAACATGTTCTTTCCCTATTTTAGCTTTATATCCTACCTCATTTTCACTGGCATTCACTATGTTAAACAGCCAATCGCTACTAACCTTTTTGGTGAAAACTGAAACAAAAAAATCATTGGCATACTGGAAAAAATCAATGGCCCATCAAGATGGATATCCTGTTTCTGAAAACCACTAGCTCCAGATGCTTCAAAATCACCATAAGGCACTTAGTGAGCGTTGCTCTTCCTTGGTTATGTTTCTCACTGCCCCAGCTGCTGATCAACTTATGCCTTTCTACACGTAAAGGAAGAAACACCTGCTTATACCCTCAGCCATTACACCTTTATCCCCCAGCTAAGTTTTTTGCAGGCACAGTATATAGGCAATGAGGGTCAGGAAATTAAAAACATACCATTGGTTTAACTGGCCACAGTTCAGGAAACAAATTATTTCCAGGCTGCAGGGATAATTAGCCATTTGAGCATGACTAGCAAACACCAAAGCTTTTTTCTTTCGATGAGAAAACATATAACTTTATTTTTCTCTGGATATTATTCAGCTTTCATGAAGATAACTCCTTGCTTCCACAACATACCTGAGCTTTGTAAATTCATGCTCCCCTAGTCCCGTGTAGTTTTTGTACATCAGAGCAACAGGGTCTGTCCATTTCAAACAAAAGCAAATGTTCTTCCACCACTTGGTTTTCTTGACCAGACTAGTGTATTCATTAAAAAGAACCTGTTGAAGTTATCTCTAGTTCTGGATTTCTCAATGTATCTTGTCTTCTATGTGCTCGTCTTGTAGGTTGCAAGCTGTCTGAGTCAGCGATTGTCCTTATTTTTGCATGTTGTACATTGCCAGACACCTTGTTGGCTGTACCTAGATGTTGAGTTAGATTCTGCCACCTTAACTCATGTTGGCTAGTACCTTACTCCTTGAGAAATCCCATTGAAAAGAATGAGGGTTCTCATGGAGTAAGGTACAACTAAGTACAAGAAAGGATGTCAGAATTTAGCCCTTGGTTTCTAATGTTTTTGACTTCAAGCCAGATTCTGATATCCTTACTCACATTGAGGAGCAGCTTGCTCCTTGACTAGTCCCATTGATTTGAATGTAAAAAGGTACTACTGAATGTAAGGCTATCAGGATCTGGACCAAAATAAATAAATAATACTATTTCTAATCAAATCTCAACATGCTTAACTTTATTTAGGAGGTACAAATCTTGTTTTTTATTCGTTCACATGTTCCCAGTCTCTGAAAGAGAATGATAATATCAGTGATACATAGTAGTAAATTGGCTCCTTTCTGTGTTTACCACTTTGTTGTCCAGGAGCTATATCCGTTGACAATGCAATTGAACCAATGTTTTGCTTCAGCTGATTTTCATCCACAAACTGTTCTGGAGTTCAGGAAAGAGATCACCTTAAACTATTGAATTCTCCACTTTCACAGTCAATTAGTGATGGCTGACAATATGGAGGAGGGCAGGGGATATGGGCTGCCCTTGAGAAAATGTCATACTGTGCTGATGTCATAAAATAATAATACCACATACTAAGCGTCATTACTTTTGCTAGTACATAAAGGCAGACGAGTACTAGAACGAGTTGGTTGTATTGTTTACACAGGATGGGTCAGGGAAAACTGTGCTGCTAGTAATGTAAGTTGGACTGCCTGTGCCATTTGGAAAACTAAAATAATCTAATACCAAGAAATTAGAATATATTGCACTACCCTGCTAATTATCCAGAGCAGATGGCGTAAACTGGCACACCTCCTTTGAAGTCAATGGAGCTATGCTGATCCATAGCGCTACGTCAATTAGCATCAGTCGAGGATCTGGCCCATCATTCCTGTATGTCATTCAGATATGGATGGATATCTATTAATAGCACATGGGGCTATTCTGGCTCTTTTCTACGGTTCACATAAGGGCCTTCTTCAGAGCACTTGCAAAGAGTTGTTTAGGAAATGATCGAGTCTGATATAAGCACCTTCATACAGACCCATACACAAAACCTCATCTGAGAGACTTCTCTAACTATCCACCATCCAGTGGCCAATCTCTGCCTATGTGCTATTTTCTCTGTAGCATAAAAATAAGTAATTAATTTGATCACACTCTAATGTCTATCGGTAAACTGCAGAAGTGGAAACAGCTTCTCTTGGCAATAAAAAAAGGAATAAAAAAGCTCTTTAGGAAAAAACTGCCCTTACTCAGCCAACACACCTGTATCCTTTCCCCCTCACCGCACGTATATGCTCCTTGTTTTTTTATTTTTTTTAAGTCACCCAGACCTTGTCTCTTCAGTAATGTCATAATCAGCAAGCTGAAGGCAAGGCTGCTGATAATTGTTCTTTATGTTGCTCTTTGTTTAGTATCTGATTCAATACATCTGCGTGGACACCATTCCATCACCTTCTTAGTAACAGAGGTGAAAAAAATCAATAGCAATCAGATTACCTTGTTAACAGACAGGCTAAAGGGCCAGTGTGTTAAGTTCACAGTGCATCACCTTTCATTTAAAACATCTCACTTGTGGGGTTTCTGTTTTATTTTTTTATTATTTACCCTTTATTATTATTTATAGCATCAAGTCCAGAGGGTTTCTCAGCATGCCACTCTGATTGCATTCCACTGGCTCTGGTTGAGCTGTGAGGGATTTTTTGCAAGGGATCGTTTGCAAGGGATTCTCGTATTAGCTCACACAAGGTGGAGACACTATGGAAGACCCAATGTCCAAGTCTTTAACAGAGGTGATTCATTTTCTTCTGATTTTTTTCATCAGAAAACGTGTTTTTGTCTCAAATGAAATTTTGTATGGGACAATATTGATTTCAATGAAACTTTTCCATTTTCCAAAGCAACATTTCCAAACAAAACAAAACTAAATGTCCATCCAAACCAAAATGTTTAGTTTTGAAATGCAGTGTTATTGTAGCCATGTTGGTCCCAGGATATTAGACAGACAAGGTTAGTGCAGGTGCAGTAATATCTTTTACCGTGAAGAAGAGCTCTGTGTAGCTTGAAAGCTTCTCTCTCTCACCAACAGAAGTTGGTCCAATAAAAGATATTACCTCACTCAACTTTTCATCCTGATTCATGATGAAAGCAAATGTCACATTGTCAGAATTTGCTGCAGGACCAAAATTCCACTCCCTGACTAACTCTGGTCTTTTTATGAATAGCTTGGGTTGCAAATGACACTTTGGTTGGCACAAAGAACTTAGGAGTACCATGGTTTAAATGTGCCATTGCTTCAGTTAATAAATAGTTTGGAGAAATTATTTTTAAAAATACAATTAAGGGTAAGAAGGTTGGGGAAGCTGATGGTTCTGTTAACTTATTAATGATTATTATTGCATTAACATACTGCAATAACTGTGGTCTGACTTGATGCATTGATTCTAGAAACTAGAATACTAAATCCTATTTTAATGTCCAGTGTCATTTTTTATCTAAGTGCAGTCCCTATTTGCACACATCAGAAAGTCTTCACGTAGTTTACAAAGTTTTTTACAACTTCCATTAAGGTTTCCACTAGGTTTCCTTACACATTCAAACTTCTGCCCAGCCTCACTGGAAGGGTAACAAAAGTTCGGTCCTGCGTGAATAGGGGTCAGATATGGTTTTACATTGAAACCTGATGAAGATTTTGGGTTTTTTTATATGGAGCCAGGTGAAATGTGATGATTGGGTGGCACTGTCTAGTGATCTGAGTACAGGACTGGGACTCAGGAACTCTAGAGTTCTATTTCCATCAATGAATAAACACTTCTGTGGCCTTGGACATATCCCTAGACAGATCTTTAGTTTTTACATTGGTAAAATAAGCTTCACAATACTGAAGCAAATCTGGGACCACCGAGGACTTCACAGTTATAACTATGCTGCTAACGGAATGAGTCCAGTCATATTGTCTGGCTACCAGTTGATGGCTGCCATAAGTTCCACAGATAAATGGAAAACCCTATACAGGTTCCCTTAAACACTCCACAGCTATGTCATTTCAGTCTCTGATCTCCTAGGTCTAGACTGATCCTTTGATCAGTTCACCGAGCAAGGGCTAGGAGCAGCCCTGAGGAGAAACCATTCCTCATTTACTCACTTTCCATATTTGTTCCCCACTTACTCCTTGGGAGGTGTAAATTACTACAGGCCTTTATGGGTGAGGTATACTCTTCACCCGTCATATTAGCTCATCTCTGCTGGCAGTACCTGGGGGATGTGGGTGGTGTATGAGACTGCCCATTCTCTAATCCTCTCCATTCCCAATCCATGCCCTGGCTGCCCACCTGTTCAGAGGACAAGTAATGGGCATGCAGTCCCTGTCCCCCACACTATCATGCCCAGATCCAAATCCAGCAAGGTCTGACACAGATTCATGAATGTGTGGCTGGGTCTTAGGCCCACTGACTTCCCTGTGGGCCTGCATTAGGGTCAGGCATACTGTGGCTGGCAATGGCCCAGAAGATCAAAGAAAGAGTGGCAGGGGTCAGTATTTGCAAGACAGGCTTTCAAGGACATCTCTAGTCTTGGTTTCTCAGTCTTCCTCAGAGCCAGTAGTGAACTAGCGTCCCATCATGGTGTTAGAGGTTAGGGATGCTATTACATATAACGCTGAAGCATGGATTTGACTTAGGGGCCTTAAAGATGCCATAATTCTTTTTACGTGAGTAAACAGGGGTGCTACTCGGGTTTTCCTGGCCAGATACGGGACTAATTAGTGCCTTCTTAAATCTTTTTGTGTGTTTGTTTTGCTTGTTCTACATTGTTTTTCACTGGTGCCGTTTAGTGTTAAATAGTTGCCATGTTCCAAAGCTGAGGCAGCTGCATTCACTCATGGATAAAACATGTATCTCTTCAATGTTTCTAGTGTTTTGGGATCCTCCAAGCTGGACGTGCAGCATAAATATTATTAATCATCCTGGGATATCATCATCTGTTGTTGTAAATATAAGTAAGGAGGGAATTTGTCTTTACAAATGGCTAATAGCTTTATACCTAGCATATGATTCATGGGTGTCACCATATTTTAGAGTGGCCTAGAGTTAAACATGGGTCTATGAACTCACATAGTGGCACTAAGCTTTCTGAAGCTTGAATGAAAGAAGTCTCCAACTCCTATCCTCCATCCCTTCTACCCTGTGTGAAAAACCTAAGTTAGGCTTAGTTGAGTACTTTGTGTACATCATCTGGCAAAGATTTAAATGCAGCAAATCCCAAAGGAAAAACAGGAGGCAAGATAAAGAAAGCAGATGATTGATTAAATTCAGCAGGGTCTTCATTTTTCATTCCTTGAAAATGTTGTTCAAGTATCTTTTCGCTTTAACTGAATTCCAGGTCGAATTGCATGTAACTGTTAGAGACCTCTTCACCACCATATCCAACAGCTAGAGTAGTTTCAATTAATTAAGTGTTGCAGAGGTTAGTAACGATTTTAGGCTGCAGAATGAAATTACTTCATGAAGTGGCAAATTCCTTGTGTGTTTTCTCCTCCTTCATCTGGATTATGGCAGGCAAAAATTGAATTTTGTCAGTGGATTGAAAGGATCCTCATTCCTAATAGCTTCAAATCACAAAAGCAATTCTTTCTATGTGGTGCTTTGCTTAAAAAAATCCCAAAACCAAAAAAAAACCAAAAAAAACCCCCAGCAACCAGACACAAAATCTGAGGGAATTCAGAGACAACTGAGGTGGGAAGTTTGTTTTTGTAAGTTTTGGGGGTGACAAACTTGCAGATAGATGTCACGTTGCATAACAAAATAATTATTTAAAAATTAGAAAAGGAAACCCGGGCTAAGACTTTCCAAAGTGACGTGTGATTCTGGGGGACCACCTTGAGGCACCTTAAAGGAGTCTCATTTTCAGAACGTGCTGAACAGCTGCCGTCTTGAAATAGGACTCTTCAAAGTAGCTCCACTTGAGGAATCCCAAATAGACTCTTCCGAAAATCTTTGTCCCAGCTTCCCAGCACTTCTCCTTTCTTAGCTGAGGCAGGTTCCCTAACATACTACATTAAGGTCAAATCCAGCTAGGACATAGACAGGCCAATTCCAGCACAGAATTGCTCACCAGAGAGCAGGAAATTTACATTCTCAGAAGAAGACTTACCACCTGCAACAGCCTCCTGTTAAATTTTTATGGAACCCAAGCACTTTAATATAATCAGCCTGGCAACACTTTACTTTCCTCTCCATCATAAGATGCACATTTCATGTGCCGAGTCATAGCTGGGAGAAATCTCAAATGTTGGTAGTACTTTTAAAGTTTGCATTTCTGTTTTGGAGACCAAGGTTTGATTTCTGCTTACAGTCCATTGGAGCATAGGAGAGAGAACTTTTTTTGGGGGGTGTGGAGGGAATTTTGCAGAGGCCCATGAATTAAAATCCAAACAAAATAGTGCTGGGTGAATAACTGATTTTTCAGTGTGGCGAACAAACTGAAAAATTAGGGAAAATATTTGGTTCCATTCTCAAATATTCAGAATTTGTCAGCAAACCATGTGTGGTGTGTGCGTGTATTCATGTATGTGAGTGTGCTTTTATCCCAGTGGTGAGGGCACTTGCCTGGGATGTAGGCAACTTAGGTTTGAATTCTGCAAGGTATATTATAGTGATCTTTTAGGAAGCTGCAAGGTCTAAGCTTTACATGTCTCTTCCTCTGTATCTATCCTATCTTTGATTCAGTTTCTAGAAGGGTTCTTATTGTGAGGAGCAAGATAGTATTTTGTGAAGCTGTCAAAGCCTCACAGTAAATAAAGGGTGCCCTTTTCCTCCAGAAAAAACAATCTTTTAGGGCCAGAGTTGTCTTCTCCATCAATGAAGTTTTAAAGAGAGCCTAGATTTTATTAGGTGCATTGATGGGGAAAGAAACTCTGTCCCCAGACATTTGATTTACTGGCTCAGGGATGCAGACATGCAAGAAGCCTGCCTCTCTAATGCCAAAAGCCTGTGGAGAAAGAACAACTGCCCAAATCCTCAAAGGTATTTAAACTCCTCACTTCCATTGGATATCAGGAGCCTAAATACCTTTGAGGATCTGGACCAAATCCCTGAGTGGAATTTGTATCCTGCAGCTTGTACAAAGACACAACAGTGCAACCTCTCTGGGGAGAGAAAGTTTAGGAGCAAAGGAATCAGCTAATTAAGGTAAATTGCATCAACCTGGGAGGCCTTGTTAGCATAATGAATCTAGCCCTGTGGTGATTGGTGTTTCTGGTTACACCAGATGAAATATATTGAGCATAGCAAGAAAGACTTATTTCCCCTCCTTCCCTTCTCCCTTCCCCTTGAAGAATGGATAGGTACAGACTTAGGGTATGAGAAGGCTTGAATGGAGGAATGTGGGGGAGTTGCTTTGGGAAAAGGTGGTCTAGAACACCCCTCTATGATAAAATAGCAAGGAAGACAAGATTAGCTGCCATTTAACTCACAAGGTTTACACTGGAGTGAATCTCCAGTTAGCACACAAGAAGCTAAAGCCACACAATACTATGAAAGGAGAGTGCAGCTGTGAAACACAGGCTTCTAAGTAGATCAGTGAGCCCTGAGCATATATATATACACACACACACACATCTATATGTATGTTAAGGAGAATTATTCAGCAGTGGAAGGAACAATTCTTGTGCTATCTGCTGAAAGGTATACACCTATCTAATTCTAATCTCCATGCATAGCTCTTGCCAATGAAGACCCTGTTTTGTATATACATGGCCAAACTCTGCCCTCACTTACAACTCATGGAATTACCAGGATTTGATCCAAGATACAGCTGATTAAGACTGCATTTTTGCTGCAGATATTTGTCACAAAACCCAGAAGTAGGTTTATTTAATAGAAAATGGTAGAAAATTTCGCTGAGCAAGACTTTTCCATGAACTGTCATAAAGCTAACTTGATACACTCCACAACAGTGAAGATATAAGGTTTTTAAGTGGTTTTAAATTGTTAGTTAAATGTTATTTAATGGCTTTCTTTAAAAAACATAAAATAAGAGATTTTTCTCAGTTTCCCATGGCCATGTAATGTTAACTGAAATATTGTGTTATGGGATTTTTCTCTTAAACTAAATCACATGGTTTGTTTTTGTTTGATAAAGCCAGGACATTTCCCAAGATAACCTATTATTGTGAATGTAAAAGGTGGGGAGCCACCTTTGTTCCGTTAGTTTTATTCATCTTAGAAGTTAAAAGATTATTTTTAACAGTTAGCACTGTAGATTCAACCTGGGATCTGAAAAAAAAAAAAATCAATATGTTGGATCTCTGATTCATGTATGACTGACTAGCAATAACGATACTACACTTGGAACTTCACTGCTGGCTGTGGACGATGCACAAGGCAAGAAATAATTCAGCTATCCTTTCCATAGCTTTGTTGCATCAGCAGAGTACATAGTAAAACATTGGTTTTGCAAGCACCTGAGACATATCAAGAACAGTAGGTGATGCCAGCTTTTTGCAATCCCTCTCCTGACCATAATCACCCTTTAATAATTGCATAAAAGCCTGATTCTCACAATGATCTAGGCACCGCACTCCTAAAAGCAGTGTAGTATGTTACCTAAGGTAATGAGATGGCCCCACAGGTCTTTTGATGAATCAGGGTCTTGCAAAAACCTAACAATACCAGGTTTAATTGGAAGACTTAATAGGATAGCCAATAAAATCCTGTAACCATAAGCAGAAATATGGGGGTTGGGGTTCTAGTCACGAGTAATTGCTTAATGGTGTAAAGAATTGTAGTGAAAAGCTTAAGACATATTTTTGCTATTAGAGTTCAGTGCATTTGCTTTCCCATTTGGATATTCTATGCATTTAAGAGATTAGATTAATCATCTAAACTGGCTGTTTTGTGGCTAGGATAATCTTTAACTGTTATGTCAGTGTAGGCCGTTGTCTTAATGTGGGTTTCAGTTTTGTCTTACATATTGAAAATATTCACAGAGCAGTTTGGAAAACCACAAAAGGAAACCATGCTTTGGTTTCAGTCTCCCAAATATGTTGCTACTGACCTCCTCAAAATGTATCCAATACACTAGCAGTTGGCTTATACTTGCATTGTTAACAGATACGGACATTGTAGTTAAAGGGACGCTATGCCATATGGCATCACAGGAATCCAATCCTTTGAAGTAGCACTGATAGCTTTTGATGCCTGGTTTCGGCAGGCAGTCTCTCAGAAGCAAGCCCCTCCTGAAGGAGAGTCATAATAATTGCCAAATGGGATGATTTCCTCCAGGAATTGAGGGTGTATGCTCGTGTGCATGTGCTCACCATCCCCTATCACACTCAGTACAAGTAACTGAATTTAAAGGGTATTACCACAGCAGGAAATCAGTGATGTTCCCCAGCTGTAAGAATTATCGGGACAGAGTGAACTACTAAATACATATGCAGCTGATTAGTTATTGCTAGACTCCTCTGGAGGACTCAAAAATGGATAGATAGGACAGGCCACATTTTCAAAGATGTGAGCACCTACGTGCAGGCACATGCCTAGGACTGGACCAAATTCCCAGCATTGAACACTCCCAAAATATGCTGAAGCTTAGATCAAACTTTGCAATTATTAACCTGCAGTTTTATTAAAGGATTGAACCAAGAAACCCTGATCTGAACTTTAGAAAACTTGATATCTGTAGATGGGATTTGCATCTCTCGCCTCTCGCTCCTGCCAGCCTATAATAAACGATACATAAACTCCTACAAAGAGCTGTTTCAATGTATTGATTTTTGTAAAGTGCTTTGAGATCCTTGGCCAAAAGTCACCATGGAAGTACAAGCTTCTGGGTTGATGCTGAATTTATCCACAAGCTAGTTTTCCCTTTGGGCAATATTCTACAGCAGAACTAGACAAGTTTTGCTTGATTATGTCGTTTCTCTGTGTGATGAGAAACACCATTTTTACAGACACCGAGGGAATGTGCATATGTACTTTTAGAAAACAAAAGCCTTTTGCTTCAGAGAATGAAAGATACCTACATTCAATGCCATTCAAAACTCAACATTTGTTACTCCACAGCAATTGTAGTATCTTGGTGTCTCTTCTAACCAAACAAAAATACTGTAATTATCATAAGTACCTAGGGTGATATCCACTCTAACATATTATTTAGCCCCAAAACATGGCAATAGACTTCAGCCTGATGACCCGCATTAAGATCAGTAGGATTTATGAGGATGACCTCTCAAGGTTTACCAAAAAGTTATTCCCTTGTGGATGGTTTAAATAAAAAGGGTTGATTTCCTAGTACACTTAATAGCAATGTCTGTCTCCTGCTTACCCTAGGTGTCTTCTTAAGGGCCCAGCAAAATAACTAGTGCAATAATCCAGCAGGATATAATATTTCTGCTGTCAAAAAAAAAAAAGTTGGGTTGTTTTCATTTTTACTTTACTGTTTAAGATCTCAGACTACCCATGCGTGCTTATGTGAGTCTTGAAAGTGGCCATATTGAGCAATGTATTATCACGATAGGTCATATTAGAGCTACATTGTCAATCCCATCCAGTATGTGAGCTAGCATGAAGAAAAGATGACTGAATTAGTGGCCAATTGGGACACGTTCTGACCTACTCTTTAGGAACCAAGTCCTCTGAACTTTCTCATTATCCTTCGGCTTCATCCTTTTAATAGGGACCAAATCTCCATTAACAATTGAGCGCCTACAATAAGTGCCATCAGGAAAAGGAAATTCAATTTTAGTGGGGGATGACAGCCTTACCTTTTCGCGCTTAATTGGCCGTATTGTCTCCAAAAGTTAATTGGTTACTTAGTCCAGGTAGTTAGTAAAATGTTTAGCTGCGTCAAAAAGCTCAGGCTTCTACTGTTAATGGGGCATGAAATGGAATGCTTGATACTGCAAATAAAATCAGTGATATTCAAGGATGTTATGGTAGGTAATGCGTTGAAACTGCCATTTAATGGGTCCTGGAAGATTAGGGTAGTGTCAGCTGGAACCGCCCGGTCTCTTTTCTGACATTGTTAGTTGCCTCTTCATTTACTTAACGGCTGTCTGCACTGATTACATAGGCATAAAACTCCCTACAAAAAAACAACAGAGACACGCTCTATTAGCAGTCCAATTAGAACTATTTGCATATTACAGTTCATTTCTGCTTAAGTGAATCCCTAATACAACTTTAGGAAAAAAATTTCTATTGTCATTTAAAAAAAAAAAAGGCAAGAAAAGAAAGGAAAAGCTTTAAAGGTGATCTCTCTTCTTCCTCTTCTCTCTCCCCCACCCCTCCACCCCCTGATAAAATTCTGTAAAGGTCCCTTAAAAAGAGGTGGTGAGGAATGGGAATTAGAAAGGAACGAGATTTCTGTTGATGCCTCTAGGTTGATGACATGGTAATATTTATGTATAAAACAATGCAACTGGCTTTTTTTATTTTATTTATTTATTGACCATTCTTTCCCTATATTAGATTACAATTTTGAATGGTCTTTTTATTTATTTATTTTTTAAAAAGCAATGCGCTAGATCAACCTTAGCCTTGGGTTTCTCAAGCAAAGCAGCCAATGTATCTATGAATGAGCCTCGTGAGAAAGGAACACTTGACGCAGTGTAGTTCACAAAAACTATTAGCAAGTAGCGGTAAATGATTCTTTTCCCCCATCATGCCCCACTAAAGGTTGGAATGACAGGAGAAAAACTACTGTACCTGATGGTGTATGCTTGCTCCTAACCTGAAAATACTTCAGGATGAAAATATAACCCACTGTCAAATGGAGTTTAAAAAAAAATAAATAAATTAGGGATGAGCTGGGACATTTGAGGTCAATTTAGGTTTAGCACTTTAGATGGCTCTGTGGATTTGTTTGTTTGTTTGTTTGGTTGGTTATCAGCTTATTCTGCAAACTGTTGCTAGAAATAGTGCTGAGAAACAAATCTTTCTTTGGGCAGAGGTGTAATATAATGATTATTTCATAGGTTGTCATGTGGGTTTCTTCACATCGCTACAAGCAAATAGCACGAGGGTAGTTGGCTGTTCATTCTATATACACCCTCGCTGAAAATTCTTCCAACAAATGAAGTTCCCAGATGTTATAAGGAATGCAAAAAACAGACCATTCTCTCCTCACAATCATACTCCTGCATAGCTGTGACTCCTTTGTAACAAGTTTATGATGGGCTCAGCATGTGGGAATCATAACTAATAGTCTGTAACCAGGAACAATATATGGTTATAGGGATAGAGAAATTCAGGGTGCAATCCCAATCCCTTACTCACCTGAGCAGTCCTTATTTATGAAAATAGTTTGTGAGTAAAGTAAAACAATTACTTATCTGTTTGCATTTTGGTATAACCCGTGTTTCTAGGCTCACACAACCCACCTGTAAACCTGCTACTTCTCCCTTGTTACAAAATGTATTGGAAAGGAACCAGGTACATTTAAGTGCAATTTAAATATTCAGGGAACAAACCTGACAACTAGAAGAGAGGGAGGATGGAGTGTAGGATAAGGAGGCAAGAGATCTGGGTACTAATCCCAGCTCTTCCACTGGGTTGTTCTGGAACCTTGTGAACAGTAAATTGTTTAAGGCCTCAGTTTACCCATCTGTAAAAAGGGAATAATAATAATACTCATTGCAGAGGGGACATAGTGAGGCTTAATTCATTAATCTGGGTAAAACTCTTTGAGATCCTCTGGTGGAAGGGGCCGTAGGAACATCAACTATTCCTGTTAGGCAAATAATCAGATATTTTACATTTCGATTCAGTCACAGATTGTGTGAGCCCAACGAGAACCACTGCTGTTTTCAAACATCATTTTGGCCTTGTTTTTAATTCAACTCCACGTAGGCTGCTGAGCCTGGCAAATTTAGAGGCCTCCTTTTTATTTGGTAATTAGTATTTTTAAGCATGCTTGCCCACCAGGAGGATAGACTGTATCTTCTATTAAATAAAACCCTGTTCCCCCATTCTCTTAGTGTTAGTGAATTCCCTGGGGCCCTCGCCTCATCGAAATATGGGACCCAACAACCTATGAAAACCCTATCCCCTGCCTCTTGATTGGCTTGTATATTTCAGATGGTCTTGAAGATGGCATGTTTGGGGGAGGGGGAGGTCAGGGGAAGCTGAGCTATTTGATTGGTGCTTGGATTAGAGGAACCTAAAGGAGCCCAGGGGAGATCTTTGATGTTCAATGCTAATGTAAATACCGACAGAGTTATTTCCAAAGCTCATGCAGCTCAATTCCTTTTTACATGCAGACCTAATTTCACAGGTCAGCCAACCCACCTCCGCTATTATCTGGATTTAGCGATTAATAGAGGATTTCAGTAGTTGATTGTGACAAATGGGGAGGTAGGGGGTGGGAAGAAAGAAAAACTGTACTAAGACATGATTGTTTTCTAACCGGTCTTATGGCTTTATTTTATTTTTTTCCTCCCCAAATCTATTTTGATTCGGACACGTAAACAATTGTAAACAAACCAACCACCCAAAAATCTCTCCATGAAAGGGTGAAACTCTGTCATTTTCAATTCCTGCCTCACCAGAGGAGAGGGGACACAGGGTGCAATGCACATTGTTTTATGCACCATTGAGTCCTTTGTAGCTATCCTCCAGCTTTATAACCTAGCATTCTCTCACACTTCCCTCTAGAGCAGGGGTTCTTAAATTTTTTTTTTCGGAGAGCCCCTTTAAAAATATTTCAGGCTGTGACGCCCCGTGCAAAAAAGTGACGACCCCTCCCATGCCATGCCACTACCCCCCCAAATGTCATGCCACCCTTACTTCTGTGCTGCTGCTGCGGGCGGTGCTGCCTTCAGATCTCCAGGTCAGCAGCTGCTGCTCTCTGGCCACCCAGCTCTGAAGGGCTCAGGCTATCAGCTATGCATGGTGCTGACAGCTGCAGTCGGGGCATATACGGGGGCTGACAGCTGGCGATTCCCCCCCCCCCCATAATAATCTCATGACCCCTTGAGGGGTCCTGACCCCCCAGTTTGAGAACCCCTGCTCTAGAGGACTGGGATCAGAGGCTGAATTCTAACACTAAAACCCCCGCTGCCTTCTTGCAGTAGCCTGCTAATGGCAGTTATGTGACCAAACACGGCCAGGGAAGTAGCAGCAAGGCACAGACTTTTGTCCCTGATAGCAGTCTTTGCACCCTGCCAGGAAAATGGCTCTCTGGAGAAGCACTGCCTGCTAATAAAATGGACTAAATCAGTAAACAGTGATTAAGGTTTGGGCAGCACTTTTTGTTGCCATCGCTGTGACATGTATTTTTTCCTTGCCTTTAAAAATGCTTTTTATATGGGGGAGAGAAGGGAGAAGAAACTCAGCTACTTAAGGAGGGAATTCCTTGCAAATGAGCTGAACCAGGGCTCTGCAAAATAACCGTGATTTTAAACATTCAGTTTTTTTTTTTTTTTTTAAAGAATCACAGCCATAATTGCTCTTTTAAATAAAACATCAGCCAGGAATGCAAGCCATGCTATGTTATAGTCAACCTCCCATCGTGTGTGTGTGTGTGTGTGTGTGTGTGTCTAGTTCAATGTCATGCCTAACGCAAAAAGAACATATGAAATAAAACAGACCGGATCCCACTGTTCCACGCTCACCCATCTTGAATAGTACCTTATTACAAACAGAGGCTCACTGATTTCCGTCAGTCTACTTGTATGTTTCTCACCAGAAGTAAAGATGGCTTATTTGGAAGCACGGAGCCTATACAAGGGCCTGAATGTGTTCTTGTGAAAAATACAATGTCAATGAACTCTTTGTAAAGGACACACTCAAGATAGTTTTATTTTCAATATATGATTATTTTACCAGTTTTGCTGTTATCACCTTGGGGAGTAAAAACTGCATGTATCTTAAATGTCCAGTTAACTATACACTGGTACTCGTCTTTTTTTTTTTCTTTTGGCTGGGACAGTGAAGGTCAATTTTACTTTATGATCAGTTTCACGTTCTAGTCCTCACATATTAGCAGGATCCTGTTGTATTGGGGTTTCCGAAACTGCATCAGGAGTGTTGAACTCTCCACCCCCTTTAACATATTCAGACCTCTGAGGAGGAATAGGTTGAGGTTTGTGCAAAGGTCTGAGGATGGGTCAGAGTTTATGTTCATTTTTTTAATTGTCTCACCTTTCCCTAGCAAGAGGCTGAATTCTCTTCTCCCCCCCCCCAAAAAAAAAAAAAAAAAAAAAAAAAGAGAAAATTATCCTGCTCTGCTTCCAGTTATGTGAGCATGGAGGGAAAAGCTCTGGTGCCTGATCCTGCGGTGCTTATCATATATGGCTCCCATGGACTCACCAGGATCTTAGTGTGAGCAAGGGTTGAAGGGTCATGTGCCTGATGAGTGTACACTTGAGCTAAAGTAAAATAATTTCACAAAATTAAGACCAATTTCAACTATTCAGGCAGCACTGTCTGCCCATCATTTTTATCCCCTGCTCAGGTAGATCTCTCTTGACCTGATCCAAAGCCCACTGAAGTAAATCAGGCTGATCCAAGCCTACTAACCAAGGCTCTTATCCCGTTTGAAAATATCTGTTTGTTTAAATGAACTCTTTTTGTTCTTTTCCGTTGACTCCCACTTTGGCTGCACAGATCGTCCTTGGAAGTCCCTTCCTTTCCAGCCTTGGTACTTTGAAAAATAATATTTTAGGGATATGAACGAATGTTGTATTTTAACATGACATTCATCACTCAGACCCATCAGAAAAAAAATGGATGCAAATAAATTAGAGAGAGAAATAACATAAAATTTCAGATTCATTAGCTCACCTAATTCATTTGCCTGCCAGTGTTGGCTTTTCCCCATCATATATTTTCCAGTGTTTTGTCCAACCTAATTCTACAAGCCAAGTGTTGGGGCTTGAGCAACTATTCTATAGCCTAATATATCTAATCATCAAGAGGTTTTCCTGGTATTCAACATACATTCCCCCTATTGTAGTTTCATCTCATAATTCCAAGTTATACCCTATGTGACAACTTGACTTTTCCTCTCTGTCCTTAATATCTACACTTTTCAAAAGCTTCTAGATGGGTGCCATGTCGCCCATTCAACTCTTTAGTCTTTTAAGCACTCCTTAGTTTTAAGTCAGTCCTGCAAGCCCCTTGATCATTTTTGTTGCTCTTCTCTGAACTCACTCCAAATTATCAATATTGCTCTGATAATAAAGTGTACAGCACTGAGCACAGTATTACAGGTGCAGATGTATTGGGTCTTGGGATTCAGAGCTCATTGAAGCCAATGGGAATTTCATGCAAACACATCTAAAGGCAGAATTTGACCCAAAGGGACCCCTCAATTGGGCATGGGTAGCAAGCATTTGATTACCTGCATGCACCTTGAATAATGGCAAGATGCATGTAGTTAAAAATGGAGCGCCTCATTCACCACTATGATTTCATGCTGGTGTAGTTGAAATCAGGGGAGTGACACCAATGTGAAACCAGAGTAAAAATGCAATGAACCAAGCCCAAACTGTTCTATAATGAGCATCAGTAGAGCTGGTGAATCTGAGAGTAGCAGTCTTGTAGCACAGGTTTCTTTCTATATATCTAACAGAAATGCATAGAGTAGAAACACTTTTGTGCACACACACTCACCATTTTCATCATTGATTAACCAGGCTCATAACCTTTTCAGCCAGAGAAATAATTGGCAGTTTTAACTAACAATAAATTGATCCCATTATTCAGTATAGAATATTCCACTGACTTCAAAAGAAATGCTTATTAAAGAGGCCAGCTACTTTTTATCAGTGTCATGCATATGTAAGTTACCATGGCTATTATGTGCCATCTATGACAATGGGAAGACAAGCCATAAACACAAACATTCACGCACAGCCGGGTCTCCAAAGCTCCTGTTTGCCAATTACAGTAATGCTGATGACATATCTAGTTTAACGCACACAGCATTAAAACAGTCCCCCCTTTTCTAGGAAAATCTAATTACACCAAACCCAAGCACTCAATCAAACCTGTTATTCTGTGGCTAAACAGCCCAGCGTTAATGCAATTTGAGGCGATCCAGGCCGTGACTGGGAACGTCATGTATTAACAATATCTAATAGGAGCTCCCGTAGGTAAATGAATATGCTAACAAGCAAGGTCGCTGCTAAATCTAATAACTTTAAGCTGTTTAATTCCAAACAGTCCCTTAATAAATCAATTGAGCGGGAGAGCTGATGCCCCTATCAATTATTCAGGAGGGCAAATAAATATTTCAGATGATTTGATAGGAAGGCTAGTGCTGGTCTTATAGGAAGCTTTGCATTTCATTAGCCTCTTGCTAAAAGTTTTATAATGTGCAGAACCCTGGTGGTTTCCCCCATACTAGAAATCTTGACTGTGGGAAAGAACAGATTGATTGTCCAGGATGGTTCTCAACCTATTTACCATTGTAGGCTGCATATGCAACTCTCTGTGTTATGTGGGCCGCATCTACACAATATATATACTACCTATATGGCCCTGAGGATGTCACATGGGCCACAGCTGTGTGCTGATTGGTCCAGGTGAAGTTGCATCTTTTACTAATTTGTTTTACAATAACTGACACAGAGAGAAGTGTAGTCGGGTGGGGATGGCATCAAGTCCCCATAGCAAGGGATCCTACTTCCTCCAGCAAACAAAATCAAAGCACATTTCACGTGACTCAGAAAGAGAAGTAATCTAAGAAGCTTCGATTACCTGTTAATAATATGTCCCATGCTGCTGTTTGTAAACAGGGTGAAGTTGGCTGTGTTTGGGTGAGATGATTTGTATTACACTGAGCAATGATTGGGGTTTGCAAGATGCAACTCTCTTGGAGGAAAAGCAGAGTTATTTAAAAAAGGGTCTGCCTTGTCATTGATCTACATTCATTAAGTGAGGTGCACAAAGTGCTTTGAGATATTTGAATGGCAGAACCCATGAGTGCAAAGTATTATTCTGTAAGTGCAAAGTATTATCATTTTTGAGGTAGGATGTATCTTAAAAAGTGCTGAACATTGATAACACAGGGTTTATTATAAAATCGATAAAGATAAAGATATAAGAAAAAGAAAGAGAATGTGCCTGTCACATTAGAACAGAGGAAAAGGTAAATCCCTGAGGAAGCTTCTTCTTTAAGAGTGTGTAAATTTGCCTGCCTCTGTCTAGCTATTCCATTTATGCCAATAATAGAGATTAAAAGACAGTGATTACTTAAATAAGCATTTCAGTTTATGAAATCAAACCTGTGTCATGGGGAAAAAATCTATTGGTCTGGAATGCATGGATGTAGAATCATTAGAAATGTAGGACTAGAAGGGACCTTGATGGGTCATCTAGACCAGTCCCCTGCACTGTGGTAGGACTAAGTATTATTAGACCATCCCGGACAGGTGTTTGTCTAACCTGTTCTTAAAAACTTCCAATGAGTGAGATTCCACCACCTCCCTAGTAATGTGTTCCAATGCTTACGTACCCTTATGGTTAGGAAGTTTTTCCTAATGTCTAACCTAGATCTCCCTTGCAGCAATTTAAGCCCATTATTTCTTAACCACTCCTTAGTGGATAATGAGAACAGTTTGTCACCCTTCTCTTTATAACAACTTTTTACATCCTTGAAGATTCTTATGTCCCCCCTCAATCTTCTCTTCTCAAGATTAAACAAACCCTTTCAATCTTTCCTAATAGGTCATATTTTTTAGACCTTTAATCACTTTTGTTGTTCTCCTCTGGACTTTCTCAAATTTGTCAACATCTTTCCTGAAGTGTGGTGCCCAGAACTGGACACAATACTCCAGCTGAGGCCTTACTAGTTCTGAGTAGAGTAGAAGAACTACTTCTTACGTCTTGCGCACAATCCTCCTGCTAATACATCTCAGAATGTTTGCTGGTTTTACAACAGTATTACATTTGTTGACTCATATTTAGTTTATGATCCACTATATGGATCTGCCTCTGTCTGTGATGGAGAAAGGGGATCAGCACCTCTGAAAGTTGTGTGTGGCCATATTACGACATAGAGCTCTTTGCATAGTTGGGGATCTGTTTGAGGGAATGTGAGGTTGGGATGTAAGCGCATCATCTCATGGGCAAACCCATAAGTAATATACCAAGCAGTGAATGTAGACTGTGGCTGAACCTTTCCAAGGAAACCTATCTGCACTGGGAACTCCTAAGTTGGGATCCTAGGACCAATTGTAAGCAAGAAAATCTCTGGCCAGCACAACTCCAATGGAATTATACAGCTGAGAAGACCAAGCTGTAGGGGAGGTAGGATGTCCTAGAGTCAATAAAGAACATAACATATGTTATGTTCTTCTTATGTTCTTCAGTGCTAGATTGTCCTTCCATGTGGCTAATCCCTTGCCTCCACCTGGTCCTGTATAACATCTGTAAGTTTTGAGGGATGAACATTCTGTCTGTTGGAGGGGAAGGAGGAGGGTCAAACTCTAGCCGCCTTCTCCTGAGAGTTATGATTTGAGTAAAGTTCAATGAGGTTTTCCACGCAAAGATTTCCTCCCCGCTTAGCTTCCCTCTCCCGGGTTTTTTTCCAGCCAGAGAGGTGACCTGTTCCATTAGCAATAATATACACTGTGACGCCCCTGAGGGTGTCATTGCTGTTAGAAAACTATGGAAGGATGAACTATGTTAAAATGCAAATGAGTTTTCAGAATATTTGATGTAAAAGCAACTGATACTTGGGGCTGGATCCTCAATGGTGATATGCTGATTTACACCAACTGAGGATTTAGCCTTCCATCTTTTGCTTCCTCTACCTAAATAGTAAGATCCATATAAAAATCACTGAATGAGGATTTTCTGTGCCGACAGTCTTACTCTACAAACTACTCAATGAGCTATGAAAGAGACATCTCAACTGCACAAAACCAGAATTTAAATGTTAGGTTTGGTTCATTTTCAGCTTCATGAATCCATACAGTAGATCCTTTCTATGACACTGAAAGTAAAATTTGGTCATGTTTAATATCCGATTCAGGGATTTTAACTCATCACAAATGGAGCACTGTGTGGAAACTTTGTGAATAACTTTTCTTCTTCTTTCCAAAGCTACATCTGAAATGAATTTCCTGAGTACCACAGACAGCCTGGAAAATAGTTTTGATGTGTTTAGGGCAAATAAGCCACATGTGAAAATATAAAAGAATTCCTGAGAAAGTATAACAGGGAAGTAATAAATAGCAAAGGTATTAACTGTGGATAAAACTTGAATCTCAGAAACTAAATTTTAATTTTGCTGTTTGATTTTTGTTATGAGCGCATAAAGTGAAACACAAGGGACAAGATTTTGTCCTTTCATGCATATGTGCATAAATGTACAACTGAGGATTGAAACTGGCTTCTCATTTGCAAGAAAAAGCATTAGATTAAGTGTGCTGTTTTTCTTCTGCTCACACAGAACATTGCTGTTAGAGCTAGTTGGAAAATGGAGGGTGGACATGTGAAAATTTAGTTTAAAAATGTTGTTTACATTTGTATCCAGTTTATTTTCACCAGAATTCTCTGACCAGCTATTCATGCAGGGCTTCCCACAAAAGAAGTCCAATCATTGCCAGACATTCTCAAGGAAGCACTGGTGAGACCTCTATTCAGTTCTTGATGATGATGATGATGATGAGTTTTTGTAAGATATTTGCTAGTATTGAATCTCATGCATAGCAGAAAGACCATCAAGAATGCATTTGGCGATCAGCTCTGGCAATATTTGCAGTCTTCATATTCCTTTCACCCTAGTCAATCTAGGTTTAGACCTGGGTGCAGGACTGTTACTTCACTAGTGGCATTGCTCATCAATGTCTTCCTGGCTATGAACTGAAAAGAACACGGCCAAGCTAATCTGTACAACTGCCTTTGTCATTACTGAGAGTTATTATCAAGGCTGTGGTCTCTTGCAGGAGTAGATGAAGCGGTTGTGAAGTGGCCTCTTTCCTTTTAATACAGGAGCACTCATAGAGTGCAATTGTTCCTCTAACTCTAAGGCTCTCTCACACTGGATACCACGGGGTTCTATGCTGTAACCTTTTTTGCTCAATTCATATATGAAGACACTGGTAGGGCAGGTAGGGAAACATGTATGTGAATAATATCGGGGTGTATATCTCCGTTATAGCCCACCACACTAGTCCAGTGGTATAATCCACTTAATGTCTTTAAGAGATTGAGACCTGGATGACAGCAAGCTGGCTGAACAGAGGGAATCTGGACAAAACAGAGGGAAGGATATTAGGTTTGAAGGAGCAATCAAAAGAGTTGACTAGAGTTACCTCAGCTTTGTTGACCCATGGCGTGTGGCCATTATTTGTTTTATGAAGGTTTGCACACTACCAGTCTTATTAGTTTTTATTTAATTTTTATTTAGTTTTTAATGTATAAAATTATCCACAGGCTTCTAGCCTATAATTTGGTTATTGAACCTCCTACAGGACACCCAGGTAGCAGCCATGTCAGCATATTTTTCCATCTTGCATTTGATAAGGCACATGTGGGTTTTCTCTGATGTGGAGACTATACTGCACTTATCCATCCATGCATTTGTCACCTGGAGATCAGACTCCTGCAATGCTCTTTATTTGGGGCAGCCCCTTGTCTCTGTTCAGAAGCTAGTCCAGGGATGCTTATTAAAAAGAGCTCTATTTTGAAAGCATGTAAGACCTGTGCTCTGTGAAATGCACTGGTTGCCTGTGGGCTTTGAGTTCAAATTCAAGGTGTTTGGTATTAACCTTTGAAGCCCTTAACAGTTTCCATACAGGTTATCTGTGGGACAGCCTGCCTATGCATGACGTCCTGCCACAGCTGTGGTCAGCAGAGGCAATCGAGAAGAGAGGAAGCTACCAGCATGGTAATCTCCACACCAGCTCCTTGACCTATGACACTCATAGCTCAGCGTGTTAATCTTCTGGACATGCTACAGGCTCTCTCTTATTTCTGGGACATTTGAGGTTGCAGATGAGGGCTGAATGGAGTTGTCTATCAGGAGTAAATCGGGTATGATTATGGGGGCACTACCAGTTGAAAGACATGCTTTCTTATTATTGTGAATTTTGAGTTTGGTAAATCTGGTGCCTAGCTTTGGATGAATTTTCCTCATTTAAAAAAAAAATCTGTATAAATAAAATAATAACCATGTTAGCAGACTATTATATTGTTCACAGGGCCTGGACTGTAATTCCTCATTCAGAGAAAAAATCTCATTGAAATCAACCAGGAGTTTTTCCATGAGTAAATACTGCAGGATCACACCCCTGTTCAGTGAGGTGTGTGTAGGAGGGAAGGGGGAACATACATGGGAAAAGCCAATGGTCTGGATTTCTTTTACCTCCACAGTGCCATAAAGCATTATCACTTGTTTCCATGGTGGCTTAAAGCAGTCTTGCACACTACAACTTAATGAAAGACACAGTGCAAATGTTGCGATGGTCAGAATGTGATGATGATGATGAGCCTTTCAGAGATCATCAATGACTGTTCTATGGTGCTAGAATGAACACGCTTGGGAATGACAATGTCCGATGTGATATGGGGAGGGAGAAGGCACACGCTACCCCGAATATAAAATCACACAAAAAAGTATGGGAGGAGAGGAAAGGGAAGATTGCGCCAGGAGACAAGGAACAAACGTCTTTATATAGTTTAAAAACACCTCATCAAATGATTTACCAAGGCTCTGCTTGATCTGAGAATTGCTTTACTCCCCACAGGATGTTTAGAAAGATTGTCCAAAGTATTTTTGGTTGCACCAACAAGGGGTTGTTTCCTGATGTTTAATGAATATAAGAAAGAGATTCTAAGGGACACACATGCACATACACAACTTAGATGCCCAGCAGATAAGTGCAGTATTTTGTGTACAAGTAGATATTACACTGGGAATCCTATTAGCAATCAGACAGTCTGCTGGCTGGATATAATAAACTTCAGCCAAAGGAGTTATTCAAGCTGGCATGCTTACCCATTAAGGGCTTAATTCCAAATCTTTTGTGCACCACAAGCTCCTATCTACACTGCATAGAGCGTATAGGGATATATAGTGTTTCTCAAATGAGGTTCTGACAATCAGCCACAAATGATTGAAGATAAAGGGTGAAATACAAAAAATCCACAAAAGGCCTATCCACCACTTCTCTTAAACCATATCTGTTGGATTTCAGGGGTGAATAGCGCCCATAAAGCCCAGTCAGGATTGGGCCCTATTATGTATGAACTCAAGAAAGCCCCATTCCTTGCCCAGAACAGCTTACAAACTCAGGCTCTGATTCCATAATAAAATACATGCAGGCAAACTCTTGATCCCTCTCAGTTGATTTCTTGTAGGCATTGTAAGGAAGGCATTGTAAGCATTCTTGTAGACAAAGTAAGGAAGGATTTGAAGTGGGACAGGGAAAAGAGGGCATCTGTGGACTAGCTAAAGATGGATCCAAAATTCACAGTTCTGGGTTTCTGTTTTTGCTTTGGTCCAATCTCTTGTGGGAACTAGCTCAGAAAACAAAACAAAAAAATCCAGTGACTTGATTTTCAAAATGGCTCTTATCACCTTTGAACTTCTACAGTAACAGCTGAAATTCATGTATTATGAGCTATTATCTTTATTATGCCCAGGAGTTATGGCTTTCTTTGTGTAGCTTGTTAAATTGTTTTTTTGTTTTTTTTTAAATATGAAACGGTAAGCCCAGTGCAGTATTTCAAAATGTAAGTATGGGCAAACATTTTAGATGCCTATTTCCTAATAACAAATCCTTCAGCACCACTCCCCCATTTTTTCTCTTTCACTCTCTGAACCTAGCTCGGTGACAAATCCTGGTCCTTTCTGAAAACATCTAGCCTGGCTTTATTATATTATTTATCTTTACAGACAAAAACCCAGCAGGTGAAGAAAAAAATGAAGACAGTTTAGTAAATAATGAACATAGAGATGACATATTGTTTTCCTGCAATGAGGGATAAGTGCACTTTATGAAGTGACCTTTCCTCTAGTGGCTGCCAAGAAATCAGAGGTAATAAAGCTTTTACTTGCAAACAATCTTTGATTAGAGGGGGTATCCCTTTAAAACTGCTTCATCCTTTTATTAAAAGCTCATCTGCATCAGTACAGCCATTAACCAATGTATATTATTGAAGCTAGTTTATATATATTCGTTAAATGCTATTACTGACTTCATGTTGTAAAGGAGGATTTAGTTCCTAACTTTGATATTTTATTTGCATTCATACATCCTGGATTTTGTTTCATTCTTCTGTGTCTCTTAAGAAATGTAGCGTGTTGGCCTCTGAGGCACTTAAAAATGCACAGACCCATGCTGGTGTGTGTGTATATTTGTTCCAGTTGTGTTTTTAGCTTTTCACTGTATGGCCCATAGTCAATGAGAGTCTTTCCATCGACTTCAATGGGCTTTGGATCACATCCAATAAGGATACATATGCATGACTTAAAAGTGTTATGATTAAACATATGACTCGGCTCAAGGTTCCCTCCAATTTTTGTTTGTTTTATTTTGTCTAAGAGAACAAAACTTACTTGGTTTTAGAACTGTGCAGACAGCATTGGTCTGAGCAGAACATTGCGTTTTTGCTGATATCACCTTCAACTTTCTTCACAAAACCAAAAAATATCTGACTTCCACTTCTGGAAAAATTGTCCTTTTAGGAATCCGAATCTGCAGTCTGTGGATATTGGGTTGATGAGCCTTCTTCTCATCAGCCTGCATGTGCTGGGTCGCATCCAACATTAAGAATTTGTAAAAATAAAGTGACCTACTGTTGTGACACCAAGTGCAATTCAGGTTTCCACATCAGCTGTACTTCCAGCAGAGCTGAGGAACTGGAAAATAACATTCAGAACATGGGTGCGGCTGAGAATCAGGATCAAATAGGTCAGGGTGCGGCTATGGGAGAGAGGAAGAAAAGGCATCAAATGAGTCAGTTCTGGCTACCTGCTCCTGTAGTCAATTCTTTGCTGGTTTGGTGTTGTGTGAAGCTGCCGCCAGTCTACTTTAATCCATGATGGCTGGCTATAGCCCCAATGTGGTCGATATACTCTCTGAGGATTATCAGAGTACAGCAGGTTCCAGGCACACCTTGTTCCCTGAACCACAGCAGGGGGTGACATAGCTGGTTTTACTCCACTCAGGGATTTCCCCAGATAGGGAAAATCCACAGGTAGCCAGTTAGGATAGATTACTGTCTCCTTTTTGCTGCTCTGCAATGGATTATATTTTTCTTCTGGATTTCTACAGCAGCTAGCACTGTGACATCCTGGTCCATGACTAGGACTCCTAAGCTTTACGGTAATACATATAATAACAAAGCAGCTACAGCGGGAGATGGAGCTCTGGTCCATGATGCCCACAACAGGATCCATATCTGGTGCCATTGTAGACTGGAGAATATTCTGTAGAACCGAATCCTGCACCAGAAGGAGAAGACTGACCCAGATGAACTAACAGATATTCTGCACCTCTAATAGCATCTGTAGTTCTTTACTATGTCACTGGCAACCTAAATATGCGCGTGTGAAGCTAAGGTTAGGTATTATAGTGTGCATCAGTGAAAGAGAGAGAGAGACTGGCTGAGGAAAAGGACCACAAATCCTTTAAAATTTCTTTAGTTACTAAAAGCTTGAAAAGAAAAGGGAGCAGGAGATATAAAATGCAAGTGCTATTTAATAGACTTCTCTTTCCTTTCTGCAAAAAGGTACAGCTGCAAAGAGTGGAACATAATAATCCTTAGCAATTATATAGAACTTTACATTTCAAAAACTCAGCATAAACATTAACTGATCTGCCTTCACAAACTCCCTGCCCCGCCCCGTGATTTAGAGATGTAGGACTGTCCCCATTTTACATTGGGGAAATCATAACATTTCAGAGGTGCTGAGCACCTGCAGTGTCCTTGATTTAACCTGGAGTTTTCCTGGAAATCAGGTAATGAGTGACTGCCCCAGGGCTACAAAGCCAGTCAGTGGCTGAAGTTCAGGAGCCTTCTGCTTTCCAGTCCCCTTCTCTAACCACTGGAAAATGCTGGTTTTTTACTGTGCCCTGCCTTCTCACTGCATGGGAGGCATGCACCGAGTGATGGATATTTTAAAGAATCAAACTGCATTGCAACCATACATACCTGAAAGCCAGGGCATTGTCTTTATTTGGAAGCCCCTGGGAACAGGCCATCATTCCAATTTCTTTTCTCTTTTAAAAGCCTGAAAAGACTTAAAGTGAAATATGATCCTGCACTGAGTAAAAGTGCACAAATAAAATTATATATCCTGCATTTCTATATTATATTATATTTATATTATATTCTTTCTTTCCTTCTTTGGCAATTTCTGTGTTTAAAGAAACTGGAAAGGTGGATTTGATGATCACGTGCCCTACATCTAGGACAGAAAAATAAGAGATATTTAAAATTAAATCTTACTATAAATTATTGAATTTTATTAACTTACCCCCTTCCCTTATGAAACCATGAAAGACTTGGGTACAAATTGTGTCCTGCAGCAGAGATCTATTTAGCACAGGGGACTCAGTGGATATCAGCAAGCCAGCCCCAAGTCTGATATTCAGAGCTGGTAGCAGGCACTTCTAAATCCTACCCCTGACATAGGGTCCTTAATGGACCAGATATCACTGGAGAATAGTTGTAGCATGGTGAAGTTATGCCATGCTCCCCTTCCTGCTCCCTATCTACCCGTGATACATACACCCTTCCTCCTCTGAGGAACACTGAGGTCTAGTCTACACTTAAAACTTACAGCAGCACAGCTGTTCCAATAAGAAAGTATCAATACAGCTGTGCTGCTGTAAGAGTGCTTGTGTAGCTGTGTTATGTCGATGGGAGAGAGCTCTGCCGCTGACTTCATAAAACCACCTAACCGAGAGGTGGTAGCTATATCGGTGAAATAGCGCTCTTCGCACAAGCGCTGATGCCGGCAAAACTTACGTGGCTCAGGGGGGTAATTTTTCATACCCCTGAGAGACAAAAGTGTTGCCGGCATAAGTGGTAGTGTAGACAAGGCAAGAGTGTGTGTGGAGGTGGGGTCAGGCACAGGAGTTGACATACTTATTGTCAGCTTGCTATCTGTGGCCAGTTGTCAATTGGATCTGGTTAGGGAATCCAGCCCTTCAATTTCAACTTTTGAAATGGGCCTTAAAGAGGTGAAAAGAGATTGAGAACATGGAAGATTTATTTTCCCCCCAGATAAGTGCGAAAGCATTTTATTTCTTTAAAAGCTCCAGAAAGATTAGGGTTTCAGGAATTTCATTGCTCTGGACATTTTTCACTAATATCAAAAAAATATTTATGTGTTATTTATTTATTATTTACTATTCTGGTAATAACCAGAGACTATAATCAAGATTGGCACCCTATTGTAGTAGGACCTGTACAAACATGTAGGAAGACTTAGACCAGTTCTACTCTAAACAGTTATGTCAACCCAGCTACATCACTCAGGGAAGGGAAAAATCCATGTCCCTGAGCAATGTAGTTAAGTCAACCTAAACCTCTGGTGTAGGCAGTGCTACGTCAAAGGAAAAATTCCTCTGTTGACCTAAATATCGCCTCTTGGGTAGGTGGATTAACCACTGCAATGGGAGAAACAATAGTGCTCCAGCTGTGCCGCTGTAGTGGTTTAAATGCAGACATAGCCATAGTCTCTGCTGTGAAAACTATTTTAAAGGAAAAATCACATCTCCTGTACTAATATATGGCCTTCAGCCTACCAATCTTAGTGTCTGGTAACTGTGCAAAACAGTCTCTGAATATGATTGCTGTTCAAAGGGGCTTGTTTATTAAAGATACTGTCAATGACACTAACCTGGGAACAAGATATTTAGGGCCAGATTCTGCTCCCGCTGAAGTTAAGTGAGAATGTTGCCATTGAAATGGGAGCATCGTTGATCTCGTGACAATAAGAACAGATTCTGATCTCAGTTACACCTGAAATCAATGGAGTTCCTCTAGATTTACGTCGCAAGTGAGATCCGAATTTGGCCCTGCTATTTAAAAATGTGTGGTGCCCTTTAAGATGTAAATCTATTGAAATCCAGCCCTAGACATTGGCAGGGTCACTCTGCTTATTACTTTATGACATTTCCAGATGAAAGGTGCAGTGGGGGCTCACATTAATTTGCTTTATGTTTGACTAGAAATGCTTCCCATCACTATTAGAGCACACTTTGGGCTCTCTTCATTTGAGAACGCTTGTCAGTCATTCGAGAATGATATGCCCTGCGTCTGGGATGAATAAGCACATCATATATTAGGCAGAGGCTTGTTCTCTGGAGAGGTTCAAGAGCACTGACAACTAGCTCCAAGGAAGGTGAAAAACACACGCTAGCCCAGAGGATGAGAAAGGGAGATGGGAGTGAATATTCTGATAAAAGAATATAGTCCGTTGAGCAGACTGAATGCATCCGGGGGATCGTCCTTCCAGGATGGCAATAATTTGTGAGTGGGGCAGGAAAATTAAGTAAAACATATCATTCGAAGCTCTGCCTTGTGAGCTGGAAGCACTCAACTTGTATAGCACGTCTGCAACTTGTCTGACATCCCATATTCAAAACCACACAGTTCTCCATGGACTTCAGCTTGAGTTGCGGGTGCACAGCACTTCCCAGTAATGGATCCTTTCTCTTTGCAAGCCTCACTTCTCATAGTGGGAAATAAATTCTGTCGCTTATTCCAGCACCTCAGTCATGAAATCTTGTCCATTTTCAATCTATATTTAGAAATCACCTTTTGCTAGACCTGGGTGAAACCTTTTTAGCAATATCATGCATAAGTGCTTTTGCAATGTAGAACTCAGCCTCAGGTTAACCAGGGAATCACAAATGTTTCAAGTAAACCTGGCTGGAGTTAAGGTTTCAGTGTAAAACTCTGTGCAACTGGGTTTTGCGCAGAGTTTTGTTTTTGAACCTTTGGGTTTGTGTGAATGTGAAGCTCAAAGCCAATCTCTCAGGGTTCATGAATCTATGCAGACTTGAAAGCAAGGAAAATATGCTCCCAGGTCTCAGTGAATTGAAACCAAGTCTTCACTCAGCTTGAACACCTTCTCTCTTGGAAGTAAATGGCCTGATTCTGAAAAGTGCGAGTGACCACAGCTTCCATTGAAGTCAATGGGTTGTAGGCACTGATAGAAGAAAACATTAAGGCACATGCTCAACTTTAAGCACCTGAGTAAGCCCAACTGAAATAGACAGCCTTTTTCACATACTTGAAGCTAAGTGTACTTACGTCAGTGGTTCTCAAACTGGGGGTCAGGACCCCTCAAGGGGTCATGAGGTTATTGGAGGTGGGGGGTCATGAGCTGTCAGCCCTCAAGCATGCCGTGGCTACAGCTGTTAGCTCCATGAACCCTTCAGAGCTGGATGGCCCTTCAGAGCTAGATGGCCAGAGAGCAGCAGCTGCTGGCTGGGTGCTCTGAAGGCAATGCCGCCCCCAGCAGCAGTGCAGAAGTAAGGGTGGCATGGCATGCGGAGGTGTCACTTGGAGGGGGGGGGGTCATCACAACCTGAAATATTTTCAAAGAGGATCCCAGCCAAAAAAGTTTGAGAACCCCTGGCATAAGTGATTTGCTTGATCAGCACCACTTCAGTGTTTCAAAAGATCAGGACCTTCATTTTGAAACGGTGGTTTTGGCGTTGCTAAAATTCAGATATTCTGTGAATTTCTTTCCCAGCTTTTTCTACTTTCTTCAAGCCAAAACAAAACACAAAACAAAATATACTTTAATTCATTTTTTTTCCCAACTAGCTATACTCCAGTGACTTATTTGTCTGGAACTGATAAAAGTCACATTCGTTGTTCAAGATGAAATCTCTGGAAGGGACAAATCAGTTACATTACCCACAATGTCATCGGTGTGACTCAAAAGTACAACACACCTGCTGAGTGAAATAAGAAGTTTGATGGATAACATTGTCAGAGATTCTCAGATTGCATTTGTAAGTTTTTTGCACACAATTGCTTAGGTGTCGATTATTGTGGTTTCTTGAAAGCACAAACTATCCTAAATATATACATGATATTATATGATACATTAACTATGTATGTAATTAAGAAAAAAAATTAACTTATTTAGTACCAACTAAATAGAGATTCACTCAAAATCACCAATAAAGTATCATCATTTTCAGACATGAATAAAAAGAAAACTTCCTTTTCTGGTTTGAAAATGAATGCAAAAGTTTGCCCATCTTAATTCATTGCAGTTGTTGACAAGCAGTGGGATCCTTCACTTTCTTTTTTTTTTTTCATGATGCTAATTCCATCTCATTCTCTCTTCGCCTCTTCTCAATTAAACATATGAAAGTGTGTCCCCTCCCCTTTTGAAAGAAGCTTTTAGATTAATCATATTATCTTAAAGTTCCAAATCTCAATGCCTGCACGACCTTTCTTCCGTTAGAATCCATTATCTTAAACTATCACAATAATCCTGGCTTTAGGGAGGGAGAGAGGGAAGCAGGAATCAAACCTAATAGATGGCAAATAAGATTAATCTATGATCTAAGTGCCGATTACACTTGGCCCTGCCCTTGAACACCCAGGTGTAACCTTGAAATTCACATATGCTAAGACACTGCAATTGGATTGAGGGTCCCAGAAGGCCTCGAAGGGGCAGCTGGCCAAACTTTACCCATTATTCCCCGGTGAGATATGGGCTGTCTCAGCCTGTAGTTCTCTTACTTGTGGAATTTGGCAGTGGCACAGTTGACTGTTTGTTTTGGGATGTTTAGCATTTTTTTTCAGATAAAATACTTATTTTCAGTTCTTAATTTTTGTTTGTCAGAAGCAATTAGCCAGGGAATGGGTGAACTTTTACCTGGACCTCACAAGAGGAGAGAGCTCTTTTCAAAATCAGATAACTTTGAAGAAAACAGATATTTTCTTTATAGGCTGACCTATGGACTCTGTCAAAAAAATATGTTCCATGTGAACATTAACTTGCAAGGTCCTTGTTTTTAGCACCAAATACCCTGAGTACTGGAAAAGGACATCAGTGATAAGATGGAACTTGGCACCAGAAATACATTCTGAGTCAGAAGAGGCAGATCCAGTGGTAATTTTGCATCAGAGAGCTGAAAAGTCATTATTACAACTATTATAAATTGCCTCCATTGTTGGCAATTTTATCAGAGATCAAGGAGCGAATTAACATGGAAGTGGAACTATCTTTTTATTTCTCTATATGAAGGACCAGATCCTCAGTTGGTATAAATCCGTATAGGTCCATTGACAATGGACTCAGACTTTGACAATGTACACCAGCTGAAACAAATTCTGGTGCTAAAGCTTTATTGGTGTAGCGTATCTTTTGACTCTATCCACCCTGCTTCTATTGAAATCAATGGCCAAAGTCTTTGGGCCAGGTGCTTGTATAAAAGAACCTAGCGCTATGGGATCATGGTCTATGAATGGGACTTTGTGATGATACAGCAATATAAATAATAATAATAAATATGCTAGTGGGAAAGTATATTATGAATTACAGAGAGCAGCAGTGTAAAGATATTGTCCAGTTGTTATGACTATATTAAAATGTTCCTTGTATAAAGTCAAAAAAGCAGAGGGAGGGAGAAAATGATAGGAAAAGGAGGGAAAAAAGGCATGTTTTACAAGAAATGGGAAGAGAATTCTTCTTCACTAAGGAGACAATTTTCCCAGATCCAGAAGACGTCTCTCTAAAAGAGAATTGAAGGCCATTGATGAGACCACACGCTGTAGAAACAAATAGCTTGCAGCTCTTTGATGTATCTTTTTTCGGTATAGAGGAGTGCAGTGCTAGAAATCCTGCCCTGTTCCTTTTCGTGGGCAATACCCTTACACTTTAAGAAAATAATTTTAAAAATAAAGCTTCCTGTTAGGAAGTCATTACACCCTTTTCCGTGCTGAGTATTACCTTTCCCCAAGAGGCTGACAGAATCTGATCTGAAAGATATTTCTCAGTTGCTAGGTTAATCCCCGTGCTATGCATATATCTTGTGAACATCAAGGTATGAAATTTGTCATGCCTCAAGAGTACCTTTGTCCAAGTAAGGGAGCTAACATGGAGGGACTTTGTAGTTGTTAGCCATCTTTATAAAAGCTGAGGCATTACCTGAAATGTTTAAAATTCAGTTCTAAGTTATTATGAATTAAAAGAGATGTTACATTAAAAATCAATCAAACAATGGAAATATTGGAAGTGTGCTGCCATGCAATCCATTGACACATTCATAGGGTAGAACTGCTTACACAAATATTGATTAGCAGTATCTCTCCACTTCCTGTGTGTAGATGGAATTGCAATATTGAAGGTGCATTTGTACAAGCCCAGTAAAAATTGTCACCTGAATCTGTCACAGCATTCAGCCTTTCTCTTTTAGGTAGTAGATAGATGTTTGCAGCAGGGAACCTTACTCTGTTAGATTCTTTGATTAAAATAAACCAGAGTGGAACCGGAATTTGAAGCTGATACCAAACCTCTGTTGAATTTTGATCAAGTCCACATTTGGATCTGAATGTTACTGGTCAGCCCATCTTGACAGTGGGTTCAAGTCAGAGCCCTTAACTTGAACATCCCAAACTCTGAGAAAGTTGAGATTGAGATACAAATTTCAGCTCCAAACTTTGTGTCTTGGGTCTGAGCAGCCAGTAGCTGATGACCGATTTGAAATCCACCTTTTTGATAAGACTTCCCATCTTGTAGCAACAGGAAGAGTTTATTCATGACTGCCTGCGAGCATTGTGATAGGTTCAAGGAGAGGTTTTCTGTTCTGGTGTCCCAGCCAGTTTGGTGATGCACGGGGACAACCAGAGAGCACAAACTCTATCTTCTGTCCAGAGAGAGTTAACTCACACTGGCGGCAGTCAGCCTCATGCCATTAAGTCAGGGAGAGTAATGAAATTTCATTTAATTTGACAGGAAGAAAGTGCTAATGTTAAAAGGCATTTAATAAAAAGGGGGAGATTCTTTGAAAGGAAGCCTTTAAGTAATTACTTCAAGTGTCTTAGGCCTACTCACCAGAATATTTACATTAGTGTCTCCCAGTGCCAAAGTGTAATTAAATTAGTGCAGCATTTACATTCCATCCTCTTTTTTTAAAAAAAGAAGTGTGATTTTATTAACAATTCTAGGGGAAAAAAACTTGATCTAATCAAATCAGGTGTTAGTGTTTTTTTAATGTTCTCACTGAGAGGGCTACTGAGTTAACACAGCTGGAGGAGGGAAATATTCCCTCTTGGTCTTGAGTTCCACTTGGAAAGAAGCCATTTTTGAAATCTGCCCTGGAACTGATATGGAAAACTCTGACCAAATTCATGCAAATTGCTGGAGCCTCCTGGTAGAATTTTTAGGGTAAAGTTGGCTCTCTCCTGCAAAAATTGGGGGAGGTGAGGTGGTGAAAATCAGATCAGATGGGAGAACAAAAGGACACAGCTGGGAAATAATCCTGGTGGGGTTTGCTGTCTGTGGCAGTGGCAAACCTCAGACCAATGATCCGCATCATTAGCTAGGCAGGTGCAAAATATTTATAAAGAAATGTTATGCTAATAGAAAGTCAGTTTTGAATATTATACTGTGAGTGAAAATGGGTAATTTTTGGGGGGAAAGTATGCAAATATTTCCAGTAGAAATCAGACTACTTCCAGTAAAAATATCCACGCTGTGAGAAAATGATTCATTTCCAAGCAACTATGGAATTTGTGTAAAAAATGTGGGGAGATTTTTAAAGCAAAATTTATTGGAGGCAAGTATGACTTCAAGAAATATAAAATCATACACAGAGAAACAGTTTCCCAAATCATTACAAAGGTTAGTGTTGCAATGAAGTTGCCACCCCTATTATAATCTCAAACCAATGCAAAACATTAATGCCAAGTGAAAAAGGAGGGTGAAAAAAAACAAAAGTATATAACCCAAGCAGGAGGATAAAAAAGGATCTAACACTAGAAGAATTTGAGAATAAAAATAGAGAGGAAAAAAGAAATGCAAAAATATTGTAAGAGGTGAAATTTCACATGAAGCAAATGGTTTATGGATGCAGATGAGTGCAAATGAGCTGGGGAAAAAATTAACTTAAAATTTCACAGAATTGTGGACTTAAATCCCAAGAAGTAAATCATCTTCAGCACTAGAGAAACTGTAAGAGACTTCCATGTACAAAGCTTTCTAGTTATTATAGGTGACAGAAAAAGCAAATCTTTGGAATCAGAAAAGTTAACTTATCAGGGAATCTGTTCTTGAATGGCTTGAAGCTGAAAAAACCCAAACTTTTAAAACCATTGTTGACGAATGATTTTTAACATAGGCATTCAACAAAATTCTGGCCTTGCTAAAAAGGGGATTTTATCACTTTTTACAGGACTATACTGAAAAAATCTAAGCATCTGTCTTATGTCCTAAATAATAACTCTGCATCCATTCTCCCCATTAAGGCAGAGATAAAAAGCCAGAGTCACATTCATTCAGTGACAATGTTGTACTCCGTCACAGAATGTATATACATATATTTAATAGTTTTTAAAAGTAGAGCCAGATATTACTGTTCTTGCTTATCTTGAGTGGTGCCTACTCTGCTGATTTCAATGGGAATTCTTGCAGAGTAAATTCCTAGCTAATAATAAACAAAGCCTAAAATGGCCTATAATGAAGAATTAACTTGGCAGCTATATAATGAAGGAGATTGTCTTGGCTGTTTTGTTCTTAATGGACTCCTTTTAGGATGTTCATTCCTAAGAGTTTCTGAGCACCCAAAATTCTCATTGCCTTCAGTGGAAGCAAGATGAGTCAAAATGACTTCAAAAGGAGTTTGTAAATGTTCATTATCTCCCAGGGTGTGGCCTACTAGAAGATTATTGTATTCCGAGAACTAGAGTTGATGTAACCAAACTTTTTTGTCAGAGAATACTGATTCATAGAAACCAATTTTTTTTTTTCTTTTTGCAGGAAAGGACTGCTTCCAACAAATATTTTTAACTTGATTTTTTTGTTCTGAAAAAAGTTTTCAATGGTCAAAATGCTCTGGTTTGACATTTTCAGAAGTAAAACACTGTTTTTGTTTGAAAAATAACTTTTTGTTTTGAAATTTAAGCTAATTGTAGTAAAATAAAATAAAATAAAATGGTCAAAATCTAATCAAAACAACTCTAAATTTCAAAATGAAGTGTTTTGATTGACCATTGACTCAAACTGATGGGGTTTTTTATGATTTTGTTTCATAAATATTTTTGAGATTTTTTACTTTGTCCCAATTTGGGATGATATTTTTTTGTAATTTATTTATTGAAATCTTGAACATGTTCATGGGACAGAAAAATTGTTTTCAACCAGTTTTACGCAGAATAGCTTTGCTATGGGCCCAACCCACAGCTGTTGACTTTGATGGGAGTAGGATCTGGTTCTCCAAGGGAAGGCTCATAGTAAAAGATATTTCGATTCCCATGCTGCAGTTCATTGAAACAACTGAAGACTTTCAATCTTCTTCACTACAAATGGAGTTTCAATTTATCCAGTCTGGCTGTAAGTGATTTCCACTGCAGTGTGTCACCAAGAGATGTTAGAGCTGAAGCAATTTCTGAAGAGGAAAAATTCCTGATTGAGAAGAATCCCCAACTTCTTTTGCTACCTACCAGATTAGCTACAATTGGGATCAATGAGACACACATTTACAAATCAAGAACCCTGCAAATGTTAATATCATTGACCAACAGGGTAATTTAATGGGGCAACAAGTTTTTTAGAAAAGACAACAATTTTGCTTCTCCTGTTACTTGACTTGCAACACATCTAAGAAGCAGAGAAGAAAAAGGTCTGTCATGAGCTAAGGGAAGGAAATAATAATAATGATCATCAATTTATAGGTGGGCCTGAGCCACACAGATGGCAGGCTTTTCCTACAGCCTCACATCCCAAATTCTGGCTTTAATCAGAGTTAGAGTTGCACGTCAAGCCTTTCTAAAATCATTTCGTTTGTGGTCAGCAACGACTATTCACTTAACCAGATTTTCACCATCATGGTCTGTTCTCAAAGAACATTCCGCCCATCACAATTTTTCATGTAAAATAATGAAAAAAAGTGTTTTCCAATGTCTTTGCTAGTATGTAATTTTATTTGTTTATTTGTCATCTCCCAGGACATTAAGCGATTGAATGTGGAGCTTTTTTTTTTGTGCACTAGTAAGTGAAACGCACAGTGAAAAATGCTTAATACCAAAATTCCCAGAGCTGATCAATACTGCATCTCCACTATTAATTAAATCCAGCACTATCAACATTAGCCAAGTCAAAGCTTCCTGAGTGCAGTGGTTATTTTTGTCATGGCATGTAGGTACTGTCTGGTGTTTGTGCAGAGAAAATGGGTGTTTTCTGTTATACTGGTATATATTAGGAGTTACTCCACTGCAGTCAGTGAAGTTACAGAGGTGTAAGTGATATCAGAGATAGGCCCTATGGATTTAGATATTCTAAAGACTTCAGTTCCCATTTAGGCCAGAACTGGACAGATTTTTCAAAAGTGCTGAACATCCTAGAAAGAATGTGAACTGTAGCAGCTAGGTAATGAATACCTGGCAACTTCACATAGGTGTCTAAACGGGAGATATTGGGCACTGATCTCTTTTCAAAAAGCTGTTCAAAACCAAATCTTTGGGATGCTTTGACATTATTTCAGAAACAGTCTCACCCTGCGTAAAGCATTTTGCTGCTGCTGCTGTGATCTGTGTGCAAACAGAAAAGAAGCTTTTTCTTTTTTTTAAAAAAAAAAGCAGCTATGGTCTTCCAAAGACATAAAACTTCTAAGCTTTTTAATGCAATTAAAACAAATGCTGACATTATTTATAGCTAAATTACTGGAAGGGAAAACAGCTAATGACCAAACCCCATGTTTGTAACAATTTAAAAGAAAATTCGAAAGGGAATGATTTGTAAGGATGTGGTTAAACCTATTTATACCCTGGGTTCTATTTGTTTTACAACCAGCGGTGCACGAACAACATGAAAGGTTATCTTTGACAAGGTTTTAGCTATTATTTTCTTCCAGTGAAATGGTATTTCTTGAGGAAAAAAAGGTCTTCAGAACAAAATAACAATAAATCCTGATTTAGATACATAAAGCTGCCATTGATATCACATAATATCAGTGTTCTTTCTCACTCGATACAGGCGTTTTTAAGATAAATGGTAAAACTGAACTGGAAATCCATCTGGCCAGCTGCCTGATCTAATGAATAACCCCACTTTGGCTCCTGCAATGTAAGCAGAAAGAGTTCTCTCCCGGCCGCTTTCGTCTGTCATGAATCTACAAGACAGCCGACATAATATCTGGGCGACAACAGCGTGCTAACAGTGCAGTGACTTCCATTTTCTTTGCTTTCTATTGATTTTCACTTAATAACTGGCGAAATACTAAACGTCCACCCTGAGTACCTAATAAATCCTGCCTGAGCTTTTTATTGAGGAGAATTTAATAAAAACAACCATTGCGGCTGAAGGATTTTTCTTCTGGAGAGAACATGAGGTGAGGTGTGGGTGGGGAGAGGAAGCCATTTGAATATTTTTTGTTAAGGACTTTTGCTCCCCTTGAGAAAGCAGTGCTACTATTTCCAGAGGACCTGGCTGCATTGTTTGTCTTCCCGTTATTTGGAGATGGCTCCTGCATGTATGCATGTTTTGCTTCATGATGGAGAGGAGAGGTGTTTAAAGAAAGAAGGCTCTTTCTGCCCCTCAAACCCACCCACCCACCTACCCACCCAGTCTTGCCTCTTAAATCTGATTCCAATTTTGTTAATTGGTTGGAAGCTCTTTAATTGCCAATAGCCAAGGCTGTCAGAAACCTACAGTAACACCCTTTTTATTGTCCTGCTTTACAGCTATTTTATGTTTGACTCTTGACACACAGGCGTGAAGATCCCCTGTCGGATTGGTTGGCTACTGTAACTAAACAGCATTTTTAAGTTATATGAAGTGTTAAATCTGCATTCAGTTAAAACACAAAACATGGTGATTCATAAGTTGTCAATAATGCTTAATTGTTGTCTTAAAAAATACACGTTTGAGTAATAGGAAAAACTTGAGATTTTACTTATCTCCTGCTGGCCAGAAAGCATACGAGTGTGCATGTGTGTTTCTTGAATGAGATGGACCAAAAGAAGACTGGGCCAGTATTCATAAAATACAACACAGCCTTTTCCCCTGCATTACCTCCCAGTATGACTCTCTTTACCAATAAACTCAACAGAGTTCCTATTAAACAGTTGTCTTTTAAAAGCAGTTTTTTATTTTAATTGACATTGAAGCAGTTTCAAAGTCACTAGGTTTAATGAACAAACATTTTAGTATTTGCTGGCTCAAATCCTCTTGTTCCCAGTGGTTCCCAGCAAAGTTTATTCTAACAGTTGAAATTAAAAAAAAAGGTGAGTGAGGCAAGCAGAAATGTTGAGGAGCTTATATAAAATCTGTGAATCTCAAGTTTTGAGTAGCATTCTGAAAACTATTCTGCCATGGAAATCAATATGAAGTTTAATGACTCATAGGCAGCCCCACTGCTGCATTTGGTGTGATGTTAGAGGCCTGGGAGATATACTTGAGGCATCTGGGTGGAGTGCTGCACTATTTTGGCAGATTCTCTCTTATTTTTCTATGCCACTTACTGTCTCACATCTACTAAGGAGAACAAGGCTCAACCGGGCAGTTCAGAGAAGTACCCAGATGGATGATTCTTATCCAAGCTATATGAAAAAATTGAGTTTGTGAAACAGGGTTTGAAATCTAGTGAGTAGGCTCTCCCATGAGATTTTGCATAACTTCTGCTTCCAGTCAGGCCAGAAATACTGAAGGAACTGTTCTGTCTCATGATATCTTGGCACATCCACTTTGGGATTTAGCTGGAACTGGAAATTGCAAGAAGTGTGAGAATGTGAGACAATTAGTTTAAAAAGTTACCAAAACGTCTATGAACATTCAAAAAGGAGAGCAGTCAGGTTTAGGTGACATGTCTATTTTATCTATCTATTCTACTGTATCCAGTCTCTGCTTTTCCCCACTAGGTTCATGTGTCTGTGTTTTATGTCCTATTCCACTGATGATGGTGACAGTCTTTCACTTCCACAGGACACATGTTACCAAGCAATGGAAAAGACATAGCCTTATTTTTCAAACCTAGCTCCCCACAATGGCTTGGGTAAAATATTTTAAACCAGGGGTTCTCTCACACGTTCAGATTTTGGATCAACATACACAGAACTTCCCATACATGATCCCATACTGGCAACCTCCAGAAAAGTAATACTACATGGAAAAGAAGTATTTAATGTGTGTGGTTTTTTTTTGCTGTATTTTAATGCAATTCAGCAAATGGAAATAAAAAAGAGCATCCAGCACTATGTGATCAAACTGTTCTCCATGGATGACCGTAGGATCACCTGTCATCTGTGGACCATAATTTGGAAACCTTTGTCATAAATCAAAACATTTTAAAAATGCTTACCAAGCTGGGAAAATGTGAAGAAATACTATCATTGACTGAGTAGAGTGACAAGACAAGGAATATTTGCACTCTGAAATATATTTGTCTTTCTTTTAAAAGTTTATTGGTGTACATTTTCAAAGTCCCCAATCTCTCTTACTTTTGCTGCACTTGAAACCTGACTGACAGGGATCTGTCTGTCTGTGACTCCAATTATATTTGAAAAGACATATATAAATTACTTGACAGGTTAAAAATTAGCAGCAAGTTGTATTCCTAGCAAGATTGTTGTAGGCAGTAGTTCATAATTCATAATACTTCCCACTGGAATTCACATCAATTCTATCTGTGGAGGACCCTTTAATTGGTAAGCATAAAGGTGTATTGCTATTCACCTAATGTATTCTATTGCTCAACAAAAGGTTGTTGTAGTGAGCTGTGATTGTGACAAATGATTTACTATTAGGAACATTCTGTAATTATTGTTCGGTGGTACCACAGACCGATATATCATTAACATGATAGACGACCTTTTATATCAGCAAAAATAACTAAATTAATAAAAATGGCTTCATTCCAAACCTTGTCAGAAAGCCAATACTCAAACCAATCAAGTATCAGTGAAACCTGAAAGGGGCAGGATTTTATATATATATATGTATATATAGTCGTTTATAAAATAATGATAAGTCCTGTAGAATATGGGAACAGTTCCTCGGTTGCTGTAAACTGATGCTGTTCCAATTAAATTAATTTCTACAGCGTTACACCAATTTACACCAGTGGAAGATACAATACATAGGGTAGGTTGGTTGTTTTGTTTGTTGTACTTTTGGAAAGAGAGAATGTAAATGGAGAATGGGAAAACTGTTGTATGCACTGAACTTCTTTTCTTATAAGAATATTGGGAACATTTTAAACATGGGCACTGGAGTTGATGACCACTCAAGGTTCCTGCAGGACCTACATTTCCATGGTTCTATGCTGATGTTCAGACAGATTCTGTTCTCAGTTACACTTGAGTAAATCCAGAGTCACTCTTTTAAATCTAATAGATTTACCACAGCTTCAGACCAATGTAAATGCGATCAGAATCCATCCTTCTAGCAATTAAAGTTCATAATAGAATTCCATCTAATATATATTATGAGAGAAGGAGAATGTGTCTAGAACATAGCAACAAAAATGATAAAAGGTTATAAAACCTGACCTATGAGGAAAGGTTAAAAAACAAACTGGGCACATATAGTCTTGAGAAAAGACAACTTGGGGGGGCACCTGGTAAGTCTTCAATATGTTAAGTGTTGTTATAAAAAGGATGGTGATCAATTGTTCTCCATGTCCACTGAAGGTAGGTCAAGAAATAATGGACTTAATCTGCAGCAAGGGAGATTTATGTATTTATTTATTAGATATATTTACTATAATAAGTATTTATTTCCTATCAATAAGTTAATTTTTTAAGAACAGGTTGGAAAAGTAGGCCTGGAAGGGACCTTGAGGGGCCAAGCCCAGCGCCTCCCTCCCCCCACACTGAGGCAGGACCAAGTAAACCTAAACTATCCAAGACAGGTGTTTGCCCAACCTGTTCTTAAAAGAAACCCTCCACTTATGAGGATTCCACAATCTCCCTTTGTAGCCTTGTCCAGAAATAAAATACCTTCTTATTAGAAAGTTTTTCCCAATATCTAACCTAAATCTCCCTTGCTGCAGATCTAAAATTTCTTATTCCTAGGAATTGTGACTCGTGTTTACTAATCCCTCTGTTTTTATTTTCTCTTTTCAAATAACGTATAATGCATTTAGCTCTGGTGGACAATAACAGATCTGGAGCTTGTAGTTCTCTGTCCACAGCACGCACGCATACACACACACATATATATATACAGCATGGGCGGTGTCAGAAAATCCTTCCCCACACTGCCACCTGCCATTTCAGTCCCAACAACGACCACGTCAGGGGGAGAAGGTGATGCCCTTTGCACTTTGAGTGTAAATTCATACCAACCGTGATAGTAATTTTTATGAGGCGGATTGCTGCCTGCTAGGAATTGGATTGAGACCACCAACTTATTTCCCATAGGCCACCAAACAACCAGCAGATGGTAACAAATGTTAATCACCCTCTACCTGGGAAGGGATTGAACCAGTGACCTTGAGGTGAAAGCATCCCCTGTATGGAAAGGTACGATCACAAGTGCAGTTAGCAGTTATTCACTACTGGCATTTTTTTTCTCTCCAGCTTTTTATTCCTCCCCCCCTTAATTGTGATCACAATCCTAGTAAACTTCACCTTGTCGGGTGTAGAGACTCAAGTCAGCACAACAGCCACATAGAGCAATTCAAACAGTGACCTCTAGACACTGATGATATCATCAGACTGTGCTCTGCATTTTTCACTCTGATCCTGCACTCTTCTGTGTTGATTGGTTGTTTCCTCCAACCGTTCCCACCTTCCTTTGTTTTTCCATCCAGGTAATCCCCTCCTTACACAATCCACTGAAAGAGTTAAAATAACAAAACGGAAAAAAAATAAATCGAGAAACTAACCTGACATTTGCCACCACTGTTCATTCTGTTTGTATGTCCTATCCCTTTCCTCCACCCAGTGTCTGTCTTATCTATTTAGATTGTAAGCTCTTTGGGACAAGAACTGTCTCTTATTCTGTGTTTTGTACAATGCCCAGAACAATCAGGCCCTGTTTTAGGTGGTTCCCTTGGCACAACCACAATAAATATGAGAATAATAATACTTGGATGGCTCACAAGATGCTACATGACACCTAATGTGTATCAATTGTGCCCAATAAATTCTTGGGGGATAGTCCCACTGATTTATGAACTAGCAAAATCAGAAATAACTTAAAAAATGTTATAGGTCAGTGTGTTCCAATGAATAAGGAACTAGATGGTAAGTGTAGAGACCTGGTGTGCTGTGTGACTTTGCTCAAGTCACTTCTCTTCATCTCTGTAAAATGGCAGTAATGAATTTACCCTCCTTTTCTAAAGTGTTGTGAGATCTACAGAGGAAAAGCACTATATAAGCTAAATGTTATTCATGTGATTTACTCAGCTACACAGTGAAATGAAATCTCTGTAGAGCAAAACTCTTTTTTTCTGTAAAATTTATATTTAAAGTTATATATTTAACAACACCACGAGAACTAAGATTATGTCATTGTTTCCAGCATGTAAACTATATTTAGCAGTTTATTCCTTGGCTTCTCTCTGAGTTTTAAAAAAATCAGCTTGATGTTTAAAAATAACATTTTGGTAAGCTTTTAGTCGATAATTTCAACAAGACTATTTTTTAAAAAATATCTGAGTTTAAGATGGAAAAAAAACTTTCTCTTCATATACAGTACATTTTACAGTGTAATTTTAAACATTAAAAAAGTCCTGTGGATAAGGATTGTCCACTAATTTCAAGGTATTATATGAAAATATCTATGGAGAAATCATTTGTAATGACAACCATTTTTTAAAGTATCTAGATATTCCTCTTGCATTGCATCCCATAAAATAAAGTGCTTGTGTTTCAGAGCCAGATAGTTAAACTGACAAGCAAACTCTACTTTTATTGTTGAAGATGAGCAAAGTTGTAAAATGTTAAACAGCGTAAATGATGAAAATAAATGATTTTTAGTATTCTTTTGGTTTTAATAAACTAAGATGTTATCAGTAGCCCATATCAGGAAAATAGTTTAAACACCTAACCTTAACTTAGCTCTTAAGAGGGACAGTGCTACATTTTCTGATCTCCACTCATAATTCAATTTCAAACCCATCATTTCTATAAGGAGATTTGTTTCATCGTGACTTGTGCAAGTAGTACACCCCACCTTGTCAGTCTTGAATCAATTAATCAATTACCCTCATTAAAGGAGTCTGGAAAAGGAAGGAAAAGCTTTCACAGAACTTTACCAGAGGATATTAATAGTCAGTTATAGAAGAATCTGGATATTGTCTTTGGAGAAATCGCCAGTATAAAATCTCTCTCAAGGGATTAGACAATGTGATCTGGCAGAAGACTCTTCTCATTTGTCTCCTTGGCTCCTATTTTTTGTTGTCAAGCATGGAGACACCAGAGTTGAGCTCAAGAAGCGACCTTGGCATTACCTGTTATGAGAAGGTCACACTAAATGGAGACCTTTTCTAGTTCTGGCATCTTAATTGCAACAGTAAGCTGCTACCACCTGAATTTTTTAAAGTCATTTCCATTAGATATAAATTATCTATGGAAATCTGTTCCTGCCATTATCATATTCAAATCCCCATCCCACAAGAGTAAAGAAGCACTTACCCAGCTATTTTCCTCACTTATTATACAAGCCCTGTGAATATGATGCCCTAACTGAGAGTGAATGTTGGACACTAGACATTAGCTTCATAAAATGTCTTGAAGATATAGTTAGCCTGAAAAACTGTAACTCTGAATTGGAAATAGAGAGAACCTACAGTAAAATGTAAGTGCGTGTGTAATTGAAGAGGTAAAGGTTTGCTTTGTAAAGAATAGCACAGAACCACTCATGGAGACATGGCCCTTTTTTATAGTGGAGCAGTTGGGGTGTTAAAATGAGGTTTTCTTCGTATCAAGGTTTCAAAGAGATTTAATTCTAAAATTAGTAAAAATATAATATCTTTGACGTTATAAACTAAAGAAAAGAGCAGACAGACTATTTCAGGCTAGGGAAGCGATAGTACCCCCAGCAAGGAGCTAGAAAAAGCCAAATCTTGTTGTCGAGCTTTTTCTTGATAATCATACATGAAAGTGTTGGGTAGATCTTATTAATTATTGTAGTTCTGTAGCTGGATCCTTATTTCCAGGAATTCAGACAGACAGAGATATTCTTGGTCCATTTCTTCTAGATCACAGCTAGCCTTCTTCCCAGCAGTGAGCAATGGCTCCTTTCGATTGTTTTCAAAGCTAAAGGTTGGTTGGGACTATTTTAGGCCTTGTCTTTGCTACCTTGGCCCTATCTGAAAGGAAGACGTTTGCCCTTGAAAGAGAGTTAAACAGCTATGATTCAGTGACTTGGAAGAATTGCAGGATGCTGACTGCCTGAAGTGGTGCCTCCCCCTGGACCAGTCTAGTTTCCTTCCTTCTGGTCTGATCAAGCCATTAAGAAGTTAGTCAATTCCCTTACGGTTGCTTCCAAGGAATCTCCAGAAAGGAAATACCAAGTGCTGGAAAGGTAATTTACCTAGACAGGATTTGAAAAGCAAGGTTCTTAGCTAAGGAGAAAATCCAAGATCCCATCTGGCTGTAGAAATGCAACTTCACAAGCTCCTTATCCCTTTAGTGAACAACCTCAGTTATTTCAGAGTTGCCCTATAAACATCCAAAGTACTCAGACTCACAAATAATTGCATTTACCCTGTTTCAGTCACAGGTGCAGCATACTGGTATTCTCTAAAAATTAGTCTCGGGACAAAAAATCATTTTTTATTTGAGAATGGTTTCAATCCCAATCTGTGCATAAGGTCCTCCGGTGAAACCTATTTTTGATTGATGAGACAGAACCAGGAAGAAACTGTATATTTGTGCTTTTAGAAACTAATTGTAGTTTGTTTCTGTTGTTCTCAAGAGACTGGATCCTCAGCGAGCATGAATGGACATGCTTCTAATGACTTCGGCAATACTGATTTACACCAGTCAAGAATATGTCCCTAAAGCCTGGTACAACACTTCATCCATTAAGACTATTCCTAAGAAATCGCAGTCTAAAGGCCACATAGTGCTCACCTTTCTCAAGCAAGTGGTGTCATTGAAGCTCATGGGACTTTTAGCATGCATAAAGCTAACATCATATAGCTCTGAAAAACAGGGTGTAAAGAAGTGACAGGGTGTAGTAGGAAATACAGTTCTGGAGACCTATAGTTAGAAGCAACTTATACTGAAAACCTACTTTTTTGCTTTTTAATTCTCTCCTCCCTTCCTATTTTTAAAGGTAATTTGCTCCTGAGAAAAGCACTTTTATAGGACAGAATCACCTTTTCAAGGACAGGGTTGGCAACTGTGGAAAATTAAGTCATATTTATACATAAAATAAGTGCAGCACAGACCCACACCGTCCCCATCTGAATACAGCAGCCCTGAACTGGAAGGACTAACTTTAGGAGTAATGGGATAGTTATCTCCATTGCTCATTCATTTGGCCTCGGAGACCACTGTAAATACAGGTGTCTATATCTGCCCATTGTACTGGTGTTATTTTGTGATGTGGACCTCCCAGGAGAAAAAAAAGGCTAATCTGAGACCATCAACCTAACTTCAAATATAGCAATCACATTTATGGTAACAAATTAACTTCACTGTTGTTACTTAATCAATTTGGCTGTGCCTCCATAGAAAAACTACAATTAAAAAGATATCTAAAAGCAAAGAAAGAAGGGGCCAAAGACTGTCTCAGAAAAATAAAAACAAAGGGGAGTCTACGTAATGATTGTATGAACCAAAAAAAAAAAAACAAAAAAACCCGACAACCGTGTGAACATATTTGCAACACCTGTTCAACTGTTAACCAGATGCCTCTGTATTGCAAGGCTCCAGAGTGCTTACCTCCTTGTTTGATACAATGTGCATAAAACACGCACAAATTAAAATCAGGACGGGTTAGTGAAAGCTCCTTGTCACTGCCCTGATTTGAATATATAGTGAAACAGAAACATTTATAGTAGAATCATAGAAATGGAGGGCTGGAAGGGACCTAAAAAATATCAGCTAGTCCACCCCCTCCCCCCCCCGCCATACTGAGGCGGGATTAAGTATACATAGACCATCTCTGACAGACGTTTGTCTAACCTGTCCTTAAAAATGTCCGGTGATGGGGATCTCACAGCCTCCCTAGATAACCTGTTCCAGTGCTTTGCCATCCTTAAAGCCAGAAAGCTTTTCCTAATAGCTAACCTGAAGCTTTCTTGCTGCAAACTAAGAAGTTTCCTGATTTTTTGTCGATGACTGGACTTAATTCACCAGCGCTGCAGTGTATTATTAGTGTAGACTCAGGATTTTCTAATAGGCATCTGAATTTTGGTGGCTTTATCTAAACTGCTAGACATTGCAATGTTCTCACCCATTCCTATTTCTAATAGAGAAACCTAGGCTTCAGTTATACAGCTTGTGAAGTGAAAGGCAAAATCCTGAAACTGTTCAGTCCTGTGGTCAGAAAAAGCTACCAATTTTTCCCACAGCTCAGGGAGAAAACAGGGTAGAAAACGCAGGGATGCCACTGTATGTCCAAACAGGGAGGAAAAGTATGTAGAGTAGTTGGACCTGATTCTTCAAACCACTTGCACAAATCGGTACTATTTGCCCGTATAAGGGTTTGCAGGATTGATTCGTTAGGGGACAGGACTATGACGTGCATGTGTAAAAGTGCATCCACATTTTGTTAAGCTTGAAACACACATTATTCTGAACTTTAGGTTACCTTGTGATGTAAAAGATACAGCTGTCTCCTACAAGACCACAGGCCTCAGACTTTCACAGCTGCAAGACATAGATGTCTGATTACTTAAGCTCTACTTTAAATTAAATTCCAGCCTCAGGAGAATTTGATAATAAATTCATGTAGGGAAGACGTTTCTTTCATGGACACAAACATGAGTGCAGCCTTGTTTTATGACAATACTGTAAAACCTCAGCATTACGAACGCCAGAGTTATGAACTGTCCGGTCAACCACACACCTCATTTGGAACTGGAAGTACACAGTCAGGCAGCAGCAGAGACAAAAATAAACACACACAGTACAGTACTGTGTTTAAATGTAAACTACTAAAAAAATAAAGGAAAAGTCTAAAAAAAAAAAATTGACAAAGAAACTGTTTCTGTGCTAGTTTCATGTAAATTAAGATGATTAAAAGCAGCATTTTTCTTCTGCTTAGTAAAGTTTTAAAGCTGTTTTAAGTCAATATTTAGCTGGAAACTTTTGAAACACCCACCACAACATTTTGTTCAGACTTATGAACATTTCAGAGTTACAAACAACCTCCATTCCTGAGGTGTTCGTAACTCTGAGGTCCTACTGTATATTCATATGATATATTTAAGGATACTTTTCCTACACCCCCTGGTACCCTCATCTGTAACCTGACAAACCTGATGTATCATCTTTTTCAATAGCTATACATTATAGACCCAAATTTACCTCAAGCTCAAACAAACTTAGTGCAGCCTTATCTCCTTGGTATGAAATATATCTTGTAGGTGCAGCCCTGCATTGGGAGAAGTGCACAACTGCACCATCCAGAGGGCCTCTCAGAAGCAGAATATACTCACTGCTGCAACCCTTGGTAGGACACCACTTACCTTCCTCTGTAGCCCTCGAGCTCAGATAGGTAGTGCACAGAGAAGGGCAGAGATAAAGCCTTCTACGCCTTAGTGGAAGCACTTGCCCCAGAGGAGTAGGGAGGAAGCCTCAGTACTTCCATAAACACAGGAACCGCATTTCTGCCTGCATCTCATGAGAGTCACGCAAAATGAGGGAGGCTGCTTCTTTTGCCCCATCTCCTAACTGCGGATGCCATTAAGGGTTAGGCAGAGCCTGACACATGAGAAAAGTTAGAGTTTGTGAATCTGAGATTATAGAAAAATCTTAATACTTGCTAGTGAAGTCAATGAGGATAATGATGCTGGGCATTTCTACATTACCGACCACCCCAATTATTTCAAAGCAGCTTCCAGACATTAAGGCTTTAAATGCAAAATTCCCTTAGGTAAGTGTAATTTTAAAGTTGGGGAAATGGAGGTCCAGAGAGATTAATGGGTTTCCATTTAGCCTTCATCTCTGCGGGTGTGGTTTTGCTCCCATGTTTTGATGCCCATAATTAATTACAGGCATTAATATTAGTTGTTAATGTGTCTGCTGCCTTTATTTCCACCTTCACCTGGAACCAGATAGCACTGAAATATAATAATTAATCTCTAGGACTTATTAGATAGGCCACTGTATCCACAGGTATCAAAGTGCTTTAAAAGGTAGGCAGATATTATTATCCACATTTTACAGATAGTGAATCATGTCACTGCAGACATCAGGAAACAGGGTTGTCTTCAAAGCATTGATAGGTGTGAAGGATCTAAGCAGGGGCTGGAAATCTCATGCTAATGGATGTTCCAGTGAAATTTCCAGCCCACCTCCTAGCAAAAATATAAGCAAGCCAGACTTCTGAGGTTTGCCTATCCTTGATTTCTACTTTTTTTACATTAACTATCAGGAAAAGAGAGAGAAAGTCAGTGAAGAACTCATTGGAGTTTTGCTTGTGACCAAGGTTTGCTATCAGCCACTTCTGGCAAAATCTTTCTTAAAGGGAGTAGAGTTTTAGAACAACATTTGCATTCAGTGATGTTTCTCCTGGTCTGGCTGGCATAACTGCAAAGACGGACCCTACTGGAACCAGCTGAAGACACTGTACAAAACAGATTACACTTCTCTGGCTAGATTAACAGCATGAGGCAAAAATGACCAAGAACAAATCTGCATGGATATAAATGTAACTAGAGTTTACAGCCTCTGATTCTATAGGTTATAATAGCATGGGACTATTGTTTGTCTCCACTGTTGTATCACCTCTGAATAATACACAGTTTCTTTATAGGTAAAGCTTTTAAAAAAATACATAACATCTTTAAATAGAACTGAATGTTCTGTGACTTTAAATGAAAGCTCCACTGTTGTTGGGCAAATAAATTTAAACCACTTAACATGGCAGAGAAGGTCAGGAAAGCTTATTATAGTGATCATAGCGTTACAGCTATTGCGATTGACCGCTGCTCTTTGGAATCACCAATAATCAGAGGCCGCAAGCTGTGTTTGTAGAGAAAGGTCATCATTCATTTTTTTCGAAGCATTAATATCTTTTGTTTGTTTGGCTCAACATGAAACAGGAATCGATAGAGGTAATTCACAGAGCAATTAGCCCCTCATCTGTCAAATGGTGTCTGGGTGTATTTAGCAAAAAGACCTTTGGAAAGGTTTAAAAAGGAGGAAAGTGCCTGTACAATCAACAATTTATATTTTCTACATGACACACTGTGTATGTATCTGTGAAAAAGGAGGGACCTTGGGACTAAAAAAATATACATAAAGCATGCCATAAATCTGCACTCAGGCTCTGCAAACTTACACTGAGATGGAGTGTTATTAACTGCTTTGGAAAAGTTTGTGTACTGTCCTTATGGTGGATAGCTATTTTCTATCCATGTGTCAAATACTCAGGAACAAGTTAGACAGCTGTTCAAATGCTGGTCAGATACAATGCATTAATGGGACTGACACAGAAAGTAACCATGTAAAATATAGGCAATCAGATGGAGGATCCAAAGTGTCTTTTCTAGCCCCCATACCACAATTCTGTGTAGCCCATTTACCTGCTATTACTCTGCTGTGTAATTCAGAGTCAGTTTGCAGTATCTATCCAGACTGTGTCAGGTCAGATCCTTTTACATAGGCATCTTTAACTTTATCTTCAAAGCTTGCATAGAGGATTTATTTCTTGGACTTCCCGATTCTGCTGCCTGCAATTTTGTTAGTTTCTCAGATTTTGAGAGGGGCTGTTTTATAGCACTTGTATCTATAGTGCTAACATACATATAATATTTATCAAGTTTAGCTGGAGATTGTCTGTCTCCTAAGGGCTCCTGCAAACTCTCTGCTGGTAAATTGGAGAGGGTTCAGAGAAGAGCCGTGAGAATGATTAAAGGATGAAAAATATGCCTTATAGTGATAGATTCAACTCCTTGAATCTATTTTGGTTAAAACAGAGAAAGTTAAGGAGTGCTTTGATCACAGTCCATAAGTACCTGGGGAATAAAAATTTGATAATGGGCTCTTCTATCTAACAGACAAAGATATAGCAAGATCCAGTGTTTGGAAGTTATAGACAAATTTAGACTGGAAATAAGGTGCCCATATTAACAGTGAATCACTGAAATCACTGAAACAACTTACCGAGGGTTGTGGTGGATATTCCATCACAGGTAATTTTTAGATCAAGATTGAATGTTTTTCTAAAATATATGTCCAGTTCATATAGGAATTCATTTAGGGAAGTCCTATGGCCTGTGTTATACAGGAGGTCAGACTAGATTATCACAGTGGTCTCTCTTGGCCTTATAAGTTATGAACGGGATATTTTATACTTGAAACACATAAGGGTTGGAAGTTGTCTCCAAAGTTCAGCTACTTAATCAAATCATATCTGGACTATTTTAGGGTCTGAAACCTACAGTTCTGGACTTGAACTCTCACAACAGCAGCCTTGTTGCAATAGTTTGTCATGATTTGTCTGAATGCCAGGTCTATTTGAGAAAGTATAGAATTGGTGAAAATGAATATATACAATGTGCCTCAAGTTGACCATCAACTTTGAGTTTTGAAAAAGTTTAGTTCAGTTTATAATTATTGTAAAAAATGAACCAAACGTTTTAAAAACTCTAAGCTGATGTTCAACTTCAGGTGCATTACATATATATATATATTCATTTTCACCAATTCTATACTGATCTCAGTCAATTTACCCATGGACATGTGTTCACAAAACAATAAACACCACTGCCACTCAACTGAATTTGGGATCCATTTTTGAGACCTACTGAAGTCTTGGCTCCAAATTTTTTCGCCTTCTATACATTTCTCTCAAGCAGTGTTTTCAACTCTTCAATAACAGCAACAATTTTTCACAAAAAGATGCATGCAAAAAGGCCTGTTTTTGATTGGTGAAATTTTTCACACAATGGTTTTCAAAGCATTAGCATGTAACTTACTAGTTCTTGATCTCCAAAATACCATATATAATGAGTGAGAGAAAATCACAATTGAGTTAAATTTGCTGGTCTCAGTCTATTTAGCAGGGGACATGTGTTCACATCACAAGAAACCACCACCACCATTGGAACTCACCGGCATCCCTTTGATGCAATCTACTTGTAGCTGTGTCTGTCCCAGGAATTAGAAAGACAAGGTGGGTGAGGTAATAAATTGTATTGGACCAACTTGTGTTGGTGAGAGAGATACGCTGAGAGCTCTGTGTGACTCAACAGCTTGTCTCCCTCACCAACACAAGTTGGTCGGGTAAAAAATATTACCTCACCCACCTTGTCTCTGGCATCCCTTTTGGCAGACTCACTATAAGTACGGAGGCTTGAATAGAGCCTGAAATGTTCTCCAAATCCCTAGAGCTGGTCCCTCCATGGTGAAGGCTGAGGAAAACTGGAGGAGTGGGGTTAGACACAGGGCTTCGTTCTCCTGTGCTATGAATCTGCCACTTTTAATATTTTATAAAAAATATAGCCATACTTTAAAGAAGAGGATTAGGGCATATAGTTGTAGCAATAAACTAGTGTAAATTGGCTTGGCTCCATTAATTTCAAAGTCTATCTGTCCTTATAATTTACAGTAGTGTTAGAATAGTTTGGGGATCATTGCTCTGTAATATTGTAGTCCTTTTTTCATGATGGTGGGTTAAATTTTTGTGGACTCTGCTGGTTCTTCTGATTTTGTAAATCTATCCTTAGAAGGCTAGGCTGCCAATGCCTCTGCTATTCTTATTATTACTGGGCTAGAATAGTCCATCAGTAAAACACCTCCTAAGTATCTGTCCTGGCTACCATCTAGAGAAAACAAAGTCATGTAATTGAACAACAGTTAGGACCCAATCTTTCTTCCTCCTCTGCCACCACTAAACAAATCTGCTAGAGGTCTTGGCCTGTTTTTAACATAACAAGAACTTAAAGAATTTGCTAGTGTTTCATCTTAGAAGACACCACCAAGTGTTAGAGGAAAGGCCAAAAATATGCTGGCAGACTCCACATCCAAGAAGTTCAAAGATGGTGCTGATACCAAAATGTTCACCCTACCCTTAGGTAAGTGGCTTTCCTAGCAGATGTCTAAGACTTTGGGCTGGATTTTCAAAGGGACAAATGGTAGTTAGGCACCTAACTGCCATTTATGCTTTTGAAAATCTACACTGACACTTTTCCTTAACATTCACCATAAGTAGAAATAAATGGTATATGAATTGGTCACCCAGCAACTGCTAGCATTTGAATCACTAGACCAGCTCTGAGAAGGGTTTAGGTACTATGATGGTTAAAATATCAGCAGTCAATCATGCTTGTTCTCCTATCAATGGACACAGCCTGTGTCTATTACCATAAAAGAGAATATTTCCAGATAAACCTGTTGAAAATAATTACCTAAAGCTGAAAAATGTTGAGGAAGGGGAGACCTTTTTCTAGCAAGATGAAATCAAAATTGAGCATATACAGATGGGAAAACCCAGAGATTCCCAAAATGACAAAGACAAAGCTAATGTAGTGGATTTTCAGTAGGTTCTGTAAATGGTATTACAAGTCAGAGAGTGTAAGCCAGGAAGAATCCCCCATGCTCCATTCAGAAAAGGAACAAAGCGCAAACTGCTATATGACATTGAGATTTTGCTGATGTTTAAGACTGAGTTTCTTAAAAGCCTGACATCCTATTTATTTGCAGGTTTCCTTAAAACAGCATAAAGCTAAACAATTAAACTTTCATTCATGGATATAATCTAGTAGGAAGGAATTCTTCTGTGACTTTTTTATGTTTCTGATTGAGAAAATATTTGAAGATTGCTTTACAAATCTTTTTAGGAAAGTAGGGGCACCTCTGATCTCAAAAATAGCCTAAAATCCTTATGCTTATTAACTATAGCTAACTGGAAGACAATAATTCTATTTTGGACAACTCTGAGGTTTCAAAATTTGTTTTTGTTACTCCTTGGAATGAAAACAAAACTTATCAGACGTGTTCATGAAAACAGAATTATGCTGAAATGTCCATTTTGCACTTGAAAAGGTCAGGTTTGGTTTTTTTTTTTTTTATTATTGTTTCTCTCTCTCCTTATCTCTGGTCTTCAGTGAGCATGTAGCCCTTGCTTTCAAAAATCTTCCAGGTGAAATCTCTGTCAAAACTTGATACTTCTCCATGAAATGTTCTGGCTTTGAGGAAAGAGCATATTCCAACAAAAATACATTTAACTAAAATTGTTCTGACCAGCTCTGTTGTTAACATTCGATCAAATCCTGAGGTCGTCAATAAAGCAAGGAGAAAAAGAGAAGATAAAATAGATAGTAAGGAACCAAAGTTGAAGTTGAAATATTTCATTTTGACTTCAATTGACTCCAATGGAACATTTATTTTAAATTTGATTTTGTTCAGAAATTTAGAAACTCAATGTTTCATTCCAACAGAGAATTAAAGCAAAGTTTGAAACCACAGAATTTTCTGCCAAACAGAATTCTGGTTTCCCCACAGCTCTAATAAACACACAAGACTTGATTCTCCTACATGGAGTTCTGGACTCTCAATTCCTATTTTCTTTTATGGAAATAGTGGGTCCCTAAAGAACTGTACAGGAGGTGTTCAGTGCCTGGCTGGATCAGGCCCAAGGGTATTTATAGGTGGGATGTTCAAAAGCACCTGAAAGACTTACGAGCACAAGCCCCACTGAAAGTCACTTTGGGCTTGCCTACATGTTGTGGAGTGTGCACCAGCGGGGAGTGAATTCTAATGTGCACCCTATCGTGCGCTAACTGGCCCATGTAAACTCTGCTTCTGCAAACTAAAAGTTCTCTAGTGTGCATTAACATAGTCCTGTTTTGAATAGTACTATGTTAACTTGCAACTGGGATCTTTTAGAGTAGGTCAGAAGGGTCTACATGGGCTAGTTACTACATGACACATTGGTGCACATTACAGTTCACAGCCCACTGCTGCACCATGTAGACAAGCCCTTAGATGCTTTTGGATCCATATTTCAGTTGAAAGGTAAAACCTAATGTGGAGCTAAGAATGTCTGTAATATTTGGCATCGTGGAAGTCCTTCAAGGGTCCAAATCTACTCTCACTGAAAACTCCCATTTTTAGCAGGGTAGGGCTCAATGGATCTTTTTGAGTGTACCCTTAATTTTTAGCACCTCCTCAGTGTTAGAATAATATGTGTTTAAAATATTTCTGTAAACATGAAAGATAGAGGGTAAATGTTAAGCTTAGGTGCATTAACAGGACTTACACTCTATATTCCGCATACTCTCTTATCCTATTTAACCTTATGTACTGTATCTCAAATATGGCTCCTATTAATGTCATTTGGACAGGAGTAAATCTTCCTGAGTAACCTCATATGGCCCCAGTGCTTTGCTTCTCCTGCAGATTGGTCTGAATGCTCAAGTTCAAAACAGGATTTCAAGATCATTCCTTCCCCCTAAAGTTGCTGTGAAATGAAGTTTTGTCTCAGTCTCCCACTCACTGTTTCTTCACTCCAAACATGGTTGCCTCCTATGCTGATTACATATATTTTACTTTACGTGATTATCCATTTGGGTTATGGTGCTCCCATTTTGTAAAGACGCTGTAACAAATTGTTCTTTTGTACCACTGCCAAACCTTTCTGGGTAAAAACATGCTGGGGGGAGATGAGGGTGGAGATGGGAAAAGTTAGATAAAAATTACATGAAGGCAAAATTAGGGACTTGCTAATAAAATCAAATTTTCTTGACACTTTTAGTCAATGCAAAAATAATTGTGGGAATATAAAAGGCTTTTTATGGTCAATTATTCTTGTCTTAGTAAGTATCTATAATCATAACCACCTCTGAATAGGTACTCAATAGGGAGAAGAGAAACTTCCCTGCATGATCATAAGGAAGGTAATACGTTATCACATGCATGCATAAAATATATTAATATTGAGATGGTGCCAATGTTAAGGTCAGATGGTTAGACATCTTTTTTCCTCTCAGAAAATATACTATTCAACCTGATTGGACTGCTGACATTCAATTGATCTGCATTATTCCTCGCTGGCAAGTGTATATGTGCCTAAATGCCTCAGATAATAGGTATTACAGTATAGGTAAAAGCATCCATGAAATCTCGAGCAATATCAGAAAGGTACAAAGTGTAAAATAAGAGAGATTAAGATGACACCAGGAAGCTTTGAGTGAGATGTCATTTTGCATTTAGAAAGACAACTGGAAAAGTTAAGAGAGAAAGGTGGGGCAAGGTGAGAGCCCCCTCTTTTCCACCAGATGCCCTTAAAGGTTTTCAAATGATCTGTTAAGAAAAACGGCTTTCTCCTGGGTTTCAGACACTATTTATTATTCTGGGAAAGAGATGAGGGGCAAAAAATGATGGAAAAGACTGGCAAATTATGCTTATTTGTAGGTAGAATGCTTCCCGTCAGCTTTGTGATAAGAATGTACTCTCTCAGGCAGATGTTGTTGGTGTGCTGGTAATTTTCATGAGGTCCATCACTGAGCAAACATTTTGGGGAGGTTCTTTTGGAATCTGAATTGAAGTGCATTGTTATCTCAGAAATCCAGATTATTCTTTATAATGAAAGGGGAAAGGGAAGCATGCCCTGTAAATAGGGAGCTTGAACCCAGCTTCCCTGGCTGCCACCCAGACGTCTTGCACTACAAATGGGCTCATCTGATCTCTCCTAGTCAATTTCATTCTGGAAAGTAGCCAGTGGGCCTAGTTCATGACCCAGTGATGTCATTATAATTCATTTTCTCTCATCACCATGCCTTCTGAACTTTCCATTTTACAATGGATCTTTTTAATAAAGAAGAGAATCATGAATAGAATTCATAAGCATTTCTAATGATTTATAATCTTTCTCCTATCCTTAAAATGGACTATCTTGCCTTCGCTATCAAAACCATTTAGGGAGGTTGACTTCTTCCTTCATAAAACACAGGGTAGCTTTTTCTAGGTAAAATAAGTGCTATTGTCACCTATTTAAAAGGGAGAGATACTGCAAGTATAAAGAACCTCTCTTATGATGGGCATGAATCAGCAGAAGAAACGTAATGTAATAAGCCATTAGTTATGGTCTTAGGGATCCTCTAGTCATGAACGTGTCATGGTTTTTGTTTGGATGCTCAGACATGGCATTTTTCTGTTGCCCGTGTTCTGCTGCTGCTTGCATGACACAGTAAAAGCACTCAAGAGAAGAATCGAACTGGTCTGGCATGTATAACCTGCAGCCAATATCTGCACAAACAAGACATGCTGAACTTGGCTTGGGTGCTCTCCTGAAGCATTGCCTCATTGAACTTGTTTAACCCCGCCCACCTAAAATAAACTTTCCTGAGATTACTTCACTTATCCTCGGCATGGATCTTTTCACCCCTGGGTTGTAGGAGCTGAGTGGATGATCAATGCATTTGCAGCCTGCACTGTAATTTAACTTGCTGTGTCTGACAGGAGCTGTGGAATTGCTAAAGAGAGGCTTTACTTGTAATCTTCTTATCATCTTATCCTAGAGTGTTTGTGAAGGAGGAGGCCTTCCCAGCAGTGACTCTGAGTTGAGGGTTAATGCTGAGAAAGAGAAATTGCCCTATAGTTCATCTGACTCTGTGACCTGATAAAGCATGCTCTGGACAGCTCATGAACTCTAGCCTCTAGCAGCACATCATGCTCTGGCTTTTCTGAACTAACATCCTTTGCCTTTCTTACATAAATTCATTAAGAAACATATCTTGCTATAATTATGGTGGAGAAAAAAAATCAGTCTGTCCGATCTCTGTATCTTTCTGTCTAATCTTCTTTACAGAGTTCCTGATTCTCTCTCAGATCTTCCTGGCTAGACAATAATTAGCAAGAGAGCGCCTGTGTGTGATAAATGGTGATCAGATGAATGGCTTAGAGATGCTAAGAACTAGAAGGGAAGAAGGCTCAGTGGAATGGAGGGGGGGAAAGGTGTTAGAAGTCAGGATCAAGGAACAATGGGAGGTTGGAGGGAGGTCATAAATTCACAAATGGAACAAGTGAAAAGACAGAATGAACGGAAGAATGGAAAGAAAAGAGGGTAAAGAATACTAAGGAGAACCTGGAGGGGGCAACTAAGAAAAAAAGCTAGGGATGGAAATAGGTGAAAGTGAAGCTAGGAAATGAAATGAGAGTCAGCATAACCTAACGGAGTGGGCATGGTAGTAAGAGCCATGTTCTAATTGGGCTGTGAATTGACTTGCTGTGCAGCCTTAGCTAAATTGCTTATTTGAGGGGTCGCTAGAGGAAATTAATGGCCCAGCTAAACTGCCAGTGCTGTCAATGACAGTCTCCCCATTGAATTCATTGGGCGCTGGATGCGGCTCTAACAGAAGGGAATTGAGAGGGGCCAATAAGGGAGAGTGCAGAGAGAGGTAGTGAAAGTAAAAAGGGAAGGAGAAGTGGGATTTTCGGATTAATCAAGAGGCTAATGGGGAGTGGTGACAAGCTATGAAAACCAGTTTTTGTAATATAACATCCTGTAGACATAAGTGAAAAGTCTTAAAGCTTTCACATGCAGTCGTACTGTAAAGTTGATAATCCTACAGAAGAGCGTGGAATTAATTAAAACTCCTTTAAAGAGCTATTAAGGAGAATTCCAACTTCTTTACTGTCTGAGTGCTGTTTCACACAGTTGTTATTGATTAGACTTGAGCTGTAAAGTAGTTTGTAAGAATTAGAGAAAGGCAAATGGTTTAGAAATAGACACGGTGGGTGTTCAGACTTGAGCAAACCCAAATCAAATGGCTGCTAGAAGGCCCTCTCCCTTGAGAGGAGAAAGGAAAAGAAACTCTACAAGATAAACCCTCCCCCGCAATGAGTTTCCGGTGGGGTCTTTCCCCACCCACAGATTCTTCAGATGCTGTCAAGCCCGTGGTCTGTAGAGCTTGAGGCATGTGCAGTGTAATCTTAAATGTCTATAGCCCATCACGGACTTTAAGGGTCCAGAAAATTGAAAACAGCAGGTCCTCTTGAAAGGAAACATTGGCCTAGGTGACCCTGCTTCTGATCCTGTCCTAGACCCGAATGTCCTAATCCCAGATTTCACATAGATCTTGCTTAACTCCTGGAAGTGGCAGGCTCCAAACCAAGCTTTTTAAGGTCAGTTGACTGCAAATATGCTGGACGTATATCCCTCATGTGACCACCTAGGCACTGTTTACAGGATGACCTTTCCTTTCCACTGCAAGGCCCTGAACCAAGGAGAGGAAGATTAAAGGCTACAAGCACAGATCTTCTAAACTAAAGCATGTTAGTACTGATGGGAACTCACACCAATCTGGCCAGTCACAGACCTGGGCCCAGCTAGGTGAGCCACACATTTGTGACGTAGAGCATGGACTGCAGAAATTGATGACATCAGCCTCATACCTGACAAAGCTCTACCTGGCAGTAGTGGTTGTGGCCAGCAATGGGGAAGTAGAGCCCTTCTTCCCTATCTCTTTAAACAAACAGAAATCCTTTGTAGCAGATACCTCTTTTCCCCCTTCTGTGCACCAGCAGAAGGAAGAGAGCAACAGGGGATGGGGAAGGAAGGGCTGGCAGCATCTGCTGGATGCTTCATTACAGCAGCACCATAGAGTTGGGGCAAATTTGGGATTGAGAGACTGTTGGTTTCTAGCCCCTAGGAGGAGCTCCTCCCTCCTTTGAAATGAACAGCAGTGTTGGTAGCATGCGCATAGGCTGCCCAGCATCCCAGTAGTCCCCCAGCATGAACCCAGGTACAGCCCCAACTTGGAGCTCTGTCCCCAACTCAGGAGCAGCACGAAGGATGCAAATGGGGGAAACTGAGGCAGAGGGAGTGAGACGCTGGCCCAGGCTGTGATTTCCGGGAGGCAGTAGGTAGGGGCCTGCAAGTGGGGATTGGAGGAAAAGAGGGAGGAGGCCTGTGATCCAGCAAAGGCTGGGAGAAGGAACAGAGTGGAAGGCACTGCTGCCTCATTCAGGTGGGGACTAAAGCAGAGGAGCTATAGTGTGTGTGTGTGTGGGGGGGGAAGACGGAGGGGGTTATTTATTGGCAGATAGGGAGAAGCCTTACATATAGGTTTGCTGATTTTATCCGAAAGATGAGAAATTGTATTGATTGTGAGAGGAAGGGGAGGTAGCTCAGAAATATTTTGGGGGTCAAGTAAGGTAATGTAATTGCCAGCCCCAACCCCTCCACATCTTTTGGGGACCAGTCCACCACTGTCAGCTGATGCAAAATACTGCATCCCATCTGCTAACTTAATAGGTCACCTTGAACTCACCATCATAGTGGTTCATTCTCCACAGTTAATCCCCATTGAAAGAATTAGGTCTCTGTCCTCCCAGTACTCAGCATTCTTCATAAGATTGATCCTACCTACCTGAGAAATCACTGCTTCTTCCATGGCCTCCCATGATGGCAATGTTCCACTGGAGCAAAGAAGTTGCCCACCAAGAGGGGAAGGCTAATGTATGTGGGAGACAGAGTATTTCCAGGAGTTGGTTTTGGACTATGGACCTCATGCCATCAAGAGATAAGAATGACCTCAGGTCTCACTGCTTTTCAGAACTAAGCCTCCCATCCACCCCCACCAATTCTCCTCCCATTAAAGTCAGTAGAGCGAATGACTTTACTGGAAGTTATATCAGACCCCAAACACAGAACTCGTCTCTTTGAATTCCCTGACAAATTGCTACCCACAAATACAGATACATCACACCGGACTCACTCACACACAAAAACGCTAACAAAATAATCAAGCTATTTCTCCCACAAAGAAGGAAGGAGGAGATTATTTCTGATTTTAAATGCTCAGAAGATGAACAGATGCTACAGTGATGGCAGCTAAGCAAATAAGAAGATAGATCTACCTTAGTAGAAATAAATGGTATTGAATTGTCTTTCAGTACACTTGTTCAGTCTTCTTTCTCCTGTGCTGCCAACGCTCTCAATTTTATTGAGAGTCTTGTGATATTTGGTGGCTTTTCTTAAAGCTCCACCTTCTGGAATCATAGGAAAAAATCAGAATCTTCCAAATTTCATTGTAAAAGATAATGTAAGTTTCTTGCCCTCGTGGTTGCAGAGAAAAGCCTGAGAAAACTTGACTTTCTAAAGGCTCAAAACCAGAAGGCAAATAAGCAGAATTAATATGTATAATTTTCAAAAATCTGATACATTTTAAGCCAATTTCATAATTTTTGTGGGACCTGGCTCAAGATTTCTAAACAGGATCCACAAAAGAGTGTTACTCAGTGCTTTTCCTGCCGCTGCTCACAATATCCTGGTGTGAGCCCTGCTAGATGATTAGCAGCAGAAAGAGGACCTAGAACCAACGTGTCCTTAATTATGTTTAGAACACTTTATCTCAGATAGTATTATTTCGTGGCATCAAAACTTGAGCTGGACACTTCCAGGACTACTTGGATTCTTTAGCATGCTGATAAAGGGTGCTTTGCAGTAAAAGGTGCAGCGTTTCAAACAAGGCATAAAGCTGGCGTATTTTGTAAGAGGAGAGGTATAAACACCAGTATCCTGGTTAAAATGCAGCTCCAGTAAATCACATTCTGCCATGTGCCTACCTTAACTCTCCTTGTAGTTTCAATTGGATGCAGTGTTCTTCACTTCTGGTCCTAAAATATTGTGTAGTGTTGTGGACATTATCAAAACTGTTGCTCTTTGCACCCCAGAAGTGACTGAACTTCATCAGTTGAGGCATGCATCCCTTTACATACCTTACCTAACTCACAGGAGCGTTTATAAGGCTTAATTATTGTTTGTCAGACATTTTGAAGTCCTTAGATGAAAGTCTTTATAGAAATATGTGTGTGCCTGAAAATAGACAAAGCGGGTGAGATAACATCTTTTATTGGACCAACTTCTGTTGGTAGAAGAGACAAGCTTTTGAGCTGCATACAGCTCTTCAGGACTGGGAAAGATAATCAGAGCATCACAGCTAAATACAAGGTGGAACAGATTGTTGAGCATAAGAGTTACCACATGTTGCAAGGGACCATTCAAAACGAAGTAGGCCATTAACATGTCTGCAGTCATAGGACAAATCTGAAAATAAGCAGTTGTGTGGCATACATGAACATTATCACGTGAATATCCTTCTATGGAGTGTTTAAAAATGGAACTTATTGTACTGCGTAAAATCAGTGCACTTGGGTTTACGTAATTTTAGTCTATATGTAAATTTCTTTGCTTTTCTACTTTTCTTCTCTCTCCCAATTGCCTGATACAGAACATCCTTAAATAGCTTTGCAAAACTCTAAATATGTCAACCTTTGCATTGCAAGTATTTATGTAGTATGCAAAACATCGGATGTCAAAAATCTCACCTCTCCTGCTGGCAAAAACTGAAATAATTCCAAGTGGAGGAGACTGAATTTTCCAGTTTTATTCCAATACAGAGTTGTGGCCATTTTTGCAGTGAAACAGCTTTAATGGCCTGTAGGAAACATGTATCTTATTTAGCAGAAAACAGTGAAAGGAAAACCAACAGAGACATTTCAGTATGATCATTTTGACCCTCGTTGGAGAGGAAAAAGGATTATATTGTGGTCAAAGCATGGAACTTGAATTAAGGTCCCTAGATTTTTATACACAGCTCTTCCCTGGAGTTCTTGTATGGCTCTGTACATGGTATTTAGGGCCTGGCTTAGTATCTTATCTTCTGCCCTCAACTCCCAGTGGTGATGGAGCCACACAACACATTATAGAAGGTGTATGTCACTTCCTAGGGTTGTACCCTTAATACTTACTACTGAGAGTCATTCCACTGACTAGAACGGTATCAAGAGTTTGCAAGACAAGGCTGTACATCTCCTGTGTAAAATGGGATAATAGTTATCTACCACACAGGGACTAAATTTATTAGTTTTTGTAATGTACTTTGATGTCCTTGAAAGGAAGGTGTTATCCAAGTGCACACAATTGTTACAGGGTTGTTTTCTGCACAGCCTTGCGTCCTCCCAAGGACTCTGTACCATTTAAATCACAGTTTCGCCACCAATTTCAGTAGAAGCAGAATCCAGATCCCAAGTTTTCCCAAACTACCTGAACAGTCCCCATTCCATTGTGGAAAATATCTTCCCATTTGGAAAACGATACATACATTTAAGAGGGGGGGAAAAAAACCCTTGTTTCATAGTCTTTGATGTAAAGGAATGCAACAGAAAGAATATGACTTTATTTTCTAGATCAGCCTAGGCCATTCATCAATTAAGGTCAAACTGGTATCTCCCTATCTCCAGGAGAGCAGCACAGACAGACTTCTTGATGAACAATAGCACACCAACTGCAAAATTGCCCAAGGAAGGACCCACAAAATCAGTCTCATCCAGTGCATTAGGAAACACTTGCTTGACATTTGCTGTTCCTGTCAGGCCTGATAAAGAAATTTTTACCTGCATTTGCCTATTCAACACTTCAGCCCCTCAGCCAATTTTGGAAATAATTTCTGATTTATGGCTTTCTTTCTGGCAGGTGTCGCCTCAACTGTCAGTTATCCCTCAAAGTAAATGCTAAGTGAACACTAGCCGGGTAAAATTAATAAGGGGAACCTTTACTTAAAAATAAAAAAAAAAAAGTAGGTATAGGCTTGTAGAAGGAATAACTCAGACATGCTTTAGCTCAGTTACTGCTGGTGATATTTACAGGTGACATGGAAAGGATGCTGGGGAAAAAAAATCTGCTTTGCAGATTTGCAGATGGGAGAGACTTGGGACTCTTTCCCTTCAGGACAACTATGGAGACCTCAGACCTCATTATCGTCAGGTTTCACAGCCGTCGTCATTTTCAGTTCCTCTGCAGAATAACCTTTTAGTCACCTGCAAAAGCCTGAACACCTTGTTCATTTCCCCCCCAATTTGATAGAACAGCAAACTTGGATCAGTGCTAGTTACAGGCTTTGTGTTAGATTTCTAGCCCAACTCTTGCACACACAGATGCATGCAAGAAATCTATGGAAAGAAATTATGGGATTCTCTCCGTCTACTCCTCCCCTCCTCGTTTCTGTTCACATCAGAAATAATACATGCCTAATTTTCATAATCGTAGATTTTAAAGCCACAAGGTCTACAATGATCATCCAGTCTGACACACAGAACAGATTCTGACCTCAGATGCGCAGCATGCAAAATTCCATGGCCTTCATCCACAACAATTTGTGCTATGCTTCCATCAGACCTTACAAGCTAGCCATGGGGAGGGAGACCTTCAAGTGATGTCTGTGTGCAGCAGGTGAGGTAGTGTGACTTATTCAGTATGTGGCGCTCTTTCTTCTGAGTCAGCATGGAACGATTGCCTCAGCATGGCATATGGGGCACTGTGCCTTTGGGAAGAGGTTCATCTTTTGAAACAGAAAAGTTCTCACTGCAGATTCACAAATACTGCAAGGCTTTTATTCACCAACATTCAGATAATGAACTCTGCTGTTCAGTCACATGTATTCATTTTTTCATGTGACTTCTTGGTGACGAGAATGTGCCTGAAAAAGTCACACCAGTAGTCATGTGTTTACATGTTCAAGTGAATTTTTGAATTGGAGAGGACTTGTCCAAGTCTGCCGCCTGCTTATAAAACTTTCAGTCAATCCAGTCAATGGAGAGGAAAAGTGCTATGTAAATAGGTGTGACAGTTCACACAACATGAATACAGAGAAGGCTCAATGGACACTCCAGAAGCCACCTACACAGGAGCATGAAACAGCCACCAACTCATTTTAAAACTTGATCACCTCATTAAAAATTACAATCGCTCTGTGAGCAATTCAAAATGAGAAAAAGTGCTCATTTTGAGTTTGGTGAAAAGCAGGAACGATTTTGTGAAGAGGGGGGAAATTCATCATTTTTTCTTTTAAAAAAATCAAAATTTGGAAAGTTTCAACCAATTCTAATTATGAATAGCCTTAACCGCTTGTGCTTCTTAAAGCTGTTTAGGTAGGGGAATGGGATGAAAAAAAGTAAAGAGTTTTTAGGATACTTTGGGATAATAGGCAATAATAACATATTCTTTAATCAATATATTCTATGTGACATATTCTGTAATTACATATTTTGTCATCAATAACATATATCCATTACTGGAGGCATCCCATTCTGTACAATCTTCTGCCAGTCTTTTTGTGGATGAATAACACTTTTGATTCATCCAGAATTCCACATCATCCATCCAAAATCATTTTCTGCCTTGTGTTTTTATGCCATGCAAATTGAATCTTTAAAAAATGTATCTTGAATGTAAGTTAGAATGCTGTAATGACTGATTTTTTTTGAAAGAGTGAAATGGGGCTTTGTTATACATCTGAGATTTAAACACCCAGATCACTAATATCTGACTTACAGCTGTTTAAAACTAATGAAACAATTTCTGTGAAATTCTGCATGAAAATCATTGATATATTATTATGGATGATGTCACACACTTCAAACCTCACTGGTAACATAAAATCAATGAAATGGCTATTATTTTTTATTTCATTTATTTATTTATTTATTTATTGGTATTGAAACATGCAATTGTGATGTGTTTAACTTTGAAGACACATTTTGCTTGTAATATGGCCATTTTCACTTGGATATGATTTTTTTTCCCTGTGAAAAATTCATGGAACCAAGCAAGGTTTTCAGCAAAACCTGGGTCCTTTTTGAGTTTGTACTGAAAAAGCAAAAAATTCAAATGTCAAGTTCTCTGTAATTTCATTGTTAATGTTTCACACAATTCTTGTCTTAACTAAAGAAATATCTGATTGTTAGTCCATGGATTACTGAAGGTATCAGATCATTTAGGAAGTCTGCAGAATTCAAATAAAAAATCTGGACAAACTCAAGAAGTCCACAATATAATTGCCAAACATTTAGAGTATTATATGACAAATTTTTTATAGCGCTCTGCAGTAAGTCAGAATTTGCCAGCAGTTAACTGTGGATATCTGAGATATCACAAATTTTCCCCAAACTAAAATAGAAAGTAGTTATCTGATTACTGGTTTTACGGTAATCAATAACAAACATAGACTATTTAGTTATTTCTATTTTATATAGTGTTTGGAAAGAGGCATCTTTACTAGGAAGGGTTTGAGCAATGTCCCAATGAGCTATATAAACCTAAAACAGGATTTTTTTTTTTAATAGAAAAATAAAACCAATACTGGGCCAAAACTGCTGGTCCTTACTAAGTCTTTAAATAAGCAAATTTCAATTGGTTTCACTGGGATTTGTGCTATCCTCCAAAGCTGAATTTAACTCCATGAGCTCAAGATTTCACTCACAGACTTGTGCTTTTGGCTTTGTTTGGACCTCCAGAAAACCTGGCTCTTGGATATGGAAAGGCGTAAGTGGCCTGATTTTCAGAGCTGCTGAATGCCAGACACTCAGATGGATTTTCACAGCAATTGTGACTGCTCGACGCCTCTTGAAATCAGAAAATCCTCGACCTATGTGGACCTAGCCCAATTTTTTCATGTTACCAGTCCGTCCAGTTATAGTCTTGCATATTAAAGACATAAACACCAATGTAAGAAACCTCTTAGGCCAAGTTTGTCTTCATATGAATTTAAAAAATACATTTCCCTCTCTCATCAGTGAAAGTGCATGGTCCATACAAATGGTCCATCTGTCTGATGGAAGATTTTGTGTGCATTATTCTGTATGACCAAATCCTTGGTCTCCAAATTAGAAATTATTGATCCAAATGGAGGAGAATAACAAGGTCCTGTGAAGGTCTGGTTCAAATCAATGTGGTTGAGCCAAAATCTAATTCCCCCTGCATCTGAATGTTTATACTGTATCCATCTGGGTTGGGGCCTGGCTGTGTTACAGTTGCATCATCTCCCTTAAAGGAAGAGATGGGAGGGGGGTGCAGTGGAGGAGTCTGGTTTGGTGTCAAAAACTATAATTAATAGGCAAGAGTTCAATGTTCTGAATGACACAAAGGTGAAATGTCCTGTTTTCTACAGCCTCAGGCTACTGAATCACAAATAAATCCCATTTTAATGAAAGAAATCTTATTTTGTCTACAGAATTCAAAAGTCCAGGAACTTAATGAGTGTACAGAGAAACCTCATCATCCTGGCTATGCGGAGGGATGCCTGCACACCCCTATATAATTATATACAGACCACATATATACATTTATCGCAGGCAGCTGGAGAGAAATGAGCAACAGTTCTGAAGTCAAAGAGACTCAAGAACCATAGCCTGTGCTTTTTTTATGTGACTGTTACTCTGAGCAGCCTCCGTTAATTTTCCATTCTTTCATTTTAACAAAAGCTTGAACACGTCTCCATTGGTTTGCTTATCTCACAGCGAGGGAGACAGTAAGTAGGAGAGGCGGTGGTAAGGAGGACAGTGGATTTCCAATATTATGTAAAACATTTGGATTCATGAAGCAAGCTGGAAAGGGGGAAGAAAAAAAAAAAACTTCAGGGAAATAGTTTTCCATTGAAATCAGTGTATAAAGTACATCCCACTGGGAATGTGTTTTCTCGGAGCTAAATTTTCAAACTCTTTCTACACTTCCCATGCCACTTGTTGGCAGAGAAATGAAAGGGGAAAAAAACAACCCTTGGGTTTCACAGCTTTGCACATTGAAAAAATCAGGGATCTTTCTACAGTTATCAAAATTCAACTTTTGTTTTAGGAAAGAGTCTGACGTCCCTCTTTCACACTTGTGGATATAATGACTGGAAAGATTAATTTATCATGGTATTATTTTTGTAGTTCTTGAAAAATTTAATGGTGTTGTTTTATTTTTTACTTTATTATTGGATGACTACATCTGGGAGTTATTGTTTTTGTAGCTGAAAAGATGCCACCATCTTTCCTATAAGTTATTTCTTTGATATATCAAAGTCAGATGGCTGATTAACTTCAACATTACTGAGGTCACCTGACTTGTGCTGCATGACGGGAGTGTAGCTACTAAGATGATTGTAAATATAAGAAACAATTAACTGTCTACCAGAATGGCAGAGGTCTGCTTCTCCAAAGTTACTCTAGTCAGACTCCATCCAGTGCAGTTCTGTTGTAACATCATATGATACAACTCCTTCTTTATTACCAATTGCAAAGTCCAGGGTTCTCATTGTTAAAACTGGAACCTTATGCCCTAAAGCCAATTTCATTTGAAACTGATAGCCCCTAAACAAAGGTCTCTCACTGGCATGCAAGTACCACAATATTATTAGATACGTGTTTGAAAGCATGTAGATTATTAAACCCAGAATTGCTGTCCTGGATCAGATCAGTTGTCCACCTAGAAAGTATCCCTCCTCCAGTAGAAACCACTACCTGATGCTTCAGAAGCAGGGTTGTGTGAAGGTTTGCAGTCTTTCCTCCTAGGGACTTGTGCAAGTCATCCTGCTGGTTTTATTTCATGTTTATTTGCATGTTAACCTTTGAATTTATTTGGAGTTTTGGTTTAATATAATCCTCCAAAACTCAGACATGACCATTGTGTTTTACCTACTTTTCACCTGAAACTATAAATTAGGCTAGACTCTCTCAAAATTAGGCCAAATTTGCTGAAAAATTTGCAAACTTTTTTTGGTTAAGTTCAAGTTGTCAAGTTCAAACAAGAGAAGAGGCACTCCTTCTAACATACATACGTAAGTGATCAGCTTGTGCCCTGGAACAGGCATTCATGTGACTATATATCAGGGTTTGTATATGGGCAGTCTGATCTAATTGTTAAAGCCCAGAGTAGAGTCATGATCAAGAGTCACGCCAAAGGTTACAGCCGGTGTCAGAGGCAGAAGCCATGCCACCGGTCAAATCAGAGTCAGAATCATGCTGCTGGTCAAGCCGGAGTCAGCGGTAGAAGCCAAGGGTTACACTGGATTCAGAGCCAGAAGTCACACTGAAGCCAAAGCTGAAGTCAGAGTTAGAAGCCACTCCAAGGATCAAACCGGAGTCAGAGCCAGAAATCATAACAAGAGACAAAGCCAGAGTCAATAACTTGGGTCAAGATAAGGGAGCAGGAACAAGGCAAAGTAATAGGAACAAGGAGTGGGAAGTGGGGCATGGAGGCAGGAACTTAGTCTTCAAGATCCAGTCAGAAACAAGACTAGCAACTAGTTGCTTAGAGAAAAGGTGAGACAGCAACCGGAAGCTTTATGCCTGGTGGTATCCAATCAGAAGTCTGCTGCTAGTCATCTGACCCAGGTGAGTGAGTGGATGTAGCATTTGGCCATAGGGTGTTAGCTATAGTTTTGTTATCTGAGCTGGTGGTGCAGTGGATAAGGCTTTTGCCTGGCAGCCCCACAGGCCTGAGTTTGAAAGCCAGGGCACCTGACCCTATGTCTAACTGAGGAAATTGCTGTGCTTTGAATGAGAAAAAGTCAACAGCATTAAAGAGCGAGATCTGACTTTATGAGAAACGTGGTTCGTGTGTCACTCTTTTAGATGAGAAGCTCTTGACACAGAGGCTTGTATCTTGTATAGTGCTGAGCTTGTTTTCAGTGCTTAACCAAAACAATACAATATTGTTCTAGTAAAAGTAATATACAATGTTAATGGGATAGCTGTTTATGAATCTCAGTTTAGATGGGATTTAAAGTGGGTGTTGGATTTTGCGTTTGAAGCTGAACCAGGATTTTAGTTTAGATTATGGCATGGTGGTTCAGATCAATTGAATCTGGCGCCCCCCACCAAATACCCAGATACTACAATGAAATGTGCAGCATAGATGGTAAAAAAACCAGAAATTTGGGAAAGGGATATTCATATTTGAGTTTCCAGTTCATGCCTCTCTCTATATATTACCTCTCCACTGAAAATATAAAGTACACTACATACCGGGCAGGGGAACACAGCTACAAACATCACCGAAAGCTATGTGAAATAATTCCCATTGTTTGTGTTTTGCCAAGTTTTGGGCGGGAGAGAGTGGAAAAGAATTATGGTGTCACCTCAAATCTCTTCATTCTTTTAAAAACCCAAGCCAAAAGATAACTGTTCCACATTCCTCCCAGAAGATCAATCAATCTATCGACCTCTATAGATATAAATAGACACACATACTGTTTGTGACTGTAAGACTCAATCCTGCCTTGGATTTTTTGTGTGTTTTTACAAGTGCTAGCACAATGGAGTCCTAGTCCACAAGTGAGGCTCTGAGGTGGTACTGCACTACAAAGATAAATAATAAATTTATGAAAACTCATTAAGACCTCAGTTTCATAACAAAAAGTATGTCAGGCAGAGCAAGAAAGAGAGTAGAGAGATTATATTATTTATTGTTTGTTTAGTATTTCATAGCCAAAAAAGTGTGGTAGGCACTTTGCTAATATAATAGACATAGAAGCCCCAAAGAAGTTACATCTGCTGTAATAGGAAATAATGATTTTCTTAAACCTTATGCAGGGATCTTATAAGTATTCCATCTGAGTAGATAAGTATAAACCATGTGCACTATGAAGTGTACAGGCTTCAGTTTTCTGGGTGGTGTTGATGGGATGGGGTGTATCATAATTTCTCGTGATTATTGACACCGACATTTTTTTTCTCCTCTAGGTATTAATAAGATATTGTTAGATCTCTCTATTGAACTGCACCTCCCCCTCTCCCCCCCAGTGTTAGTGACTGGGTTATTCCAAATAGCAGGTCTACCTTTGGAAAAGATAGATATAGACCAATGGGTAGACCAATGCACATTCCAACTTAGCTATACATACGCACCAGGACATCCCCCTATGAAGCTTAACCGACTTTTAGGACAAAACTCTATCCTCCGATTTATATGCAATGCCCAGTCAGTGACAGTTCTGTACATGTAAAAAGAGAATACTTTACTGAAGTCAGTGAAGCACCATTATAATGGAAAAGAATGAATGTCTGACATTGTTTTGATGCATCACTGTGTAAAAATTGCAATCCCAGTTGTAAGAAATCCCTGCTTAGTGACACTAATGGGTTGGGAAAAAAATGATTTTGCTATAATGATTCCACCATACAGCTCAAAAGCTAGTTAAGAAGGCTTTTGTTGAGCCTTCAGAAATATATGTAAACAAATCAGGGAATTTCTGGTGGTTATATTCAAAGAAGGATCTTGAGCAGCTATTTAGTCACATGTTACTCAACTGCCCATTCACGGGCAAAGAAGCCAGTTTTCATAGGCCATGTTTCATAGGCAGCATGTGTTCAATAAAACGTTTGTACACTTGCCAAAAATCAGGCTGCCAGAGTGATTTTCATGGATTGTGTCAGCAAATGTTATTAGCAAATTGTGTAGTTAACCTGGTGTAAGACTTTTATTACCACTGAATATACTTACATATCAAAAAGCTTCAGATACCCGCCCCCATACGCCCTCGGCAAAGAGAATCTGTAGTTTTTAAGAGAGTGTGTTTACAGCTAACTAGTTTTGTTCCTAATCCTGTAAATTCTATGTGGGAGAGAACCCCATCAGTTTCAGTCTTAATTAGGTTTGGCAATTAGGCTTCCTGGAAAGGACCATGAGCAAGGACCAGCAGGCTTCTAAATCCATTATTCCACTTCAAACGCAAGCCTTGCTCTGGCACTATGAGTCTTTGCATACATAAAAACAAAAAAATCAAATAGTTGTATAAGTTGCTACGGATACGCCCACCCTGAGTTGAACAAGATGTTGTGGTGCAGCACACCGTGTGAGAAAACCGCTAAGATGCAATAGAATCATCTGCCTTTATCTATAGGGAACTGGGACCGAAAGCCTCAACCTATGAAGAAGCACTGCATTTCATGTGGCTAGTCACTGTTTGGTTTTTTTAAACATTAATTAGTATTAATAATCACAAAGTTTTTAGAAAAAAGAAGAGGGAAACATACAGATGTCTCTCCATTGAGATATCATGAAGTCATTTATCCAAATCTCTTAAAATCCTAAGATTATACCTGGTTTTAAAATAAAAAGGTCTTAATTTTTGTGTTACAACTTTGTAAATAGTTTAGACATCCAGGTACTTGATTTCAAGTTGTCAGTCAGATACTTTTAGCCCCAATCATTCAAGTCAAGAGGAAGGATCATTTTATGGTTATAGAGAAAAAATTGTTTTGTGGGTAAGGTGCTGGTCTGGGACTCAGAAGCTTCAGTTGTTATTTCAGTTTTTGCCCCAGACTTCTTTTGTGACCTTGAGAAAGTCAGTTCATCTTGTGACTCAACTCTCCATCTGCAAAATGAGAATAATACTTCCTGTCTCCCATGCTTTTTTGGGGGGTGGGGGTGTGTCTATTTAGAATTTAGGCTGTTTGGGTGTAGGGACAGTCTCTAATTGTGTATTTTTACAGTGCCTAGCACAACTGGGCTCTGACCTTGGTTGGATGTCTAATTGATAATGAAATACAAAAAACTAATGATAAAGTCAGTGGGGCTCCATGTTGGTGGAGGGCTATAATCCGTGTGGCTCAGTTTGCAGGATAGAGGCTCCTGTATAACCCTATAGCAGCATTTATACCTGCAATTACAGCAGGTTCAAAATTTTGACCATGCTCTTGTGCCCACACAAAGACAGACATTCAGTTTCCTGCTTGGCTTCAGAACATTTCTTTCCAAAATAAAGAACACCTTTTACATGGTGCCTGTGCTCTAACTCTACCAGAATCAGCAACATAAGGACCACATATTCCTGTCATGAAAGTATGCTGTCATGAAGCTTGTAAGAGACCTTCTTCTATTCTTCCAACTATAGTTGCATCTGTCCACCCAAAGACATTGCCCATTGTACACGTGAGAGATCAGTTACATTTTTGCAGTGTCCTAATATATTTTGACTTTTTATAGAAAAGTCCTCTAGAACTACATGGAAAATTAGATGCTCTCTGGTTTTTATTAACCATCCTACAGAATTTTATAGGGAATTAGAGCAACATAATTGCCTTCTGGAATTTTGCCTCTTCAACGTGGCAACGTTCTTTCTTGGAGTCATGCTTCCATGTAGCTTTTACTTCAGGTGATCTAGAGGATATGGGCCAATTTGCAATAAGAATTGATATAGATTAGGTGATGAGTGGGTTATACATTCTCTTCAAATTGGCCTAATAAAAATCAGGAATATATATTATTTATTTTAAAGAATATTGGGGACAATGGAATGGCTTGCAAATCTCAGCAGTTAGGAAGTAGAAAATTTAAATAGCGGATACTATTTTCATGAAATAATAAATAAAAGCACTGGATTATTTGTTTGCGTTGTCATTCAGAGGTGAGAGGAGGGGGTTCTTTGAGAAATGTGTTCAGTTGAATGGCATTTAGAAGTCATTCCTAAATGCTTCCACTCCACTCCAGCATTTTGTGCTGCAGGGATGTATCAGAACGGAATGAAATGGATCTTTCACATTCAGAAGCCCTAGAAGTGCAGTTAGCCTCATTTGCCTGACTTGAAAGGCCCTCATCCAACAAAGCATGTGCTTAACTTTAAGCATGTGAGTGGTTCTTCAGTGCGATTATTACATGTTTAAAGTTCAGCATGTGCTTAAATGCTTTGCTGCTTCAGACACTTGCGCAGTAGTGAAGTGAGGAGGGGAAGATCTGACATCCAGGATCCCTTCTATATAGAAAGCGGCTATATTTTACAAGTTGTGTTCAATCATTTTCTTCAAGACCAGTAAGGGAGAGTTAGAGTCTGGGCAAGAGACACTATTGGGCTCTGAACCTGCAATGAGAACTTTAATGTGGGTCGATGTCTGCATGACTTCAATGGATCTCTATGTAGACACAGGGGACAGCTGGGTTTAAAATCATTGTGGGATCTTGTCCTTGGTGCTAATATTTTAATTTAGGTGGCAAGGAAAAATATTCCTGTGCAGAAAATACTCTGCTAAATCCCTATAACTTTAATGGAAGACAAATGGGAAGAAGGGGGGGGGGGAGGTGAGTCTTTCAAAATCGGTTATCTTCCAACTCCATCAACTTTGATTTTTTTGTATGTGGTGATGATGAAATGGTTAATGCCATCATCACCAAGACTTGCAGCCTCTGAGAGGAATAAAAGCAAAACAATCTGCCGATCAGCCACTAAGAACGAGCTGTGTGTTAGACGTTTAATCATATTACTGCTCCCAAAGCCATCCGAGCCAATTTAATCAAATTGTATCATGGACATGGTGTTATTGTTTTTTGCGCCTATTAGAAAAATAAAAGTTAGCACTTATTAAATGAGAATCCTCTTGCATGTTGATTGCTTTGCTAATTTCTTGTTGATAATCCCTTGTTTTGTCTTCAGACAGAAGGGTGGATTTCTGTCAAGTTACTCAGTAAACACTGGGATGCCGCTGAGCCTCAAACATATCAGCTGCAAACCATAAAAAAAAAAAAAGAAAGAAAGAAAAGAAAAGGAAAAAACCAGAAGGGCTTGAGTCTCTTCTCTCTGATGCGCATGACAACTAGGAACAACTTCACTGTAGTCAGTGGAATTATACTAGTGTAAAAAATGGATCTTGTGAGAGGAGGAGGAGGTCTGTACTCTAAAACAGTTTTTAACACAATAACTAAATTCTCTCTCCACCACAAGCAGGACTGTAGAGCAGAGAGAGAGACATAAAGGGTAGGATGAAGCTGGATTTGAAGGATAGCAGCTGTACCTGCTAAAATGGACTTCAACAAAGACCAGGGAGGGTTTTTGCGGTGGCGTGTTATTAGTATTGTACATATCTGAACCAAGAAAAAGAAGGTTGCCATCTAGGCGATTTTCAGGCCAATTCCTCATATTGGTTCATATGGATTCATCCAGTGTGGATAGGGATTCATCCAGTGTGGATAGGGATTCTTAAACATATGAACTGTGCCATTCAATAATAGTTAACATGATGGGCACCCTGAGATGTTCAGGAGAGGAGAAATCATGACCCCCTAAATGTATGATCTTAAAGTGTTTAATGATGAATGAAGTAGCTGTGTGGGTGTCTGGGGGTGTGTGGAGGGTAATCCAGATTTATCAAGGCATGAGTTGATAATCACAAGGGTCAGGAAGTAATAAATTCCTCCACAGCATCAATTGCCTGGATGCATTTATGGTGAGTGTTTGCCTTTCTTGGAAGCATCAGATAAAGGTCACTATGGATACAGGGTACCTGGTTTGATGGTCCATTGCTTTGCTCCAGGACTATGTTGTTAAATAAATTGCTTTAAAAAAACAGCATGAGGAGATATCACTGCAATTGCTAATCTGCTAATGTTAAAATGATAGAATGTGGCATATTTTGGGGGATGGTGTGTTCTCTCTCTCTATCTGAATCTAATTTAAAGTTGAAAGAAAGTTTCTGGAAATGTAACGGAAGAACAGTAACTGCTGGCTCAATTCAGCCCACGCCCAAATAAAATGGTTCATTTCAGCTAAGTACAATATCATGCAATGCCAGTGAGTTTAAATGCTTTGTTTAGAGGGTTGGTTTTTTGCTTAACAAAAAAAAAAATGTGTACAGATACTGCTGAATTAGCAGTTGGGAAACACATGTTTCCGAACTGCAGTTACAAATATTGTATAATATGATTGATACCATATGCTTTCATTCTTTTCTTTCCTTTTCTGGTATTTTTGAAAAGTAAATTTCGAAAAGCATTTCGAAAAGGCTTATACAATCTTTATATCTCAAAATTAATAATAATGATAATAATTAAAAAAATACACCAGGCCATGTGGCACCATCAGTTATTGCTCTGCCCTGCCACTTACGAGACCCAGGATTGATTCCTGGATGGAATATTAACTCCCTGGGGCTGGAGGCTGTTGTATCAGCCAGCTGGTGGCCAGGTATTAGAGCCAACTCAACCAATTAGTTGAGTCCTCCCATCCGGTGGCTGCGCTTGTTCTCTGTATGTGTGTGTCCTGCACATTTTTTGCAGCTGAGGTATGAATCAAGGCCCTTCTGGTTCATGTGAAGCAGTTCTATCCGGTTGGTCCCCAGGAGCTATGCTAAGCTTGGCTTACCTGAAAGTCATTCTTTACATCTGTTACAGGATGACGGTACGTCTAGCCTGCTCTGGATGAGGGAGCAGTGAGAGCCTCATGCCATTCGGCAGCAACCTCTGGAAGAGGGTCTATGTTGGTCTCCAGCAACCAAAAGACTGTCACCTTTCTGTGGAACCTTAAAGAAGAGAGCGCGGTTGTAAACTAGAGATGGAAAGCTGTGGGGATCTCCTGAAAAAGGCCTTCCTGAAAATAGATCACTGTGTGCCCAGTCAAAGGGCTAGCTACTGGAACCATGGAAGTCGATGTCAGAACTCCTGTGGAGTTCAGATCTCTAGGGTAAAGCTCAAAGACCTCTCGGTGCAAATGAATCCACACTTATACCACACCCCATTTAAGTCAATGGTGTTGCACCATGACAGAATTTAATTTGAGGAAGATGATGGGTCTCGCACTGCATTAGGGCAAACAAGAGCTGAGTGTGCAAACACACAAACACACACTTTCAAAACGACGTATAAAATTGCAAATCTCCCTGAAACGTTAAAGTTAGAAGTACAGTTGCAAGTCACTTGTTTGATTTTGTTTTAACATTCTGTTTGTTAAACACATAGTTAACAAGGAAAAACAAATGGACAGAAGGAAGTGATTTATATATATATATTTTTGTAAAGGGTGGGAAAATGGGTGAAGAAATTGTGGGTCTGTGTTTTCAACTTCCCTGTAGCACCAGCTGACCCCATCTGTGTGACCCTGAGCACACAATCATTTTCCCCAATGTTGCAACAAGATAGACCTATCATAAAAAATGCCATAAAGGGTCAAAGATTTTTTTTCAAAAGGGTTCATATGGCTGTGCCTAAAAGAAAATTAATTGGAATCACCATCATAAAATCTACACACATCCTGTATCACCCATCAGACTTCCAAGGTCTGCCGTCATTACAAATACTTTCCCATCCTGTCCCAACCAAAGGAAATATTACAAAGCATAGTAAATAAATATATCCTTGTGAAAAGTGTGAATGCTCTTTATTTCTCTTAAACGCTCCGTACATCAGCATTCAAATGGCATTTACTTTCTGCTAAATGTTATTTAAATATATTGGCTAGAGTGAACCTCTCAATAGTCAGCTAACAGAGAGATCCCACCCATCATGTGGCTGTTGTCTGTTTCAATGTGTATTTGAGCTGTCCGCTTGTTTTGTCAGTGCCTGGCATGATCACAGCAATAAATACAAGCCAAGCTTATGGATACTGAGAAAAAGTCCCCAGGACCATCCCAGAGACACTGCATGCAGAAACAAGTTCCTGTTAATAGCAAGGGACATGGAATCCATCCATCTACCAGTGTGTGTGAGTGAGTGTTCTCATTCTTTGTGGTCTGTGAAAGGAAGAGCAGGATTCTGTTAGCAACCTCGCCTCATCCTCCCCCCCCCCCCCCCAATTCCTACACCCCCTCATTTCTCTCTGCAAGCTCCTCTGCTTTGTTTATATTTTAGGTGACAAGACACAAACCAGAAATGGGAAGGAGAGAGGGAGAGTGGGATGAATCTGACTGTGAGTGGCTGTTCTGCAAGCAGCATGCTCTATTTCCAGCACATGCATTTGGCATCTTGCAAAATACCGCCTCCTCATCCTAAGCTGTATTGCAAATTCCAAGAGGGTGATTCATTCTGACATGGGAGTCCATGGCTTCTTTAATGCCAAGCATTTACTTGACAAAACGTGCGAGAAGAGGCCTATTTCTTTTTTACTTTTCTGAAGAATTTTTCCTCCCCCTCCAACCCCCCATCAGCACATAGCTGGGAAAGAGATTTTCCTATGAGAAACTTTGACATAACAATTCCATGTTTTTCAACCCAACTTTCCCTGCATCTTTTTTTTTAATTTTCTTCCCACAATTCAGACCAAGCTGTGTGAGATTACCAGTACAATTAAACCCCCGGGAAAAGGAAAAACTGAGTATTAAGGTCTTGATAACCCTTTCAGGGTCATCCACCAATAAGGAACAAGAGTCAATCCTCTGTCACAATTCCAAATTCCAATTTTAGTGTCGGCGACAACAGCAATACTAATAATAATAATCAAAGAAACACAGGAAAGCAGATATGTGATCTAAAATCACCCATAACCAGAAGTGTTTATCTAGAAACATTAGTCTCTGGCAAGATGTCTATCTTCTCCTTTTTGCATATATTCTTCTTTTGGAGAATAGTCCTTATCTAATATCCAAGTGCTTTTACAACCTTATTTTGGAAAGGTCTCCCTGGTCACACGTACCTTAGGCTAGAAAGGAAGGCATCTGATTGCATATTTTTCTTAACTGGAAAGCGGCTCTCTCGGAGAACAATGCAGAATATAATTATACTGTTGTTTTCAAAGATTAAGACAAATGGAGCTGTTGCATCCATCTTTATGCACTCAGTAGGAAATGAACCTATTTTGTGTTAAAAAAGTAAAGCAACATAAGACTGGTAGAGACAGGCCCCTGAAGTATGTAATTCAGACCCAATTCAGGGTTTTGAAGTGCAGGGTGCTGGGCTTCTGATTCATCCCATTATTGAGATCTGGATCTGGGTTTAGATTCTGAGAATTCCTCCAGATGATGGAATGAATATGAGGGTTTGGTTCAAGCTAATTTTTTCCTCTCTTTTTAAATGCTTAAAAAATTGTTAAAGGCACTTAGTGGATGCAAACAAAACTCCTAGATCTGATTCCAGGGGTTTCAAGATATCGAGCTGACTCAATTAGCCTCTTAGGAACAGGCTATTGTCCACTATCCAGCACACCAGAAAGTACAGTCTTATACTGTTCTCAATCTAGGTTCAGAATCAGCACAGGAGTGGGAGAGCAGCAGAGTTAAAGTCTGGAGGTAAACTTCATAAAATATGGAGGGTTGGTTCAAAGAAATATGTGAATACTTTCAAGATTATGGGTTGGATCTTCAGCTGCTGTGAATTCACATAGTCTCAATGACTTGTTCTGTATGATTTTATCTAAACTAGAGTTGAGCATGATCTTTTCAGAGCCAACCTGTTCTGATTCTGAGGTTATTTCTGAGATCTGGGCTTTTATTCCCCCCCCCCCCCCCAAACTATCTGTAATCTTAATCTATCTGCTCCACAGGGAACTGAAACTCTGTTAAGAGCAGATTTTCTTCTGACGTGTATTGCATTCCCTAGATTCAGTTGGGTTAGCTGGGTTTCTGTTGACCTTTCATCAGCATATGACAGTTTGACACAATGGACTAATCCTACAATTATGCTTCATGGTCCCAGACGAGAAATTTGTAGACTTTATTATGCAGATGATTTTCTAATAGAACAGTGATTGTAAGTGCAGAGATGGTTCATGCCCATGCCCATGTTGTATGAATAATGGACACCCCTAGAGATCTGTATTCATACCTATGCTGTTTAGTATATATACAGCTGATCTGCCACCCACCTTGACAACTAAGCAGATAACATCTGCTTGGCAATAGCCAGAAGGAGCTTTGGGGAACTAGCAACCTTCTTACCTTAACACCTGAGCCAAGTCCTTTTTGAAGTGGTGACTTAAACTAAATGCACTAAAGACTGTGTCAACTTATTTCCATCTTGCCAGCTGCTTAGTTCATCCACAAATGCAGGTCCTTCTGAAGAGTCAGCCAAACATTTTTGAACTGCACCCTGATTATTTGAGGATAAAGACTGAGCACTCTCTGTCCTTTTTATGACACATTGAGAAGACAGGCAGCAAAATCCAGTCAAGAGTTGCACTCTACCAATGCTTTAATTACTGCACCTGCCAAATACTGTGCAGCCGCCGGGGGCTCAGTCATCATTGTGGCAACTGTCAACTCTGCCCTTCGTATCATCCGTGGCATGACCTGGACAATTCTGTTTCTCCAACCATCTGGTCCTGGTTGACATTCCTTCCCCGCTGATTAAGCATGAAGCCAGGGCCCTGGCTGCATTACTGTCTGCAGCCAACTATGAAGACAGCTTACTTCATAATTTCTCCTCAAAGCTACAACAAAAATGCCCGCTAAAGCCAAGATGTCTCTTCTCTGAAATAGTTGAGCCTCTGAGATAGTACATCAGACACGCCCATTCTAAGGAACTGTGGCGACAGGTGGTGAGGTGGTGCAGAACTATATTTTGTATCCATGGCATATTTCTTGGCAGATGGACAACTCAGATATGCATCCCACAGTGTCTCCGGATCAGCTCTTGCATGCCCATCAGAACTATCGTCTGAATTGAAAGATCCTTCACTGTTACAAGAGGATACATTGTGGTCACAGATGCCTTAATTTACATCTTTACGATTGGGTCTTTTTGAGCTCCCCGTCCAGCCCCTGTGCATCTCAAGAACACACTGCATGCCATCTGGTTGTGGACTGCCCACTTGATGGTGAATGGATGTGTGTGACATCTCTGAATGATACTGCCATGATAGAGTGGCTAAATCCTTACCCAGCATTTAATTAATTGTTTTTGCCATCAGAAACCACACACTGAAGAAGTTGGGTTAGAAATACAATTAAATCAGTCTTACTTTTCTCTCTGGTATTATGGAAATTCCTCTGCTCCTCACAGTCAATATTTGGCCAATGCTTATAAAAGAGAAAAAAATGTAGGAAAGAAATAGAACTGTTAATAAAAATGTCCAGACATGTGGGCTACATTCCCAGCTTTGCCACTTACTTCCTGACCTTGGGCAAGTCACTTTACCTCTCTGAATATCGGTTTCCCCATCCCCTTCTTTGCAAAGTGCTGTGAGGTTTACGGATGAAAAACATTATATAAAAGTTACATTTTATTTGGTGGAAAACTGGGTATTTGACAAAAGAACTTTTTTCATGAAAGGGTAAGGAGGGAAGCAAGAAGGAAACAGGGAGACTAAAAACAAAGTGAAAAGAAGAAAGGCTCTGCATGGATTGCTTGCCTTTGGTCAGGGTGAGTGAGCCAAGATTGTGTTATAAGCATATAGCTGACTCATCATTGGCTTGTGGGGTGTTTTTTGCATGTTATGGGAAAGGTGTTGAGACTGCAGCAAAATGACCAGAGAGCTGCAGAATCTTCGACTGAGCATCCTGGCTAACTGAGTAAACCATGTTTGTCCACTCTGCAGCTCTGGAGTTATGTGCTTATAGCATTTTGTCTTGTACTATGTTCTGTATTTCCAATGACTGGTCAGCTCACCTTATTCCTGCAGACTAATGAGACTGTAAACAAGCAGCAGAGAGGACGGGCCAGCCAATCAAAAACCAAAAAATTGGCCAAAGTATACTGCCCTATAGAAGCCTGAGATGCTGTAGGAAATCAAAAATATGTCACACTTGTGTGAGAAGGGAATAAATATTTGCCAATATGCATGTACAAATAATACAGCCTATGTGTGGGTATGAAAAGAGACCTAAATAATGGAATGATTTTGATTCATAACAAGCTATTGTCCTTTTGAAGTAGTTAAGAACGATCTAGATAAGAAGTGGTTGCCTTGAGCTCCTAGCAATTTTTATCAGAACTCTATAACTTTCTGAAAAAAAATATAATCCCCAATTTCATCTGATATAATCCACAATATTTTATTTTGTGCAACTATTATATATAATGATATGTGACCCTCAAAGATACAGAGTGGACAAGCCTCCAGCTGCTTGGATGATTATCAAAGTGAATCAAACCCAGAATGGATTGAAATTCTCACAGGCGGTGGTATCGCCCTGCCACATTCACCTGGAAAAGTAGCACAGCGGGTACCAAGCAAGCTTTCTTATATACATATTACTGTGCCATCTATTTTTAAAATAGAATCAGCAATTTTGTTATATTTGATATGCATGAATTGCTATATGGTTTATGAAACTGATGTAATCCAACATACAAACAGATTTACATTTTTTTCGTGGATGGCAATGTATGTCTCTATCACACTTATGGTTTTTCATAGAGCCCACAGCTGGTGTCCGCTGGCAAAGTGTCAGTCCAACTATGCTGATTTACATCAGCTGAGAATTTGGCCTCTTGTGTGTGGATTTGGTGCTAGTGACATGTGCCTGATCCCGTTTCTTGAAACTGAACAAGTCTATTTATCCCCCAGAACAGGAACAGAAGAGCCAGTAGCCATGCAAGCTTCCCCTACATCAGTGTGCCTCCTACACAATGAAGAAGCTGTGGAGGGCTGGCAGTGTTTTGCCCTTTTAACCAAAAGGTCTTCAGGAAGCAAAAGGCATCCATGTGCATGCCTCTGACTTCCTCCCTGATACTCAACTCCATCAGTTCATGCTGAGGCCTGTAAGCACAATGTAAGTGTAAAACCATGCTTGTAAGGGCAAGCATGTAAGTTAGGTCTCTTCCTGGGCTGGCCCCAACACATTGTGCTGGACAACTAGATCTGTGGCTGCAACTCCCTTTAGCTCCTGTGGATTAAAATCACTATACGACCCATTATCCGCTGCTTTATTTTAACAGATAACTTTCGTTCTAGTGGAACTCACTGAGTATTGCCAAGATAATGGTGATATCCAGGGACATGTAAATCAAGGCCTAAATCAAATTTGCTTTCTCAATGGCCAGAATATGGTTCAGTGAGAAGGTGGCTCCATATTTCTCTCTCTCTCTCTCTCAGATGTGAAACTAGTGCAGTCTGAACTCTTAGTCCACCGGAAGGGTGAGCATTGCAGGCAGCAGACTTACAGTGCTTGAAGACAAGAGTTTCACTGTCAACATGTGTGGAGATTTCTATCACCAGTCAATGGAAGCGTGCACCAAGGGCAGCCAGATTTATTTCTCTTTTAAAGGAAGAGCATGAGAGCGAGATAGGGGATGGACAGGGATTTCATACTAAGAAATGGCAGTTTATTGGGATTATTAAGTAGCGTGATTCACAGAGCCAGGCAACTGTGAGTTGCTCCGTGCTCTTGCTCCTGCATATATACGCCGTTTTCAATGTGAGCAGTCAAGGAACAGAGGGTGGTATAAAGTCTCAGGGGAATATCTGAAAAGTCCAAGTAATTTCCCATGCATTTCCTGCAGTTTCTGTACATGTTTTAAGCGCTATTCTGTCAGGTGGCTGAAGCGCAGGGATTAAAAGTCAGGAGACCTGAGTGCTAAACCTCACTTGTATGACCTTTGTGCAGCTGAACTTTGCTTCTTTGTGCAAAGCCAGAGTAAAGAGGCCTGGGGCATGAGATACATGTGGGACACGTGGGGATGGTGTTTTTGCCCAAATACTCATGAAGAAGGAACTTAGCCACTACTAGAGTCTATGGGCTACAATAGCATGGGCTACTCATCTTATACAGGGTTAAGCCTGTGGACCTGTGCACTTGGAAATTCACTGGCCATGCTCTTGCTTCTTTCCTCCATGCTACCATGAAGAATAACACAACAGAGTATTGCCATATAAGATGTGTTAGGGCCCCTTTACGCAGTTCCCACCCCCATATACAACCCCTTGGCAGTTAGTCTGCCTCCCCTGTGATGCAGGACTTCCAGTCCTGTGTCCTCTAGGGGAAGAGGAAATATTTGTTTCTTTAGCTTGCTATGCCTCGGTTTCCCCATATGTAATAATACCCACCTTGGTAATGTGCCCTGTGATCCTCAAAAGAAAGGGAACAAGGAGCACAGCACAGAGAGTCAGTGTTTTCCAATACCTACCTAACTATACAGTACCAAACAGGGCCCAGTGTTTCCCTCTGTATCCCTGTGTGGAGGGGAGCCTGTGACTGGGCCAAATGGGGGAAGGGGAGCCCAGCAGGGCATACAGCATACAGGTTATTAAGCCTTATGACATATTGATTTGCATTGCTTCCCTTCTGTGCTGTAGAACTACATTTAGACACAGTAAGATTTGCCCTTACAAGCGTGGTTCACGCTTAAATTGTGCTTACAGGCCTCAGCATGAGCTGGTGGGGCTGAGTGCCAGAAAGGAAGCCAGAGGCATGCACATGGAAGCCCTTTGCTTCCTGGGGACATCTTTGTTAAAGGGCAAAACATCGCACTGCCCTCCACAGCTTCTTAGGAGGGGCAAGGCAGACCACACAGTAAAAGAATTTACTCAGAATTGAATTGCAGAAACTCCATGAATTGAAACTTGGTTTCCTTTCCTCTACCACGGATAATTCCTACATCGGCAAAACCAGGCCCTCAGTTACCACAGCAATGTCATATTCTAAGTAAAGGGGGAAAACTTTCTTCCTGTTGCATATTCCTAGTCTCAACGCATAGCAATCCATTCTGTGACAACATTATTGTATCCACAGCAACCAACTGTGATGTCACAAATCACGAAGGTTTGCAACTTCAGCTGAGGAATATGCAAGCAACATCGCGTATACTGTCTCGACCAGAGCTCCTGTTTTTTTCTGTTAAAATCCTAAGTATAAGGATAAAGGGAAAGAGAAACACAGAAAACCTTGCTGTGTAGGTTAATTATTTCTTCATGGATTTCCACTCCCCCCCCTAATTTTGTCACAAGGCATCAGCAGCTCTTTAAAGGGTGTTAAGGAAAAGAAAGTTGGAACTTAACAAGCTTCAGGGAGCTCTGAGCTGCTTTCATTTTGAAGAGCTGGGTTCAAAAGGCAGCCACAATATTCCACAGGCATGCAAAATCAGTGAAATATTACACATTCCACCACTATTTCATCCTCTTATTTGGGTGCAAAATAATAACGGCTGCAGACATGAATACAATAACTACATGGAAAATTAAAATGCTCTGCAAGTTCTCATGTTCTTTTTTAGTGTAAACATACAATGGTAGAATCATTAAAGGGATACAAACGTTGAAAAAAGAGAAGTTTATGAACTCTATATTGTAAGGGAGCGGTCTGTGAAAGAGTTTAGCTGTCCTTCTAGAAAACAAAAAATTAATTTGCTTTGTCCAAATTAAAATTAATTAAAATTATGCAATGTTGCCCTTGTGTTAATTTTAACGGTAAGGTTGTTGTGATTTAAGGCTACAATTAGTTCTAGTGTTTGAAAGAGAAGCACTGTAATCGAGACAGGACATTTTAATAATCCTGGTTATAAACATTTAATACATCATCTTTAGGGACTCACAAACACATTGTAATTAACTTTTACAACTGAAATAAATCAGATTGCATTAGCATATTGCAAAGGAAAAAATCATTTGCATGATTGAAAACAGCTTTGGAAAATTATGTATAACAGGCTTCTTGTAAACATCAAATGCGAGCCAGTCTCAAACTTTTACCAAGATTTTATTTTAAGTTATTTTTAGAATACTTTTTAAAAGAAAGTTAAAATTATTTATTCTCCAGTTAGACTTTTTCTTATATCAGGACTGTCACTATCTCCAACTTGTGCTTCTTAGTAGCCAATAAAAAACATGTACACGACCAAGGTCAGCTGAGAGGGAAAAGGCAAAATTAAGGCCCTGATCCTGAAAACACTTCAGGCCTTTGAGTAACTTTACGCATGTGCACAGTCCATTGACATTAGCGCATGTGGATTTCAGTGAGGCTGTTCAGATGAGTAAGGTTATGCACATGCTTATGTGTTTGCAGGGTAGGGACCATACCATTTACTGAATTTGTGGTCAGATAAGTTGCAAATAAAATATTCTAAAAGTACTTTGCATGGAATCAACAAAAGAAATAAAGGAAATACCGCGTAAAGAAATCTGACTCTTCCCCCACGCTGTTTATTGTTTAATAGTTTATTTAATTTGCTGAATGATAATAAAACAGAGGTGGGAATGGCTGACCCCACAACCAAACTACCTCAACTTCAGGGAAGCTTGCATCCAGCTACATCAGACCCTGGTCGTGCAAAGACTTAAGCATGTGACCGTTGTTTTTAATCTGAATGTTCAGGCTGGCCTTGTATCTATAATGGGCTCAATCAAACTCAAGGATTAAACCTCCAATATCTATTTTGATGGCTTTCTTGATGCCGTATACATTAATAAGAAATTTAAAATCACTCTTTAGACCAAATTAATGCATTGTATCTGAGGTGCCTGTTATAAATCTCTTGAAATCAATGGAATTATTCCACAGGCCTTATTCCCCACACCCATATAAGGAGTGCATCCCATTGACTTCAAAGGGTCTTCCTGTATCCCATTGATTGAGAATAGGGCTTGAAGGATTAATCTGGCCATCTGTGTTAAAATATGAGTCAGGGGAAGAGGAAAGAGAGAGAAAAAAAATATTGCTGTGAAAGGGATCTTCACAGTCGTCTTTTTCCACATAGAGAATAGGGTGGGAAGGGTATTGATCACACAGGCAAATGCTCATGTGAAACGAGGATAGGGGCAGGGAAATAATAAAGAAAGGACTAGACTGCTTAGAGCCGAGAGTGTAAGACTTAAAAAACACATTGCAATATAAATGAAACAAGGCTGGGGATCTTGAGGTCAGAGAATGAGAGAAAGGGGTTTTTGTGCAGGAAGAATCTGGCTAGGTTATGAAAGAACGTGGAACTGGGTAGCTTAATGATGAGATACAAACAGAATAGGGGTAGAAGTGAGAGAGATAGTGGAGCCCTCAGAAGTTTGGATGGGCACCCAAACTTTGGAAAGTCTTGCACAAATAGAACTCATGGACGTTCACCCGCTACTGATCTCAATATAATTTAGAGCTCAGCTTTTTTGTCTTTCATTGAGCAAGTTCTGAGTAAGATTTTCATTGGTTTAGGTATTTGGTCACCTTTCAACTCAATTTGTTTCCATACCAATTTCTCCCATGGCACAGAGCACTTGTGGAGCTGTTTTGGAAATGCAAAGAAGAAAGGTAATGAGCCAAACTTTCTTCTCTCTGTGCCCCAGACTCTGTGGGGAGGCTGTTTTTTCTCCCAAGGCCATAGTTTATTGATTCAAAGGAGCAGTAAGTTAATTAACACGAGACATGAAGCTTCCTGCATAATTAACAAGACATTTACCTAAAATCAATTATCTAATTGCCACACCTACTGTCCATGGTGGGGAGAGAGTGGTTATCCTATTGAAAAGGGCTCGTTTATATCTGTGTGTTAACACAGTGATTGGTAGGTTTTTTAAGAGACTAAGCCTGATCCGTAAAGTGATAATTGATCAAACAATCAATTCAACATTTTAGCCTTGCAAATATAAGCAGGTAATGAATAGCCACCAGCCTATTTCCATAAGAAAATTTACATTTAGCAGGTTCTTTCTTATCGCTCAGATTATTGTTCATCTCTCAGTTCATTGTGAGCCAGAGTGGAAGCGAGTGAGAAGGGGATACAACAATCTGTATAGATTTGGTCACAGTGTATATTTTAGTTGACTCCAGGATTTTATCAAAGGGTTTTGAAGCAATTCTTTTCAGTGCAGGTTAAAGAAGAGGACTCAAGAAACTTGATCCTCATCTGTGTCAAACTAATATTTTGGTGCAGCAGTGGTGGTGTGGGGATACAAAGGTGTCAAAGATAAGCTGCCAGGATACCTCTTCTGATCCTGGTGCTGGCCCCGTGTCAAACCCCGAGGTCCAGTGTAAATTAGAGCAGCCACAGGGCTGCTCTAAATTGCACTGACTGAAACAATACATTGACCCAAGTTCATTGGTACACAGAATACTCCAGCCCCTCTCCCATCTTACTGTCTACGTGTCCCCAGCACAGCCCCTATGGAAGGGGTAAATAGGTGGAATAAAGATGGCTATGAGGGGAGATTTGCCTCCATTAAGATTATGGCTAAGATTTTCATAGACACCTAAGGGATTTGGGTGCCCAACTCCCAATGAAAGTCATTAAGATTTTGGTTTCTAACTGCCCTAGCCTTATTTGAAAATTGTAGTTTACATTTTGAGTCTGCAGTGTTGGGCTGGAAAAGAACTAGCTTTCTCATTGGCTTTCAGCCTATTTTGCCCCTAACTGTGTCAGAAACACTGATTCCGAATTTTTTGTTTTTAATTAAATCTTTAATTTTAACCCTTGTGTTTCTAGTTTCAACTGGACTCATGATGGGCAGAGTCGATGGGCAAGTGAAAAACAAAACAACAGCTTTAAACCCTTCATATGTGGGCCAGATGCTCAGCTAGAGTAAATCTGAAAGCCTCCATTGAAGTCAATGGAACAATGGCACTTTGCTCCAGGTGGGACCTCTGGCTCTCCCTGTATTTGGTTTGAAGTTGAGGCAGATGTTTGTTGGGAGCCAGAGCAAATTTGCTTCAGCCAAAGCAACAATCCTGTTCATATTAAGAAGTCATTTGGATAATTCAACTCACCAATAATACAAGAGTGATTGAAAATCCACAGCGCCTAATAACACTTGCTAAAGAGTATATAAGTTAAATAACAAATCTCTCTCTGGGTTTGAGTTATAGCCTTATAGAGTTCATAGGCTCTACCTTGAAAGAGAGGTTTGAATCTCTCAGTTACCATGAGTTTTACTACTTTTTTGTACCAGAAATCCATGAAGTATGGCTAAGCAGAAATGCTAGAGGCACAAACCATCCTATTCCAAGGGCATCTTGCCTAATGTTATGTTTGTGGGGAAAACAATCAACCTAGCTTAAATGAAATGGATTAATCTCCCTGCTCTTAGCCAGAGTAGCTAATGGGTCTCTCATATCAATACATTCAAAGAACATCAGGACCAGTCGATGAAAAGTTTGTTAAGCAAAAAATTAACCAGATTGTAACAAATATTATTCATAAATGAGCAGTATAAGTAGCTCTCCTGATAACAGACATGACCTCAATACTGTTTCCACTGTAATCAATGGTAAAAATCCACTGAGGGCAGAGATAGGTGTTTGATCTTAGTCCAAAAGCCAAAAGAATCTGCCAAGAATGGTACAGGACTGCCAGTTGACTGTCATATTTTCAGAAAACTTTATATTATATTAAACGTTGTTTTAAAAGTGGAGAAGTGCCTAGCGTGTGAGATAGCTTAGGTGCTGATAAATCATGTTCAGCCAGATTTTCTGAAATGTTTGCCCATTTTAGGTCCTTCAATGTGAGCATGTTCAACTGGAGAGAGCTTGTCAGGCACCCAGGAACCAAGGCACACAGAATTAATGAACAGTTCTGAAAGTTTGGCCTTTAACCTTTATGTGCCTCAGCCCAGGTCTACACTGACCTGGCGATTTGGCGGCAGGCGACGGGAGTTGCGCAAGCTACGCAGAGTAGTTTGCGTAACTCCCGTCGACTGCTGTGCTTCTCTTCTGTGTGGTGTCTTCACTGCACTGCGCCGACGGGAACTGTGTTCTCGTCGACGCAGCGCTACGCTACTTGAGGAGGTGGTTTTACTCAGTCGACTTCCTGATCGATTGAGTGGGTCTACACTGACTGTTCAATCGATCCAGAAAGATTGATCTGGCGGCAGTGACTTTGCCGCTGTCAGTATAGACATACCCTCAGTTTCCCAGTCTGTAAATTGGGGGATAATTGTACAAGTTTCCACTTTTTAAAGTGCTTTGAAGTCTATACAAAGGCAGTTTCTGGGCCATGCAATCACCCGAGTAGTCCCACTAGAACACTTGAGGTGAATACGTTTTGTCAGCATCAGGACCATCCTTTTTTAGTCTAGTTTTCGCTCAGGAGAGGCACTGAAGCAACTTTCTGGGAGCTTCCATTTTAGGGTCTGATCCTACTGCCTAAGTCAATATCTATGCTGGATTTAACCACTGGTGCAGCTACACCATCACAGGCTGCAAATGGAGACACGATTTATACCAGCACATCATGACTTCCACCAAATGACCCCTGGGTGATTTCAATGGAAATATTCTGGATTTACACTTGTATACAGGAGATCGGAATCAGGCCCAAAACTTCTTCAGTAGACAGTGTTTCACCTGAGGAAGGATTGCAGAGTGAAGCCATCTTCTGAGAGATTCAAATACTGGGACTCCTTGAATTAGAGGGACTCAGATTTGGCACAATTTCAACACTGCAAGACAGTAATGCAAGGGAAAGATCTGTGTTTTCTTATCTCCGAGAATAGGGGCCATTGGTACAGTGTAATTACATATAATTGTATTTTTCCCTTGCATAACCAATGATATTCTGCTTCTAATGATCTGTACATTATCAGTGCTTCTTCCTGTCCTCTGCCTGTATGTTTACACTGTGTTTTATCTTTAACCCTTTCTGTGGATTTCTCTCCCTCTCTCCCTTTGCTTTCAGCCTCCTTTGGAATAGCCGCTTTGGGTTCATTGGATTTTGTACATATATAAAAAAAAAAACAAAAAAAAACCAGCTAATCTTTTCAAATTACCATAGCTCCAACTCTGGAGATTCTCATTAGTTGTATGTCTGAGATTGATCAGCTCTCATTTGCCTAATATGGGTCCTAACTTTAGGCGCCTGGCCCTTTCAGTGGGGGGTAGAAGAGAATAGGAAAGGGTCTTTTGTCATTGCCAGGCGGGCTCACTAATTTGCTCCGCCTAATAAAATTACAAATGAACACAGCTTTGCTCATGTTGCCGTTATAGGTTATAATAACCTTGGTACCCCATAACCTCCCGCTAGCTGAATTAATCAGATCATATTAATATTTCGTCTTACTTTCTTTTAACTGGTTCTTCTCTTAATTAAAGGGGCCAAAGATGTAAACAGGGTAGGTGACTAGAAACATGGCGTCAGGTTATAAACAAGGCTCATTAAAAAGATGGATGTGCCAGCAGAGTGTGAAAATTGCTTACTCTGCAAGTGTACATTTTGTAATTTCCTGACGACTAAAAAGGACTAATACCAGACCCTGCTTTTCTTCCCTAACCCCCACACTTTTCTTTTTTAAAACATGTATAAAAGATGATAATTTTTTTGTATTCTGGGGAAACCCAGAAGAGTTCATTCATCAGCTGGGATAAAGGCTATTTGTATCATAAGTTTTTCTTTCCCTTCAGAAGACCAAGAGGCAAAGTGGAATATTATCAGACCAAGAGTAAATAAAATAAATCCATACTCAAAATAAGTATTTTGGAAAGAGTGGGGAATGTTAGTCATAAACGTGAATGTCTGTGCAAAGCTTAGAATTGGCAATATTTGTCAAGAACCACAGGATGATGAGTGTATATACAGTGCATGCACACATAGCATATTAGAGATAAATTATATCCATATCATGTGCCTTTCAACACGGGTGTGAAGGTTTATCAACTGATGTTTGTAAAGCATTTTGTGATCTTTGGATGGAAAGAGCTATATAAACGCAATATTTTGTCTGTCTAGCTATTGATCTAATTGATGTTTGCATTTCGTAGAAACTTCAGTTCGTTTATTACTGAAACTTTGTGCTGCAGTGTTGTACGTTGGTCCAGTTCCAGTACAATGAGCATGAAATGAAGCAGGGCCCAGTTTTCTCTCCTCTAGTGGTTATTAGTTGGAAAGACCAAACCCCTGATTTCTTCCATCTCCCTTTATCCCTTCTGTAGAAGAGGGAAAGTCATTCTGACAGAATGATGCACAGCATGACGAGGAAAGACCTCTCTCCATCATGAATAAATTAGAGATGAAAGTTTAACTGATCCCCTTGCATTTTTATGGAGGGACCTCATCCTAATTTACCTAAATGCTTTGAACAGAATGAAAGAAAAATGTAAGAGGCAAAGGTGGAAAGGTTAATATCTGTGTTTAAATGGAAGAGTATTTTAACAGGCGTGCTTACGTGGGTTACCTGAAAGCGATTGTGGTATTTATATTTTTATTTTTTGATTTAAGCATTTAAACTGGATAAACTACAATAGGCTGTGATTTTTTTCACTAATTATCATTGACTATATATAGACCCTTTGCAGGTGTGCTCCGCAATTCATCACCCACTAGTTACTGAACTGAAACTCACCAAATATTGATACCTATTGCATCTTTTCGGTAAAAACGATAAATGCCAGTTAGTAAAGCCTGAAAACTTTCCAATTTGGATAGCATCTGGCTTGACTTTATTTGAATCGTAGTACAATAGAATGTAGTCTTTAAGATTCATTATTATTATTATTTTACTAATCGTCTTTATTATGGTAGGGCCTAAGGGCCAGTCAATAATGGGTCCCTACCGTACTGCGTGCAAACACAAAGTTGGCCCCTGCCCCAAAGAGCTTACAATCTAAATAGACAAGGAAGACACAGGGTGGGGGAAGAGGTAGAACACACAAGCAGTGTGAACAATGTGATGGTAACAAACATCCTGTTAGTTTAAAAAAAATTGTTTTTCTTTGGAAACTGGGGAGGATGCTTAGGAGGGGCTAAGCTAAATGGAATAAAGAAGAAAAGGTGGGAACAGGATAAGAGGGACAAGTGTGGAATGAACCTAAGGTGAAGTGACCGTGAGGGAAGGAGAGACTTATTTAAAGTTCCTATAGAATTTAGAAGAAAATGAGAACTTTTCTATAGGAGTTTTTCAACTACCCCACAGAATGTAATATGCCTACTTTAGAACTCTGTAAACTGCTTTAAACAATCTACAAGAAATTCTTCATTTCTGATAGTCTTTAGACTCATATCTATATGACCCTTTTAAAATCTCTAAAGTATCTATCAGTTTCAGCACTGTTAAATTCAATCATATTTTTTTATTTGGGTCAATATACTTTGGTGAAAATCATTTAAGAAAGAACTAAACAAAAAAGAAAACTCATTTTTACATTGGTTTGATTGTTATAGTCGAAACCACAAAAGTTAAGAGTACTAGGACTTGTTACTCCAAACCCAGATATGTTTTCTTTCTTCCACAGTGTATTCTTCACTAATACAGTTTTAGTCCAGGTCAAAATTCCATAGGATAGGAAAAGTCAGAAATTTTCCTAAAATGTCTGATTCTTTAAGATGTCCTGGTTGCTTTGACAGAGAAAATAGCAGCCTGGTATTTCGTAACACTCCAATCTATTGTGCTTGCACTGCTTTGATTTCAGTGTGAAAAGCCTGAACATGCCTCTTTTTGAAACAGTACATACACTTTCCAGGATCTAAGGGATGGGACAGACACCATGCCAGTGATCAGGGCAGTTAACAAAATAACTTGCTTGTTTAATTTGTTGGGACATAAAATCCTCCATTATAGTTGAGTTTGGGGCTAGTGTAAGCCGGTTCAGAGGTCCCAGAGGACAAAGATTCTGTTCTGGAAACAGATGTAGCCAGAGAACAGGTCTAGGAGTCAGACACTGGTATTTTACAGTGGAATTGAAAACCATTAATTAACTGATGGTTATAAAAAAAGCAAAACAACATAGGAAGTTTCCTAACATTTTGAATATCATATGCAAAAAATAATTGTTTTTTTTGTTTTTTGTTTTTTTAATTATACATCTACATTCCACTAATCTTATTTTCCTTAGTGGCATATGTCAACCTAAAGGCACTGTGGGTTCAGTGGGTATAGCATCAGACAGTGAATCAAGATCTATAGGCTCTATCTCAGCCATGACCAGTTGTGTAACCTTGGGAAGGTCACTTAACCTCTTTGTGGCTTAGTTTCCCCATCTGTTAAATGAGAATAATGCTGCTTACTCACCTGTGTAAAGTGCTTTGAGATCTATGGATGGAAAAATGCTACATACACACGAAGTGTACCTGTCCCTTTTCTACTCATTTTTCTAAAACTGGATCACCTTTTTTGTTCTTACATAGAGAAATGTAGCTCCATGTGGCTAGTGCCTGTCTTCAAACAAAACAACATACAAATCAACATGAGACTGAAGCTGATTTATTTTTTTTTAAACTGATCAGCCAAGAACACATTAGCTCTTCAAATACCTCTTTGAATTAGTGTTGCCACTGATGTTATGGGGTAGAGCACATCATAATAATAAATACTGAATCAGATACAAGCTGGTAATATGTGTATTGATATATGTATTTTCCAAGATTTTTGGCAAACCCATCTTGCTGACTATACTGATGAAGGTTGCGAGTAATTGTGTACGCATTTCTGTGAAAGATAAATGGCCAGCCTTCCCAAGGACACTCGGCCAGGCCACATTTGTGAATGTGTGTGTGAGTGTGTATCTGTTTTTTGAAGGCTGACAAGGCATCTTGATGATTTCCTCATTTTGAGGCCTACCCACAGCCAAGTGCACAGCCCCCCTCTCTGAAATGTTATTATTCTGTCGTGAGCCCTTCTTCGGTCAGGATGTTACTTCATTTCCACCTTTTGTCTCGGGCTGAATGTGAATGATGCTCTTTCAGCAATATACGGTCGCTCAAACTCCCTGCTGCAGCCTTACATAAATATACAACACCCGTCTCAGCCTATAACTCACTTCAGGCCTGGAAAAATAGTGACTTCCTTTATTGGTCAGATTCTCTCACAATTCCCAACAGCTGTATGTTTTCACCTCTGAGGATCCTTATCTTCAAGTTTCCATTTGTCTCAGCACTATTCCAGTGGATTGCCAATAAAAATGATTCCCATTTTTATAACCCTTGAGAATGCAGGGAGCAGGCTTTCCAGAAAAGCCTATTTTTTACATGAACAAGAAAAAAAAATACTCCTTACAACTTACCAGAAGGCAGGTTTAGCCTTCACAATGCAGGTTCCTAAAATTATTTGAAAGCATGAAACTTCCTGAGCCTTCAATGCAATTCCACCACAATAGTAATGGAGAGTCTCAGAAATCTTTAATGTCATTCAATCAAGGACTATTAATTTTCCATGTGAGCTAGAGAAATGGCTGTACGTGGAATATTTATTAAAACATGCACATCACATACCCAGATAGATAGAGCTATATTTACAAAGAATTAAACTTGAGAGCATAAAATAGCCTTGTAACCATATGACAAAGATACACTTAAAGAGATATAAACACTAGGTGCAGGGAAATTTGCCAGGTTAGAGTCAGCTGTATCACTTTGTTTTATTACTGTACAACTGTTTACTGAGGAAGAGCAGATAAATTATTGCTGATATCCTGTGTGTCTTATCATAAGGGCTTGTTTGGGAGCTTTCTGTGATTGACAATTGCTGTAGCCCTATGCAAAAACCTGGCTTTGGGAGTTGTTTTTCTTTTAATTCATCTCTGTCCGTCACTCCAAAGCATTAACAATTCTTTCAGAAAAGTTAACTGGCAAAGCTTCCAGAGTGTGTTACATCAGTCCCCAAAGAGAGCCACTAAACAAGTTTAAATCACTCTTTCAGCATTTAGTCTCCAGGGTTTTATTCAAGGATAAGTAATGGAAAGTGTCTTCCCATATCCGTTTCTCATCTTAGGGTATGTCTACACTAGGACAGTGTAGAAGCTTCCTACACCAACATAAGGAGTTTGTCTATTCATGTAGGTAATCTCTCTCCTTGAGAGGTGGTAGCTAGGTTGATGGAAGAATGCTTCCATTGACTTAGGTCTGTCTATAGGGAAATCAGGTTGACTTAACTACATCATACAAGGAGTGAATTTTTTCACAGCCTTGAGTTATGTAGCTATGTTGATTTAAGTTTTGGAGCGAGAGCTATGAAAACTTCTGATTATGAGAATCTTATTAGGTTCTTGGGGCCCCGGAAAGATCACCATGTGTCATCAAATAGTGCAAAGGGACCTTAAATCTGTCCTAAATAGGGCAACTGAGGACTCCTCTGGCTTGGGAAATCCTTAGCTGCTTTCAAGCCAGGGTAGGCAGCCCTGTGACATCTGCTCCATCTAGATGGCATGTCAAGAAACGGAAAGGACATGGAAAGGAATATTCCAGGGGCTAAAGCTTATGACACTCCAGTGATTCTTGTTTGAGAAATGGGCCTTACGGGGCAATTATAAGGTAGGGGAAATTGGAGCAGCCTTTAGACTGCTCTTTCTTGTGCCAGGAATTGACCTCAGGATTGAGGGAGGTGGGACTGTAGCTTCGAGATAGTAGCTTCGAGACATCCTTGCATTCTCCCCCACTCCAGCTGCACTGAATGTAAACTCCGCACAGCAAAGGATTCAGCCCTTTGTGCCTAAAATCTTTGAATGAATGATTCCAGAAATCCTGTGTCATCCACTGCCTTAGCCTCTCTCTTGACCAGCCTGTGGCAGAGCTTGGCATTTTCTTAAGTTCAAGTATTCCACTTCTCTGCAGTGGGTTATTTTTGTTCCCCTGGTGATGGGCTCCTGATCTAAATGAATTACCGCGAAGGCACATTTGAAAAAAAAAAAAGGCCAAAGAAATGGGATTTGAGGTTGTTGTATTTATCTGACCATTATGAGCACTGTAAAACATGCTGTTTCACATTGTAACATAAGCTCTTTTTTAAAGTATGCCCAGAGTATTTGTAATTGTTATCAGGTCCAGATGTATCCGAGTGTCAGCATGAAGCACTGAGAGTTGGCTCAGATGTACAGAATGTAATTAGCTCAAAGCCCTGTGCGCTAAGTTTGTAGTGGAAGCACAGACTGATAATAAAACCAAAAAAAAAGGAAAGTGGCAAAGGTTAAAATCTATTGTTTGTGGCGGTAAAGCTGTTCTGGGCAAAGCTGAGGCTGGCTGCACCACTACTTTAGTGCTCAGATTCCAAACAAGATCAGGAATGAGTCAAAGATAATGTGAGCCTATTTTGAACTATCCTTTAATTGACATTACTTTCACAATAGTGGCTCAGATATTTGAACCATCCTGCCTCTAATTTAGACCAGTCCCTAATGTGCCCATACACCCACTTCTTACGTACATCTAATCCGTTTAAGAAATCTTCTATGCAATGGGGTAATTGTTCTTGAACCACAGGAACAATTTATAAACCTATATATTTACCAGCTTTTTTTCCCCATTGTTCTAAATCAAAGCAAAATCTGACTTGATGGTTTGCCAGGTATGCACATTATAAGAGAAGATACTGAACTGGTTGGTGTGTATGTGTACCAGTGCCCATTGCAGGATGGAAACAGAATGGCATAACTATGTTTCATGGTCCTGGAGCTTCTCCTATAGTGTAACTGGTTTTGGAGCAGAGAAATCTGATCCCTATTTCAACAACCACCATAACATTCCAAGCAGCTGTTGTGTGCAGCATAAGGATAAGCATGAAATTCTGAGGTAGCCACAGGCTTCTTGCAATAAAGTATGTTTCTGCATTGATTGTTAGGTAAAAAAATCTTATACTCACCGAGAAGCAGGGATATTTACAGTGTTTTGCAGATGTAATGCTTAGTGTTGTGGTTTCATTTAAATATAGATATGCACTCTTACATCACACTTACAAATGTAATACACAATAGTTAATAACATTAATAAAGCAAAGGCAGATACCAGTGCATGACAGGAAATTCAAAGATGAGGGTGACACGCTGATCTTAACTCCCACTGTTTAGAAAAATAAGACAGAACAGCCTGAATGAAGGACAGAATGTCACAGCCTTAACTTGTACATTTCCTGGCTTTTGTTAGTTTGTTTTGCAGCCTTCACATTCTTTAAACATAGTCTTGTTTGGTTTTAATTTCCTTTTGTTGGGTGGGGGGAAAGAAAGAAGAAACTTGTTTCCGGGGAGGTTGAGTTGTATGAGGGGATAGTTTCTAATGTTCTTTTTTATATCCACAGCTGAAATTACCTATGTTTGTTTTTCCTTTTACTATGCTTCGTGTTAGAGAACAGGTGCTGGTGAGGGGATATAGGTCAATGATAGAGCACTTCTTTTGAGAGAGGAAGGATGCTGTAGTGGTTAGGTTGCTAGCCTTGAACTGGGGCAGCCTACGTTGAAGTCTCTGCTCTCACACAGAATCTCGGGAGTGACCTTGGGCAAATCACCTAACCTCTCTGTCTTAGATCCCCATCTGTCAAGTGAGGACCATAGATACTGTCTTATCTCAGGGATGCTGTGAAAATGAATATATTAATGATTGCCAGTTGCTCAGATACTACAGTGATGGGGGCCCTACAAGTACTGTAGGGTGCTGTGAGAAGCTTGCAGAATGAAGTCTTTTCATCCACAGAACAGGTCTGGCATTAGTAGCTTGTCCGATAGCCCCCTATCTGTCCAGGGCACTATCTCTAGGGGTGTGACGGGATTGGCCATCTCACCCCTCATGTTTTCCTCTTCACAATGACCTCACACAGCTGGATGTCAATAATCCTCTCCTCATGCACCAATGTCACATTTGTTAGGACTCTTTTAGTTCAATAAAATGTGCAAATCATCAAAGAACCCAGAGTATGGGAGCATGGCAGGGGTGAAAAAGCCATTGCAAACAGGAGGGAATAACAGTGAGGGAGAGAAATGGTGAGAAGGAGAAGAGTTCCCATAACATGCCCCACTCTCCCGCTCCCCGCCCCCTGCCGGATCCCACGCATTGACACTCTTGAAGAGAAAAGTAGGGTCTAGGAGACTACTTCTCCAGGGGCCAAATTCAAAGCTCATTGAAATCGGTGGACTCCCATTGGCGTTTGCATCAGGCTCCAGTTGCATAGGTCTAAAAGATGCCAAAAGTGGGCTGTTTGAGGCCATGAAAATTAGTACCGGGGGGGGAGGGGATGGTTTAAGGGGAAACTGGCAGCCTAGAAATGATGAAGGAGCTGTTCAGCAGAAGGAATTTTCACCACCCAGTGCTTTTCCCCTCCCCCCATCGTATGGATTTTGCAAGCTCTCACACCTCCAATTACTAGTTAATTTTTTTCCCCTCTAGTCTCAGTTTTGCAAAGTCAACATGGCTTATGAAAATCAAGTTGCATTCTGTATACTTAATACATCATCCCTAAGAATAATCATTCTGGAATCTGAACTTGTTTCTGTTATCTGCTTGGCTTGACAATGATTTATGAAGCAGAAAACAAGACAGCTTCATTTTCATAAGGCAGCATGGACCTTCTGGACAAGGAAGAGCTCTGATAGTTGTTTTGACTAGTAAACTGAAACAAACATGACACAAAAGTCAATACAACTGCAACATCAGCCTATCATTTTACAAAGTAACTTTCCTCGGCTAGGGCAATCTGACAGTCAAAATGTTGTGATATTCAATAACGTTCTGAATTTTCACAAATTACAACTGCAGTATGTTTACCATAATGGACATGTTAGATGCAAAATAAATGCATGGTAACCATTCATAAAACATATCAATTTTAACCGTTAAAAGGACATTGTCATGGTATTCTTGATAGATGGATAGATAGATAGAATTAACTCTTTGGAACTTTAAATGGAATTAATGTTTATATATTAATATATAAAACATAATAAACATGAGGATGCCTTGGGATTTCATAAATGTCACTGTAGTCTATGTTATCACGTACTAGGAATTTGATGGATAAAACTCTCATAAGCCTCCACCATAGGCAAATCCTTATCCCTTGAGCCAAAAGCTGCTAGACGTGCAGGGCACATTTACTGGTGCACATTTTCTGCTCAGTTTATTATATGCTAAAAAATTAAGGAGCAGTATCTACACAATTTAGTCCCTTCATTTATACTTTGTAAAGAAACCAAGCAAACAAAAGAGAGAGATGCAGGAGAATGATACAAAACAAGATGAATAGGATGTTTCATGATGTTTTAAAATTTCAGAGAAAAAGGCTTATTTTATATTATGGTTATAGCTAAACTTTTCCCTCAAACACAGCAGTATTGTGCTAGTGTGTGAATCCAGAAAGTAAACCGACCAGCCCAATTGCATTGTCCAAGACAAGTGCAAAAAGTAAACAAATTATGTAAATAATTAAAACTATGTGTTTCTTTAACATCAATTTTAAGGATCTCGGTTGTTGTTATAAACATATATACAGAAACAATGTTCTTTTAAAGTCCCCTTTCATATACAGTTCAGTTCAATTGTCACTAAACAGATTGAACAAACTTTGGAACTATGTCTTATAAAGCAGGATCAGAATAACTGACTGAGGGGTGTCTAGCAAGTAGCTTGCACAGTCAAGATGCATTATTAGGGGCTGATGCTTTGGCCCACTGAAGTCAACAAAAAGACTTCTATTGCCTTCAGTGGGCTTTGGATTGAGCCTTATATGAAGTAAGAAGATATCATATGACTGTCCCAGCATATTGCATCCATTGGCAAATTTGTGGGCAAGAGTTTGATATTATGTCTACTTGAAAAGAAAACCAACATAAAGGTTTTCGTTTGGTTGCAAAGTGAGATGCACATTACTAAACCAAACCTGCTTCTGGCTAAAAGATTAAACTAGGACTTGATTCTGATCTCATTTGCGCTGCTACAAATCAGGAGTAACTCAGCTGAAGTCAATGGAATTGCACAAGGGTAAAACCCAAAGTCAGTAAACCAGAAACAGGCGCAAAGTTGCTTCATTTTTTCTCCTCCTCTTCTTCATATAATCAAGTTATGAGATACCATGTAGACCCTGCACAGAAAAACTCCGGATTCTTCCTGGATTTTTGCACACAATGCTTGTTTCTCTGTGTAATCCACACATATGGATGCTGGCAGAGCCACAAATGAAGCTGCATCGTGGTAGGTGGGCAGGCTGCAGAAGGCACTTAAATAATACCAGCAAGCCATTAGGGAGTCACCTCATCAATGCTACAGGGATATAAAATATCTTCAGATCTCCTCCCTCCCCAACTTTGATTTACCACCCCCTTATTTGTTCGAATAAATGAAACTGCAAATCAGAACATCAACACTTGGATAATATTTTATTTTAGAGGCTTTACAGTTAAATCACTCAAACATTGGCTAAAGAAGCACTGATGTTTTAGTCTCAGCTTCGGCATGGAAGTAAATTGTGTACTTGACTCTAACAATCTTCCAAGATATAAAGCCATTTGACTGAGGTCATACTTAAGATAATATAACTCTCCTTGATGAGGTTCATTTACATATTTGTTTTCCTTGCCCAAGCCCATTTTTTGTGTAGATTTAGTGCAGTTGTTTACAGTGCTGGGATTTTTATGATCAAGGTCATACATGAGAATATTTACAATGCCAGGCATAAACATGAGTCCTACTTAAGAAGCATATCCTGTTCCCAAATGAGTTCCAAGCCCCAATTTTAATGCTGTACATTTACAAAGCACTTAATAAATGTTTATTTTCAAACACAATTATAAACAATTATTGCATTGTTGTGCTAGTGTATCCCAGTCAACTCTAGCATGGTAAGATATTCATTAGCCAATATACTCCTTTTGTGAAGGCAGATTGCCCTTTACTCTCTTTCATTGGGCTTCTGCTTTTTCTACCAACTTTGGGAAGACAGCACCTTCCTGGATGTCAGACCGATTATTCTCTACACTGGCGTTAAAAAATGCTAAAAATGATTATCTGTGTATTTCAAATAAACTAAGTTATCAGGGTCACATTCCTGCTTTTGTCAATGATCTTCTACTGAGAATGATGGATTTTCCTTGGTATAGAGACGATTCAAAACAAAAGCAATGCCATACATGCATGTTCTCAGAAAGTGACTGAGGGGGTTTTCTGTCCATGGCCCCTGCCCCTTTGTGTGTAATGCACAAATATCCTGGCAACAGGAGTCTCTTGTTGGAGGGGAAAAAATAACAATGGGGAGATGTAACACATGCACTGTAATTACATGAGGAAGCCATTAATTATGTGGTTTCCAATATCATCTAAAAGGGTTGCCCACCCCTAACTACATATTTATACATATTTACTTGTTAATCAATAAAGGAAAATGGCTACATTATTTTGATTAAAATATCAACCCTATGTGTGGTAAAAAAATCAAATTTGAGGAGGAATTGGGGGGGGGGGGGGGGTGAAGGGAAAGGGAGTGAACAATGTCTGCTCTCCTCCATCCTATGATATATGATATTTTCAGGCTGCTAGGAGAGCAGACACATTAAGAAAATAGTGCTAATGATATTAAAGTACTTTACAAGGTTTGTTACTAAGCGCTGACAAACCTGTCAAGTGTATAATGTAGGAGGCTATCGTAGCGTTCTCAGAAAACCCTACTGCTACCCCATTTCAGTGCAATCTCCTAATAATGGAGCTGCTATAAATTCTAGCCAGCAATGGGACAGAGTCCTGGCTTCTCACCCCAATGTGAAGACATGATAAATATAAAAGAAAATGGCTGTCAGTTTTGGCGCCCGAACCTTATTACAAAGTCTTAATCTTACTGGCCTCAGCACCTTTTATCACCGCCTTGTTATGAGCTGATGGCTTTTTTATTTGCTGGGAGATGGAGGATGTGTCATTTGATGTCCTTTTATGTAGCCACTGCTCTGTCCTCTCATGAAAAAAAAATCTTTTTTTATATGTTTATTACAGTAACAGATTAAATGCAAGGCTCACAGTGTGTTTGGTCCAGGCACCTTCCTGGTAGATTTCAGCAGAGGCTACGATTAGATAGCTTTATGTAGCATTATTAGGAACATGGGCACAATGGAGCATTGTTTTCATTTTCCTGCTCCTGGAGTGCCAGTATCACTGGTATTATTATTTATTATTATTTATTGTTTTGTTTTCCTTATGGATTTTCCCCTCTTGCCAAGGTCAAGAGGAAACTATAAGTCCAGGCTCATTCTCTTTCTCCAAGTGTCAAGCCGTGAAGATGATGGGGCTGTAAACAAAGTTGGACTCAAAATCTCAGCTCAGGTTCAATCAGTTTGAACTTTCAGATGAGCTATCTCGCAATTATCTAAATATTATTCCTAAACCTCACAGCTGACTTCCTGTGTTCCTCGTTTATGGCAAACAAAAGGCTGAACTCCACTTGAAACAATGACCCTGTCAGAACCTTTATCCTCCCCACCCACAACTTCAGCAAAGTGCCTGCATCAGGTACTTAACTGAAGATGACAGTGATGGGTTGCTTTCAAGAGACTCCATCGTTTGTTCTTAACCTCAGTTGGAAGAAAGCACAGCCTACTCTGTTGATGTGGGGAAGTCCCCCTGGCTCTTATTTTGTCTACCAGCCACTGTGGTAGGATGAAACAATTAGCCGAGTCCCCCATTTGGTAAGAATCATGATGGCTACCAAGGACAAGATCCAAATTAGGGTGTCACCATCCAAAGGGAGCAGCTAAATCAGGGAAGGAAAAGAGAGGCCTCACTCCAGGTGAGCCAAGCCTGGACTGTGCTACGCTTGCTTCACCTGGGAGTCCCTCCGGGCCCGGTTGTGCAAAGAATTGCCTTGCCATCAAGTCACAATGACTCCAGTGGCAGTTGAGGGTACTCTGCTCCCCACAAGATTGCTCGGCATCTTAGCTCATAATAATACTCTCCCAGTCCCTTTCATTTGAGTAGCTCAAACCACATCTTCCTTCCCTCTCGTCCTTCCTTTCCTCACTTCCCACGAAGGTTCCATGGCTTATAACAAGAAAAGCAAGGTGCGCGAGAGAGGAAAAAACAATAAAGTCCTAATTTACTTTAAAAGAAAAGGAAAAGTCATGGCTTCACTACTTTACTGAATATTGTTTGTCAAAAAAAAATCCTTTCTATTACAGCAATATTGCCCACTCAATAATAAGTAAGTAATGTTTAAAATCATCAGAAAGCCCTCAGTTTCCAAACTACTGCAGCCAAATTTGTAAAGACATTCATGGCAAAGTCTCGCTCAGTCACAGACTAGCTGGTTTAAAGTAACAAAATCCCTATAAATCGCAGTTTACATCACAGAAATGCTGCCCATGACAAACAGTTTGAAGTGTGTGTGTGTGTGAGAGAGAGGGGGAGTCAAATTCTGGTCTCAGATAAACTGGTGTAAACACTGAATCACTCTAATGCCTTCAGTGGAGTTATTTCAGGTTACTAACTGTGTCACAAAGACAGAAATTTGCCTAGAGTTTTCAAAGCAAAAGTCTGGTCAATCAGATGATTAAACTAGAGAAATAATAAGGAAGAAACAAAGATGGGTAGATGAGATGTGTGTGATCATGCATATGCACATAATATCCATGTTAGAGATGGATCCCATAAAATATTACATATATTTAATTGGTACCTAAAGGTTGCAAGTGAAATCAGGGCTTCATTATGCCTGAAACTTTATACATAGCTAGGAAAAGTTCCTGCACAAAGAATTTATAATCATCATAGACATAACAAACCAAAAGGTGAGGGGAAAGGGAGGGGAAACAGAAGCACGGAGTTGAAGTGACATGACCAACATCATACAGTAGGTCAGTGGCAGAGCTGGGCACAAAACCCAGGTCTCTTGATTCCCGCTCCAGTGCCTCATCTGCAGAACCATGAGACCTAGCCAAGAGATGCCCTTTTTACATGTGTAACTCTTCTGCCAGTTAGAGTCAGCAGCAACAAGGGCCAGGTTCAGTGTCTAGGGATTCCTTCTCCACAGTTCCAGAGGGGTAGCCATGTTAGTCTGTATACAGCAAAAACAACGAGAGTTCTGTAGCACTTTAAGGACTAACAAATTTAATTTCAGCAGGCATAAGCTTTTGTGGGCTCCAACCCACTTGCATCTGAGGAAGTAGGTTAGAGCCCACGAAAGCTTATGCCTGCTGAAATTAAATTTGTTAGTCTTTAAAGTGCTACAGAACTCCCATTGTTTCTCCTCAACAGTACAACAAACCTATCCCCACCCTCTTTCAACTCCCCTGGCCTCTGGCACCCATGTCCCCTCCTAGCGAGTGCAGTTCAGCTGAGGGTGATTCCTCAGTCAGGGTATGCCGCCCACCATTCTGCTGCCTTTGACTCACACAACAGGGATAACAACTCTTTAGTACCCCTCCCCCAACGACAAAGTGATCTGTGATCCAACACCAGCCAAAAGTGATTGTTTGGGTAAAGCAGCATCCCGATGCTGAGCACCTAGGCAGGGTGGGTATGCCATGCAAAGAAGGTCAGCTCTTGAAGTCCTCTTCTCCAGCTCATCACTAGACGTCAGGGGAGAGCTCATTCAGACCCTGCTTATGCATGTATATCAGTGGCCGACAACTCTGAGGCAGAGAACTTGGGGTTAAAATACTCCTGCATTCTCACAGTTCCTGGACTGTTAACTTGTACTTCTTTGAAACTGTGTTTGCACTTCAGGATGAGTGGGCTCTGGGACAGCCCTGAATGTGATTATTACTGTCATAAGGCACTCATGGTTTGCTACAGCACAGGGTGGGGAAAAACTGATGAACTCAATAGGATGGGAAAGGCCAATTGCTTAGCTGGAGCTTTAATTACAAAGGGAACAGCCCTCCCTATTTAAAGGGTGGCTTGCACCCTTTAAATTACAAAAAGAACTTGGGGCTGAAATCAACACTCCACGCATGTTAATAAGAGAAAGCAGCGGGCTGTGGAACTGATCCAGATGTCTCAGTCCGGGCTAGCAGAATCCTGAAACAAAGTAGCCATTCCATGCCAGCCAACCTCCCATTGGCTACCTGACTGTTTGTTAGTTAGGGCTAGCACTTGTCTGTGTTGGGGCTCGCTAGTGTTTTAATGTATGAAGGTAGATTGGCTTGTGTGAAACATATACAATAAAATGGGGCTAAAGCCTCTGTTTACCTTCCCTGTCCCCTCATCCCCCTCCCCACCCCCAGCTCTTCATATATGTTTTCTTCCTTTTGCTTTTGGAGCTCTGTGGATGCGTTATCTCCCATGGGAGAGTTTGATGCAGATTACCCATTGTCACCCAGTGTTATACTGGGATGTCAGGACATCATGAATAAACGGTTTACATGAGATGCTGCCTCTAAGTGCATCCTCAGAAACCTGCTACTGCCCTTTGCTAAGAAAGTTAACATCATAAAGTGAAGGCTGCCTCCGACCAAATGGGAATGACATCGCAGATTAAGGGCTCTTTAAATTATGCATTTACTTCAGACTCCCAGGGAGACAGTGTATGAGATAAAGCTAGCAGACTTACTGTGCTGTATGCCGGTGGAAGCAAAAAGATATATATTTTTTTTAGTAAAACTTCTGTAGAGGTAAAGGGAAAAAAAGCTGTGTTTTTTAAATGCACATTTCACTTAAGTGAGAGACAGAGGGAGGTAAGAAAAAGAAGAAAGAGATAATTTCCTGGTGTGTGGGTGGTTTTAGTGCAACACAGTCTCAGTTTCAGGAATCTTAGTTATGCACAAATCTCTATTATCTGAATCAGGGTGATGTTCCCCCAGCATCTGTAACATTTTCCTGCTACCTTGATTATCCCAACTTATGCAGCAGCCCTCTGGACATTCCACACTCGATAGAGCACTGTATTTTGTATCCACCAACCTGGGTAGAACTAGAAGTTCTTTGTCCCTTGGTTTGCATGGAGCCCTGGAACCTGTACCTTCACACTTTTATTTAGCACAGCTTAAATTGCAAATTCATGTTTCTTAAAAGTGCCATAACATCATAAGTGGGACTGTTTTATGACAGCTCTGAAATACCAAATAATACTGACACATGTCGTGCGCACTTACTTTGCTTATCAGTTATGGCTGTATTTATCTTTCCATATGTCACTCTGTGTCTAACACATCTATTTACCAAGTGGAGATGATTCTTCCAGAATGGAAGGCTTTTTGGGCATTTTTGAATAATAATCATAAATAAATAAATAAACCCCAACTTGGTCCTTTGCTAATTTGTTTTGTGGGTTTTATACCCTCTCCAATTCTTGCTTATGTTTGAAATCCTCCCTCCCATATGAATGTGGGAAGGGTCTAATTTACTGATATTAAAGCATGACATCTGAACTCACACATGTTACCTATAGGTGAACTCTTAAATCTAGGGGTGGTCATGTTGGCACGCATAGAAGAAACTTATTGACCTTTGTAAGACGTCAAGCTGAACCTGCACTGAGGCACCCTATGGACTCAATCCTGAGCCCAGCTTCTGTCCCTTTGTGTGGTCCAGTGACATGAAAGAGCCATATATCTGGCTTAAATAGTCAGGTGGTGATTCCCCCAGTGCCAGGTGGCACACAGCTGACTCTATGCCACACCTGCAAGCTCTAGCTTACAGGGCATACTGGAGGCAGGCGAGGGTGTGACTGTGAGTGTGCAATCCCAAGGGACATTGCAGCCAGGGCATAGTTTACAGCAGCTCCAAGGCTGCTCTTAACTGTGAGGTCAGGATTGGTGAGCTACAGCCAACACTTTATGGTTACCTGATTTCTGCTGAACTCTGTGCAATGGAAGATTGAGTTCTCGGTGTCTTTGCTCTTCAGAACAGAATGGTAACCAAAGGATCTGTGAGAGGGTCTGGTCTATCTGTGTTTCTAAAGCGTTCCAGAAGTGAAAGTGCCAGAAGAATCTCATATGGTAATCAAATTGTCAGAATCAAGAGGTTTGTTTCTGTTCTGGCCATACACCTAGATGTCTGAGTGCCAGTTTCCCATTCCTTCTAACATACTATCCATGTTTTTCATGTTACCCTTAAATCTTTAGGGTCAATAGTAGAGATGATCTTGCATTTACGCAGCATCATCCATCCAAATATAGCCCAAATTGCTCTCCCACAAATTTGCTAATAGACTGAGCTCACTATGGTCCAAATCCGGCATGAGTTTTGCTTGAGTAAGAACTGCAAGAGGTAGCCCTGCTTATGCTGCTGAGGAATCACGTAACACAACGCAGGAGTGCTGCCATGTCTGGAATGGAATGCAGCGACTGCTTAACAGAGCACAGGAGCACTGCACCATAACTGAGCACCAGATATGGAGTTTACTTTCTCCAGTTGAAATCACAAGAGAAATGTAGGTTGGCAGAATATTTGACTTGAGCCTGGGGGGGGCGGGGCGGGGTCGTAGTCAAAACCTTTAATTTGTGAAAACTTCCATTGAATAGTCAATGAACACAAGTGGTCAAGGTTTTCTCTCTCATTCAAAAACTGGCACCCCCAACAACAAAAAACCCATTACAACTGTTCTTAGGTGAAGACTCAGTTTTGATTCAGGAGAATGCTGCTTCTCAAATCTGGTACCATATCACCTGTTTCCCTATTGAATTTTTGAATGTTCATTAGAGAAGGCCTCTCATCCAGGCCTAACTTCACACAAAAGCTCAGAAAAAGATAAAAAGATGAAGCAGACAACCCCCCAAAAACAAACAAACAAACAAACAAAAACAAACATCCCTATTCCTCAACAAGGAGGACTCCTTGGCTTATTCCTCCTCCTCCTCCCCCACTAGACAGCCTGGAAAATTATTCCATAAAGGAAAAGGAAAAAGCATTTGCAATATCCCCTTAGTCAGTACTTGCAGCGTATCATCAACCTTACCATCTCAATGGTAATAGCAGTTTGACAAACAGGGATCAAAATGATATTCTTCTGAAAATGAGACCACAGTCTGGTTTTAAAAAAACACCTCATGTAAGGTGTCTTTTAATTTAATTTGATTATAGGATAACAGCTTGCCCAAAAATGTCTTCCCCAAGTCATGCACAGTATTTCAATCTGTCATCTTGTATTGACCTAACATGAAAATATATTGTGCTGTACTTTCATCAAACTTGCAAGGATGGTATAAAAGTTGATCATTCAATGACAGTATTTAAAAAAAAATATATATATATATATATATATATATAATCTACTTGCACTTTGTTCTCTCACATGCAGCGGGCTCAGAATGGGAAATACATCCAAGGCAAAAAAACCTGCACCCAGCCCTGCTCTGTACTGCATATCCATTCTTTGGGGGAGCATAGATGAGCTGACTATAGAAATGTAGGATCTAGTGCCCTAACTTCTGTGCCTAATGGTTGGGTGTTAAATTCATCCTCTATGGACTCGGTGTTTGGGCAGGGAACAAAATGAGTAAATGTTATCAGGACAGAGAGAATTATATCAATATGTATGCTAACATATTCTACTCCCTTGCTTGCTTGTTTGGATAGATCAAAGTTACTTCAGCAAAAGTGGCATTGGATGAAAGAATTAATCCAGACATTTACATACACAGTACCTCCACTTATGTCCATAGTCTTAGGACTGTCTTGCCAGCATGTATTTTAGTGGCTTTTCAGTTGCTCAAAGTAAGGTATGTGTAACGACACTAATTGCACAGTATATATTAAGTGCATGTCTTCATTCAAATTTAAAATGAAATGTCTCATAGCTATTCCATTTAAACAGGAAACATGCCATAATGTTGTAATAATAAACTTAAAAAACTTCTTTTGTAACCATTCTTCTACCTGATTACTACAAAACACTTTTCACATTACATATTGATGGTTAGGTAGATGGTAACACGGTTATTTCACCTTAGTTATTATAGTTGCTTCAATATTGAAAAAAATGTGCTGTGTTGGTTAGTTTTGATTGGATATATAGGTCACATGGTTTCTGATCTCTGTTTGGTAGAGTAACTCTTAGATTTCAGCTTCCAGTACAAATATTCCTATATTTATGAAATAAAAATGGCTTTCTATGAAGCTTCTCCAATATTTGCAAAAATTTTATTGTCTTTGGGCATTCCTGCCAGTAAACGTGTTAGCTAGATACAGAAAAGGTGCAAATAAAGTCAAAGCAAACTAATTTCAAAATCAAATGAATATTCACAAACCAGTTTTTTTCAGTATTCATTCAGATCTAGCTATGGACTAATACACAGGGCATGCCATCACATCATTATCTGAAACATTTCCTTTTCCTTCGAAACCTGCAGCCATTACTGCATCCTAAAATACATTTGGTTCTATGTGGACTCTGATGTAGTTGTAAGGAATGAAGTGCTAGTTTAACTCAATGGAGCAGTCATTGATTTCTAATTTTAAAAAATGAGTGGTCAATAGTCTGGTCTTTAGCTGGAAAAGTAGATGACCTGGTAGACTGCATGAGGGTTTCTTCATTATAACAGCAATTGGAGCTACGCTGTGCAATTAACAGATATCAGAATTGGTGGTGGAAAAATCTCCACAAGTTTGGAGCTTCATTTCAGTTTATACAAACAATGTATCTAACAGTTCAGATGCTAATCTGCACTTCAGTGGTAAAGAAATAAAACTGGGATTTTTGCAAGTATTGGTATCCTTGCAAAATTCCCTGTATTTCCTGAGTCTGGAGTGAGATGGAATTTGTTTTATAGCATGCCTAGTTCCCATGGTCACACTGACTTCCTGTATGTAATTTGACCTATCTGCTACTCCTTCATTAGCTCTATTGGAGTCCGTTCTGTTCATGCTGACGTCAATGGGAATTTTGCCATTGACTTCCATGGTGAGAACAGGATTGGGGTTCTTAGTGCTTGACTATCCCTCTGGGATCTCTACAAGGAGAAGGGAACCTCATCCAACATTGAATAGAAGGGGGTCAGCTGCGTCTATGGCAATACCTGCCTTTCCTGGACCCCAGAGGATGACCTGTATGAAGTCGGTGGGGGGTGGACTTGATGGACATCATCCCACTGAGAAGTCTGTGGGGATTCACTAATCATAAACCCCGGTCCAGCAATGTATTTAAGCTTTTGCCTATTAGTCCCACTGACTTCAATGGGACAATGTTCACATTCTTAAAGCTAGGCACATGTTTAAATACCTTAGGGTTAATATTTCTATGTCTGAACAAAACCAATATGGAGATGTGTAAAGATTAAAACAAACAGCAGCTACTCAGAGTTAACTGAACTGTTTCAGTCTTTTAAGAATAGGTTCTCTTTGATTGGAGATCAAGATTTAGGTCTGTTTTTAATTTTGTTTTGTAGTTATTTGTCCATCACTATGATTAGTATTATAACATAATATCTGAATAGTAGCAATGAAGGTTCATGGTGTCAATGCATCATTTTGAATATAGAAGAATCTATATTTAAACAAGACCATGGGGATTTGCAAAAATTTGTTGCTTCATTGCTTGGAGGTCTTAAAGGTGGACCCAATCGCACACCGTCTATAACTGGGATTTCTAAGGTGTCTATTCATCTTGGTTTGTAAGTGTCATTTATCATTATTAGTTATTTATTATAGTTGTGCCTAATGGTTCAGTCAAGTTCAAGGCCCGATTGTAGCAGGTACTGCACAAATACATAGTAAGAAAGTTCCTGTTCTAAACAAGACAGCAGTGGATAGAGAGGACAGACCACAGAGAGGTGAAATGACTTGTTCAATACATCAACGGCTGAGTCAAGATGAGTCCCCATCCAGGGACTCCATCCAGGGACCTCTTGTCCCATGGCCTGCCACCCAAATAGATTAAAGGAAGATTAATAAAGATCAATCAATACTTAGTGGATGTCGCAACATTTTATTATTTAATAAAACCACAATATAATCAGGGCACTTTGGTTCACACAATTTTCACATGCAGGTCCAAAGCTAAAAACATTGACAGGCATTCAAACCACAGTCATGCAACAGAGTACTTAATTCATTCACATTTGATTATGCAAGAGTCCAGGAGTAAGAACTGATTTTGTGCTGATTCTGTGAGCACTTTAGCAAACTTGTCTTTAATCATTAATTGGTCCCCAGAATTTCTACATTGTGTTATTGTAGAGCAAATGTTGCCAAAGCATTTGAATAGTCCATCTCTTCCTGGAGTGATGCTTTACAATGTTCACTCATGACTGCCCTGAAATTTCTTCTATTTCACAATCTTTTTTTTTTTTACTTTCATCTGCTGATTCATGCCTGTTTTTAGCCAGCGTGCTGCAGTTTTACATTCTGATCAATAGTTTCAGTGCTGTGAATGGCAGCGTCACCAGGTTGACAGCCTGTCTCCAATATAACATGGGACTGTCGCATGATAGAGCATTTGGGCATGATAGAGAGGTGGTCTCTGAATATAGGTGACTTGCAAATTAAAACCCTTTGGGGATATTTTAGAGGGGTCTTTTAGGACAGTGGTCACCTAATGGGTATAAACTCTAGTACAGGTTCCAGAATGGCAGCATTGCCAGCTCTATATCTTGTAACATTCTGAGTAATGTTCTACATCTCATGCAATTCAGCTTCCTTTTTTTTTCTTCTTCTTCTTCAACTAGCTCTGGCCCCTTGGTTGTTTGTGTGGTGTCACTATAAATGTGCTTGGAGTAGAGTTATATGGCATCATTTGGAGAAACATTGCATTAATAACCAGAGTTCAAGGGCAAAGAATATAAACGGAGCAAATTACAAGTCTGACCAGATAGATGGCTTTTGCTAAAAGGGACACAGGCTGCTCCTTTATTTACTGGGTATGGACGCACTTGTGTGCAAGCAGAAAGAAAACACAAACACATTTTTTAAGCCACTGCATTGTAACTTAGAAAAAAGAATGCAAATTCCCAGAGTAGAAAAAGGGCTGGAGAAAAGAACCATGATTCTCTGTTTCCTAAAATTTAAAGTATTCCAAATTATAGAAGTATGAGAGTATGCCTTTCCAAACCTATTCTCAAACATGGTCACACACTGTGTAGAATCCAAATTCATCTTCTGTCTGGGATTTGGTATTATCAATACAGACGTTAAAAATAAAATAATATAAAGTTGAGCTCAACCGTTCTCACCAATGTTAGCTGCAACTAGTTTCCTCTTTTGGACAGCTCAGCCCACACCTAGATCCTCTCTCCTCAAAAAGCCATTCCAACCTCCCTTATATCAGGGTTGGATAATAAACCACCTGCCTCAGTGAGTCAGCAGAACACATTTAACATTCCTAGAAGGATCAAAAGCCTGTTAGCAGGATGGAGTGTGTCAGGCAGACACTGTCAGCTTGTTACAGGGTAGGATTATTTTATTTCACAGCCCATAATGCAATTTCATGTACCACTATCAGGCATGGTAACAGTTTAGGGGAACATTTTGCTTATCTGTTCTTCTGAAACTGTAGACCACCATGGATTTTACATTATTTCATTATTTAAAAGTTGCATTGTTTGGATTTTTAGTAAAGTACAAGTGAAACTACAGAAAACAATCTTTTTTCAATTATTCCTACACACATGCATCAGTGCTAGTTGCTTGACAAAGACACCGAATAATACAAAATGTAGAGAACAATCAGAAGTGGTAGAAAGGTATTCAGAATAGGTCTGTTTTGTCTCAATTTCTGGGCTTCTCTGATTTTTCCCCTGGCTTTATTCTGCAAATGCTATTTTTACAGCATGGTCTACAAAATTGCAAAAAAAAAAATCATCAATTTCTGAAATGAATTTTCTTAAAACGTCTGTTCTCATCCTTTGTCAGAGAACCACAGAGAATATTTCATATAGCAAATTGCTGATGATCTACAGTCATATAAGCTCCAAAAATATTAATAAAGGTTTATTCTTGTGTCATAAGTGTTTTATGATGCGAAATGGATGCAAAGCGCATATGGAGAACATAAAAAAAAGAGAAAATCTTAGTTTTCTGTAAAAAGAATATTGACGAGTATCAATTGTATTTCATATAATTACCCTGAGAAAGATTCTACATTTTCGTTCTTTCTCTACGCTTCTTGAAGTTTATGAGCTACATCCTCATCTGCTGAGGATATGGGCCTATAGCATTCCACTGAAACGTTGTTTCTTATCATTCTAATATAATGTTAAATAATGGATATGGTGATAAGCACATATGAGTCAGATTTAGAAAAATAATAAGGGACATAATTTTACCACAGCACAATTTAATTCAGAGGTTTTTATCTTATAGCATAGATCATGAACTACAACTAGGATCAATAGAGTTGTTTTATACCCAAATGTAAGCATCTGACTCCTTGGGTTTTCTCTGACTGTGACCTGATTCCACTGGTGGTATAAGCCAGCGTTGGTTTTGAAGTGGAATAATTCAGTTTTGTGGAACACTAAGCCTATTCGGTTTCCTATACAACATATTTTTTTCTCCCACTGGGATATAATAGAAACTAATCTTTAAAATCTAAACATTCCAAGTCAAGTCCTTTTGTTAAGTCATTTTATTCATTTCATTTGGTCCCGTTACAGCTCTGAGACCACTTGTATTTACATATACAGAGAACCCTGCTGCTCAGAACTCTCCACTCACAAGACAGGGCAATTAATCATTCCTAAATCCTCCTGCCGTGCACTCAATGACTCCGACAGCAAGCGTAGCCAATCAGAAAGTGCAGGTAGGATTCAGACCTGCAGGAAAGCTTTGCACCTTGACCCAGTACCAGTGTGTTCTCTTCCCTTTCAGTCTTATCACTGTGTAAGAATAACACCATTAACAGTGTCCTTGTAATCAACTAAATGTACCAAATTCGGAAATGGGCAGGTATGTGCTTTTTGATTCTGTGAGGCCCTCTTTCTTTCAAAAATTCAAGAGTAGAGTCAGAGAGCTGAAAATGTAACTCACAATATAGATAGGCCAAATGATTCCCTCCTATGGTTTCCATCTGAGAGTAAAATATGGTTCATTGGGCTTGAACCTGCATTCCTTCTGCATCCACACATCGTTTTCAAGCCAATTAGATATTTTGGTGTAGAAACAGTACAGCGTAAGGCCCAGGTTAATTGTGTGTCTGAACCAAAGTTTTCAGATTTGGTTGACTAGAGTTTGGCACCTAATGATTTTCCTCGCTCATTGACTTCATCTCCCATTGAAGGAAACTAGGGGAACAGGTGACCTGCAGATGCTAGAAGTAATATACACTGCTTTTCTTTCTTTTTTTTTTCAATTGAACAGTTAACTTTTATGCACCTTGCTCCTTCTTCTTTATTTTATAACTTCTATTCTTGAGAAATTAGAACTGGTCTCCGGGTCATTTCAAATGCCACCATTTTGTTTTCTGTCATATTTGTTTTCATAGTCATGTAGTAGGATGACTTGCCCTTGAAGGCTTGGAGGGCCTGGGGCCAGCCAACCCTGATTACTGAAGAAGCACACATGAATATGGATCAAGTGATTTCCCTATAAAGAGCAGCAGGCAGCTGCAGTGAAGAGGTGATGCTCAGGGAGATCAGAGATTGCTAGGAGTGAGCAAGTTCCAGTAGAGAGTCCTGGGATTTGGAGCTAAGACTCCAACCAGGCAGGATGTGGGAGTAGCCTGCCCCATGCAAGAAAGGCCCCAGGCAGAAAGGCATGGGAGTAGGAAGAGAAACTTTCCTTTCGTGTCAGATTTGGTTGGACTTTAATTTGGGATTGGAATTTTATTTTAGGTTTATTTTTATGTTTATAAACCCAGAACCCATAAAAAGCCTATGGGTGAAATTTACTGAGCAGTGGAGGGGCCACTTGTGGGACTTCTTTGAGGCCACCATAGAATACTGAGGGGGGTGGCCACTCATTCACAGGTCACCATTAAAAACTCATTTTTTCTACACATAGGATCCAATAAGTGAAGTCAAGCTAGTGAAGTCAAGGGAAAGGCACCCCCTGACACAAAGGGGAAGTGGATTAGGCCAATAGTAGTTAACTTTGCTATAGTAGTAGCCACAGTCTACTTTCTAAAAATGGGAACTCTGAAAATAGCACAATAAAAGAAAGGACTGAGGTGCAGCAAACGCCAACTTTTATAATAGCACCCAGAGAATTCATTTTCCATAAGTGCAACTTCCTGTTAAATCTGTGATCACACTTGCCGAGACAATACCACCTTTTCCTTCCAGACATCAAAGTGTTATTTTCTGTTTATGTCGCCATTTGTAGCCACAGACCCTATATTGTCAGGGGTGTATATAACTTTGTCATAAAATGTGCTGTAGATTGCAATTTGCCAAGCCAGGAAGTGGTTGGGTTTGCCTACATTTCTGAAGAGCGCTTCAGTTGGTTTTAACTTGCACAATGGCAAAATGAGCTATTTTGTGCTTGTGCACATTGAAAATGATTCTTTTTTTTTTTTTTTTTAAATGAGGTGTGGGCCTAGAGATCTATATGGTAGATTTTATGCTGTAATCATTTCTGGCACTTTGCAAAGTAATTACAAGCCATCTAATAACAATTGATACGTCAGTCTTTTTTTTTTTTTTTTTCCCAAAGATATTTCAGAAGTATACACCTTTAAAACTCATCACTTTTGTAGTTTCAAGAAAGCTCCAGCCTATTGGGTAAATAATATGCACTGTTCCATGCAGAAGCAGTCTTGAGAAGGATTTTGAGTTCCACTGCTACCGTATCCTTGAGAGCGAAAAAAACACACCTAAACCAAGAAAATGTCAAGGGTAACAGAAATATGCAGCCTGAACACAGCGAAACCACATTGTTCTTCATTCCCTTTCTCCTTTCCAGGAAAGACAGTCATCAGCTGTCTATACTGTCCTTGCTCATGCTAACAGATTGCTGTTTTCCTACACAGAAATTAAGGGACATCTGTAAACTTGATTGTGAGAAGTTTCACAAAGCATATGCATTGTTTAAAAAAGAAACCTATAAAACATATACCAAAGAACAAAACCTCAGCCCTTCTTAGGGATTGACCATGCACCCCTTACTCATGTGAACAAACATTGGCTCACGTAAGTTGTCCTGTTGCTTTTGGGCGGACAACTCTTGTAACTGCTCATCAGCATAGCTAAGGATTGCCTAATCTAGCTCAATATTTACACAGTTCAGATGATCAGATCTAAAGGTTGGACCACTTTAAGACTCCAAAGTACACAGTGTACATCTTAAAAATTGTACAAAGAATGTTTTTAAAATCTCACTGCCTCATATGGCTTCACTCCCGCCCCTCCCTTTTATTTTCCCTATTGGTTCTGATATCACCTTCTGGACCCGATCCAAAGCCCACTGAAAGCAATGGGGGTCTTTCCACTGCCCTCACTGGGATTTGGATCAGGACCCTTTGTAGGTTACAAAGCTTTAAAATGTTGTTTGAAATATGATCTGTTTTAATTGGTGTAATGCATGCATAGCAATGGAAAGGTGAAAGAAGTCAATGAATTAAACTAAATTAAATGCATGGATACATGTATACATAGAGAGAGGACACCACAGTCCTTCAAGTAAATAGCAGCTTGGCTCTCTTTGAGCTGAACCCCAAAACATGTGCAAATGAATGCTGCAAGAAGCTGTGAAACCCTAGAGATGAAGAGGTCTAGTGCTCACTTGGCCCAGTACATTCACAGCTGACTATAGAGAGTGCTATGCCCAGGATCACAAGTAATACAAAGTACTGGGCAGCTGATTGGTTGGGGCGATGTTTGTGTTAAAATCTTCTGACAGCATCTTCTGGCCTTGATGCCCGCTTCAGAGCACTGCTCCATGCTTTGCAGAGTACAGACTCTTCAGGGCTTTGGAGAAGAGAGGATCAGAGAGCAATACTTAGCCCATACAGTTCCATTCCTGGCCTTGACTTTCGGGATGAATGTCTGATCTGAAACCAGGATGTGTCCCTATGTGTTGAATAACTATCCTTTGTGAGTTTATTTTTCCACGAAGGATTTTACAAAGTAACAATCAATTCCATAGTCAAAGAGTGCTTAGGCTGTTACAGATACCAAGCAATAGAAGGATATCAAAGTGATGGCAGGCACGTTCTGAATCAAACTGGAAATCCAGGGAATTTGGCCTACCTCATCCTTACCTCCAGCCCTCGTGCTTTTACAGTATGGAAGCACACACCAAAAGGAAAACTGCTACAGTAACCAACTCAGAGTCAGCAATAATCTTTCCTCCAGAGTTTCTGTTTAGAGATGACTGCCTGTTTCTTTAACCCCCCCCCCCCCCCACCAAAAAAAAAAAAAAAAAAACAATCACTTTTTTTTTTGGCTTGAAATTTGCTTAATCTCTAGCCTCCAAATCATCAATCATTCAACAAGATAGTAGCGGCTCCAGCCTTTGAGTGTCACTTTGTTAAATACCCAAACGGGTACAACCAAAAAGGAAGAGAAATTAACATTTGAACCATATTGTTTCTGAAAGGCTAGGAGAGCCATTTTGGGTCTTAGCTCTGTTTTAAAAATGTAACTCCTGGACTAAGCAAAATTAGCCCTGAACTCAGTCACCTCAGTTCAATTTTGCTATAGCACTGTTCAATATAGTCTGATTGTTTTCATACCAAATTGGGGATGAAAAAAATCCCTTCTCATCTCTCTTGGCACTATCTTTACTTAGCATATTACCTTCTTTAATATGGATCCCATGAGTCAAGCATCCCTACATTTCAATTTTTTGATTGCATGTACAATTCTGCGTTGTAACAGGAAATTCACTTCAAAACTGGAAAATATTTTCCCCTAGTTCCCTTGAGTTATAATAATTTTCACTGTTACTCATAATCATAATAGGTTTACACAAAATTAGAGAGAAGTGTGATTTTGTTTTTTGAGGTGGTGTCTTGAAAAATACAATTTTTTTTTTTAAAGGAAACCTAAATACTACTTGCTTCAGTTCTGGATTTCATCCTGACTCAGAGCTGGTAATTTAGGGTTCAGTCTTTCTTCCATTGAAGTCAGTGGCAAAACTTACTCCCAAAACTGCCACTGACTCCCCAAGTGAGGACTGGGCTCTTTATAGAAGTAACAGCATCAGCAATTGAAGTGATAACAGTTTGCTCTGATTATAGCACTTTTCATCTGAAAATCATCAAGGCCTTTGAGAAGGTGCGTATTATCATACCCATTTTACAGACAGGAAAACTGAAGCATATAGCAAAAGTCCTTGGCTCCCACAAGGTCAGAGCCAGGATCGAAGCCAACCCCAGAGAGAGACCAAGCAACAACAAAACTTCTGAACATTCCTTGTTCTAGCCACAAACCATGTTACTTCCTTAAAAGCAATTCCAAACCATGAAAATCTGACAATCTCAGCTTTCTCTCGAAATTTGATATTTGGGGGGGCGGGAGGAAGAAGGGAATCATGTGGGTAGACAAATTCTTGCCCATCAAACTGGAACTGGTTTCTCTCTCCTTTCCCCCCAGTGTGGCTGCCTGTGCTGCATTTCTGTCTCATGCCGTTCACTTTTCCTGTGCTTTGGCTGGACACGCTGACCTTTTATGGGTGTTGATCATCAATCACTATTCAGGCGATTGAAAGTCTTCCTTCTGCAAGGTTGCCAACCATTGGCACCATGTGAAAATTCAATTTTCACCTTCAAGTATAGCGGATGGCACAATTAGGAGGATGGTTGTTATTATTTTACTTTTATTAAGCAAGCCCCATCTACTGCTTTCCAGTCTTAGCTTTTACTTACAGTAATCAATTTCTTCAGTATAACTGGCTGTAATTGTTGGCCAGATACTGAGCCTTCATGGTGCTTAGACATAGTGTGTCGCTGTGAAGTGTCTTCCTCATACTTTTCAGACAGATGGGTAATAATACTATACATTAATACCTCCACACTGGTTTATGTGTGTTTGACCATCACGCTGGCATAATTATTTTTCCTCAGTAAAAGCTATTAGAGATCTATTTGGTAGGTTTTACGATCAATAGCTCCTGTGATATTTGTGTAGCAGGCACAGAATAATCAATTGAAGGTCATATAAAGTAAATTACCATCCTCCTATAATGATTCTTTTTTCTAGATGAGAATGGGTTTTATTATTTCATCAGGAGAGCCCTCACGATGCATGCTCTTTTTTTTTCTTCTTCTTCTTTGAGAAAGAGAGAGAGAGAGAGATAAATGTTGTGGGTGGATTTTGAAACATAGTATTAATATCTATTACCTGAATTTATATTATCGGGTTATTGAATTAGTGGATGCCAAACCTTGGAATAATTGTATGTGATTGGTGACATGACTAATATCTACTTGGGAGGAAATAGAAGCCCTGGCTAGTATGTTGCAGGAGGTGACTTTGCCAAAGCCTCCGTCTGTGGATTTAGTATTGGCATACAGTGCCACCCTGACAGCTCTGGAGACAAGAGTCCCCAGTTTAGCCACTGAACCTACCACGTGGAGCGTAGCAGCATCAGTTTCCCCCATTCAATTCCATCCATGTGCCTCGTCCATGATCTGGAGTGGCCACCTCTAGATGGAAAAAAGTAGCTCATTCTCCATGACCCCTTCAGTCCTTAACTTCTCCATTCTCAGTGGTCATTGATACCAACTCGGATGGTGGGATTTGCGATGTGGAGGGTGCGTGTCCGCCATGAACTGAAGTGAGAATCACTAACTCATTTCACACAGGCCACAAACCGAAACATCTGCTGGCCCGAACTACTCTCAGCAGCTAGCAAAGCAGGCAAGATTTGAACAAGTTTTGTAGAAGTGAACCGCTTAGTGAATGACTGACTTCCCATTCCTCTGACCTATCCAATTCCCTGAACTATGTAGGCTCAACACAGTTTTTCACAGGCTTTATTCGATCATAAGAAACAGCTCCTCATTGGAGGAGTTCAGCCACCATTCACTTTCTTAAACATGCCAGCAGGCCTATTCACGTCACACACAGCACTAGCAATGCTTCTATCTAGCTGCTTTGTGCACTGTGTCCTAATGTCAAAGGAATTAGGTTTTACCAGACTCCTAAATTCCAGGTGGGGTTTTGGTGAGTTTTCTGCAAGGCTAAGACATCTTGCAAACACGCTTTCAGTAATCATTTGCTGTGGTCAATGTAACTATGAAATAGTGATGCTTTTAGTTTGATTTCCGCATCTTTAAATTGCTAAGGCCACTGTCAAGCTGCAGAGATAGCAGCCATTTTGTTCTCAGAGTTACTGCAGACTGGTACAAAGCAGATACACACTGTGCTTTCTCAGGAGAGTTGACTTTTGTTCTTTCTTTCTATTGTTTTCCTTGATCTAAAATAAAAATCAGATTAAACTGAAAGTATGTTCTCTTTATGTATGGAAAAAGTTATATTTTTTTATTATATGTATTATGGTAGTACGTAGAGGTCATAGCTGAGATTATGGTTCCATCGTTCTAGGCACAATAAAAACACTTAGCCTATGTCTACATTGACGGCAGTACAGTTGGCACCACCAGATTGATTCTGCGGGATCAACTGAGCAGCAGTGGAGACCCGCTTAATCGATCCAGGAGTTGACGCCGCTAACCCACCCCCACCAAAAAGAGTAACTCTGCGTCGACGGGAGGGCAAAGTGGGGACACCATGGTAAGTAGAAGTTAGGAAGTCGACAGGAAATATGCAAGTTACTCTACATAGCTTGCATATCTCCCATCAACTACAGCCAAATTTCGCCAGCAATGTACACACAGCCTTAGAACAAGACAATCCCTGCCCCAGACCTTACAGTCTAAATAGAAAAGATGGACACAAAGCTACATCTGCAGAACGAGCTGGGGTGTAAATCCCCTGCTTGTGTACACATACTGATTCTTGCTCTCATCAAACTAGTGCAAGTGTAGCTTCAGTAGGGGCATGGCTGAGCCATACCAAGTACTAACCCACATGGAAGTCTGTGGATATGTACTCAGCGTTGCTAAGCCGTGCCTCCCGTGCCACGACCCATGCTGCACTGCTATTCATACTCACACTAGGTAGATGAGAGGATAGTGACAGAGTTCAGAATAGAACCCCAGTCCCGTGAATCCCAGTTCAGTGCTTTATCCATTGGACTACACTGCCTCTGGGACACAATAAAAAAAGACACAATATATTCCAAGTTCAGCTTTGATTTTTGATGTATCCCTGTTGGTTACAACACTACACTCCCATCTATAGATCTGGTATATCATTAGAGTGATGTTATGGCTTAACAGCCCCTGACTGCATTTTTATTCTCTATGTACAGGTGGACTGTCCCTTCCAATTCAATCACACACAAGATAAGCAGGAGTTCATAAATGTGGCACTCGCACAAACTCTTCCATTTAGCGATGTAAGGTAGATGTGTTGGTCTTTTGTCTAATCATGTCTGACAGGCTCTGTGTTCTTAAATCCCATCCCTGGAGGACCACAGTCTGCCTCAGGAAGGGGGAGAAAAAGAGAGTCTCTACTGTTTATAGAAAGAAGAAAACTTTACTGAAAAGAGAGAACTGAGAGCTGTCTATCTAGGTGTTAATATAGCCCTCATTCCCATAGTATGTGAGTGCCTCACAGTCATTAATGGAGGGGATCCTCTATTAGTATAAAGAATTATGTCCATTTTACAGAGAAGGAAACTGAGACATATGGTAGATTAAGTGATTTTCCCTAGAACACACAATAGACTGGGGGCTGAGGCAGAAATTGAACTGTGATCTCTGGGACCCTACCCATTGGAGCCTCCTTCCTTCCAAGACAGCACCTGCAGTGAAATAACCTTTTCAGAGTCATTTGCCTTGACATGACTTGGATACCTTAGTCTAGTTGTTGATGGATGAGTGTACACGTCCCATAGAACACAACTCACTTTTTTTAATGTTTTGTCTTGAGCTGATTGGCAAATTTTGACAAAAACTAACTTTTGAAAAAGAAACAGAAGTGAAATGTCCCAAAGATATTTATGATGGTAATTTTTATTGTTAATAGTGATTAACAAAGGATGGTCTTGTGCCTGAAAAATAGGGCCTGGGAGTCAGAAGATTTTGGTTCCCTGGGCTATAGATTTCCTGCACAAACTGGACAAGCAAAGTCACCCCTTTGTGCCTCAGTTTCCCCCATCTGTACAATGGAAATAATAATACCCATTTAAAAAAAAATGCCTTAATGTCTTTGGATAAAGAGTTCTACATATGTATAATGTTACCCTGAGACTTACACCTTTTACAAGCATTACCTTTCAATAAGAACAAAGGAAAAAAAAAGAACAGTTAATATTCTTTTAGCCTTCAGTTGTGTACCATAGTGTATTACGATATATCTATATTTAATTTCAGCAGCCTGGCTGAGTGGGCCGAAGGGCCAACCTAACAAAAAAGGAAAAGGGGCCAATATAACAGCCAAACTGCAAAGCCCCCAACTTGCTGAAATTTTCTCAGTACTCTGTGACGTCACTGTCCATATTACTTCAGTCAGTGACCCTCTCCTCCTCCCCCGCGCCCATTTCTTTTTTAAAAAGATGATGAAGCTGCTTATGCCACACAGAAAGAAAAACCCATTAGCTGAATCTAACCCAATGTGCTGCACAAACAATAATAACCAAAACAAAGCTAGCAGGAAACGTTTTGCACACAGCATCTGTTATGATCACATAACCACCAGACAGATGTTTAATCCCAACTGCTAACATAAAATCATTTGTATGTTTGAAGAGGGAGAGATCCCATTTGGGCTTTCTCCCCCCCTCCCCACTTTCATTTATGTCTTTTCTTTAAAATAAAAAGAGGGGGAGAGATTTTTCTCAGCTGTAGGAAGCAATTTTTTCTCTCTCTCTCTTTCACCCCACTTTCACCATCTGCAGTCAGAGAAAAGTGGTGGTGCAGTCTCTTGCAAAGAGGAGAGATTGATAACTGTGTGGTCTGCTAGTCAAACACTGCACAATCTTTTTTGAGCTTAGGGACCAGAGCTCAGCTCCTCAGAAGACTCATTAAATAATGTTGATCAGAGGAGGTGAAAGGAAGCCCACACATGAAACAAGTTTGGTGGTCTCAGCCAAGTTCCTGGTGAGTAAAACTGAAGTTTCCCAGTCCCACCCCGGATTCCATCAACCTCTGTGAATTTCATCTCCAAATATGAAAACAAACTCATTAGCTCCGAATTGCTCTGAGAAGGTCACAGAGAGATGTCAGCTTTTTGTGTGGCCTTTTCCATTTAGCAAACAGTTCGACACCCAAGAAAGAAAAGGTTTGAACTCTCTGTTGTGGATTATTTTAACTTTTAATGATTCTGGCAGGACTTGATGGACTTGATTTATGCAGATGGGAGAGAAGTATTAATAATATGTTGCACTTCTATATCCCCTTCCATTCAGGATTTCCCAAAGGACTTTACAATCAGGAATGAATCAGTCCTTACGCATCTCTAGTTACATAAGTAACTGTCATTTGGATTAGCAAGTAACTGTTGTGGTCAGCAAAACGAGTCCAGGGTGCTAACGGGCAGTCAGTGAATCTGCTTTCAATTCCCTGCTTGCCTGCTGGGATTTTAGGCTGAACTCCTCAGAAGTGTTTTGTCAACAAACTCCCATTGATTTCAGAAGCCTAAGTCTCTGTGTGCCTTAGTTTCCCATCTGTAAAAGGGGGCAACAGCCCTTCCCTACTTCACAGGTATGTTATGAGGATAAGTATGTTAGTGATTGTGAAGTGCTCAGATCATATGGTAACCTGAAATAGAGACTTCATCCCATATGACATAGAGGGAAATTGAGGCACAGAGACTTGAAGTGACTTGCCCCAGGCTTTGTGTCAGTATCAAAACTGGGGAAAGAGTCCCAAATCTGACAACTGTCCTCCCTTGG